>NC_060130.1:6608170-7858170 GCF_021461395.2 Schistocerca americana | reverse complement strand
GTAAAGCATCGGAATCTATAACTAGTGTCACAGGAATGGTTCAAAACGTAGACAGTAAGAAGAGTCAGTCTACTTGTACTTAAGACGGCATTGTGCCTTTTGTTTTTAATTCCGATGAAATTTCTGTGTTTCATCGTCAATACGAAGGTCCAAGGGATACAGTACACCTGAAGTGAAGCATCGGAATCTATAACTAGTGTCACAGGAATGGTTCAAATCATAGACAGTAAGAAGAGTTTGTCTTCTTGAACTTACATCAGCATTGTGCCTTTTCTATTTAATTCCGATGCAATTTCTATGTTTCATCGTCAACAAGAAGGTCAGAGGGATACAGTAAACCTGAAGTGCAGCATCGAAATCTATAACTAGTGTCATAGGAATGGTTAAAATATAGACAGTAAGAAGAGTCAGTCTTCCTGTACTTAAGACGGTACTGTGCCTTTTGTATTTAAATCCGATGCAATGTCTGTGTTTCATCGTCAATAAGAAGGTCAGAGGGATACAGTAAACCTGAAGTGAAGCATCGAAATCTATTACTAGTGTCACAGGAATGGTTCAAAACATAGACATTAGGTAGAGTCAGTCTTCTTGTACTTAAGTCGGCGTTGTGCCTTTTCTATTTAATTCCGATGCTATTTCTGTGTTTCATCGTCAATACGAAGGTCAGAGGGATACTGTGAACCTGAAGTGAAGCATCAGAATCTATAACTAGTGTCACAGGAATGGTTCAAAACATAGACATTAGGTAGAGTCAGTCTTCTTGTACCTAAGTCGGCATTGTGCCTATTCTATTTAATTCCGATGCAATTTCTGTGTTTCGTCGTCCTTAAGATGGTCTTAGGGATACAGTAAATCTGAAATGAAGCATCGGAATCTATAACTAGTGTCACAGGAATGGTTCAAAACAAAGACATTAAGAGGAGTCAGTCTTCTTGTACTTACGACGGCATTGTGCCTTCTGTATTTAATTCCGATGCAATTTCTGTGTTTCATCGTCGATAAGAAGGTCCAAGGGATACAGTAAACCAGAAGTGAAGCATCGGAATCTATAACTAGTGTCACATTAATGGTTCCAAACATAGACAGTAGGAAGAGTCATTCTTCTTGTACTTAAGTTGGCATTGTTGCTTTTCTATTTAATTCCGATGCATTTTCTGTGTTTCATCGTCAATAAGAAGGTCAGAGGGATACAGCAAACCTGAAGTGAATCATCGGAATCTATAACTAGTGTCACAGGAATGGTTCAAAACATAGACAGTAGGAAAAGTCAGTCTACATGTACTTAAGTCGGCATTGTGCCTTTTGTATTTAATTCCGATGAAATTTCTGTGTTTCATCGTCAATAAGAAGGTCAGAGGGATACAGTAAACCTGAAGTGAAGCATCAGAATCTATAACTAGTGTCACAGGAATGGTTCAAAACATGGACAGTAAGAAGAGGCAGTCTACTTGTACTTAAGTCAGCATTGTGCCTTTTCTATTTAATTCCGATGCAATTTCTGTGTTTCATCGTCAATAAGAAGGTCAGACGGTTACAGAAAAATCTGAAGTGAAGCATCGGAATCTATAACTAGTGTCACAGGAATGGTTAAAAAATAGACAGTAAGAAGAGTCAGTCTTCTTGTACTTAAGTCGGCATTGTGCCTTTTCTATTTAATTCCGATGCAATTTCTGTGTTTCATCGTCAATAAGAAATTCCAAGGGATACAGTAAACATATAGTGAAGCATCGGAATCTAAAACTGGTCTCACAGGAAATGTTCACAACATAGTCAGTAAGAAGAGTCAGTCGTCTTGTATTTAAGTCGGCATCGTGGTTTTTGTATCTAATTCCGATGCAATATCTGTGTTTCATCGGCAATTAGATGGTCACAGCTCAACAGTAAACCTGAAGTGAAGCATCGGAATCTATAACTAGTGTCACAGGAATGGTTCAAAACGTAGACAGTAAGAAGAGTCAGTCTACTTATACTTAAGTCGGTATTGTGCCTTTTGTTTTTAATTCCGATGCAATTTCTGTGTTTCACCGTCAATAAGAAGGTCCAAGGGATACAGTACACCTGAAGTGAAGCATCGGAATCTATAGCTAGTGTCACAGGAATGTTTCAAAACATGGACAGAAAGAAGAGTCATTCCTCTTGTAATTAAGTCGGCATTGTGCATTTTGTATCTAATTCCGATGCAATTTCTGTGTTTCATCGGCAATTAGATGGTCACAGCTCAACAGTAAACCTGAAGTGAAGCATCGGAATCTATAACTAGTGTCACAGGAATGGTTCAAAACGTAGACAGTAAGAAGAGTCAGTCTACTTATACTTAAGTCGGTATTGTGCCTTTTGTTTTTAATTCCGATGCAATTTCTGTGTTTCACCGTCAATAAGAAGGTCCAAGGGATACAGTACACCTGAAGTGAAGCATCGGAATCTATAACTAGTGTCACAGGAATGGTTCAAATCATAGACAGTAAGAAGCGTCTGTCTTCTTGAACATACATCAGCATTGTGGCTTTTCTATTTAATTCCGATGCAATTTCTATGTTTCATCGTCAATAAGAAGGTCAGAGGTATACTGTAAACCTGAAGTGAAGCATTGGAATCTATAACCAGTGTCACAGGAATGGTTAAAAAATAGACAGTAAGAAGAGTCAGTCTTCTTGTACTTAAGACGGCACTGTGCCTTTTGTATTTAATTCCGATGCAATTTCTGTGATTCATCGTCAATAAGAAATTCCAAGGGATACAGTAAACATATAGTGAAGCATGGGAATCTAAAACTGCTCTCACAGGAAATGTTCACAACATAGTCAGTAAGAAGAGTAAGTCTTCTTGTACTTAAGTCAGCATTGTGCCATTTGTATTTAATTCCGATGCAATGTCTGTGTTTCATCGTCAATAAGAAGGTCAGAGGGAAACAGTAAATTTTGAAGTGAAGCGTCGGAATCTATAACTAGTGTCACAGGAATGGTTCAAAACATAGACACTAGGTAGTGTCAGTCTTCTTGTACTTAAGTCGGCATTGTGCCTTTTCTATTTAATTCCGATGCTATTTCTGTGTTTCATCGTCAATATGAAGGTCAGAGGGATACAGTGAACCTGAAATGAAGCATCGGAATCTATAACTAGTGTCACAGGAATGGTACATAACATAGACATTAGGTAGAGTCAGTCTTCTTGTACCTAAGTCGGCATTGTGCCTATTCTATTTCATTCCGATGCAATTTCTGTGTTTCGTCGTCCTTAAGATGGTCCTAGGGATACAGTTAATCTGAAGTGAAGCATCGGAATCTATAACTAGTGTCACAGGAATGGTTCAAAACAAATACATTAAGAAGAGTCAGTCTTCTTGTACTTACGTCGGCATTGTGCGTTTTGTATTTAATTCCGATGCAATTTCTGTGTTTCATCGTCGATAAGAAGGTCCAAGGGATACAGTACACCTGAAGTGAAGCTTCGGAATCTATAACTAGTGTCATAGGAATTGTTCAAACATAGACAGTAAGAGGAGTCAGTCTTCTTGTACTTTAGTCGGCATTGCGGCTTTTGTATTAAATTCCGATGAAATTTCTTTGTTTCATCGTAATAAGAAGGTCCAAGGGATACAGTAAACCTGAAGTGAAGCATCGGAATCTATAACTAGTGTCACAGGAATGGTTCAAAACATAGACAGGAAGAAGAGTCAGTCTTCTTGTACTTAAGTCGGCATTGTGCCCTTTGTATTTAATTCCGATGCAATTTCTGTGTTTCATCGTCAATAAGAAGGTTATAGGGATACAGTAAACCTGAAGTGAAGCAGCGGAATCACTAACTAGTGTCACAGGAATGGTTTAAAACGTAGACATTACGAAGAGTCAGTCTTCTTGTACTTATGTCGGCATTGTGCCTTTTCTATTTAATTCCGATGCAATTTCTATGTTTCATCGTCAATAAGAAGGTCAGAGGGTTACAGTAAATCTTAAGTGAAGCATCGGAATCTATAACTAGTGTCACAGGAATGATTAAAAAATAGACAGTAAGAAGAGTCAGTCTTCTTGTACTTAAGTCGGCATTGTGCCTTTTCTATTTAATTCCGATGCTATTTCTGTGTTTCGTCGTCAATAAGAAGGTCCCAGGGATACATTAAGTCTGACGTGAAGAATCGGAATCTGTAACTAGTGACAAAGGAACGGTTCAAAACATAGACATTAAGAAGAGTCAGTCTTCTTGAACTTAAGTCGGCATTCTGCCTTTTGTATTTAATTCCGATGCAATTTCTGTGATTCATCGTCGATAAGAAGGTCCAAGGGATACAGTAAACCTGAAGTGAAGCATCGGAATCTATAACTAGTGTCACAGGAATGTTTCAAAACATAGACAGTAAGAAGAGTCATTCATCTTGTAATTAAGTCGGCATCGTGCTTTTTGTATCTAATTCCGATGCAATATCTGTGTTTCATCGGCAATTAGAAGGTCAGAGGGATACAGTAACGCTGAAGTGAAGCATCGGAATCTATAACTAGTGTCACAGGAATGGTTCAAAACATAGACAGTAGGAAAAGGCAGTGTACATGTACTTAAACAGGCATTGTGCCTTTTGTATTTAATTCCGATGCAATTTCTGTGTTTCATCGTCGATAATAAGGTCCAAGGGATACAGTAAACCTGAAGTGAAGCATCGGAATCTATAACTAGTGTCACAGGAATGTTTCAAAACATAGACAGTAAGAAGAGTCATTCATCTTGTAATTAAGTCGGCATCGTGCCTTTTGTATATAATTCCGATACAATATCTGTGTTTCATCGGCAATTAGAAGGTCAGAGGGATACAGTAAACCTGAAGTGAAGCATCGGAATCTATAACTAGCGTCACAGGAATGGTTCAAAACATAGACAGTAGGAAAAGGCAGTCTACATGTACTTAATGCGGCATTGTGCCTTTTGTATTTAATTCCGTTGCAATTTCTGTGTTTCATCGTCGATAAGAAGGTCCAAGGGATACAGTAAACCTGAAGTGAAGCAACGGAATCAATAACTAGTGTCACAGGAATGTTTCAAACATAGACAGTAAGAAGAGTCACTCCTCTTGTAATTACGTCGGCATTGTGCATTTTGTATCTAATTCCGATGCAATTTCTGTGTTTTATCGGCAATTAGAAGGTCAGAGGGATACAGTAAACCTGAAGTGAAGCATCGGAATCTATAACTAGTGTCACAGGAATGGTTCAAAACGTAGACAGTAGGAAGAGTCAGTCTACTTGTACTTAAATCGGCATTGTGAGTTTTGTTTTTAATTCCGATGCAATTTCTGTGTTTCATCGTCAATAAGAAGGTCCAAGGGATACAGTACACCTGAAGTGAAGCATCGGAATCTATAACTAGTTTCACAGGAATGGTTCAAAACATAGACAGGAAGAAGAGTCAGTCTTCTTGTACTTAAGTCGGCATTGTGCCCTTTGTATTTAATTCCGATGCAATTTCTGTGTTTCTTCGCCAATAAGAAGGTTAGAGGGATACAGTAAACCTGAAGTGAAGCAGCGGAATCAATAACTAGTGTCACAGGAATGGTTTAAAACGTAGACATTAGGAAGAGTCAGTCTTCTTGTACTTAAGTCGGCATTGTGCCTTTTGTATTTAATTCCGATGCAATTTCTGTGTTTCATCGTCAATACGAAGGTCAGAGGGATACAGTAAACCTGAAGTGAAGCATCAGAATCTATAACAAGTGTCACAGGAATGGTTCAAAACATAGACATTAGGTGGAGTCAGTCTTCTTGTACTTAAGTCAGAATTGTGCCTTTTCTATTTAATTCCGATGCAATTTCTGTGTTTCATCGTCAATAAGAAGGTCAGAGGGTTACAGTAAATCTGAAGTGAATCATCGGAATCTATAACTAGTGTCACAGGATTGGTTCAAAACATAGACAGTAGGAAAAGTCAGTCTACATGTACTTAAGTCGGCATTGTGCCTATTGCATTTAATTCCGATGCTATTTCTGTGTTTCGTCGTCAATAAGAAGGTCCAAGGGATACAGTAAGTCTGACGTGAAGAATCGGAATCTATAACTAGTGACAAAGGAATGGTTCAAAACATAGACAGTAAGAAGAGTCAGTCTTCTCGAACTTAAGTCGGCATTCTGCCTTTTGTATTTAATTCCGATGCAATTTCTGCGTTTCATCGTCGATAAGAAGGTCCAAGGGATCCAGTAAACCTGAAGTGACGCATCGGAATCTATAACTAGTGTCACAGGAATGTTTCAAAACATAGACAGTAAGAAGAGTCATTCCTCTTGTAATTAAGTCGGCATTGTGCATTTTGTATCTAATTCCGATGCAATTTCTGTGTTTCATCGGCAATTAGAAGGTCAGCGGGCAACAGTAAACCTGAAGTGAAGCATCAGAATCTATAACTAGTGTCACAGGAATGGTTGAAAACGTAGACAGTAAGAAGAGTCAGTCTACTTGTACTTAAGTCGGCATTGTGCCTTTTGTTTTTAATTCTGATGCAATTTCTGTGTTTCATCATCAATAAGAAGGTCCAAGGGATACAGTATACCTGAAGTGAAGCATCGGAATCTATAACTAGTGTCACTGGAAACGTTAAAAAATTGACAGTAAGAAGAGTCAGTCTTCTTGTACTTAAGACGGCACTGTGCCTTTTGTATTTAATTCCGAGGCAATTTCTGTGTTTCATCGTCAATAAGAAATTCCAAGGGATACAGTAAACATATAGTGAAGCATCGGAACCTAAAACTGGTCTCACAGGAAATGTTCACAACATAGTCAGTAAGAAGAGTCAGTCTTCTTGTACGTAAGTCAGCATTGTGCCTTTTGTATTTAATTCCGATGCAATGTCTGTGTTTCATCGTCAATAAGAAGGTCAGAGGGAAACAGTAAATTTTGAAGTGAAGCATCGGAATCTATAACTAGTGTCACAGGAATGGTTCAAAACATAGACACTAGGTAGTGTCAGTCTTCTTGTACTTAAGTCGGCATTGTGCCTTTTCTATTTAATTCCGATGCTATTTCTGTGTTTCATCGTCAATATGAACGTCAGAGGGATACAGTGAACCTGAAGTGAAGCATCGGAATCTATAACTAGTGTCACAGGAATGGTACAAAACATAGACATTAGGTAGAGTCAGTCTTCTTGTACCTAAGTCGGCATTGTGCCTATTCTATTTCATTCCGATGCAATTTCTGTGTTTCGTCGTCCTTAAGATGGTCCTAGGGATACAGTTAATCTGAAGTGAAGCATCGGAATCTATAACTAGTGTCATAGGAATGGTTCAAAACAAAGACATTAAGAAGAGTCAGTCTTCTTGTACTTACGTCGGCATTGTGCCTTTTGTATTTAATTCCGATGCAATTTCTGTGTTTCATCGTCGATAAGAAGGTCCAAGGGATACAGTACACCTGAAGTGAAGCTTCGGAATCTATAACTAGTGTCATAGGAATTGTTCAATTATAGACAGTAAGAAGAGTCAGTCTTCTTGTACTTTAGTCGGCATTGCGGCTTTTGTATTAAATTCCGATGAAATTTCTTTGTTTCATCGTAATAAGAAGGTCCAAGGGATACAGTAAACCTGAAGTGAAGCATCGGAATCTATAACTAGTGTCACAGGAATGGTTCAAAACATAGACAGGAAGAAGAGTCAGTCTTCTTGTACTTAAGTCGGCATTGTGCCCTTTGTATTTAATTCCGACGCAATTTCTGTGTTTCATCGTCAATAAGAAGGTTAGAGGGATACAGTAAACCTGAAGTGAAGCAGCGGAATCAATAACTAGTGTCACAGGAATGGTTTAAAACGTAGACATTAGGAAGAGACAGTCTTCTTGTACTTATGTCGGCATTGTGCCTTTTCTATTTAATTCCGATGCAATTTCTATGTTTCATCGTCAATAAGAAGGTCAGAGGGTTACAGTAAATCTTAAGTGAAGCATCGGAATCTATAACTAGTGTCACAGGAATGATTAAAAAATAGACAGTAAGAAGAGTCAGTCTTCTTGTACTTAAGTCGGCATTGTGCCTTTTCTATTTAATTCCGATGCTATTTCTGTGTTTCGTCGTCAATAAGAAGGTCCAAGGGATACAGTAAGTCTGACGTGAAGAATCGGAATCTATAACTAGTGACAAAGGAACGGTTCAAAACATAGACAGTAAGAAGAGTCAGTCTTCTTGAACTTAAGTCGGCATTCTGCCTTTTGTATTAAATTCCGATGCAATTTCTGTGTTTCATCGTCGATAAGAAGGTCCAAGGAATACAGTAAACCTGAAGTGAAGCATCGGAATCTATAACTAGTGTCACAGGAATGTTTGAAAACATAGACAGTAAGAAGAGTCATTCATCTTGTAATTAAGTCGGCATCGTGCTTTTTGTATCTAATTCCGATGCAATATCTGTGTTTCATCGGCAATTAGAAGGTCAGAGGGATACAGTAACGCTGAAGTGAAGCATCGGAATCTATAACTAGTGTCACAGGAATGGTTCAAAACATAGACAGTAGGAAAAGGCAGTTTACATGTACTTAAATCGGCATTGTGCCTTTTGTATTTATTTCCGATGCAATTTCTGTGTTTCATCGTCGATAATAAGGTCCAAGGGATACAGTAAACCTGAAGTGAAGCATCGGAATCTATAACTAGTGTCACAGGAATGTTTCAAAACATAGACAGTAAGAAGCGTCATTCATCTTGTTATTAAGTCGGCATCGTGCCTTTTGTATCTAATTCCGATACAATATCTGTGTTTCATCGGCAATTAGAAGGTCAGAGGGATACAGTAAACCTGAAGTGAAGCATCGGAATCTATAACTAGTGTCACAGGAATGGTTCAAAACATAGACAGTAGGAAAAGGCAGTCTACTTGTACTTAATGCGGCATTGTGCCTTTTGTATTTAATTCCGTTGCAATTTCTGTGTTTCATCGTCGATAAGAAGGCCCAAGGGATACAGTAAACCTGAAGTGAAGCAACGGAATCCATAACTAGTGTCACTGGAATGTTTCAAACATAGACAGTAAGAAGAGTCACTCCTCTTGTAATTACGTCGGCATTGTGCATTTTGTATCTAATTCCGATGCAATTTCTGTGTTTTATCGGCAATTAGAAGGTCAGAGGGACACAGTAAACCTGAAGTGAAGCATCGGAATCTATAACTAGTGTCACAGGAATGGTTCAAAACGTAGACAGTAGGAAGAGTCAGTCTACTTGTACTTAAATCGGCATTGTGCCTTTTGTTTTTAATTCCGATGCAATTTCTGTGTTTCATCTTTAATAAGAAGGTCCAAGGGATACAGTACACCTGAAGTGAAGCATCGGAATCTATAAGTAGTGTCACAGGAATGGTTCAGAACATAGACAGGAAGAAGAGTCAGTCTTCTTGTACTTAGGTCGTCATTGCGCCTTTTGTATTAAATTCCGATGAAATTTCTTTGTTTCATTGTAATAAGAAGGTCCAAGGGATACAGTAAACCTGAAGTGAAGCATCGGAATCTATAACTAGTTTCACAGGAATGGTTCAAAACATAGACAGGAAGAAGAGTCAGTCTTCTTGTACTTAAGTCGGCATTGTGCCCTTTGTATTTAATTCCGATGCATATTCTGTGTTTCTTCGCCAATAAGAAGGTTAGAGGGATACAGTAAACCTGAAGTGAAGCAGCGGAATCTATAACTAGTGTCATAGGAATGGTTAAAATATAGACAGTAAGAAGAGTCAGTCTTCTTGTACTTAAGACGGCACTGTGCCTTTTGTATTTAAATCCGATGCAATGTCTGTGTTTCATCGTCAATAAGAAGGTCAGAGGGATACAGTAAACCTGAAGTGAAGCATCGAAATCTATTACTAGTGTCACAGGAATGGTTCAAAACACAGACATTAGGTAGAGTCAGTCTTCTTGTACTTAAGTCGGCATTGTGCCTTTTCTATTTAATTCCGATGCTATTTCTGTGTTTCATCGTCAATACGAAGGTCAGAGGGATACTGTGAACCTGAAGTGAAGCATCAGAATCTATAACTAGTGTCACAGGAATGGTTCAAAACATAGACATTAGGTAGAGTCAGTCTTCTTGTACCTAAGTCGGCATTGTGCCTATTCTATTTAATTCCGATGCAATTTCTGTGTTTCGTCGTCCTTAAGATGGTCTTAGGGATACAGTAAATCTGAAATGAAGCATCGGAATCTATAACTAGTGTCACAGGAATGGTTCAAAACAAAGACATTAAGAGGAGTCAGTCTTCTTGTACTTACGACGGCATTGTGCCTTCTGTATTTAATTCCGATGCAATTTCTGTGTTTCATCGTCGATAAGAAGGTCCAAGGGATACAGTAAACCAGAAGTGAAGCATCGGAATCTATAACTAGTGTCACATTAATGGTTCCAAACATAGACAGTAGGAAGAGTCATTCTTCTTGTACTTAAGTTGGCATTGTTGCTTTTCTATTTAATTCCGATGCATTTTCTGTGTTTCATCGTCAATAAGAAGGTCAGAGGGATACAGCAAACCTGAAGTGAATCATCGGAATCTATAACTAGTGTCACAGGAATGGTTCAAAACATAGACAGTAGGAAAAGTCAGTCTACATGTACTTAAGTCGGCATTGTGCCTTTTGTATTTAATTCCGATGAAATTTCTGTGTTTCATCGTCAATAAGAAGGTCAGAGGGATACAGTAAACCTGAAGTGAAGCATCAGAATCTATAACTAGTGTCACAGGAATGGTTCAAAACATGGACAGTAAGAAGAGGCAGTCTACTTGTACTTAAGTCAGCATTGTGCCTTTTCTATTTAATTCCGATGCAATTTCTGTGTTTCATCGTCAATAAGAAGGTCAGACGGTTACAGAAAAATCTGAAGTGAAGCATCGGAATCTATAACTAGTGTCACAGGAATGGTTAAAAAATAGACAGTAAGAAGAGTCAGTCTTCTTGTACTTAAGTCGGCATTGTGCCTTTTCTATTTAATTCCGATGCAATTTCTGTGTTTCATCGTCAATAAGAAATTCCAAGGGATACAGTAAACATATAGTGAAGCATCGGAATCTAAAACTGGTCTCACAGGAAATGTTCACAACATAGTCAGTAAGAAGAGTCAGTCTTCTTGTATTTAAGTCGGCATCGTGGTTTTTGTATCTAATTCCGATGCAATATCTGTGTTTCATCGGCAATTAGATGGTCACAGCTCAACAGTAAACCTGAAGTGAAGCATCGGAATCTATAACTAGTGTCACAGGAATGGTTCAAAACGTAGACAGTAAGAAGAGTCAGTCTACTTATACTTAAGTCGGTATTGTGCCTTTTGTTTTTAATTCCGATGCAATTTCTGTGTTTCACCGTCAATAAGAAGGTCCAAGGGATACAGTACACCTGAAGTGAAGCATCGGAATCTATAGCTAGTGTCACAGGAATGTTTCAAAACATGGACAGAAAGAAGAGTCATTCCTCTTGTAATTAAGTCGGCATTGTGCATTTTGTATCTAATTCCGATGCAATTTATGTGTTTCATCGGCAATTAGATGGTCACAGCTCAACAGTAAACCTGAAGTGAAGCATCGGAATCTATAACTAGTGTCACAGGAATGGTTCAAAACGTAGACAGTAAGAAGAGTCAGTCTACTTATACTTAAGTCGGTATTGTGCCTTTTGTTTTTAATTCCGATGCAATTTCTGTGTTTCACCGTCAATAAGAAGGTCCAAGGGATACAGTACACCTGAAGTGAAGCATCGGAATCTATAACTAGTGTCACAGGAATGGTTCAAATCATAGACAGTAAGAAGCGTCTGTCTTCTTGAACTTACATCAGCATTGTGGCTTTTCTATTTAATTCCGATGCAATTTCTATGTTTCATCGTCAATAAGAAGGTCAGAGGTATACAGTAAACCTGAAGTGAAGCATTGGAATCTATAACCAGTGTCACAGGAATGGTTAAAAAATAGACAGTAAGAAGAGTCAGTCTTCTTGTACTTAAGACGGCACTGTGCCTTTTGTATTTAATTCCGATGCAATTTCTGTGATTCATCGTCAATAAGAAATTCCAAGGGATACAGTAAACATATAGTGAAGCATGGGAATCTAAAACTGCTCTCACAGGAAATGTTCACAACATAGTCAGTAAGAAGAGTAAGTCTTCTTGTACTTAAGTCAGCATTGTGCCATTTGTATTTAATTCCGATGCAATGTCTGTGTTTCATCGTCAATAAGAAGGTCAGAGGGAAACAGTAAATTTTGAAGTGAAGCGTCGGAATCTATAACTAGTGTCACAGGAATGGTTCAAAACATAGACACTAGGTAGTGTCAGTCTTCTTGTACTTAAGTCGGCATTGTGCCTTTTCTATTTAATTCCGATGCTATTTCTGTGTTTCATCGTCAATATGAAGGTCAGAGGGATACAGTGAACCTGAAATGAAGCATCGGAATCTATAACTAGTGTCACAGGAATGGTACATAACATAGACATTAGGTAGAGTCAGTCTTCTTGTACCTAAGTCGGCATTGTGCCTATTCTATTTCATTCCGATGCAATTTCTGTGTTTCGTCGTCCTTAAGATGGTCCTAGGGATACAGTTAATCTGAAGTGAAGCATCGGAATCTATAACTAGTGTCATAGGAATGGTTCAAAACAAATACATTAAGAAGAGTCAGTCTTCTTGTACTTACGTCGGCATTGTGCGTTTTGTATTTAATTCCGATGCAATTTCTGTGTTTCATCGTCGATAAGAAGGTCCAAGGGATACAGTACACCTGAAGTGAAGCTTCGGAATCTATAACTAGTGTCATAGGAATTGTTCAAACATAGACAGTAAGAGGAGTCAGTCTTCTTGTACTTTAGTCGGCATTGCGGCTTTTGTATTAAATTCCGATGAAATTTCTTTGTTTCATCGTAATAAGAAGGTCCAAGGGATACAGTAAACCTGAAGTGAAGCATCGGAATCTATAACTAGTGTCACAGGAATGGTTCAAAACATAGACAGGAAGAAGAGTCAGTCTTCTTGTACTTAAGTCGGCATTGTGCCCTTTGTATTTAATTCCGATGCAATTTCTGTGTTTCATCGTCAATAAGAAGGTTAGAGGGATACAGTAAACCTGAAGTGAAGCAGCGGAATCAATAACTAGTGTCACAGGAATGGTTTAAAACGTAGACATTACGAAGAGTCAGTCTTCTTGTACTTATGTCGGCATTGTGCCTTTTCTATTTAATTCCGATGCAATTTCTATGTTTCATCGTCAATAAGAAGGTCAGAGGGTTACAGTAAATCTTAAGTGAAGCATCGGAATCTATAACTAGTGTCACAGGAATGATTAAAAAATAGACAGTAAGAAGAGTCAGTCTTCTTGTACTTAAGTCGGCATTGTGCCTTTTCTATTTAATTCCGATGCTATTTCTGTGTTTCGTCGTCAATAAGAAGGTCCCAGGGATACATTAAGTCTGACGTGAAGAATCGGAATCTGTAACTAGTGACAAAGGAACGGTTCAAAACATAGACAGTTAGAAGAGTCAGTCTTCTTGAACTTAAGTCGGCATTCTGCCTTTTGTATTTAATTCCGATGCAATTTCTGTGATTCATCGTCGATAAGAAGGTCCAAGGGATACAGTAAACCTGAAGTGAAGCATCGGAATCTATAACTAGTGTCACAGGAATGTTTCAAAACATAGACAGTAAGAAGAGTCATTCATCTTGTAATTAAGTCGGCATCGTGCTTTTTGTATCTAATTCCGATGCAATATCTGTGTTTCATCGGCAATTAGAAGGTCAGAGGGATACAGTAACGCTGAAGTGAAGCATCGGAATCTATAACTAGTGTCACAGGAATGGTTCAAAACATAGACAGTAGGAAAAGGCAGTGTACATGTACTTAAACAGGCATTGTGCCTTTTGTATTTAATTCCGATGCAATTTCTGTGTTTCATCGTCGATAATAAGGTCCAAGGAATACAGTAAACCTGAAAAGAAGCATCGGAATCTATAACTAGTGTCACAGGAATGTTTCAAAACATAGACAGTAAGAAGAGTCATTCATCTTGTAATTAAGTCGGCATCGTGCCTTTTGTATATAATTCCGATACAATATCTGTGTTTCATCGGCAATTAGAAGGTCAGAGGGATACAGTAAACCTGAAGTGAAGCATCGGAATCTATAACTAGCGTCACAGGAATGGTTCAAAACATAGACAGTAGGAAAAGGCAGTCTACATGTACTTAATGCGGCATTGTGCCTTTTGTATTTAATTCCGTTGCAATTTCTGTGTTTCATCGTCGATAAGAAGGTCCAAGGGATACAGTAAACCTGAAGTGAAGCAACGGAATCAATAACTAGTGTCACAGGAATGTTTCGAACATAGACAGTAAGAAGAGTCACTCCTCTTGTAATTACGTCGGCATTGTGCATTTTGTATCTAATTCCGATGCAATTTCTGTGTTTTATCGGCAATTAGAAGGTCAGAGGGATACAGTAAACCTGAAGTGAAGCATCGGAATCTATAACTAGTGTCACAGGAATGGTTCAAAACGTAGACAGTAGGAAGTGTCAGTCTACTTGTACTTAAATCGGCATTGTGCCTTTTGTTTTTAATTCCGATGCAATTTCTGTGTTTCATCGTCAATAAGAAGGTCCAAGGGATACAGTACACCTGAAGTGAAGCATCGGAATCTATAACTAGTTTCACAGGAATGGTTCAAAACATAGACAGGATGAAGAGTCAGTCTTCTTGTACTTAAGTCGGCATTGTGCCCTTTGTATTTAATTCCGATGCAATTTCTGTGTTTCTTCGCCAATAAGAAGGTTAGAGGGATACAGTAAACCTGAAGTGAAGCAGCGGAATCAATAACTAGTGTCACAGGAATGGTTTAAAACGTAGACATTAGGAAGAGTCAGTCTTCTTGTACTTAAGTCGGCATTGTGCCTTTTGTATTTAATTCCGATGCAATTTCTGTGTTTCATCGTCAATACGAAGGTCAGAGGGATACAGTAAACCTGAAGTGAAGCATCAGAATCTATAACAAGTGTCACAGGAATGGTTCAAAACATAGACATTAGGTGGAGTCAGTCTTCTTGTACTTAAGTCAGAATTGTGCCTTTTCTATTTAATTCCGATGCAATTTCTGTGTTTCATCGTCAATAAGAAGGTCAGAGGGTTACAGTAAATCTGAAGTGAATCATCGGAATCTATAACTAGTGTCACAGGAATGGTTCAAAACATAGACAGTAGGAAAAGTCAGTCTACATGTACTTAAGTCGGCATTGTGCCTATTGCATTTAATTCCGATGCTATTTCTGTGTTTCGTCGTCAATAAGAAGGTCCAAGGGATACAGTAAGTCTGACGTGAAGAATCGGAATCTATAACTAGTGACAAAGGAATGGTTCAAAACATAGACAGTAAGAAGAGTCAGTCTTCTCGAACTTAAGTCGGCATTCTGCCTTTTGTATTTAATTCCGATGCAATTTCTGCGTTTCATCGTCGATAAGAAGGTCCAAGGGATCCAGTAAACCTGAAGTGAAGCATCGGAATCTATAACTAGTGTCACAGGAATGTTTCAAAACATAGACAGTAAGAAGAGTCATTCCTCTTGTAATTAAGTCGGCATTGTGCATTTTGTATCTAATTCCGATGCAATTTCTGTGTTTCATCGGCAATTAGAAGGTCAGCGGGCAACAGTAAACCTGAAGTGAAGCATCAGAATCTATAACTAGTGTCACAGGAATGGTTGAAAACGTAGACAGTAAGCAGAGTCAGTCTACTTGTACTTAAGTCGGCATTGTGCCTTTTGTTTTTAATTCTGATGCAATTTCTGTGTTTCATCATCAATAAGAAGGTCCAAGGGATACAGTATACCTGAAGTGAAGCATCGGAATCTATAACTAGTGTCACTGGAAACGTTAAAAAATTGACAGTAACAAGAGTCAGTCTTCTTGTACTTAAGACGGCACTGTGCCTTTTGTATTTAATTCCGAGGCAATTTCTGTGTTTCATCGTCAATAAGAAATTCCAAGGGATACAGTAAACATATAGTGAAGCATCGGAACCTAAAACTGGTCTCACAGGAAATGTTCACAACATAGTCAGTAAGAAGAGTCAGTCTTCTTGTACGTAAGTCAGCATTGTGCCTTTTGTATTTAATTCCGATGCAATGTCTGTGTTTCATCGTCAATAAGAAGGTCAGAGGGAAACAGTAAATTTTGAAGTGAAGCATCGGAATCTATAACTAGTGTCACAGGAATGGTTCAAAACATAGACACTAGGTAGTGTCAGTCTTCTTGTACTTAAGTCGGCATTGTGCCTTTTCTATTTAATTCCGATGCTATTTCTGTGTTTCATCGTCAATATGAACGTCAGAGGGATACAGTGAACCTGAAGTGAAGCATCGGAATCTATAACTAGTGTCACAGGAATGGTACAAAACATAGACATTAGGTAGAGTCAGTCTTCTTGTACGTAAGTCGGCATTGTGCTTATTCTATTTCATTCCGATGCAATTTCTGTGTTTCGTCGTCCTTAAGATGGTCCTAGGGATACAGTTAATCTGAAGTGAAGCATCGGAATCTATAACTAGTGTCATAGGAATGGTTCAAAACAAAGACATTAAGAAGAGTCAGTCTTCTTGTACTTACGTCGGCATTGTGCCTTTTGTATTTAATTCCGATGCAATTTCTGTGTTTCATCGTCGATAAGAAGGTCCAAGGGATACAGTACACCTGAAGTGAAGCTTCGGAATCTATAACTAGTGTCATAGGAATTGTTCAATTATAGACAGTAAGAAGAGTCAGTCTTCTTGTACTTTAGTCGGCATTGCGGCTTTTGTATTAAATTCCGATGAAATTTCTTTGTTTCATCGTAATAAGAAGGTCCAAGGGATACAGTAAACCTGAAGTGAAGCATCGGAATCTATAACTAGTGTCACAGGAATGGTTCAAAACATAGACAGGAAGAAGAGTCAGTCTTCTTGTACTTAAGTCGGCATTGTGCCCTTTGTATTTAATTCCGATGCAATTTCTGTGTTTCATCGTCAATAAGAAGGTTAGAGGGATACAGTAAACCTGAAGTGAAGCAGCGGAATCAATAACTAGTGTCACAGCAATGGTTTAAAACGTAGACATTAGGAAGAGACAGTCTTCTTGTACTTATGTCGGCATTGTGCCTTTTCTATTTAATTCCGATGCAATTTCTATGTTTCATCGTCAATAAGAAGGTCCGAGGGTTACAGTAAATCTTAAGTGAAGCATCGGAATCTATAACTAGTGTCACAGGAATGATTAAAAAATAGACAGTAAGAAGAGTCAGTCTTCTTGTACTTAAGTCGGCATTGTGCCTTTTGTATTAAATTCCGATGCAATTTCTGTGTTTCATCGTCGATAAGAAGGTCCAAGGAATACAGTAAACCTGAAGTGAAGCATCGGAATCTATAACTAGTGTCACAGGAATGTTTGAAAACATAGACAGTAAGAAGAGTCATTCATCTTGTAATTAAGTCGGCATCGTGCTTTTTGTATCTAATTCCGATGCAATATCTGTGTTTCATCGGCAATTAGAAGGTCAGAGGGATACAGTAACGCTGAAGTGAAGCATCGGAATCTATAACTAGTGTCACAGGAATGGTTCAAAACATAGACAGTAGGAAAAGGCAGTTTACATGTACTTAAATCGGCATTGTGCCTTTTGTATTTATTTCCGATGCAATTTCTGTGTTTCATCGTCGATAATAAGGTCCAAGGGATACAGTAAACCTGAAGTGAAGCATCGGAATCTATAACTAGTGTCACAGGAATGTTTCAAAACATAGACAGTAAGAAGCGTCATTCATCTTGTTATTAAGTCGGCATCGTGCCTTTTGTATCTAATTCCGATACAATATCTGTGTTTCATCGGCAATTAGAAGGTCAGAGGGATACAGTAAACCTGAAGTGAAGCATCGGAATCTATAACTAGTGTCACAGGAATGGTTCAAAACATAGACAGTAGGAAAAGGCAGTCTACTTGTACTTAATGCGGCATTGTGCCTTTTGTATTTAATTCCGTTGCAATTTCTGTGTTTCATCGTCGATAAGAAGGCCCAAGGGATACAGTAAACCTGAAGTGAAGCAACGGAATCCATAACTAGTGTCACAGGAATGTTTCAAACATAGACAGTAAGAAGAGTCACTCCTCTTGTAATTACGTCGGCATTGTGCATTTTGTATCTAATTCCGATGCAATTTCTGTGTTTTACCGGCAATTAGAAGGTCAGAGGGACACAGTAAACCTGAAGTGAAGCATCGGAATCTATAACTAGTGTCACAGGAATGGTTCAAAACGTAGACAGTAGGAAGAGTCAGTCTACTTGTACTTAAATCGGCATTGTGCCTTTTGTTTTTAATTCCGATGCAATTTCTGTGTTTCATCTTTAATAAGAAGGTCCAAGGGATACAGTACACCTGAAGTGAAGCATCGGAATCTATAAGTAGTGTCACAGGAATGGTTCAGAACATAGACAGGAAGAAGAGTCAGTCTTCTTGTACTTAGGTCGTCATTGCGCCTTTTGTATTAAATTCCGATGAAATTTCTTTGTTTCATTGTAATAAGAAGGTCCAAGGGATACAGTAAACCTGAAGTGAAGCATCGGAATCTATAACTAGTTTCACAGGAATGGTTCAAAACATAGACAGGAAGAAGAGTCAGTCTTCTTGTACTTAAGTCGGCATTGTGCCCTTTGTATTTAATTCCGATGCATATTCTGTGTTTCTTCGCCAATAAGAAGGTTAGAGGGATACAGTAAACCTGAAGTGAAGCAGCGGAATCAATAACTAGTGTCACAGGAATGGTTTAAAACGTAGACATTAGGAAGAGTCAGTCTTCTTGTACTTAAGTCGGCATTGTGCCTTTTGTATTTAATTCCGATGCAATTTCTGTGTTTCATCGTCAATACGAAGATCAGAGGGATACAGTAAACCTGAAGTGAAGCATCAGAATCTATAACTAGTGTCACAGGAATGGTTCAAAACATAGACATTAGGTGGAGTCAGTCTTCTTGTGCTTAAGTCAGAATTGTGCCTTTTCTATTTAATTCCGATGCAATTTCTGTGTTTCATCGTCAATAAGAAGGTCAGAGGGTTACAGTAAATCTGAAGTGAATCATCGGAATCTATAACTAGTGTCACAGGAATGGTTCAAAACATAGACAGTAGGGAGAGTCAGTTTACATGTACTTAAGTCGGCATTGTGCCTATTGCATTTAATTCCGATGCTATTTCTGTGTTTCGTCGTCAATAAGAAGGTCCAAGGGATACAGTAAGTCTGACGTGAAGAATCGGAATCTATAACTAGTGACAAAGGAATGGTTCAAAACATAGACAGTAAGAAGAGTCAGTCTTCTCGAACTTAAGTCGGCATTCTGCCTTTTGTATTTAATTCCGATGCAATTTCTGTGTTTCATCGTCGATAAGAAGGTCCAAGGGATCCAGTAAACCTGAAGTGAAGCATCGGAATCTATAACTAGTGTCACAGGAATGTTTCAAAACATAGACATTAAGAAGAGTCAATCATCTTGTAATTAAGGCGGCATCGTGCTTTTTGTATCTAATTCCGATGCAATATCTGTGTTTCATCAGCAATTAGAAGGTTAGAGGGATACAGTAAACTTGAAGTGAAGCATCGGAATCTATAACTAGTGTCACAGGAATGGTTCAAAGCATAGACAGTAGGAAAAGGCAGTCTACATGTACTTAAATCGGCATTGTGCCTTTTGTATTTAATTCCGATGCAATTTCTGTGTTTCATCGTCGATAAAAAGGTCCAAGGGATACAGTAAACCTGAAGTGAAGCAACGGAATCTGTAACTAGTGTCACAGGAATGTTTCAAAACATGGACAGTAAGAAGAGTCATTCCTCTTGTAATTAAGTCGGCATTGTGCATTTTGTATCTAATTCCGATGCAATTTCTGTGTTTCATCGGCAATTAGAAGGTCAGCGGGCAACAGCAAACCTGAAGTGAAGCATCGGAATCTATAACTAGTGTCACAGGAATGGTTCAAAACGTAGACAGTAAGAAGAGTCAGTCTACTTGTACTTAAGTCGGCATTGTGCCTGTGGTTTTTAATTCCGATGCAATTTCTGTGTTTCATAATCAATAAGAAGGTCCAAGGGATACAGTACACCTGAAGTGAAGCATCGGAATCTATAACTAGTGTCACTGGAGTGGTTCAAATCATAGACAGTAGGAAAAGGCAGTCTACATGTACTTAAATCGGCATTGTGCCTTTTGTATTTAATTCCGATGCAATTTCTGTGTTTCATCGTTGATAGGAAGGTCCGAGGGATACAGTAAACCTCAAGTGAAACATCGGAATCTATAACTAGTGTCACAGGAATGTTTCAAAACATAGACAGTAAGAAGAGTCATTTATCTTGTAATTAAGTCGGCATTGTGCTTTTTGTATCTAATTCCGATGCAATATCTGTGTTTCATCGGCAATTAGAAGGTAAGAGGGATACAGTAAACCTGACGTGAAGCATCGGAATCAATAACTAGTGTCACAGGAATGGTTCAAAACGTAGACAGTAGGAAGAGTCAGTCTACTTGTACTTAAATCGGCATTGTGCCTTTTGTTTTTAATTTCGATGCAATTTCTGTGTTTCTTCGCCAATAAGAAGGTTAGAGGGATACAGTAAACCTGAAGTGAAGCAGCGGAATCAATAACTGGTGTCACAGGAATGGTTTAAAACGTAGACATTAGGAAGAGTCAGTCTTCTTGTACTTATGTCGGCATTGTGCTTTTTGTATTTAATTCCGATGCAATTTCTGTGTTTCATCGTCAATACGAAGGTCAGAGGGATACAGTAAACCTATAGTGAAGCATCAGAATCTACAACTAGTGTCACAGGAATGATTCAAAACATAGAAAGTAAGAAGAGTCAGTCTACTTGTACTTGAGTCGGCATTGTGCCTTTTGTATTTATTTCCGATGCAATATCTGTGTTTCATCGTCAATAAGAAGGTCAGAGGGATACAGTAAACCTGAAGTGAAGCATCAGAATCTATAACTAGTGTCACAGGAATGGTTCAAAACATAGACATTAGGTGGAGTCAGTCTTCTTTTACTTATGTCAGAATTGTGCCATTTCTTTTTAATTCCGATGCAATTTCTGTGTTTCATCGTCAATAAGAAGGTCAGAGGGTTACAGTAAATCTGAAGTGAATCATCGGAATCTATAACTAGTGTCACAGGAATGGTTCAAAACATAGACAGTAGGAAGAGTCAGTCTACATGTACTTAAGTCGGCATTGTGCCTTTGTATTTAATTCCGATGCTATTTCTGTGTTTCTTCGTCAATAAGAAGGTCCAAGGGATACAGTAAGTCTGACGTGAAAAATCGGAATCTATAACTAGTGACAAAGGAATGGTTCAAAACATAGACAGTAAGATGAGTCAGTCTTCTTGAACTTAAGTCGGGATTCTGCCTTTTGTATTTAATTCCGATGCAATTTCTGTGTTTCATCGTCGATAAGAAGGTCCAAGGGATACAGTAAACCTGAAGTGAAGCATCGGAATCTATAACTAGTGTCACAGGAATGTTTCAAAACATAGACAGTAAGAAGAGTCATTCATCTTGTAATTAAGTCGGCATCGTGCTTTTTGTATCTAATTCCGATGCAATATCTGTGTTTCATCGGCGATTAGAAGGTCAGAGGGATACAGTAAACTTGAAGTGAAGCATCGGAATCAATAACTAGTGTCACAGGAACGGTTCAAAACATAGACAGTAGGAAAAGGCAGTCTACATGTACTTAAGTCGGCATTGTGCCTTTTGTTTTTAATTCCGATGCAATTTCTGTGTTTCATCACCAATAAGAAGGGCCAAGGGATACAGTACACCTGAAGTGAAGCATCGGAATCTATAACTAGTGTCACTGGAATGGTTCAAATCATAGACTGTAAGAAGAGTCTGTCTTCTTGAATTTACATCGGCATTGTGCCTTTTCTATTTAATTCCGATGCAATTTCTATGTTTCATCGTCAATAAGAAGCTCAGAGGGATACAGTAAACCCGAAGTGAAGCATCGGAATCTATAACTGGTTTCACAGGAATGGTTAAAAAATAGACAGTAAGAGGAGTCAGTCTTCTTGTACTTAAGACGGCACTGTGCCTTTTGTATTTAATTCCGAGGCAATTTCTGTGTTTCATCGTCAATAAGAAATTCCAAGGGATACAGTAAACATATAGTGAAGCATCGGAATCTAAAACTGGTCTCACAGGAAATGTTCACAACATAGTCAGTAAGAAGAGTCAGTCTTCTTGTACTTAAGTCAGCATTGTGCCTTTTGTATTTAATTCCGATGCAATGTCTGTGTATCATCGTCAATAAGAAGGTCAGAGGGATACAGTAAACCTGAAGTGAAGCATCGGAATCTATAACTAGTGTCACAGTAATGGTTCAAAACATAGACAGTAGGAAAAGGCAGTCTACATGTACTTAAATCGGCATTATGCATTTTGTATTTAATTCCGATGCAATTTCTGTGTTTCATCGTCGATAAGAAGGTCCAAGGGATACAGTAAACCTGAAGTGAAGCAACGGAATCTATAACTAGTGTCACAGGAATGTTTCAAAACATAGACAGTAAGAAGCGTCATTCCTCTTGTAATTACGTCGGCATTGTGCATGTTGTATCTAATTGCGATGCAATTTCAGTGTTTCATAGGCAATTAAAAGCCAGAGGGCAACAGTAAACCTGAAGTGAAGCATCGGAATCTATAACTAGTGTCACAGGAATGGTTCAAAACAAAGACATTAAGAAGAGTCAGTCTTCTTGTACTTACGTCGGCATTGTGCCTTTTATAATTAATTCCGATGCAATTTCTGTGTTTCATCGTCGATAAGGAGGTCCAAGGGATACAGTAAACCTGAAGTGAAGCATCGGAATCTATAACTAGTGTCATAGGAATTGTTCAAACATAGACAGTAAGAAGAGTCAGTCTTCTTGAATTTACATCAGCATTGTGCCTTTTCTATTTAATTCCGATGCAATTTCTATGTTTCATCGTCAATAAGAAGCTCAGAGGGATACAGTAAACCTGAAGTGAAGCATCGGAATCTATAACTAGTGTCACAGGAATGTTTCAAAACATAGACAGTAAGAAGAGTCATTCATCTTGTAATTAAGTCGGCATCGTGCTTTTTGTATCTAATTCCGATACAATATCTGTGTTTCATCGGCAATTAGAAAGTCAGAGGGATACAGTAAACCTGAAGTGAAGCATCGGAATCTATAACTAGTGTCACAGGAATGGTTCAAAACATAGACAGTAGGAAAAGGCAGTCTACATGTACTTAAATCGGCATTGTGCCTTCTGTATTTAATTCCGATGCAATTTCTGTGTTTCATCGTCGACAGGAAGGTCCAAGGGATACAGTAAACCTGAAGTGAAGCATCGGAATCTATAACTAGTGTCACAGGAATGTTTCAAAACATAGACAGTAAGAAGAGTCATTCATCTTGTAATTAAGTCGGCATTGTGCTTTTTGTATCTAATTCCGATGCAATATCTGTGTTTCATCGGCAATTAGAAGGTAAGAGGGATACAGTAAACCTGACGTGAAGCATCGGAATCAATAACTAGTGTCACAGGAATGGTTCAAAACGTAGACAGTAGGAAGAGTCAGTCTACTTGTACTTAAATCGGCATTGTGCCTTTTGTTTTTAATTTCGATGCAATTTCTGTGTTTCTTCGCCAATAAGAAGGTTAGAGGGATACAGTAAACCTGAAGTGAAGCAGCGGAATCAATAACTGGTGTCACAGGAATGGTTTAAAACGTAGACATTAGGAAGAGTCAGTCTTCTTGTACTTATGTCGGCATTGTGCCTTTTGTATTTAATTCCGATGCAATTTCGGTGTTTCATCGTCAATACGAAGGTCAGAGGGATACAGTAAACCTATAGTGAAGCATCAGAATCTACAACTAGTGTCACAGGAATGATTCAAAACATAGAAAGTAAGAAGAGTCAGTCTACTTGTACTTGAGTCGGCATTGTGCCTTTTGTATTTATTTCCGATGCAATATCTGTGTTTCATCGTCAATAAGAAGGTCAGAGGGATACAGTAAACCTGAAGTGAAGCATCAGAATCTATAACTAGTGTCACAGGAATGGTTCAAAACATAGACATTAGGTGGAGTCAGTCTTCTTTTACTTATGTCAGAATTGTGCCATTTCTATTTAATTCCGATGCAATTTCTGTGTTTCATCGTCAATAAGAAGGTCAGAGGGTTACAGTAAATCTGAAGTGAATCATCGGAATCTATAACTAGTGTCACAGGAACGGTTCAAAACATAGACAGTAGGAAAAGGCAGTCTACATGTACTTAAGTCGGCATTGTGCCTTTTGTTTTTAATTCCGATGCAATTTCTGTGTTTCATCACCAATAAGAAGGGCCAAGGGATACAGTACACCTGAAGTGAAGCATCGGAATCTATAACTAGTGTCACTGGAATGGTTCAAATCATAGACAGTAAGAAGAGTCAGTCTTCTTGAACTTAAGTCGGGATTCTGCCTTTTGTATTTAATTCCGATGCAATTTCTGTGTTTCATCGTCGATAAGAAGGTCCAAGGGATACAGTAAACCTGAAGTGAAGCATCGGAATCTATAACTAGTGTCACAGGAATGTTTCAAAACATAGACAGTAAGAAGAGTCATTCATCTTGTAATTAAGTCGGCATCGTGCTTTTTGTATCTAATTCCGATGCAATATCTGTGTTTCATCGGCGATTAGAAGGTCAGAGGGATACAGTAAACTTGAAGTGAAGCATCGGAATCAATAACTAGTGTCACAGGAACGGTTCAAAACATAGACAGTAGGAAAAGGCAGTCTACATGTACTTAAGTCGGCATTGTGCCTTTTGTTTTTAATTCCGATGCAATTTCTGTGTTTCATCACCAATAAGAAGGGCCAAGGGATACAGTACACCTGAAGTGAAGCATCGGAATCTATAACTAGTGTCACTGGAATGGTTCAAATCATAGACAGTAAGAAGAGTCTGTCTTCTTGAATTTACATCGGCATTGTGCCTTTTCTATTTAATTCCGATGCAATTTCTATGTTTCATCGTCAACAAGAAATTCAGAGGGATACAGTAAACCCGAAGTGAAGCATCGGAATCTATAACTGGTTTCACAGGAATGGTTAAAAAATAGACAGTAAGAGGAGTCAGTCTTCTTGTACTTAAGACGGCACTGTGCCTTTTGTATTTAATTCCGAGGCAATTTCTGTGTTTCATCGTCAATAAGAAATTCCAAGGGATACAGTAAACATATAGTGAAGCATCGGAATCTAAAACTGGTCTCACAGGAAATGTTCACAACATAGTCAGTAAGAAGAGTCAGTCTTCTTGTACTTAAGTCAGCATTGTGCCTTTTGTATTTAATTCCGATGCAATGTCTGTGTATCATCGTCAATAAGAAGGTCAGAGGGATACAGTAAACCTGAAGTGAAGCATCGGAATCTATAACTAGTGTCACAGGAATGGTTCAAAACATAGACATTAGGTGGAGTCAGTCTTCTTGTACTTATGTCAGAATTGTGCCTTTTCTATTTAATTCCGATGCAATTTCTGTGTTTCATCGTCAATAAGAAGGTCAGAGGGTTACAGTAAATCTGAAGTGAATCATCGGAATCTATAACTAGTGTCACAGGAATGGTTCAAAACATAGACAGTAGGAAGAGTCAGTCTACATGTACTTAAGTCGGCATTCTGCCTTTTGTATTTAATTCCGATGCAATTTCTGTGTTTCATCGTCGATAAGAAGGTCCAAGGGATACAGTAAACCTGAAGTGAAGCATCGGAATCTATAACTAGTGTCACAGGAATGTTTCAAAACATAGACAGTAAGAAGAGTCATTCATCTTGTAATTAAGTCGGCATCGTGCTTTTTGTATCTAATTCCGATGCAATATCTGTGTTTCATCGGCAATTAGAAGGTCAGAGGGATACAGTAAACTTGAAGTGAAGCATCGGAATCTATAACTAGTGTCACAGGAATGGTTCAAAACATAGACAGTAGGAAAAGGCAGTCTACATGTACTTAAGTCGGCATTGTGCCTTTTGTTTTTAATTCGATTGCAATTTCTGTGTTTCATCACCAATAAGAAGGGCCAAGGGATACAGTACACCTGAAGTGAAACATCGGAATCTATAACTAGTGTCACTGGAATGGTTCAAATCATAGACAGTAAGAAGAGTCTGTCTTCTTGAATTTACATCAGCATTGTGCCTTTTCTATTTAATTCCGATGCAATTTCTATGTTTCATCGTCAATAAGAAGCTCAGAGGGATACAGTAAACCTGAAGTGAAGCATCGGAATCTATAACTGGTGTCACAGTAATGGTTAAAAAATAGACAGTAAGAGGAGTCAGTCTTCTTGTACTTAAGACGGCACTGTGCCTTTTGTATTTAATTCCGAGGCAATTTCTGTGTTTCATCGTCAATAAGAAATTCCAAGGGATACAGTAAACATATAGTGAAGCATCGGAATCTAAAACTGGTCTCACAGGAAATGTTCACAACATAGTCAGTAAGAAGAGTCAGTCTTCTTGTACTTAAGTCAGCATTGTGCCTTTTGTATTTAATTCCGATGCAATGTCTGTGTATCATCGTCAATAAGAAGGTCAGAGGGATACAGTAAACCTGAAGTGAAGCATCGGAATCTAAAACTAGTGTCACAGGAATGGTTCAAAACATAGACAGTAGGAAAAGGCAGTCTACATGCACTTAAATCGGCATTGTGCCTTTTGTATTTAATTCCAATGCAATTTCTGTGTTTCATCGTCGATAGGAAGGTCCAAGGGATACAGTAAACCTGAAGTGAAGCAACGGAATCTATAACTAGTGTCACAGGAATGTTTCAAAACATAGACAGTAAGAAGAGTCATTCCTCTTGTAATTAAGTCGGCATTGTGCATGTTGTATCTAATTGCGATGCAATTTCAGTGTTTCATAGGCAATTAGAAGCCAGAGGGCAACAGTAAACCTGAAGTGAAGCATCGGAATCTATAACTAGTGTCACACGAATGGTTCGAAACGTAGACAGTAAGAAGAGTCAGTATACGTGTACTTAAGTCGGCATTGTGCCTTTTGTTTTTAATTCCGATGCAATTTCTGTGTTTCATCGTCAGTAAGAAGGTCCAAGGGATACAGTGAACATATAGTGTAGCATCGGAATCTAAAACTGGTCTCACAGGAAATGTTCACAACATAGTCAGTAAGAAGAGTCAGTCTTCTTGTACTTAAGTGTGCATTGTGCCTTTTGTATTTATTTCCGATGCAATTTCTGTGTTTCATCGTCAATACGAAGGTCAGAGGGATACAGTAAACCTGAAGTGAAGCATCGGAATCTATAACTAGTGTCACAGGAATGGTTAAAAAACATATACATTACGTAGAATCAGTCTTCTTGTAAATAAGTCGGCATTGTGCCTTTTCTATTCAATTCCGATGCAATTTCTGTGTTTCGTCGTCAATAAGATGGTCCAAGAGATACAGTAAATCTGAAGTGAAGCATCGGAATCTATAACTAGTGTCACAGGAATGGTTCAAAGCATAGACATTAAGAAGAGTCAGTCTTCTTGTACTTAAGTCGGCACTGTGCCTTTTGTATTTAATTACGATGCAATTTCTGTGTTTCATCGTCAATAAGAAGGTCCAAGGGATACAGTAAACATATAGTGAAGCATCGGAATCTAAAACGGGTCTCACAGGAAATGTTCAAATCATAGTCAGTAAGAAGAATCAGTCTTCTTGTACTTATGACGGCATTGTGCCCTTTGTATTTAATTCCGATGCAATTTCTGTGTCTCATCGTCAATAAGAAGGTCACAGGGATACAGTAAACCTGAAGTGAAGCATCGGAATCTATAACAAAAGTCACAGGAATGGTTAAAACATAGACAGTAAGAAGAGTCAGTCTTCTTGTACTTAAGTCGGCATTGTGCATTTTCTATTTAATTCCGATGCAATTTCTGTGTTTCATCGTCAATAAGAAGGGCAGAGGGATACAGTGAACCTAGAGTGAAGAATCGGAATCTATAACTAGTGTCACAGGAATGTTTCAAAGCATAAACAGTAAGAAGAGTCAGTCCTCTTGTACGTAAGTCGGCATTGTGCTTTTGTATCTAATTCCGATGCAATTTCTGTGTTTCATCGTCAATAAGAAGGTCAGAGGGATACAGTAAACCTGAAGTGAAGCATCGGAATCTATAACTAGTGTCACAGGAATGGTTGAAAACATAGACATTAGGTAGAGTCAGTCTTCTAGTACTTAAGTCGGCATTGTGCCTTTTCTATTTAATTCCGATGCTATTTCTGTGTTTCGTCGTCCTTAAGATGGTCCTAGGGATACAGTAAATCTGAAGTGAAGCACCGGAATCTATAACTAGTGTCACAGGAATGGTTCAAAACAAAGACATTAAGAAGAATCAGTCTTCTTGTACTTACGTCGGCATTGTGCCTTTTGTATTTAATTCCGAAGCAATTTCTGTGTTTCATCGTCGATAAGAAGGTCCAAGGGATACGGTAAACCTGAAGTGAAGCATCGGAATCTATAACTAGTGTCATAGGAATTGTTCAAACATAGACAGTAAGAAGAGTCAGTCTTCTTGTACTTATGTCGGCATTGCGCATTTTGTATTAAATTCCGATGAAATTTCTTTGATTCATCGTAATAAGAAGGTCCAGGGGATACAGTAAACCTGAAGTGAAGCATCGGAAACTATAACTAGTGTCACAGGAATGGTTCAAAACATAGACAGGAAGAAGAGTCAGTCTTCTTGTACTTAAGTCGGCATTGTGCCCTTTGTATTTAATTCCGATGCAATTTCTGTGTTTCATCGTCAATAAGAAGGTTAGAGGGATACAGTAAACCTGAAGTGAAGCATCGGAATCTATAACTAGTGTCACAGGAATGGTTCAAAACATAGACATTAGGTAGAATCAGTCGTTTTGTAAATAATTCGGCATTGTGCCTTTTCTATTTAATTCCGATGCAACTTCTGTGTTTCGTCGTCAATAAGATAGTCCAAGACATACAGTAAATCTGAAGTGAGGCATCGGAATCTATAACTAGTGTCACAGGAATGGTTCAAAGCATAGACATTAAGAATAGTCAGTCTTCTTGTACTTAAGACGGCACTGTGCCTTTTGTATTTAATTCCGATGCAATTTCTGTGTTTTATCGTCAATAAGAAGGTCCAAGGGATACAGTAAACATATAGTGAAGCATCGGAATCTAAAACTGGTCTCACAGGAAAAGTTCAAAACATGGTCAGTAAGAACAGTCAGTCTTCTTGTACTTAAGTCGGCATTGTGCCTTTTGTATTTAATTCCGTTGCAATTTCTGCGTCTCATCGTCAATAAGAAGGTCACAGGGATACAGTAAACCTGAAGTGAAGCATCGGAATCTATAACTAGTGTCACAGGAATGGTTCAAAACATAGACAGTAAGAAGAGTCAGTCTTCTTGTACTTAAGTCGGCATTGTGCCTTTTCTATTTAATTCCGATGCTATTTCTGTGTTTCATCTTCAATAGCAAGGTCAGAGGGATACAGTAAACCTGAAGTGAAGCATCGGAATCTATAAATAGTGTCACGTGGATGGTTCTAAGCATAGACAGTAAGAAGAGTCAGTCTTCTTGTACTTAAGTCGCTATTGTGCCTTTTCTATTTAATTCCGATGCAATTTCTGTGTTTCGTCGTCAATAAGAAGGTCCAAGGTATACAGTAAACCTGAAGTGGACCATCGGAATCTATAACTAGTGTCACAGGAATGGATTAAAACATAGACAGTAAGATGAGTCAGTCTTCTTGTCCATAAGTGGGCATTGTGCCTTTTCTATTTAATTCCGATGCAATTTCTGTGATTCACCGTCAAAAAGAAGGTCCAAGAGATAAAGTAAACCTGAAGTGAAGCATCGGAATCCATAACTAGTGTCACAGGAATGGTTCAAAACATAGACAGTAAGAAGAGTCAGTCTTCTTGTACTTAAGTCGACATTGTGCCTTTTCTATTTACTTCCGATGCTATTTCTGTGTTTCATCTTCAATAGGAAGGTCAGAGGGGTACAGAAAAGCTGAAGTGAAGCATCGGAATCTACAACTAGTGTCATAGGAATGGTTAAAACATAGACAGTAAGAAGAGTCAGTCTTCTTGTACTTAAGTCGCCATTGTGCATTTTCTATTTAATTCCGATGCAATTTCTGTGTTTCATCGTCAATAAGACGGGCAGAGGGATACAGTAAACCTTCAGTGAAGCATCGGAATCTATAACTAGTGTCACAGGAATGTTTCAAAACATAGACAGTAAGAAGAGTCAGTCTACTTGTACTTAAGACGGCATTGTGCCTTTTGTATTTCATTCCGATGCAATATCTGTGTTACCACGTCAATAAGAAGGTCCAAGGAATACAGTACACCTGAAGTGAAGCATCGGGATCTATAACTAGTGTCACAGGAATGGTTAAAACATAGGCAGTAAGAAGAGTCAGTCCTCTTGTACTTAAGTCGGCATTGTGCTTTTTGTATCTAATTCCGATGCAATTTCTGTGTTTCATCGGCAATTAGAAGGTCAGAGGGTTACAGTAAACCTGAAGTGAAGCATCGGAATCCACAACTAGTGTCACAGGAAAGGTTCAAAACATAGACAGTAAGAAAAGTCAGTCTACATGTACTTAAGTCGGCATTGTGCCTTTTGTATTTCATTCCGATGCAATATCTGTGTTACCTCGTCAATAAGAAGGTCCAAGGAATACAGTACACCTGAAGTGAAGCATCGGAATCTATAACTTGTGTCACAGGAATGGTTCAAATCATAGACAGTAAGAAGAGTCTGTCTTCTTGTACTTAAGTCGCCATTGTGCATTTTCTATTTAATTCCGATGCAATTTCTGTGTTTCATCGTCAATAAGACGGGCAGAGGGATACAGTAAACCTTCAGTGAAGCATCGGAATTTATAACTAGTGTCACAGGAATGTTTCAAAACATAGACAGTAAGAAGAGTCAGTCTACTTGTACTTAAGACGGCATTGTGCCTTTTGTATTTCATTCCGATGCAATATCTGTGTTACCACGTCAATAAGAAGGTCCAAGGAATACAGTACACCTGAAGTGAAGCATCGGAATCTATAACTAGTGTCACAGGAATGGTTAAAACATAGACAGTAAGAAGAGTCAGTCCTCTTGTACTTAAGTCGGCATTGTGCTTTTTGTATCTAATTCCGATGCAATTTCTGTGTTTCATCGGCAATTAGAAGGTCAGAGGGTTACAGTAAACCTGAAGTGAAGCATCGGAATCCACAACTAGTGTCACAGGAATGGTTCAAAACATAGACAGTAAGAAAAGTCAGTCTACATGTACTTAAGTCGGCATTGTGCCTTTTTTATTTCATTCCGATGCAATATCTGTGTTACCTCGTCAATAAGAAGGTCCAAGGAATACAGTACACCTGAAGTGAAGCATCGGAATCTATAACTTGTGTCACAGGAATGGTTCAAATCATAGACAGTAAGAAGAGTCTGTCTTCTTGTACTTAAGTCAGCATTGTGCCTTTTCTATTTAAATCCGATGCAATTTCTATGTTTCATCGTCAATAAGGAGGTCAGAGGGATACAGTAAACCTGAAGTGAAGCATCGGAATCTATAACTAGTGTCACAGGAATGGTTAAAATATAGACAGTAAGAATAGTCAGTCTTCTTGTACTTAAGTCGGCACTGTGCCTTTTGTATTTAATTCCGATGCAATTTCTGTGTTTCATCGTCAATAAGAAGGTCCAAGGGATACAGTAAACATATAGTGAAGCAGCGGAATCTAAAACTGGTCTCACAGGAAATTTTCACACCATAGTCAGTAAGAAGAGTCAGTCTTCTAGTACTTAAGTCTGCATAGTGAATTTTGAATTTAATTCCGATGCAATTTCTGTGTTTCATCGTCAATAAGAAGGTCAGAGGGTTACAGTAAACCTGAAGGGAAGCATCGGAATCTAGAACTAGTGTCACAGGAATCGTTCAAATCATAGACATTAGGTAGAGTCAGTCTTCTTGTACCTAAGTCGGCATTGTGCCTTTTCTATTTAATTGCGATGCAATTTCTGTGTTTCGTCGTCAATACGATGGTCCAAGAGATACAGTAAATCTAAAGCGAAGCATCGGAATATATAACTAGTGTCACAGGAATGTTTCAAAACATATACCGTAAAAAGAGTCAGTCTTCTTGTACTTAAGTCAGCATTGTGCCTATTGTATTTAATTCCAATGCAATTTCTGTGTTTCATCGTCGATAAGAAGGTCCAAGGGATACAGTAAACCTGAAGTGAAGCATCGAAATCTATAACTAGTGTCACAGGAATTGTTCAAACATAGACAGTAAGAACAGTCAGTCTTCTTGTACTTAAGTCAGCATTGTGCCTTTTGTATTTAATTCCGATGAAATTTCTTTGTTTCATCGTCAATAAGAAGGTCCAAGGGATACAGTAAACCTGAAGTGAAGCATCGGAATCTATAACTAGTGTCACAGGAATGGTTCAAACATATACAGTAAAAAGAGTCAGTCTTCTTGTACTTAAGTCGGCATTGTGCTTTTTGTATTTAATTCCGATGCAATTTCTAAGTCTCATCGTCAATAAGAAGGTCCAAGGGATACAGTGAACCTGAAGTGAAGCATCGGAATATATAACTAGTGTCACAGGAATGGTTTAAATCATAGGCAGTAAGATGAGTCAGTCTTCTTGTACATAAGTCGGCATTGTGCCTTTTCTATTTAATTCCGATGCAATTTCTGTGATTCATCGTCAAAAGGATGGTCCAAGGGATACAGTAAACCTGAAGTGAAGCATCGGAATCTATAACTAGTGTCACAGGAATGGTTCAATACATAGACAGTAAGAAGAGTCAGTCTTCTTGTACTTAAGTCGGCATTGTGCCTTTTCTATTTAATTCCGATGCTATTTCTCTGTTTCATCTTCAATAGGAAGGTCAGAGGGATACAGTAAACCTGAAGTGAAGCATCGGAATCTATAACTAGTGTCACGGGGATGGTTCAAAGCATAGACAGTAGAAGAGTCAGTCTTCTTGTACTTAAGTCGGCATTGTGCCCTTTGTATTTAATTCCGATGCAATTTCTGTGTTTCATCGTCAATAAGAAGGTTAGAGGGATACAGTAAACCTGAAGGGAAGCATCGGAATCTATAACTAGTGTCACAGGAATGGTTCAAAACATAGACATTAGGTAAAATCAGTCGTCTTGTAAATAATTCGGCATTGTGCCTTTTCTATTTAATTCCGATGCAACTTCTGTGTTTCGTCGTCAATAACATAGTCCAAGACATACAGTAAATCTGAAGTGAAGCATCGGAATCTATAACTAGTGTCACAGGAATGGTTCAAAGCATAGACATTAAGAAGAGTCAGTCTTCTTGTACTTAAGTCGGCACTGTGCCTTTTGTATTTAATTCCGATGCAATTTCTGTGTTTCATCGTCAATAAGAAGGTCCAAGGGATACAGTAAACATATAGTGAAGCATCGGAATCTAAAATTGGTCTCACAGGAAAAGTTCAAAACATAGTCAGTAAGAAGAGTCAGTCCTCTTGTACTTAAGTCGGCATTGTGCCTTTTGTATTTAATTCCGATGCAATTTCTGCGTCTCATCGTCAATACGAAGGTCACAGGGGTACAGTAAACCTGAAGTGAAGCTTCGAAATCTATAACTAGTGTCATAGGAATGGTTTAAATCATAGACAGTAAGATGAGTCAGTCTCCTTGTACATAAGTCGGCATTGTGCCTTTTGTATTTAATTCCGATGCAATTTCTGTGATTCATCGTCAAAAAGAAGGTCCAAGGGATACAGTAATCCTGAAGTGAAGCATCGGAATCTATAACTAGTGTCACAGGAATGGTTCAAAACATAGACAGTAAGAAGAGTCAGTCTTCTTGTACTTAAGTCGGCATTGTGCCTTTTCTATTTAATTCCGATGCTATTTCTGTGTTTCATCTTCAATAGGAAGGTCAGAGGGATACAGTAAACCTGAAGTGAAGCATCGGAATCTATAAATAGTGTCACGTGGATGGTTCTAAGCATAACCAGTAAGAAGAGTCAGTCTTCTTGTACTTAAGTCGCTATTGTGCCTTTTCTATTTAATTCCGATGCAATTTCTGTGTTTCGTCGTCAATAAGAAGGTCCAAGGTATACAGTAAACCTGAAGTGGACCATCGGAATCTATAACTAGTGTCACAGGAATATCTCAAAACATAGACAGTGTGAAGAGTCAGCCCTCTTGTACTCAAGTCAGCATTGTGCTTTTTGTATTTAATTCCGATGCAGATTCTGTGTTTCTTCGGCAATTAGAAGGTCAGAGGGATACAGAAAACCTGAAGTGAAGCATCGGAATCTATAACTAGTGTCACAGGAATGGATTAAAACATAGACAGTAAGATGAGTCAGTCTTCTTGTACATAAGTGGGCATTGTGCCTTTTCTATTTAATTCCGATGCAATTTCTGTGATTCATCGTCAAAAAGAAGGTCCAAGGGATAAAGTGAACCTGAAGTGAAGCATCGGAATCCATAACTAGTGTCACAGGAATGGTTCAAAACATAGACAGTAAGAAGAGTCAGTCTTCTTGTACTTAAGTCGGCATTGTGCCTTTTCTATTTACTTCCGATGCTATTTCTGTGTTTCATCTTCAATAGGAAGGTCAGAGGGGTACAGAAAACCTGAAGTGAAGCATCGGAATCTATAACTAGTGTCACAGGAATGGTTAAAACATAGACAGTAAGAAGAGTCAGTCTTCTTGTACTTATGTCGGCATTGTGCATTTTCTATTTAATTCCGATGCGATTTCTGTGTTTCATCGTCAATAAGAAGGGCAAAGGGATCCAGTAAAATTACAGTGAAGCATCGGAATCTATAACTAGTGTCACAGGAATGTTTCAAAACATAGACAGTAAGAAGAGTCAGTCCTGTTGTACTTAAGTCGGCATTGTGCTTCTTGTATCTAATTCCGATGCAATTTCTGTGTTTCATCGGCAATTAGAAGGTCAGAGGGTTACGGTAAACCTGACGTGAAGCATCGGAATCCACAACTAGTGTCACAGGAATGGTTCAAAACATAGACAGTAAGAAAAGTCAGTCTACATGTACTTAAGTCGGCATTGTGGCTTTTGTATTTAATTCCGATGCAATTTCTGTGTTTCATCGTCAATAAGAAGGTTAGAGGGATACAGTAAACCTGAAGTGAAGCATCAGAATCTATAACTAGTGTCACAGGAATGGTTCAAAACATAGACAGTAAGAAGAGTCAGTCTACTTGTACTTAATACGGCATTGTGCCTTTTGTATTTTATTACGATGCAATATCTGTGTTACCTCGTCAATAAGAAGGTCCAAGGAATACAGTACACCTGAAGTGAAGCATCGGAATCTATAACTAGTGTCTCAGGAATGGTTCAAATCATATACAGTAAGAAGAGTCTGTCTTCTTGTACTTAAGTCAGCATTGTGCCTTTTCTATTTAATTCCGATGCAATTCCTATGTTTCATCGTCAATAAGGAGGTCAGAGGGATACAGTAAACCTGAAGTGAAGCATCGGAATCTATAACTAGTGTCACAGGAATGGTTAAAAAATAGACAGTAAGAAGAGTCAGTCTTCTTGTACTTCAGTCGGCACTGTGACTTTTGTATTTAATTCCGATGCAATTTCTGTGTTTCATCGTCAAAAAGAAGGTCCAAGGGATACAGTAAACATATAGTGAAGCAGCGGAATCTAAAACTGGTCTCACAGGAAATGTTCACAACATAGTCAGTAAGAAGAGTCAGTCTTCTTGTACTTAAGTCTGCATTGTGAATTTTGAATTTAATTATGATGCAATTTCTGTGTTTCATCGTCAATAAGAAGGTCAGAGCGATACAGTAAACCTGAAGGGAAGCATCGGAATCTAGAACTAGTGTCACAGGAATGGTTCAAATCATAGACATTAGGTAGAGTCAGTCTTCTTGTACCTAAGTCGGCATTGTGCCTTTTCTATTTAATTGCGATGCAATTTCTGTGTTTCGACGTCAATACGATGGTCCAAGAGATACAGTAAATCTGAAGTGAAGCATCGGATTCTATAACTAGTGTCACAGGAATGGTTCAAAACATATACAGTAAAAAGAGTCAGTCTTCTTGTACTTAAGTCGGCATTGTGCCTATTGTATTTAATTCCGATGCAATTTCTGTGTTTCATCGTCGATAAGAAGGTCCAAGGGATACAGTAAACCTGAAGTGAAGCATCGGAATCTATAACTAGTGTCACAGGAATTGTTCAAACATAGACAATAAGAACAGTCAGTAGTCTTGTACTTAAGTCGGCATTGTGCCTTTTGTATTTAATTCCGATGAAATTTCTTTGTTTCATCGTCAATAAGAAGGTCCAAGGGATACAGTAAACCTGAAGTGAAGCATCGGAATCTATAACTAGTGTCACAGGAATGGTTCAAACATATACAGTAAAAAGAGTCAGTCTTCTTGTACTTAAGTCGGCATTGTGCCTTTTGTATTTAATTCCGATGCAATTTCTGTGTTTCATGTTCAATAGGAAGGTCAGAGGGATACAGTAAACCTGAAGTGAAGCATCGGAATCTATAACTAGTGTCACAGGAATGGTTAAAAAATAGACAGTAAGAAGAGTCAGTCTTCTTGTACTTCAGTCGGCACTGTGACTTTTGTATTTAATTCCGATGCAATTTCTGTGTTTCATCGTCAAAAAGAAGGTCCAAGGGATACAGTAAACATATAGTGAAGCAGCGGAATCTAAAACTGGTCTCACAGGAAATGTTCACAACATAGTCAGTAAGAAGAGTCAGTCTTCTTGTACTTAAGTCTGCATTGTGAATTTTGAATTTAATTATGATGCAATTTCTGTGTTTCATCGTCAATAAGAAGGTCAGAGCGATACAGTAAACCTGAAGGGAAGCATCGGAATCTAGAACTAGTGTCACAGGAATGGTTCAAATCACAGACATTAGGTAGAGTCAGTCTTCTTGTACCTAAGTCGGCATTGTGCCTTTTCTATTTAATTGCGATGCAATTTCTGTGTTTCGACGTCAATACGATGGTCCAAGAGATACAGTAAATCTGAAGTGAAGCATCGGATTCTATAACTAGTGTCACAGGAATGGTTCAAAACATATACAGTAAAAAGAGTCAGTCTTCTTGTACTTAAGTCGGCATTGTGCCTATTGTATTTAATTCCGATGCAATTTCTGTGTTTCATCGTCGATAAGAAGGTCCAAGGGATACAGTAAACCTGAAGTGAAGCATCGGAATCTATAACTAGTGTCACAGGAATTGTTCAAACATAGACAATAAGAACAGTCAGTAGTCTTGTACTTAAGTCGGCATTGTGCCTTTTGTATTTAATTCCGATGAAATTTCTTTGTTTCATCGTCAATAAGAAGGTCCAAGGGATACAGTAAACCTGAAGTGAAGCATCGGAATCTATAACTAGTGTCACAGGAATGGTTCAAACATATACAGTAAAAAGAGTCAGTCTTCTTGTACTTAAGTCGGCATTGTGCCTTTTGTATTTAATTCCGATGCAATTTCTGTGTTTCATGTTCAATAGGAAGGTCAGAGGGATACAGTAAACCTGAAGTGAAGCATCGGAATCTATAACTAGTGTCACGGGGATGGTTCAAAGCATAGACAGTAGAAGAGTCAGTCTTCTTGTACTTAAGTCGGCATTGTGCCCTTTGTTTTTAATTCCGATGCAATTTCTGTGTTTTATCGTCAATAAGAAGGTTAGAGGGATACAGTAAACCTGAAGGGAAGCATCGGAATCTATAACTAGTGTCACAGGAATGGTTCAAAACATACACATTAGGTAGAATCAGTCGTCTTGTAAATAATTCGGCATTGTGACTTTTCTATTTAATTCCGATGCAACTTCTGTGTTTCGTCGTCAATAACATAGTCCAAGACATACAGTAAATCTGAAGTGAAGCATCGGAATCTATAACTAGTGTCACAGGAATGGTTCAAAGCATAGACATTAAGAAGAGTCAGTCTTCTTGTACTTAAGTCGGCACTGTGCCTTTTGTATTTAATTCCGATGCAATTTCTGTGTTTCATCGTCACTAAGAAGGTCCAAGGGATACAGTAAACATATAGCGAAGCATCGGAATCTAAAAGGGTCTCACAGGAAAAGCTCAAAACATAGTCAGTAAGAAGAGTCAGTCTTCTTGTACTTAAGTCGGCTTTGTGCCTTTTGTATTTAATTCCGATGCAATTTCTGCGTCTCATCGTCAATAAGAAGGTCACAGGGATACAGTAAACCTGAAGTGAAGCTTCGGAATCTATAACTAGTGTCATAGGAATGGTTTAAATCACAGACAGTAAGATGAGTCAGTCTTCTTGTACATAAGTCGGCATTGTGCCTTTTCTATTTAATTCCGATGCAATTTCTGTGATTCATCGTCAAAAAGAAGGTCCAAGGGATACAGTAAACCTGAAGTGAAGCATCGGAATCTATAACTAGTGTCACAGGAATGGTTCAAAACATAGACAGTAAGAAGAGTCAGTCTTCTTGTACTTAAGTCGGCATTGTGCCTTTTCTATTTAATTCCGATGCTATTTCTGTGTTTCATCTTCAATAGGAAGATCAGAGGGATACAGTAAACCTGAAGTGAAGCATCGGAATCTATAAATAGTGTCACGTGGATGGTTCTAAGCATAGACAGTAAGAAGAGTCAGTCTTCTTGTACTTAAGTCGCTATTGTGCCTTTTCTATTTAATTCCGATGCAATTTCTGTGTTTCGTCGTCAATAATGAAGGTCCAAGGTATACAGTAAACCTGAAGTGGACCATCAGAATCTATAACTAGTGTCACAGGAATGTCTCAAAACATAGACAGTGAGAAGAGTCAGCCCTCTTGTACTCAAGTCAGCATTGTGCTTTTTGTATTTAATTCCGATGCAGATTCTGTGTTTCTTCGGCAATTAGAAGGTCAGAGGGATACAGAATACCTGAAGTGAAGCATCGGAATCTATAACTAGTGTCACAGGAATGGATTAAAACATAGACAGTAAGATGAGTCAGTCTTCTTGTATATAAGTGGGCATTGTGCCTTTTCTATTTAATTCCGATGCAATTTCTGCGATTCATCGTCAAAAAGAAGGTCCAAGGGATAAAGTAAACCTGAAGTGAAGCATCGGAATCCATAACTAGTGTCACAGGAATGGTTCAAAACATAGACAGTAAGAAGAGTCAGTCTTCTTGTACTTGAGTCGGCATTGTGCCTTTTCTATTTAATTCCGAAGCTATTTCTGTGTTTCATCTTCAATAGGAAGGTCAGAGGGGTACAGAAAACCTGAAGTGAAGCATCGGAATCTATAACTAGTGTCACAGGAATGGTTAAAACATAGACAGTAAGAAGAGAGACTTTTGTATTTAATTCCGATGCAATTTCTGTGTTTCGTCGTCAAAAAGAAGGTCCAAGGGATACAGTAAACATATAGTGAAGCAGCGGAATCTAAAACTGGTCTCACAGGAAATGTTCACAACATAGTCAGTAAGAAGAGTCAGTCTTCTTGTACTTAAGTCTGCATTGTGAATTTTGAATTTAATTCCGACGCAATTTCTGTGTTTCATCGTCAATAAGAAGGTCAGAGGGATACAGTAAACCTGAAGGGAAGCATCGGAATCTAGAACTAGTGTCACAGGAATGGTTCAAATCATAGACATTAGGTAGAGTCAGTCTTCTTGTACCTAAGTCGGCATTGTGCCTTTTCTATTTAATTGCGATGCAATTTCTGTGTTTCGTCGTCAATACGATGGTCCAAGAGATACAGTAAATCTGAAGTGAAGCATCGGAATCTATAACTAGTGTCACAGGAATGGTTCAAAACATATACAGTAAAAAGAGTCAGTCTTCTTGTACTTAAGTCGGCATTGTGCCCTTTGTTTTTAATTCCGATGCAATTTCTGTGTTTCATCGTCAATAAGAAGGTTAGAGGGATACAGTAAACCTGAAGGGAAGCATCGGAATCTATAACTAGTGTCACAGGAATGGTTCAAAACATACACATTAGGTAGAATCAGTCGTCTTGTAAATAATTCGGCATTGTGCCTTTTCTATTTAATTCCGATGCAACTTCTGTGTTTCGTCGTCAATAACATAGTCCAAGACATACAGTAAATCTGAAGTGAAGCATCGGAATCTATAACTAGTGTCACAGGAATGGTTCAAAACATAGACAGTAAGAAGAGTCAGTCTTCTTGTACTTAAGTCGGCATTGTGCCTTTTCTATTTAATTCCGATGCTATTTCTGTGTTTCATCTTCAATAGGAAGATCAGAGGGATACAGTAAACCTGAAGTGAAGCATCGGAATCTATAAATAGTGTCACGTGGATGGTTCTAAGCATAGACAGTAAGAAGAGTCAGTCTTCTTGTACTTAAGTCGCTATTGTGCCTTTTCTATTTAATTCCGATGCAATTTCTGTGTTTCGTCGTCAATAATGAAGGTCCAAGGTATACAGTAAACCTGAAGTGGACCATCAGAATCTATAACTAGTGTCACAGGAATGTCTCAAAACATAGACAGTGAGAAGAGTCAGCCCTCTTGTACTCAAGTCAGCATTGTGCTTTTTGTATTTAATTCCGATGCAGATTCTGTGTTTCTTCGGCAATTAGAAGGTCAGAGGGATACAGAATACCTGAAGTGAAGCATCGGAATCTATAACTAGTGTCACAGGAATGGATTAAAACATAGACAGTAAGATGAGTCAGTCTTCTTGTATATAAGTGGGCATTGTGCCTTTTCTATTTAATTCCGATGCAATTTCTGTGATTCATCGTCAAAAAGAAGGTCCAAGGGATAAAGTAAACCTGAAGTGAAGCATCGGAATCCATAACTAGTGTCACAGGAATGGTTCAAAACATAGACAGTAAGAAGAGTCAGTCTTCTTGTACTTGAGTCGGCATTGTGCCTTTTCTATTTAATTCCGATGCTATTTCTGTGTTTCATCTTCAATAGGAAGGTCAGAGGGGTACAGAAAACCTGAAGTGAAGCATCGGAATCTATAACTAGTGTCACAGGAATGGTTAAAACATAGACAGTAAGAAGAGAGACTTTTGTATTTAATTCCGATGCAATTTCTGTGTTTCGTCGTCAAAAAGAAGGTCCAAGGGATACAGTAAACATATAGTGAAGCAGCGGAATCTAAAACTGGTCTCACAGGAAATGTTCACAACATAGTCAGTAAGAAGAGTCAGTCTTCTTGTACTTAAGTCTGCATTGTGAATTTTGAATTTAATTCCGATGCAATTTCTGTGTTTCATCGTCAATAAGAAGGTCAGAGGGATACAGTAAACCTGAAGTGAAGCATCGGAATCGATAACTAGTGTCACAGGAATTGTTCAAACATAGACAGTAAGAACAGTCAGTCTTCTTGTACTTAAGTCGGCATTGTGCCTTTTGTATTTAATTCCGATGAAATTTCTTTGTTTCATCGTCAATAAGAAGGTCCAAGGGATACAGTAAACCTGAAGTGAAGCATCGGAATATATAACTAGTGTCACAGGAATGGTTTAAATCATAGGCAGTAAGATGAGTCAGTATTCTTGTACATAAGTCGGCATTGTGCCTTTTCTATTTAATTCCGATGCAATTTCTGTGATTCATCGTCAAAAAGATGGTCCAAGGGATACAGTAAACCTGAAGAGAAGCATCGGAATCTATAACTAGTGTCACAGGAATGGTTCAATACATAGGCAGTAAGAAGAGTCAGTCTTCTTGTACTTAAGTCGGCCTTGTGCCTTTTCTATTTAATTCCGATGCTATTTCTGTGTTTCATCTTCAATAGGAAGGTCAGAGGGATACAGTAAACCTGAAGTGAAGCATCGGAATCTATAACTAGTGTCACGGGGATGGTTCAAAGCATAGACAGTAGAAGAGTCAGTCTTCTTGTACTTAAGTCGGCATTGTGCCCTTTGTTATTAATTCCGATGCAATTTCTGTGTTTCATCGTCAATAAGAAGGTTAGAGGGATACAGTAAACCTGAAGGGAAGCATCGGAATCTATAACTAGTGTCACAGGAATGGTTCAAAACATAGACATTAGGTAGAATCAGTCGTCTTGTAAATAATTCGGCATTGTGCCTTTTCTATTTAATTCCGATGCAACTTCTGTGTTTCGTCGTCAATAACATAGTCCAAGACATACAGTAAATCTGAAGTGAAGCATCGGAATCTATAACTAGTGTCACAGGAATGGTTCAAAACATAGACAGTAAGAAGAGTCAGTCTTCTTGTACTTAAGTCGGCACTTGCCTTTTGTATTTAATTCCGATGCAATTTCTGTGTTTCATCGTCAATAAGAAGGTCCAAGGGATATAGTAAACATATAGCGAAGCATCGTAATCTAAAAGGGTCTCACAGGAAAAGTTCAAAACATAGTCAGTAAGAAGAGTCAGTCTTCTTGTACTTAAGTCGGCATTGTGCCTTTTGTATTTAATTCCGATGCAATTTCTGCGTCTCATCGTCAATAAGAAGGTCACAGGGATACAGTAAACCTGAAGTGAAGCTTCGGAATCTATAACTAGTGTCATAGGAATGGTTTAAATCATAGACAGTAAGATGAGTCAGTCTTCTTGTACATAAGTCGGCATTGTGCCTTTTGTATTTAATTCCGATGCAATTTCTGTGATTCATCGTCAAAAAGAAGGTCCAAGAGATACAGTAAACCTGAAGTGAAGCATCGGAATCTATAACTTGTGTCACAGGAATGGTTCAAAACATAGACAGTAAGAAGAGTCAGTCTTCTTGTACTTAAGTCGGCATTGTGCCTTTTCTATTTAATTCCGATGCTATTTCTGTGTTTCATCTTCAATAGGAAGGTCAGAGGGATACAGTAACCCTGAAGTGAAGCATCGGAATCAATAAATAGTGTCACGTGGATGGTTCTAAGCATAGACAGTAAGAAGAGTCAGTCTTCTTGTACTTAAGTCGCTATTGTGCCTTTTCTATTTAATTGCGATGCAATTTCTGTGTTTCGTCTTCAATACGATGGTCCAAGAGATACAGTAAATCTGAAGTGAAGCATCGGAATCTATAACTAGTGTCACAGGAATGGTTCAAAACATATACAGTAAAAAGAGTCAGTCTTCTTGTACTTAAGTCGGCATTGTGCCTATTGTATTTATTTCCGATGCAATTTCTGTGTTTCATCGTCGATAAGAAGGTCCAAGGGATACAGTAAACCTGAAGTGAAGCATCGGAATCTATAACTAGTGTCACAGGAATTGTTCAAACATAGACAATAAGAACAGTCAGTCTTCTTGTACTTAAGTCGGCATTGTGCCTTTTGTATTTAATTCCGATGAAATTTCTTTGTTTCATCGTCAATAAGAAGGTCCAAGGGATACAGTAAACCTGAAGTGAAGCATCGGAATGTATAACTAGTGTCACAGGAATGGTTTAAATCATAGGCAGTAAGATGAGTCAGTCTTCTTGTACATAAGTCGGCATTGTGCCTTTTCTATTTAATTCCGATGCAATTTCTGTGATTCATCGTCAAAAAGATGGTCCAAGGGATACAGTAAACCTGAAGTGAAGCATCGGAATCTATAACTTGTGTCACAGGAATGGTTCAATACATAGACAGTAAGAAGAGTCAGTCTTCTTGTACTTAAGTCGGCCTTGTGCCTTTTCTATTTAATTCCGATGCTATTTCTGTGTTTCATCTTCAATAGGAAGGTCAGAGGAATACAGTAAACCTGAAGTGAAGCATCGGAATCTATAACTAGTGTCACGGGGATGGTTCAAAGCATAGACAGTAGAAGAGTCAGTCTTCTTGTACTTAAGTCGGCATTGTGCCCTTTGTTATTAATTCCGATGCAATTTCTGTGTTTCATCGTAAATAAGAAGTTTAGAGGGATACAGTAAACCTGAAGGGAAGCATCGGAATCTATAACTAGTGTCACAGGAATGGTTCAAAACATAGACATTAGGTAGAATCAGTCGTCTTGTAAATAATTCGGCATTGTGCCTTTTCTATTTAATTCCGATGCAACTTCTGTGTTTCATCGTCAATAACATAGTCCAAGACATACAGTAAATCTGAAGTGAAGCATCGGAATCTATAACTAGTGTCACAGGAATGGTTCAAAGCATAGACATTAAGAAGAGTCAGTCTTCTTGTACTTAAGTCGGCACTGTGCCTTTTGTATTTAATTCCGATGCAATTTCTGTGTTTCATCGTCAATAAGAAGGTCCAAGGGATATAGTAAACATATAGCGAAGCATCGGAATCTAAAAGGGTCTCACAGGAAAAGTTCAAAACATAGTCAGTAAGAAGAGTCAGTCTTCTTGTACTTAAGTCGGCATTGTGGCTTTTGTATTTAATTCCGATGCAATTTCTGCGTCTCATCGTCAATAAGAAGGTCGCAGGGATACAGTAAACCTGAAGTGAAGCTTCGGAATCTATAACTAGTGTCATAGGAATGGTTTAAATCATAGACAGTAAGATGAGTCAGTCTTCTTGTACATAAGTCGGCATTGTGCCTTTTGTATTTAATTCCGATGCAATTTCTGTGATTCATCGTCAAAAAGAAGGTCCAAGGGATACAGTAAACCTGAAGTGAAGCATCGGAATCTATAACTAGTGTCACAGGAATGGTTCAAAACATAGACAGTAAGAAGAGTCAGTCTTCTTGTACTTAAGTCGGCATTGTGCCTTTTCTATTTAATTCCGATGCTATTTCTGTGTTTCATCTTCAATAGGAAGGTCAGAGGGATACAGTAACCCTGAAGTGAAGCATCGGAATCTATAAATAGTGTCATGTGGATGGTTCTAGGCATAGACAGTAAGAAGAGTCAGTCTTCTTGTACTTAAGTCGCTATTGTGCCTTTTCTATTTAATTCCGTTGCAATTTCTGTGTTTCGTCGTCAATAAGAAGGTCCAAGGTATACAGTAAACCTGAAGTGGACCATCGGAATCTATAACTAGTGTCACAGGAATGTCTCAAAACATAGACAGTGAGAAGAGTCAGCCCTCTTGTACTCAAGTCAGCATAGTGCTTTTTGTATTTAATTCCGATGCAGATTCTGTGTTTCTTCGGCAATTAGAAGGTCAGAGGGATACAGAATACCTGAAGTGAAGCATCGGAATCTATAACTAGTGTCACAGGAATGGATTAAAACATAGACAGTAAGATGAGTCAGTCTTCTTGTATATAAGTGGGCATTGTGCCTTTTCTATTTAATTCCGATGCAATTTCTGTGATTCATCGTCAAAAAGAAGGTCCAAGGGATAAAGTAAACCTGAAGTGAAGCATCGGAATCCATAACTAGTGTCACAGGAATGGTTCAAAACATAGACAGTAAGAAGAGTCAGTCTTCTTGTACTTGAGTCGGCATTGTGCCTTTTCTATTTAATTCCGATGCTATTTCTGTGTTTCATCTTCAATAGGAAGGTCAGAGGGGTACAGAAAACCTGAAGTGAAGCATCGGAATCTATAACTAGTGTCACAGGAATGGTTAAAACATAGACAGTAAGAAGAGTCAGTCTTCTTGTACTTAAGTCGGCACTGTGACTTTTGTATTTAATTCCGATGCAATTTCTGTGTTTCATCGTCAAAAAGAAGGTCCAAGGGATACAGTAAACATATAGTGAAGCAGCGGAATCTAAAACTGGTCTCACAGGAAATGTTTACAACATAGTCAGTAAGAAGAGTCAGTCTTCTTGTACTTAAGTCTGCATTGTGAATTTTGAATTTAATTCCGATGCAATTTCTGTGTTTCATCGTCAGTAAGAAGGTCAGAGGGATACAGTAAACCTGAAGGGAAGCATCGGAATCTAGAACTAGTGTCACAGGAATGTTTCAAATCATAGACATTAGGTAGAGTCAGTCTTCTTGTACTTAAGTCGCTATTGTGCCTTTTCTATTTAATTCCGTTGCAATTTCTGTGTTTCGTCGTCAATAAGAAGGTCCAAGGTATACAGTAAACCTGAAGTGGACCATCGGAATCTATAACTAGTGTCACAGGAATGTCTCAAAACATAGACAGTGAGAAGAGTCAGCCCTCTTGTACTCAAGTCAGCATAGTGCTTTTTGTATTTAATTCCGATGCAGATTCTGTGTATCTTCGGCAATTAGAAGGTCAGAGGGATACAGAATACCTGAAGTGAAGCATCGGAATCTATAACTAGTGTCACAGGAATTGTTCAAACATAGACAATAAGAACAGTCAGTCTTCTTGTACTTAAGTCGGCATTGTGCCTTTTGTATTTAATTCCGATGAAATTTCTTTGTTTCATCGTCAATAAGAAGGTCCAAGGGATACAGTAAACCTGAAGTGAAGCATCGGAATGTATAACTAGTGTCACAGGAATGGTTTAAATCATAGGCAGTAAGATGAGTCAGTCTTCTTGTACATAAGTCGGCATTGTGCCTTTTCTATTTAATTCCGATGCAATTTCTGTGATTCATCGTCAAAAAGATGGTCCAAGGGATACAGTAAACCTGAAGTGAAGCATCGGAATCTATAACTTGTGTCACAGGAATGGTTCAATACATAGACAGTAAGAAGAGTCAGTCTTCTTGTACTTAAGTCGGCCTTGTGCCTTTTCTATTTAATTCCGATGCTATTTCTGTGTTTCATCTTCAATAGGAAGGTCAGAGGAATACAGTAAACCTGAAGTGAAGCATCGGAATCTATAACTAGTGTCACGGGGATGGTTCAAAGCATAGACAGTAGAAGAGTCAGTCTTCTTGTACTTAAGTCGGCATTGTGCCCTTTGTTATTAATTCCGATGCAATTTCTGTGTTTCATCGTCAATAAGAAGTTTAGAGGGATACAGTAAACCTGAAGGGAAGCATCGGAATCTATAACTAGTGTCACAGGAATGGTTCAAAACATAGACATTAGGTAGAATCAGTCGTCTTGTAAATAATTCGGCATTGTGCCTTTTCTATTTAATTCCGATGCAACGTCTGTGTTTCATCGTCAATAACATAGTCCAAGACATACAGTAAATCTGAAGTGAAGCATCGGAATCTATAACTAGTGTCACAGGAATGGTTCAAAGCATAGACATTAAGAAGAGTCAGTCTTCTTGTACTTAAGTCGGCACTGTGCCTTTTGTATTTAATTCCGATGCAATTTCTGTGTTTCATCGTCAATAAGAAGGTCCAAGGGATATAGTAAACATATAGCGAAGCATCGGAATCTAAAAGGGTCTCACAGGAAAAGTTCAAAACATAGTCAGTAAGAAGAGTCAGTCTTCTTGTACTTAAGTCGGCATTGTGGCTTTTGTATTTAATTCCGATGCAATTTCTGCGTCTCATCGTCAATAAGAAGGTCGCAGGGATACAGTAAACCTGAAGTGAAGCTTCGGAATCTATAACTAGTGTCATAGGAATGGTTTAAATCATAGACAGTAAGATGAGTCAGTCTTCTTGTACATAAGTCGGCATTGTGCCTTTTGTATTTAATTCCGATGCAATTTCTGTGATTCATCGTCAAAAAGAAGGTCCAAGGGATACAGTAAACCTGAAGTGAAGCATCGGAATCTATAACTAGTGTCACAGGAATGGTTCAAAACATAGACAGTAAGAAGAGTCAGTCTTCTTGTACTTAAGTCGGCATTGTGCCTTTTCTATTTAATTCCGATGCTATTTCTGTGTTTCATCTTCAATAGGAAGGTCAGAGGGATACAGTAACCCTGAAGTGAAGCATCGGAATCTATAAATAGTGTCACGTGGATGGTTCTAGGCATAGACAGTAAGAAGAGTCAGTCTTCTTGTACTTAAGTCGCTATTGTGCCTTTTCTATTTAATTCCGTTGCAATTTCTGTGTTTCGTCGTCAATAAGAAGGTCCAAGGTATACAGTAAACCTGAAGTGGACCATCGGAATCTATAACTAGTGTCACAGGAATGTCTCAAAACATAGACAGTGAGAAGAGTCAGCCCTCTTGTACTCAAGTCAGCATAGTGCTTTTTGTATTTAATTCCGATGCAGATTCTGTGTTTCTTCGGCAATTAGAAGGTCAGAGGGATACAGAATACCTGAAGTGAAGCATCGGAATCTATAACTAGTGTCACAGGAATGGATTAAAACATAGACAGTAAGATGAGTCAGTCTTCTTGTATATAAGTGGGCATTGTGCCTTTTCTATTTAATTCCGATGCAATTTCTGTGATTCATCGTCAAAAAGAAGGTCCAAGGGATAAAGTAAACCTGAAGTGAAGCATCGGAATCCATAACTAGTGTCACAGGAATGGTTCAAAACATAGACAGTAAGAAGAGTCAGTCTTCTTGTACTTGAGTCGGCATTGTGCCTTTTCTATTTAATTCCGATGCTATTTCTGTGTTTCATCTTCAATAGGAAGGTCAGAGGGGTACAGAAAACCTGAAGTGAAGCATCGGAATCTATAACTAGTGTCACAGGAATGGTTAAAACATAGACAGTAAGAAGAGTCAGTCTTCTTGTACTTAAGTCGGCACTGTGACTTTTGTATTTAATTCCGATGCAATTTCTGTGTTTCATCGTCAAAAAGAAGGTCCAAGGGATACAGTAAACATATAGTGAAGCAGCGGAATCTAAAACTGGTCTCACAGGAAATGTTCACAACATAGTCAGTAAGAAGAGTCAGTCTTCTTGTACTTAAGTCTGCATTGTGAATTTTGAATTTAATTCCGATGCAATTTCTGTGTTTCATCGTCAGTAAGAAGGTCAGAGGGATACAGTAAACCTGAAGGGAAGCATCGGAATCTAGAACTAGTGTCACAGGAATGTTTCAAATCATAGACATTAGGTAGAGTCAGTCTTCTTGTACTTAAGTCGCTATTGTGCCTTTTCTATTTAATTCCGTTGCAATTTCTGTGTTTCGTCGTCAATAAGAAGGTCCAAGGTATACAGTAAACCTGAAGTGGACCATCGGAATCTATAACTAGTGTCACAGGAATGTCTCAAAACATAGACAGTGAGAAGAGTCAGCCCTCTTGTACTCAAGTCAGCATAGTGCTTTTTGTATTTAATTCCGATGCAGATTCTGTGTATCTTCGGCAATTAGAAGGTCAGAGGGATACAGAATACCTGAAGTGAAGCATCGGAATCTATAACTAGTGTCACAGGAATGGTTAAAACATAGACAGTAAGAAGAGTCAGTCTTCTTGTACTTAAGTCGGCATTGTGCCTTTTGTATTTAATTCCGACGCAATTTCTGTGTCTCATCGTCAATAAGAAGGTCCAAGGGATACAGTAAACCTGAAGTGAAGCATCGGAATATATAACTAGTGTCACAGGAATGGTTTAAATCATAGGCAGTAAGATGAGTCAGTCTTCTTGTACATAAGTCGGCATTGTGCCTTTTCTATTTAATTCCGATGCAATTGATGTGATTCATCGTCAAAAAGATGGTCCAAGGGATACAGTAAACCTGAAGTGAAGCATCGGAATCTATAACTAGTGTCACAGGAATGGTTCAATACATAGACAGTAAGAAGAGTCAGTCTTCTTGTACTTAAGTCGGCCTTGTGCCTTTTCTATTTAATTCCGATGCTATTTCTGTGTTTCATCTTCAATAGGAAGGTCAGAGGGATACAGTAAACCTGAAGTGAAGCATCGGAATCTATAACTAGTGTCACGGGGATGGTTCAAAGCATAGACAGTAGAAGAGTCAGTCTTCTTGTACTTAAGTCGGCATTGTGCCCTTTGTTTTTAATTCCGATGCAATTTCTGTGTTTCATCGTCAATAAGAAGGTTAGAGGGATACAGTAAACCTGAAGGGAAGCATCGGAATCTATAACTAGTGTCACAGGAATGGTTCAAAGCATAGACATTAGGTAGAATCAGTCGTCTTGTAAATAATTCGGCATTGTGCCTTTTCTATTTACTTCCGATGCAACTTCTGTGTTTCGTCGTCAATAACATAGTCCAAGACATACAGTAAATCTGAAGTGAAGCATCGGAATCTATAACTAGTGTCACAGGAATGGTTCAAAGCATAGACATTAAGAAGAGTCAGTCTTCTTGTACTTAAGTCGGCACTGTGCCTTTTGTATTTAATTCCGATGCAATTTCTGTGTTTCATCGTCAATAAGAAGGTCCAAGGGATACAGTAAACATATAGCGAAGCATCGGAATCTAAAAGGGTCTCACAGGAAAAGTTCAAAACATAGTCAGTAAGAAGAGTCAGTCTTCTTGTACTTAAGTCGGCATTGTGCCTTTTGTTTTTAATTCCGATGCAATTTCTGCGTCTCATCGTCAATAAGAAGGTCACAGGGATACAGTAAACCTGAAGTTAAGCTTCGGAATCTATAACTAGTGTCATAGGAATGGTTTAAATCATAGACAGTAAGATGAGTCAGTCTTCTTGTACATAAGTCGGCATTGTGCCTTTTCTATTTAATTCCGATGCAATTTCTGTGATTCATCGTCAAATAGAAGGTCCAAGGGATACAGTAAACCTGAAGTGAAGCATCGGAATCTATAACTAGTGTCACAGGAATGGTTCAAAACATAGACAGTAAGAAGAGTCAGTCTTCTTGTACTTAAGTCGGCATTGTGCCTTTTCTATTTAATTCCGATGCTATTTCTGTGTTTCATCTTCAATAGGAAGGTCAGAGCGATACAGTAAACCTGAAGTGAAGCATCGGAATCTATAAATAGTGTCATGTGGATGGTTCTAAGCATAGACAGTAAGAAGAGTCAGTCTTCTTGTACTTAAGTCGCTATTGTGCCTTTTCTATTTAATTCCGATGCAATTTCTGTGTTTCGTCGTCAATAAGAAGGTCCAAGGTATACAGTAAACCTGAAGTGGACCATCGGAATCTATAACTAGTGTCACAGGAATGTCTCAAAGCATAGACAGTGAGAAGAGTCAGCCCTCTTGTACTCAAGTCAGCATAGTGCTTTTTGTATTTAATTCCGATGCAGATTCTGTGTTTCTTCGGCAATTAGAAGGTCAGAGGGATACAGAATACCTGAAGTGAAGCATCGGAATCTATAACTAGTGTCACAGGAATGGATTAAAACATAGACAGTAAGTTGAGTCAGTCTTCTTGTATATAAGTGGGCATTGTGCCTTTTCTATTTAATTCCGATGCAATTTCTGTGATTCATCGTCAAAAAGAAGGTCCAAGGGATAAAGTAAACCTGAAGTGAAGCATCGGAAACCATAACTAGTGTCACAGGAATGGTTCAAAACATAGACAGTAAGAAGAGTCAGTCTTCTTGTACTTGAGTCGGCATTGTGCCTTTTCTATTTAATTCCGATGCTATTTCTGTGTTTCATCGTCAATAACAAGGTCAGAGGGATACAGTAAACCTGAAGGGAAGCATCGGAATCTAGAATTAGTGTCACAGGAATGGTTCAAATCATAGACATTAGGTAGAGTCAGTCTTCTTGTACCTAAGTCGGCATTGTGCCTTTTCTATTTAATTGCGATGCAATTTCTGTGTTTCGTCGTCAATACGATGGTCCAAGAGATACAGTAAATCTGAAGTGAAGCATCGGAATCTATAACTAGTGTCACAGGAATGGTTCAAAACATGTACAGTAGAAAGAGTCAGTCTTCTTGTACTTAAGTCGGCATTGTGCCTATTGTATTTAATTCCGATGCAAATTCTGTGTTTCATCGTCGATAAGAAGGTCCAAGGGATACAGTAAACCTGAAGTGAAGCATCGGAATCTATAACTAGTGTCACAGCAATGGTTCAAACATATACAGTAAAAAGAGTCAGTCTTCTTGTACTTAAGTCGGCATTGTTCCTTTTGTATTTAATTCCGATGCAATTTCTGTGTCTCATCGTCAATAAGAAGGTCCAAGGGATACAGTAAACCTGAAGTGAAGCATCGGAATATATAACTAGGGTCACAGGAATGGTTTAAATCATAGGCAGTAAGATGAGTCAGTCTTCTTGTACATAAGTCGGCATTGTGCCTTTTCTATTTAATTCCGATGCAATTTCTGTGATTCATCGTCAAAAAGATGGTCCAAGGGATACAGTAAACCTGAAGTGAAGCATCGGAATCTATAACTAGTGTCACAGGAATGGTTCAATACATAGACAGTAAGAATAGTCAGTCTTCTTGTACTTAAGTCGGCCTTGTGCCTTTTCTATTTAATTCCGATGCTATTTCTGTGTTTCATCTTCAATAGGAAGGTCAGAGGGATACAGTAAACCTAAAGTGAAGCATCGGAATCTATAACTAGTGTCACGGGGATGGTTCAAAGCATAGATAGTAGAAGAGTCAGTCTTCTTGTACTTAAGTCGGCATTGTGCCCTTTGTTTTTAATTCCGATGCAATTTCTGTGTTTCATCGTCAATAAGAAGGTTAGAGGGATACAGTAAACCTGAAGGGAAGCATCGGAATCTATAACTAGTGTCACAGGAATGGTTCAAAACATAGACATTAGGTAGAATCAGTCGTCTTGTAAATAATTCGGCATTGTGCCTTTTCTATTTAATTCCGATGCAACTTCTGTGTTTCGTCGTCAATAACATAGTCCAAGACATACAGTAAATCTGAAGTGAAGCATCGGAATCTATAACTAGTGTCACAGGAATGGTTCAAAGCATAGACATTAAGAAGAGTCAGTCTTCTTGTACTTAAGTCGGCACTGTGCCTTTTGTATTTAATTCCGATGCAATTTCTGTGTTTCATCGTCAATAAGAAGGTCCAAGGGATACAGTAAACATATAGCGAAGCATCGGAATCTAAAAGGGTCTCACAGGAAAAGTTCAAAACATAGTCAGTAAGAAGAGTCAGTCTTCTTGTACTTAAGTCGGCATTGTGCCATTTGTATTTAATTCCGATGCAATTTCTGCGTCTCATCGTCAATAAGAAGGTCACAGGGATACAGTAAACCTGAAGTGAATCTTCGGAATCTATAACTAGTGTCATAGGAATGGTTTAAATCATAGACAGTAAGATGAGTCAGTCTTCTTGTACATAAGTCGGCATTGTGCCTTTTCTATTTAATTCCGATGCAATTTCTGTGATTCATCGTCAAAAAGAAGGTCCAAGGGATACAGTAAACCTGAAGTGAAGCATCGGAATCTATAACTAGTGTCACAGGAATGGTTCAAAACATAGACAGTAAGAAGAGTCAGTCTTCTTGTACTTAAGTCGGCATTGTGCCTTTTCTATTTAATTCCGATGCTATTTCTGTGTTTCATCTTCAATAGGAAGGTCAGAGGGATACAGTAAACCTGAAGTGAAGCATCGGAATCTATAAATAGTGTCACGTGGATGGTTCTAAGCATAGACAGTAAGAAGAGTCAGTCTTCTTGTACTTAAGTCGCTATTGTGCCTTTTCTATTTAATTCCGATGCAATTTCTGTGTTTCGTCGTCAATAAGAAGGTCCAAGGTATACAGTAAACCTGAAGTGGACCATCGGAATCTATAACTAGTGTCACAGGAATGTCTCAAAACATAGACAGTGAGAAGAGTCAGCCCTCTTGTACTCAAGTCAGCATTGTGCTTTTTGTATTTAATTCCGATGCAGATTCTGTGTTTCTTCGGCAATTAGAAGGTCAGAGGGATACAGAATACCTGAAGTGAAGCATCGGAATCTATAACTAGTGTCACAGGAATGGATTAAAACATAGACAGTAAGATGAGTCAGTCTTCTTGTATATAAGTGGGCATTGTGCCTTTTCTATTTAATTCCGATGCAATTTCTGTGATTCATCGTCAAAAAGAAGGTCCAAGGGATAAAGTAAACCTGAAGTAAGCTTCGGAATCCGTAACTAGTGTCACAGGAATGATTCAAAACATAGACAGTAAGAAGAGTCAGTCTTCTTTTACTTGAGTCGGCATTGTGCCTTTTCTATTTAATTCCGATGTTATTTCTGTGTTTCATCTTCAATAGGAAGGTCAGAGGGGTACAGAAAACCTGAAGTGAAGCATCGGAATCTATAACTAGTGTCACAGGAATGGTTAAAACATAGACAGTAAGAAGAGTCAGTCTTCTTGTACTTAAGTCGGCATTGTGCATTTTCTATTTAATTCTGATGCAATTTCTGTGTTTCATCGTCAATAAGAAGGGCAGAGGGATACAGTAAACCTACAGTGAAACATCGGAATCTATAACTAGTGTCACAGGAATGTTTCAAAACATAGACAGTAAGAAGAGTCAGTCCTCTTGTACTTAAGTCGGCATTGTGCTTTTTGTATCTAATTCCGATGCAATTTCTGTGTTTCATCGTCAATAAGAAGGTCCAAGGGATACAGTAAACATATAGTGAAGCAGCGGAATCTAAAACTGGTCTCACAGGAAATGTTCACAACATAGTCAGTAAGAAGAGTCAGTCTTCTTGTACTTAAGTCTGCATTGTGAATTTTGAATTTAATTCCGATGCAATTTCTGTGTTTCATCGTCAATAAGAAGGTCAGAGGGATACAGTAAACCTGAAGGGAAGCATCGGAATCTAGAACTAGTGTCACAGGAATGGTTCAAATCTTAGACATTAGGTAGAGTCAGTCTTCTTGTACCTAAGTCGGCATTGTGCCTTTTCTATTTAATTGCGATGCAATTTCTGTGTTTCGTTGTCAATAAGATGATCCAAGAGATACAGTAAATCTGAAGTGAAGCATCGGAATCTATAACTAGTGTCACAGGAATGGTTCAAAACATATACAGTAAAAAGAGTCAGTCTTCTTGTACTTAAGTCGGCATTGTGCCTATTGTATTTAATTCCGATGCAATTTCTGTGTTTCATCGTCGATAAGAAGGTCCAAGGGATACAGTAAACCTGAAGTGAAGCATCGGAATCTATAACTAGTGTCACAGGAATTGTTCAAACATAGACAGTAAGAACAGTCAGTCTTCTTGTACTTAAGTCGGCATTGTGCCTTTTGTATTTAATTCCGATGAAATATCTTTGTTTCATCGTCAATAAGAAGGTCCAAGGGATACAGTAAACCTGAAGTGAAGCATCGGAATCTATAACTAGTGTCACAGGAATGGTTCAAACATATACAGTAAAAAGAGTCAGTCTTCTTGTACATAAGTCGGCATTGTGCCTTTTCTATTTAATTCCGATGCAATTTCTGTGATTCATCGTCAAAAAGATGGTCCAAGGGATACAGTAAACCTGAAGTGAAGCATCGGAATCTATAACTAGTGTCACAGGAATCGTTCAATACATAGACAGTAAGAAGAGTCAGTCTTCTTGTACTTAAGTCGGCGTTATGCTTTTTCTATTTAATTCCGATGCTATTTCTGTGTTTCATCTTCAATAGGAAGGTCAGAGGGATACAGTAAACCTGAAGTGAAGCATCGGAATCTATAACTAGTGTCACGGGGATGGTTCAAAGCATAGACAGTAGAAGAGTCAGTCCTCTTGTACTTAAGTCGGCATTGTGCCTTTTCTATTTAATTCCGATGCAATTTCTGTGTTTCATCGTCAATAAGAAGGGCAGAGGGATACAGTAAACCTGAAGTGAAGCATCGGAATCTATAACTAGTGTCACAGGATTGGTTCAAAACATAGACAATAGGAAGGGTCAGTCTTCTTGTACTTAAGTCGGCATTGTGCCTTTTCTATTTAATTCCAATGCAATTTCTGTGTTTCGTCGTCAATAAGAAGGTCCAAGATATACAGTAAACTAGAAGTGGAGCATCGGAATCTATAACTAGTGTCACAAGAATGTCTCAAAACATAGACAGTAAGAAGAGTCAGCCCTCTTATACTCAAGTCAGCATTGTGCTTTTTGTATCTAATTCCCATGCAATTTCTGTCTTTCTTCGGCAATTAGAAGGTCAGAGGGATACAGTAAACCAGAAGTTAAGCATCGGAATCTATAGCTAGTAACACAGAAATGGCTCAAAACATACACAGTAGGAAGAGGCAGTCTTCTTGTACTTAAGTCGGCATTGTGCCTTTTCTATTTAATTCCGATGCAATGTCTGTGTTTCTTCGTCAATAAGAAGGTCCAAGGTATACAGTAAACCTGAAGTGAAGTTTCTGAGTCTATAACTAGTGTCACAGGAATGGTTCAAAACATAGACAATAGGAAGGGTCAGTCTTCTTGTACTTAAGTCGGCATTGTGCCTTTTGAATTTAATTCCGATGCAATTTCTGTGTTTCATCGTCAATAAGAAGGTCAGAGGGATACAATAAACCTGAAGTGAAGCATCGGAATCTATAATTAGTGTCACAGGAATGGTTTAAAACATAGACAGTAAGATGAGTCAGTCTTCTTGTACATAAGTCGGCATTGTGCCTTTTCTATTTAATTCCGATGCAATTTGTGTGATTCATCGTCAAAAAGAAGGTCCAAGGGATACAGTATACCTGAGGTGAAGCATCGGAATCTATAACTAGTGTCACAGGAATGTTTCAAAACATAGATAATAAGAAGAGTCAGTCTTCTCGTACTTAAGTCGGCATTGTGCCTTTTCTATTTAATTCCGATGCTATTTCTGTGTTTCATCTTCAAGAGGAAGGTCAGAGGGATTCAGTAAACCTGAAGTGAAGCATCGGAATCAATAACTAGTGTCACAGGAATGGTTCAAAGCATAGACAGTAAGAAGAGTCAGTCTTCTTGTACTTAAGTCGGCATTGTGCCTTTTCCAAATAATTCCGATGCAATTTCTGTGTTTCATCGTCAATAAGAAGGGCAGAGGGATACAGTAAACCCGAAGTGAAGCATCGAAATCTATAACTAGAGTCACAGGAATGATTCAAAACATAGACAATAAGAAGAGTCAGTCCTCTTGTACTTAAGTCGCGCATTGTGCTTTTTGTATCTAATTCCGATGCAATTTCTGTGTTTCATCGGCAATTAAAAGTTCAGAGGGATACAGTAAACCTGAAGTGAAGCATCGGAATCTATAACTAGTGTCACAGGAATGGTTCAAAACATAGACATTAAGAAGAGTCAGTGTTTTTGTACTTAAGTCGGCATTGTGCCTTTAGTATTTAATTCCGCTGCAATTTCTGTGTTTCATCGTCGATAAGAAGGTCCAAGGGATATGGTAAACCTGAAGTGAAGCATCGGAATCTATAACTAGTGTCACAGGAATGGTTCAAATCATAGCCAGTAAGAAGAGTCTGTCTTCTTGTACTAAAGTCAGCATTGTGCCTTTTCTATTTAATTCCGATGCAATTTCTATGTGTCATCGACAATAAGAAGGTCAGAGGGATACAGTAAACCTGAAGGGAAGCATCGGAATCTATAACTAGTGTCACAGGAATGGTTAAAAGATAGACATTAAGAAGAGTCAGTGTTCTTGTACTTAAGTCGGCATTGAGCCTTTTCAATTTAATTCTGATGCAATTTCTGTGATTCATCGTCAAAAAGATGGTTCAAGGGATACAGTAAACCTGAAGTGAAGCATCGGAATCTATAACTAGTGTCACAGGAATGGTTCAAAACGTAGACAGTAAGAGGAGTCAGTCTTATTGTACTTAAGTCGGGATTGTGCCTTTTCTATTTAAATCCGATACTATTTCTGTTTTTCATCTTCAATTGGAAGGTCAGAGGGATACAGTAAACCTGAAGTGAAGCATCGGAATCTGTAACTAGTGTCACAGGAATGGTTCAAAGCATAGACAGTAAGAAGAGTCAGTCTTCTTGTACTTAAGTCGGCATTGTGCTTTTTCGATTTAATTCGATGCAATTTCTGTGTTTCATCGTCAATAAGATGGGCAGAGGGATACAGTAAACCTGAAGTGAAGCATCGGAATCTATAACTAGTGTCACAGGAATGGTTCAAAACATAGACAATAGGAAGGGTCAGTCATCTTGTACATAAGTCGGCATTGTGCCTTTTCTATTTAATTCCGATGCAATTTCTGTGTTTCGTCGTCAATAAGAAGGTCCAAGGTATACAGTAAACCTGAAGTGGAGCATCTGAATCTATAACTAGTGTCACAGGAATGTTTCAAAACATAGTCAGTAAGAAGAGTCAGTCCTCTTGTACTTAGGTCAGCATTGTGCCTTTTGTATCTAATTCCGATGCAATTTTTGAGTGTTTCTTCGGCAATTAGAAGGTCAGAGGGATACAGTAAACCTGAAGTGAAGCATCGGAATCTATAGCTAGTGTCACAGGAATGGTTCAAAACAAAGACAGTAGGAAGAGTCAGTCTTCTTGTCCTTAAGTCGGCATTGTGCCTTTTCGATTTAATTCCGATGCAATTGCTGTGTTTGGTCGTCAATAAGAAGGTCCAAGGGATACAGTAAACCTGAAGTAAAGCATCGGAATCTATAACTAGTGTCAGAGGAATGGTTCAAAGCATAGACAGTAAGATGAGTCAGTCTTCTTGAACATAAGTCGGCAATGTGCCTTTTCTATTTAATTCCAATGCAAATTTCTGTGTTTCATCGTCAATAAGAAGGTCCAAGGCATACAGTAAACCTGAAGTGAAGCATCGAAATCTATAACTAGTGTCACAGGAATGGTACAAAACACAGACAGTAATATGAGTCAGTCTTCTTGTACTTAAGTCGGCATTGTGCCTTTTGTATGTAATTCGGATACAATTTCTGTGTTTCATCGTCAATAAGAAGGTCAGAGGGATACAGTAAACCTGAAGTGAATCATCGGAATCTATAACTAGTGTCACAGGAATGGATGAAAACATAGACAGTAGGAAGAGTTAGTCTACATGTACTCAAGTCGGCATTGTGCCTTTTGTATTTAATTCTGATGTAATTTCTGTGTTTCATCGTCAATAAGAAGGTCAGAGGCATACAGTAAAGCTGAAGTGAAGCATCGGATTCTATAACTAGTGTCACAGGAATGTTTCAAATCATTGTTAGTAAAAAGAGTCAGTCCTCTTGTACTTAAGTCGGCATTGTGCTTTTTGTATCTAATTCCGATGCAATTTCTGTGTTTCATCGGCAATTAGAAGGTCAGAGGGATACAGTAAACCTGAAGTGAAGCATCGCAATCTATAACTAGTGTCACAGGAATACTTCAAATCATAGACAGTAAGAAGACTCAGTCCTCTTGTACTTAAGTCGGCATTGTGCTTTTCGTATCTAATTCCGATGCAATTTCTGTGTTTCATCGTCAATAAGAAGGTCAGAGGGATGCAGTAAACCTGAAGTGAAGCATCGCAATCTACAACTAGTGTCACAGAAATGGTTCAAAACATAGTCAGTAAGAAGAGTCAGTCTTCTTGTACTTAAGTCGGCATTGTGCCTTTTCTATTAAACCCGATGCAAATTCTGTGTTTCATCGTCAATACGAAGGTCAGAGGGATACAGTAAACCTGAAGTGAAGCATCGGAACGTATAACTAGTGTCACAGGAATGGTTCAAAACATATAGAGTAGGAAGAGTCAGTCTTCTTGTACTTAAGTCGGCATTGTGCCTTTTGTATTTAATTCCGATGCAATTTCTGTGTTTCATCGTTAATATGAAGGTCAGAGGGATACATTAAACGTGAAGTGAAGCATCGGAATCTATAACTAGTGTCACAGGATTGGTTCAAAACATGGTCAGTAAGAAGAGTCAGTCTTCTTGTACTTAATTCGGCATTGTGCTTTTTTATTTAATTCCCATGCAATTTCTGTGCTTCGTCGTCAATGCGAATGACTGAGGGATAAAGTTAACCTGAAGTGAAGCATCGGAATCTATAACTGGTGTCACTGAAGTGGTTCAAAGCATAGTCAGTAAGAAGAGTCAGTCATCTTGTACCTAAGTCGGGATTGTGCCTTTTCTATTAAACCCGATGCAATTTCTGTGTTTCATCGGTAATAAGAAAGTCAGAGGGATACAGTAAACCTGAATAGAAGCATCGGAATGTATGACTAGTGTCACAGGAATCGTTCAAAACATAGACAGTAGGAAGAGTCAGTAATCTTCTACTTGAGTCGGCATTGTGCCTTTTGTATTTATTTCCGATGCAATTTCTTTGTTTCATCGGCAATAAGAAGGTCAGAGGGATACAGTAAACCTGAAGTGAAGCATCGGAATCTATAACTAGTGTCACAGGAATGGTTCAAAACATAGACAATAGGAAGGGTCAGTCTTCTTGTACTTAAGTCGGCATTGTGCCTTTTCTATTTAATTCCGATGCAATTTCTGTGTTTCGTCGTCAATAAGAAGGTCCACGGGATACAGTAAACCTGAAGTGAAGCATCGGAATCTATAACTAGTGTCACAGGAATGTTTCAAATCATTGTCAGTAAGAAGAGTCAGTCCTGTTGTACTTAAGTCTTCATTGTGCTTTTTGTATCTAATTCCGATGCAATTTCTGTGTTTCATCGGCAATTAGAAGGTCAGAGGGATACAGTAAAGCTGAAGTGAAGCATCGGAATCTATAACTAGTGTCACAGGAATGGATCAAATCATAGACAGTAAGAAGAGTCAGTCTTCTTGTAATTAAGTCGGCATTGTGCCTTTTTATTTAATTCCGATGCAATTTCTGTGTTTCATCGTCAATAAGAAGGTCAGAGGGATATAGTGAACCTGAGGTGAAGCATCGGAATCTATAACTAGTGTCACAGGAACGGTTCAAAACATGGTCAGTAAGAAGAGTCAGTCCTCTTGTACTTAAGTCGGCATTGTGCTTTTCGTATCTAATTCCGATGCAATTTCTGTGTTTCATCGTCAATAAGAAGGTCAGAGGGATGCAGTAAACCTGAAGTGAAGCATCGCAATCTACAACTAGTGTCACAGAAATGGTTCAAAACATAGTCAGTAAGAAGAGTCAGTCTTCTTGTACTTAAGTCGGCATTGTGCCTTTTCTATTAAACCCGATGCAAATTCTGTGTTTCATCGTCAATACGAAGGTCAGAGGGATACAGTAAACCTGAAGTGAAGCATCGGAACGTATAACTAGTGTCACAGGAATGGTTCAAAACATATAGAGTAGGAAGAGTCAGTCTTCTTGTACTTAAGTCGGCATTGTGCCTTTTGTATTTAATTCCGATGCAATTTCTGTGTTTCATCGTTAATATGAAGGTCAGAGGGATACATTAAACGTGAAGTGAAGCATCGGAATCTATAACTAGTGTCACAGGAATGGTTCAAAACATGGTCAGTAAGAAGAGTCAGTCTTCTTGTACTTAATTCGGCATTGTGCTTTTTTATTTAATTCCCATGCAATTTCTGTGCTTCGTCGTCAATGCGAATGTCAGAGGGATAAAGTTAACCTGAAGTGAAGCATCGGAATCTATAACTAGTGTCACTGAAATGGTTCAAAGCATAGTCAGTAAGAAGAGTCAGTCATCTTGTACCTAAGTGGGGATTGTGCCTTTTCTATTAAACCCGATGCAATTTCTGTGTTTCATCGGTAATAAGAAAGTCAGAGGGATACAGTAAACCTGAATAGAAGCATCGGAATGTATGACTAGTGTCACAGGAATCGTTCAAAACATAGACAGTAGGAAGAGTCAGTAATCTTCACTTGAGTCGGCATTGTGCCTTTTGTATTTATTTCCGATGCAATTTCTTTGTTTCATCGGCAATAAGAAGGTCAGAGGGATACAGTAAACCTGAAGTGAAGCATCGGAATCTATAACTAGTGTCACAGGAATGGTTCAAAACATAGACAATAGGAAGGGTCAGTCTTCTTGTACTTAAGTCGGCATTGTGCCTTTTCTACTTAATTCCGATGCAATTTCTGTGTTTCGTCGTCAATAAGAAGGTCCACGGGATACAGTAAACCTGAAGTGAAGCAACGGAATCTATAACTAGTGTCACAGGAATGTTTTAAATCATTGTCAGTAAGAAGAGTCAGTCCTCTTGTACTTAAGTCTTCATTGTGCTTTTTGTATCTAATTCCGATGCAATTTCTGTGTTTCATCGGCAATTAGAAGGTCAGAGGGATACAGTAAAGCTGAAGTGAAGCATCGGAATCTATAACTAGTGTCACAGGAATGGATCAAATCATAGACAGTAAGAAGAGTCAGTCTTCTTGTAATTAAGTCGGCATTGTGCCTTTTTATTTAATTCCGATGCAATTTCTGTGTTTCATCGTCAATAAGAAGGTCAGAGGGATATAGTGAACCTGAGGTGAAGCATCGGAATCTATAACTAGTGTCACAGGAATGTTACAAATCATAGACAGTAAGAAGAGTCAGTCTTCTTGTACGTAAGTCGGCACTGTGCCTTTTGTATTTAATTCCAATGCAATTTCTGTGTTTCATCGTCAATAAGAAGGTCAGAGGGATACAGTAAATCTGAAGTGAAGCATCGGAATGTATAACTAGTGTCACAGGAATGATTAAAAAAAAACGGTAGGAAGAGTCAGTCTTCATGTACTTAAGTCGGCATTGTGCTTTTTCTATTTAATTCCGATGCAATTTCTGTGTTTCATCGTCAATAAGAAGGTCAGAGGGATACAGTAAACCTGAAGTGAAGCATCGGAATCTATAACTAGTGTCACAGGAGTGTTTCAAATCACAGACAGTAAGAAGACTCAGTCCTCTTGTACTTAAGTGGGCATTGTGCTTTTCGTATCTAATTCCGATGCAATTTCTGTGTTTCATCGTCAATAAGAAGGTCAGGGGGATACAGTAAACCTGAAGTGAAGCATCGGAATCTATAACTAGTGTCACAGGAACGGTTCAAAACATGGTCAGTAAGAAGAGTCAGTCTTCTTGTACTTAATTCGGCATTGTGCCATTTCTATTCCATTTCGACGCAATTTCTGTGTTTCATCGTCAATTAGAACGTGAGAGGGATACAGTAAACCTGAAGTGAAGCATCGGAATCTATAAGTGGTGTCACAGGAGTGGGTCAAACATAGTCATTAAGAAGAGTCAGTCTTCTTGTACTTAAGTCGGTATTGTGCCTTTCGTATTTAATTCCGATGCAACTTCGGTGTTTCATCGTCAATAAGAAGGTCCAAGGGATACGGTAAACCTGAAGTGAAGAATCGGAATGCATAACTAGTGCCACAGGAATGGTTCTAAGCATAGTCAGTAATAAGAGTCAGTCTTCTTGTATTTAAGTCGGCATTGTGCCTTTTCTATCTAATTCCAATGCAATTTCTGTGTTTCATCGTCAATAAGAAGGTCAGAGGGAAACAGTAAACCTGAAGTGAAGCATCGGAATCTATAACTAGTGTCACAGGAATGGATCAAAACATAGACAGTACGAAGAGTCAGTCTTCTTGTACTTAAGTCGGCATTGTGCTTTTGTATTTAATTCCGGTGCAATTTCTGTGTTTCATCGTCAATAAGAAGGTCAGAGGGATACAGTAAACCTGAAGTGATGCATCAGAATCTATTACTAGAGTTCACAGGAATGGTTCAAATCTTAGACAGTAGGAAGAGTCAGTCTACATGTACTTAAGTCGGCATTGTGCATTTTGTATTTAATTCCGACGCAATTCTTGTGTTTCATCGTCAATAAGAAGGTCCAAGGGATACAGTAAAACTGAAGTGAAGAATCGGAATCTTTACCTAGTGTCACAGGAATGGTTCAAAACATAGTCAGTATGAGGAGCCAGTCTTCTTGTACTTAAGTCAGCATTGTGCCTTTTCTATTTAATTCCGATGCAATTTCTGTGTTTCATCGTCAATAAGAAGGTCAGAGGGATACACTACACCTGAAGTGAAGCATCGGAATCTACTACTAGTGTCACAGGAATGGTTCAAAACATAGACAGTAGGAAGAGTCAGTCTACATGTACTTAAGTCTGCATTATGCCTTTTGTATTTAATTCCGCTGCAATTTTTGTGTTTCATCGTCAATAGGAAGGTCCAAGGGATACTGTAAACCAGAAGTGAAGAATCGGAATCTATAACTAGTGTCACAGGAATGGTTCAAAACATAGTCAGCAAGAAGAGTCAGTCTTCTTGTACTTAAGTCGGCATTGTGCCTTTTCTATTTACTTCCGATGCAATTTCTGTGTTTCATCGTCAATAAGAAACTCAAAGGGATACAGTAAACCTGAAAAGAAGCAACGGAATCTATAACTAGTGTCACAGGAATGGTTCAAAACATAGACAGTAGGAAGAGTCAGTCTTCTCGTACTTAAGTCGGCATTGTGCCTTTTGTATTTAATTCCGATGCAATTTCTGTGCTTCATCGTCAATAAGAAGGTCAGAGGGATACAGCAAAGCTGAAGTGAAGCATCGGAATGTATTGTATAACTAGTGTCACAGGAATGATTCAAGACAAAGACTGTAGGAAGAATCAGTCTTCATGTACTTCAGTCGGCATTGTGCCTTTTCTATTTAATTCCGATGCAATTTCTGTGTTTCATCGTCAACAATAAGGTGAGAGGGATACAGTAAACCTGAAGTGAAGCATCGGAATCCATAACTAGTGTCACACGATTGATTCAAAACATAGACAGTAGGAAGAGTCAGTCTTCTTGTTCTTAAGTCGACATTGTGCCTTTTGTATTTAATTCCGATGCAATTTCTGTGTTTCATCGTCAACAAGAAGGTCCAAGGGATGCAGTACACCTGAAGTGCAGAATCGGAATCTATAACTAGTGTCACAGGAATGGTTCAAAACATAGTCAGTATGAAGAGTCAGTCTTCTTGTACTTAGGTCGCCATTGTGCCTTTTCTATTTATTTCCGATGCAATTTGTGTGTTTCATCGTCAATAAGAAGGTCAGAGGATTACAGTAAACCTGAAGTGAAGCATCGGAATCTATAAATAGTGTCACAGGAATGGTTCAAAACATAGACAGTAGGGAGAGTCAGTCTTTTGTACTTAAGTAGTCATTGTGCCTTTCGTATTTAATTCCGATGCAATTTCTGTGTTTCATCGTCAACAAGAAGGTCAGAGGGATACAGTATACGTGATGCGAGGCATCGGAATCTATAACTAGTGTTACAGGAATTACTCAAAACGTAGACAGTAGGAAGAGTCAGTCTTCTTGTATTTAAGTCGGCATTGTGCCTTTTGTATTTAATTCCGATGCAATTTCTGTGTTTTATCGTCAATAATAAGGTCCAAGGAATACAGTAAACCTAAAGTGAGGCATCGGAATCTATAACTAGTGTCACAGGAATAGTTCAAAACGTAGTCAGTAAGAAGAGTCAGTCTTCTTGTACTTATGTCGCCATTGTGCCTTTTCTATTTATTTCCGATGCAATTTCTGTGTTTCTTCGTCAATAAGAAGGTCAGAGGGATACAGTAAACCTGAAGTGAAGCAACGGAATCTATAACTAGTGTCACTGGCATGGTTCAAAACATAGACAGTAGGAAGAGTCAGTCTTCTAGTTATTAAGTCGGCATTGTGACTTTTCTATTTAATTCCGATGCCATTTCTGTGTTTCATCGTCAATACGAAGGCCAGAGGGGTACAGTAAACCTGAAGTGAGGCATCGGAATGTATAACTAGTGTCACAGGAATCGTTCAAAGCATAGACAGTAGGAAGAGTCAGTCTTCTTCTACTTGATTCGGCATTGTGCCTTTTGTATTAATTTCCGATGCAATTCCTGTGTTTCATCGTCAAAAAGAAGGTCAGAGGGATACAGTAAACCTGAAGTGAAGCATCGGAATGTATAACTCGTGTCACAGGAATGATTCAAAACATAGACAGTTGGAAGAATCAGTCTTCATGTACTTAAGTCGGCATTGTGCATTTTCTATTTAATTCCGATGCAATTTCTGTGTTTCATCGTCAATAAGAAGGTCAGAGGGATACAGTAAACCTGAAGTGAAGCATCGGAATTCATAACTAGTGTCACAGGATTGGTTCAAAGCATAGACAGTAGGAAGAGTCAGTCTTCTTGTACTTAAGTCGGCATTGTGCCTTTTGTATTTAATTCCGATGCAATTTCTGTGTTTTATCGGCAATAATAAGGTCCAAGGGATGCAGTACACCTGAAGTGAAGCATCGGAATCTATAACTAGTGTCACAGGAATGGTTCATAACATAGACAGTAAGAAGAGTCAGTCTCCTTGTACTTAAATCGGCATTGTGCCTTTTCTATTTAATTCCGACGCAATCTCTGAGTTTCATCGCCAATAAGAAGGTCAGAGGGATACAGTAAACCTGAAGTGAAGCATCGGAATCCATAACTAGTGTCACACGATTGGTTCAAAACATAGACAGTAGGAAGAGTCAGTCTTCTTGTTCGTAAGTCGGCATTGTGCCTTTTGTATTTAATTCCGATGCAATTTCTGTGTTTTATCGTCAATAATAAGGTCCAAGGAATACAGTAAACCTGAAGTGAGGCATCGGAATCTATAACTAGTGTCACAGGAATGGTTCAAAACGTAGTAAGTATGTAGAGTCAGTCTTCTTGTACTTAAGTCGCCATTGTGCCCTTTCTATTTATTTCCGATGTAATTTCTGTGTTTCATCGTCAATAAAAAGGTCAGAGGGATACAGTAAACCTGAAGTGAAGCAACGGAATCTATAACTAGTGTCACTGGAATGGTTAAAAACATAGACAGTTGGAAGAGTCAGTCTTCTTGTTCTTAAGTTGGCATTGTGACTTTTCTATTTAATTCCGATGCCATTTCTGTGTTTCATCGTCAATACGAAGGCCAGAGGGATACAGTAAACCTGAAGTGAGGCATCGGAATGTATAACTAGTGTCACAGGAATCGTTCAAAGCATAGACAGTAGGAAGAGTCCGTCTTCTTCTACTTGATTCGGCATTGTGCCTTTTGTATTTATTTCCGATGCAATTCCTGTGTATCATCATCAAAAAGAAGGTCAGAGGGATACAGTAAACCTGAAGTGAAGCATCGGAATGTATAACTAGTGTCACAGGAATGATTCAAAACATAGACAGTTGGAAGAATCAGTCTTCATGTACTTAAGTCGGCATTGTGCATTTTCTATTTAATTCCGATTCAATTTCTGTGTTTCATCGTCAATAAGAAGGTCAGAAGGATACAGTAAACCTGAAGTGAAGCATCGGAATTCGTAACTAGTGTCACAGGAATGGTTCAAAACACTGACAGTAGGAAGAGTCAGTCTTCTCGTACTTAAGTCGGCATTGTGCCTATTGTATTTAATTCCGATGCAATTTCAGTGTTTCATCGTCAATAAGAAGGTCAGAGGGATACAGCAAAGCTGAAGTGAACCATCGGAATGTATAACTAGCGTCACAGGAATGATTCAAAACATAGACTGTAGGAAGAATCAGTCTTCTTGTACTTAAGTCTGCATTGTGCCTTTTCTATTTAATTCCGATGCAGTTTCTGTGCTTCATCGTCAACAAGAAGGTCAGAGGGATACAGTAAACCTGAAGTGAAGCATCGGAATCCATAACTAGTGTCACACGATTGGTTCAAAACATAGACAGTAGGAAGAGTCAGTCTTCTTGTTCATAAGTCGGCATTGTGCCTTTTGTATTTAATTCCGATGCAATTTCTGTGTTTTATCGTCAATAATAAGGTCCAAGGAATACAGTAAACCTAAAGTGAGGCATCGGAATCTATAACTAGTGTCACAGGAATGGTTCAAAACGTAGTCAGTAAGAAGAGTCAGTCTTCTTGTATTTAAGTCGCCATTGTGCCTTTTCTATTTATTTCCGATGCAATTTCTGTGTTTCATCGTCAATAAGAAGGTCAGAGGGATACAGTAAACCTGAAGTGAAGCAACGGAATCTATAACTAGTGTCACTGGAATGGTTCAAAACATAGACAGTAGGAAGAGTCAGTCTTCTTGTTATTAAGTCGGCATTGTGACTTGTCTATTTAATTCCGATGCCATTTCTGTGTTTCATCGTCAATACGAAGGCCAGAGGGATACAGTTAACCTGAAGTGAGGCATCGGAATGTATAACTAGTGTCACAGGAATGGTTCATAACATAGACAGTAAGAACAGTCAGTCTCCTTGTACTTAAATCGGCATTGTGCCTTTTCTACTTAATTCCGACGCAATCTCTGAGTTTCATCGTCAATAAGAAGGTCACAGGGATACAGTAAACCTGAAGTGAAGCATCGGAATTCATAACTAGTGTCACAGGATTGGTTCAAAGCATAGACAGTAGGAAGAGTCAGTCTGCTTGTACTTAAGTCGGCATTGTGCCTTTTGTATTTAATTCCGATGCAATTTCTGTGTTTTATCGGCAATAATAAGGTCCAAGGGATGCAGTACACCTGAAGTGAAGCATCGGAATCTATAACTAGTGTCACAGGAATGGTTCATAACATAGACAGAAAGAACAGTCAGTCTCCTTGTACTTAAATCGGCATTGTGCCTTTTCTATTTAATTCCGACGCAATCTCTGAGTTTCATCGTCAATAAGAAGGTCAGAGGGATACAGTAAACCTGAAGTGAAGCATCGGAATCCATAACTAGTGTCACACGATTGGTTCAAAACATAGACAGTAGGAAGAGTCAGTCTTCTTGTTCGTAAGTCGGCATTGTGCCTTTTGTATTTAATTCCGATGCAATTTCTGTGTTTTATCGTCAATAATAAGGTCCAAGGAATACAGTAAACCTGAAGTGAGGCATCGGAATCTATAACTAGTGTCACAGGAATGGTTCAAAACGTAGTCAGTAAGTAGAGTCAGTCTTCTTGTACTTACGTCGCCATTGTGCCTTTTCTTTTTATTTCCGATGCAATTTCTGTGTTTCATCGTCAATAAGAAGGTCAGAGGCATACAGTAAACCTGAACTGAAGCATCGGAATGTATAACTAGTGTCACAGGAATCGTTCAAAGCATAGACAGTAGGAAGAGTCAGTCTTCATCTACTTGATTCGGCATTGTGCCTTTTGTATCTATTTCCGATGCAATTCCTGTGTTTCATCGTCAAAAAGAAGGTCAGAGGGATACAGTAAACCTGAAGTGAAGCATCGGAATGTATAACTAGTGTCACATGAACGATTCAAAACATAAACAGTTGGAAGAATCAGTCATCATGTACTTAAGTCGGCATTGTGCCTTTTCTATTTAATTCCGATGCAATTTGTGTGTTTCATCGTCAATAAGAACGTCAGAGGGATACAGTAAACCTGAAGTGAAGCATCGGAATCTATAACTAGTGTCACAGGAATGGTTCAAAACATAGACAGTAGGGAGAGTCAGTCTTTTGTACTTAAGTAGTCATTGTGCCTTTCGTATTTAATTCCGATGCAATTTCTGTGTTTCATCGTCAACAAGAAGGTCAGAGGGATACAGTATACGTGATGCGAGGCATCGGAATCTATAACTAGTGTTACAGGAATTACTCAAAACGTAGACAGTAGGAAGAGTCAGTCTTCTTGTATTTAAGTCGGCATTGTGCCTTTTGTATTTAATTCCGATGCAATTTCTGTGTTTTATCGTCAATAATAAGGTCCAAGGAATACAGTAAACCTAAAGTGAGGCATCGGAATCTATAACTAGTGTCACAGGAATAGTTCAAAACGTAGTCAGTAAGAAGAGTCAGTCTTCTTGTACTTAAGTCGCCATTGTGCCTTTTCTATTTATTTCCGATGCAATTTCTGTGTTTCATCGTCAATAAGAAGGTCAGAGGGATACAGTAAACCTGAAGTGAAGCAACGGAATCTATAACTAGTGTCACTGGCATGGTTCAAAACATAGACAGTAGGAAGAGTCAGTCTTCTAGTTATTAAGTCGGCATTGTGACTTTTCTATTTAATTCCGATGCCATTTCTGTGTTTCATCGTCAATACGAAGGCCAGAGGGGTACAGTAAACCTGAAGTGAGGCATCGGAATGTATAACTAGTGTCACAGGAATCGTTCAAAGCATAGACAGTAGGAAGAGTCAGTCTTCTTCTACTTGATTCGGCATTGTGCCTTTTGTATTAATTTCCGATGCAATTCCTGTGTTTCATCGTCAAAAAGAAGGTCAGAGGGATACAGTAAACCTGAAGTGAAGCATCGGAATGTATAACTAGTGTCACAGGAATGATTCAAAACATAGACAGTTGGAAGAATCAGTCTTCATGTACTTAAGTAGGCATTGTGCCTTTTCTATTTAATTCCGACGCAATCTCTGAGTTTCATCGCCAATAAGAAGGTCAGAGGGATACAGTAAACCTGAAGTGAAGCGTCGGAATCCATAACTAGTGTCACACGATTGGTTCAAAACATAGACAGTAGGAAGAGTCAGTCTTCTTGTTCGTAAGTCGGCATTGTGCCTTTTGTATTTAATTCCGATGCAATTTCTGTGTTTTATCGTCAATAATAAGGTCCAAGGAATACAGTAAACCTGAAGTGAGGCATCGGAATCTATAACTAGTGTCACAGGAATGGTTCAAAACGTAGTAAGTATGTAGAGTCAGTCTTCTTGTACTTAAGTCGCCATTGTGCCTTTTCTATTTATTTCCGATGCAATTTCTGTGTTTCATCGTCAATAAAAAGGTCAGAGGGATACAGTAAACCTGAAGTGAAGCAACGGAATCTATAACTAGTGTCACTGGAATGGTTAAAAACATAGACAGTTGGAAGAGTCAGTCTTCTTGTTCTTAAGTTGGCATTGTGACTTTTCTATTTAATTCCGATGCCATTTCTGTGTTTCATCGTCAATACGAAGGCCAGAGGGATACAGTAAACCTGAAGTGAGGCATCGGAATGTATAACTAGTGTCACAGAATCGTTCAAAGCATAGACAGTAGGAAGAGTCCGTCTTCTTCTACTTGATTCGGCATTGTGCCTTTTGTATTTATTTTCGATGCAATTCCTGTGTATCATCATCAAAAAGAAGGTCAGAGGGATACAGTAAACCTGAAGTGAAGCATCGGAATGTATAACTAGTGTCACAGGAATGATTCAAAACATAGACAGTTGGAAGAATCAGTCTTCATGTACTTATGTCGGCATTGTGCATTTTCTATTTAATTCCGATTCAATTTCTGTGTTTCATCGTCAATAAGAAGGTCAGAAGGATACAGTAAACCCGAAGTTAAGCATCGGAATTCGTAACTAGTGTCACAGGAATGGTTCAAAACAGTGACAGTAGGAAGAGTCAGTCTTCTCGTACTTAAGTCGGCATTGTGCCTATTGTATTTCATTCCGATGCAATTTCAGTGTTTCATCGTCAATAAGAAGGTCAGAGGGATACAGCAAAGCTGAAGTGAACCATCGGAATGTATAACTAGCGTCACAGGAATGATTCAAAACATAGACTGTAGGAAGAATCAGTCTTCTTGTACTTAAGTCTGCATTGTGCCTTTTCTATTTAATTCCGATGCAGTTTCTGTGCTTCATCGTCAACAAGAAGGTCAGAGGGATACAGTAAACCTGAAGTGAAGCATCGGAATCCATAACTAGTGTCACACGATTGGTTCAAAACATAGACAGTAGGAAGAGTCAGTCTTCTTGTTCATAAGTCGGCATTGTGCCTTTTGTATTTAATTCCGATGCAATTTCTGTGTTTTATCGTCAATAATAAGGTCCAAGGATTACAGTAAACCTAAAGTGAGGCATCGGAATCTATAACTAGTGTCACAGGAATGGTTCAAAACGTAGTCAGTAAGAAGAGTCAGTCTTCTTGTATTTAAGTCGCCATTGTGCCTTTTCTATTTATTTCCGATGCAATTTCTGTGTTTCATCGTCAATAAGAAGGTCAGAGGGATACAGTAAACCTGAAGTGAAGCAACGGAATCTATAACTAGTGTCACTGGAATGGTTCAAAACATAGACAGTAGGAAGAGTCAGTCTTCTTGTTATTAAGTCGGCATTGTGACTTGTCTATTTAATTCCGATGGTATTTCTGTGTTTCATCGTCAATACGAAGGCCAGAGGGATACAGCAAACCTGAAGTGAGGCATCGGAATGTATAACTAGTGTCACAGGAATCGTTCAAAGCATAGACAGTAGGAAGAGTCAGTCTTCTTGTACTTAAGTCGCCATTGTGCCTTTTCTTTTTATTTCCGATGCAATTTCTGTGTTTCATCGTCAATAAGAAGGTCAGAGGGATACAGTAAACCTGAACTGAAGCATCGGAATGTATAACTAGTGTCACAGGAATCGTTCAAAGCATAGACAGTAGGAAGAGTCAGTCTTCATCTACTTGATTCGGCATTGTGCCTTTTGTATCTATTTCCGATGCAATTCCTGTGTTTCATCGTCAAAAAGAAGGTCAGAGGGATACAGTAAACCTGAAGTGAAGCATCGGAATGTATAACTAGTGTCACATGAACGATTCAAAACATAGACAGTTGGAAGAATCAGTCATCATGTACTTAAGTCGGCATTGTGCCTTTTCTATTTAATTCCGATGCAATTTGTGTGTTTCATCGTGTATAAGAACGTCAGAGGGATAGAGTAAACCTGAAGTGAAGCATCGTAATCTATAACTAGTGTCACAGGAATGGTTCAAAACATAGACAGTAGGGAGAGTCAGTCTTTTTGTACTTAAGTAGTCATTGTGCCTTTCGTATTTAATTCCGATGCAATTTCTGTGTTTCATCGTCAACAAGAAGGTCAGAGGGATACAGTAAACATGATGCGAGGCATCGGAATCTATAACTAGTGTTACAGGAATGATTCAAAACGTAGACAGTAGGAAGAGTCAGTGTTCTTGTATTTAAGTCGGCATGGTGCCTTTTCTATTTAATTCCGATGCAATTTCTGTGTTTCATCATCAATAAGAAGGTCAGAGGGATACAGTAAACCTAAAGTGAATCATCGGAATCTATAACTAGTGTCACAGGAATAGTTCAAAACATAGAGAGTAGGAAGAGTCAGTCTACACGTACTTAAATCTGCATTGTGCATTTTGTATTTAATTCCGATGCAATTTTTGTGTTTCATCGTCAATAGGAAGGTCCAAGGGATACTGTAAACCTGAAGTGAAGAATCGGAATCTATAACTAGTGTCACAGGAATGATTCAAAACATAGACTGTAGGAAGAATCAGTCTTCTTGTACTTATGTCTGCATTGTGCCTTTTCTATTTAATTCCGATGCAATTTCTGTGCTTCATCGTCAACAAGAAGGTCAGAGGGATACAGTAAAACTGAAGTGAAGCATCGGAATCCGTAACTAGTGTCACACGATTGGTTCAAAACATAGACAGTAGGAAGAGTCAGTCTTCTTGTTCGTAAGTCGGCATTGCCCCTTTTGTATTTAATTCCGATGCAATTTCTGTGTTTTATCGTCAATAATAAGGTCCAAGGAATACAGTAAACCTGAAGTGAGGCATCGGAATGTATAACTAGTGTCACAGAATCGTTCAAAGCATAGACAGTAGGAAGAGTCCGTCTTCTTCTACTTGATTCGGCATTGTGCCTTTTGTATTTATTTTCGATGCAATTCCTGTGTATCATCATCAAAAAGAAGGTCAGAGGGATACAGTAAACCTGAAGTGAAGCATCGGAATGTATAACTAGTGTCACAGGAATGATTCAAAACATAGACAGTTGGAAGAATCAGTCTTCATGTACTTATGTCGGCATTGTGCATTTTCTATTTAATTCCGATTCAATTTCTGTGTTTCATCGTCAATAAGAAGGTCAGAAGGATACAGTAAACCCGAAGTTAAGCATCGGAATTCGTAACTAGTGTCACAGGAATGGTTCAAAACAGTGACAGTAGGAAGAGTCAGTCTTCTCGTACTTAAGTCGGCATTGTGCCTATTGTATTTCATTCCGATGCAATTTCAGTGTTTCATCGTCAATAAGAAGGTCAGAGGGATACAGCAAAGCTGAAGTGAACCATCGGAATGTATAACTAGCGTCACAGGAATGATTCAAAACATAGACTGTAGGAAGAATCAGTCTTCTTGTACTTAAGTCTGCATTGTGCCTTTTCTATTTAATTCCGATGCAGTTTCTGTGCTTCATCGTCAACAAGAAGGTCAGAGGGATACAGTAAACCTGAAGTGAAGCATCGGAATCCATAACTAGTGTCACACGATTGGTTCAAAACATAGACAGTAGGAAGAGTCAGTCTTCTTGTTCATAAGTCGGCATTGTGCCTTTTGTATTTAATTCCGATGCAATTTCTGTGTTTTATCGTCAATAATAAGGTCCAAGGATTACAGTAAACCTAAAGTGAGGCATCGGAATCTATAACTAGTGTCACAGGAATGGTTCAAAACGTAGTCAGTAAGAAGAGTCAGTCTTCTTGTATTTAAGTCGCCATTGTGCCTTTTCTATTTATTTCCGATGCAATTTCTGTGTTTCATCGTCAATAAGAAGGTCAGAGGGATACAGTAAACCTGAAGTGAAGCAACGGAATCTATAACTAGTGTCACTGGAATGGTTCAAAACATAGACTGTAGGAAGAGTCAGTCTTCTTGTTATTAAGTCGGCATTGTGACTTGTCTATTTAATTCCGATGGTATTTCTGTGTTTCATCGTCAATACGAAGGCCAGAGGGATACAGCAAACCTGAAGTGAGGCATCGGAATGTATAACTAGTGTCACAGGAATCGTTCAAAGCATAGACAGTAGGAAGAGTCAGTCTTCTTGTACTTAAGTCGCCATTGTGCCTTTTCTTTTTATTTCCGATGCAATTTCTGTGTTTCATCGTCAATAAGAAGGTCAGAGGGATACAGTAAACCTGAACTGAAGCATCGGAATGTATAACTAGTGTCACAGGAATCGTTCAAAGCATAGACAGTAGGAAGAGTCAGTCTTCATCTACTTGATTCGGCATTGTGCCTTTTGTATCTATTTCCGATGCAATTCCTGTGTTTCATCGTCAAAAAGAAGGTCAGAGGGATACAGTAAACCTGAAGTGAAGCATCGGAATGTATAACTAGTGTCACATGAACGATTCAAAACATAGACAGTTGGAAGAATCAGTCATCATGTACTTAAGTCGGCATTGTGCCTTTTCTATTTAATTCCGATGCAATTTGTGTGTTTCATCGTCAATAAGAACGTCAGAGGGATAGAGTAAACCTGAAGTGAAGCATCGTAATCTATAACTAGTGTCACAGGAATGGTTCAAAACATAGACAGTAGGGAGAGTCAGTCTTTTTGTACTTAAGTAGTCATTGTGCCTTTCGTATTTAATTCCGATGCAATTTCTGTGTTTCATCGTCAACAAGAAGGTCAGAGGGATACAGTAAACGTGATGCGAGGCATCGGAATCTATAACTAGTGTTACAGGAATGATTCAAAACGTAGACAGTAGGAAGAGTCAGTGTTCTTGTATTTAAGTCGGCATGGTGCCTTTTCTATTTAATTCCGATGCAATTTCTGTGTTTCATCATCAATAAGAAGGTCAGAGGGATACAGTAAACTTAAGTGAATCATCGGAATCTATAACTAGTGTCACAGGAATAGTTCAAAACATAGAGAGTAGGAAGAGTCAGTCTACATGTACTTAAATCTGCATTGTGCATTTTGTATTTAATTCCGATGCAATTTTTGTGTTTCATCGTCAATAGGAAGGTCCAAGGGATACTGTAAACCTGAAGTGAAGAATCGGAATCTATAACTAGTGTCACAGGAATGATTCAAAACATAGACTGTAGGAAGAATCAGTCTTCTTGTACTTATGTCTGCATTGTGCCTTTTCTATTTAATTCCGATGCAATTTCTGTGCTTCATCGTCAACAAGAAGGTCAGAGGGATACAGTAAAACTGAAGTGAAGCATCGGAATCCGTAACTAGTGTCACACGATTGGTTCAAAACATAGACAGTAGGAAGAGTCAGTCTTCTTGTTCGTAAGTCGGCATTGCCCCTTTTGTATTTAATTCCGATGCAATTTCTGTGTTTTATCGTCAATAATAAGGTCCAAGGAATACAGTAAACCTGAAGTGAGGCATCGGAATCTATAACTAGTGTCACAGGAATGGTTCAAAACGTAGTCAGTAAGAAGAGTCAGTCTTCTTGTACTTAAGTTGCCATTGTGCCTTTTCTATTTATTTCCGATGCAATTTCTGTGTTTCATCGTCAATAAGAAGGTCAGAGGGATACAGTAAACCTGAAGTGAAGCAACGGAATCTATAACTAGTGTCACTGGAATGGTTCAAAACATAGACAGTAGGAAGAGTCAGTCTTCTAGTTATTAAGTCGGCATTGTGACTTTTGTATTTAATTCCGATGCCATTTCTGTGTTTCATCGTCAATACGAAGGCCAGAGGGATACAGTAAACCTGAAGTGAAGCATCGGAATGTATAACTAGTGTCACAGGAATCGTTAAAAGCATAGACAGTAGGAAGAGTCAGTCTTCTTCTACTTGATTCGGCATTGTGCCTTTTGTATTTATTTCCGATGCAATTCCTGGGTTTCATCGTCAAAAAGAAGGTCAGAGGGATACAGTAAACCTGAAGTGAAGCATCGGAATGTATAACTAGTGTCACAGGAATGATTCAAAACATAGACAGTTAGAAGAATCAGTCTTCATGTACTTAAGTCAGCATTGTGCATTTTCTATTTAATTCCGATGCAATTTCTGTGTTTCATCGTCAATAAGAAGGTCAGAGGGATACAGTAAACCTGAAGTGAAGCATCGGAATTCATAACTAGTGTCACAGGATTGGTTCAAAGCATAGACAGTAGGAAGAGTCAGTCTTCTTGTACTTAAGTCGGCATTGTGCCTTTTGTATTTAATTCCGATGCAATTTCTGTGTTTTATCGGCAATAATAAGGTCCAAGGGATGCAGTACACCTGAAGTGAAGCATCGTAATCTATAACTAGTGTCACAGGAATGGTTCATAACATAGACAGTAAGAAGAGTCAGTCTCCTTGTACTTAAATCTGCATTGTGCCTTTTCTATTTAATTCCGACGCAATCTCTGAGTTTCATCGTCAATAAGAAGGTCAGAGGGATACAGTAAACCTGAAGTGAAGCATCGGAATTCATAACTAGTGTCACAGGAATGGTTCAAAACAGTGACAGTAGGAGGAGTCTGTCTTCTCGTACTTAAGTCGGCATTGTGCCTATTGTATTTAATTCCGATGCAATTTTTGTGTTTCATCGTCAATAAGAAGGTCAGAGGGATACAGCAAACTTGAAGTGAACCATCGGAATGTATAACTAGCGTCACAGGAATGATTCAAAACATAGACTGTAGGAAGAATCAGTCTTCTTGTACTTAAGTCTGCATTGTTCCTTTTCTATTTAATTCCGATGCAATTTCTGTGCTTCATCGTCAACAAGAAGGTCAGAGGGATACAGTAAACCTGAAGTGAAGCATCGGAATCCATAACTAGTGTCACACGATTGGTTCAAAACATAGACAGTAGGAAGAGTCAGTCTTCTTGTTCATAAGTCGGCATTGTGCCTTTTGTATTTAATTCCGATGCAATTTCTGTGTTTTATCGTCAATAATAAGGTCCAAGGAATACAGTAAACCTAAAGTGAGGCATCGGAATCTATAACTAGTGTCACAGGAATGGTTCAAAACGTAGTCAGTAAGAAGACTCAGTCTTCTTGTACTTAAGTCGCCATTGTGCCTTTTCTATTTATTTCCGATGCAATTTCTGTGTTTCATCGTCAATAAGAAGGTCAGAGGGATACAGTAAACCTGAAGTGAAGCAACGGAATCTATAACTAGTGTCAGTGGAATGGTTCAAAACATAGACAGTAGGAAGAGTCAGTCTTCTCGTTATTAAGTCGCCATTGTGATATTTCTATTTAATTCCGATGCCATTTCTGTGTTTCATCGTCAATACGAAGGCCAGAGGGATACAGTAAACCTGAAGTGAGGCATCGGAATGTATAACTAGTGTCACAGGAATCGTTCAAAGCATAGACAGTAGGAAGAGTCAGTCTTCTTCTACTTGATTCGGCATTGTGCCTTTTGTATTTATTTCCGATGCAATTCCTGTGTTTCATCGTCAAAAAGAAGGTCAGAGGGATACAGTAAACCTGAAGTGAAGCATCGGAATGTATAACTAGTGTCACAGGAATGATTCAAAAAATAGACAGTTGGAAGAATCAGTCTTCATGTACTTAAGTCGGCATTGTGCATTTTCTATTTAATTCCGATGCAATTTCTGTGTTTCATCGTCAATAAGAAGGTCAGAGGGATACAGTAAACCTGAAGTGAAGCATCGGAATTCATAACTAGTGTCACAGGATTGGTTCAAAGCATAGACAGTAGGAAGAGTCAGTCTTCTTTTACTTAAGTCGGCATTGTGCCTTTTGTATTTAATTCCGATGCAATTTCTGTGTTTTATCGTCAATAATAAGGTCCAAGGAATACAGTAAACCTAAAGTGAGGCATCGGAATCTATAACTAGTGTCACAGGAATGGTTCAAAACGTAGTCAGTAAGAAGAGTCAGTCTTCTTGTATTTAAGTCGCCATTGTGCCTTTTCTATTTATTTCCGATGCAATTTCTGTGTTTCATCGTCAATAAGAAGGTCAGAGGGATACAGTAAACCTGAAGTGAAGCAACGGAATCTATAACTAGTGTCACAGGAATGGTTCAAAACATAGACAGTAGGAAGAGTCAGTCTTCTTGTTATTAAGTCGGCATTGTGACTTGTCTATTTAATTCCGATGCCATTTCTGTGTTTCATCGTCAATACGAAGGCCAGAGGGATACAGCAAACCTGAAGTGAGGCATCGGAATGTATAACTAGTGTCACAGGAATCGTTCAAAGCATAGACAGTAGGAAGAGTCAGTCTTCTTCTACTTGATTCGGCATTGTGCCTTTTGTATTTATTTCCGATGCAATTCCTGTGTTTCATCGTCAAAAAGAAGGTCAGAGGGATACAGTATACCTGAAGTGAAGCATCGGAATGTATAACTAGTGTCACAGGAATGATTCAAAACATAGACAGTTGGAAGAATCAGTCTTCATGTACTTAAGTCGGCATTGTGCATTTTCTATTTAATTCCGATGCAATTTCTGTGTTTCATCGTCAATAAGAAGGTCAGAGGGATACAGTAAACCTGAAGTGAAGCTTCGGAATTCATAACTAGTGTCACAGGATTGGTTCAAAGCATAGACAGTAGGAAGAGTCAGTCTGCTTGTACTTAAGTCGGCATTGTGCCTTTTGTATTTAATTCCGATGCAATTTCTGTGTTTCATCGTCAATAAGAAGGTCAGAGGGATACAGTAAACCTGAAGTGAAGCATCGGAATCCATAACTAGTGTCACGCGATTGGTTCAAAACATAGACAGTAGGAAGAGTCAGTCTTCTTGTTCGTAAGTCGGCATTGTGCCTTTTGTATTTAATTCCGATGCAATTTCTGTGTTTTATCGTCAATAATAAGGTCCAAGGAATACAGTAAACCTGAAGTGAGGCATCGGAATCTATAACTAGTGTCACAGGAATGGTTCAAAACGTAGTCAGTAAGTAGAGTCAGTCTTCTTGTACTTAAGTCGCCATTGTGCCTTTTCTTTTTATTTCCGATGCAATTTCAGTGTTTCATCGTCAATAAGAAGGTCAGAGGGATACAGTAAACCTGAACTGAAGCATCGGAATGTATAACTAGTGTCACAGGAATCGTTCAAAACATAGACAGTAGGAAGAGTCAGTCTTCATCTACTTGATTCGGCATTGTGCCTTTTGTATCTATTTCCGATGCAATTCCTGTGTTTCATCGTCAAAAAGAAGGTCAGAGGGATACAGTAAACCTGAAGTGAAGCATCGGAATGTATAACTAGTGCCACATGAACGATTCAAAACATAGACAGTTGGATGAATCAGTCATCATGTACTTAAGTCGGCATTGTGCCTTTTCTATTTAATTCCGATGCAATTTGTGTGTTTCATCGTCAATAAGAACGTCAGAGGGATACAGTAAACCTGAAATGAAGCATCGGAATCTATAACTAGTGTCACAGGAATGGTTCAAAACATAGACAGTAGGGAGAGACAGTCTTTTTGTACTTAAGTAGTCATTGTGCCTTTCGTATTTAATTCCGATGCAATTTCTGTGTTTCATCGTCAACACGAAGGTCAGAGGGATACAGTAAACGTGATGCGAGGCATCGGAATCTATAACTAGTGTTACAGGAATGATTCAAAACGTAGACAGTAGGAAGAGTCAGTGTTCTTGTATTTAAGTCGGCATGGTGCCTTTTCTATTTAATTCCAATGCAATTTCTGTGTTTCATCATCAATAAGAAGGTCAGAGGGATACAGTAAACCTAAAGTGAATCATCGGAATCTATAACTAGTGTCACAGGAATAGTTCAAAACATAGAGAGTAGGAAGAGTCAGTCTACATGTACTTAAATCTGCATTGTGCATTTTGTATTTAATTCCGATGCAATTTTTGTGTTTCATCGTCAATAGGAAGGTCCAAGGGATACTGTAAACCTGAAGTGAAGAATAGGAATCTATAACTAGTGTCACAGGAATGATTCAAAACATAGACTGTAGGAAGAATCAGTCTTCTTGTACTTAAGTCTGCATTGTGCCTTTTCTATTTAATTCCGATGCAATTTCTGTGCTTCATCGTCAACAAGAAGGTCAGAGGGATACAGTAAAACTGAAGTGAAGCATCGGAATCCGTAACTAGTGTCACACGATTGGTTCAAAACATAGACAGTAGGAAGAGTCAGTCATCTTGTTCGTAAGTCGGCATTGCCCCTTTTGTATTTAATTCCGATGCAATTTCTGTGTTTTATCGTCAATAATAAGGTCCAAGGAATACAGTAAACCTGAAGTGAGGCATCGGAATCTATAACTAGTGTCACAGGAATGGTTCAAAACGTAGTCAGTAAGAAGAGTCAGTCTTCTTGTACTTAAGTTGCCATTGTGCCTTTTCTATTTATTTCCGATGCAATTTCTGTGTTTCATCGTCAATAAGAAGGTCAGAGGGATACAGTAAACCTGAAGTGAAGCAACGGAATCTATAACTAGTGTCACTGGAATGGTTCAAAACATAGACAGTAGGAAGAGTCAGTCTTCTAGTTATTAAGTCGGCATTGTGACTTTTGTATTTAATTCCGATGCCATTTCTGTGTTTCATCGTCAATACGAAGGCCAGAGGGATACAGTAAACCTGAAGTGAAGCATCGGAATGTATAACTAGTGTCACAGGAATCGTTAAAAGCATAGACAGTAGGAAGAGTCAGTCTTCTTCTACTTGATTCGGCATTGTGCCTTTTGTATTTATTTCCGATGCAATTCCTGGGTTTCATCGTCAAAAAGAAGGTCAGAGGGATACAGTAAACCTGAAGTGAAGCATCGGAATGTATAACTAGTGTCACAGGAATGATTCAAAACATAGACAGTTAGAAGAATCAGTCTTCATGTACTTAAGTCGGCATTGTGCATTTTCTATTTAATTCCGATGCAATTTCTGTGTTTCATCGTCAATAAGAAGGTCAGAGGGATACAGTAAACCTGAAGTGAAGCATCGGAATTCATAACTAGTGTCACAGGATTGGTTCAAAGCATAGACAGTAGGAAGAGTCAGTCTTCTTGTACTTAAGTCGGCATTGTGCCTTTTGTATTTAATTCCGATGCAATTTCTGTGTTTTATCGGCAATAATAAGGTCCAAGGGATGCAGTACACCTGAAGTGAAGCATCGGAATCTATAACTAGTGTCACAGGAATGGTTCATAACATAGACAGTAAGAAGAGTCAGTCTCCTTGTACTTAAATCTGCATTGTGCCTTTTCTATTTAATTCCGACGCAATCTCTGAGTTTCATCGTCAATAAGAAGGTCAGAGGGATACAGTAAACCTGAAGTGAAGCATCGGAATTCATAACTAGTGTCACAGGAATGGTTCAAAACAGTGACAGTAGGAGGAGTCAGTCTTCTCGTACTTAAGTCGGCATTGTGCCTATTGTATTTAATTCCGATGCAATTTCTGTGTTTCATCGTCAATAAGAAGGTCAGAGGGATACAGCAAACCTGAAGTGAACCATCGGAATGTATAACTAGCGTCACAGGAATGATTCAAAACATAGACTGTAGGAAGAATCAGTCTTCTTGTACTTAAGTCTGCATTGTTCCTTTTCTATTTAATTCCGATGCAATTTCTGTGCTTCATCGTCAACAAGAAGGTCAGAGGGATACAGTAAACCTGAAGTGAAGCATCGGAATCCATAACTAGTGTCACACGATTGGTTCAAAACATAGACAGTAGGAAGAGTCAGTCTTCTTGTTCATAAGTCGGCATTGTGCCTTTTGTATTTAATTCCGATGCAATTTCTGTGTTTTATCGACAATAATAAGGTCCAAGGAATACAGTAAACCTAAAGTGAGGCATCGGAATCTATAACTAGTGTCACAGGAATGGTTCAAAACGTAGTCAGTAAGAAGACTCAGTCTTCTTGTACTTAAGTCGCCATTGTGCCTTTTCTATTTATTTCCGATGCAATTTCTGTGTTTCATCGTCAATAAGAAGGTCAAAGGGATACAGTAAACCTGAAGTGAAGCAACGGAATCTATAACTAGTGTCAGTGGAATGGTTCAAAACATAGACAGTAGGAAGAGTCAGTCTTCTCGTTATTAAGTCGCCATTGTGATATTTCTATTTAATTCCGATGCCATTTCTGTGTTTCATCGTCAATACGAAGGCCAGAGGGATACAGTAACCCTGAAGTGAGGCATCGGAATGTATAACTAGTGTCACAGGAATCGTTCAAAGCATTGACAGTAGGAAGAGTCAGTCTTCTTCTACTTGATTCGGCATTGTGCCTTTTGTATTTATTTCCGATGCAATTCCTGTGTTTCATCGTCAAAAAGAAGGTCAGAAGGATACAGTAAACCTGAAGTGAAGCATCGGAATGTATAACTAGTGTCACAGGAATGATTCAAAAAATAGACAGTTGGAAGAATCAGTCTTCATGTACTTAAGTCGGCATTGTGCATTTTCTATTTAATTCCGATGCAATTTCTGTGTTTCATCGTCAATAAGAAGGTCAGAGGGATACAGTAAACCTGAAGTGAAGCATCGGAATTCATAACTAGTGTCACAGGATTGGTTCAAAGCATAGACAGTAGGAAGAGTCAGTCTTCTTTTACTTAAGTCGGCATTGTGCCTTTTGTATTTAATTCCGATGCAATTTCTGTGTTTTATCGGCAATAATAAGGTCCAAGGGATGCAGTACACCTGAAGTGAAGCATCGGAATCTATAACTAGTGTCACAGGAATGGTTCATAACATAGACAGTAATAAGAGTCAGTCTCCTTGTACCTAAATCGGCATTGTGCCTTTTCTATTTAATTCCGACGATATCTCTGAGTTTCATCGTCAGTAAGAAGGTCAGAGGGATACAGTAAACCTGAAGTGAAGCATCGGAATCCATAACTAGTGTCACACGATTGGTTCAAAACATAGACAGTAGGAAGAGTCAGTCTTCTTGTTCTTAAGTCGGCATTGTGACTTTTCTATTTAATTCCGATGCCATTTCTGTGTTTCATCGTCAATACGAAGGCCAGAGGGATACAGTAAACCTGAAGTGAGGCATCGGAATGTATAACTAGTGTCACAGGAATGGTTCATAACATAGACAGTAAGAAGAGTCAGTCTCCTTGTACTTAAGTCGGCATTGTGCCTTTTCTATTTAATTCCGTCGCAATCTCTGAGTTTCATCGTCAATAAGAAGGTCATAGGGATACAGTAAACCTGAAGTGAAGCATCGGAATCTATAAGTGGTGTCACAGGAATGGTTTAAACATAGTCAGTAAGAAGAGTCAGTCTTCTTGTACTTAAGTCGGCACTGTGTCTTTCGTATTTAATTCCGATGAAATTTCGGTGTTTCATCGTCAATAAGAAGGTCCAAGGGATACAATAAATATGAAGTGAAGCATCGGAATCTATAACTAGTGTCACAGGAATGGTTCAAACATAGTCAGTAAGAAGGGTCAGTCTTCTTGTACTTAAGTCGGCATTGTGCCTTTTCTATTTAATTCCGATGCAATTTCTGTGTTTCATCGTCAATAAGATGTTCCAAGGGATACAGTAAACCTGAAGTGCAGAATCGGAATCTATAACTAGTGTCACAGGAATGGTTCAAAACATAGTCAGTAAGAAGAGTCAGTCTTCTTGTTCTTAAGTCGACATTGTGCCTTTTCTATTTATTTCCGATGCAATTTCTGTGTTTCATCGTCAATAAGAAGGTCAGAGGGATTCAGTAAACCTGAAGTGAAGCAACGGAATCTATAACTAGTGTCACTAGAATGGTTCAAAACATAGACAGTAGGAAGAGTCAGTCTTCTTGTTCTTATGTCGGCATTGTGACTTTTCTATTTAATTCCGATGCTATTTCTGTGTTTCATCGTCAATAAGAAGGTCAGAGGGATACAGTAAACCTGAAGTGAAGCATCGGAATGTACAACTAGTGTCACAGGAATCGTTCAAAGCATAGACAGTAGGAAGAGTCAGTCTTCTTCTACTTGATTCGGCATTGTGCCTATTGTATTTATTTCCGACGCAATTCCTGTGTTTCATCGTCAAAAAGAAGGTCAGAGGGATACAGTAAACCTGAAGTGAAGCATCGGAATGTATAACTAGTGTCACAGGAATGATTCAAAACATAGACAGTTGGAAGAATCAGTCTTCATGTACTTTAGTCGGCATTGTGCATTTTCTATTTAATTCCGATGCAATTTCTGTGTTTCATCGTGAATAAGACGGTCAGAGGGATACAGTAAACCTGACGTGAAGCATCGGAATTCATAACTAGTGTCACAGGATTGGTTCAAAACATAGACAGTAGGAAGAGTCAGTCTTCTTGTACTTAAGTTGGCATTGTGCCTTTTGTATTCAATTCCGATGCAATTTCAGTGTTTCATCGTCAATAAGAAGGTCCAAGGAATACAGTAAACATGAAGTGAGGCATTGGAATGTATAACTGGTGTCACAGGAATGGTTCAAAACATAGTCAGTAGGAAGAGTCAGTCTTCTTGTACTTAAGTCGGCATTGTGCCTTTTCTATTTAATTCCGATGCAATTTCTGTGTTTTATTGGCAATAAGAAGGTCCAAGGGATGCAGTACACCTGAAGTGAAGCATCGGAATCTATAACTAGTGTCACAGGAATGGTTCATAACATAGACAGTAAGAAGAGTGAGTCTTCTTGTACTTAAGTCGCCATTGTGCCTTTTCTATTTATTTCCGATGCAATTTCTGTGTTTCATCATCAATAAAAAGGTCAGAGGGATACAGTAAACCTGAAGTGAAGCAACGGAATCTATAACTAGTGTCACTGGAATGGTTCAAAACATAGACAGTAGGAAGAGTCAGTCTTCCTGTTCTTAAGTCGGCATTGTGACTTTTCTATTTAATTCCGATGCCATTTCTGTGTTTCATCGTCAATACGAAGGCCAGAGGGATACAGTAAACCTGAAGTGAGGCATCGGAATGTATAACTAGTGTCACAGGAATCGTTCAAAGCATAGACAGTAGGAAGAGTCAGTCTTCTTCTACTTGATTCGGCATTGTGCCTTTTGTATTTATTTCCGATGCAATTCCTGTGTATCATCATCAAAAAGAAGGTCAGAGGGATACAGAAAACCTGAAGTGAAGCATCGGAATGTATAACTAGTGTCACAGGAATGATTCATAACATAGACAGTTGGAAGAATCAGTCTTCATGTACTTAAGTCGGCATTGTGCATTTTCTATTTAATTCCGATCAAATTTCTGTGTTTCATCGTCAATAAGAAGGTCAGAGGGATACAGTAAACCTGAAGTGAAGCATCGGAATTCATAACTAGTGTCACAGGAATGGTTCAAAACAGTGACAGTAGGAAGAGTCAGTCTTCTCGTACTTAAGTCGGCATTGTGCCTATTGTATTTAATTCCGATGCAATTTCTGTGTTTCATCGTCAATAAGAAGGTCAGAGGGATACAGCAAACCTGAAGTGAACCATCGGAATATATAACTAGCGTCACAGGAATGATTCAAAACATAGACTGTAGGAAGAATCAGTCTTGTTGTACTTAAGTCTGCATTGTGCCTTTTCTATTTAATTCCGATGCAATTTCTGTGCTTCATCGTCAACAAGAAGGTCAGAGGGATACAGTAAACCTGAAGTGAAGCATCGGAATGTATAACTAGTGTCACAGGAATGATTCAAAACATAGACAGTTGGAAGAATCAGTCTTCATGTACTTAAGTCGGCATTGTGCATTTTCTATTTAATTCCGATGCAATTTCTGTGTTTCATCGTCAATAAGAAGGTCAGAGGGATACAGTAAACCTGAAGTGAAGCATCGGAATTCATAACTAGTGTCACAGGATTGGTTCAAAGCATAGACAGTAGGAAGAGTCAGTCTGCTTGTACTTAAGTCGGCATTGTGCCTTTTGTATTTAATTCCGATGCAATTTCTGTGTTTTATCGGCAATAATAAGGTCCAAGGGATGCAGTACACCTGAAGTGAAGCATCGGAATCTATAACTAGTGTCACAGGAATGGTTCATAACATAGACAGTAAGAAGAGTCAGTCTCCTTGTACTTCAAACGGCATTGTGCCTTTTCTATTTAATTCCGACGCAATCTCTGAGTTTCATCGTCAATAAGAAGGTCAGAGGGATACAGTAAACCTGAAGTGAAGCATCGGAATCCATAACTAGTGTCACACGATTGGTTCAAAACATAGACAGTAGGAAGAGTCAGTCTTCTTGTTCGTAAGTCGGCATTGTGCCTTTTGTATTTAATTCCGATGCAATTTCTGTGTTTTATCGTCAATAATAAGGTCCAAGGAATACAGTTAACCTGAAGTGAGGCATCGGAATCAATAACTAGTGTCACAGGAATGGTTCAAAACGTAGTCAGTAAGTAGAGTCAGTCTTCTTGTACTTAAGTCGCCATTGTGCCTTTTCTTTTTATTTCCGATGCAATTTCTGTGTTTCATCGTCAATAAGAAGGTCAGAGGGATACAGTAAACCTGAAGTGAAGCATCGGAATGTATAACTAATGTCACAGGAATCGTTCAAAGCATAGATAGTAGGAAGAGTCAGTCTTCATCTACTTGATTCGGCATTGTGCCTTTTGTATCTATTTCCGATGCAATTCCTGTGTTTCATCGTCAAAAAGAAGGTCAGAGGGATACAGTAAACCTGAAGTGAAGCATCGGAATGTATAACTAGTGTCACATAAACGATTCAAAACATAGACAGTTGGAAGAATCAGTCATCATGTACTTAAGTCGGCATTGTGCCTTTTCTATTTAATTCCGATGCAATTTGTGTGTTTCATCGTCAATAAGAAGGTCAGAGGGATACAGTAAACCTGAAGTGAAGCATCGGAATCTATAACTAGTGTCACAGGAATGGTTCAAAACATAGACAGTAGGGAGAGTCAGTCTTTTTGTACTTAAGTAGTCATTGTGCCTTTCGTATTTAATTCCGATGCAATTTCTGTGTTTCATCGTCAACAAGAAGGTCAGAGGGATACAGTAAACGTGATGCGAGGCATCGCAATCTATAACTAGTGTTACAGGAATTATTCAAAACGTAGACAGTAGGAAGAGTCAGTCTTCTTGTATTTAAGTCGGCATTGTGCCTTTTCTATTTAATTCCGATGCAATTTCTGTGTTTCATCATCAATAAGAAGGTCAGAGGGATACAGTAAACCTAAAGTGAATCATCGGAATCTATAACTAGTGTCACAGGAATAGTTCAATACATAGAGAGTAGGAAGAGTCAGTCTACATGTACTTAAATCTGCATTGTGCATTTTGTGTTTAATTCCGATGCAATTTTTGTGTTTCATCGTCAATAGTAAGGTCCAAGGGATACTGTAAACCTGAAGTGAAGAATCGGAATCTATAACTAGTGTCACAGGAATGGTTCAAAACAGTGACAGTAGGAAGAGTCAGTCTTCTCGTACTTAAGTTGGCATTGTGCCTATTGTATTTAATTCCGATGCAATTTCTGTGTTTCATCGTCAATAAGAAGGTCACAGGGATACAGCAAACCTGAAGTGAAGCATCGGAATGTATAACTAGCGTCACAGGAATGATTCAAAACATAGACTGTAGGAAGAATCAGTCTTCTTGTATTTAAGTCTGCATTGTGCCTTTTCCATTTAATTCCGATGCAATTTCTGTGCTTCATCGTCAACAAGAAGGTCAGAGGGATACAGTAAACCTGAAGTGAAGCATCGGAATCCGTAACTAGTGTCACACGGTTGGTTCAAAACATAGACAGTAGGAAGAGTCAGTCTTCTTGTTCGTAAGTCGGCATTGTGCCTTTTGTATTTAATTCCGATGCAATTTCTGTGTTTTATCGTCAATAATAAGGTCCAAGGAATACAGTAAACCTGAAGTGAGGCATCGGAATCTATAACTAGTGTCACAGGAATGGTTCAAAACGTAGTCAGTAAGAAGAGTCAGTCTTGTTGTACTTAAGTCGCCATTGTGCCTTTTCTATTTATTTCCGATGCAATTTCTGTGTTTCATCGTCAATAAGAAGGTCAGAGGGATACAGTAAACCTGAAGTGAAGCAACGGAATCTATAACTAGTGTCACTGGAATGGTTCAAAGCATAGACAGTAGGAAGAGTCAGTCTTCTAGTTATTAAGTCGGCATTGTGACTTTTCTATTTAATTCCGATGCCATTTCTGTGTTTCATCGTCAATACGAAGGCCAGAGGGATACAGTAAACCTGAAGTGAGGCATCAGAATGTATAACTAGTGTCACAGGAATCGTACAAAGCATAGACAGTAGGAAGAGTCAGTCTTCTTCTACTTGATTCGGCATTGTGCCTTTTGTATTTATTTCCGATGCAATTCCTGTGTTTCTTCGTCAAAATGAAGGTCAGAGGGATACAGTAAACCTGAAGTGAAGCATCGGAATGTATAACTAGTGTCACAGGAATGATTCAAAACATAGACAGTTGGAAGAATCAGTCTTCATGTACTTAAGTCGGCATTGTGCATTTTCTATTTAGTTCCGATTCAATTTCTGTGTTTCATCGTCAATAAGAAGGTCAGAGGGATACAGTAAACCTGAAGTGAAGCATCGGAATTCGTAACTAGTGTCACAGGATTGGTTCAAAGCATAGACAGTAGGAAGAGTCAGTCTTCTTGTACTTAAGTCGGCATTGTGCGTTTTGTATTTAATTCCGATGCAATTTCTGTGTTTTATCGGCAATAATAAGGTCCAAGGGATGCAGTACACCTGAAATGAAGCATCGGAATCTATAACTAGTGTCACAGGAATGGTTCATAGCATAGACAGTAAGAAGAGTCAGTCTCCTTGTACTTAAGTCTGCATTGTGCCTTTTCTATTTAATTCCGATGCAATTTCTGTGCTTCATCGTCAACAAGAAGGTCAGAGGGATACAGTAAACCTGAAGTGAAGCATCGGAATCCATAACTAGTGTCACACGATTGGTTCAAAACATAGACAGTAGGAAGAGTCAGTCTTCTTGTTCAAAAGTCGGCATTGTGCCTTTTGTATTTAATTCCGATGCAATTTCTGTGTTTTATCGTCAATAATAAGGTCCAAGGAATACAGTAAACCTGAAGTGAGGCATCGGAATCTATAACTAGTGTCACAGGAATGGTTCAAAACGTAGTCAGTAAGAAGAGTCAGTCTTCTTGTACTTAAGTCGCCGTTGTGCCTTTTCAATTTATTTCCGATGCAATTTCTGTGTTTCATCGTCAATAAGAAGGTCAGAGGGATACAGTAAACCTGAAGTGAAGCAACGGAATCTATAACTAGTGTCAGTGGAATGGTTCAAAACATAGACAGTAGGAAGAGTCAGTCTTCTTGTTATTAAGTCGGCATTGTGACTTTTCTATTTAATTCCGATGCCATTTCTGTGTTTCATCGTCAATACGAAGGCCAGAGGGATACAGTAAACCTGAAGTGAGGCATCGGAATGTATAACTAGTGTCACAGGAATCGTTCAAAGCATAGACAGTAGGAAGAATCAGTCTTCTTCTACTTGATTCGGCATTGTGCCTTTTGTATTTATTTCCGATGCAATTCCTGTGTTTCATCGTCAAAAAGAAGGTCAGAGGGATACAGTAAACCTGAAGTGAAGCATCGGAATGTATAACTAGTGTCATAGGAATGATTCAAAACATAGACAGTTGGAAGAATCAGTCTTCATGTACTTAAGTCGGCATTGTGCATTTTCTATTTAATTCCGATGCAATTTCTGTGTTTCATCGTCAATAAGAAGGTCAGAGGGATACAGTAAACCTGAAGTGAAGCATCGGAATCTATAACTAGTGTCACAGGAATGGTTCATAACATAGACAGTAAGAAGAGTCAGTCTCCTTGTACTTAAATCGGCATTGTACCTTTTCTATTAATTTCCGACGCAATCTCTGAGTTTCATCGTCAATAAGAAGGTCAGAGGGATACAGTAAACCTGAAGTGAAGCATCGGAATCCATAACTAGTGTCACACGATTGGTTCAAAACATAGACAGTAGGAAGAGTCAGTCTTCTTGTTCGTAAGTCGGCATTGTGCCTTTTGTATTTAAATCCGATGCAATTTCTGTGTTTTATCGTCAATAATAAGGTCCAAGGAATACAGTAAACCTGAAGTGAGGCATCGGAATCCATAACTAGTGTCACTGGAATGGTTCAAAACATAGACAGTAGGAAGAGTCAGTCTTCTTGTTCTTAAGTCGGCATTGTGACTTTTCTATTTAATTCCGATGCCATTTCTGTGTTTCATCGTCAATACGAAGGCCAGAGGGATACAGTAAACCTGAAGTGAGGCATCGGAATGTATAACTAGTGTCACAGGAATGGTTCATAACATAGACAGTAAGAAGAGTCAGTCTCCTTGTACTTAAGTCGGCATTGTGCCTTTTCTATTTAATTCCGACGCAATCTCTGAGTTTCATCGTCAATAAGAAGATCAGAGGGATACAGTAAACCTGAAGTGAAGCATCGGAATCTATAAGTGGTGTCACAGGAATGGTTTAAACATAGTCAGTAAGAAGAGTCAGTCTTCTTGTACTTAAGTCGGCACTGTGTCTTTCGTATTTAATTCCGATGAAATTTCTGTGTTTCATCGTCAATAAGAAGGTCCAAGAAATACTATAAATATGAAGTGAAGCATCGGAATCTATAACTAGTGTTACAGGAATGCTTCAAACATAGTCAGTAAGAAGAGTCAGTCTTCTTGTACTTAAGTCGGCATTGTGCCTTTTCTATTTAATTCCGATGCAATTTCTGTGTTTCATCGTCAATAAGATGTTCCAAGGGATACAGTAAACCTGAAGTGCAGAATCGGAATCTATAACTAGTGTCACAGGAATGGTTCAAAGCATAGTCAGTAGGAAGAGTAAGTCTTCTTGTTCTTAAGTCGACATTGTGCCTTTTCTATTTATTTCCGATGCAATTTCTGTGTTTCATCGTCAATAAGAAGGTCAGAGGGATTCAGTAAACCTGAAGTGAAGCAACGGAATCTATAACTAGTGTCACTGGAATGGTTCAAAACATAGACAGTAGGAAGAGTCAGTCTTCTTGTTCTTATGTCGGCATTGTGACTTTTCTATTTAATTCCGATGCTATTTCTGTGTTTCATCGTCAATAAGAAGTTCAGAGGGATACAGTAAACCTGAAGTGAAGCATCGGAATGAATAACTAGTGTCACAGGAATCGTTCAAAGCATAGACAGTAGGAAGAGTCAGTCTTCTTCTACTTGATTCGGCATTGTGCCTATTGTATTTATTTCCGATGCAATTCCTGTGTTTCATCGTCAAAAAGAAGGTCAGAGGGATACAGTAAACCTGAAGTGAAGCATCGGAATGTATAACTAGTGTCACAGGAATGATTCAAAACATAGACAGTTGGAAGAATCAGTCTTCATGTACTTTAGTCGGCATTGTGCCTTTTCTATTTAATTCCGATGCAATTTGCGTGTTTCATCGTCAATAAGAAGGTCAGAGGGATACAGTAAACCTGAAGTGAAGCATCGGAATCTATAACTAGTGTCACAGGAATGGTTCAAAACATAGACAGTAGGGAGAGTCAGTCTTTTTGTTCTTAAGTAGTCATTGTGCCTTTCGTATTTAATTCCGATGCAATTTCTGTGTTTCATCGTCAACAAGAATTTCAGAGGGATACAGTAAACGTGATGCGAGGCATCGGAATCTATAACTAGTGTTACAGGAATGACTCAAAACGTAGACAGTAGGAAGAGTCAGTCTTCTTGTATTTAAGTCGGCATTGTGCCTTTTGTATTTAATTCCGATGCAATTTCTGTGTTTTATCGTCAATAATAAGGTCCAAGGAATACAGTAAACCTAAAGTGAGGCATCGGAATCTATAACTAGTGTCACAGGAATGGTTCAAAACGTAGTCAGTAAGAAGAGTCAGTCTTCTTGTACTTAAGTCGCCATTGTGCCTTTTCTATTTATTTCCGATGCAATTTCTGTGTTTCATCGTCAATAAGAAGGTCAGAGGGATACAGTAAACCTGAAGTGAAGCATCGGAATCTATAACTAGTGTCACAGGAATGGTTCAAAACATAGACAGTAGGGAGAGTCAGTCTTTTTGTACTTAAGTAGTCATTGTGCCTTTCGTATTTAATTCCGATGCAATTTCTGTGTTTCATCGTCAACAAGAAGGTCAGAGGGATACAGTAAACGTGATGCGAGGCATCGGAATCTATAACTAGTGTTACAGGAATTATTCAAAACGTAGACAGTAGGAAGAGTCAGTCTTCTTGTATTTAAGTCGGCATTGTGCCTTTTCTATTTAATTCCGATGCAATTTCTGTGTTTCATCATCAATAAGAAGGTCAGAGGGATACAGTAAACCTAAAGTGAATCATCGGAATCTATAACTAGTGTCACAGGAATAGTTCAATACATAGAGAGTAGGAAGAGTCAGTCTACATGTACATAAATCTGCATTGTGCATTTTGTATTTAATTCCGATGCAATTTTTGTGTTTCATCGTCAATAGTAAGATCCAAGGAATACTGTAAACCTGAAGTGAAGAATCGGAATCTATAACTAGTGTCACAGGAATGGTTCAAAACAGTGACAGTAGGAAGAGTCAGTCTTCTCGTACTTAAGTTGGCATTGTGCCTATTGTATTTAATTCCGATGCAATTTCTGTGTTTCATCGTCAATAAGAAGGTCACAGGGATACAGCAAACCTGAAGTGAAGCATCGGAATGTATAACTAGCGTCACAGGAATGATTCAAACATAGACTGTAGGAAGAATCAGTCTTCTTGTATTTAAGTCTGCATTGTGCCTTTTCTATTTAATTCCGATGCAATTTCTGTGCTTCATCGTCAACAAGAAGGTCGGAGGGATACAGTAAACCTGAAGTGAAGCATCGGAATCCGTAACTAGTGTCACACGGTTGGTTCAAAACATAGACAGTAGGAAGAGTCAGTCTTCTTGTTCGTAAGTCGGCATTGTGCCTTTTGTATTTAATTCCGATGCAATTTCTGTGTTTTATCGTCAATAATAAGGTCCAAGGAATACAGTAAACCTGAAGTGAGGCATCGGAATCTATAACTAGTGTCACAGGAATGGTTCAAAACGTAGTCAGTAAGAAGAGTCAGTCTTGTTGTACTTAAGTCGCCATTGTGCCTTTTCTATTTATTTCCGATGCAATTTCTGTGTTTCATCGTCAATAAGAAGGTCAGAGGGATACAGTAAACCTGAAGTGAAGCAACGGAATCTATAACTAGTGTCACTGGAATGGTTCAAAGCATAGACAGTAGGAAGAGTCAGTCTTCTAGTTATTAAGTCGGCATTGTGACTTTTCTATTTAATTCCGATGCCATTTCTGTGTTTCATCGTCAATACGAAGGCCAGAGGGATACAGTAAACCTGAAGTGAGGCATCAGAATGTATAACTAGTGTCACAGGAATCGTTCAAAGCATAGACAGTAGGAAGAGTCAGTCTTCTTCTACTTGATTCGGCATTGTGCCTTTTGTATTTATTTCCGATGCAATTCCTGTGTTTCTTCGTCAAAAAGAAGGTCAGAGGGATACAGTAAACCTGAAGTGAAGCATCGGAATGTATAACTAGTGTCACAGGAATGATTCAAAACATAGACAGTTGGAAGAATCAGTCTTCATGTACTTAAGTCGGCATTGTGCATTTTCTATTTAATTCCGATTCAATTTCTGTGTTTCATCGTCAATAAGAAGGTCAGAGGGATACAGTAAACCTGAAGCGAAGCATCGGAATTCATAACTAGTGTCACAGGATTGGTTCAAAGCATAGACAGTAGGAAGAGTCAGTCTTCTTGTACTTAAGTCGGCATTGTGCGTTTTGTATTTAATTCCGATGCAATTTCTGTGTTTTATCGGCAATAATAAGGTCCAAGGGATGCAGTACACCTGAAATGAAGCATCGGAATCTATAACTAGTGTCACAGGAATGGTTCATAACATAGACAGTAAGAAGAGTCAGTCTCCTTGTACTTAAGTCTGCATTGTGCCTTTTCTATTTAATTCCGATGCAATTTCTGTGCTTCATCGTCAACAAGAAGGTCAGAGGGATACAGTAAACCTGAAGTGAAGCATCGGAATCCATAACTAGTGTCACACGATTGGTTCAAAACATAGACAGTAGGAAGAGTCAGTCTTCTTGTTCAAAAGTCGGCATTGTGCCTTTTGTATTTAACTCCGATGCAATTTCTGTGTTTTATCGTCAATAATAAGGTCCAAGGAATACAGTAAACCTAAAGTGAGGCATCGGAATCTATAACTAGTGTCACAGGAATGGTTCAAAACGTAGTCAGTAAGAAGAGTCAGTCTTCTTGTACTTAAGTCGCCGTTGTGCCTTTTCAATTTATTTCCGATGCAATTTCTGTGTTTCATCGTCAATAAGAAGGTCTGAGGGATACAGTAAACCTGAAGTGAAGCAACGGAATCTATAACTAGTGTCAGTGGAATGGTTCAAAACATAGACAGTAGGAAGAGTCAGTCTTCTTGTTATTAAGTCGGCATTGTGACTTTTCTATTCAATTCCGATGCCATTTCTGTGTTTCATCGTCAATACGAAGGCCAGAGGGATACAGTAAACCTGAAGTGAGGCATCGGAATGTATAACTAGTGTCACAGGAATCGTTCAAAGCATAGACAGTAGGAAGAATCAGTCTTCTTCTACTTGATTCGGCATTGTGCCTTTTGTATTTATTTCCGATGCAATTCCTGTGTTTCATCGTCAAAAAGAAGGTCAGAGGGATACAGTAAACCTGAAGTGAAGCATCGGAATGTATAACTAGTGTCACAGGAATGATTCAAAACATAGACAGTTGGAAGAATCAGTCTTCATGTACTTAAGTCGGCATTGTGCATTTTCTATTTAATTCCGATGCAATTTCTGTGTTTCATCGTCAATAAGAAGGTCAGAGGGATACAGTAAACCTGAAGTGAAGCATCGGAATCTATAACTAGTGTCACAGGAATGGTTCATAACATAGACAGTAAGAAGAGTCAGTCTCCTTGTACTTAAATCGGCATTGTGCCTTTTCTATTAATTTCCGACGCAATCTCTGAGTTTCATCGCCAATAAGAAGGTCAGAGGGATACAGTAAACCTGAAGTGAAGCATCGGAATCCATAACTAGTGTCACACGATTGGTTCAAAACATAGACAGTAGGAAGAGTCAGTCTTCTTGTTCGTAAGTCGGCATTGTGCCTTTTGTATTTAAATCCGATGCAATTTCTGTGTTTTATCGTCAATAATAAGGTCCAAGGAATACAGTAAACCTGAAGTGAGGCATCGGAATCCATAACTAGTGTCACTGGAATGGTTCAAAACATAGACAGTAGGAAGAGTCAGTCTTCTTGTTCTTAAGTCGGCATTGTGACTTTTCTATTTAATTCCGATGCCATTTCTGTGTTTCATCGTCAATACGAAGGCCAGAGGGATACAGTAAACCTGAAGTGAGGCATCGGAATGTATAACTAGTGTCACAGGAATGGTTCATAACATAGACAGTAAGAAGAGTCAGTCTCCTTGTACTTAAGTCGGCATTGTGCCTTTTCTATTTAATTCCGACGCAATCTCTGAGTTTCATCGTCAATAAGAAGGTCAGAGGGATACAGTAAACCTGAAGTGAAGCATCGGAATCTATAAGTGGTGTCACAGGAATGGTTTAAACATAGTCAGTAAGAAGAGTCAGTCTTCTTGTACTTAAGTCGGCACTGTGTCTTTCGTATTTAATTCCGATGAAATTTCGGTGTTTCATCGTCAATAAGAAGGTCCAAAGGATACTATAAATATGAAGTGAAGGATCGGAATCTATAACTAGTGTTACAGGAATGCTTCAAACATAGTCAGTAAGAAGAGTCAGTCTTCTTGTACTTAAGTCGGCATTGTGCCTTTTCTATTTAATTCCGATGCAATTTCTGTGTTTCATCGTCAATAAGATGTTCCAAGGGATACAGTAAACCTGAAGTGCAGAATCGGAATCTATAACTAGTGTCACAGGAATGGTTCAAAACATAGTCAGTAAGAAGAGTCAGTCTTCTTGTTCTTAAGTCGACATGGTGCCTTTTCTATTTATTTCCGATGCAATTTCTGTGTTTCATCGTCAATAAGAAGGTCAGAGGGATTCAGTAAACCTGAAGTGAAGCAACGGAATCTATAACTAGTGTCACTGGAATGGTTCAAAACATAGACAGTAGGAAGAGTCAGTCTTCTTGTTCTCATGTCGGAATTGTGACTTTTCTATTTAATTCCGATGCTATTTCTGTGTTTCAACGTCAATAAGAAGGTCAGAGGGATACAGTAAACCTGAAGTGAAGCATCGGAATGAATAACTAGTGTCACAGGAATCGTTCAAAGCATAGACAGTAGGAAGAGTCAGTCTTCTTCTACTTGATTCGGCATTGTGCCTATTGTATTTATTTCCGATGCAATTCCTGTGTTTCATCGTCAAAAAGAAGGTCAGAGGGATACAGTAAACCTGAAGTGAAGCATCGGAATGTATAACTAGTGTCACAGGAATGATTCAAAACATAGACAGTTGGAAGAATCAGTCTTCATGTACTTTAGTCGGCATTGTGCCTTTTCTATTTAATTCCGATGCAATTTGTGTGTTTCATCGTCAATAAGAAGGTCAGAGGGATACAGTAAACCTGAAGTGAAGCATCGGAATCTATAACTAGTGTCACAGGAATGGTTCAAAACATAGACAGTAGGGAGAGTCAGTCTTTTTGTACTTAAGTAGTCATTGTGCCTTTCGTATTTAATTCCGATGCAATTTCTGTGTTTCATCGTCAACAAGAAGGTCAGAGGGATACAGTAAACGTGATGCGAGGCATCGGAATCTATAACTAGTGTTACAGGAATGACTCAAAACGTAGACAGTAGGAAGAGTCAGTCTTCTTGTATTTAAGTCTGCATTGTGCCTTTTGTATTTAATTCCGATGCAATTTCTGTGTTTTATCGTCAATAATAAGGTCCAAGGAATACAGTAAACCTAAAGTGAGGCATCGGAATCTATAACTAGTGTCACAGGAATGGTTCAAAACGTAGTCAGTAAGAAGAGTCAGTCTTCTTGTACTTAAGTCTACATTGTGCCTTTTCTATTTATTTCCGATGCAATTTCTGTGTTTCATCGTCAATAAGAAGGTCAGAGGGATACAGTAAACCTGAAGTGAAGCAACGGAATCTATAACTAGTGTCACTGGAATGGTTCAAAACATAGACAGTAGGAAGAGTCAGTCTTCTAGTTATTAAGTCGGCATTGTGATTTTTCTATTTAATTCCGATGCCATTTCTGTGTTTCATCGTCAATACGAAGGCCAGAGGGATACAGTAAACCTGAAGTGAGGCATCGGAATGTATAACTAGTGTCACAGGAATCGTTCAAAGCATAGACAGTAGGAAGAGTCAGTCTTCTTCTACTTGATTCGGCATTGTGCCTTTTGTATTTATTTCCGATGCAATTCCTGTGTTCCATCGTCAAAAAGAACGTCAGAGGGATACAGTAAACCTGAAGTGAAGCATCGGAATGTATAACTAGTGTCACAGGAATGATTCAAAACATAGACAGTTGGAAGAATCAGTCTTCATGTACTTAAGTCGGCATTGTGCATTTTCTATTTAATTCCGATGCAATTTCTGTGTTTCATCGTCAATAAGAAGGTCAGAGGGATACAGTAAACCTGAAGTGAAGCATCGGAATTCATAACTAGTATCACAGGATTGGTTCAAAGCATAGACAGTAGGAAGAGTCAGTCTTCTTGTACTTAAGTCGGCATTGTGCATTTTGTATTTAATTCCGATGCAATTTTTGTGTTTTATCGGCAATAATAAGGTCCAAGGGATGCAGTACACCTGAAGTGAAGCATCGGAATCTATAACTAGTGTCACAGGAATGGTTCATAACATAGACAGTAAGAAGAGTCAGTCTCCTTGTACTTAAATCGGCATTGTGCCTTTTCTATTAAATTCCGACGCAATCTCTGAGTTTCATCGTCAATAAGAAGGTAAGAGGGATACAGTAAACCTGAAGTGAAGCATCGGAATCCATAACTAGTGTCACACGATTGGTTCAAAACATAGACAGTAGGAAGAGTCAGTCTTCTTGTTCGTAAGTCGGCATTGTGCCTTTTGTATTTAATTCCGATGCAATTTCTGTGTTTTATCGTCAATAATAAGGTCCAAGGAATACAGTAAACCTGAAGTGAGGCATCGGAATCTGTAACTAGTGTCACAGGAATGGTTCAAAACGTAGTAAGTATGTAGAGTCAGTCTTCTTGTACTTAAGTCGCCATTGTGCCTTTTCTATTTATTTCCGATGCAATTTCTGTGTTTCATCGTCAATAAAAAGGTCAGAGGGATACAGTAAACCTAAAGTGAAGCAACGGAATCTATAACTAGTGTCACTGGAATGGTTCAAAACATAGACAGTGGGAAGAGTCAGTCTTCTTGTTCTTAAGTCGGCATTGTGACTTTTCTATTTAATTCCGATGCCATTTCTGTGTTTCATCGTCAATACGAAGGCCAGAGGGATACAGTAAACTTGAAGTGAGGCATCGGAATGTATAACTAGTGTCACAGGAATCGTTCAAAGCATAGACAGTAGGAAGAGTCAGTCTTCTTCTACTTGATTCGGCATTGTGCCTTTTGTATTTATTTCCGATGCAATTCCTGTGTATCATCATCAAAGAGAAGGTCAGAGGGATACAGTAAACCTGAAGTGAAGCATCGGAATGTATAACTAGTGTCACAGGAATGATTCAAAACATAGACAGTTGGAAGAATCAGTCTTCATGTACTTAAGTCGGCATTGTGCATTTTCTATTTAATTCCGATTCAATTTCTGTGTTTCATCATCAATAAGAAGGTCAGAGGGATACAGTAAAAGTGAAGTGAAGCATCGGAATTCATAACTAGTGTCACAGGAATTTTTCAAAACAGTGACAGTAGGAAGAGTCAGTCTTCTCGTACTTAAGTCGGCATTGTGCCTATTGTATTTAATTCCGATGCAATTTCTGTGTTTCATCGTCAATAAGAAGGTCAGAGGGATACAGCAAACCTGAAGTGAACCATCGGAATGTATAACTAGCGTCACAGGAATGATTCAAAGCATAGACTGTAGGAAGAATCAGTCTTCTTGTACTTAAGTCTGCATTGTGCCTTTTCTGTTTAATTCCGATGCAATTTCTGTGCTTCATCGTCAACAAGAAGGTCAGAGGGATACAGTAAACCTGAAGTGAAGCATCGGAATCCATAACTAGTGTCACACGATTGGTTCAAAACATAGACAGTAGGAAGAGTCAGTCTTCTTGTACATAAGTCGGCATTGTGCCTTTTGTATTTAATTCCGATGCAATTTCTGTGTTTTATCATCAATAATAAGGTCCAAGGAATACAGTAAACCTAAAGTGAGGCATCGGAATCTATAACTAGTGTCACAGGAATGGTTCAAAACGTAGTCAGTAAGAAGAGTCAGTCTTCTTGTATTTAAGTCGCCATTGTGCCTTTTCTATTTATTTCCGATGCAATTTCTGTGTTTCATCGTCAATAAGAAGGTCAGAGGGATACAGTAAACCTGAAGTGAAGCAACGGAATCTATAACTAGTGTCACTGGAATGGTTCAAAACATAGACAGTAGGAAGAGTCAGTCTTCTTGTTATTAAGTCGGCATTGTGACTTTTCTATTTAATTCCGATGCCATTTCTGTGTTTCATCGTCAATACGAAGGTCAGAGGGATACAGTAAACCTGAAGTGAAGCATCGGAATGTATAACTAGTGTCACAGGAATCGTTCAAAGCATAGACAGTAGGAAGAGTCAGTCTTCATCTACTTGATTCGGCATTGTGCCTTTTGTATCTATTTCCGATGCAATTCCTGTGTTTCATCGTCAAAAAGAAGGTCAGAGGGATACAGTAAACCTGAAGTGAATCATCGGAATGTATAACTAGTGTCACATGAACGATTCAAAACATAGACAGTTGGAAGAATCAGTCATCATGTACTTAAGTCGGCATTGTGCCTTTTCTATTTAATTCCGATGCAATTTGTGTGTTTCATCGTCAATAAGAAGGTCAGAGGGATACAGTAAACCTGAAGTGAAGCATCGGAATCTATAAGTAGTGTCACAGGAATGGTTCAAAACATAGACAGTAGGGAGAGTCAGTCTTTTTGTACTTAAGTAGTCATTGTGCCTTTCGTATTTAATTCCGATGCAATTTCTGTGTTTCATCGTCAACAAGAAGGTCAGAGGGATACAGTAAACGTGATGCGAGGCATCGGAAACTATAACTAGTGTTACAGGAATGATTCAAAACGTAGACAGTAGGAAGAGTCAGTCTTCTTGTATTTAAGTCGGCATTGTGCCTTTTCTATTTAATTCCGATGCAATTTCTGTGTTTCATCATCAATAAGAAGGTCAGAGGGATACAGTAAACCTAAAGTGAATCATCGGAATCTATAACTAGTGTCACAGGAATAGTTCAAAACATAGAGAGTAGGAAGAGTCAGTCTACATGTACTTAAATCTTCATTGTGCATTTTGTATTTAATTCCGATGCAATTTTTGTGTTTCATCGTCAATAGGAAGGTCCAAGGGATACTGTAAACCTGAAGTGAAGAATCGGAATCTATAACTAGTGTCACAGGAATGGTTCAAAACAGTGACAGTAGGAAGAGTCAGTCTTCTCGTACTTAAGTCGGCATTGTGCCTATTGTATTTAATTCCGATGCAGTTTCTGTGTTTCATCGTCAATAAGAAGGTCAGAGGGATACAGCAAACCTGAAGTGAACCATCGGAATGTATAACTAGCGTCACAGGAATGATTCAAAACATAGACTGTAGAAAGAATCAGTCTTCTTGTACCTAAGTCTGCATTGTGCCTTTTCTATTTAATTCCGATGCAATTTCTGTGCTTCATCGTCAACAAGAAGGTCAGAGGGATACAGTAAACCTGAAGTGAAGCATCGGAATCCGTAACTAGTGTCACACGATTGGTTCAAAACATAGACAGTAGGAAGAGTCAGTCTTCTTGTTCGTAAGACCTCATTGTGCCTTTTGTATTTAATTCCGATGCAATTTCTGTGTTTTATCGTCAATAATAAGGTCCAAGGAATACAGTAAACCTGAAGTGAGGCATCGGAATCTATAACTAGTGTCACAGGAATGGTTCAAAACGTAGTCAGTAAGAAGAGTCAGTCTTCTTGTACTTAAGTCGCCATTGTGCCTTTTCTATTTATTTCCGATGCAATTTCTGTGTTTCATCGTCAATAAGAACGTCAGAGGGATACAGTAAACCTGAAGTGAAGCAACGGAATCTATAACTAGTGTCACTGGAATGGTTCAAAACATAGACAGTAGGAAGAGTCAGTCTTCTAGTTATTAAGTCGGCATTGTGACTTTTCTATTTAATTCCGATGCCATTTCTGTGTTTCATCGTCAATACGAAGGCCAGAGGGATACAGTAAACCTAAAGTGAGGCATCGGAATGTATAACTAGTGTCACAGGAATCGTTCAAAGCATAGACAGTAGGAAGAGTCAGTCTTCTTCTACTTGATTCGGCATTGTGCCTTTTGTATTTATTTCCGATGCAATTCCTGTGTTTCATCGTCAAAAAGAAGGTCAGAGGGATACAGTAAACCTGAAGTGAAGCATCGGAATGTATAACTAGTGTCACAGGAATGATTCAAAACATAGACAGTAGGAAGAATCAGTCTTCTTGTACTTAAGTCGGCATTGTGCCTTTTGTATTTAATTCCGATGCAATTTCTGTGTTTTATCGGCAATAATAAGGTCCAAGGGGTGCAGTACACCTGAAGTGAAGCATCGGAATCTATAACTAGTGTCACAGGAATGGTTCATAACATAGACAGTAAGAAGAGTCAGTCTCCTTGTACTTAAATCGGCATTGTGCCTTTTCTATTTAATTCCGACGCAATCTCTGAGTTTCATCGTCAACAACAAGGTCAGAGGGATACAGTAAACCTGAAGTGAGGCATCGGAATCCATAACTAGTGTCACACGATTGGTTCAAAACATAGACAGTAGGAAGAGTCAGTCTTCTTGTTCGTAAGTCGGCATTGTGCCTTTTGTATTTAATTCCGATGCAATTTCTGTGTTTTATCGTCAATAATAAGGTCCAAGGAATACAATAAACCTGAAGTGAGGCATCGGAATCTATAACTAGTGTCACAGGAATGGTTCAAAACGTAGTCAGTATGTAGAGTCAGTCTTCTTGTACTTAAGTCGCCATTGTGCCGTTTCTATTTATTTCCGATGCAATTTCTGTGTTTCATCGTCAATAAAAAGGTCAGAGGGATACAGTAAACCTGAAGTGAAGCAACGGAATCTATAACTAGTGTCACTGGAATGGTTCAAAACATAGACAGTAGGAAGAGTCAGTCTTCTTGTTCTTAAGTCGGGACTGCGACTTTTCTATTTAATTCCGATGCCATTTCTGTGTTTCATCGTCAATACGAAGGCCAGAGGGATACAGTAAACCTGAAGTGAGGCATCGGAATGTATAACTAGTGTCACAGGAATCGTTCAAAGCATAGACAGTAGGAAGAGTCAGTCTTCTTCTACTTGATTCAGCATTGTGCCTTTTGTATTTATTTCCGATGCAATTCCTGTGTATCATCATCAAAAAGAAGGTCAGAGGGATACAGTAAACCTGAAGTGAAGCATCGGAATGTATAACTAGTGTCACAGGAATGATTCAAAACATAGACAGTTGGAAGAATCAGTCTTCATGTACTTAAGTCGGCATTGTGCATTTTCTATTTAATTCCGATTCAATTTCTGTGTTTCATCGTCAATAAGAAGGTCAGAGGGATACAGTAAACCTGAAGTGAAGCATCGGAATTCATAACTAGTGTCACAGGAATGGTTCAAAACAGTGACAGTAGGAGGAGTCAGTCTTCTCGTACTTATGTCGGCATTGTGCCTATTGTATTTAATTCCGATGCAATTTCTGTGTTTCATCGTCAGTAGGAAGGTCAGAGGGATACAGCAAACCTGAAGTGAACCATCGGAATGTATAACTAGCGTCACAGGAATGATTCAAAACATAGACTGTAGGAAGAATCAGTCTTCTTGTACTTAAGTGTGCATTGTGCCTTTTCTATTTAATTCCGATGCAATTTCTGTGCTTCATCGTCAACAAGAAGGTCAGAGGGATACAGTAAACCTGAAGTGAAGCATCGGAATCCATAACTAGTGTCACACGATTGGTTCAAAACATAGACAGTAGGAAGAGTCAGTCTTCTTGTTCATAAGTCGGCATTGTGCCTTTTGTATTTAATTCCGATGCAATTTCTGTGTTTTATCGTCAATAATAAGGTCCAAGGAATACAGTAAACCTAAAGTGAGGCATCGGAATCTATAACTAGTGTCACAGGAACGGTTCAAAACGTAGTCAGTAAGAAGAGTCAGTCTTCTTGTACTTAAGTCGCCATTGTGCCTTTTCTATTTATTTCCGATGCAATTTCTGTGTTTCATCGTCACTAAGAACGTCAGAGGGATACAGTAAACCTGAAGTGAAGCAACGGAATCTATAACTAGTGTCAGTGGAATGGTTCAAAACATAGACAGTAGGAAGAGTCAGTCTTCTTGTTATTAAGTCGGCATTGTGACTTTTCTATTTAATTCCGATGCCATTTCTGTGTTTCATCGTCAATACGAAGGCCAGAGGGATACAGTAAACCTGAAGTGAGGCATCGGAATGTATAACTAGTGTCACAGGAATCGTTCAAAGTATAGACAGTAGGAAGAGTCAGTCTTCTTCTACTTGATTCGGCATTGTGCCTTTTGTATTTATTTCCGATGCAATTCCTGTGTTTCATCGTCAAAAAGAAGGTCAGAGGGATACAGTAAACCTGAAGTGAAGCATCGGAATGTATATCTAGTGTCACAGGAATGGTTCAAAGCATAGACAGTAGGAAGAGTCAGTCTTCTAGTTATTAAGTCGGCATTGTGCATTTTCTATTTAATTCCGATGCAATTTCTGTGTTTCATCGTCAATAAGAAGGTCAGAGGGATACAGTAAACCTGAAGTGAAGCATCGGAATTCATAACTAGTGTCACAGGATTGGTTCAAAGCATAGAGAGTAGGAAGAGTCAGTCTTCTTGTACTTAAGTCGGCATTGTGCCTTTTGTATTTAATTCCGATGCAATTTCTGTGTTTTATCGGCAATAATAAGGTCCAAGGGATGCAGTACACCTGAAGTGAAGCATCGGAATCTATAACTAGTGTCACAGGAATGGTTCATAACATAGACAGTAAGAAGAGTCAGTCTCCTTGTACTTAAATCGGCATTGTGCCTTTTCTATTTAATTCCGACGCAATCTCTGAGTTTCATCGTCAATAAGAAGGTCAGAGGGAGACAGTAAACCTGAAGTGAAGCATCGGAATCCATAACTAGTGTCACACGATTGGTTCAAAACATAGACAGTAGGAAGCGTCAGTCTTCTTGTTCGTAAGTCGGCATTGTGCCTTTTGTATTTAAATCCGATGCAATTTCTGCGTTTTATCGTCAATAATAAGGTCCAAGGAATACAGTAAACCTGAAGTGAGGCATCGGAATCTATAACTAGTGTCACAGGAATGGTTCAAAACGTAGTCAGTAAGTAGAGTCAGTCTTCTTGTACTTAAGTCGCCATTGTGTCTTTTCTATTTATTTCCGATGCAATTTCTGTGTTTCATCGTCAATAAAAAGGTCAGAGGGATACAGTAAACCTGAAGTGAAGCAACGGAATCTATAACTAGTGTCACTGGAATGGTTCAAAACATAGACAGTAGGAAGAGTCAGTCTTCTTGTTCTTAAGTCGGCATTGTGACTTTTCTATTTAATTCCGATGCCATTTCTGTGTTTCATCGTCAATACGAAGGCCAGAGGGATACAGTAAACCTGAAGTGAGGCATCGGAATGTATACCTAGTGTCACAGGAATGGTTCATAACATAGACAGTAAGAAGAGTCAGTCTCCTTGTACTTAAGTCGGCATTGTGCCTTTTCTATTTAATTCCGACGCAATCTCTGAGTTTCATCGTCAATAAGAAGGTCAGAGGGATACAGTAAACCTGATGTGAAGCATCGGAATCTATGAGTGATGTCACAGGAATGGTTTAAACATAGTCAGTAAGAAGAGTCAGTCTTCTTGTACTTAAGTCGGCACTGTGTCTTTCGTATTTAATTCCGATGAAATTTCGGTGTTTCATCGTCAATAAGAAGGTCCAAGGGATACAATAAATATGAAGTGAAGCATCGGAATCTATAACTAGTGTCACAGGAATGGTTCAAACATAGTCAGTAAGAAGAGTCAGTCTTCTTGTACTTAAGTCGGCATTGTGCCTTTTCTATGTAATTCCGATGCAATTTCTGTGTTTCATCGTCAATAAGATGTTCCAAGGGATACAGTAAACCTGAAGTGCAGAATCGGAATCTATAACTAGTGTCACAGGAATGGTTCAAACATAGTCAGTAAGAAGAGTAAGTCTTCTTGTTCTTAAGTCGACATTGTGCCTTTTCTATTTATTTCCGATGCAATTTCTGTGTTTCATCGTCAATAAGAAGGTCAGAGGGATTCAGTAAACCTGAAGTGAAGCAACGGAATCTATAACTAGTGTCACTGGAATCGTTCAAAACATAGACAGTAGGAAGAGTCAGTCTTCTTGTTCTTATGTCGGCATTGTGACTTTTCTATTTAATTCCGATGCTATTTCTGTGTTTCATCGTCAATAAGAAGGTCAGAGCGATACAGTAAACCTGAAGTGAAGCATCGGAATGTATAACTAGTGTCACAGGAATCGTTCAAAGCATAGACAGTAGGAAGGGTCAGTTTTCTTCTACTTGATTCGGCATTGTGCCTATTGTATTTATTTCCGATGCAATTCCTGTGTTTCATCGTCGAAAAGAAGGTCAGAGGGATACAGTAAACCTGAAGTGAAGCATCGGAATGTATAACTAGTGTCACAGGAATGATTCAAAACATAGTCAGTAGGAAGAGTCAGTCTTCTTGTACTTAAGTCGGCATTGTGCCTTTTCTATTTAATTCCGATGCAATTTCTGTGTTTTATTGGCAATAAGAAGGTCCAAGGGATGCAGTACACCTGAAGTGAAGCATCGGAATCTATAACTAGTGTCACAGGAATGGTTCATAAAATAGACAGTAAGAAGAGTCAGTCTTCTTGTACTTAAGTCGGCATTGTGGCTTTTCTATTTAATTCCGACGCAATCTCTGTGTTTCATCGTCAATAAGAAGGTCAGAGGGATACAGTAAACCTGAAGTGAAGCATCGGAATCTATAAGTGGGGTCACAGGAATGGTTCAAACATAGTCAGTAAGAAGAGTCAGTCTTCTTGTACTTAAGCCGGCATTGTGTTTCGTATTTAATTCCGATGAAATTTCGGTGTTTCATCGTCAATAAGAAGGTCCAAGGGATACAATAAACCTGAAGTGAAGCATCGGAATCTATAACTAGTGTCACAGGAATGGTTCACGACATACATAGTAGGAAAAGTCAGTCTACATGTACTTAAGTCGGCACTGTGCCTTTTGAATTTAATTCCGATGCAATTTTTGTGTTTCATCGTCAATAAGAAGGTCCAAGGGATACAGTAAACCTGAAGTGAAGAATCGGAATCTATAACTAGTGTCACAGAAATGGTTCAAAAATAGTCAGTAAGAAGAGTCAGTCCTCTTGTACTTAAGTCGGCATTGTGCCTTTTCTATTTACTTCCGATGCAAATTTCAGTGTTTCATCGTCAATAAGAAGGTCACAGGGATACAGTAAACCTGAAGTGTAGCATCGGAACCTATAACTAGTGTCACAGGAATGGTTCAAAACATAGACAGTAGAAAGAGTCAGTCTACTTGCATTTAAGTTGGCATTCTGCCTTTTGTATTTGTATTTAATTCCGATGCAATTTTTGTAATTCATCATCAATAAGAAGTTCCAAGGGATATAGTACACCTGAAGTGAAGCATCGGAATCTGTTACTAGTGTCACAGGAATGGTTCAAATCATAGACAGTAAGAAGAGTCAGTCTTCTTGTACTTAAGTCAGCATTGTGCATTTTGTATTCAATTCCGATGCAATTTCTGTGTTTCATCGTCAATAAGAAGGTCCAAGGGATACAGTAAACCTGAATTGAGGCATCGGAATCTATAACTAGCGTCACAGGAATGGTTCAAAACATAGTCGGTAAGAAAAGTCAGTCTTCTTGTACTTAAGTTGGCATTGTGCCTTTTCAATTTAATTCCGAAGCAATTTATGTGTTTCATCGTCAATAAGAAGGTCCTAGCGATGCAGTACACCTGAAGTGAAGCATCGGAATCTATAACTAGTGTCACACGATTGGTTCAAAACATAGACAGTAGGAAGAGTCAGTCTTCTTGATCTTAAGTCGGCATTGTGCCTTTTGTATTTAATTCCGATGCGGTTTCTGTGTTATATCGTCAATAAGAAGGTCCAAGGAATACAGTAAACCAGAAGTGAGGCATCGGAATCTATAACTAGTGTCACATGAATGGTTCAAAACATTGACAGTAAGCAGAGTCAGTCTTCTTGTACTTAAGTCGTCATTGTGCCTTTTCTATTTAATTCCGACGCAGTCTCTGTGTTTCATCGTCATTAAGAAGGTCAGAGGGATACAGTAAACCTGAAGTGAAGCATCGGAATCAATAATTGGTTTCACAGGAAAAGTTCAAACATAGTCAGTAAGAAGAGTCAGTCTTCTTGTACTTAAGTCGGCATTGTGCCTTTCGTATGTAATTCCGATTCAATTTCGGTGTTTCATCATCAATAAGAAGGTATAAGGGATACAATAAACCTGTAGTGAAGCATCGGAATCTATGACTAGTGTCACAGGAATGGTTCAAAACATAGTCAGTAAGAAGAGTCAGTCTTCTTGTACTTAAGTCAGCATTGTGCCATTTCTATTTAATTCCGATGCAATTTCTGTGTTTCACGTCAATAAGAAGGTCAGAGGGATACAGTAAATCTGAAGTGAAGCATCGGAATGTATAACTAGTGACAAAGGAATGGTTCAAGCATAGAGAGTAGGAAGAGTCAGTCTCCTTGTACTTGAGTCGGCATTGTGCCTTTTCTATTTATTTCCGATGCAATTCCTGTGTTTCATCGTCAAAAAGGAGGTCAGAGGTATACAGTAAACCTGAAGTGAGGCATCGGAATCTATAACTAGTGTCACAGGAATGGTTCAAAACATAGTCAGTAAGAAGAGTCAGTCTTCTTGTACTAAAGTCGGCATTGTGCCTTTTGTATTTAATGCCGATGCAATCTCTGTGTTTCATCGTCAACAAGAAGGTCAGATGGATACATTAAACCTTAAGTGAAGCATCAGAATCTATAACTAGTGTCACAGGAATGGTTCAAAACATAGACAGTAGGAAGAGTCAGTCTACTTGTAATTAAGTCGGCATTGTGCCTTTTGTATTTAATTCCGATGCAATTTCTGTGTTTCATCGTCAATAAGAAGTACCAAGGGATATAGTACCCCTGAAGTGAAGAATCGGAATCTATAACTAGTGTCACAGGAATGGTTCAAATCATAGACAGTAAGAAGAGTCAGTCTTCTTGTACTTAAGTCAGCATTGTGCCTTTTCTATTTAATTCCGATGCAATTTCTGTGTTTCATCGTCAATAAGAAAGTCTGAGGGATACACTAAACCTGAAGTGAAGCATCGGAATCTATTACTAGTGTCACAGGAATGGTTCAAAACATAGACAGTAGGAAGAGTCAGTCTTCTTGTACTTAAGTCGGCATTGTGCCTTTTGTATTTAATTCCGATGCAATTTCTGTGTTTCATCGTCAATACGAAAGTCCAAGGGATACAGTAAACCTGAAGTGAGGCATCGGAATCTATATTTAGTGTCACAGGAATGGTTCAAAACAGAGATAGTAAGAAGAGTCAGGCTTCTTGTACTTAAGTCGGCATTGTGCCTTTTCTATTTAATTCCGATGCAATTTCTGTGTTTCATGGTCGATAAGACGGTCAGAGGGATACAGTAAACCTGAAGTGAAGCATCGGAATCAATAAGTGGTGTCACAGGAATGGTTCAAAGCATAGTCAGTAAGAAGAGTCAGTCTTCTTGTACTTAAGTCGGCATTGTGCATTTCGTATTAAATTCCGATGCAATTTCGGTGTGTCATCGTCAATAAGAAGGTCAGATCGATACAGTAAATCTGAAGTGAGGCATCGGAATCTATAACTAGTGTCACAGGAATGGATCAAAACAATGTCAGTAAGAAGAGTCAGTCTTTTTTTACTTGAGTCGGCACTGTGCCTTTTGTATTTAATTCCGATGCAATTTCTGTGTGTCATCGTCAATAAGAAGGTCAGATTGATACAGTAAATCTGAAGTGAAGCATCGGAATCTATAACTAGTGTCACAGGAATGGTTTAAAACATAGCCAGTAGGAAGAGTCAGTCTTCTTATGCTTAAGTCGGCATTGTGCTTTTTCTATTTAATTCCGATGCAATTTCTGTGTTTCATCATCAATAATAAGGTCAGAGGGATACAGTAAACCTGAAGTGAAGCATTGGAATCTATAACTAGTGTCACAGGAATGGTTCAAAACATTGAGAGTAGGAAGAGTCAGTCTTCTTGTACTTAAGTCGGCATTGTGCCTTTTGTATTTAATTCCGATGCAATTTCTGTGTTACATCATAAATATGAAGATCCAAGTGATACAGTAAACCTGAGTGAGAATTCGGAATCGATAACTAGTGTCACAGGAATGGTTCAAAACTTAGTCAGTAAGAAGAGTCAGTCTTCTTGTACTTAAGTCGGCATTGTGCCTTTTGTATTTTATTCCGATGCAATTTCTGTGTTTTATCGTCAATAAGAAGGTCAGAGGGATACAGTAAACCTGAATTGAAGCATCGGAAACTATAACTAGTGTCACAGGGATGGTTCAAAACATAGACAGTAAGAAGAGTCAGTCTTCTTGTACTTAAGTCGGCATTGTACTTTTTCTATTTGATTCTGATTCAATATCTGTGTTTCATCGTCAATAAGAAGGTCAGAGGGATATTGTAAACCTGAAGTGAAGCATCGGAATCTGTAACTAGTGTCACAGGAATGCTTCAAAACATAGATAATAGGAAGAGTCAGTCTTCTTGTACCTATGTCGGCATTGTGCCTTTTGTATTTAATTCCGATGCAATTTCTGTGTTTTATCGTCAATAAGAAGGTCAGAGGGATACAGTAAACCTGAAGTGAAGAATCGGAATCTATAACTAGTGTCACAGGGATGGTTCAAAACAGAGACAGTAGGAAGAGTCAGTCTTCTTGTTCTTAAGTCGGCATTGTGCCTTTTCTATTTAATTCCGATGCAATTTCTGTGTTTCATCGTCAATAAGAAAGTCCAAGGGATACAGTAATCCTGAAGTGAGGCATCCGAATCTATAACTAGTGTCACAGGAATGGTTCAAAACAGAGACAGTAAGAAGAGTCAGTCTTCTTGTACTTAAGTCGGCATTGTGCCTTTTCTATTTAATTCCGATGCAATTTCTGTGTTTCATCGTCAATAAGAAGGTCAGAGGGATACAGTAAACATGAGGTGAAGCATCAGAATCAAATAGTGGTGTCGAAGGAATGGTTCAAAGCACAGTCAGTAAGAAGAATCAGTCTTCTTGTACTTAAGTCGGCATTTTGCATTTCGTATTCAATTCCGATGCTAATTCGGTGTTTCATTGCCAATAATAAGGTCCAAGGGATACAGTAAACCTGTCGTGAAGCATCGGAATCTATAACTAGTGTCACAGGAATGGTTCAAATCATAGACAGTATGAAGAGTCAGTCTTCTTGTACATAAGTCGGCATTGTGCCTTTTCTATTTAATTCCGATGCAATTTCTGTGTTTCATCATCAATAAGAAGGTCAGAGGGATACAGTAAACCTGAAGTGTAGCATCGGAGGCTATAACTAGTGTCACAGGAATGGTTCAAAGCATAGTCAGTAAGAGGAGTCAGACTTCTTGTACTTATGTCGTTATTGTGCTTTTTCTATTTAATTCCGATGCAATTTCTGTGTTTCATCGTCAATAAGAAGGTCAGAGGGATACAGTAAACCTGAAGTGAAGCATCGGAATCTTTAACTAGTGTCACAGGAATGGTTCAAAACATAGGCAGTAGGAAGAGTCGGTCTTCTTAAACTTAAGTCGGCATTGTGCTTTTTCTATTTATTCCGATGCAATTTCTGTGTTTCATCATAAATAAGAAGGTCCAAGGGATACAGTAATCCTGAAGTGAGAATTCGGAATCGATAACTAGTGTCACAGGAATGGTTCAAAACATAGTCAGTAAGAAGAGTCAGTATTCTTGTACTTAAGTCGGCATTGTGCCTTTTGTATTTAATTCCGATGCAATTTCTATGTTTTATCGTCAATAAGAAGGTCGGAGGGATACAGTAATACTGAAGTGAAGCATCGGAATCTATAACTAGTGTCACAGGTATGGTTCAAAACATAGACAGTAGGAAGAGTCAGTCTTCTTGTAGTTAAGTCGTAATTGTGGCTTTCGTATTTAATTCCGATGCAATTTCGGTGTTTCATCGTCAATACGAAGGTCCAAGGGATACAGAAAACCTGATGTGAAGCATCGGAATCAAAAACTAGTGTCACAGGAATGGTTCAAAACATAGCCAGAAGGAAGAGTCAGTCTTCTTGTACTTAAGTCGGCATTGTGCCTTTTTCTATTTAATTCTGTTGCAATTTCTGTGTTTCATCATTAATAATAACGTCAGGGGGATACAGTAAACCTGAAGTGAAGCATTGGAATCTATAACTAGTGTCACAGGAATGGTTCAAAGCATAGGCGGTAGGAAGAGTCAGTCTTCTTGTACTTAAGTCGGCATTGTGCCTTTTGTATTTAATTCCGATGCAATTTCTGTGTTTCATCGTCAATAAGAAGGTCCAAGGGATACAGTAAACATATGGCAAAGCATCGGAATCTAAAACTTGTCTCACAGGAAATGTTCAAACATAGTCATTAAGAAGAGCCAGTCTTCTTGTACTTAAGTCGGCATTGTGCCTTTTCTATATAATTCCGATGTAATTTCTGTGTTTCGTCGTCAATAGGAAGGTACAAGTAATACAGTGAACCTGAAGTGAAGCATCGGAATCTAAAACAGGTCTCACAGGAAAGGCTCAAAACATTGAGAGTAACAACAGCCAGTCATCTTGTATTTGAGTCGGCATTGTGCCTTTTGTATTTAATTCCGATGCAATTTATGTGTTTCATCGTGAATAAGAAGGTCAGAGGGATACAGTAAAACTCACGTGAGGCATCGGAATCTATAACTAGTGTCACAGGAATAGTTCAAAAAAGAGACAGTAAGAAGAGTCAGTCTTCTTGTACTTAAGTCGGCATTGTGCCTTTTCTATTTAATTCCGATGCAATTTCTGTGTTTCATCGTCAATAAGAAGGTCAGAGGGATACAGTAAACATGAGGTGAAGCATCAGAATCAAAAAGTGGTGTCGAAGGAATGGTTCAAAGCTCAGTCAGTAAGAAGAATCAGTCTTCTTGTACTTAAGTCGGCATTGTGCATTTCGTATTCAATTCCGATGCAAATTCGGTGTTTCATTGCCAATAATAAGGTCCAAGGGATACAGTAAACCTGTCGTGAAGCATCGGAATCTATAACTAGTGTCACAGGAATGGTTCAAATCATAGACAGTATGAAGAGTCAGTCTTCTTGTACATAAGTCGGCATTGTGCCTTTTCTATTTAATTCCGATGCAATTTCTGTGTTTCATCATCAATAAGAAGGTCAGAGGGATACAGTAAACCTGAAGTGTAGCATCGGAGGCTATAACTAGTGTCACAGGAATGGTTCAAAGCATAGTCAGTAAGAGGAGTCAGACTTCTTGTACTTATTTCGTTATTGTGCTTTTTCTATTTAATTCCGATGCAATTTCTGTGTTTCATCGTCAATAAGAAGGTCAGAGGGATACAGTAAACCTGAAGTGAAGCATCGGAATCTTTAACTAGTGTCACAGGAATGGTTCAAAACATAGGCAGTAGGAAGAGTCAGTCTTCTTGTACTTAAGTCGGCATTGTGCCCTTTGTATTTAATTCCGATGCAATTTCTGTGTTTCATCGTCAATAAGAAGGTCCAAGGGATACAGTAAACATATGGCAAAGCATCGGAATCTTCAACTTGTCTCACAGGAAATGTTCAAACATAGTCATTAAGAAGAGTCAGTCTTCTTGTACTTAAGTCGGCATTGTGCCTTTTCTATTTAATTCCGATGTAATTTCTGTGTTTCGTCGTCAATAGGAAGGTACAAGTAATACAGTGAACCTGAAGTGAAGCATCGGAATCTAAAACAGGTCTCACAGGAAAGGTTCAAAACATTGAGAGTAACAAGAGCCAGTCATCTTGTTTTTGAGTCGGCATTGTGCCTTTTGTATTTAATTCCGATGCAATTTATGTGTTTCATCGTCAATAAGAAGGTCACAGGGATACAGTAAACCTGAAGTGAAGCATCGGAATCAATAAGTGGTTTCACAGGAGTGGTTCAAAACATAGTCGTTAAGAAGAGTCAGTCTTCTTGTACTTAAGTTGGCATTCTGCATTTCGTATTCAATTCCGATGCAATTTCGGTGTTTCATCGTCAATAAGAATGTCCAAGGGATACAGTAAACCTGAAGTGAAACATCGGAAACTATAACTAGTGTCACAGGAATGGTTCAAAACATAGACAGTAAGAAGAGTCAGTCTTCTTGTACTTAAGTCGGCATTGTACTTTTTCTATTTGATTCTGATTCAATATCTGTGTTTCATCGTCAATAAGAAGGTCAGAGGGATATTGTAAACCTGAAGTGAAGCATCGGAATCTGTAACTAGTGTCACAGGAATGCTTCAAAACATAGATAATTGGAAGAGTCAGTCTTCTTGTACCTATGTCGGCATTTTGCCTTTTGTATTTAATTCCGATGCAATTTCTGTGTTTTATCGTCAATAAGAAGGTCAGAGGGATACAGTAAACCTGAAGTGAAGAATCGTAATCTATAACTAGTGTCACAGGGATGGTTCAAAACAGAGACAGTAGGAAGAGTCAGTCTTCTTGTTCTTAAGTCGGCATTGTGCCTTTTCTATTTAATTCCGATGCAATTTCTGTGTTTCATCGTCAATAAGAAAGGCCAAGGGATACAGTAAACCTGAAGTGAGGCATCCGAATCTATAACTAGTGTCACAGGAATGGTTCAAAACAGAGACAGTAAGAAGAGTCAGTCTTCTTGTACTTAAGTCGGCATTGTGCCTTTTCTATTTAATTCCGATGCAATTTCTGTTTTTCATCGTCAATAAGAAGGTCACAGGGATACAGTAAACATGAGGTGAAGCATCAGAATCAAAAAGTGGTGTCGAAGGAATGGTTCAAAGCACAGTCAGTAAGAAGAATCAGTCTTCTTGTACTTAAGTCGGCATTGTGCATTTCGTATTCAATTCCGATGCAAATTCGGTGTTTCATTGCCAATAATAAGGTCCAAGGGATACAGTAAACCTGTCGTGAAGCATCGGAATCTATAACTAGTGTCACAGGAATGGTTCAAATCATAGACAGTATGAAGAGTCAGTCTTCTTGTACATAAGTCGGCATTGTGCCGTTTCTATTTAATTCCGATGCAATTTCTGTGTTTCATCATCAATAAGAAGGTCAGAGGGATACAGTAAACCTGAAGTGTAGCATCGGAGGCTATAACTAGTGTCACAGGAATGGTTCAAAGCATAGTCAGTAAGAGGAGTCAGACTTCTTGTACTTATTTCGTCATTGTGATTTTTCTATTTAATTCCGATGCAATTTCTGTGTTTCATCGTCAATAAGAAGGTCAGAGGGATACAGTAAACCTGAAGTGAAGCATCGGAATCTTTAACTAGTGTCACAGGAATGGTTCAAAACATAGGCAGTAGGAAGAGTCGGTCTTCTTATACTTAAGTCGGCATTGTGCTTTTTCTATTTATTCCGATGCAATTTCTGTGCTTCATCATCAATAATAAGGTCAGAAGATAAAGTAAACCTGAAGTGCAGTATTGGAATCTATAACTAGTGTCACAGGAATGGTTCAAAACATTGACAGTAGGAGGAGTCAGTCTTCTTGTACTTAAGTCGGCATTGAGCCTTTTGTATTTAATTCCGATGCAATTTCTGTGTTTCATCATAAATAAGAAGGTCCAAGGGATACAGTAATCCTGAAGTGAGAATTCGGAATCGATAACTAGTGTCACAGGAATGGTTCAAAACATAGTCAGTAAGAAGAGTCAGTATTCTTGTACTTAAGTCGGCATTGTGCCTTTTGTATTTAATTCCGATGCAATTTCTATGTTTTATCGTCAATAAGAAGGTCGGAGGGATACAGTAAAACTGAAGTGAAGCATCGGAATCTATAACTAGTGTCACAGGTATGGTTCAAAACATAGACAGTAGGAAGAGTCAGTCTTCTTGTAGTTAAGTCGTAATTGTGGCTTTCGTATTTAATTCCGATGCAATTTCGGTGTTTCATCGTCAATAAGAAGGTCCAAGGGATACAGAAAACCTGAAGTGAAGCATCGGAATCAAAAACTAGTGTCACAGGAATGATTCAAAACATAGCCAGAAGGAAGACTCAGTCTTCTTGTACTTAAGTCGGCATTGTGCCTTTTTCTATTTAATTCTGTTGCAATTTCTGTGTTTCATCATTAATAATAACGTCAGGGGGATACAGTAAACCTGAAGTGAAGCATTGGAATCTATAACTAGTGTCACAGGAATGGTTCAAAACATAGGCGGTAGGAAGAGTCAGTCTTCTTGTACTTAAGTCGGCATTGTGCCTTTTGTATTTAATTCCGATGCAATTTCTGTGTTTCATCGTCAATAAGAAGGTCCAAGGGATACAGTAAACATATGGCAAAGCATCGGAATCTACAACTTGTCTCACAGGAAATGTTCAAACATAGTCATTAAGAAGAGTCAGTCTTCTTGTACTTAAGTCGGCATTGTGCCTTTTCTATTTAATTCCGATGTAATTTCTGTGTTTCGTCGTCAATAGGAAGGTACAAGTAATACAGTGAACCTGAAGTGAAGCATCGGAATCTAAAACAGGTCTCTCAGGAAAGGTTCAAAACATTGAGAGTAACAAGAGCCAGTCATCTTGTATTTGAGTCGGCATTGTGCCTTTTGTATTTAATTCCGATGCAATTTATGTGTTTCATCGTGAATAAGAAGGTCAGAGGGATACAGTAAAACTCAAGTGAGGCATCGGAATCTATAACTAGTGTCACAGGAATGGTTCAAAAAAGAGACAGTAAGAAGAGTCAGTCTTCTTGTACTTAAGTCGGCATTGTGCCCTTTCTATTTAATTCCGTTGCAATTTCTGTGTTTCATCATCAATAAGAAGGTCGGAGGGATACAGCAAACATGAAGTGTAGCATCGGAGGCTATAACTAGTGTCACAGGAATGGTTCAAAGCATAGTCAGTAAGAAGAGTCAGTCTTCTTGTACTTAAGTCGGCATTGTACTTTTTCTATCTGATTCTGATTCAATATCTGTGTTTCATCGTCAATAAGAAGGTCAGAGGGATATTGTAAACCTGAAGTGAAGCATCGGAATCTGTAACTAGTGTCACAGGAATGCTTCAAAACATAGATAATAGGAAGAGTCAGTCTTCTTGTACCTATGTCGGCATTGTGCCTTTTGTATTTAATTCCGATGCAATTTCTGTGTTTTATCGTCAATAAGAAGGTCAGAGGGATACAGTAAACCTGAAGTGAAGAATCGTAATCTATAACTAGTGTCACAGGGATGGTTCAAAACAGAGACAGTAGGAAGAGTCAGTCTTCTTGTTCTTAAGTCGGCATTGTGCCTTTTCTATTTAATTCCGATGCAATTTCTGTGTTTCATCGTCAATAAGAAAGGCCAAGGGATACAGTAAACCTGAAGTGAGGCATCCGAATCTATAACTAGTGTCACAGGAATGGTTCAAAACAGAGACAGTAAGAAGAGTCAGTCTTCTTGTACTTAAGTCGGCATTGCGCCTTTTCTATTTAATTCCGATGCAATTTCTGTTTTTCATCGTCAATAAGAAGGTCAGAAGGATACAGTAAACATGAGGTGAAGCATCAGAATCAAAAAGTGGTGTCGAAGGAATGGTTCAAAGCACAGTCAGTAAGAAGAATCAGTCTTCTTGTACTTAAGTCGGCATTGTGCATTTCGTATTCAATTCCGATGCAAATTCGGTGTTTCATTGCCAATAATAAGGTCCAAGGGATACAGTAAACCTGTCGTGAAGCATCGGAATCTATAACTAGTGTCACAGGAATGGTTCAAATCATAGACAGTATGAAGAGTCAGTCTTCTTGTACATAAGTCGGCATTGTGCCTTTTCTATTTAATTCCGATGCAATTTCTGTGTTTCATCATCAATACGAAGGTCAGAGGGATACAGTAAACCTGAAGTGTAGCATCGGAGGCTATAACTAGTGTCACAGGAATGGTTCAAAGCATAGTCAGTAAGAGGAGTCAGACTTCTTGTACTTATGTCGTTATTGTGCTTTTTCTATTTAATTCCGATGCAATTTCTGTGTTTCATCGTCAATAAGAAGGTCAGAGGGATACAGTAAACCTGAAGTGAAGCATCGGAATCTTTAACTAGTGTCACAGGAATGGTTCAAAACATAAGCAGTAGGAAGAGTCGGTCTTCTTATACTTAAGTCGGCATTGTGCTTTTTCTATTTATTCCGATGCAATTTCTGTGCTTCATCATCAATAATAAGGTCAGAAGATAAAGTAAACCTGAAGTGCAGTATTGGAATCTATAACTAGTGTCACAGGAATGGTTCAAAACATTGACAGTAGGAGGAGTCAGTCTTCTTGTACTTAAGTCGGCATTGAGCCTTTTGTATTTAATTCCGATGCAATTTCTGTGTTTCATCATAAATAAGAAGGTCCAAGGGATACAGTAATCCTGAAGTGAGAATTCGGAATCGATAACTAGTGTCACAGGAATGGTTCAAAACATAGTCAGTAAGAAGAGTCAGTATTCTTGTACTTAAGTCGGCATTGTGCCTTTTGTATTTAATTCCGATGCAATTTCTATGTTTTATCGTCAATAAGAAGGTCGGAGGGATACAGTAAGACTGAAGTGAAGCATCGGAATCTATAACTAGTGTCACAGGTATGGTTCAAAGCATAGACAGTAGGAAGAGTCAGTCTTCTTGTAGTTAAGTCGTAATTGTGGCTTTCGTATTTAATTCCGATGCAATTTCGGTGTTTCATCGTCAATAAGAAGGTCCAAGGGATACAGAAAACCTGAAGTGAAGCATCGGAATCAAAAACTAGTGTCACAGGAATGGTTCAAAACATAGCCAGAAGGAAGAGTCAGTCTTCTTGTACTTAAGTCGGCATTGTGCCTTTTTCTATTTAATTCTGTTGCAATTTCTGTGTTTCATCATTAATAATAACGCCAGGGGGATACAGTAAACCTGAAGTGAAGCATTGGAATCTATAACTAGTGTCACAGGAATGGTTCAAAACATAGGCGGTAGGAAGAGTCAGTCTTCTTGTACTTAAGTCGGCATTGTGCCTTTTGTATTTAATTCCGATGCAATTTCTGTGTTTCATCGTCAATAAGAAGGTCCAAGGGATACAGTAAACATATGGCAAAGCATCGGAAACTAAAACTTGTCTCACAGGAAATGTTCAAACATAGTCATTAAGAAGAGCCAGTCTTCTTGTACTTAAGTTGGCATTGTGCCTTTTCTATATAATTCCGATGTAATTTCTGTGTTTCGTCGTCAATAGGAAGGTACAAGTAATACAGTGAACCTGAAGTGAAGCATCGGAATCTAAAACAGGTCTCACAGGAAAGGTTCAAAACATTGAGAGTAACAAGAGCCAGTCATCCTTTATTTGAGTCGGCATTGTGCCTTTTGTATTTAATTCCGATGCAATTTATGTGTTTCATCGTGAATAAGAAGGTCAGAGGGATACAGTAAAACTCAAGTGAGGCATCGGAATCTATAACTAGTGTCACAGGAATGGTTCAAAAAAGAGAGAGTAAGAAGAGTCAGTCTTCTTGTACTTAAGTCGGCATTGTGCCTTTTCTATTTAATTCCGATGCAATTTCTGTGTTTCATCGTCAATAAGAAGGTCCAAGTGATACAGTAAATCTGAAGCGAAGCATCGGATTCTATATCTAGTGTCACAGGAATGGTTCAAAACATAGACAGTAAGAAGAGTTAGTCTTCTTGTACTTAAGTCGGCATTGTGCCTTTTCTATTCAATTCCGATGCAATTTCAGTGTTTCATCATCGATAAGAACGCCTGAGGGATACAGTAAACCTGAAGTGTAGCATGGGAGGCTATAACTAGTGTCACAGGAATGGTTCAAAGCATTGACAGTAAGAAGAGTCAGTCTTCTTGTACTTAAGTCGGCATTGTGCTTTTTCTATTTAATTCCGATGCAATATCTGTGTTTCATCGTCAATAAGAAGGTCAGAGGGATACAGTAAACCTGAAGTAAAGCATCTTAATCTATAACTAGTGTCACAGGAATGGTTTAAACATAGATAGTAGGAAGAGTCAGTCTTCTTGTACTTAAGTCGGCACTGTGCCTATTGTATTCAATTCCGATGCAATTTCTGTGTTTCATCGTCAATAAGAAGGTCCAAGGTATGCAGTATACCTGAAGTGAGGCATCCGAATCTATAACTACTGTCACAGGAATGTTTCAAAACATAGTCAGTAAGAATAGTCAGTCTTCTTGTACTTAAGTCGGCATTGTGTCTTTTGTATTTAATTCCGATGCAATTTCTGTGTTTCATTGTCAATAAGAAAGTCCAAGGGATACAGTAAACATATAGTGAAGCATCGGAATCTAAAACTTGTCTCACAAGAAATGTTCAAAACGTAGTCATTAAGAATTGTCAGTCTTCTTGTACTTAAATCGGCATTGTGCCTTTTCAATTTAATTCCGATGCAATTTCTGTGTTTCGTCGTCAATAGGAACGTACAAGTAATACAGTAAACCTGAAGTGAAGCATTTGAATCTAAAACCGGTCACACAGGAAAGGTTCAAAACATAGAGAGTAACAAGAGCCAGCCATCTTGTATTTGAGTCGGCATAGTGCCTTTTGTATTTAATTCCGATGCAAATTATGTGTTTTATCGTCAATAAGAAGGTCAGAGGGATACAGTAAACCTGAAGTGAAGCATCGGAATCTATAACTAGTGTCACAGGCATGGTTCAAAACATAGAAAGTAAGAAGAGTCAGTCTCCTTCTACGTAAGTCGGCATTGTGCCTTTTGTATTTAATTCCGATGCAATTTCTGTGTTTCATCGTCAATAAGAAGGTCAGAGGGATACAGTAAACCTAAAGTGCAGCATCGGAATCAATAAGTGGTGCCACAGGAATGGTTCAAAGCATAGTCAGTAAGAAGAATCAGTCTTCATGTACTTAAGTCGGCATGGTGCATTTCGTATTCAATTCCGATTCTATTAAGGTGTTTCATCGTCAATAAGAAGGTCCAAGGGATACAGTAAACCTGAATTGAAGCATCGGAATCTATAACTAGTGTCACAGGAATGGTTCAAATCATAGACAGTAAGAAGAGTCAGTCTTCTTGTACTTAAGTCGGCATTGTGCCTTTTCTATTTAATTCCGATGCAATTTCTGTGTTTCATCATCAATAAGAAGGTCGGAGGGATACAGTAAACCTGAAGTGTAGCATCGGAGGCTATAACTAGTGTCACAGGAATGGTTCAAAGCATAGTCAGCAAGAAGAGTCAGTCTTCTTGTCCTTAAGTCGGCATTGTGCTTTTTCTATTTAATTCCGATGCATTTTCTGTGTTTCATCGTCAATAAGAAGGTCCAAGGGATACAGTAAACCTGAAGTGAGGCATCGGAATCTATAACTAGTGTCACAGGAATGGTTCAAAACATAGTCAGTGAGAAGAGTCAGTCTTCTTGTACTTAAGTCGGCATTGTGTCTTTTCTATTTAATTCCGATGCAATTTCTGTGTTTCGTCGACAATAGGAAGGTACAAGTAATACAGTAAACCTGAAGTGAAGCATCGGAATCTAAAACCGGTCCCACAGGATAGGTTCAAAGCATAGAGAGTAACAAGAACCAGTACTCTTGTATTTGAGTCGGCATTGTGCCTTTTGTATTTAAATCCGATGCAATTTATGTGTTTCATCGTCAATACGTAGGTCAGAGGCATACAGTAAACCTGAAGTGAAGCATCGGAATCTATAACTAGTGTCACAGGAATGGTTAAAAAATAGACAGTAAGAAGAGTCAGTCTTCTTGTACTTAAGTCGGCATTGTGCCTTTTCTATTTAATTCCGATGCAATTTTTGTGTTTCATCGTCAATAAGAAGGTCAGAGGGATACAGTAAACCTGAAATGAAGCATCGGAATCTATAACTAGTGTCACAGGAATGGTTCAAATCATAGTAAGTAAGATGAGTCAGTCTTCTTGTACATAATTCGGCATTGTGCCTCTTCTATTTAATTCCGATGTAATTTCTGTGATTCATCGTCAATAAGAAGGTCCAAGGGATACAGTAAACCTGAAGTGAAGCATCGGAATCTATAACTAGTGTCACAGGAATGGTTCAAAATATATACAGTAAGAAGAGTCAGTCTTCTTGTACTTAAGACGGCATTGTGCCTTTCCTATTTAATTCCGACGCAATTTCTGTGTTTCATCGTCAATAGGAAGGTCAGAGTGATACAGTTAACTTGAAGTGAAGCATCGGAATCTATAACTAGTGTCACAGGAATGGTTCAAATCATAGACAATAGGAAGGGTCAGTCTATATGTACTTAAGTTGGCATTGTGCCTTTTGTATTTATTTCCGATGCAATTTCTGTGTTTAATCGTCGATAAGAAGGTCCATGGGATACAGTAAACCTGAAGTGAAGCATCGGAATCTATAACCAGTGTCACAGGAATGTTTCAAAACATAGACAGCAAGAAGAGTCAGTCCTCTTGTACTTAAGTCGGCATTGTGCTTTTTGTATCTAATTCCGATGCTATTTCTGTGTATCATCGTCAATAAGAAGGTCAGAGGGATACAGTAAACCTGAAGTGAAGCATCGGAATCTACAACTAGTGTCACAGGAATAGTTCAAAACATAGACAGTTGGAAGAGGCATTCTTCTTGTACTTAAGTCGGCATTGTGCCTTTTCTATTTAATTCCGATGTAATTTCTGTGTTTCATCGTCAATAAGAAGGTCAGAGGGATACAGTCAACCTGAAGTGAGTCATCGGAATCTATAACTAGAGTCACAGGAATGGTTCAAAACATAGACAGTAGGAAGAGTCAGTCTATATGTACTTAAGTTGGCATTGTGCCTTTTGTATTTAATTCCGATGCAATTTCTGTGTTTCATCGTCAATAAGAAGGACAGAGGGATACAGTAAATCCTGAAGTGAAGCATCAGAATCTATAACAAGTGTCACAGGAATGGTTCAAAACATAGACAGTATGAAGAGTCAGTCTACTTGTACTTAAGTCGGAATTGTGCCTTTCCTATTTAATTCCGATGCAATTACTGTGTTTCATCGTCAATAGGAAGGTCCAAGGGATACAGTACACCTGAATTGAAGCATCGGAATCTATAACTAGTGTCTCAGGAATGGTTCAAATCATAGACAGTAAGAAGAGTCAGTCTTCTTGTATTTAAGTCAGCATTGTGCCTTTTATATTTACATCCGATGGAATTTCAGTGTTTCATCGACAATAAGAAGCTCACAGGGATACAGTAAACCTGAAGTGTAGCATCGGAATCAAAAACTAGTGTCACAGGAATGGTTCAAAACATAGCCAGAAGGAAGAGTCAGTCTTCTTGTACTTAAGTCGGCATTGTGCCTTTTTCTATTTAATTCTGATGCAATTTCTGTGTTTCATCATCAATAATGACGTCAGGGGGATACAGTAAACCTGAAGTGAAGCAATGGATTCTATAACTAGTGTCACAGGAATGGTTCAAAACATAGGCGGTAGGAAGAGTCAGTCTTCTTGTACTTAAGTCGGCATTGTGCCTTTTGTATTTAATTCCGATGCAATTTCTGTGTTTCATCGTCAATAAGAAGGTCCAAGGGATACAGTAAACATATAGCGAAGCATCGGAATCTAAAACTTGTCTCACAGGAAATGTTCAAACTTAGTCATTATGAAGAGTAAATCTTCTTGTACTTAAGTCGGCATTGTGCCTTTTCTGTTTAATTCCGATGTAATTTCTGTGTGTCGTCGTCAATAGGAAGGTACACGTAATACAGTGAACCTGAAGTGAAGCATCGGAATCTAAAACAGGTCTCACAGGAAAGGTTCAAAACATTGAGAGTAACAAGAGCCAGTCATCTTGTATTTGAGTCGGCATTGTGCCTTCTGTATTTAATTCCGATGCAATTTATGTGTTTCATCGTCAATAAGAAGGTCAGAGGGATACAGTAAAACTCAAGTGAGGCATCGGAATCTATAACTAGTGTCACAGGAATGGTTCAAAAAAGAGACAGTAAGAAGAGTCAGTCTTCTTGTACTTAAGTCGGCATTGTGCCCTTTCTATTTAATTCCGATGCAATTTCTGTGTTTCATCATCAATAAGAAGGTCGGAGGGATGCAGCAAACCTGAAGTGTAGCATCGGAATCTATAACTAGTGTCACAGGCATGGTTCAAAACATAGAGAGTAAGAAGAGTCAGTCTTCTTCTACGTAAGTCGGCATTGTGCCTTCTGTATTTAATTCCGATGCAATTTATGTGTTTCATCGTCAATAAGAAGGTCAGAGGGATACAGTAAAACTCAAGTGAGGCATCGGAATCTATAACTAGTGTCACAGGAATGGTTCAAAAAAGAGACAGTAAGAAGAGTCAGTCTTCTTGTACTTAAGTCGGCATTGTGCCCTTTCTATTTAATTCCGATGCAATTTCTGTGTTTCATCGTCAATAAGAAGGTCAGAGGGCTACAGTAAACCTAACGTGAAGCATCGGAATCAATAAGTGGTGCCACAGGAATGGTTCAAAGCATAGTCAGTAACAAGAATCAGTCTTCATGTACTTAAGTCGGCATGGTGCATTTCGTATTCAATTCCGATGCTATTAAGGTGTTTCATCGTCAATAAGAAGGTCCAAGGGATACAGTAAACCTGAATTGAAGCATCGGAATCTATAACTAGTGTCACAGGAATGGTTCAAATCATAGACAGTAAGATGAGTCAGTCTTCTTGTACTTAAGTCGGCATTGTGCCTTTTCTATTTAATTCCGATGCAATTTCTGTGTTTCATCATCAATAAGAAGGTCGGAGGGATACAGTAAACCTGAAGTGTAGCATCGGAGGCTATAAATAGTGTAACAGGAATGGTTCAAAGCATAGTCAGCAAGAAGAGTCAGTCTTCTTGTCCTTAAGTCGGCATTGTGCTTTTTCTATTTAATTCCGATGCATTTTCTGTGTTTCATCGTCAATAAGAAGGTCCAAGGAATACAGTAAACCTGAAGTGAGGCATCGGAATCTATAACTAGTGTCACAGGAATGGTTCAAAACATAGTCAGTAAGAAGAGTCAGTCTTCTTGTACTTAAGTCGGCATTGTGTCTTTTCTATTTAATTCCGATGCAATTTCTGTGTTTCGTCGACAATAGGAAGGTACAAGTAATACAGTAAACCTGAAGTGAAGCATCGGAATCTAATACCGGTCCCACAGGATAGGTTCAAAGCATAGAGAGTAACAAGAACCAGTCATCTTGTATTTGAGTCGGCATTGTGCCTTTTGTATTTAATTCCGATGCAATTTATGTGTTTCATCGTCAATAAGAAGGTCAGAGGCATACAGTAAACCTGAAGTGAAGCATCGGAATCTATAACTAGTGTCACAGGAATGGTTAAAAAATAGACAGTAAGAAGAGTCAGTGTTCTTGTACTTAAGTCGGCATTGTGCCTTTTCTATTTAATTCCGATGCAATTTCGGTGTTTCATCGTCAATAAGAAGGTCCAAGAGATACAGTAAACCTGAAGTGAAGCATCGGAATCTATAACTAAGGTCACAGGAATGGTTCAAAACATAGACAGTAAGAAGAGTCAGTCTTCTTGTACTTAAAACGGCATTTTGCCTTTTGTATTTAATTCCGATGCAATTTTTGTGTTTCATCGTCAATAAGAAGGTCAGAGGCATACAGTAAACCTGAAGTGAGGCATCGGAATCTATAACTAGTGTCACAGGAATGGTTCAAAACATAGTAAGTAAGATGAGTCAGTCTTCTTGTACATAATTCGGCATTGTGGCTCTTCTATTTAATTCCGATGTAATTTCTGTGATTCATCGTCAATAAGAAGGTCCAAGGGATACAGTAAACCTAAAGTGAAGCATCGGAATCTATAACTAGTGTCACAGGAATGGTTCATAATAAATACAGTAAGAAGAGTCAGTCTTCTTGTACTTAAGTCGGCATTGTGCATTTTCTACTTAATTCCGATGCAATATCTGTGTTTCATCTTCAATAGGAAGGTCAGAGGGATACAGTAAACCTGAGGTGAAGCCTCGAAATCTATAATTAGTGTTACAAGAATGGTTCAAAACATAGACAGTAACAAGAGTCAGTCTTCTTGTACTTAAGACGGCATTGTTCCTTTCCTATTTAATTCCGACGCAATTTCTGTGTTTCATCGTCAATAGGAAGGTCAGAGGGATACAGTTAACCTGAAGTGAAGCATCGGAATCTATAACTAGTGTCACAGGAATGGTTCAAATCATAGACAATAGGAAGGGTCAGTCTATATGTACTTAAGTTGGCATTGTGCCTTTTGTATTTAATTCCGATGCAATTTCTGTGTTTAATCGTCGATAAGAAGGTCCATGGGATACAGTAAACCTGAAGTGAAGCATCGGAATCTATAACCAGTGTCACAGGAATGTTTCAAAACATAGACAGTAGGAAGAGTCAGTCTATATGTACTTAAGTTGGCATTGTGCCTTTTGTATTTAATTCCGATGCAATTTCTGTGTTTCATCGTCAATAAGAAGGACAGAGGGATACAGTAAATCCTGAAGTGAAGCATCAGAATCTATAACTAGTGTCACAGGAATGGTTCAAAACATAGACAGTACGAAGAGTCAGTCTTCTTGTATTTAAGTCAGCATTGTGCCTTTTCTATTTACATACGATGCAATTTCAGTGTTTCATCGTCAATAAGAAGCTCACAGGGATACAGTAAACCTGAAGTGTAGCATCGGAATCAAAAACTAGTGTCACAGGAATGGTTCAAAACATAGCCAGAAGGAAGAGTCAGTCTTCTTGTACTTAAGTCGGCATTGTGCCTTTTTCTATTTAATTCTGATGCAATTTCTGTGTTTCATCATCAATAATGACGTCAGGGGGATACAGTAAACCTGAAGTGAAGCAATGGAATCTATAACTAGTGTCACAGGAAGGGTTCAAAACATAGGCGGTAGGAAGAGTCAGTCTTCTTGTACTTAAGTCGGCATTGTGCCTTTTGTATTTAATTCCGATGCAATTTCTGTGTTTCATCGTCAATAAGAAGGTCCAAGGGATACAGTAAACATATAGCGAAGCATCGGAATCTAAAACTTGTCTCACAGGAAATGTTCAAACATAGTCATTATGAAGAGCCAGTCTTCTTATACATAAGTCGGCATTGTGCCTTTTCTGTTTAATTCCGATGTAATTTCTGTGTGTCGTCGTCAATAGGAAGGTACACGTAATACAGTGAACCTGAAGTGAAGCATCGGAATCTAAAACAGGTCTCACAGGAAAGGTTCAAAACATTGAGAGTAACAAGTGCCAGTCATCTAGTATTTGAGTTGGCATTGTGCCTTTTGTATTTAATTCCGATGCAATTTATGTGTTTCATCGTCAATAAGAAGGTCAGAGGGATACAGTAAAACTCAAGTGAGGCATCGGAATCTATAACTAGTGTCACAGGAATGGTTCAAAAAAGAGAGAGTAAGAAGAGTCAGTCTTCTTGTACTTAAGTCGGCATTGTGCCTTTTCTATTTAATTCCGATGCAATTTCTGTGTTTCATCGTCAATAAGAAGGTCCAAGTGATACAGTAAATCTGAAGCGAAGCATCGGATTCTATATCTAGTGTCACAGGAATGGTTCAAAACATAGACAGTAAGAAGAGTTAGTCTTCTTGTACTTAAGTCGGCATTGTGCCTTTTCTATTCAATTCCGATGCAATTTCAGTGTTTCATCATCGATAAGAACGCCTGAGGGATACAGTAAACCTGAAGTGTAGCATGGGAGGCTATAACTAGTGTCACAGGAATGGTTCAAAGCATTGACAGTAAGAAGAGTCAGTCTTCTTGTACTTAAGTCGGCATTGTGCTTTTTCTATTTAATTCCGATGCAATATCTGTGTTTCATCGTCAATAAGAAGGTCAGAGGGATACAGTAAACCTGAAGTAAAGCATCTTAATCTATAACTAGTGTCACAGGAATGGTTTAAACATAGATAGTAGGAAGAGTCAGTCTTCTTGTACTTAAGTCGGCACTGTGCCTATTGTATTCAATTCCGATGCAATTTCTGTGTTTCATCGTCAATAAGAAGGTCCAAGGTATGCAGTATACCTGAAGTGAGGCATCCGAATCTATAACTACTGTCACAGGAATGTTTCAAAACATAGTCAGTAAGAATAGTCAGTCTTCTTGTACTTAAGTCGGCATTGTGTCTTTTGTATTTAATTCCGATGCAATTTCTGTGTTTCATTGTCAATAAGAAAGTCCAAGGGATACAGTAAACATATAGTGAAGCATCGGAATCTAAAACTTGTCTCACAAGAAATGTTCAAAACGTAGTCATTAAGAATTGTCAGTCTTCTTGTACTTAAATCGGCATTGTGCCTTTTCAATTTAATTCCGATGCAATTTCTGTGTTTCGTCGTCAATAGGAACGTACAAGTAATACAGTAAACCTGAAGTGAAGCATTTGAATCTAAAACCGGTCACACAGGAAAGGTTCAAAACATAGAGAGTAACAAGAGCCAGCCATCTTGTATTTGAGTCGGCATAGTGCCTTTTGTATTTAATTCCGATGCAAATTATGTGTTTTATCGTCAATAAGAAGGTCAGAGGGATACAGTAAACCTGAAGTGAAGCATCGGAATCTATAACTAGTGTCACAGGCATGGTTCAAAACATAGAAAGTAAGAAGAGTCAGTCTCCTTCTACGTAAGTCGGCATTGTGCCTTTTGTATTTAATTCCGATGCAATTTCTGTGTTTCATCGTCAATAAGAAGGTCAGAGGGATACAGTAAACCTAAAGTGCAGCATCGGAATCAATAAGTGGTGCCACAGGAATGGTTCAAAGCATAGTCAGTAAGAAGAATCAGTCTTCATGTACTTAAGTCGGCATGGTGCATTTCGTATTCAATTCCGATTCTATTAAGGTGTTTCATCGTCAATAAGAAGGTCCAAGGGATACAGTAAACCTGAATTGAAGCATCGGAATCTATAACTAGTGTCACAGGAATGGTTCAAATCATAGACAGTAAGAAGAGTCAGTCTTCTTGTACTTAAGTCGGCATTGTGCCTTTTCTATTTAATTCCGATGCAATTTCTGTGTTTCATCATCAATAAGAAGGTCGGAGGGATACAGTAAACCTGAAGTGTAGCATCGGAGGCTATAACTAGTGTCACAGGAATGGTTCAAAGCATAGTCAGCAAGAAGAGTCAGTCTTCTTGTCCTTAAGTCGGCATTGTGCTTTTTCTATTTAATTCCGATGCATTTTCTGTGTTTCATCGTCAATAAGAAGGTCCAAGGGATACAGTAAACCTGAAGTGAGGCATCGGAATCTATAACTAGTGTCACAGGAATGGTTCAAAACATAGTCAGTGAGAAGAGTCAGTCTTCTTGTACTTAAGTCGGCATTGTGTCTTTTCTATTTAATTCCGATGCAATTTCTGTGTTTCGTCGACAATAGGAAGGTACAAGTAATACAGTAAACCTGAAGTGAAGCATCGGAATCTAAAACCGGTCCCACAGGATAGGTTCAAAGCATAGAGAGTAACAAGAACCAGTACTCTTGTATTTGAGTCGGCATTGTGCCTTTTGTATTTAAATCCGATGCAATTTATGTGTTTCATCGTCAATACGAAGGTCAGAGGCATACAGTAAACCTGAAGTGAAGCATCGGAATCTATAACTAGTGTCACAGGAATGGTTAAAAAATAGACAGTAAGAAGAGTCAGTCTTCTTGTACTTAAGTCGGCATTGTGCCTTTTCTATTTAATTCCGATGCAATTTTTGTGTTTCATCGTCAATAAGAAGGTCAGAGGGATACAGTAAACCTGAAATGAAGCATCGGAATCTATAACTAGTGTCACAGGAATGGTTCAAAACATAGTAAGTAAGATGAGTCAGTCTTCTTGTACATAATTCGGCATTGTGCCTCTTCTATTTAATTCCGATGTAATTTCTGTGATTCATCGTCAATAAGAAGGTCCAAGGGATACAGTAAACCTGAAGTGAAGCATCGGAATCTATAACTAGTGTCACAGGAATGGTTCAAAATATATACAGTAAGAAGAGTCAGTCTTCTTGTACTTAAGACGGCATTGTGCCTTTCCTATTTAATTCCGACGCAATTTCTGTGTTTCATCGTCAATAGGAAGGTCAGAGTGATACAGTTAACTTGAAGTGAAGCATCGGAATCTATAACTAGTGTCACAGGAATGGTTCAAATCATAGACAATAGGAAGGGTCAGTCTATATGTACTTAAGTTGGCATTGTGCCTTTTGTATTTATTTCCGATGCAATTTCTGTGTTTAATCGTCGATAAGAAGGTCCATGGGATACAGTAAACCTGAAGTGAAGCATCGGAATCTATAACCAGTGTCACAGGAATGTTTCAAAACATAGACAGCAAGAAGAGTCAGTCCTCTTGTACTTAAGTCGGCATTGTGCTTTTTGTATCTAATTCCGATGCTATTTCTGTGTATCATCGTCAATAAGAAGGTCAGAGGGATACAGTAAACCTGAAGTGAAGCATCGGAATCTACAACTAGTGTCACAGGAATAGTTCAAAACATAGACAGTTGGAAGAGGCATTCTTCTTGTACTTAAGTCGGCATTGTGCCTTTTCTATTTAATTCCGATGTAATTTCTGTGTTTCATCGTCAATAAGAAGGTCAGAGGGATACAGTCAACCTGAAGTGAGTCATCGGAATCTATAACTAGAGTCACAGGAATGGTTCAAAACATAGACAGTAGGAAGAGTCAGTCTATATGTACTTAAGTTGGCATTGTGCCTTTTGTATTTAATTCCGATGCAATTTCTGTGTTTCATCGTCAATAAGAAGGACAGAGGGATACAGTAAATCCTGAAGTGAAGCATCAGAATCTATAACAAGTGTCACAGGAATGGTTCAAAACATAGACAGTATGAAGAGTCAGTCTACTTGTACTTAAGTCGGAATTGTGCCTTTCCTATTTAATTCCGATGCAATTACTGTGTTTCATCGTCAATAGGAAGGTCCAAGGGATACAGTACACCTGAATTGAAGCATCGGAATCTATAACTAGTGTCTCAGGAATGGTTCAAATCATAGACAGTAAGAAGAGTCAGTCTTCTTGTATTTAAGTCAGCATTGTGCCTTTTATATTTACATCCGATGGAATTTCAGTGTTTCATCGACAATAAGAAGCTCACAGGGATACAGTAAACCTGAAGTGTAGCATCGGAATCAAAAACTAGTGTCACAGGAATGGTTCAAAACATAGCCAGAAGGAAGAGTCAGTCTTCTTGTACTTAAGTCGGCATTGTGCCTTTTTCTATTTAATTCTGATGCAATTTCTGTGTTTCATCATCAATAATGACGTCAGGGGGATACAGTAAACCTGAAGTGAAGCAATGGATTCTATAACTAGTGTCACAGGAATGGTTCAAAACATAGGCGGTAGGAAGAGTCAGTCTTCTTGTACTTAAGTCGGCATTGTGCCTTTTGTATTTAATTCCGATGCAATTTCTGTGTTTCATCGTCAATAAGAAGGTCCAAGGGATACAGTAAACATATAGCGAAGCATCGGAATCTAAAACTTGTCTCACAGGAAATGTTCAAACTTAGTCACTATGAAGAGTAAATCTTCTTGTACTTAAGTCGGCATTGTGCCTTTTCTGTTTAATTCCGATGTAATTTCTGTGTGTCGTCGTCAATAGGAAGGTACACGTAATACAGTGAACCTGAAGTGAAGCATCGGAATCTAAAACAGGTCTCACAGGAAAGGTTCAAAACATTGAGAGTAACAAGAGCCAGTCATCTTGTATTTGAGTCGGCATTGTGCCTTCTGTATTTAATTCCGATGCAATTTATGTGTTTCATCGTCAATAAGAAGGTCAGAGGGATACAGTAAAACTCAAGTGAGGCATCGGAATCTATAACTAGTGTCACAGGAATGGTTCAAAAAAGAGACAGTAAGAAGAGTCAGTCTTCTTGTACTTAAGTCGGCATTGTGCCCTTTCTATTTAATTCCGATGCAATTTCTGTGTTTCATCATCAATAAGAAGGTCGGAGGGATGCAGCAAACCTGAAGTGTAGCATCGGAATCTATAACTAGTGTCACAGGCATGGTTCAAAACATAGAGAGTAAGAAGAGTCAGTCTTCTTCTACGTAAGTCGGCATTGTGCCTTCTGTATTTAATTCCGATGCAATTTATGTGTTTCATCGTCAATAAGAAGGTCAGAGGGATACAGTAAAACTCAAGTGAGGCATCGGAATCTATAACTAGTGTCACAGGAATGGTTCAAAAAAGAGACAGTAAGAAGAGTCAGTCTTCTTGTACTTAAGTCGGCATTGTGCCCTTTCTATTTAATTCCGATGCAATTTCTGTGTTTCATCGTCAATAAGAAGGTCAGAGGGCTACAGTAAACCTAACGTGAAGCATCGGAATCAATAAGTGGTGCCACAGGAATGGTTCAAAGCATAGTCAGTAACAAGAATCAGTCTTCATGTACTTAAGTCGGCATGGTGCATTTCGTATTCAATTCCGATGCTATTAAGGTGTTTCATCGTCAATAAGAAGGTCCAAGGGATACAGTAAACCTGAATTGAAGCATCGGAATCTATAACTAGTGTCACAGGAATGGTTCAAATCATAGACAGTAAGATGAGTCAGTCTTCTTGTACTTAAGTCGGCATTGTGCCTTTTCTATTTAATTCCGATGCAATTTCTGTGTTTCATCATCAATAAGAAGGTCGGAGGGATACAGTAAACCTGAAGTGTAGCATCGGAGGCTATAAATAGTGTAACAGGAATGGTTCAAAGCATAGTCAGCAAGAAGAGTCAGTCTTCTTGTCCTTAAGTCGGCATTGTGCTTTTTCTATTTAATTCCGATGCATTTTCTGTGTTTCATCGTCAATAAGAAGGTCCAAGGAATACAGTAAACCTGAAGTGAGGCATCGGAATCTATAACTAGTGTCACAGGAATGGTTCAAAACGTAGTCAGTAAGAAGAGTCAGTCTTCTTGTACTTAAGTCGGCATTGTGTCTTTTCTATTTAATTCCGATGCAATTTCTGTGTTTCGTCGACAATAGGAAGGTACAAGTAATACAGTAAACCTGAAGTGAAGCATCGGAATCTAATACCGGTCCCACAGGATAGGTTCAAAGCATAGAGAGTAACAAGAACCAGTCATCTTGTATTTGAGTCGGCATTGTGCCTTTTGTATTTAATTCCGATGCAATTTATGTGTTTCATCGTCAATAAGAAGGTCAGAGGCATACAGTAAACCTGAAGTGAAGCATCGGAATCTATAACTAGTGTCACAGGAATGGTTAAAAAATAGACAGTAAGAAGAGTCAGTGTTCTTGTACTTAAGTCGGCATTGTGCCTTTTCTATTTAATTCCGATGCAATTTCGGTGTTTCATCGTCAATAAGAAGGTCCAAGAGATACAGTAAACCTGAAGTGAAGCATCGGAATCTATAACTAAGGTCACAGGAATGGTTCAAAACATAGACAGTAAGAAGAGTCAGTCTTCTTGTACTTAAAACGGCATTTTGCCTTTTGTATTTAATTCCGATGCAATTTTTGTGTTTCATCGTCAATAAGAAGGTCAGAGGCACACAGTAAACCTGAAGTGAGGCATCGGAATCTATAACTAGTGTCACAGGAATGGTTCAAAACATAGTAAGTAAGATGAGTCAGTCTTCTTGTACATAATTCGGCATTGTGGCTCTTCTATTTAATTCCGATGTAATTTCTGTGATTCATCGTCAATAAGAAGGTCCAAGGGATACAGTAAACCTAAAGTGAAGCATCGGAATCTATAACTAGTGTCACAGGAATGGTTCATAATAAATACAGTAAGAAGAGTCAGTCTTCTTGTACTTAAGTCGGCATTGTGCATTTTCTACTTAATTCCGATGCAATATCTGTGTTTCATCTTCAATAGGAAGGTCAGAGGGATACAGTAAACCTGAGGTGAAGCCTCGAAATCTATAATTAGTGTTACAAGAATGGTTCAAAACATAGACAGTAACAAGAGTCAGTCTTCTTGTACTTAAGACGGCATTGTTCCTTTCCTATTTAATTCCGACGCAATTTCTGTGTTTCATCGTCAATAGGAAGGTCAGAGGGATACAGTTAACCTGAAGTGAAGCATCGGAATCTATAACTAGTGTCACAGGAATGGTTCAAATCATAGACAATAGGAAGGGTCAGTCTATATGTACTTAAGTTGGCATTGTGCCTTTTGTATTTAATTCCGATGCAATTTCTGTGTTTAATCGTCGATAAGAAGGTCCATGGGATACAGTAAACCTGAAGTGAAGCATCGGAATCTATAACCAGTGTCACAGGAATGTTTCAAAACATAGACAGTAGGAAGAGTCAGTCTATATGTACTTAAGTTGGCATTGTGCCTTTTGTATTTAATTCCGATGCAATTTCTGTGTTTCATCGTCAATAAGAAGGACAGAGGGATACAGTAAATCCTGAAGAGAAGCATCAGAATCTATAACTAGTGTCACAGGAATGGTTCAAAACATAGACAGTACGAAGAGTCAGTCTTCTTGTATTTAAGTCAGCATTGTGCCTTTTCTATTTACATACGATGCAATTTCAGTGTTTCATCGTCAATAAGAAGCTCACAGGGATACAGTAAACCTGAAGTGTAGCATCGGAATCAAAAACTAGTGTCACAGGAATGGTTCAAAACATAGCCAGAAGGAAGAGTCAGTCTTCTTGTACTTAAGTCGGCATTGTGCCTTTTTCTATTTAATTCTGATGCAATTTCTGTGTTTCATCATCAATAATGACGTCAGGGGGATACAGTAAACCTGAAGTGAAGCAATGGAATCTATAACTAGTGTCACAGGAAGGGTTCAAAACATAGGCGGTAGGAAGAGTCAGTCTTCTTGTACTTAAGTCGGCATTGTGCCTTTTGTATTTAATTCCGATGCAATTTCTGTGTTTCATCGTCAATAAGAAGGTCCAAGGGATACAGTAAACATATAGCGAAGCATCGGAATCTAAAACTTGTCTCACAGGAAATGTTCAAACATAGTCATTATGAAGAGCCAGTCTTCTTGTACATAAGTCGGCATTGTGCCTTTTCTGTTTAATTCCGATGTAATTTCTGTGTGTCGTCGTCAATAGGAAGGTACACGTAATACAGTGAACCTGAAGTGAAGCATCGGAATCTAAAACAGGTCTCACAGGAAAGGTTCAAAACATTGAGAGTAACAAGTGCCAGTCATCTAGTATTTGAGTTGGCATTGTGCCTTTTGTATTTAATTCCGATGCAATTTATGTGTTTCATCGTCAATAAGAAGGTCAGAGGGATACAGTAAAACTCAAGTGAGGCATCGGAATCTATAACTAGTGTCACAGGAATGGTTCAAAAAAGAGACAGTAAGAAGAGTCAGTCTTCTTGTACTTAAGTCGGCACTGTGCCCTTTCTATTTAATTCCGATGCAATTTCTGTGTTTCATCATCAATAAGAAGGTCGGAGGGATACAGCAAACCTGAAGTGTAGCATCGGAGGCTATAACTAGTGTCACAGGAATGGTTCAAAGCATAGTCAGTAAGAAGAGTCAGTCTTCTTGTACTTAAGTCGGCATTGTGCTTTTTCTATTTAATTTCGATGCAATTTCTGTGTTTCATCGTCAATAAGAAGGTCAGAAGGATACAGTAAACCTGAAGTGAAGCATCGGAATCAATATGTGGTGTCACAAGAATGGTTCAAAACATAGTCAGTAAGAAGAGTCAGTCTTCTTGTTCTTAGGTCGGCATTGTGTATTTCGTATTCAATTCCGATGCAATTTCGGTGGTTCGTCGTCAATAAGAAGGTCCAAGTGATACAGTAAATCTGAAGCGAAGCATCGGATTCTATAACTAGTGTCACAGAATGGTTCAAAACATAGACAGTAAGAAGAGTCAGTCTTCTTGTACTTAAGTCGGCATTGTGCCTTTTCTGTTTAATTCCGATGCAATTTCAGTGTTTCATCATCAATAAGAATGCCTGAGGGATACAGTAAACCTGAAGTGTAGCATCGGAGGCTATAACTAGTGTCACAGGAATGGTTCAAAGCATTGACAGTAAGAAGAGTCAGTCTTCTTGTACTTAAGTCGGCATTGTGCTTTTTCTATTTAATTCCGATGCAATATCTGTCTTTCATCGTCAATAAGAAGGTCAGAGGGATACAGTAAACCTGAAGTGAAGCATCTTAATCTATAACTAGTGTCACAGGAATGGTTCAAACATAGATAGTAGGAAGAGTCAGTCTTCTTGTACTTAAGTCGGCACTGTGCCTATTGTATTTAATTCCGATGCAATTTCTGTGTTTCATCGTTAAAAAGAAGGTCCAAGGGATACAGTAAACCTGAAGTGAGGCATCCGAATCTATAACTACTGTCACAGGAATGTTTCAAAACATAGTCAGTAAGAACAGTCAGTCTTCTTGTACTTAAGACGGCATTGTGCCTTTTGTATTTAATTCCGATGCAATTTCTGTGTTTCATTGTCAATAATAAAGTCCAAGGGATACAGTAAACATATAGTGAAGCATCGGAATCTAAAACTTGTCTCACAGGAAATGTTCAAAACGTAGTCATTAAGAATTGTCAGTCTTCTTGTACTTAAATCGGCATTGTGCCTTTTCAATTTAATTCCGATGCAATTTCTGTGTTTCGTCGACAATAGGAAGGTACAAGTAATACAGTAAACCTGAAGTGAAGCATCGGAATCTAAAACCGGTCCCACAGGATAGGTTCAAAACATAGAGAGTAACAAGAACCAGTCATCTTGTATTTGAGTCGGCATTGTGCCTTTTGTATTTAATTCCGATGCAATTTATGTGTTTCATCGTCAATAAGAAGGTCAGAGGGATACAGTAAACCTGAAGTGAAGCATCGGAATCTATAACTAGTGTCACAGGAATGGTTAAAAAATAGACAGTAAGAAGGGTCAGTCTTCTTGTACTTAAGTCGGCATTGTGCCTTTTCTATTTAATTTCGATGCAATTTCGGTGTTTCATCGTCAATAAGAAGGTCAGAGGGATACAGTAAAGCTGAAGTGAAGCATCGGAATCTATAACTAGTGTCACAGGAATGGTTCAAAACATAGTAAGTAAATTGAGTCAGTCTTCTTGTACATAATTCGACATTGTGCCTCTTCTATTTAATTCCGATGTAATTTCTGTGATTCATCGTCAATAAGAAGGTCCAAGGGATACAGTAAACCTGAAGTGAAGCATCGGAATCTATAACTAGTGTCACAGGAATGGTTCAAAATATATACAGTAAGAAGAGTCAGTCTTCTTGTACTTAAGTCGGCATTATGCATTTTCTACTTAATTCCGATGCAATACCTGTGTTTCATCTTCAATAGGAAGGTCAGAGGGATACAGTAAACCTGAGGTGAAGCATCGGAATCTATAACTAGTGTTACAGGAATGGTTCAAAACATAGACAGTAACAAGAGTCAGTCTTCTTGTACTTAAGTCGGCATTGTGCCTTTCCTATTTAATTCCGACGCAATTTTTGTGTTTCATCGTCAATAGGAAGGTCAGAGGGATACAGTTAACCTGAAGTGAAGCATCGGAATCTATAACTAGTGTCACAGGAATGGTTCAAATCATAGGCAATAGGAAGGGTCAGTCTATATGTACTTAAGTTGGCATTGTGCCTTTTGTATTTAATTCCGATGCAATTTCTGTGTTTCATCGTCGATAAGAAGGTCCATGGGATACAGTAAACCTGAAGTGAAGCTTCGGAATCTATAACCAGTGTCACAGGAATGTTTCAAAACATAGACAGCAAGAAGAGTCAGTCCTCTTGTACTTAAGTCGGCATTGTGCTTTTTGTATCTAATTCCGATGCTATTTCTCTGTATCATCGTCAATAAGAAGGTCAGAGGGATACAGTAAACCTGAAGTGAAGCATCGGAATCTACAACTAGTGTCACAGGAATGGTTAAAACATAGACAGTAGGAAGAGGCATTCTTCTTGTACTTAAGTGGGCATTGTGCTTTTCTATTTAATTCCGATGTAATTTCTGTGTTTCATCGTCAATAAGAAGGTCAGAGGGATACAGTCAACCTATAACTATCAGTCAATCTATAACTAGTGTCACAGGAATGGTTCAAAACATAGACAGTACCAGGAGTCAGTCTACTTGTACTTAAGTCGGCATTGTGCCTTTTCTATTTAATTCCGATGCAATTTCTGTGTTTCATCGTCACTAGGAAGGTCCAAGGGATACAGTACACCTGAAGTGAAGCATCGGAATCTATAACTAGTGTCTCAGGAAAAGTTCAAATCATAGACAGTAAGAAGAGTCAGTCTTCTTGTATTTAAGTCAGCATTGTGCCTTTTCTATTTACATCCGATGCAATTTCAGTGTTTCATCGTCAATAAGATGCTCACAGGGATACAGTAAACCTGAAGTGTAGCATCGGTATCAAAAACTAGTGTCACAGGAATGGTTCAAAACATAGCCAGAAGGAAGAGTCAGTCTTCTTGTACTTAAGTCGGCATTGTGACTTTTTCTATTTAATTCTGATGCAATTTCTGTGTCTCATCATCAATAATAACGTCAGGGGGATACAGTAAACCTGAAGTGAAGCATCGGAATCTACAACTAGTGTCACAGGAATGGTTCAAATCATAGACAGTAGGAAGAGGCATTCTTCTTGTACTTAAGTCGGATTTGTGCCTTTTCTATTTAATTCCGATGTAATTTCTGTGTTTCATCGTCAATAAGAAGGTCAGAGGGATACAGTCAACCTGAAGTGAGTCATCGGAATCTATAACTAGAGTCACAGGAATGGTTCAAAACATAGACAGTTGGAAGAGTCAGTCTATATGTACTTAAGTTGGCATTGTGCCTTTTGTATTTAATTCCGATGCAATTTCTGTGTTTCATCGTCAACAAGAAGGACAGAGGGATACAGTAAATCCTGAAGTGAAGCATCAGAATCTATAACTAGTGTCACAGGAATGGTTCAAAACATAGACAGTACCAGGAGTCAGTCTACTTGTACTTAAGTCGGCATTGTGCCTTTTCTATTTAATTCCGATGCAATTTCTGTGTTTCATCGTCAATAGGAAGGTCCAAGGGATACAGTACACCTGAAGTGAAGCATCGGAATATATAAGTAGTGTCTCAGGAATGGTTCAAATCATAGACAGTAAGAAGAGTCAGTCTTCTTGTATTTAAGTCAGCATTGAGCCTTTTCTATTTACATCCGATGCAATTTCAGTGTATCATCGTCAATAAGATGCTCACAGGGATACAGTAAACCTGAAGTGTAGCATCGGTATCAAAAACTAGTGTCACAGAAATGGTTCAAAACATAGCCAGAAGGAAGAGTCAGTCTTCTTGTACTTAAGTCGGCATTGTGACTTTTTCTATTTAATTCTGATGCAACTTCTGTGTCTCATCATCAATAATAACGTCAGGGGGATACAGTAAACCTGAAGTGAAGCATTGGAATCTATAACTAGTGTCACAGGAATGGTTCAAAACATAGGCGGTAGGAAGAGTCAGTCTTCTTGTACTTAAGTCGGCATTGTGCCTTTTGTATTTAATTCCGATGCAATTTCTGTGTTTCATCGTCAATACGAAGGTCCAAGGGATACAGTAAACATATAGCGAAGCATCGGAATCTAAAACTTGTCTCACAGGAAATGTTCAAACATAGTCATTAAGAAGAGTCAGTCTTCTTGTACTTAAGTCGGCATTGTGCCTTTTCTATTTAATTCCGATGTAATTTCTGTGTTTCGTCGTCAATAGGAAGGTACAAGTAATACAGTGAACCTGAAGTGAAGCATCGGAATCTAAAACAGGTCTCACACGAAAGGTTCAAAACATTGATAGTAACAAGAGCCAGTCATCTTGTATTTGAGTCGGCATTGTGCCTTTTGTATTTAATTCCGATGCAATTTATGTGTTTCATCGTCAATAAGAAGGTCAGAGGGATACAGTAAAACTCAAGTGAGGCATCGGAATCTATAACTAGTGTCACAGGAATGGTTCAAAAAAGAGACAGTAAGAAGAGTCAGTCTTCTTGTACTTAAGTCGGCATTGTGCCCTTTCTATTTAATTCCAATGCAATTTCTGTGTTTCATCATCAATAAGAAGGTCGGAGGGATACAGCAAACCTGAAGTGTAGCATCGGAGGCTATTACTAGTGTCACAGGAATGGTTCAAAGCATAGTCAGTAAGAAGAGTCAGTCTTCTTGTACTTAGGTCGGCATTGTGCTTTTTCTATTTAATTTCGATGCAATTTCTGTGTTTCATCGTCAATAAGAAGGTCAGAGGGATACAGTAAACCTGAAGTGAAGCATCGGAATCAATATGTGGTGTCACATAAATGGTTCAAAACATAGTCAGTAAGAAGAGTCAGTCTTCTTGTTCTTAGGTCGGCATTGTGTATTTCGTATTCAATTCCGATGCAATTTCGGTGTTTCATCGTCAATAAGAAGGTCCAAGTGATACAGTAAATCTGAAGCGAAGCATCGGATTCTATAACTAGTGTCACAGGAATGGTTCTAAACATAGACAGTAAGAAGAGTCAGTCTTCTTGTACTCAAGTCGGCATTGTGCCTTTTCTATTTAATTCCGATGCAATTGCAGTGTTTCATCATCAATAAGAACGCCTGAGGGATACAGTAAACCTGAAGTGTAGCATTGGAGGCTATAACTAGTGTCACAGGAGTGGTTCTAAGCATTGACAGTAAGAAGAGTCAGTCTTCTTGTACTTAAGTCGGCATTGTGCTTTTTCTACTTAATTCCGATGCAATATCTGTCTTTCATCGTCAATAAGAAGGTCAGAGGGATACAGTAAACCTGAAGTGAAGCATCTTAATCTATAACTAGTGTCACAGGAATGGTTCAAACATAGATAGTAGGAAGAGTCAGTCTTCTTGTACTTAAGTCGGCACTGTGCCTATTGTATTTAATTCCGATGCAATTTCTGTAATTCATCGTCAATAAGAAGGTCCAAGGGATACATTAAACCTGAAGTGAGGCATCCGAATCTATAACTACTGTCACAGGAATGTTTCAAAACATAGTCAGTAAGAATAAACAGTCTTCTTGTACTTAAGTCGGCATTGTGCCTTTTGTATTTAATTCCGATGCAATATCTGTGTTTCATTGTCAATAAGAAAGTCCAAGGGATACAGTAAACATATAGTGTAGCATCGGAATCTAAAACTTGTCTCACAGGAAATGTTCAAAACATAGTCATTAAGAATTGTCAGTCTTCTTGCACTTAAATCGGCATTGTACCTTTTCAATTTAATTCCGATGCAATTTCTGTGTTTCGTCGTCAATAGGAAGGTACAAGTAATACAGTAAACCTGAAGTGAAGCATCGGAATCTAAAACCGGATACACAGGAAAGGTTCAAAACATAGAGAGTAACAAGAGCCAGTCATCTTGTATTTGAGTCGGCATAGTGCCTTTTGTATTTAATTCCGATGCAATTTATGTGTTTTATCGTCAATAAGAAGGTCAGAGGGATACAGTAAACCTGAAGTGAAGCATCGGAATCAATAAGTGGTGCCACAGGAATGGTTCAAAGCATAGTCAGTAAGAAGAATCAGTCTTCTTGTACTTAAGTCGGCATGGTGCATTTCGTATTCAATTCCGATGCAATTTCGGTGTTTTATCGTCAATAAAAAGGTCCAAGGGATACAGTAAACCTGAAGTGCAGCATCGGAATCTATAACTAGTGTCACAGGAATGGTTCAAATCATAGACAGTAAGAAGAGTCAGTCTTCTTGTACTTAAGTCGGCATTTTGCCTTTTCTACTTAATTCCGATGCAATTTCTGTGTTTCATCATCAATAAGAAGGTCGGAGGGATACAGTAAACCTGAAGTGTAGCATCGGAGGCTATAACTAGTGTCACAGGAATGGTTCAAAGCATAGTCAGCAAGAAGAGTCAGTCTTCTTGTCCTTAAGTCGGCATTGTGCTTTTTCTATTTAATTCCGATGCAATTTCTGTGTTTCATCGTCAATAATAAGGTCCAAGGGATACAGCAAACCTGAAGTGAGGCATCGGAATCTATAACTAGTGTCACAGGAATGGTTCAAAACATAGTCAGTAAGATGAGTCAGTCTTCTTGTACTTAAGTCGGCATTGTGTCTTTTCAATTTAATTCCGATGCAATTTCTGTGTTTCGTCGACAATAGGAAGGTACAAGTAATACAGTAAACCTGAAGTGAAGCATCGGAATCTAAAACCGGTCCCACAGGAAAGGTTCAAAACATAGAGAGTAACAAGAACCAGTCATCTTGTATTTGAGTCGGCATTGTGCCTTTTGTATTTAATTCCGATGCAATTTATGGGTTTCATCGTGAATAAGAAGGTCGGGGGGATACAGTAAACCTGAAGTGAAGCATCGGAATCTATAACTAGTGTCACAGGAATGGTTAAAAAATAGACAGTAAGAAGAGTCAGTCTTCTTGTACTTAAGTCGGCATTGCGCCTTTTCTATTTAATTCCGATGCAATTTCGGTGTTTCATCGTCAATAAGAAGGTCCAAGAGATACAGTAAACCTGAAGTGAAGCATCGGAATCTATAACTAGGGTCACAGGAATGGTTCAAAACATAGACAGTAAGAAGAGTCAGTCTTCTTGTACTTAAAACGGCATTTTGCCTTTTGTATTTAATTCCGATGCAATTTTTGTGTTTCATCGTCAATAAGAAGGTCAGAGGGATACAGTAAACCTGAAGTGAAGCATCGGAATCTATAACTAGTGTCACAGGAATGGTTCAAAACATAGTAAGTAAGATGAGTCAGTTTTCTTGTACATAATTCGGCATTGTGCCTCTTCTATTTAATTCCGATGTAATTTCTGTGATTCATCGTCAATAAGGAGGTCCAAGGGATACAGTAAACCTGAAGTGAAGCATCGGAATCTATAACTAGTGACACAGGACTGGTTCAAAATATATACAGTAAGAAGAGTCAGTCTTCTTGTACTTAAGTCGGCATTGTGCATTTTCTACTTAATTCCGATGCAATATCTGTGTATCATCTTCAATAGGAAGGTCAGAGGGATACAGTAAACCTGAGGTGAAGCATCGGAATCTATAACTAGTGTTACAGGAATGGTTCAAAACATAGACAGTAACAAGAGTCAGTCTTCTTGTACTTAAGACGGCATTGTGCCTTTCCTATTTAATTCCGACGCAATTTCTGTGTTTCATCGTCAATAGGAAGGTCAGAGGGATACAGTTAACCTGAAGTGAAGCATCGGAATCTATAACTGGTGTCACAGGAATTGTTCAAATCATAGACAATAGGAAGGGTCAGACTTCTTGAACTTAAGTCGGTATTGTGCCTTTTCTATTTAATTCTGATGCAATTTCTGTGTTTCATCGTCGATAAGAAGGTCCATGGGATACAGTAAACCTGAAGTGAAGCATCGGAATCTATCACCAGTGTCACAGGAATGTTTCAAAACATAGACAGCAAGAAGAGTCAGTCCTCTTGTACTTAAGTCGGCATTGTGCTTTTTGTATCAAATTCCGATGCTATTTCTGTGTATCATCGTCAATAAGAAGGTCAGAGGGATACAGTAAACCTGAAGTGAAGCATCGGAATCTACAACTAGTGTCACAGGAATGTTTCAAAACATAGTCAGTAAGAATAGTCAGTCTTCTTGTACTTAAGTCGGCATTGTGCCTTTTGTATTTAATTCCGATGCAATATCTGTGTTCCATTGTCAATAAGAAAGTCCAAGGGATACAGTAAACATATAGTGAAGCATCGGAATCTAAAACTTGTCTCACAGGAAATGTTCAAAACGTAGTCATTAAGAATTGTCAGTCTTCTTGTACTTAAATCGGCATTGTGCCTTTTCAATTTAATTCCGATGCAATTTCGGTGTTTCATCGTCAATAAGAAGGTCCAAGAGATACAGTAAACCTGAAGTGAAGCATCGGAATCTATAACTAGGGTCACAGGAATGGTTCACAACATAGACAGTAAGAAGAGTCAGTCTTCTTGTACTTAAAACGGCATTTTGCCTTTTGTATTTAATTCCGATGCAATTTTTGTGTTTCATCGTCAATAAGAAGGTCAGAGGGATACAGTAAACCTGAAGTGAAGCATCGGAATCTATAACTAGTGTCACAGGAATGGTTCAAAACATAGTAAGTAAGATGAGTCAGTTTTCTTGTACATAATTCGGCATTGTGCCTCTTCTATTTAATTCCGATGTAATTTCTGTGATTCATCGTCGATAAGAAGGTCCAAGGGATACAGTAAACCTGAAGTGAAGCATCGGAATCTATAACTAGTGTCACAGGACTGGTTCAAAATATATACAGTAAGAAGAGTCAGTCTTCTTGTACTTAAGTCGGCATTGTGCATTTTCTACTTAATTCCGATGCAATATCTGTGTTTCATATTCAATAGGAAGGTCAGAGGGATACAGTAAACCTGAGGTGAAGCATCGGAATCTATAACTAGTGTTACAAGAATGGTTCAAAACATAGACAGTAACAAGAGTCAGTCTTCTTGTAATCAAGACGGCATTGTGCTTTACCTATTTAATTCCGACGCAATTTCTGTGTTTCATCGTCAATAGGAAGGTCAGAGGGATACAGTTAACCTGAAGTGAAGCATCGGAATCTATAACTGGTGTCACAGGAATGGTTCAAATCATAGACAATAGGAAGGGTCAGACTTCTTGAACTTAAGTCGGTATAGTGCCTTTTCTATTTAATTCTGATGCAATTTCTGTGTTTCATCGTCGATAAGAAGGTCCATGGGATACAGTAAACCCTTAAGTGAAACATCGGAATCTATAACCAGTGTCACAGGAATGTTTCAAAACATAGACAGCAAGAAGAGTCAGTCCTCTTGTACTTAAGTCGGCATTGTGCTTTTTGTATCTAATTCCGATGCTATTTCTGTGTATCATCGTCAATAAGAAGGTCAGAGGGATACAGTAAACCTGAAGTGAAGCATCGGAATCTACAACTAGTGTCACAGGAATGGTTCAAAACATAGACAGTAGGAAGAGGCATTCTTCTTGTACTTAAGTCGGCATTGTGCATTTTCTATTTAATTCCGATGCAATTTCTGTGTTTCATCGTCAATAAGAAGGTCAGAGGGATACAGTCAACCTGAAGTGAGTCATCGGAATCTATAACTAGAGTCACAGGAATGGTTCAAAACATAGACAGTAGGAAGAGTCAGTCTATATGTACTTAATACGGCATTGTGCCTTTTGTATTTAATTCCGATGCAATTTCTGTGTTTCATCGTCAATAAGAAGTACAGAGGGATACAGTAAATCCTGATGTGAAGCATCAGAATCTATAACTAGTGTCACAGGAAAGGTTCAAAACATAGACAGTACGAAGAGTCAGTCTACTTGTACTTAAGTCGGAATTGTGCCTTTTCTATTTAATTCCGATGCAATTTCTGTGTTTCATCGTGAATAGGAAGGTCCAAGGGATACAGTACACCTGAAGCGAAGCATCGGAATCTATAACTAGTGTCTCAGGAATGGTTCAAATCATAGACAGTAAGAAGAGTCAGTCTTCTCGTATTTAAGTCAGCATTGTGCCTTTTCTATTTAATTCCGATGCAATTTCTGTGTTTCATCATCAATAAGAAGGTCCAAGGGATACAGTAAACCTGAAGTGAGGCATCCGAATCTATAACTACTGTCAGAGGAATGTTTCAAAACATAGTCAGTAAGAATAGTCAGTCTTCTTGTACTTAAGTCGGCATTGTGCCTTTTGTATTTAATTCCGATGTAATTTCTGTGTTTCGTCGTCAATAGGAAGGTACAAGTAATACAGTAAACCTGAAGTGAAGCATCGGAATCTAAAACCGGACACACAGGAAAGGTTCAAAACATAGAGAGTAACAAGAGCCAGTCATCTTGTATTTGAGTCGGCATAGTGCCTTTTGTATTTAATTCCGATGCAATTTATGTGTTTTATCGTCAATAAGAAGGTCAGAGGGATACAGTAAACCTGAAGTGAAGCATCGGAATCAATAAGTGGTGCCACAGGAATGGTTCAAAGCATAGTCAGTAAGAAGAATCAGTGTTCTTGTACTTAAGTCGGCATGGTGCATTTCGTATTCAATTCCGATGCAATTTCGTTGTTTCATCGTCAATAAAAAGGTCCAAGGGATACAGTAAACCTGAAGTGAGGGATCGGAATCTATAACTAGTGTCACAGGAATGGTTCAAAACATAGTCAGTAAGAAGAGTCAGTCTTCTTGTACTTAAGTCGGCATTGTGTCTTTTCTATTTAATTCCGATGCAATTTCTGTGTTTCGTCGACAATAGGAAGGTACAAGTAATACAGTAAACCTGAAGTGAAGCATCGGAATCTAAAACCGGTCCCACAGGAAAGGTTCAAAACATAGAGAGTAACAAGAACCAGTCATCTTGTATTTGAGTCGGCATTGTGCCTTTTGTATTTAATTCCGATGCAATGTATGTGTTTCATCGTCAATAAGAAGGTCAGAGGGATACAGTAAACCTGAAGTGAAGCATCGGAATCTATAACTAGTGTCACAGGAATGGTTAAAAAATAGACAGTAAGAAGAGTCAGTCTTCTTGTACTTAAGTCGGCATTGTGCCTTTTCTATTTAATTCCGATGCAATTTCGGTGTTTCATCGTCAATAGGAAGGTCCAAGAGATACAGTAAACCTGAAGTGAAGCATCGGAATCTATAACTAGGGTCACAGGAATGGTTCAAAACATAGACAGTAAGAAGAGTCAGTCTTCTTGTACTTAAAACGGCATTTTGCCTTTTGTATTTAATTCCGATGCAATTTTCGTGTTTCATCGGCAATAAGAAGGTCAGAGGGATACAGTAAACCTGAAGTGAAGCATCGGAATCTATAACTAGTGTCACGGGAATGGTTCAAAACATAGTAAGTAAGATGAGTCAGTTTTCTTGTACATAATTCGGCATTGTGATTCTTCTATTTAATTCCGATGTAATTTCTGTGATTCACCGTCAATAAGAAGGTCCAAGGGATACACTAAACCTGAAGTGAAGCATCGGAATCTATATCTAGTGTCACAGGACTGGTTCAAAATATATACAGTAAGAAGAGTCAGTCTTCTTGTACTTAAGTCGGCATTGTGCATTTTCTACTTAATTCCGATGCAATATCTGTGTTTCATCTTCAATAGGAAGGTCAGAGGGATACAGTAAACCTGAGGTGAAGCATCGGAATCTATAACTAGTGTTACAGGAATGGTTCAAAACATAGACAGTAACAAGAGTCAGTCTTCTTGTACATAAGACGGCATTGTGCCTCTCCTATTTAATTCCGACGCTATTTCTGTGTTTCATCGTCAATAGGAAGGTCAGAGGGATACAGTTAACCTGAAGTGAAGCATCGGAGGCTATAACTAGTGTCACAGGAATGGTTTAAAGCATAGTCAGCAAGAAGAGTCAGTCTTCTTGTCCTTAAGTCGGCATTGTGCTTTTTCTATTTAATTCCGATGCAATTTCTGTGTTTCATCGTCAATAAGAAGGTCCAAGGGATACAGTAAACCTGAAGTGAGGCATCGGAATCTATAACTAGTATCACAGGAATGGTTCAAAACATAGTCAGTAAGAAGAGTCAGTCTTCTTGTACTTAAGTCGGCATTGTGTCTTTTCTATTTAATTCCGATGCAATTTCTGTGTTTCGTCGACAATAGGAAGGTACAAGTAATACAGTAAACCTGAAGTGAAGCATCGGAATCTAAAACCGGTCCCACAGGAAAGGTTCAAACATAGAGAGTAACAAGAACCAGTCATCTTGTATTTGAGTCGGCATTGTGCCTTTTGTATTTAATTCCGATGCAATTTATGTGTTTCATCGTCAATAAGAAGGTCAGAGGGATACAGTAAACCTGAAGTGAAGCATCGGAATCTATAACTAGTGTCACAGGAATGGTTAAAAAATAGACAGTAAGAAGAGTCAGTCTTCTTGTACTTAAGTCGGCATTGTGCCTTTTCTATTTAATTCCGATGCAATTTCGGTGTTTCGTCGTCAATAAGAACGTCCAAGAGATACAGTAAACCTGAAGTGAAGCATCGGAATCTATAACTAGGGTCACAGGAATGGTTCAAAACATAGACAGTAAGAAGAGTCAGTCTTCTTGTACTTAAAACGGCATTTTGCCTTTTGTATTTAATTCCGATGCTATTTTCGTGTTTCATCGTCAATAAGAAGGTCAGAGGGATACAGTAAACCCGAAGTGAAGCATCGGAATCTATAACTAGTGTCACAGGAATGGTTCAAAACATAGTAAGTAAGATGAGTCAGTTTTCTTGTACATAATTCGGCATTGTGCACTTTCTACTTAATTCTGATGCAATATCTGTGTTTCATCTTCAATAGGAAGGTCAGAGGGATACAGTAAACCTGAGGTGAAGCATCGGAATCTATAACTAGTGTTACAGGAATGGTTCAAAACATAGACAGTAAGATGCGTCAGACTACTTGTACTTAAGTCGGCATTGTGCCTTTGGTATTTAATTCCGATGCAATTTCTGTGTTTCATCGTCAATAGGAAGGTCAGAGGGATACAGTTAACCTGAAGTGAAGCATCGGAATCTATAACTGGTGTCACAAGAATGGTTCAAATCATAGACAATAGGAAGGGTCAGACTTCTTGAACTTAAGTCGGTATTGTGCCTTTTCTATTTAATTCTGATGCAATTTCTGTGTTTCATCGTCGATAAGAAGGTCCATGGGATACAGTAAACCTGAAGTGAAGCATCGGAATCTATAACTAGTGTCACAGGAATGGTTCAAAGCATAGAGAGTAAGAAGAGTCAGTCTTCTTGTACTTAAGTCTGCATTGTGCCTTTTGTATTTAATTCCCAATCAATTTCTGTGTTTCATCGTCAATAAGAAGGTCCAAGGGAAACAGTAAACATATAGTGAAGCATCGGAATCTAAAACTTGTCTCACAGGAAATGTTCAAAACATAGTCATTAAGAAGAGTCAGTCTTCTTGTACTTAAGTCGGCATTGTGCCTTTTCTATTTAATTCCGATGTAATTTCTGTGTTTCGTCGTCAATAGGAAGGTACAAGTAATACAGTGAACCTGAAGTGAAGCATCGGAATTTAAAACAGGTCTCACAGGAAAGGTTCAAAACATAGAGAGTAACAAGAGCCAGGCATCTTGTATTTGAGTCGGCATTGTGCCTTTTGTATTTAATTCCGATGCAATTTATGTGTTTCATCGTCAATAAGAAGGTCCAAGGGATACAGTAAACCTGAAGTGAGGCATCGGAATCTATAACTAGTGTCACAGGAATGGTTCAAAACATAGTCAGTAAGAAGAGTAAGTCCTCTTGTACTTAAGTCGGCATTGTGTCTTTTCTATTTAATTCCAATGCAATTTCTGTGTTTCGTCGACAATTGGAAGGTACAAGTAATACAGTAAACCTGAAGTGAAGCATCGGAATCTAAAACCGGTCCCACAGGAAAGGTTCAAAACATAGAGAGTAACAAGAACCAGTCATCTTGTATTTGAGTCGGCATTGTGCCTTTTGTATTTAATTCCGATGCAATTTATGTGTTTCATCGTCAATAAGAAGGTCAGAGGGATACAGTAAACCTGAAGTGAAGCATCGGAATCTATAACAAGTGTCACAGGAATGGTTCAAAACATAGACAGTAAGAAGAGTCAGTCTTCTTGTACTTAAGTCGGCATTGTGCCTTTTCTATTTAATTCCGATGCAATTTCGGTGTTTCATCGTCAATAAGATGGTCCAAGCGATACAGTAAACCTGAAGTGAAGCATCGGAATCTATAACTAGGGTCACAGTAATGGTTCAAAACATAGACAGTAAGAAGAGTCAGTCTTCTTGTACTTAAAACGGCATTTTACCTTTTGTATTTACTTCCGATGCAATTTTTGTGTTTCATCGTCAATAAGAAGGTCAGAGGGATACAGTTAACCTGAAGTGAAGCATCGGAATCTATAACTAGTGTCACAGGAATGGTTCAAATCATAGGCAATAGGAAGGGTCAGACTTCTTGAACTTAAGTCGGCATTGTGCCTTTTCTATTTAATTCCGATGCAATTTCTGTGTTTCATCGTCGATAAGAAGGTCCAAGGGATACAGTAAACCTGAAGTGAAGCATCGGAATCTATAACCTGTGTCACAAGAATGTTTCAAAACATAGACAGCAAGAAGAGTCAGGCCTCTTGTACTTAAGTCGGCATTGTGCTTTTTGTATCTAATTCCGATGCTATTTCTGTGTATCATCGTCAATAAGAAGGTCAGAGGGATACAGTAAACCTGAAGTGAAGCATCGGAATCTATAACTAGTGCCACAGGAATGGTTCAAAACATAGACAGTAGGAAGAGGCATTCTTCTTGTTCTTAAGTCGGCATTGTGCCTTTTCTATTTAATTCCGATGCAATTTCTGTGCTTCATCGTCAATATGAAGGCAGAGGGATACAGTCAACCTGAAGTGAGTCATCGAAATCTATAACTAGAGTCACAGGAATGGTTCAAAACATAGACAGTAGGAAGAGTCAGTCTATATGTACTTAAGTCGGCATTGTGCCTTTTGTATTTAATTCCGATGCAATTTCTGTGTTTCATCGTCAATAAGAAGGTCAGTGGGATACAGTAAATCCTGAAGTGAAGCATCAGAATCTATAACTAGTGTCACAGAAATGGTTCAAAAGATAGACAGTACGAAGAGTCAGTCTACTTGTTCTTAAGTCGGCATTGTGCCTTTTCTATTTAATTCCAATGCAATTTCTGTGTTTCATCGTCAATAGGAAGGCCCACGGGATACAGTACACCTGAAGTGAAGCATCGGAATCTATAACTAGTGTCTCAGGAATGGTTCAAATCATAGACAGTAAGAAGAGTCAGTCTTCTTGTATTTAAGTCAGCATTGTGCCTTTTCTATTTACATCCGATGCAATTTCAGTGTTTCATCGTCAATAAGAAGGTCACAGGGATACAGTAAACCTGAAGTGTAGCATCGGAATCTATAACTAGTGTCACAGGAATGGTTCAAAGCATAGACAGTAAGAAAAGTCAGTCTACTTGTACTTAAGTCGGCATTGTGCCTTTTGTATATAATTCCGATGCAATTTTTGTGTTTCATCGTCAGTAAGAAGTTCCAAGGGATATAGTACACCTGAAGTGAAGCATCGGAATCTATAACTAGTGTCACAGGAATGGTTCAAATCATAGATATTAAGAAGAGTCAGTCTTCTTGTAATTAAGTCAGCATTGTGCCTTTTCTATTTAATTCCGATGCAATTTCTGTGTTTCATCGTCGATAAGAACGTCCAAGGGATACAGTAAACCAGAAGTGAAGCATCGGAATCTATAACTAGTGTCATAGGAATTGTTGAAACATAGACAGTAAGAAGAGTCAGTCTGCTTGTACTTAAGTAGGCATTGTGCCTTTTGTATTTAATTCCGATTCAATTTCACTGTTTCATCGTCAATAAGAAGGTCCAAGGGATACAGTACACCTGAAGTTAAGCATCGGAATCTATAACTAGTGTCACAGGAATGGTTCAAAACATAGACATTAGGTAGAGTCAGACTTTTTGTACTTAAGTCGGCATTGTGCCTTTTCTATTTTATTCCGATGCAATTTCTGTGTTTCATCGCCAATAAGAAGGTCTGAGGGATACAGTCAACCTGAAGTGAGTCATCGGAATCTATAACTAGTGTCACAGGAATGGTTCAAAACATAGACAGTAGGAAGAGTCAGTCTACATGTACCTAAGTCGGCATTGTGCCTTTTGTATTTAATTCCGATGCAATTTCTGTTTTTAATCGTCAATAAGAAGGTCAGAGGGATACAGTAAAATTGAAGTGAAGCATCAGAATCTATAACTTGTGTCACAGGAGTGGTTCAAAACATAGACAGTAAGAAGAGTCAGACTACTTGTACTTAAGTCGGCATTGTGCCTTTGGTATTTAATTCCGATGCAATTTCTGTGTTTCATCGTCAATAAGAAGGTCCAAGGGATACAGTACACCTGAAGTGAAGCACCGGATTCTATAACTAGTGTCACAGGAATGGTTCAAATCTTAGACAGTAAGAAGAGTCAGTCTTCTTGTACTTAAGTCAGCATTGTGCCTTTTCTATTTGATTCCGATGCAATTTCTGTGTTTCATCGCCAATAAGAAGGTCAGAGGGATACAGTAAACATATAGTGAAGCATCGGAATCTAAAACTGGTCTCACAGAAAATGTTCACAACATAGTCAGTAAGAAGAGTCAGTCTTCTTGTACTTAAGTCGGCATTGTGCCTTTTGTATTTAATTCTAATGCAATTTCTGTGTTTCATCGTCAATAAAAAGGTCAGAGGGATACAGTAAACCTAAAGTGAAGCATAGGAATCTATAATTAGTGTCACAGGAATCGTTCAAAACATAGACAGTAATAAGAGTCAGTCTTCTTCTACTTGAGTCGGCATTGTGCCTCTTGCATTTATATCCGATGCAATTTCTGTGTATCATCGTCAAAAAGAAGGTCAGAGGGATACAGTAAACGTGAAGTGAAGCATCGGAATCTATAACTAGTTTCACAGGAATGGTTCAAAACATAGACAATACGACGGGTCAGTCTTCTTGTACTTAAGTCGGCTTTGTGCCTTTTCTATTTAATTCCAATGCAATTTCTGTGTTTCGTCGTCAATAAGAAGGTTCAAGGGATACAGTAAACCTGAAGTGAAGCATCGGAATCTATAACTAGTGTCACAGGAATTGTTCAAACATAGACATTAAGAAGGGTCAGTCTTCTTGTACTTATGTCGGCATTGTGCCTTTTGTATTTAATTCCGATGAAATTTCTTTGTTTCATCGTCAATAAGAACGTCCAAGGGACACAGTAAACCTGAAGTGAAGCATCGGAATCTATAACTAGTGTCACAGGAAAGGTTCAAAACATAGACAGTAAGAAGAGTAACTCTTCTTGTACCTAAGTCTTCATTGTGCCTTTTGTATTTAATTCCGATGCAATTTCTGTGTTTCATCATCGATACGAAGGCCATAGGGATACAGTAAACCAGAAGTGAAGCATCGGAATCTATAACTAGTGTCACAGGAATGGTTCAAAACATAGACAGTAAGATGAGTCAGTCTTCTTGTACATAAGTCGGCATTGTGCCTTTTCTATTTAATTCCGATGCAATTTATGTGATTCATCGTAAATAAGAAGGTCCAAGGGATACAGCAAACCTGAAGTGAAGCATCGGAATCTATAACTTGTGTCACAGGAATGGTTCAAAACATAGACAGTAAGAAGAGTCAGTCTTCTTGTACTTAAGTCGGCATTGTGCCTTTTCTATTTAATTCCGATGTAATTTCTGTGTTTCACCTTCAATAGGAAGGTCAGAGGGATACAGTAAACCTGAAGTGTAGCATCGGAATCTGTAACTAGTGTCACAGGAATGGTTCAAAGCATAGACAGTAAGAAAAGTCAGTCTACATGTACTTAAGTCGGCATTGTGCCTTTTGTATTTAATTCCGATGCAATTTTTGTGTTTCATCGCCAGTAAGAAGTTCCAAGGTATACAGTACACCTGAAGTGAAGCATCGGAATCTATAACTAGTGTCACAGGAATGGTTCAAATCTTAGACAGTAAGAAGAGTCAGTCTTCTTGTACATAAGTCGGCATTGTGCCTTTTGTATTTAATTCCGATGCAATTTTTGTGTTTCGTCGTCAGTAAGAAGTTCCAAGGGATATAGTACACCTGAAGTGAAGCATCGGAATCTATAACTAGTGTCACACTAATGGTTCAAATCATAGATATTAAGAAGAGTCAGTCTTCTTGTAATTAAGTCAGCATTGTGCCTTTTCTATTTAATTCCGATGCACTTTCTGTGTTTCATCGTCGATAAGAACGTCCAAGGGATACAGTAATCCTGTAGTGAAGCATCGGAATCTATAACTAGTGTCACAGGAATTGTTGAAACATAGACAGTAAGAAGAGTCAGTCTACTTGTACTTAAGTAGGCATTGTGCCTATTGTATTCAATTCCGATGCAATTTCACTGTTTCATCGTCAATAAGAAGGTCCAAGGGATACAGTACACCTGAAGTTAAGCATCGGAATCTACAACTAGTGTCACAGGAATGGTTCAAAACACAGACAGTAGGAAGAGTCAGTCTACATGTACCTAAGTCGGCATTGTGCCTTTTGTATTTAATTCCGATGCAATTTCTGTTTTTAATCGTCAATAAGAAGGTCAGAGGGATACAGTAAACTTGAAGTGAAGCATCAGAATCTATAACTAGTGTCACAGGAGTGGTTCAAAACATAGACAGTAAGAAGAGTCAGACTACCTCTACTTAAGTCGGCATTGTGCCTTTGTTTTTTAATTCCGATGCAATTTCTGTGTTTCATCGTCAATAAGAAGGTCCAAGGGATACAGTACACCTGAAGTGAAGCACCGGATTCTATAACTAGTGTCACAGGAATGGTTCAAATCTTAGACAGTAAGAAGAGTCAGTCTTCTTGTACTTAAGTCAGCATTGTGCCTTTTCTATTTAATTCCGATGCAATTTCTGTGTTTCATCGCCAATAAGTAGGTCAGAGGGATACAGTAAACATATAGTGAAGCATCGGAATCTAAAACTGGTCTCACAGAAAATGTTCACAACATAGTCAGTAAGAAGAGTCAGTCTTCTTGTACTTAAGTCGGCATTGTGCCTTTTGTATTTAATTCCCATGCAATTTCTGTGTTTCATCGTCAATAAAAAGGTCAGAGGGATACAGTAAACCTGAAGTGAAGCATCGGAATCTATAACTAGTGTCGCAGGAATCGTTCAAAACATAGACAGTAGGAAGAGTCAGTCTTCTTCTACTTGAGTCGGCATTGTGCCTCTTGTATTTATATCCGATGCAATTTCTGTTTTTAATCGTCAATAATAAGGTCAGAGGGATACAGTAAACTTGAAGTGAAGGATCAGAATCTATAACTAGTGTCACAGGAGTGGTTCAAAACATAGACAGTAAGAAGATTCAGACTACTTGTACTTAAGTCGGCATTGTGCCTTTGGTATTTAATTCCGATGCAATTTCTGTGTTTCATCGTCAATAAGAAGGTCCAAGGGATACAGTACACCTGAAGTGAAGCACCGGATTCTATAACTAGTGTCATAGGAATGGTTCAAATCTTAGACAGTAAGAAGAGTCAGTCTTCTTGTACTTAAGTCAGCATTGTGCCTTTTCTATTTAATTCCGATGCAATTTCTGTGTTTCATCGCCAATAAGAAGGTCAGAGGGATACAGTAAACATATAGTGAAGCATCGGAATCTAAAACTGGTCTCACAGAACTTATATTCACAACATAGTAAGAAGAGTCAGTCTTCTTGTACTTAAGTCGGCATTGTGCCTTTTGTATTTAATTCCCATGCAATTTCTGTGTTTCATCGTCAATAAAAAGGTCAGAGGGATACAGTAAACCTGAAGTGAAGCATCGGAATCTATGACTAGTGTCACAGGAATCGTTCAAAACATAGACAGTAGGAAGAGTCAGTCTTCTTCTACTTGAGTCGGCATTGTGCCTCTTGTATTTATATCCGATGCAATTTCTGTGTATCATCGTCAAAAAGAAGGTCAGAGGGATACAGTAAACCTGAAGTGAAGCATCGGAATCTATAACTAGTGTCACAGGAATGGTTCAAAACATAGACAATACGAAGGGTCAGTCTTCTTGTACTTAAGTCGGCTTTGTGCCTTTTCTATTTAATTCCGATGCAATTTCTGTGTTTCGTCGTCAATAAGAAGGTTAAAGGGATACAGTAAACCTGAAGTGAAGCATCGGAATCTATAACTAGTGTCACAGGAATTGTTCAAACATAGACAGTAAGAAGAGTCAGTCTTCTAGTACTTAAGTCGGCATTGTGCCTTTTGTATTTAATTCCGATGAAATTTCTTTGTTTCATCGTCAATAAGAAGGTCCAAGGGATACGGTAAACCTGAAGTGAAGCATCGGAATCTATAACTAGTGTCACAGGAAAGGTTCAAAACATAGACAGTAAGAAGAGTAACTCTTCTTGTACCTAATTCGGCATTGTGTTCTTTGTATTTAATTCCGATGCAATTTCTGTGTTTCATCATCGATACGAAGGCCATAGGGATACAGTAAACCAGAAGTGAAGCATCGGAATTTATAACTAGTGTCACAGGAATGGTTCAAAACATAGACAGTAAGAAGAGTCAGTCTTCTTGTACTTAAGTCGGCATTGTTTCTTTTCTATTTAATTCCGATGTAATTTCTGTGTTTCACCTTCAATAGGAAGGTAAGAGGGATACAGTAAACCTGACGTGAAGCATCGGAATCTTTAACTAGTGTCACAGGAATGGTTCAAAACATAGACAGTAGGAGGAGTCACTCTTCTTGTACTTGAGTCGGCATTGTGCCTTTTGTATTTATTTCCGTTGCAATTTCTGTGTTTCATCGTCAATAAGAATGTCAGAGAGATACAGAAACCTGAATTGAAGCATCGGAATCTATTACTAGTGTCACAGGAATGGTTCAAACCATAGACAGTAGGAAGAGTCATTCTTCTTGTACATAAGTCGGCATTGTGCCTTTTCTATTTAATTCCGATGCAATTTCTGTGTTTCATCGTCAACAAGAAGGTCAGAGGGATACAGTAAACCTGAAGTGAGGCATCGGAATCTATAACTAGTGTCACAGGAATGGTTCAAAACATAGACAGTAGGAAGAGTCACTCTTCTTGTACTTGAGTCGGCATTGTGCCTTTTGTATTTATTTCCCTAGCAATTTCTGTGTTTCATCGTCAATAAGAATGTCAGAGAGATACATAAACCTGAATTGAAGCATCGGAATCTATAACTAGTGTCACAGGAATGGTTCAAAACATAGACAGTGGGAAGAGTCATTCTTCTTGTACTTAAGTCGGCATTGTGCCTTTTCTATTTAATTCCGATGCAATTTCTGTGTTTCATCGTCAATATGAAGGCAGAGGGATACAGTCAACCTGAAGTGAGTCATCGGAATCTATAACTAGAGTCACAGGAATGGTTCAAAACATAGACAGTAGGAAGAGTCAGTCTATTTGTACTTAAGTCGGCATTGTGCCTTTTGTATTTAATTCCGATGCAATTTTTGAGTTTCATCGTCAGTAAGAAGTTCCAAGGGATATAGTACACCTGAAGTGAAGCATCGGAATCTATAACTAGTCTCACAGGAATGGTTCAAATCATAGATATTAAGAAGAGTCAGTCTTCTTGTAATTAAGTCAGCATTGTGCCTTTTCTATTTAATTCCGATGCAATTTCTGTGTTTCATCGTCGATAAGAACGTCCAAGGGATACAGTAAACCTGTAGTGAAGCATCGGAATCTATAACTAGTGTCACAGGAATTGTTGAAACATAGACAGTAAGAAGAGTCAGTCTACTTGTACTTAAGTAGGCATTGTGCCTTTTGCATTTAATTCCGATACAATTTCACTTTTTCATCGTCAATAAGAAGGTCCAAGGGATACAGTACACCTGAAGTTAAGCATCGGAATCTATAACTAGTGTCACAGGAATGGTTCAAAACACAGACATTAGGTAGAGTCAGACTTCTTGTACTTAAGTCGGCATTGTGCCTTTTCTATTTAATTCCGATGCAATTTCTGTGTTTCATCGCCAATAAGAAGGTCAGAGGGATAGAGTCAACCTGAAGTGAGTCATCGGAATCTATAACTAGTGTCACAGGAGTGGTTCAAAGCATAGACAGTAGGAAGAGTCAGTCTACATGTACCTAAGTCGGCATTGTGCCTTTTGTATTTAATTCCGATGCAATTTCTGTTTTTAATCGTCAATAAGAAGGTCAGAGGGATACAGTAAACCTGAAGTGAAGCATCAGAATCTATAACTAGTGTCGCAGGAGTGGTTCAAAACATAGACAGTAAGATGAGTCAGACTACTTGTACTTAAGTCGGCATTGTGCCTTTGGTATTTAATTCCGATGCAATTTCTGTGTTTCATCGTCAATAAGAAGGTCCAAGGGATACAGTACACCTGAAGTGAAGCACCGGATTCTATAACTAGTGTCACATTAATGGTTCAAATCTTAGTCAGTAAGAAGAGTCAGTCTTCTTGTACTTAAGTCAGCATTGTGCCTTTTCTATTTAATTCCGATGCAATTTCTGTGTTTCATCGCCAACAAGAAGGTCAGAGGGATACAGTAAACATATAGTGAAGCATCGGAATCTAAAACTGGTCTCACAGAAAATGTTCACAACATAGTCAGTAAGAAGAGTCAGTCTTGTTGTACTTAAGTCGGCATTGTGCCTTTTGTATTTAATTCCCATGCAATTTCTGTGTTTCATCGTCAATAAAAAGGTCAGAGGGATACAGTAAACCTGAAGTGAAGCATCGGAATCTATAACTAGTGTCACAGGAATCGTTCAAAACATAGACAGTAGGAAGAGTCAGTCTTCTTCTACTTGAGTCGGCATTGTGCCTCTTGTATTTATATCCGATGCAATTTCTGTGTATCATCGTCAAAAAGAAGGTCAGAGGGATACAGTAAACCTGAAGTGAAGCATCGGAATCTATAACTAGTGTCACAGGAATGGTTCAAAACGTAGACAATACGAAGGGTCAGTCTTCTTGTACTTAAGTCGGCTTTGTGCCTTTTCCATTTAATTCCGATGCAATTTCTGTGTTTCGTCGTCAATAAGAAGGTTCAAGGGATACAGTAAACCTGAAGTGAAGCATCGGAATCTATAACTAGTGTCACAGGAATTGTTCAAACATAGACAGTAAGAAGAGTCAGTCTTCTTGTACTTAAGTCGGCATTGTGCCTTTTGTATTTAATTCCGATGAAATTTCTTTGTTTCATCGTCAATAAGAACGTCCAAGGGATACAGTAAACCTGAAGTGAAGCATCGGAATCTATAACTAGTGTCACAGGAAAGGTTCAAAACATAGACAGTAAGAAGAGTAACTCTTCTTGTACCTAAGTCTTCATTGTGCCTTTTGTATTTAATTCCGATGCAATTTCTGTGTTTCATCATCGATACGAAGGCCATAGGGATACAGTAAACCAGAAGTGAAGCATCGGAATCTATAACTAGTGTCACAGGAATGGTTCAAAACATAGACAGTAAGATGAGTCAGTCTTCTTGTACTTAAGTCGGCATTGTGCCTTTTCTATTTCATTCCGATGTAATTTCTGTGTTTCACCTTCAATAGGAAGGACAGAGGGATACAGTAAACCTGAAGTGTAGCATCGGAATCTATAACTAGTGTCACAGGAATGGTTCAAAGCATAGACAGTAAGAAAAGTCAGTCTACTTGTACTTAAGTCGGCATTGTGCCTTTTGTACTTAATTCCGATGCAATTTCTGTGATTCATCGTAAATAAGAAGGTCCAAGGGATACAGCAAACCTGAAGTGAAGCATCGGAATCTATAACTTGTGTCACAGGAATGGTTCAAAACATAGACAGTAAGAAGAGTCAGTCTTCTTGTACTTAAGTCGGCATTGTGCCTTTTCTATTTCATTCCGATGTAATTTCTGTGTTTCACCTTCAATAGGAAGGACAGAGGGATACAGTAAACCTGAAGTGTAGCATCGGAATCTATAACTAGTGTCACAGGAATGGTTCAAAGCATAGACAGTAAGAAAAGTCAGTCTACTTGTACTTAAGTCGGCATTGTGCCTTTTGTACTTAATTCCGATGCAATTTTTGTGTTTCATCGTCAGTAAGAAGTTCCAAGGGATATAGTACACCTGAAGTGAAGCACCGGACTCTATAACTAGTGTCACAGGAATGGTATCAAATCTTAGACAGTAAGAAGAGTCAGTCTTCTTGTACTTAAGTCAGCATTGTGCCTTTTCTATTTAATTCCGATGCAATTTCTGTGTTTCATCGCCAATAAGAAGGTCAGAGGGATACAGTAAACATATAGTGAAGCATCGGAATCTAAAACTGGTCTCACAGAAAATGTTCACAACATAGTCAGTAAGAAGAGTCAGTCGTTTTGTACTTAAGTCGGCATTGTGCCTTTTGTATTTAATTCCGATGCAATTTCTGTGTTTCATCATCGATACGAAGGCCATAGGGATACAGTAAACCAGAAGTGAAGCATCGGAATCTATAACTAGTGTCACAGGAATGGTTCAAAACATAGACAGTAAGATGAGTCAGTCTTCTTGTACATAAGTGGGCATTGTGCCTTTTCTATTTAATTCCGATGCAATTTCTGTGATTCATCGTAAATAAGAAGGTCCAAGGGATACAGCAAACCTGAAGTGAAACATCGGAATCTATAACTTGTGTCACAGGAATGGTTCAAAACATATACAGTAAGAAGAGTCAATCTTCTTGTACTTAAGTCTTCATTGTGCCTTTTCTATTTAATTCCGATGTAATTTCTGTGTTTCACCTTCAATAGGAAGGTCAGAGGGATACAGTAAACCTGAAGTGAAGCATCGGAATCTTTAACTAGTGTCACAGGAGTGGTTCAAAACATAGACAGTAAGAAGAGTCAGACTACTTGTACTTAAGTCGGCATTGTGCCTTTGGTATTTAATTCCGATGCAATTTCTGTGTTTAATCGTCAATAAGAAGGTCCAATGGATACAGTACACCTGAAGTGAAGCACCGGATTCTATACCTAGTGTCACAGGAATGGTTCAAATCTTAGACAGTAAGAAGAGTCAGTCTTCTTGTACATAAGTCGGCATTGTGCCTTTTCTATTTAATTCCGATGAAATTTCTGTGTTTCATCGTCAACAAGAAGGTCAGAGGGATACAGTAAACCTGAAGTGAAGCATCGGAATCTATAACTAGTGTCACAGGAATGGTTCAAAACATAGACAGTAGGAAGAGTCGCTCTTCTTGTACTTGAGTCGGCATTGTGCCTTTTGTATTTATTTCCGTTGCAATTTCTCTGTTTCATCGTCAATAAGAATGTCAGAGAGATACAGAAACCTGAATTGAAGTATCGGAATCTATAACTAGTGTCACAGGAATGGTTCAAAACATAGACAGTAGGGAGAGTCATTCTTTTTGTACATAAGTCGGCATTGTGCCTTTTGTATTTAATTCCGATGCAATTTTTGTGTTTCGTCGTCAGTAAGAAGTTCCAAGGGATATAGCACACCTGAAGTGAAGCATCGGAATCTATAACTAGTGTCACAGGAATGGTTCAAATCATAGATATTAAGAAGAGTCAGTCTTCTTGTAATTAAGTCAGCATTGTGCCTTTTCTATTTAATTCCGATGCACTTTCTGTGTTTCATCGTCGATAAGAACGTCCAAGGGATACAGTAAACCTGTAGTGAAGCATCGGAATCTATAACTAGTGTCAATGGAATTGTTGAAACATAGACAGTAAGAAGAGTCAGTCTACTTGTACTTAAGTAGGCATTGTGCCTTTTGTATTTAATTCCGATGCAATTTCACTGCTTCATCGTCAATAAGAAGGTCCAAGGGATACAGTACACCTGAAGTTAAGCATCGGAATCTATAACTAGTGTCACAGGAATGGTTCAAAACATAGACAGTAGGAAGAGTCAGTCTACATGTACCTAAGTCGGCATTGTGCCTTTTGTATTTAATTCCGATGCAATTTCTGTTTTTAATCGTCAATAAGGTCAGAGGGATACAGTAAACTTGAAGTGAAGCATCAGAATCTATAACTAGTGTCACAGGAGTGGTTCAAAACATAGACAGTAAGAAGAGTCAGACTACCTCTACTTAAGTCGGCATTGTGCCTTAGGTATTTAATTCCGATGCAATTTCTGTGTTTCATCGTCAATAAGAAGGTCCAAGGGATACAGTACACCTGAAGTGAAGCACCGGATTCTATAACTAGTGTCACAGGAATGGTTCAAATCTTAGACAGTCAGAAGAGTCAGTCTTCTTGTACTTAAGTCAGCATTGTGCCTTTTCTATTTAATTCCGATGCAATTTCTGTGTTTCATCGCCAATAAGAAGGTCAGAGGGATACAGTAAACATATAGTGAAGCATCGGAATCTAAAACTGGTCTCACAGAAAATGTTCACAACATAGTCAGTAAGAAGAGTCAGTCTTCTTGTACTTAAGTCGGCATTGTGCCTTTTGTATTTAATTCCCATGCAATTTCTGTGTTTCATCGTCAATAAAAAGGTCAGAGGGATACAGTAAACGTGAAGTGAAGCATCGGAATCTATAACTAGTGTCACAGGAATCGTTCAAAACATAGACAGTAGGAAGAGTCAGTCTTCTTCTACTTTAGTCGGCATTGTGCCTCTTGTATTTATATCCGATGCAATTTCTGTGTATCATCGTCAAAAAGAAGGTCAGAGGGATACAGTAAACCTGAAGTGAAGCATCGGAATCTATAACTAGTGTCACAGGAATGGTTCAAAACATAGACAGTAAGAAGAGTCAGTCTTCTTGTACTTAAGTCGGCATTGTTTCTTTTCTATTTAATTCCGATGTGATTTCTGTGTTTCACCTTCAATAGGAAGGTAAGAGGGATACAGTAAACCTAACGTGAAGCATCGGAATCTTTAACTAGTGTCACAGGAATGGTTCAAAACATAGACAATACGAAGGGTCAGTCTTCTTGTACTTAAGTCGGCTTTGTGCCTTTTCTATTTAATTCCGATGCAATTTCTGTGTTTCGTCGTCAATAAGAAGGTTCAAGGGATACAGTAAACCTGAAGTGAAGCATCGGAATCTATAACTAGTGTCACAGGAATTGTTCAAACATAGACAGTAAGAAGAGTCAGTCTTCTTGTACTTAAGTCGGCATTGTGCCTTTTGTATTTAATTCCGATGAAATTTCTGTGTTTCACCTTCAATAGGAAGGTAAGAGGGATACAGTAAACCTAACGTGAAGCATCGGAATCTTTAACTAGTGTCACAGGAATGGTTCAAAACATAGACAGTAAAAAGAATCAGTCTTCTTGTACATAAGTCGGCATTGTGCCTTTTCTATTTAATTCCGATGCAATTTCTGTGTTTCATCTTCAACAAGAAGGTCAGAGGGATACAGTACACCTGAAGTGAAGCATCGGAATCTATAACTAGTGTCACAGGAATGGTTCAAAACATTGACAGTAGGAAGAGTCACTCTTCTTGTACTTGAGTCGGCATTGTGCCTTTTGTATTTATTTCCGTTGCAATTTCTGTGTTTCATCGTCAATAAGAATGTCAGAGAGATACAGAAACCTGAATTGAAGCATCGGAATCTATTACTAGTGTCACAGGAATGGTTCAAAACATAGACAGTAGGAAGAGTCATTCTTCTTGTACATAAGTCGGCATTGTGCCTTTTCTATTTAATTCCGATGCAATTTCTGTGTTTCATCGTCAACAAGAAGGTCAGAGGGATACAGTAAACCTGAAGTGAAGCATCGGAATCTATAACTAGTGTCACAGGAATGGTTCAAAACATAGACAGTAGGAAGAGTCACTCTTCTTGTACTTGAGTCGGCATTGTGCCTTTTGTATTTATTTCCGTAGCAATTTCTGTGTTTCATCGTCAATAAGAATGTCAGAGAGATACATAAACCTGAATTGAAGCATCGGAATCTATTACTAGTGTCACAGGAATGGTTCAAAACATAGACAGTAGGAAGAGTCATTCTTCTTGTACATAAGTCGGCATTGTGCCTTTTCTATTTAATTCCGATGCAATTTCTGTGTTTCATCGTCAACAAGAAGGTCAGAGGGATACAGTAAACCTGAAGTGAAGCATCGGAATCTATAACTAGTGTCACAGGAATGGTTCAAAACATAGACAGTAGGAAGAGTCACTCTTCTTGTACTTGAGTCGGCATTGTGCCTTTTGTATTTATTTCCGTTGCAATTTCTGTGTTTCATCGTCAATAAGAATGTCAGAGAGATACAGAAACCTGAATTGAAGCATCGGAATCTATTACTAGTGTCACAGGAATGGTTCAAAACATAGACAGTAGGAAGAGTCATTCTTCTTGTACATAAGTCGGCATTGTGCCTTTTGTATTTAATTCCGATGCAATTTTTGTGTTTCATCGTCAGTAAGAAGTTCCAAGGGATATAGTACACCTGAAGTGAAGCATCGGAATCTATAACTAGTGTCACAGGAATGGTTCAAAACACAGACATTAGGTAGAGTCAGACTTCTTGTACTTAAGTCGGCATTGTGCCTTTTCTATTTAATTCCGATGCAATTTCTGTGTTTCATCGCCAATAAGAAGGTCAGAGGGATAGAGTCAACCTGAAGTGAGTCATTGGAACCTATAACTAGTGTCACAGGAATGGTTCAAAACATAGACAGTAGGAAGAGTCAGTCTACATGTACCTAAGTCGGCATTGTGCCTTTTGTATTTAATTCCGATGCAATTTCTCTTTTTAATCGTCAATAAGAAGGTCAGAGGGATACAGTAAACCTAAAGTGAAGCATCAGAATCTATAACTAGTGTCACAGGAGTGGTTCAAAATATAGACAGTAAGATGAGTCAGACTACTTGTACTTAAGTCGGCATTGTGCCTTTTGTATTTAATTCCGATGCAATTTCTGTGTTTCATCGTCAATAAGAAGGTCCAAGGGATACAGTACACCTGAAGTGAAGCACCGGATTCTATAACTAGTGTCACAGGAATTGTTGAAACATAGACAGTGAGAAGAGTCAGTCTACATGTACTTAAGTAGGCATTGTGCCTTTTGTATTTAATTCCGATGCAATTTCTCTTTTTCATCGTCAATAAGAAGGTCCAAGGGATACAGTACACCTGAAGTTAAGCATCGGAATCTATAACTAGTGTCACAGGAATGGTTCAAAACACAGACATTAGGTAGAGTCAGACTTCTTGTACTTAAGTCGGCATTGTGCCTTTTCTATTTAATTCCGATGCAATTTCTGTGTTTCATCGCCAATAAGAAGCTCAGAGGGATAGAGTCAACCTGAAGTGAGTCATTGGAACCTATAACTAGTGTCACAGGAATGGTTCAAAACATAGACAGTAGGAAGAGTCAGTCTACATGTACCTAAGTCGGCATTGTGCCTTTTGTATTTAATTCCGATGCAATTTCTGTTTTTAATCGTCGATAAGAAGGTCAGAGGGATACAGTAAACCTGAAGTGAAGCATCAGAATCTATAACTAGTGTCACAGGAGTGGTTCAAAATATAGACAGTAAGATAAGTCAGACTACTTGTACTTATGTCGGCATTGTGTCTTTTGTATTTAATTCCGATGCAATTTCTGTGTTTCATCGTCAATAAGAAGGTCCAAGGGATACAGTACACCTGAAGTGAAGCACCGGATTCTATAACTAGTGTCACATTAATGGTTCAATTCTTAGACAGTAAGAAGAGTCAGTCTTCTTGTACTTAAGTCAGCATTGTGCCTTTTCTATTTAATTCCGATGCAATTTCTGTGTTTCATCGCCAACAAGAAGGTCAGAGGGATACAGTAAACATATAGTGAAGCATCGGAATCTAAAACTGGTCTCACAGAAAATGTTCACAACATAGTCAGTAAGAAGAGTCAGTCTTGTTGTACTTAAGTCGGCATTGTGCCATTTGTATTTAATTCCCATGCAATTTCTGTGTTTCATCGTCAATAAAAAGGTCAGAGGGATACAGTAAACCTGAAGTTAAGCATCGGAATCTATAACTAGTGTCACAGGAATCGTTCAAAACATAGACAGTAGGAAGGGTCAGTCTTCTTCTACTTGAGTCGGCATTGTGCCTCTTGTATTTATATCCGATGCAATTTCTGTGTATCATCGTCAAAAAGAAGGTCAGAGGGATACAGTAAACCTGAAGTGAAGCATCGGAATCTATAACTAGTGTCACAGGAATGGTTCAAAACATAGACAATACGAAGGGTCAGTCTTCTTGTACTTAAGTCGGCTTTGTGCCTTTTCTATTTAATTCCGATGCAATTTCTGTGTTTCGTCGTCAATAAGAAGGTTCAAGGGATACAGTAAACCTGAAGTGAAGCATCGGAATCTATAACTAGTGTCACAGGAATTGTTCAAACATAGACAGTAAGAAGAGTCAGTCTTCTTGTACTTAAGTCGGCATTGTGCCTTTTGTATTTAATTCCGATGAAATTTCTTTGTTTAATCGTCAATAAGAACGTCCAAGGGATACAGTAAACCTGAAGTGAAGCATCGGAACCTATAACTAGTGTCACAGGAAAGGTTCAAAACATAGTCAGTAAGAAGAGTAACTCTTCTTGTACCTAAGTCGGCATTGTGCCTTTTGTATTTAATTCCGATGCAATTTCTGTGTTTCATCATCGATACGAAGGCCATAGGGATACAGTAAACCAGAAGTGAAGCATCGGAATCTATAACTAGTGTCACAGGAATGGTTCAAAACATAGACAGTAAGATGAGTCAGTCTTCTTGTACATAAGTCGGCATTGTGCCTTTTCTATTTAATTCCGATGCAATTTCTGTGATTCATCGTAAATAAGAAGGTCCAAGGGATACAGCAAACCTGAAGTGAAGCATCGGAATCTATAACTTGTGTCACAGGAATGGTTCAAAACTTAGACAGTAAGAAGAGTCAGTCTTCTTGTACTTAAGTCGGCATTGTGCCTTTTCCATTTAATTCCGATGTAATTTCTGTGTTTCACCTTCAATAGGAAGGTCAGAGGGTTACAGTAAACCTGAAGTGAAGCATCGGAACCTTTAACTAGTGTCTCAGGAATGGTTCAAAACATAGACAGCAAAAAGAATCAGTCTTCTTGTACATAAGTCGGCATTGTGCCTTTTCTATTTTATTCCGATGCAATTTCTGTGTTTCATCGTCATTAAGAAGGTCAGAGGGATACAGTAAACCTGAAGTGAAGCATCGGAATCTATAACTAGTGTCACAGGAATGGTTCAAAACATAGACAGTAGGAAGCTTCACTCTTCTTGTACTTGAGTCGGTATTGTGCCTTTTGTATTTATTTCCGTTGCATTTTCTGTGTTTCATCGTCAATAAGAATGTCAGAGAGATACAGAAACATGAATTGAAGCATCGGAATCTATAACTAGTGTCACAGGAATGGTTCAAAACATAGACAGTAGGAAGAGTCATTCTTCTTGTACTTAAGTCGGCATTGTGCCATTTCTATTTAATTCCGATGCCATTTCTGTGTTTCATCGTCAATAAGGAGGTCAGAGGGAGACAGAAAAACCTGAAGTGAATCATCGGAATCTACAACTAGTGTCACAGGAATGGTTCAAAACATAGACAGTAGGAAGAGTCAGTCTACATGTACTTAAGTCGGCATTGTGCCTTTTGTATTTAATTCTGATGCAATTTCTGTGTTTCATCGTCAATACGAAGGTCAGAGGGATACAGTAAACCTGAAGTGAAGCATCGGAATCTATAACTAGTGTCACAGGAATGGTTCAAAACATAGACAATAGGAAGGGTCAGTCTTCTCGTACTTAAGTCGGCATTGTGCCTTTTCCATTTAATTCCGATGCAATTTCTGTGTTTCATCGCCAATAAGAAGGTCAGAGGGATACAGTCAACCTGAAGTGAGTCATCGGAATCTATAACTAGTGTCACAGGAATGGTTCAAAACATAGACAGTAGGAAGAGTCAGTCTACATGTACCTAAGTCGGCATTGTGCCTTTTGTATTTAATTCCGATGCAATTTCTGTTTTTAATCGTCAATAAGAAGGTCAGAGGGATACAGTAAACCTGAAGTGAAGCATCAGAATCTATAACTAGTGTCACAGGAGTGGTTCAAAACATAGACAGTAAGAAGAGTCAGACTACTTGTACTTAAGTCGGCATTGTGCCTTTGGTATTTAATTCCGATGAAATTTCTGTGTTTCACCGTCAATAAGAAGGTCCAAGGGATACAGTCCACCTGAAGTGAAGCTCCGGATTCTATAACTAGTGTCACAGGTATGGTTCAAATCTAAGACAGTAAGAAGTGTCAGTCTTCTTGTACTTAAGTCAGCATTGTGCCTTTTCTATTTAATTCCGATGCAATTTCTGTGTTTCATCGCCAATAAGAAGGTCAGAGGGATACAGTAAACATATAGTGAAGCATCGGAATCTAAAACTGGTCTCACAGAAAATGTTCACAACATAGTCAGTAAGAAGAGTCAGTCTTCTTGTACTTAAGCCGGCATTTTGCCTTTTCCATTTAATTCCCATGCAATTTCTGTGTTTCATCGTCAATAAAAAGGTCAGAGGGATACAGTAAACCTGAAGTGAAGCATCGGAATCTATAACTAGTGTCACAGGAATGGTTCAAAACATAGACAATACGAAGGGTCAGTCTTCTTGTACTTAAGTCGGCTTTGTGCCTTTTCTATTTAATTCCGATGCAATTTCTGTGTTTCGTCGTCAAAAAGAAGGTTCAAGGGATACAGTAAACCTGTAGTGAAGCATCGGAATCTATAACTAGTGTCAATGGAATTGTTGAAACATAGACAGTAAGAAGAGTCAGTCTACTTGTACCGAAGTAGGCATTGTGCATTTTGTCTTTAATTCCGATGCAATTTCACTTTTTCATCGTCAATAAGAAGGTCCAAGGGATACAGTACACCTGAAGTTAAGCATCGGAATCTATAACTAGTGTCACAGGAATGGTTCAAAACATAGACAATACGAAGGGTCAGTCTTCTTGTACTTAAGTCGGCTTTGTGCCTTTTCAATTTAATTCCGATGCAATTTCTGTGTTTCGTCGTCAATAAGAAGGTTCAAGGGATACAGTAAACCTGAAGTGAAGCATCGGAATCTATAACTAGTGTCACAGGAATTGTTCAAACAGAGACAGTAGGAAGAGTCAGTCTTCTTCTACTTGAGTCGGCATTGTGCCTCTTGTATTTATATCCGATGCAATTTCTGTGTATCATCGTCAAAAAGAAGGTCAGAGGGATACGGTAAACCTGAAGTGAAGCATCGGAATCTATAACTAGTGTCACAGGAATGGTTCAAAACATAGACAATACGAAGGGTCAGTCTTCTTGTACTTAAGTCGGCTTTGTGCCTTTTCTATTTAATTCCGATGCAATTTCTGTGTTTCGTCGTCAATAAGAAGGTTCAAGGGATACAGTAAACCTGAAGTGAAGCATCGGAATCTATAACTAGTGTCACAGGAATTGTTCAAACATAGACAGTAAGAAGAGTCAGTCTTCTTGTACTTAAGTCGGCATTGTGCCTTTTGTATTTAATTCCGATGAAATTTCTTTGTTTCATCGTCAATAAGAACGTCCAAGGGATACAGTAAACCTGTAGTGAAGCATCGGAATCTATAACTAGTGTCACAGGAAAGGTTCAAAACATAGACAGTAAGAAGAGTAACTCTTCTTGTACCTAAGTCGGCATTGTGCCTTTTGTATTTAATTCCGATGCAATTTCTGTGTTTCATCATCGATACGAAGGCAATAGGGATACAGTAAACCAGAAGTGAAGCATCGGAATCTATAACTAGTGTCACAGGAATGGTTCAAAACATAGACAGTAAGATGAGTTAGTCTTCTTGTACATAAGTCGGCATTGTGCCTTTTGCATTTAATTCCGATGCAATTTCTGTGTATCATCGTCAAAAAGAAGGTCAGAGGGATACAGTAAACCTGAAGTGAAGCATCGGAATCTATGACTAGTGTCACAGGAATGGTTCAAAACATAGACAATACGAAGGGTCAGTCTTCTTGTACTTAAGTCGGCTTTGTGCCTTTTCTATTTAATTCCGATGCAATTTCTGTGTTTCGTCGTCAATAAGAAGGTTCAAGGGATACAGTAAACCTGAAGTGAAGCATCGGAATCTATATCTAGTGTCACAGGAATTGTTCAAACATAGACAGTAAGAAGAGTCAGTCTTCTTGTACTTAAGTCGGCATTGTGCCTTTTGTATTTAATTCCGATGAAATTTCTTTGTTTCATCGTCAATAAGAAGGTCCAAGGGATACAGTAAACCTGAAGTGAAGCATCGGAATCTATAACTAGTGTCACAGGAAAGGTTCAAAACATAGACAGTAAGAAGAGTAACTCTTCTTGTACCTAAGTCGGCATTGTGTTTTTTGTATTTAATTCCGATGCAATTTCTGTGTTTCATCATCGATACGAAGGCCAAAGGGATACAGTAAACCAGAAGTGAAGCATCGGAATCTATAACTAGTGTCACAGGAATGGTTCAAAACATAGGCAGTAAGAAGAGTCAGTCTTCTTGTACTTAAGTCGGCATTGTTTCTTTTCTATTTAATTCCGATGTAATTTCTGTGTTTCACCTTCAATAGGAAGGTAAGAGGGATACAGTAAACCTAACGTGAAGCATCGGTATCTTTAACTAGTGTCACAGGAATGGTTCAAATCATAGACAGTAGGAAGAGTCATTCTTCTTGTACATAAGTCGGCATTGTGCCTTTTCTATTTAATTCCGATGCAATTTCTGTGTTTCATCGTCAACAAGAAGGTCAGAGGGATACAGTAAACCTGAAGTGAAGCATCGGAATCTAAAACTAGTGTCACAGGAATGGTTCAAAACATAGACAGTAGGAAGAGTCACTCTTCTTGTACTTGAGTCGGCATTGTGCCTTTTGTATTTATTTCCGTAGCAATTTCTGTGTTTCATCGTCAATAAGAATGTCAGAGAGATACATAAACCTGAATTGAAGCATCGGAATCTATAACTAGAGTCACAGGAATGCTTCAAAACATAGACAGTAGGAAGAGTCAGTCTATTTGTACTTAAGTCGGCATTTTGCCTTTTGTATTTAATTCCGATGCAATTTTTGTGTTTCATCGTCAGTAAGAAGTTCCAAGGGATATAGTACACCTGAAGTGAAGCATCGGAAACTATAACTAGTGTCACAGGAATGGTTCAAATCATAGATATTAAGAAGAGTCAGTCTTCTTGTAATTAAGTCAGCATTGTGCCTTTTCTATTTAATTCCGATGCAATTTCTGTGTTTCATCGTCGATAAGAACGTCCAAGGGATACAGTAAACCTGTAGTGAAGCATCGGAATCTATAACTAGTGTCACAGGAATTGTTGAAACATAGACAGTGAGAAGAGTCAGTCTACTTGTACTTAAGTAGGCATTGTGCCTTTTGTATTTAATTCCGATGCAATTTCACTTTTTCATCGTCAATAAGAAGGTCCAAGGGATACAGTACACCTGAAGTTAAGCATCGGAATCTATAACTAGTGTCACAGGAATGGTTCAAAACACAGACATTAGGTAGAGTCAGACTTCTTGTACTTAAGTCGGCATTGTGCCTTTTCTATTTAATTCCGATGCAATTTCTGTGTTTCATCGCCAATAAGAAGGTCAGAGGGATAGAGTCAACCTGAAGTGAGTCATCGGAATCTATAACTAGTGTCACCGGAATGGTTCAAAACATAGACAGTAGGAAGAGTCAGTCTACATGTACCTAAGTCGGCATTGTGCCTTTTGTATTTAATTCCGATGCAATTTCTGTTTTTAATCGTCAATAAGAAGGTCAGAGGGATACAGTAAACCTGAAGTGAAGCATCAGAATCTGTAACTAGTGTCACAGGAGTGGTTCAAAATGTAGACAGTAAGATGAGTCAGACTACTTGTACTTAAGTCGGCATTGTGCCTTTGGTATTTAATTCCGATGCAATTTCTGTGTTTCATCGTCAATAAGAAGGTCCAAGGGATATAGTACACCTGAAGTGAAGCACCGGATTCTATAACTAGTGTCACATTAATGGTTCAAATCTTAGACAGTAAGAAGAGTCAGTCTTCTTGTACTTAAGTCAGCATTGTGCCTTTTCTATTTAATTCCGATGCAATTTCTGTGTTTCATCGCCAACAAGAAGGTCAGAGGGATACAGTAAACATATAGTGAAGCATCGGAATCTAAAACTGGTCTCACTGAAAATGTTCACAACATAGTCAGTAAGAAGAGTCAGTCTTGTTGTACTTAAGGCGGCATTGTGCCTTTTGTATTTAATTCCCATGCAATTTCTGTGTTTCATCGTCAATAAAAAGGTCAGAGGGATACAGTAAACCTGAAGTGAAGCATCGGAATCTATAACTAGTGTCACAGGAATCGTTCAAAACATAGACAGTAGGAAGAGTCAGTCTTCTTCTACTTGAGTCGGCATTGTGCCTCTTGTATTTATATCCGATGCAATTTCTGTGTATCATCGTCAAAAAGAAGGTCAGAGGGATACAGTAAACCTGAAGTGAAGCATCGGAATCTATAACTAGTGTCACAGGAATGGTTCAAAACAGAGACAATACGAAGGGTCAGTCTTCTTGTACTTAAGTCGGCTTTGTGCCTTTTCTATTTAATTCCGATGCAATTTCTGTGTTTCGTCGTCAATAAGAAGGTTCAAGGGATACAGTAAACCTGAAGTGAAGCATCGGAATCTATAACTAGTGTCACAGGAATTGTTCAAACATAGACAGTAAGAAGAGTCAGTCTTCTTGTACTTAAGTCGGCATTGTGCCTTTTGTATTTAATTCCGATGAAATTTCTTTGTTTAATCGTCAATAAGAACGTCCAAGGGATATAGTAAACCTGAAGTGAAGCATCGGAATCTATAACTAGTGTCACAGGAAAGGTTCAAAACATAGACAGTAAGAAGAGTAACTCTTCTTGTACTTAAGTCGGCATTGTGCCTTTTGTATTTAATTCCCATGAAATTTCTTTATTTCATCGTCAATAAGAACGTCCAAGGGATACAGTAAACCTGAAGTGAAGCAACGGAATCTATAACTAGTGTCACAGGAAAGGTTCAAAACATAGACAGTAAGAAGAGTAACTCTTCTTGTACCTAAGTCGGCATTGTGCCTTTTGTATTTAATTCCGATGCAATTTCTGTGTTTCATCGTCGATACGAAGGCCATAGGGATACAGTAAACCAGAAGTGAAGCATCGGAATCTATAACTAGTGTCACAGGAATGGTTCAAAACATAGACAGTAAGATGAGTTAGTCTTCTTGTACATAAGTCAGCATTGTGCCATTTCTATTTAATTCCGATGCAATTTCTGTGATTCATCGTAAATAAGAGGGTCCAAGGGATACAGCAAACCTGAAGTGAAGCATCGGAATCTATAACTTGTGTCACAGGAATGGTTCAAAACATAGACAGTAAGAAGAGTCAGTCTTCTTGTACTTAAGTCGGCATTGTGCCTTTTCTATTTAATTCCGATGTAATTTCTGTGTTTCACCTTCAATAGGATGGTCAGAGGGTTACAGTAAACCCGAAGTGAAGCATCGGAATCTTTAACTAGTGTCACAGGAATGGTTCAAAACGTAGACAGTAAAAAGAATCAGTCTTCTTGTACATAAGTCGGCATTGTGCCTTTTCTATTTAATTCCGATGCCATTTCTGTGTTCCATCGTCATTAAGAAGGTCAGAGGGATACAGTAAACCTGAAGTGAAGCATCGGAATCTACAACTAGTGTCACAGGAATGGTTCAAAACATAGACAGTAGGAAGAGTCAGTCTACATGTACTTAAGTCGGCATTGTGCCTTTTGTATTTAATTCTGATGCAATTTCTGTGTTTCATCGTCAATACGAAGGTCAGAGGGATACAGTAAACCTGAAGTGAAGCATCGGAATCTATAACTAGTGTCACAGGAATGGTTCAAAACATAGACAATAGGAAGGGTCAGTCTTCTCGTACATAAGTCGGCATTGTGAATTTTCTATTTAATTCCGATGCAATTTCTGTGTTTCATCGCCAATAAGAAGGTCAGAGGGATACAGTCAACCTGAAGTGAGTCATCGGAATCTATAACTAGTGTCACAGGAATGGTTCAAAACATAGACAGTAGGAAGAGTCAGTCTACATGTACCTAAGTCGGCATTGTGCCTTTTGTATTTAATTCCGATGCAATTTCTGTTTTTAATCGTCAATAAGAAGGTCAGAGGGATACAGTAAACCTGAAGTGAAGCATCAGAATCTATAACTAGTGTCACAGGAGTTGTTCAAAACATAGACAGTAAGAAGAGTCAGACTACTTGTACTTAAGTCGGCATTGTGCCTTTGGTATTTAATTCCGATGAAATTTCTGTGTTTCATCGTCAATAAGAAGGTCCAAGGGATACAGTACACCTGAAGTGAAGCACCGGAATCTATAACTAGTGTCACAGGAATGGTTCAAATCATAGACAGTAAGAAGAGTCAGTCTTCTTGTACTTAAGTCAGCATTGTGCCTTTTCTATTTAATTCCGATGCAATTTCTGTGTTTCATCGCCAATAAGAAGGTCAGAGGGGTACAGTAAACATATAGTGAAGCATCGGAATCTAAAACTGGTCTCACAGAAAATGTTCACAACATAGTCAGTAAGAAGAGTCAGTCTTCTTGTACTTAAGTCGGCATTGGGACTTTTGTATTTAATTCCCATGCAATTTCTGTGTTTCATCGTCAATAAAAAGGTCAGAGGGATACAGTAAACCTGAAGTGAAGCATCGGAATCTATAACTAGTGTCACAGGAACGGCTCAAAACATAGACAATACGAAGGGTCAGTCTTCTTGTACTTAAGTCGGCTTTGTGCGTTTTCTATTTAATTCCGATGCAATTTCTGAGTTTCGTCGTCAATAAGAAGGTTCAAGGGATACAGTAAACCTGTAGTGAAGCATCGGAATCTGTAACTAGTGTCACAGGAATGGTTCAAAACATAGACAATACGAAGGGTCAGTCTTCTTGTACTTAAGTCGGCATTGTGCCTTTTGTATTTAATTCCGATGCAATTTCTGTGTTTCATCATCGATACGAAGGCCATAGGGATACAGTAAACCAGAAGTGAAGCATCGGAATCTATAACTAGTGTCACAGGAATGGTTCAAAACATAGACAGTAAGATGAGTCAGTCTTCTTGTACATAAGTCGGAATTGTGCCTTTTCTATTTAATTCCGATGCAATTTCTGTGTTTCATCATCGATACGAAGGCCATAGGGATACAGTAAACCAGAAGTGAAGCATCGGAATCTATAACTAGTGTCACAGGAATGGTTCAAAACATAGACAGTAAGATGAGTTAGTCTTCTTGTACATAAGTCAGCATTGTGCCATTTCTATTTAATTCCGATGCAACTTCTGTGATTCATCGTAAATAAGAGGGTCCAAGGGATACAGCAAACCTGAAGTGAAGCATCGGAATCTATAACTTGTGTCACAGGAATGGTTCAAAACATAGACAGTAAGAAGAGTCAGTCTTCTTGTACTTAAGTCGGCATTGTGCCTTTTCTATTTAATTCCGATGTAATTTCTGTGTTTCACCTTCAATAGGATGGTCAGAGGGTTACAGTAAACCCGAAGTGAAGCATCGGAATCTTTAACTAGTGTCACAGGAATGGTTCAAAACGTAGACAGTAAAAAGAATCAGTCTTCTTGTACATAAGTTGGCATTGTGCCTTTTCTATTTAATTCCGATGCCATTTCTGTGTTCCATCGTCATTAAGAAGGTCAGAGGGATACAGTAAACCTGAAGTGAAGCATCGGAATCTACAACTAGTGTCACAGGAATGGTTCAAAACATAGACAGTAGGAAGAGTCAGTCTACATGTACTTAAGTCGGCATTGTGCCTTTTGTATTTAATTCTGATGCAATTTCTGTGTTTCATCGTCAATACGAAGGTCAGAGGGATACAGTAAACCTGAAGTGAAGCATCGGAATCTATAACTAGTGTCACAGGAATGGTTCAAAACATAGACAATAGGAAGGGTCAGTCTTCTCGTACATAAGTCGGCATTGTGAATTTTCTATTTAATTCCGATGCAATTTCTGTGTTTCATCGCCAATAAGAAGGTCAGAGGGATACAGTCAACCTGAAGTGAGTCATCGGAATCTATAACTAGTGTCACAGGAATGGTTCAAAACATAGACAGTAGGAAGAGTCAGTCTACATGTACCTAAGTCGGCATTGTGCCTTTTGTATTTAATTCCGATGCAATTTCTGTTTTTAATCGTCAATAAGAAGGTCAGAGGGATACAGTAAACCTGAAGTGAAGCATCAGAATCTATAACTAGTGTCACAGGAGTTGTTCAAAACATAGACAGTAAGAAGAGTCAGACTACTTGTACTTAAGTCGGCATTGTGCCTTTGGTATTTAATTCCGATGAAATTTCTGTGTTTCATCGTCAATAAGAAGGTCCAAGGGATACAGTACACCTGAAGTGAAGCACCGGAATCTATAACTAGTGTCACAGGAATGGTTCAAATCATAGACAGTAAGAAGAGTCAGTCTTCTTGTACTTAAGTCAGCATTGTGCCTTTTCTATTTAATTCCGATGCAATTTCTGTGTTTCATCGCCAATAAGAAGGTCAGAGGGATACAGTAAACATATAGTGAAGCATCGGAATCTAAAACTGGTCTCACAGAAAATGTTCACAACATAGTCAGTAAGAAGAGTCAGTCTTCTTGTACTTAAGTCGGCATTGGGACTTTTGTATTTAATTCCCATGCAATTTCTGTGTTTCATCGTCAATAAAAAGGTCAGAGGGATACAGTAAACCTGAAGTGAAGCATCGGAATCTATAACTAGTGTCACAGGAACGGCTCAAAACATAGACAATACGAAGGGTCAGTCTTCTTGTACTTAAGTCGGCTTTGTGCGTTTTCTATTTAATTCCGATGCAATTTCTGAGTTTCGTCGTCAATAAGAAGGTTCAAGGGATACAGTAAACCTGTAGTGAAGCATCGGAATCTGTAACTAGTGTCACAGGAATGGTTCAAAACATAGACAATACGAAGGGTCAGTCTTCTTGTACTTAAGTCGGCATTGTGCCTTTTGTATTTAATTCCGATGCAATTTCTGTGTTTCATCATCGATACGAAGGCCATAGGGATACAGTAAACCAGAAGTGAAGCATCGGAATCTATAACTAGTGTCACAGGAATGGTTCAAAACATAGACAGTAAGATGAGTCAGTCTTCTTGTACATAAGTCGGAATTGTGCCTTTTCTATTTAATTCCGATGCAATTTCTGTGATTCATCGTAAATAAGAAGGTCCAAGGGATACAGCAAACCTGAAGTGAAGCATCGGAATCTATAACTTGTGTCACAATAATGGTTCAAAACATAGACAGTAAGAAGAGTCAGTCTTCTTGTACTTAAGACGGCATTGTGCCTTTTCTATTTAATTCCGATGTAATTTCTGTGTTTCACCTTCAATAGGAAGGTCAGAGGGTTACAGTAAACCTTAAGTGAAGCATCGGAATCTTTAACTAGTGTCACAGGAACGGTTCAAAACAAAGAGAGTAAAAAGTATCAGTCTTCTTGTACATAAGTCGGCATTGTGCCTTTTCTATTTAATTCCGATGCAATTTCTGTGTTTCATCGTCAACAAGAAGGTCAGAGGGATACAGTAAACCTGAAGTGAAGCATCGGAATCTATAACTAGTGTCACAGGAATGGTTCAAAACATAGACAGTAAGAAGCGTCACTCTTCTTGTACTTGAGTCGGCATTGTGCCTTTAGTATTTATTTCCGTTGCAATTTCTGTGTTTCATCGTCAATAAGAATGTCAGAGAGATACAGAAACATGAATTGAAGCATCGGTATCTATAACTAGTGTCACAGCAATGGTTCAAAACATAGACAGTAGGAAGAGTCATTCTTCTTGTACTTAAGTCGGCATTGTGCCATTTCTATTTAATTCCGATGCCATTTCTGTGTTTCATCGCCAATAAGAAGGTCAGAGGGAGACAGAAAAACCTGAAGTGAATCATCGGAATCTATAACTAGTGTCACAGGAATGGTTCAAAACATAGACAATAGGAAGGGTCAGTCTTCTCGTACTTAAGTCGGCATTGTGCCTTTTCTATTTAATTCCGATGCAATTTCTGTGTTTCATCGCCAATAAGAAGGTCAGAGGGATACAGTAAACCTGAAGTGAAGCATCAGAATCTATAACTAGTGTCACAGGAGTGGTACAAAACATAGACACTAAGAAGAGTCAGACTACTTGTACTTAAGTCGGCATTGTGCCTTTGGTATTTAATTCCGATGAAATTTCTGTGTTTCATCGTCAATAAGAAGGTCCAAGGGATACAGTACACCTGAAGTGAAGCACCAGATTCTATAACTAGTGTCACAGGAATGGTTCAAATCTTAGACAGTAAGAAGAGTCAGTCTTCTTGTACTTAAGTCAGCATTGTGCCTTTTCTATTTAATTCCGATGCAATTTCTGTGTTTCATCGCCAATAAGAAGGTCAGAGGGATACAGTAAACATATAGTGAAGCATCAGAATCTAAAACTGGTCTCACAGAAAATGTTCACAACATAGTCAGTAAGAAGAGTCAATCTTGTTGTACTTAAGTCGGCATTGTGCCCTTTGTATTTAATTACCTTCCAATTTCTGTGTTTCATCGTCAATAAAAAGGTCAGAGGGATACAGTAAACCTGAAGTGAAGCATCGGAATCTATAACTAGTGTCACAGGAATCGTTCAAAACATAGACAGTAGGAAGAGTCAGTCTTCTTCTACTTGAGTCGGCATTGTGCCTCTTGTATTTATATCCGATGCAATTTCTGTGTATCATCGTCAAAAAGAAGGTCAGAGGGATACAGTAAACCAGAAGTAAAGCATCGGAATCTATAACTAGTGTCACAGGAATGGTTCAAAACATAGACAATACGAAAGGTCAGTCTTCTTGTACTTAAGTCGGCTTTGTGCCTTTTCTATTTAATTCCGATGCTATTTCTGTGTTTCGTCGTCAATAAGAAGGTTCAAGGGATACAGTAAACCTGAAGTGAAGCATCGGAATCTATAACTAGTGTCACAGGAATTGTTCAAACATAGACAGTAAGAAGAGTCAGTCTTCTTGTACTTAAGTCGGCATTGTGCCTTTTGTATTTAATTCCGATAAAATTTCTTTGTTTCATCGTCAATAAGAAGGTCCAAGGGATACAGTAAACCTGAAGTGAAGCATCGGAATCTATAACTAGTGTCACAGGAAAGGTTCAAAACATAGACAGTAAGAAGAGTAACTCTTCTTGTGCCTAAGTCGGCATTGTGCCTTTTGTATTTAATTCCGATGCAATTTCTGTGTTTCATCATCGTTACGAAGGCCATGGGGATACAGTAAACCAGAAGTGAAGCATCGGAATCTATAACTAGTGGCACAGGAATGGTTCAAAACATAGACAGTAAGATGAGTCAGTCTTCTTGTACTTAAGTCGGCATTGTGCCTTTTCTATTTAATTCCGATGTAATTTCTGTGTTTCACCTTCAATAGGAAGGTCAGAGGGTTACAGTAAACCTGAAGTGAAGCATCGGAATCTTTAACTAGTGTCACAGGAATGGTTCAAAACATAGACAGTAAAAAGAATCAGTCTTCTTGTACATAAGTCGGCATTGTGCCTTTTCTATTTAATTCCGATGCAATTTCTGTGTTTCATCGTCAACAAGAAGGTCAGAGGGATACAGTAAACCTGAAGTGAAGCATCGGAATCTATAACTAGTGTGACAGGAATGGTTCAAAACATAGACAGTAGGAAGAGTCACTCTTCTTGTACTTGAGTCGGCATTGTGCCTTTTGTATTTATTTCCGTTGCAATTTCTGTGTTTCATCGTCAATAAGAATGTCAGAGAGATACAGAAACCTGAATTGAAGCATCGGAATCTATAACTAGTGTCACAGGAATGGTTCAAAACATAGACAGTAGGAAGAGTCATTCTTCTTGTACTTAAGTCGGCATTATGCCTTTTCTATTTAATTCCGATGCCATTTCTGTGTTTCATCGTCAATAAGAAGGTCAGAGGGAGACAGAAAAACCTGAAGTGAATCATCGGAATCTACAACTAGTGTCACAGGAATGGTTCAAAACATAGACAGTAGGAAGAGTCAGTCTACATGTACTTAAGTCGGCATTGTGCCTTTTGTATTTACTTCCGATGCAATTTCTGTGTTTCATCGTCAATACGAAGGTCAGAGGGATACAGTAAACCTGAAGTGAAGCATCAGAATCTAAAACTAGTGTCACAGGAATGGTTCAAAACATAGACAGTAAGACGAGTCAGTCTACTTGTACTTAAGTCGGCATTGTGCCTTTTGTATTTAATTCCGATGCAATTTCTGTGTTTCATCGTCAATAAGAAGGTCCAAGGGATACAGTTCACCTGAAGTGAAGCATCGAAATCTGTAACTAGTGTCACAGGAATGGTTCAAAACATAGACAGTAGGAAGAGTCAGTCTTCTTGTACTTAAGTAGGCATTGTGCCTTTTGTATTTAATTCCGATGCAATTTCACTGTTTCATCGTCAATAAGAAGGTCCAAGGGATACAGTACACCTGAAGTTAAGCATCGGAATCTATAACTAGTGTCACAGGAATGGTTCAAAACATAGACATTAGGTAGAGTAAGACTTCTTGTACTTAAGTCGGCATTGTGCCTTTTCTATTTAATTCCGATGCAATTTCTGTGTTTCATCGCCAATAAGAAGGTCAGAGGGATACAGTCAACCTGAAGTGAGTCATCGGACTCTATATCTAGTGTCACAGGAATGGTTCAAAACATAGACAGTAGGAAGAGTCAGTCTACATGTACCTAAGTCGGCATTGTGCCTTTTGTATTTAATTCTGATGCAATTTCTGTTTTTAATCGTCAATAAGAATGTCAGAAGGATACAGTAAACCTGAAGTGAAGCATCAGAATCTATAACTAGTGTCACAGGAGTGGTTCAAAACATAGACAGTAAGAAGAGTCAGACTAGTTGTACTTAAGTCGGCATTGTGCCTTTGGTATTTAATTCCGATGCAATTTCTGTGTTTCATCGTCAATAAAAAGGTCCAAGGGATACTGTACACCTGAAGTGAAGCACCGATTTCTATAACTAGTGTCACAGGAATGGTTCAAATCTTAGACAGTAAGAAGAGTCAGTCTTCTTGTACTTAAGTCAGCATTGTGCCTTTTCTATTTAATTCCGATGCAATTTCTGTGTTTCATCACCAACAAGAAGGTCAGAGGGATACAGTAAACATATAGTGAAGCATCGGAATCTAAAACTGGTCTCACAGAAAATGTTCACAACATAGTCATTAAGAAGAGTCAGTCTTCTTGTACTTAAGTCGGCATTGTGCCTTTTGTATTTAATTCCCATGCAATTTCTGTGTTTCATCGTGAATAAAAAGGTCAGAGGGATAGAGTAAACCTGAAGTGAAGCATCGGAATCTATAACTAGTGTCACAGGAATCGTTCAAAACATAGACAGTAGGAAAAGTCAGTCTTCTTCTACTTGAGTCGGCATTGTGCCACTTGTAATTATATCCGATGCAATTTCTGTGTATCATCGTCAAAAAGAAGGTCAGAGGGATACAGAAACCTGAATTGAAGCATCAGAACCTATAACTAGTGTCACAGGAATGGTTCAAAACATAGACAGTAAGATGAGTCAGTCTTCTTGTACATAAGTCTGCATTGTGCCATTTCTGTTTAATTCCGATGCAATTTCTGTGATTCATCGTAAATAAGAAGGTCCAAGGGATACAGCAAACCTGAAGTGAAGCATCGGAATCTATAACTTGTGTCACAGGAATGGTTCAAAACATAGACAGTAAGAAGAGTCAGTCTTCTTGTACTTAAGACGGCATTGTGCCTTTTCTATTTAATTCCGATGTAATTTCTGTGTTTCTCCTTCAATAGGAAGGTCAGAGGGTTACAGTAAACCTTAAGTGAAGCATCGGAATCTTTAACTAGTGTCACAGGAATGGTTCAAAACATAGACAGTAAAAAGAATCAGTCTTCTTGTACATAAGTCGGCATTGTGCCTTTTCTATTTAATTCCGATGCAATTTCTGTGTTTAATCGTCAACAAGAAGGTGAGAGGGATACACTAAACCTGAAGTGAAGCATCGGAATCTATAACTAGTGTCACAGGAATGGTTCAAAACATAGACAGTAGGAAGAGTCACTCTTCTTGTACTTGAGTCGGCATTGTGCCTTTTGTATTTATTTCCGTTGCAATTTCTGTGTTTCATCGTCAATAAGAATGTCAGAGAGATACAGAAACCTGAATTGAAGCATCGGAACCTATAACTAGTGTCACAGGAATGGTTCAAAACATAGACAGTAGGAAGAGCCATTCTTCTTGTACTTAAGTCGGCATTGTGCCTTTTCTATTTAATTCCGATGCCATTTCTGTGTTTCATCGTCAATAAGAAGGTCGGAGGGAGACAGAATAACCTGAAGTGAATCATCGGAATCTACAACTAGTGTCACAGGAATGGTTCAAAACATAGACAGTAGGAAGAGTCAGTCTACATGTACTTAAGTCGGCATTGTGCCTTTTGTATTTAATTCCGACGCAATTTCTGTGTTTCATCGTCAATACGAAGGTCAGAGGGATACAGTAAACCTGAAGTGAAGCATCAGAATCTATAACTAGTGTCACAGGAGTGGTTCAAAACATAGACAGTAAGACGAGTCAGTCTACTTGTACTTAAGTCGGCATTGTGCCTTTTGTATTTAATTCCGATGCAATTTCTGTGTTTCATCGTCAATAAGAAGGTCCAATGGATACAGTACACCTGAAGTGAAGCACCGGATTCTATAACTAGTGTCACAGGAATGGTTCAAATCTTAGACAGTAAGAAGAGTCAGTCTTCTTGTACATAAGTCGGCATTGTGCCTTTTCTATTTAATTCCGATGAAATTTCTGTGTTTCATCGTCAACAAGAAGGTCAGATGGATACAGTAAACCTGAAGTGAAGCGTCGGAATCTATAACTAGTGTCACAGGAATGGTTCAAAACATAGACAGTAGGAAGAGTCGCTCTTCTTGTACTTGAGTCGGCATTGTGCCTTTTGTATTTATTTCCGTTGCAATTTCTCTGTTTCATCGCCAATAAGAAGGTCAGAGGGATACAGTCAACCTGAAGTGAGTCATCGGAATCTATAACTAGTGTCACAGGAATGGTTCAAAACATAGACAGTAGGAAGAGTCAGTCTACATGTACCTAAGTCGGCATTGTGCCTTTTGTATTTAATTCCGATGCAATTTCTGTTTTTAATCGTCAATAAGAAGGTCAGAGGGATACAGTAAACCTGAAGTGAAGCATCAGAATCTATAACTAGTGTCACAGGAGTGGTTCAAAACATAGACAGTAAGAAGAGTCAGACTACTTGTACTTAAGTCGGCATTGTGCCTTTGGTATTTAATTCCGATGAAATCTCTGTGTTTCATCGTCAATACGAAGGTCCCAGGGATACAGTACACCTGCAGTGAAGCACCGGATTCTATAACTAGTGTCACAGGAATGGTTCAAATCTTAGACAGTAAGAAGAGTCAGTCTTCTTGTACTTAAGTCAGCATTGTGCCTTTTCTATTTAATTCCGATGCAATTTCTGTGTTTCATCGCCAATAAGAAGGTCAGAGGGATACAGTAAACATATAGTGAAGCATCGGAATCTAAAACTGGTCTCACAGAAAATGTTCACAACATAGTCAGTAAGAAGAGTCAGTCTTCTTGTACTTAAGTCGGCATTGTGCCTTTTGTATTTAATTCCCATGCAATTTCTGTGTTTCATCGTCAATAAAAAAGTCAGAGGGATACAGTAAACCTGAAGTGAAGCATCGGAATCTATAACTAGTGTCAGAGGAATGGTTCAAACATAGACAGTAGGAAGAGTCAGTCTTCTTATACTTAAGATGTAAGTCTAGATTGTGCCTTTTCTATTTAATTCCGATGCAATTTCTGTGTCTCGTCGTCAATACGAAAGTCCAAGGGATACAGTAAACCTGAAGTGAAGCATCGGAATCTATAACTAGTGTCACAGGAATGGATGAAAACATAGTCAGTAAGAAGAGTCAGTTTACTTGTACTTAATTCGGCATTGTGCCTTTTTATTTAATTCCGATGCAATATCTGTGTTTCATCGTCAATAAGAAGGTCCAAGGGATACAGTAAACCTGAAGTGAAGCTTCGGAATATATAACTAGTGTCACAGAAATGGTTCAAATCATAAACAGTAAGGAGAATCAGTCTTCTTGTACTTAAGTAGGCATTGTGCCTTTTCTATTTAATTCCGATGCAATTTCTGTGTTTCATCGTCAATAAGATGGTCAGAGGGATGCAGTAAACCTGAATTGAAGCATCGGAATTTATAACTAGTGTCACAGGAATGGTTCAAAACATAGACAGTAGGAAGAGTCATTCTTCCTGTACTTAAGTCGGCATTGTGCCTTTTCTATTTAATTCCGATGATATTTCTGTGTTTCATCGTCAATAAGAAGGTCAGAGGGAGACAGAAAAACCTGAATTAAACATCGGAATCTACAACTAGTGTCACAGGAATGGTTCAAAACATAGACAGTAGGAAGAGTCAGTCTACATGTACTTAAGTCGGCATTGTGCCTTTTGTATTTAATTCCGATGCAATTTCTGTGTTTCATCGTCAATACGAAGGTCAGAGGGATACAGTAAACCTGAAGTGAAGCATCAGAATCTATAACTAGTGTCACAGGAATGGTTCAAAACATAGACAGTAAGACGAGTCAGTCTACTTGTACTTAAGTCGGCATTGTGCCTTTTGTATTTAATTCCGATGCAATTTCTGTGTTTCATCGTCAATAAGAAGGTCCAAGGGATACAGTTCACCTGAAGTGAAGCATCGAAATCTATAACTAGTGTCACAGGAATGGTTCAAATCATAAACAGTAAGAAGAGTCAGTCTTCTTGTACTTAAGTCGGCATTGTGCATTTTTATTTAATTCCGATGCTATCTCTGTGTTTCATCGTCAATAAGGAGATCAGAGGTATACTGTAAACCTGAAGTGAAGCATCGGAATCTATAACTAGTGTCACAGGAATGGTTCAAAGCATAGACAGTAGGAAGAGTCTGTCTTCTTGTACTTAAGTCGACATTGTGCCTTTTGTATTTAATTCCGATGCAATTTCTGTGTTTCATCGTCGGTAAGAAGGTCCAAGGGATACAGTAAACCTGAAGTGAAGCATCGGAATCTATAACTAGTGTCACAGGATTTGTTCAAACATAGAGAGTAAGAGGAGTCAGTCTTCTTGTACTTAAGTCGGTATTGTGCCTTATGTATTTAATTCCGATGCAATTTCTGTGTGTCATCGTCAATAAGAAGATCTAACTGATACAGTAAACCTATAGCGAAGCATCGGAATCAAAAACTGGTCTCACACGAAAGGTTCAAATCATAGACAGCGAGAAGAGTCAGTCTTCTTGTACTTAAGTCAGCATGGTGCCTTTTGTATTAAATTCCGATGCAATTACTGTGTTTCATCGTCAAAAAGAAGGTCCAAGGGATACAGTATACCTGAAGTGAAGCATTGGAATCTAAAACTGGTCTCACAGGAAAGATACAAAACATAGACAGTAAGAAGAGTTAGTCTTCTTGTACTTCAGTCGGCAATGTGCTTTTTGCATTTAATTCCGATGCGATTTCAGTGTTTCATCGTCGATATGAAGCTTCAAGGGATACAGTAAACCTGAAGTGAAGCATCGGAATCGAATACTGGTCTCACAGGAAAGGTTCAAAGCATACACAGTAAGAATAGTCAGTCTTCTTGTACTTAAGTCGGCATTGTGATTTTTGTATTTAATTCCGATGCAATTTCTGTGTTTCATCGTCAATTACAAGGTCCAAGGAATACAGTAAACCTGAAGTGAAGCATCGATATCTAAATCTGGTGTTACAGGAAAGGTTCAAATCATAGAAGGTAAGAAGAGTCAGTCCTCTTGTACTTAAGTCGGCATTGTGCCTTTTGCATTTATATCTGATGCAATTTCAGTGTTTCATCGTCAATAAGGCCCGATGGATACAGTAAACCGGCAGTGAAGCATATCAATCTAAAACTGGTCTCACAGGAAATGTTTAAACCATAGACAGTAAGAGGAGTCAGTCTTCTTGTACTTATGTCAGCATTGAGCATTTTGTATTTAATTCCGATGCAATTTCTGTGTTTCATCATCACTTAGTAGGTCCAAATTATACAGTAAACCTGAAGTGAAGTATCGGAATCTAAAACTGGTCTAACAGGAAAGGTTCAAAACAAAGACAGTAAGAAAAGTCAGTCTTCTTGTACTTATGTCAGCATTGTGCCTTATGAATTTAAATCCGATGCAATTTCTGTGTTTCATCGTCAATAAGAAGGTCTAACTGATACAGTAAACCTATGGTGAAGCATCGGAATCGAATACTGGTGTCACAGGAAAGGTTCAAACCATACACAGTAAGAATAGTCAGTCTTCTTGTACTTAAGTCGGCTTTGTGAATTTTGTATTTAATTCCGATGCAACTTCTGTGTTTCATCGTCAATAGGAAGATGTAACTGATACAGTAAAGCTATGGTGAAGCATCGGAATCAAAAACTGGTCTCACACGAAAGGTTCAAATCATAGACAGTAACAAGAGTCAGTCTTCTTGTACTTAAGTCAGCATGGTGCCTTTTGTATTAAATTACGATGCAATTTCTGTGTTTCATCGTCAAAAAGAAGGTCCAAGGGATACAGTATACATGAAGTGAAGCATCGGAATCTAAAACTGGTCTCACAGGCAAGATACAAAACATAGACAGTAAGAAGAGTTAGTCTTCTTGTACTTAAGTCTTCATTGTGCGTTTTGTATTTAATTACGATGAAATTTCTCTGTCTCATCGTCAATAAGAAGGTCCAATGGATACATTAAACCTGAAGCGAAGCATCGGAATCTAAAACTGGTCTCACTGGAAAAGCTCAAATCATAGACAGTAAGAAGAGTCACACTTCTTGTACTTAAGTCGGCACTGTGCCCTTTGTATTTAATTCCGATGCAGTTTCTGTGTTTCATTGTCAAAAAGAAGGTCCGAGGGATACAGTAAACCTGAAGTGAAGCATCGGAATCTAAAACTGGTCTCACAGGAAAGGTTCAAAACATAAACTGTAAGAAGAGTCTGTCTTCTTGTACTTAAGTCGGCATTTTGCCTTTTGTATTTAATTCTTATGCAATTTCTGTGTTTCATCGTCAATACGAAGTTCCAAGGGATACAGTAAACCTGACGTGAAGCATCGATATCTAAAACTGGTCTAACAGGAAAGGCTAAAATCATAGAATGTACGAAGAGACAGTCCTCCTTTACTTAAGTCGGCATTGTGCCTTTTGTATTTAATTCCGATGCAATTTCTGTGTTTCATCGTCAAAAAGAAGGTCCAAGGGATACAGTAAACCTGAAATGAAGCATCGGAATCTAAAACTGGTCTCACAGGAGAGGTTGAAAACGAAGTCACTGAGAAGAGTCAGACATCGTGTACTTAAGTCGGGATTGTGCCATTTTTATTTAATTCCGATGCAGTTACGTGTTTCATCGTCAATAAGAAGGTCCAAGGGATACAGTAAACCAGAAGTGAACTATCGGAATCTAAAACTGGTCTCACAGGAATGGTTCAAAACATAGACAGTAAGAAGAGTCAGTCTTCTTGTACTTCAGTCGGCAATGTGATTTTTGCATTTAATTCCGATGCAATTTCAGTGTTCATCGTCGATATGAAGCTTCAAGGGATACTTTAAACCTGAAGTGAAGCATCGGAATCGAAAACTGGTCTCACAGGAAAGGTTCAAAGCATACACAGTAAGAATAGTCAGTCTTCTTGTACTTAAGCTGGCATTGTGATTTTTGTATTTAATTCCGATGCAATTTCTGTCTTTCATCGTCAATTAGAAGGTCCAAGGGATACAGTAAACCTGAAGTGAAGCATCGATATCTAACTCTGGTGTTACAGGAAAGGTTCAAATCATAGAAACTAAGAAGAGTCAGTCCTCTTGTACTTAAGTCGGCATTGTGCCTTTTGCATATATATCTGATGCAATTTCAGTGTTTCATCGTCAATAAGGTCCAAAGGATACAGTAAACCGGCAGTGAAGCATCGGAATCTAAAACTGGTCTCACAGGAAATGTTTAAACCATAGACAGTAAGAGGAGTCAGTCTTCTTGTACTTATGTCAGCATTAAGCATTTTGTATTTAATTCCGATGCAATTTCTGTGTTTCATCATCACTTAGAAGGTCCAAATTATACAGTAAATCTGAAGTGAAGTATCGGAATCTAAAACTGGTCTAACAGGAAAGGTTCAAAACATAGAAAGTAAGAAAAGTCAGTCTTCTTGTACATATGTCGGCATTGTGCCTTATGTATTTAATTCCGATGCAATTTCTGTGTCTCATCGTCAATAAGAAGATCTAACTGATACAGTAAACCTATGGTGAAGCATCGGAATCAAAAACTGGTCTCATACGAAAGGTTCCAATCATAGACAGTAAGAAGAGTGAGTCTTCTTGTATTTAAGTCGGTATTGTGCCTCTTGTATGTAATTCCAATGCCATTACTGTGTTTCATCGTCAACAAGAAGGTCCAAGGGATACAGTAAACCTGAAGTGAAGCATCGGAATCTACAACTGGTGTCACAGGAAAAATTCAAAACATAGACAGTAAGAAGAGTCAGTCTTTTTGTACTAAAGTCGGCATTGTGCCTTTTTTATGTATTTCCGATGCAATGTCTGTGTTTCATCGGCAATAAGAAGGTCCAAGGGATACAATAAACCTGAAGTGAAGCATCGATATCTAAAAGAGGTCTCACAGGAAAGGCTAAAATCATAGAATGTAAGAAGAGGCAGACCTCTTGTACATCAATCGGCATTGTGCCTCTTGTATGTTATTCCAATGCCATTACTGTGTTTCATCGTCAACAAGAAGTTCCAAGGGATACAGTAAACCTGAAGTGAAGCATCGGAATTTAAAACTGGTCTCACAGGAGAGGTTCTAAGCATAGACAGTAAGAAGAGTCAGACATCTTGTACTTAAGTCGGGATTGTGCCATTTGTATTTAATTCCGATGCAGTTACGTGTTTCATCGTCAATAAGAAGGACCAAGGTATACAGTAAACAAGAAGTGAACCATCGGAATCAAAAACTAATCTCACAGGAGAGGTTCGAAACATAGAATATCAAAAGAGTCACTCCTCTTCTAATTAAGTCGGATTTGTGCCTTTTATATTTAATTCCGATGCAATTTCTGTGCTTCATCGTCAATAAGCAGGTCCAAGGGATACAGTAAACCTGAAGTGAAGCATCAGAATCTAAAACTGGTCTCACAGGAAAGGTTCAAATCATAGACAGTAAGAAAAGTCAGTCTTCTTGTTCTTAAGTTATCATTTTGCCTTTTGATATTAATGCGATCCACTTCCTGTGTCTCATCGTCAATAAGAAGGTCCAAGGGATACAGTAAACCAGAAGTGAAGCATCGGAATCTAAAACTGGTCTCACAGGAAAGGTTCAAATCTTAGAAAGTAAGAAGAGTCAGTCCTCTTTTACTTAAATCGGCACTGTGCCTTTTGCATTTATATCCGATGCAATTTCAGTGTTTCATCGTCAATAAGAAGGTCCAAGGGATACAGTAAACCGGCAGTGAAGCATCGGATTCTAAAACTGGTCTAACAGGAAAGGTTCAAAACATAGACAGTAAGAAGAGTCAGTCTTCTTGTACTTAAGTCGGCATTGTGATTTTTGTATTTAATTCCGATGCAATTTCTGTGTTTCATCGTCAATAAGAAGGTCCAAGGGATACAGTAAACCTGAAGTGAAGCATCGGAATCTAAAACTGGTCTCACAGGAAAGGTTCAAAACATAGACAATAAGAAGAGTCAGTCTTCTTGCACTTAAGTCGGCATTATGCCTTTTGTATTTAATTCCGATGCACTTTCTGTGTTTCATCGTCAAAAGGAAGGTCCAAGGGATACAGTAAACCTGAAGTGAAGCATCGATATCTAAAACTGGTCTCACAGGAAAGGCTAAAATCATAGAATGTAAGAAGAACCAATCCTCTTGTATTTAATTGGCATTGTGCCTTTTGTACTTAAGTCCATTGCATTTTCTGTGTTTCATCGTCAATAAGAAGGTCCAAGGGATACAGTAAACCTGAAGTGAAGCATCAGAATCTAAAACTGGTCTCACAGGAAAGGTTCAAATCATAGACAGTAAGAAAAGTCAGTCTTCTTGTTCTTAAGTTATCATTTTGCCTTTTGATATTAATGCGATCCACTTCCTGTGTCTCATCGTCAATAAGAAGGTCCAAGGGATACAGTAAACCAGAAGTGAAGCATCGGAATCTAAAACTGGTCTCACAGGAAAGGTTCAAATCTTAGAAAGTAAGAAGAGTCTGTCCTCTTTTACTTAAGTCGGCACTGTGCCTTTTGCATTTATATCCGATGCAATTTCAGTGTTTCATCGTCAATAAGAAGGTCCAAGGGATACAGTAAACCGGCAGTGAAGCATCGGATTCTAAAACTGGTCTAACAGGAAAGGTTCAAAACATAGACAGTACGAAGAGTCAGTCTTCTTGTACTTAAGTCGGCATTGTGATTTTTGTATTTAATTCCGATGCAATTTCTGTGTTTCATCGTCAATAAGAAGGTCCAAGGGATACAGTAAACCTGAAGTGAAGCATCGGAATCTAAAACTGGTCTCACAGGAAAGGTTCAAAACATAGACAATAAGAAGAGTTAGTCTTCTTGCACTTAAGTCGGCATTATGCCTTTTGTATTTAATTCCGATGCACTTTCTGTGTTTCATCGTCAAAAGGAAGGTCCAAGGGATACAGTAAACCTGAAGTGAAGCATCGATATCTAAAACTGGTCTCACAGGAAAGGCTAAAATCATAGAATGTAAGAAGAACCAATCCTCTTGTATTTAATTGGCATTGTGCCTTTTGTACTTAAGTCCATTGCATTTTCTGTGTTTCATCGTCAATAAGAAGGTCCAAGGGCTACAGTAAACCTGAAGTGTAGCATCGGAATCTAACACTAGTCTCACATGAAAGTTTCAAATCATAGAAAGTAAGAAGAGTAAGATCTCTTGTACTTAAGTCGGCATTGTGCCTTTTGTATTTAATTCCGATGCAAATTATGTGTTTCATCGTCAATAAGAAGCTCCAATGGATACAGTATACCTGAAGTGAAGCATAGGAATCTAAAACTTGTGTCACAGGAAAGCTTCAAAGCATAGACAGTAAGAGGAGTCAGTCTTCTTGTACTTAGGTCGGCATTGTGCCTTTTGTATTCAATTCCGATGCAATTTCTGTGCTTCATCGTCAATATGAAGATCCAAAGAATTTAGTAAACCTGAAGTGAAGCATCGGAATCAAAACTGGTCTCACAGGATAGGGTCAAATCATTGAATGTAAGAAGAGTCAGTACTCTTGTCCTTAAGTCGGCATTGTGCCTTTTGTATCTATTTCCGATTCTATTTCTGTGTTTCATCGTCAATAAGAAGGTCCAAGGGATACATAAAACCTGAAATGAAGCATCGGAATCTAAAACTGGTCTCACAGGAAAGGTTCACAATATAGACCGAAAGAAGAGTCAGTCTTCTTGTACTTAAGTCGCCATTCGGCCTCTTGTATTAAATTCCGTTGCAATTTCTGTGCTACAACGTCAATACGAAGGTCCAAGGAACACAGTAAACCTGAAGTGAAGCACCGGAATCTAAAACTAGTCTCACAGGAAAGGTTCAAAACATAGAATGTAAGAAGAGACAGTCCTCTTGTACTTAAGTCGGCATTGTGCATTTAGTATTAAATTCCGATGCAATTTCTGTGTTTTATCGTCAGTAATAAGGTCCAAGGGATACAGTAAACTTGAAGTAAAGCTTCGGAATCTAAAAATGGTCTCACAGGAAAGGTTCAAATCATAGACAAGAAGAAGAGTCAGTCTTCTGGTTTTTAAGTGGGCATGTTGCCTTTTGTATTTAATTCCGATATAATTTCTGTGTTTCATCGTCAATAAGAAAGTCCAAAGGATACAGTAAACCTGAAGTGAAGCATCGGAATCAAAACTGGTCTCACAGGAAAGGTTCAAGACACAGACAGTAAGAAGAGTCGGTCTTCTTGTACTTAAGTCGGCATTGTGCATTTTTTATTTAGTTCCGATGCAATTTCTGTGTTTCATCGTTAATAAGAAGGTCCAAGGGATACTGTAAAACAGAAATGAAGGATCGGAAACTAAAACAGGTTTCACAGGAAAAGTTCAAAACATCGACTGTAAGAAGAGTCAGTCTTCTTGTACTTAAGTCGGCATTGTGCCTTTGGTATATAATTCCGATGCAATTTCTGTGTTTCATCGTCAATAAGAATACACTAAACCTGACGTGAAACAGCGGAAACTAAAACTGGTCTCACAGGAAAGGTTCAAAACATAGACAGTGAGAAGAGTTAGTCTTCTTGTACTTAAGTGGCCATTGTGCCTCTTGTATTTAATTCCGTTGCAATTTCTGTGCTACATCGTCAATACGAGGGTCCAAGGAACACAGTAAACTTGAAGTGAAGCACCGGAATCTACAACTGGTCTCACAGGAAAGGTTCACAACATAGACAGTAAAAAGAGTCAGTCTTCTTGTACTTAAGTCGGCATTGTGAGTTTAATATTTAATTCCGATGCAATTTCTGTGTTTCATCGTCAAAAAGAAGGTCCAAGGAATACAGTAAACCTGAAGTGAACCATCGATATCTAAAACTGATCTCAGAGGTAAGGCTCAAATCGTAGAATGTAAAAAGAGCAATTCCTATTGTACTTATGTCGGCATCGTGCGTTTTGTATTTAATTCAGATGCAATTTCTCTGTTTCATCGTCAATTAGTAGGTTTAAGGGATACAGTAAACCTGAAATGAAGCCTCGGAATCGAAAACTAGTGTCACAGGAAAGGTTCAAATCATAGAATGTAAGAAGAGACAGTCCTCTTGTACTTAAGTCGGCATTGTGCATTTAGTATTAAATTCCGATGCAATTTGTGTGTTTTATCGTCAATAATAAGGTCCAAGGGATACAGTAAACTTGAAGTAAAGCTTCGGAATCTAAAACTGGTCTCACAGGAAAGGTTCAAATCATAGACAGTAAGAAGAGTCAGTCTTCTTGTATTTAAGTGGGCATTGTGCCTTTTGTATTTAATTCCGACGCAATTTCTGTGTTTCTTTGTCACCAAGAAGGTCCAAGGGATACAGTAAACCTGAAGTAAAGCATCGGAATCTAAAACTGGCCTCACAGGAAGGGTTCAAAACATAGACGGTAAGAAGAGTCAATCTTCATGTACTTAAGTCGGCATTGTGCCCTTTGTATTTAATTCCGGTGCAATTTCTGTGTTTCATCGTCAACAAGAAGGTCCACGGGATACAGTAAACCTGAAATGAGGTATAGGGATCTGAATCTGGTCTCACAGGAAAGGTTCAAATCATAGACCGTAAGATGTGTCAGTCTTCTTGTACTTCAGTCGGCACTGTGCCTTTTGTACATAATTCCGATGTAATTTCTGTGTTTCATCGTCAATAAGAAGGTCCAAGGGATACAGTAAACCTGAAGTGAAGCATCGGAATCAAAACTGGTCTCACAGGAAAGGTTCAAAACATAGACAGTAAGAAGAGTCAGTCTTCTTGTACTTAAGTCGGCATTGTGCATTTTGTATTTAGTTCCGATGAAATTTCTGTGTTTCATCGTCAATAAGAAGGTCCAAGGGATACAGTAAACCTGAAGTGAAGCACCGGAAACTAAAACTTGTGTCACAGGAAAGCTTCAAATCATAGAATGTAAGAAGAGTCAGTCCTCTTGTACTTAAGTCGGCATTGTGTCTTTTGTATTAAATTCCGATGCAATTTCTGTGTTTTATCGTCAATAATGAGGTCCAATGAATACAGTAAACTCAAAACATAGACTGTAAGAAGAGTCAGTCTTCTTGTTTTCAAGTGGGCATTGTGCCTTTTGTATTTAATTCCGACGCAATTTCTGTGTTTCATCGTCAACAAGAAAGTCCAAGGGATACAGTAAACCCGAAGTAAAGCATCGGAATCAAAACTGGTCTCACAGGAATGGTTCAAAACATAGACACTAGAAGAGTCAGTCTTCTTGTACTTAAGTCGGCATTGTGCGTTTTGTATTTAATTCCGATGCATTTTCTGTGTTTCATCGTCAATAAGAAGGTCCAAGGGATACAGTAAACCTGATATGAAGCATAGGACTCTAAAACTGGTCTCACACTAAAGGTTCAAATCATAGATAGTAAGAAGACTCAGTCTTCTTGTACTTAAGTCGGCATTGTGCTTTTTTTATTTAATTCCAACGCAATTTCTGTGTTTCATCGTCAGTCAGTAGGTCCAAGGGAAACACTAAACCTGAAAAGAAGCATCGTAATCTAAACCAGGTCTCACAGGAAATGTTCAAAACATCGACTGTAAGATGAGGCAGTCTTCTTGTACTTAAATCGGCATTGTGCCTTTTGTATATAATTCCGATGCTATTTCTGTGTTTCATCGTCAATAAGAATACAGTAAACCTGAAGTTAAGCATCGGAAACTAAAACTGGTCTCACAGGAAAGGATAACAACATAGGCAGTAAGAAGTGTCAGTCTTCTTGTTTTTAAACGGACATTGTGCCTTTTGTATTTAATTCCGACGCAAATTCTGTGTATCATCGTCAACAAGAAAGTCCAAGGGATACAGTAAGCCCGAAGTAAGGCATCGGATTCAAAACTAATCTCACAGGAATGGTTAAAACATAGACACTAAGAAGAGTCAGTCTTCTTGTTCTTAAGGCGACATTGTGCCTTTTGTATTTAATTCCGATGCAATTTCTGTCTTTCATCGTCAATTAGAAGGACCAAGGGAGACAGTAAACCGGAAATAAAGCATAGGAATCTAACACTGGTCTCACTGGAAACTTTCAAAGCGTATATAGTATGAAGAGTCAGTCTTCCTGTACTTAAATCGGCATTGTGCTTTTGTATTAAATTCCGATGCAATATCTGTGTTTTATCTTCAAAAAAAGGGTCCAAGGCGTGCAGTAAACTTGAAGTAGAGCTTCGAAATCTAAAATTGGTCTCACAGGAAAGGTTCAAAACATAGACAGTAAGAAGAGTCAGTCTTCTTGTACTTCAATCGGCATTGTGCATTTTGTATTCACTTCCGATGTAATTTCTGTGTTTCTTCGTCAATACGATGGTCCAAGGGATACAGCTAACCTGAAGTGAAGCATCGGGATCAAAACTGGTCTCACAGGAAAGGTTCAAAACATAGACAGTAAGAAGAGTCAGTCTTCTTGTACATAAGTCGGCAGTGCGCCTTTTGTATTAAATTCCGATGCAATTTATGTGTTCCATCGTTAATAAGACGGTCCAAGGGATACAGTAAACCTTAGGCGAAGCATCGGAAACTAAAACTGGTCTCACAGGAAAGGTTCAAAACATAGACAGTAAGAAGGGTCAACCTTCTTGTTTTTAAGTGGGCATTGTGCCTTTTGTGTCTAATTCCGACACAATTTCTGTGTTTCATCGTCAATAAGAAAGTCCAAGGGATACGGTAAACCTGAAGTGAAGCATCGGAATCAAAACTGGTCTCACAGGAAAGGTTCAAATCATAGAATGTAAGAAGAGTCAGTCCTCTTGTAATTAAGTCGGCATTGTGCCTTTTGTATGTAATTTCGATACAATTTCTGTTTTTTATCGTCAATAAGAAGGTCCAAGGGATACAGTAAACCTGAAGTGAAGCATTGGAATCTAAAACTGGTCACACAGGAAAGGTTCAAATCATAGAATGTAAGAAGAGTCAGTCCTCTTTTACTTAAGTTGGCATTGTGCCTTTTGTATTTTGCTCCGATGCAATTTCTGTGTTTCATCGTCAATAAGAAGGTCCAAGGGATACAGTAAACCTAAAGTGAAGCATCGGTATCTAAAATTGGTCTCACAGGAAACTTTCAAATCGTAGACAGCAAGAAGATTCAGTCCTCTTGTACTTAAGTCGGCATTGTGCCTTTTGTATTTAATTCCGATGCAATTTCTGTGTTTAATAGTCACAAGAAGGTCCAAGGGATACAGTAAACCTGAAATGAAGCATAGGAATCTGGAACTGGTCTCACAGGAAAGGTTCAAATCATAGACAGTAAGAATAGTCAGTCGTCTTGTACTAAAGTCGGCATTGTGACTTTTGTATTTTACTCCGATGCAATTTCTGTGTTTCATCGTCAAAAAGAAGGTCCAAGGGATACAGTAAACCGGAAGTGAAGCTACGATTTCAAAATCAGGTCTCACATGAAAGGTTCATGACATAGACAGTATAAAAAGTCAGTTTTCTTGTACCTAAGAGGGCATTGTGCCTTTTGTATTTAATTCCGATGCAATTTCTGTGTTTCATCGTCAATTAGAAGGTTTAAGGGATACAGTAAACCTGAAATGAAGCATCGGAATCGAAAACTAGTCTCACAGGAAAGGTTCAAATCATAGAATGTAAGAAGAGACAGTCCTCTTGTACTTAAGTCGGCATTGTGCATTTAGTATTAAATTCCGATGCAATTTGTGTGTTTTATCGTCAATAATAAGGTCCAAGGGATACAGTAAACTTGAAGTAAAGCTTCGGAATCTAAAACTGGTCTCACAGGAAAGGTTCAAATCATAGACAGTAAGAAGAGTCAGTCTTCTTGTATTTAAGTGGGCATTGTGAGTTTTGTATTTAATTCCGACGCAATTTCTGTGTTTCTTCGTCACCAAGAAGGTCCAAGGGATACAGTAAACCTGATATGAAGCATAGGACTCTAAAACTGGTCTCACACTAAAGGTTGATATCATATATAGTAAGAAGACTCAGTCTTCTTGTACTTAAGTCGGCATTGTGCTTTTTTTATTTAATTCCAACGCAATTTCTGTGTTTCATCGTCAGTCAGTAGGTCCAAGGGAAACACTAAACCTGAAGAGAAGCATCGTAATCTAAACCAGGTCTCACAGGAAATGTTCAAAACATCGACTGTAAGATGAGTCAGTCTTCTTGTACTTAAATCGGCATTGTGCCTTTTGTATATAATTCCGATGCTATTTCTGTGTTTCATCGTCAATAAGAATACAGTAAACCTGAGGTTAAGCATCGGAAACTAAAACTGGTCTCACAGGAAAGGATCACAACATAGGCAGTAAGAAGTGTCAGTCTTCTTGTTTTTAAGCGGACATTGTGCCTTTTGTATTTAATTCCGACGCAAATTCTGTGTATCATCGTCAACGAGAAAGTCCAAGGGATACAGTAAGCCCAAGGTAAAGCATCGGATTCAAAACTAATCTCACAGGAATGGATAAAACATAGACACTAAGAAGAGTCAGTCTTCTTGTTCTTAAATCGGCATTGTGCCTTTTGTATTTAATTCCGATGCAATTTCTGTGTTTCATCGTCAATTAGAAAGACCAAGGGAGACAGTAAACCGGAAATAAAGCATAGGAATCTAACACTGGTCTCACTGGAAAGGTTCAAATCATAGACAGTAAGAAGACTCAGTCTTCTTGTACTTAAGTCGGCATTGTGCCTTTTATATTTAATTCCGAGCAATTTCTGTGTTTCTTCGTCAATATGAAGATCCAAAGGATACAGTAAACCTGAAGTGAAGCATCGGAATCAAAACTGGTCTCACAGGAAAAGTTCAAATCGTAGACAGTAAGAAGAGTCAGCCTTCTTGTACTTAAGTCGGCATCGTGCGTTTTGTATTTACTTCCGATGCAATTTCTGTGTATCATCTTCAATAAGAAGGTCCAAGGGATACAGTAAACCTGAAGTGACGCATCGATATCTAAAACTGGTGCCGCAGCAAAGGCTCTAATCATAGACAGTAAGAAGAGTCAGACTTATTGTACTTATGTCAGCATTGTGATTTTTGTATTTAATTCCGATGCAATTTCTGTGTTTCATCGCCAATTAGAAGGACCAAGGGAGACAGTAAACCGGAAATAAAGCATCATAATCTAAAACTGGTCTCACAGGAAATGTTCAAAACATCGACTGTAAGATGAGTCAGTCTTCTTGTACTTAAATCGGCATTGTGCCTTTTGTATATAATTCCGATGCTATTTCTGTGTTTCATCGTCAATAAGAATACAGTAAACCTGAAGTTAAGCATCGGAAACTAAAACTGGTCTCACAGGAAAGGATCACAACATAGGCAGTAAGAAGTGTCAGTCTTCTTGTTTTTAAGCGGACATTGTGCCTTTTGTATTTAATTCCGACGCAAATTCTGTGTATCATCGTCAACAAGAAAGTCCAAGGGATACAGTAAGCCCAAAGTAAAGCATCGGATTCAAAACTAATCTCACAGGAATGGTTAAAACATAGACACTAAGAAGAGTCAGTCTTCTTGTACTTAAGGCGGCATTGTGCCTTTTGTATTTAATTCCGATGCAATTTCTGTGTTTCATCGTCAATTAGAAGGACCAAGGGAGACAGTAAACCGGAAATAAAGCACAGGAATCTATCACTGGTCTCACTGGAAAGGTTCAAATCATGGACAGTAAGAAGACTCAGTCTTCTTATACTTAAGTCGGCATTGTGCCTTTTATATTTAATTCCGAGCAATTTCTGTGTTATATTCGTCAATATGAAGATCCAAATGATACAGTAAACCTGAAGTGAAGCATCGGAATCAAAACTGGTCTCACAGGAAAAGTTCAAATCGTAGTCAGTAAGAAGAGTCAGCCTTCTTGTACTTAAGTCGGCATCGTGCGTTTTGTATTTACTTCCGATGCAATTTCTGTGTATCATCTTCAATAAGAAGGTCCAAGGGATACAGTAAACCTTAAGTGACGCATCGATATCTAAAACTGGTGCCGCAGCAAAGGCTCTAATCATAGACAGTAAGAAGAGTCAGACTTATTGTACTTATGTCAGCATTGTGATTTTTGTATTTAATTCCGATGCAATTTCTGTGTTTCGTCGTCAATTAGAAGGACCAAGGGAGACAGTAACCCGGAAATAAAGCATCGTAATCTAAAACTGCTCTCACAGGAAAGGTTCAAATCATAGAATGTACGAAGGGTCCGTCCTCTTTTACTTAAGTCGGCATTGTGCCTTTAGAATTTCATTCCAATGCAATTTCTGTGTTTCATCGTCAATAAGAAGGTCCAAGGGATACAGCAAACCTGAATTGAAGCATCGGAAACTAAAACTTGTGTCACAGGAAAGGTTCAAAACATAGACTGTAAGAAGAGTCGGTCTTCTTGTACTTAAGTCGGCATTGTGCATTTTGTATTTAATTCCGATGAAATTTCTGTGTTTTATCGTCAATATTAAGGTCCAGGGGATACATGAAACCTGAAATGGAGCATCGGAATCTAAAACTGGTCTCACAGGAGAGGTTCAAAATGTAGACCGTAAGAAAAGTCAGTCTTCTTGTACTTAAGTCGGCATTGTGCCATTTTTATATAATTCCGTTGCAATATCTGTGTTTCATCGTCATTATGAAGGTCCAAGGGATACAGTAAACCTGAATTGAAGCATCGGAATCTAGAACTGGTCTCATAGGAAAGGTTCAAATCAATGAAAGTAAGAAGAGTCAGTCCTCTTGTTCTTAAGTCGGCATTGCGCTTATTGTATTTAATTCCGATGCAATTTTCGGGTTTTGTCATCAATAAGAATGTCCAAGGGATACAGTAAACCTGAAGTGAAGCATCTGAATCTAAAACTGGTCTCAAAGGACAGGTTCTAAACATAGACAGTAAAACGTGTCAGTCTTCTTGCTTTTAAGTGATCATTGTGCCTTTTGTATGTAATTCCGACGCAATCTCTGTGTTTCATCGTCAGTAAGAAAGTCCAAGGGAGACAGTAAACCTGAAGTGAAACATCGGAATCTAAAACTGGTCTCACAGGAAACTTTCAAAGCGTATATAGTATGAAAAGTCAGTCTTCCTGTACTTAAATCGGCATTGTGCTTTTGTATTAAATTCCGATGCAATATCTGTGTTTTATCTTCAAAAAAAGGGTCCAAGGCGTGCAGTAAACTTGAAGTAGAGCTTCGAAATCTAAAATTGGCCTCACAGGAAAGGTTCAAAACATAGACAGTAAGAAGAGTCAGTCTTCTTGTACTTCACTCGGCATTGTGCATTTTGTATTTACTTCCGATGTAATTTCTGTGTTTCTTCGTCAATACGATGGTCCAAGGGATACAGCTAACCTGAAGTGAAGCATCGGGATCAAAACTGGTCTCACAGGAAAGGTTCAAAACATAGACAGTAAGAAGAGTCAGTCTTCTTGTACATAAGTCGGCAGTGCGCCTTTTGTATTAAATTCCGATGCAATTTATGTGTTCCATCGTTAATAAGACGGTCCAAGGGATACAGTAAACCTTAGGCGAAGCATCGGAAACTAAAACTGGTCTCACAGGAAAGGTTCAAAACATAGACAGTAAGAAGGGTCAACCTTCTTGTTTTTAAGTGGGCATTGTGCCTTTTGTGTCTAATTCCGACACAATTACTGTGTTTCATCGTCAATAAGAAAGTCCAAGGGATACGGTAAACCTGAAGTGAAGCATCGGAATCAAAACTGGTCTCACAGGAAAGGTTCAAATCATAGAATGTAAGAAAGTCAGTCCTCTTGTAATTAAGTCGGCATTGTGCCTTTTGTATGTAATTCCGATACAATTTCTGTTTTTTATCGTCAATAAGAAGGTCCAAGGGATACAGTAAACCTGAAGTAAAGCATTGGAATCTAAAACTGGTCACACAGGAAAGGTTCAAATCATAGAATGTAAGAAGAGTCAGTCCTCTTTTACTTAAGTTGGCATTGTGCCTTTTGTATTTAATTCCGATGCAATTTCTGTGTTTCATCGTCAATAAGAAGGTCCAAGGGATACAGTATCCCTCAAGTGAAGCATCGGTATCTAAAACTGGTCTCACAGGAAACTTTCAAATCATAGACAGCAAGAAGACTCAGTCATCTTGTACTTAAGTCGGCACTGTGCCTTTTGTATTTAATTCGGATGCAATTTCTGTGTTTCATCGACAATAAGCAGGTCCAAGGGATACAGTAAACCTAAAGTGAAGCATCGGTATCTAAAATTGGTCTCACAGGAAACTTTCAAATCGTAGACAGCAAGAAGATTCAGTCCTCTTGTACTTAAGTCGGCATTGTGCCTTTTGTATTTTTTTCCGATGCAATTTCTGTGTTTCATAGTCACAAGAAGGTCCAAGGGATACAGTAAACCTGAAATGAAGCATAGGAATCTGGAACTGGTCTCACAGGAAAGGTTCAAATCATAGACAGTAAGAATAGTCAGTCATCTTGTACTAAAGTCGGCATTGTGACTTTTGTATTTTACTCCGATGCAATTTCTGTGTTTCATCGTCAAAAAGAAGGTCCAAGGGATACAGTAAACCGGAAGTGAAGCTACGATTTCCAAATCAGGTCTCACATGAAAGGTTCATGACATAGACAGTCTTCTTGTACCTAAGAGGGCATTGTGCCTTTTGTATTTAATTCCGATGCAATTTCTGTGTTTCATCGTCAATAAGCGGGTCCAAGGGATACAGTAAACCGGAAGTGAAGTATCGGAATCTAAAACTGGTCCCACAGGAAAGGTACAAATCAAAGAATGTAAGAAGAGTCAGTCCTCTTGTACATAAGTCGGCATTGTGCTTATTGCATTTAATTCCGATGCAATTTCTCGGTTTTATCGTCAATAAGAAGGTCCAAGGGATACAGTAAACCTGAAGTAAAGCATCGGAATCTAAAACTGCTCTCTCAGGTAAGGTTCAAAACATAGACAGTAAGAAGAGTCATTCTTCTTGCTTTTAAGTGGTCATTGTGCCTTTGCATTTAATTCCGACGCAATTTCTTTGTTTCATCGTCAATAAGAAAGTCCAAGGGATACAGTAAACCTGAAGTGAAGTATCGCAATCTAAAACTGGTCTCACAGGATACTTTCAAAGCATAGACAGTAAGAAGAGTCAGTCCTCTTGTATTTAAGTTGGCATTGTCCCTTTGGTATTTAATTCCGATGCCATTTCTGTGTTTCATCGTCAATGAGAAGGTCCAAGAGATACATTAAACCTGAAATGAAGAATCGGAATCTAAAACTGGTCTCACAGGAAAGGTTCAAAACATAGACCGTAAGAAGAGTCAGTCTTCTTGCACTTAAGTCGGCATTATGCCTTTTGAGTATAATTCCGACGCAATTTCTGTGTTTCATCGTCAATATGAAAGTCCAAGGGATACAGTAAACCTGAAGTAAAACATCGGAATCTAAAACTGGTCTCACAGGAAAGGTTCAAGATATAGACAGTAAGAAGAGTCAATCTTCTTGTACTTACGTCGGCATTTTGATTTTGTATTTAATTCCGATGCAATTTCTGCGTTTCATCGTCAATAAGAAGATCCAAGGGATACAGTAAACCTGAAGTAGAGCATCGGAATCTAAAACTGGTCTCACAGTGAAGATTCAAAATATAGACAGTAAGAAGAGTCAGTCTTCATGTACTTAAGTCGGCATTGTGCATTTTGTATTTAATTCCGATGCAATTTCGGTGTTTCATCGTCAATAAGAAGGCCCAAGGGATACAGTAAACCAGAAATGAAGCATCGGAAACTAAAACTGGTCTCACAGGAAAGGTTCAAATCATAGACAATAAGAAGAGTCAGTCTTCTTGTACTTAAGTCGGCAGTGTGCCTTTTGTATTTAATTCCGATGCAATTTATGCGTTTCATCGTTAATAAGAAGGTCCAAGGGATACAGTAAACCTTAGGTGAAGCATCGGAAACTAAAAGTGGTCTCACAGGTAAGGTTCAGAACATAGACAGTAAGAAGAGTCAGTCTTCTTGTACTTAAGTCGCCATTGTGCATTTTGTATTTAATTCCGATACAATTTCTGGGTTTTATCGTCAATAAGAAAGTCCAAGGGATACGGTAATCCTGATGTGAAGCATCGGAATCAAGACTGGTCTCACAGGAATGGTTCAAAACGTAGATAGTAAGAAGAGTCAGTCTTCTTGTACTAAAGTTGCATTGTGCATTTTGTATTTTATTCTGATGCAAGTTCTGTGTTTCATCGTCAATAAGAAGGTCCAAGGGATATAGTAAACCTGAAATGAAGCATAGGAATCAGAAACTGGTCTCACAGGAAAGGTTCAAATCATAGACAGTATGAAGAGTCAGTCTTCTCGCACTTAAATCGGCATTGTGCCTTTTGTACATAATTCCGATGTAATTTCTGTGTTTCATCGTCAATAAGAAGGTCCGACAGATACAGTAAACCTGAAGTGAAGCATCGGAATCTAACTGGTCTTACAGGAAAGGTTCAAAACGTGGACAGTAAGGAGAGTCAGTCTTCTTGTACTTAAGTTGGCATTGTGCATTTTGTATTTCATTCCGATGCAATTTCTGTGTTTTATCGCCAATAATAAGGTCCAAAGGATACAGTAAAGCAAAAATGAAGCATCGGAAACTAAAACTGGTCTCACAGGAAAGGTTCAGAACATAGACAGTACGAAGAGTCAGTCTTCTTGTACTTAAGTTGGCATTGTGCCTTTTGTATTTAATTCCGACGCAAATTTCTGTGTTTCATCGTCAATAAGCAGGTCCAAGGGATACAGTGAACCTGAAGTGAAGCATCGGAATCTAAAACTGGCCTCACAGGAAAGGTACAAATCAAAGAATGTAAGAACAGTCAGTCCTCTTGTACTTAAGTCGGCATTGTGCTTATTGTATTTAAATTCCGATGCAATTTCTAGGTTTTATCGTCAATAAGAAGGTCCAAGGGATACAGTAAACCTGAAGTAAAGCATCGGAATCTAAAACTTTTCTCCCAGGTAAGGTACCAATCATAGACAGTAAGAAGAGTCAGTCTTCATGTGCTTAAGTCGGCATTGTGCGTATTGTGTTTAATTCCGAGGAAATTTCTGTGTTTCATCGTCAATAAGATGGTCCAAGGAATACAGTAAACCTGAAATGAAACATCGGAGTCTAAAACTGGTCTAACAGGAAAGGTTCAAATCATAGAATGTAAGAAGAGTCAGTCCTCTTGTACTTAAGTCGGCAATTTGCCTTTTGCATTTAGTTCCGATGCAATTTCTGTGTTTCATCGTCAATAAGAAGGTCCAAGGGATACAGTAAACCTGAAGTAAACCATCGGAATCTGAAATTGGTCTCACAGGAAGGGTTCAAATCATAGACAGTAAGAAGTGTCAGTCTTCTTGTACTTCAGTCGGCATTGTGTTTTTTGTATTTAATTCCGTTGTAATTTCTGTGTTTCATCGTCAATAAGAATGTCCAAGGGATACGGTAAATCTGAAGTGAAGCATCGGAATCAAAACTGGTCTCTCAGGAAAGGTTCAAAGCATAGACTGTAAGAAGAGTCAGTCTTCTTTTACTTAAGTCGGCATTTTTCACTTTGTATTTAATTCCGATGCAATTTCTGTGTTTCATCGTCAATACGAATGTCCAAGGGATACCGTAAACCAGAAATGAAGCATCGGAAACTAAAACTGGTCTCACAGGAATGGTTCAAAGCACAGACAGTAAGAAGAGTCAGTCTTCTTGTACTAAAGTCGGCATTGTGCCTTTTGTATTTAATTTCGATGCAATTTCTGTGTTTCATCGTCAATAAGAATGTCCAAGGGATACAGTAAACTAGAAATGAAGCATAGGAATCTAAATCTGGTCTCACAGGAAAGGTTCAAATCATAGAATGTAAGAAGAGTCAGTCCTCTGGTACTGAAATCGGCAATGTGCCTTTTGTATTTAATTCCGATGCAATTTCTAGGTTTTATCGTAAATAAGAAGGTCCAAGGCACACAGTAAACCTGAAGTAAAGCATCAGAATCTAAAACTGGTCACACAGGAAAGGTTCAAAACATAGACAGTAAGAAGAGTCAGTCTTCTTGTTTTCAAGTGGGCATTGTGCCTATTGTATTTAATTCCGACGCAATTTCTGTGTTTCATCGTCAATAAGAAAGTCCAAGGAATACGGTAAACCTGAAGTGAAGCATCGGAATCAAAACTGGTCTCACAGGAATGGTTCAGAACATAGACCGTAAGAAGAGTCAGTCTTCTTGTACTTAAGTCCGCATTGTGCCTTTTGTATATAATTCCGACGCAATTTCTGTGTTTCATCGTCAATATGAGGCTCCAAGGGATACAGTAAACCTGAAGTAAATATCGGAATCTATAACTGGTCTCACAGGAAAGGTTCAAAATATAGACAGTAAGATGAGTCAGTCTCCTTGTACTTAAGTCGACATTTAGATTTTGTATTTAATTCCGATGCAATTTCTGTGTTTCATCGTCAGTAAGAAGGTCCAAGGGATACAGTAAACCTGAAGTGAAGCATCGGAATCTAAAAATGGTCTCACAGGATTGGTTCAAAACACAGACAGTAAGAAGAGTCAGTCTTCTTGTACTAAAGTCGGCATTGTGCCTTTTGTACTTAATTCCGATCCAATTTCTGTGTTTCATGGTCAATAAGAAGGTACAAGGGATACAGTAAACCTGAAGTGAAGCTTCGGAATCAATACTGGTCTCACAGCTAAGGTTCAAAACATAGACAGTAAGCAGAGTCAGTCTTCTTGTACTTAAGTCGGCATTGTGCATTTGTATTTAATTCCGATGCAATTTCTGTGTTTCATCGTCAATAAGAAGGTCCAAGGGATACTGCAAACCTGAAGGTAAGCATCGGAAACTAACACTGGTCTCACAGGAAAGGTTCAAAACATAGACAATTAGAAGAGTCTGTCTTCTTGTACTTCAGTCGGCATTGTGGATTTTTTATTTAATTCCGATGCAATATCTGTGTTTCATCGTCAATAAGAAGGTCCAAGGCATACAGTAAACCTGAAGTAAAGCATCGGAATCTAAAACTGGGCTCACAATAGAGATTCAGAACATAGACAGTAAGAAGAGTCAGTCTTCTTGTACTTAAGTCGGAATTGTGCCTTTTGTATTTAATCCCGATGCAATATCTGTGGTTCATCGTGAATAAAAAGGCCCTAGGGATTCAGTAAACCTGAAGTAAAGCATCGGAAACTAAAACTGGTCTCAAAGTAAAGGTTCAAAGCATAGACAGTATGAAGAGTCTGTCTTCTTGTACTTAAGTCGGCATTGTGCCTTTTGTACTTAATTCCGATCCAATTTCTGCGTTTCATGGTCAATAAGTAAGTCTGAGGGATACAGTAAACCTAAAGTGAAGCATCGGAATCAAAACTGGTCTCACAGGAAAGGTTCAAATTATAGACAGTAAGAAGACTCAGTCTTCTTAGACGTAAGTCGGCATTGTGCCTTTTGCATTTAATTCCAATGCAATTTCTGTGTTTCATCGTTAATAAGGTGGTCCAAGGGATACAGTAAACCTGAAGTAAAGCATCGGGATCTAAAACTGGTCTCACTTAAAAGGATCAGACCATAGTCAGCAAGAAGAGTCAGTCTTCTTGTATTTAATTCGGCATTGTGCCTTTTGTATTTAATTCCAATGCAATTTCTGTGTTTCATCGTCAACAAGAAGGTCCAATGGATACAGTAAACCTAAAGTGAAGCTTCGGAATCAAAACTGGTCTCACAGCTATGGTTCAAAACATAGACAGTAAGAAGAGTCGGTCTTCTTGTACTTAAGTCGGCATTGTGCTTTTGTATTTAATTCCGATGCAATTTCTGTATTTCATCGTCAATAAGAAGGTCCAAGGGATACAGTAACCTTGAATTTAAGCATTGGAATCTGAGACTGGTCTCACAGGCAAGGTTCAAAACATAGACAGCAAGAAGAGTCAGTCTTCTTGTATTTACATTGTCATTGTGCCTTTTGTATTTAATTCCATTGCAATTTCTGTGTTTCATCGTCAACAAGAAGGTCCAAGGGATACAGTAAACCTGAAGTGAAGCCTCGGAATCAAAAATCGTCTCACAGCTAAGGTTCAAAACATAGACAGGAAGAAGAGTCAGTGTCCTTGTACTTAAGTAGGCATATAGATTTTGTATTTAATCCCGATGCAATTTCTGTGTTTCATCGTCAATAAGAAGGTCCAAGGGATACAGTAAACCTGAATTCAAGCATAGGAATCTAAAACTGGTCTCACAGGGATGGTTCAAAACATAGACAGTAAGAAGAGTCAGTCTTCTTGTACTTAGGTTGGCATTGTGCCTTTTGTATTTAATTCCGATGCAATTTCTGTGTTTCATCGTCAATAAGCAACAAGGGATACAGTAAACCTGAAGTGAAGCATCGGAATCTAAAACTGGTCAAATAGGAAAGGTTCAAGTAAAAGAATGTAAGAAGAGTCAGTCCTCTTGTACTTAAGTCGGCATTGTGCTTATTGTGTTTAATTCCGATGCAATTTCTGGGTTTTATCGTCAATAACAAAGTCCAAGGGATACAGTAAACCTGAAGTGAAGCATCGGAATCTAAAACTGGTCAAATAGGAAAGGTTCAAATCAAAGAATGTAAGAAGAGTCGGTCTTCTTGTACTTAAGTCGGCATTGTGCCTTTTGTATTTAATTCCGATGCAAATTCTGTGTTTCATCGTTAATTTTAAGGGCCAAGGGATACAGTATACCTGAAGTGAAGCATCGGAGTCTAAAACTGGTCTCAGAGGAAACGTTCTAAATATAGACCGCAAGAAGAGTCAGTCCTCTTGTATTTAAGTCGGCATTGTGCCTTTTGTTTTTAATTCCGATGCAATTTCTGTGTTTCATCGTCAATTAGAAGGTATAAGGGATACAGTAAAACTGAAGTGAAGTTTCGATTTATAAAACTCGTCTCACAGGAAAGGTTCATAACATAGACAGTAAGAAGAGTCAGTCTTCTTGTACTTAAGTTGGCATTGTGCCTTTTGTATTTAATTCCGATGCAATTTCTGTGTTTCATCGTCAATAAGCAGGTACAAGGGATACAGTAAACCTGAAGTGAAGCATCGGAATCTAAAACTGGTCCTATAGGAAAGGTTCAAATCAAAGAATGTAAGAAGAGTCAGTCCTCTTGTACTTAAGTCGGCATTGTGCTTATTGTGTTTAATTCCGATGCAATTTCTGGGTTTTATCGTCAATAAGAAGGTCCAAGGGATACAGTAAACCTGAAGTAAATCAGCGGAATCTAAAACTGGAGTCACAGGAAAGGTTCAAAACATAGACAGTAAGAAGAGTCAGTCATCTTGTATTTACATTGTCATTGTGCCTTTTGTATTTAATTCCATTGCAATTTCTGTGTTTCATCGTCAATAAGAAGGTCCAAGGGATACAGTAAACCTGAAGTGAAGCCACGGAATCAAAAATCGTCTCACAGCTAAGGTTCAAAACATAGACAGGAGGAAGAGTCAGTGTCCTTGTACTTAAGTAGGCATTTAGATTTTGTATTTAATCCCAATGCAATTTCTGTGTTCATCGTCAATAAGAAGGTCCAAGGGATACAGTAAACCTGAATTCAAGCATAGGAATCTAAAACTGGTCTCACAGGGATGGTTCAAAACATAGACAGTAAGAAGAGTCAGTCTTCTTGTACTTAAGTTGGCATTGTGCCTTTTGTATTTAATTCCGATGCAATTTCTGTGTTTCATCGTCAATAAGCAACAAGGGATACAGTAAACCTGAAGTGAAGCATCGGAATCTAAAACTGGTCAAATAGGAAAGGTTCAAATCAAAAAATGTAAGAAGAGTAAGTCCTCTTGTACTTAAGTCGGCATTGTGCTTATTGTGTTCAATTCCGATGCAAATTCTGTGTTTCATCGTTAATTTGTAGGGCCAATAGATACAGTATACCTGAAGTGAAGCATCGGAATCTAAAACTGGTCTCAGAGGAAATGTTCTAAATATAGACCGTAAGAAGAGTCAGTCCTCTTGTATTTAAGTCGGCATTGTGCCTTTTGTATTTAATTCCGATGCAATTTCTGTGTTTCATCGTCAATTAGAAGGTATAAGCGATACAGTAAAACTGAAGTGAAGCTTCGATTTATAAAACTGGTCTCACAGGAAAGGTTCATAACATAGACAGTAAGAAGAGTCAGTCTTCTTGTACTTAAGTTGGCATTGTGCCTTTTGTATTTAATTCCGATGCAATTTCTGTGTTTCATCGTCAATAAGCAGGTACAAGGGATACAGTAAACCTGAAGTGAAGCATCGGAATCTAAAACTGGTCCTATAGGAAAGGTTCAAATCAAAGAATGTAAGAAGAGTCAGTCCTCTTGTACTTAAGTCGGCATTGTGCTTATTGTGTTTAATTCCGATGCAATTTCTGGGTTTTATCGTCAATAAGAAGGTCCAAGGGATACAGTAAACCTGAAGTAAATCAGCGGAATCTAAAACTGGAGTCACAGGAAAGGTTCAAAACATAGACAGTAAGAAGAGTCAGTCATCTTGTATTTAAGTCGGCATCGTGCTTTTGTATTTAATTCCGATGCAATTTCTGTGTTTCATCGTCAATAAGCAGAGCCAAAGGATACAGTAATCCTGAAGTGAATAATCGGAAACTAAAACTGGTCTCACAGGAAAGGTTCAAATCATAGAATGTAAGAAGAGTCATTCCTCTTGTACTTAAGTCGGCATTGCGCTTTTTGTATTTAATTCCGATGTAATTTCTGTGTTTTATCGTCAGTAAGAAGGACCAAAAGATACAGTAAACCTGAAGTGGAGCATCGGTATCAAAACTGGTCTCACAGGACAGGTTCAAATCATAGAATGTAAGTAGCGTCAGTCCTCTTGTACTTAAGTCGGCATTGTGCTTTTGTATATAATTCCGATGCAATTTCTGTGTTTCATCGTCAATATGAGGGTCCAACGGATACAGTAAACCTAAGGTAAAGCATCGGAATCTATAACTGGTCTCAGAAGAAATGTTCAAAGTATAGACAGTAAGAAGAGTCAGTCGTCTTGTACTTATGTCGGCATTTTGATTTTGTATTTAATTCCGACGCAATTTCTTTGTTTCATCGTCAAAAAGAAGGTCCAAGGGATACAGTAAACCTGAAGTGAAGCATCGGAATCTAAAACTGGTCCCACAGGAAAGGTTCAAAGCTTAGACAGTAAGAAGAGTCCGTCTTCTTGTACTTAAGTCGGAATTGTCCCTTTTGTGTTTAATTCCGATGCAATTTCTGTGATTCATCGTCAATGAGAAGGTCCGGGATACAGTAAACCTGAAGTGAAGCATCGAAATCTAAAACTGATCTCACAGGAGAGGTTCAAGTCATTGAATGTAAGAAGTGTCAGTCTTCTTGTTTTTAAATCGGCATTGTGCCTTTTGTATTTAATTCCAATGCAATTTCTGTGTTTCATCGTCAATAAGAAGGTCCAAGGGATACAGTAAACCTGAAGTGAAGCATCGGAATCTAAACCTGGTCTCACAGTAAAGGTTCAAAACATAGACAGTAAGAAGAGTATGACTTCTTGTACTTAAGGCGGCATTGTGAATTTTGTATTTAATTCCAATGCAATTTCTGTGTTTCATCGTCAATAACAAGGTCCAAGGGATACAGTAAACCTGAAGTGAAGCATGGGAATCTAAAACTGGTCGCACAGGAAAGGTTCTAAACATAGACAGTAAGAAGATTTAGTCATCTTGTACTTAAGTCGGCATTGTGCCTTTTGTATTTAATTCGGATGCAATTTCTGTGTTTCATCGTCAATGAGAAAGTCCAAGGGATACAGTAAACCTGAAGTGAAGCATCGGAAACTAAAACTGGTCTCACAGGGAAGGTTCACAACATAGACAGTAAGAAGAGTCAGTTTTCTTATACTTAAGTCGGCTTTGTGCCTTTTGTATTTAATTCCGATGCATTTTCTGTGTTTCATCATCAATAAGAAGGTCCAAGGGATACAGTAAATCTGAAGTGAAGCATCGGAATCAAAACTGGTCTCACAGGAAAGTTTCAAAGCATAAACTGTAAGAAGAGTCAGTCTTCTTTTACTTAAGTCGGCATTTTACATTTTCTATTTAATTCCGATGCAATTTCTGTGTTTCATCGTCAATAAGAAGGTCCATGGGATACAGTGAACCAGAAATGAAGCATCGGAAACTAAAACTGGTCTCACAGGAATGGTTCAAAACTTAGACAGTAAGAAGAGTCAGTCTTCTGGTACTAAAGTCGGCATTGTGACTTTTGTATTTAATTTCGATGCAATTTCTGTGTTTCATCGTCAATACGAATGTCCAAGGGATACAGTAAACTAGAAATGTAGCATAGGAATCTAAATCTGGTCTCACAGGAAAGGTTCAAATCTTAGACAGTAAGAAGAGTCAGTTTTCTTGTACTTAAGTCGGCATTGTACCTTTTGTATTTAATTCCGAACCAATTTCTGTGTTTCATCGTCAATAAGAAGGTCACAGGGATACAGTTAACCTCGAGTAAAGCATCGGAATCTAAAACTGGTCACACAGGAAAGGTTCAAAACATAGACAGTAAGAAGAGTCAGTCTTCTTGTTTTTAGGCGGGCATTGTGCCTTTTGTATTTAATTCCGACGCAAATTCTGTGTTTCATCGTCAACAAGAAAGTCCATGGGATACGGTAAACCTGAAGTGAAGCATCGGAATCAAAACTGGTCTCACAGGAATGGTTCAAAACATAGACAGTAAGAAGAGTCAGTCTTCTTGTACTAAAGTCGGCATTGTGCCTTTTGTATTTAATTCCGATGCAATTTCTGTGTTCATCGTCAATAAGAAAGTCCAAGGGTTACAATACACCTGAAATGAAGCGTAGAAATCTGAAACTGGTCTCACAGGAGAGCTTCAAATCATAGACAATAAGAAGTGACAGTCTTCATGTACTTCAGTCGGCATTGTTCCTTTTGTATTTAAATCCGATGTAGTTTCTGTGTTTCATCGTCAATAAGAAGGTGTAAGGGATACAGTAAACCTGAAGTAAAGCATCGGAATCAAAATTGGTCTCACAGGAAAGGTTCAAAACATAGACAGTAAGAAGAATCAGTCTTCTTGTACATAAGTCGGCATTGTGCGTTTTGTATTTAATTTCGATGCAATTTCTGTGTTTCAACGTCAATAAGATGGTCCAAGGGATACAGTAAAACAGAAACGAAGCATCGGAAACTAAAACTGGCCTCACAGGAAAGGTTCTAATCATAGACAGTAAAAAGAGTCAGTCTTCTTGAATTTAAGTCGGCAGTGTGCCCTTTGTATTTAGTTCCGATGCAATTTCTGTGTTTCATCATCAATTAGCAGGTCAAAGGGATTCAGTAATCCTGTAGTAAAGCATCGGAATCTAAAACTGGTCTCACAGGAAAGGTTCAAATCATAGAATGTAAGAGGAGTCATTCCTCTTGTACTTAAGTCGGCATTGTGCCGTTTGTATTTAATTCCGATGCAATTTCTGTGTTTCATCGTCGATATGAAGATCCAAGGGATACAGTAAACCTGAAGTGGAGCATCGGAATCAAAACTGGTCTCACAGGATAGGTTCATTTCTTAGAACGTAAAAAGAGTCACTCCTCTTGTACTTAAGTCGGCATTGTGCATTTTGTATTTAATTCCCATGCAATATCTGTGTTTCATCGTCAATAAGAAGGTCCAAGGGATACATTGAACCTGAAATGAAACATCGGAATCTAAAACTGGTCTCATATGAAAGGTTCAAAACATAGACCGCAAGAAGAGTCTGTCTTCTTGTACTTAAGTCGGCAGTGTGCCTTTTCTATATAATTCCGATGCAATTTCTGTGTCATCGTCAATATGAAGGTCCAAGGGATACAGTAAGCCTGAAGTGAAGCATCGGAATCTAAAACTGGTCTCACAGTAAAGATTCAAACCGTAGACAGTAAGAAGAGTCAGTCTTCTTGTACTTAAGTCGGCATTGTAACTTTTGAATTTAATTCCGATGAAATTTCTGTGTTTCATCGTCAATAACAAAGTCCAAGGGATACAGTAAACCTGAAGTGAAACATCGGAATCTAAAACTGGTCTCACAGGAAAGGTTCGAGTCATAGAATGTAAGAAGCGTCAGTCCTCTTGTACTTAAGTCGGCATTGTGTCTTTTGTAATTAATTCCGATGCAATTTCTGTATTTCACCGTCAATAACAAGGTCCAAGGCATACAGTAAACCTAAAGTAAAGCATCGGAATCTAAAACTGGTCTCACAGTAAATATTCAAATCATAGACAGTAAGAACAGACCGTCTTCTTGTACTTAAGTCGGCATTGTGCTTTTTGTATTTAATTCCGATCCGTTTCTGTGGTTTATCGTCATCAAGTAAGTCAGAGGGATACAGTAAACCTGAAGTGAAGCATCGGAATCAAAACTAGTCTCACGGGAGAGGTTCGAAACGTAGACTTTAAGAAGAGTCAGTCTTCTTGTACCTTAGTCGACATAGTGCCTTTTGTATTTAATTCCGATGTAATTTGCTATGTTCCACCGTCAATATGGAAGTCCAAGGGATACAGCAAACCTGAAGTGACGCATCGGAATCTAAAACTGGTCTCACAGGAAAAGTTCAAATCATAGACAGTAAGAAGAGTCGGTCTTCTTGTACTTAAGACGGCATTTTGACTTTTGAATTTAATTCCGATGCAATATCTATGTTTCATCGTCAATAAGAAGGCCAAAGGGATACAGTAAACAAGAAGTGAAGCATCGGAACCTAAAACTGGTCTCACAGGAAAGGTTCAAATCATAGAATGTAAGAAGAGAATGTCCTCTTGTACTTAAGTCGGTATTGTGCCTTTTGTATTTCGTTCGGTCGAATTTCTGTGTTTCATCCTCAATAAGAAGGTCCAAGGGATACAGTTAATTTGAAGTAAAGCATCGGAATCTATAACTGGTCTCACAGGAAGGGTTCAAAATATAGACAGTAAGAGGAGTCAGTCTTCTTGTACTTAAGTCGGCATCGTGCCTTTTGTATTTAATTCCGATGCAATTTCTGTGTTTCATCGTCAATAAGAAGGTCCAAGGGATACAGTAACACTGAAATGAAGCATAGGAATCTAAAACTGGTCTCACAGAGAAGGTTTAAACATAGACAGTAAGAAGATTCAGTCTTCATGTACTGATGTCGGCATTGTGACATTTGAATTTAATTCCGATGCAATTTCTGTGTTGCATCGTCAATAAGAAGGTCCAAGGGATACTTTAAACCTTAAGTGAAGCATCGGAATCTAAAACTGGTCTCACTGGAAAGGTTTAAATCATAGAATGTAAGAAGAGTCAGTCCTCTTGTACTTGAATCGGCATTGTCCCTTTTGTATTTAATTCCGACGCAAGTTCTGTGTTTCATCGTCAATACGAAGGTCCAAAGGATACAGTAAACCTTAAGCGAAGCATCGGAATCCAAACTGGTCTGACAGGAATGGTTCAAAACATAGACAGTAAGAAGAGTCAGTCTTCTTGTACTCAGGTCGGCATTGTGCCTTTTGTATTTAATTCCGATGCAATTTCTGTGTTTCATCGTCAATAAGAAGGTCCAAGGGATACAGTAAACCTGAATTGAAACATAGGAATCTGAAACTGCACTCACAGGAAAGGTTCAAATCATAGACAGTAAGAAGAGTCAGTCTTCTTGTACTGAAGTCGGCATTATGCCTTTTGTATTTAATTCCGATGCAATTTCTGTGTTTCATCGTCAATGTGAAGATCCAAGAGATACAGTAAACCTGATGTGAAGCATCGGAATCAGAACTGGTCTCACACGAAAGGTACAAATCGCAGAATGTAACAAGGGTTAGTCCTCTTGTACTTAAGTCGGCATTGTGCCTTTTGTATTTAATTCCGATGCAATTTCTGTGTTTTCTCGTCTGTAAGAAGGTCCAAGGGATACAGTTGTGCTGAAGTGAAGCATCGGAAACTAAAACTGGTCTCACAGGAAAGGTTCACAACATAGACAGTAAGAAGAGTCTGTCGTCTTGCACTGAAGCCGCCATTGTGCCTTTTGTATTTAATTCAGATGTAATATCGGTGTTTCATCGACAATAAGAAGGTCCAAGGGATACAGTAAAAAGGAAATGAAGCACAGGTACCTGAAACTGGTCTCACAGGGAAGGTTCAAAACATAGACAGTAAGAAAACTCAGTCATCTTGTACTTAAGTCGGAATTGTGCCTTTTTTATTTAATTCCGATTCAATTTCTGTGTTTCGTCGTACAAAAGAGGGTCCTAGGGTTTCAGTAAACCTGAAATGAAGCATAGGAATCTAAAACTGGTCTCAAAGGAGAGGTTCAAATCATAGACAGTAAGTAGACTCAGTCATCTTGTACTTAATTCGGCATTATGCTTTTTGTATTTAATTCCGATGCAATTTCTGTGTTTCATGGTCAATAAGAAGGTCCAAGGGATACAGTATACATGAAGTGAAGCATCGGAAACTAAGACTGGTCTCACAGGAAAGGTTCAAAACATAGACAGTAAGAAGAGTCAGTCTTCTTGTACTTAAGTAGGCATTGTGCCTTTTGTATTTACTTTCGATGCAATTTCTGTGTTTCATTATCAAATAGAAGATCCAAGGCATACATTAAACCTGATATGAAGCATCAAAATCTAAAAATGGTCTTACAGAAAAGATTCAAAACATAGACCGTAGTAAGAGTCAGTCTTCTTGTACTTAAGTCGGCATTGTGCATTTTGTATATTATTACGATGCTATTTCTGTGTTTCATCGTCAATAAAAAGGTCCAAGGGATACAGTAAACAGGAAATGAAGCACAGGAACCTAAAACTGGTCTCACAGGGAGGGTTCAAAACATAGACAGTAAGAAGAGTCAGTCATCTTGTACTTAAGTCGGCATTGTGCCTTTTGTATTTAATTCCGATGCAAATTCTGTGTTTCATCGTCAATATGAAGGTCCAAGGTATACAGTATACCGAAAGTGAAGCATCGGAATCAAAAACTGGTCTCACACGAAACGTCCAAACCATAGACCGTAAGAAGAGTCAGTCTTCTTGGACTTAAGTAGGCTTTGTGACTTTTGTATTTAATTCCGATGCTTAATCTGTGTTTCATCGTCAATAAGAAGGTCCAAGGGATACAGTAAACCCGACGTAAAGCATCGGAATCCAAAACTGGTCTCACAGGAAATGTTCAAACCATAGACAGTAAGAAGAGTCGGTCTTCTTGTCTTTAAGTCGGCATTGTGGCTTTTGCATTTAATTCCGATGCAATTTCTGTGTTTCATCGTCAATAAGTAAGTCTGCGGGATACAGTAAACCTGCAGTGAAGCATCGGATTCAAAACTAGTCTCACATGAAAGGTTTAAAACGTAAACAGTAAGAGGAGTCAGTTTTCTTGAACTCAAGTCGGCACTGTGCTTTTCGTAATTAATTCCGATGCAATTTTTGTGTTTCATCGTTAATACGTACGTCTGTGGGATACAGTACACCTGATGAAAAGCATCGGATTCTAAAACTGGTCTCACAGTAAAGATTCAAAACATAGACAGTAAGAAGCGTCAGTCTTCCTGGACTTACGTCGGCATTGTGCCCTTTGTATTTTATTCTGATGCAATTTCTGTGTTTCATCGTCACTAAGAAGGTCCAAGGATACAGTAAACCGGAAATGAAGCGTAGGAACCTAAAACTGGTCTCACAGGGAAGGTTCAAAACATAGACAGTAAGAAGAGTCAGTCATCTTGTACTTATGTCGGCATTGTGCCTTTTGTATTTATTTCCGATGCATTTTCTGTGTTTCAACGTCAATTAGAAGGTCCACGGGATACAGCAGACCTGAAGTGAACCATAGGAATCTAAAACTGGTCTCACAGGAAAGGTTCAAAACATAGACAGTAAGGAGAGTTGGTCTTCTTGTCTTTAAGTCGGCATTGTGCCTTTTGTATTTATTTCCGATGCATTTTCTGTGTTTCAGCGTCAATTAGAAGGTCCAAGGGATACAGCAAACCTGAAGTGAACCATAGGAATCTAAAACTGGTCTCACAGGAAAGGTTCAAAACATAGACAGTAAGAAGAGTTGGTCTTCTTGTCTTTAAGTCGGCATTTTGACTTTTGTATTAAATTCCGATGCAATCTCTGTGTTTCATCGTCAATAAGAAGGTCCAAGGGATACAGTAACCCCGAAGGGAAGCATCGGAAACCAAAACTGGTCTCACAGGAAAGGTTCACAACATAGACAGTAAGAATAGTCTGTCGTCTTGCACTTAAGTCGCCATTGTGCCTTTTGTATTTAATTCCGATGTAATATCGGTGTTTCATCGACAATAAGAGGGTCCAAGGGATTCGGTAAACCTGATGTGAAGCACCCGAATCAAAACTGGTCTCACAGGAAACGTTTAAGACATAGACTGTAAGAGGAGTTAGTCTTGTTGTACTTAAGTCGGCATTGTGCCTTTTGTATTTCCTTCCGATGCAATGTCTGTGTTTCATTGTCAAATAGAACGTCCAAGGCATACATTAAACCTGATATGCAGCATCGGAATCTAAAACTTGTCTCACAGAAAAGATTTAAAACATAGACCGTAGTAAGAGTCAGTCTTCTTGTACTTAAGTCGGCATTGTGCCTTATGTATATAATTACGATGCAATTTCTGTGTTTCATCGTCAATAAGAAGGTCCAAGGGATACAGTAAACAGGAAATGAAGCACAGGTACCTAAACTGGTCTGACAGGGAAGCTTCAAAACATAGACAGTAAGAAGAATCAGTCTTCTTGTACATAAGTCGGCTTAATGCATTTTGTATTTAATTCCGATGCAACTTCTGTGTTTCATCGTCAATATGAGCGTCCAAGGGATACAGTAAACCTGAAGTAAAGCATCGGAATCTAAAACTGGTCTCACAGGAAAGGTTCAAATCATAGAATGTAAGAAGGGTCATTCCTCTTGTACTTAAGTCGGCATTGTGCCATTTTTATATAATTCCGATGCAATGTCTGTGTTTCATCGTCAATAAGAAGGTCCAAGGGATACAGTAAACCTCAAGTGAAGCATCGTAATCTAAAACTGGTCTCACAGGAAAAGTTCAAATCATAGACAGTAAGAAGAGTCAGTCTTCTTGTTTATAAGTTGGCATTGTTCCTTTTGTATTTCATTCCGACGCAATTTCTGTGTTTCATCATCAATATGAAGGTCCATGGGATACAGTAAACCTGAAATGAAGCATAGGAAACTGAAACTGGTCTCACAGGAACGGCTCGAAACATAGACAGTAAAAAGAGTCACTCTACTTATACTTAAGTCGGCATTTTGAATTTTGTATTTAATTCCTATGCAATTTCTGTGATTCATCGTCAATAAGAAGGTCCAAGGGATACAGTAAACCTGAAGTGAGGCATCGTAATCTAAAAATGGTATCACAGGAAAGGTTCAAAGCATAGACAGTAAGAAGAATCAATCCTCTTGTACTTAAGTTGGCATTGTGCCTTTTGTATTAAATTCGGATGCAATTACTGTGTTTCATCGTCAATAAGAGGGACCAAAGGATACAGTAAACCTGAAGTGAAGCTTCGGAATCTAAAACTGGTCTCACAGGGAAGGTTCAAAACATAGACAGTAGGAAGAGTCAGTCATCTTGTACTTAAGTCTGCATTGTGCTTTTTGTATTTAATTCCGATGCAATTTCTGTGTTTCATCGTACAAAATAAGGTCCAAGGGTTACAGTAAATCTGAAATGAAGCTTAGGAATCTAAAACTGGTCTCACAGGAAAGGTTCAAATCATAGACAGTAAGAAGAGTCAGTCTTCTTGTACTTTAATCGGCATTGTACCTTTTGTATTTAATTCCGATGTAATTTCGGTGTTTCATCGTCAATACGAAGGTCCGACTGATACAGTAAACCTGAAGTGAAGCACCGGAATCAAACTGGTCTCACAGGAAAGCTTCAAAACATAGACAGTAAGAAGAATCAGTCTTCTTGTACATAAGTCGGCTTAATGCATTTTGTATTTAATTCTGATGCAACTTCTTTGTTTCATCGTCAATATGAGCGTCCAAGGGATACAGTAAACATGAAGTGAAGCATCGGAATCTAAAACTGGCGTCACAGGAAAGGTTCAAATTATAGACAGTAAGAAGAGTCAGTCTTCTTGTACCTAAGTCGGCATTTTGACTTTTGTATTTCATTCCGATGCAGTTTCAGTGTTTCATCCTCAATACGAAGGTCCAAGGGATACAGTAAACCTGAAGTGAAGCATCGCAATCATAACTGGTCTCACAGGAAAGGTTTAAAACATAGACAGCAAGAAGTGTCAGCCTTCTTGTACTTAAGTCGGCATTGTGCCTTTTGTATTTAATTCCGAGGTAATTTCTGTGTTTCATCGTCAATAGGAAGGTCCAAGGCATACATTGAACCAGTAATGAAGCATCGGAATCTAAAACTGGTCTCAAAGGAAAGGTTCAAGATATAGACCGTAAGAAGAGTCAGTCTTCTTGTACTTAAGTCGGCATTTGGCTTTTGTATTTTATTCCGATGCAATTTCTGGGCTTCATTGTCAATACGAAGGTCCAAGGGATACAGTAAACCTGAAGTGAAGCATCGGACTCTAAAACTGGTCTCACAGTAAAGGTTCATAGCGTAGACAGCAAGAAGAGGCAGTCTTCTTGTACTTAAGTCGGCATTGTGCCTTTTTGTATTTAATTCCAATTCAATTTCTGTGTTTCATCGTCAACAAGAAGGTCCAACTGGTACAGTAAACCTGAAGTGAAGCATCGTAATCTAAAAGTGGACTCACAGGAAAGGCTCAAAACATAGACAGTAAGAAGAGTCAATCTTTTTGGACTTAAATCGGCATTGTGCCTTTTGTATTCAATTCCGATGCGATTTCTGTGTTTCATCGTCAATAGGAAGGTCCAAGGGATACAGTAAACCTGAAGTAAAGCATCGGTATCCAAAACTGGTCTCACAGGAAAGGTTCAAATCATAGAATGTAAGAAGGGTCATTCCTCTTGTACTTAAGTCGGCATTGTACCATTTTTATATAATTCCGATGCCATGTCTGTGTTTCATCGTCAATAAGAAGGTCCAAGGGATACAGTATACCTGAAGTGAAGCATCGTAATCTAAAACTGGTCTCACAGGAAAGGTTCAAATCATAGACAGTAAGAAGAGTCAGTCTTCTTGTTTATAAGTTGGCATTGTTCCTTTTGTATTTCATTCCGACGCAATTTCTGTGTTTCATCGTCAATATGAAGGTCCATGGGATACAGTAAACCTGAAATGAAGCATAGGAAACTGAAACTGGTCTCACAGGAACGGCTCGAAACATAGACAGTAAAAAGAGTCACTCTACTTATACTTAAGTCGGCATTTTGAATTTTGTATTTAATTCCTATGCAATTTCTGTGATTCATCGTCAATAAGAAGGTCCAAGGGATACAGTAAACCTGAAGTGAGGCATCGTAATCTAAAAATGGTATCACAGGAAAGGTTCAAAGCATAGACAGTAAGAAGAATCAATCCTCTTGTACTTAAGTTGGCATTGTGCCTTTTGTATTAAATTCGGATGCAATTACTGTGTTTCATCGTCAATAAGAAGGACCAAAGGATACAGTAAACCTGAAGTGAAACTTCGGAATCTAAAACTGGTCTCACAGGAAAGGTTCAATTCATAGAATGTAAGAAGAGTCAGTCCTCTTGTCCTTAAGTCGGCATTGTGCCTTTTGTATTTAATGCAGACGCCATTTCTGTGTTTCATCGTGAATAAGAAGGTCCAAGGGATACAGTAAACCTGAAGTAAAGCATCGGAATGTAAAACAGGTCTCACAGGATATGTTCAAAGCATAGACGGCAAGAAGAGTCAGTCCTCTTGTATTTAAGTCGGCATTGTGCCGTTTGTGTTTAATTCCGATGCAATTTCTGTGTTTCATCGTCAATAAGATGGTCCAAGGGATACAGTAAACCTGAAATGAAGCATCGGAATCTAAAACTGGTCTCACAGGAAAGGTTCAAATCATAGATTGTAAGAAGAGTCAGTCCTCTTGTACTTATGTCGGCATTGTGCCTTTTGCATTTAATTCCGATGCAATTTCTGTGTTTCATCGTCAATAAGAAGGTCCAAGGGATACAGTAAACCTGAAGTAAAGCATCGGAACCTAAAATTGGTCTCACCCTAAAGGTTCAAAACATAGGCAGTAAGAAGAGTCAGTCTTCATGTACTTAGGTCGGCATTGTGCCTTTTGTATTTAATTCCGATGCAATATCTGTGTTTCATCGTAAATAAGAAGGTCCAAGGGATACAGTAAACCTGAAATGAAGCATAGGAATCTGAAACTGGTCTCACAGGAAAGGTTAATATCATAGGCAGTAAGAAGAGTCAGACTTCTTGTACTTAAGTCCGCATTGTGCCTTTTGTATTTAATTCCGATGCAATTTCTGTGTTTCTTCGTCAATAAGAAGGTCCAAGGGATACAGTAAATCTGAAGTGTAGCATCGGAATCAAAACTGGTCTCACAGGAAAGCTGTAAAACATAGACAGTAACAAGACTCAGTCTTCTTGTACTTAAGTTGGCATTGTGCCTTTTGTATGTAATTCCGATGCAATTTCTGTGTTTCATCGTCAATAAGCAGGTCCAAGGGATACAGTAAACCTGAAGCGAAGCATTGGAATCTAAAACTGGTCTCACAGGGAAGATTGAAAACATAGACTGAGAGAAGAGTCAGTCTTCTTGTACTTAAGTCGGCATTGTGCCTATTGTATTTAATTCCGATGCAAATTCTGTGCTTCATCGTCAATATGAAGGTCCAAGGGATACAGTATTCCTGAAGTGATGCATTGGATTCTAAGACTGGTCTCAGAGGGAAGGTCAAAATACAGACAGTAAGAAGAGTCAGTCTCCTTGTACTTAAGTTCGCATTGTGCCTTTTGTATTTAATTCCGATGCATTTTCTGTGTTTCATCGTCAATTAGAAGGTCCAAGGGATACATGTAACCCCGATTAGAACCATCGGAATCTAAAACTGGTCTCATGGGAAAGGTCCAAAACATAGACAGTAAGAAGAGTCAGTGTACCTGTACTTAAGTCAGCATTTTGAGTTTTGTATTTAATTCCGATGCAATTTCTGTGTTTCATCGTCAATAAGAAGGTACAAGGGATACAGTAAAGCTGAAGTGAAGCGTCGGAATCTAAAACTGGTCTCACAGTAAAGGTTCAAAACATAGACAGCAAGAAGAGTCAGTCTTCTTGTTCTGGAAACGGCATAGTGCCTTTTGTATTTGATTCCAATTCAATTTCTGTGTTTTTGATCGTCAATAAGAAGGTCCAAGGGATACAGCAAACCTGAAGTGAAGCATCGTAATCTAACAATGGTCTCACAGGAAAGGTTCAAAACATAGACAGTAAGAAGAGTCAATCTTCTTGTACTTAAATCGGGATTGTGCCTTTTGTATTAAATTCGGATGCAATTACTGTATTTCATCGTCAATAAGAGGGTCCAAGGGATACAGTAAACCAGAAGTGAAGCTTCGGAATATAAAACTGGTCTCACAGGAAAAGTTTAATTCACAGAATGTAAGAAGAGACAGTCTTCATGTACTGATGTCGGCATTGTGCCTTTTGTATTAAATTCCGATGCAATTTCTGTGTTTCATCGACAACAAGAAGGTCCAAGGGATACAGAAAACCTGAAGTAAAGCATCGGAATCTAAAACAGGTCACACAGGAAAGGTTCAAAACATAGACAGTAAGAAGAGTCAGTCTTCATGTACTGATGTCGGCATTGTGCCTTTTGTATTTAATTCTGATGCAATTTCTGTGTTTCATCGTCAATAAGAAGATCCAAGGGATACAGTAAACCTGAAGTGAAGCATCGGAATCTAAAACTGGTCTCACAGGAAGGGTAAAATTCATAGAATGTAAGAAGAGTCAGTCCCCTTGTACTTATGTCGGCATTGTGACTTTTGTATTTAATTCCGATGCCATTTCTGTGTTTCATCGTGAATAAGAAGGTCCAAGGGATACAGTAAACCAGAAGTATAGCTTCGTAATGTAAAACTGGTCTCACAGGAAAGGTTCAAAGCATAGACAGTAAGAAGAGTCAGTCTTCTTGTACTTAAGTCGGCATTGTGCTTTTTTGTATTTAATTCCGATGCAATTTTTGTGCTTCACGTCAATAAGAAGGTCCAAGGGACACAGTAAACCTGATGTGAAGCACCGGAATCTAAAACTGGTCTCACAGGAAAGATTCAAATCATAGACAGCAAGAAGAGTCAGTCTTCTTGTACTTAAGTCAGCATTGTGCCTTTTGTATTTAATTCCGATGTAATTTCTGTGTTTCATCGTCAATAAGTAGGTCCAAGGGATACAGCAAACATGAAGTGACGGATCGGAATCAAAACTGGTCTCACAGGAAAGCTTCAAAACATAGACAGTAACAAGAGTCAGTCTTCTTGTTCTTAGGTCGGCATTGAGCCTTCTGTATTTAATTCCGATGCAATTTCTGTGTTTCATCGTCAATAAGCAGGTCCAAGGGATACAGTGAAATTGAAGTGAAGCATTGGAATCCAAAATTGGTCTCACAGGATAGGTTCATATCATGGAATGTAAGAAGAGTCAGTCCTCTTGTAATTACGTCGGCATTGTGCCTTTTGCATTTAATTCCGATGCATTTCTGTGTTTCATCCTCAATAAGTAGGTCCAAGGGATACAGCAAACCTGAAGTGACGGATCGGAATCAAAACTGGTCTCACAGGAAAGCTTCAAAACATAGACAGTAACAAGAGTCAGTCTTCTTGTTCTTAGGTCGGCATTGAGCCTTCTGTATTTAATTCCGATGCAATTTCTGTGTTTCATCGTCAATAAGAAGGTCCAAGGGATACAGTAAACCTGAAGTGAAGCATCGGAATCAACACTGGTCTCACAGGAAAGTTTCAAAACATAGACAGTAAGAAGAGTCAGTCTTCTCGTACTTATGTCGGAATTATGCCTTTTGTATTTAATTCCAATGCAATTTCTGTAATTCATCGTGAATAAGAAGGTCCGAGAGATACAGTTAACCTGATGTGAAGCACTGTAATCTAAAACTGGTCTCACAGGAAAGGTTCAATTCGTAGAATGTAATAGGAGTCAGTCCTCTTGTACTAAAGTCGGCATTGTGCCTTTTGCATAAAATTCCGATGCAATTTCTGTGTTTCATCGTCAATAAAAAGGTCCAAGAGATACAGTAAACCTGAAGTAAAGCATCGGAAATTAAAACTGGTCTCACAGGAAAGGTTCAAAACATAGACAATAAGATGAGTTAGTCTTCTCGTAATTAAGTCGGCATTGTGCTTTTTGTATTTAATTCCGATGGAATTTCTGTGATTCATCTTCAATATGATGGTCCAAGGGATACAGTAAACCTGAAGTGAATCACCGGAATGAAAACTGGTCTCACAGGAAAGCTTCAAAACATAGACAGTAAGAAGAGTCAGTCTTCTTGTACTTAAGTCGGAATTGTGCATTTTGTACTTAATTCCGATGCAATTTCTGTATTTCATCGTCAATAAGAAGGTCCAAGGGATACAGTAAACCTGAAATGAAGCATCGGAATCTGAAACCTGTCTCACAGGAAAGGTTCAAAACATAGACAATAAAAAGAGTCAGTCATCTTGTACTTAAGTCGGCATTGTGCCTTTTGTATTTAATTCCGATGCAGTTTCTGTGTTTCATCGTCAATAAGCAGGTCCAAGGGATACAGTAAACCGGAAGTGAAGCATCGGAATCGAAAACTGGTCTCACAGGAAAGGTTCAAATCATGGAATGTAAGAAGAGTCAGTCCTCTTGTACTTAAGTCGGCATTGTGCCTTTTGTATTTAATTCCGATGCAATTTCTGTGTTTCATTGTCAATAAGAAGGTCCAAGGGATACAGTAAACCTGAAGTAAAACACAGGAATCTAAAACTGGTCTCACAGGAAAGGTTCAAAACATAGACAGTAAGAAGAGTCAGTCTTTTTGTCTTTATGTGGGCATTGTGCGTTTTGTATTTCATTCCGACGCAATTTCTGTGTTTCACCGTTAATAAGACAGTCCAAGGGATACAGTAAACCTGAAGTGAAGCATCAGAAGCTAAAACTGGTCACACAGCAAAGGTTCAAAACATAGACAGTAAGAAGAGTCAGTCTTCATGTACTGATGTCGGCATTGTGCCTTTTGTATTTGATTCCGGTGCAATTTCTTTGTTTCATCGTCTATAAGAAGGTCCAAGGGAAACAGTAAACCTGAAGTCAAGCATCGGAATCTAAACCTGGTCTCACAGGAAAAGTTCAAATCATGGAATGTAAGAAGAGTCAGTCCTCTTATACTTAAGTCGGCATTGTGCCTTTTGTATTTAATTCCGAAGCAATTTCTGTGTTTCATCGTCAATAAGGGGGTCTAAGGGATACAGTAAACCTGAAGTAAAGCATAGGAATCTAAAACTGGTCTCACAGGAAAGGTTCAAAACATTGACAGTAAGAAGAGTCAGTCTTCTTGTCTTTAAGTGGGCATTGTGCCTTTTGTATTTAATTCCGATGTAATTTCTGTGATTCATCTTCAATATGATGGTCCAAGGGATACAGTAAACCTGAAGTGAATCACCGGAATGAAAACTGGTCTCACAGGAAAGCTTCAAAACATAGACAGTAAGAAGAGTCAGTCTTCTTGTACTTAAGTCGGCATTTTGACTTTTGTATTTAATTCCGATAGAATTTCTGTGTTTCACCGTTAATATGAAGGTCCAAGAGATACAGTAAACCTGAAGTGAAGCATCAGAATCTAAAACTGGTCTCAAAGGAAAGGTTCAAAATATAGACAGTAAAAAGAGTCAGTCTTCTTGTACTTAAGTCAGAATTGTGCATTTTGTTCTTAATTCCGATGCAATTTCTGTGTTTCATCGTCAATAAGTAGGTCCAAGGGACACAGTAAACCTGAATTGAAGCATCGGAATCTGAAACTGGTCTCACAGGAAAGGTTCAAATCATAGACAGTAAGAAGAGTCAGTCATCTTGTACTTAAGTTACCATTGTGCCTTTTGTATTTGATACCGATGCAGTTTCTGTGTTTCATCGACAATAAGAAGGTCCAAGGGATACAGTAAACCTGAAGTAAAGCATCGGAATCTAAAACTGGTCACACAGGAAAGGTTCAAAACATAGACAGTAAGAAGAGTCAGTCTTCATGTACTGATGTCGGCATTGTGACTTTTGTATTTAATTCCTATGCAATTTCTGTGTTTCATCGTCAATAAGAAGGTCCAAGGGATACAGTAAACCTCAAGTGAAGCTTCGGAATCTAAAACTGGTCTCACAGGAAACGTAAAATTCATAGAATGTAAGAAGAGTCAGTCCTCTTGTACTTAAGTCCGCATTGTGACTTTTGCATTTAATTCCGATCCCATTTCTGTGTTTCATCGTGAATAAGAAGGTCCAAGGGATACAGTAAACCAGAAGTATAGCTTCGTAATGTAAAACTGCTCTCACAGGAAAGTTTCAAAGCATAGACAGTATGAAGAGTCAGTCTTCATGTACTTAAGTCGGCATTGTGCTTCTTTGTATTTAATTCCGATGCAATTTTTGTGCTTCACGTCAATAAGAAGGACCAAGGGACACAGTAAACCTGATATGAAGCACCGGAATCTAAAACTGGTCTCACAGGAAAGGTTCAAATCATAGACAGTAAGAAGAGTCAGTCTTCTTGTACTTAAGTCAGCATTGTGCCTTTTGTATTTAATTCCGATGTAATTTCTGTGTATCATCGTCAATAAGTAGGTCCAAGGGATACAGCAAACCTGAAGTGACGGATAAGAATCAAAACTGGTCTCACAGGAAACCTTCAAAACATAGACAGTAAGCAGAGTCAGTCTTCTCGTACTTATGTCGGCATTATGCCTTTTGTATTTAATTCCAATGCAATTTCTGTGTTTCATCGTGAATAAGAAGGTCCGAGGGATACAGTTAACCTGATGTGAAGCACTGTAATCTAAAACTGGTCTCACAGGAAAGGTTCAAATCGTAGAATGTAATAGGAGTCAGTCCTCTTGTACTAAAGTCGGCATTGTGCCTTTTGCATTAAATTCCGATGCAATTTCTGTGTTTCATGGTCAATAAGAAGGTCCAAGGGATACAGTAAACCTGAAGTAAAGCATCGGAATCTGAAACTGGTCACACAGGATATGTTAAAACATAGGCAGTAAGAAGAGTCAGACTTCAAGTACTGATGTCGGCATTGTGCCTTTTGTATTTAATTTTGATGCAATTTCTGTGTTTCATTGTCAATAAGTAGGTCCAAGAGATACAGTAAACCTGAAGTGAGGCATTGGAAATTAAAACTGGTCTCACAGGAAAGGTTCAAATCATAGACAATAAGAAGAGTTAGTCTTCTTGTAATTAAGTCGGCATCGTGCCTTTTGTATTTAATTCCGATGGAATTTCTGTGATTCATCTTGAATATGATGGTCCAAGGGATACAGTAAACCTGAAGTGAATCACCGGAATGAAAACTGGTCTCACAGGAAAGCTTCAAAACATAGACAGTAAGAAGAGTCAGTCTTCTTGTACTTAAGTCGGAATTGTGCATTTTGTACTTAATTCCGATGCAATTTATGTATTTCATCGTCAATAAGACGGTCCAAGTGATACAGTAAACCTGAAATGAAGCATCGGAATCTGAAACCTGTCTCACAGGAAAGGTTCAAAGCATAGACAATAAGACGAGTCAGTCATCTTGTACTTAAGTCGGCATTGTGCCTTTTGTATTTAATTCCGATGCAGTTTCTGTGTTCCATCGTCAATAAGCAGGTCCAAGGGATACAGTAAACCTGAAGTGAAGCATCGGAATCTAAAACTGGTCTCACAGGAAAGGTTCAAATTATAGACTTTAAAAAGAGTCAGTCTTCTCGTACTTAAGTCGGCATTTTGACTTTTGTATTTAATTCCGATGCAATTTCTGTGTTTCATCGTCAATAAGAATTTCCAAGGGATACAGTAAACGTGATGTGAAGCACCGGATTCTAAAACTGGTCTCACAGGAAAGGTTCAAATCATAAAATGTAATAGGAGTCAGTCCTCTTGTACTAAAGTCGGCATTGTGCCTTTTGCATTAAATTCCGATGCAATTTCTGTGTTTCATCGTCAATAAGATGGTCCAAGGGATACAGTAAACCTGATGTGTAACACCGGAATCAAAACTGGTCTCACAGGAAAGCTTCAAAACATAGACAGTAGGAAGACTCAGTCTTCTTGTACTTAAGTCGGAATTTGCATTTTGTATTTAATTCCGATGAAATTTCTGTGTTTCATCGTCAATAAGTAGGTCCAAGGGATACAGTAAACCTGAATTGAAGCATCGGAATCTGAAGCCGGTCTCACAGGAAAGGTTCAAATCATAGACAGTAAGGAGACTCAGTCATCTAGTACTTAAGTCGGCATTGTGCCATTTGTATTTAGTTCCGATGCAATTTGTGTGTTTCATCGTCAACATGAAGGACCAAGAGATGCAGTAAACCTGAAGTGAATCATCGGAATCTAAAACTGGACTCACAGGAAAGGTTCAAAATATTGACAGCAAGAAGAGTCAGCCTTCTTGTACTTAAGTCGGCATTTTTCATTTAGTATTTAATTCCGATGCAATTTTTGTGTTTCATCGTCAATAAGAAGGTCCAAGATATACAGTAAACCTGAAATAAAGCATCGGAATCTAAAACTGGTCTCAAAGGAAACGTTCAAAGCATAGACAGTAAGAAGAGTCAGTCTTCATGTACTTAAGTCAGCATTGTGCCTTTTGTTTTTCATTCCGATGCAGTATCTGTGTTTCATCGTCAATAAGAAGGTCCAAAGGATACAGTAAACCTGAAAGGAAACCTAGGAATCAGAGGCTGATCTCACAGGAAAGGTTCAAATCATAGACAGTAAGAAGAGCCAGTCTCCTTGTACTTAAGTCGGCAATGTGGCGTTTGTATTTAATTCCGATGAATTTTTTGTGCCTCACGTCAATAAGATGGTCCAAGGGATACAGCAAACCTGACGTGAAGCATCGGAATCAAAACTGGTCTCACAGGATAGCTTCAAAACATAGACAGTAAGAAGAGTCAGTCTTCTTGAACGTAAGTCGGCATTGTGCATTTTGTAATTAATTCCGATGCAATTTCTGTGTTTCATCGTCAATAAGAAGGTCCAAGGGAAACAGTAAACCTGAAGTGAAGCATCGGAATCTAAAACTTGTCTCACAGGAATGGTTCAAAACATTGACAGTAAGGAGAGTCAGTCTTCTAGTACTTAAGTCGGCATTGTGCCTTTTGTATTTAATTCGGATGCAATTACTGTGTTTCATCGTCAATAAGAAGGTCCAAGGGATACAATAAACCAGAAGTGAAGCTTCGGAATCTAAAACTGGTCTCACAGAAGAGGTTCAAAGCATAGACAATAAGAAGAGTCAGTCTTCTTGTACTTAAGTCGGCATTGTGCTTTTTGTATTTAATTCCGATGTAGTTTCTGTGTTTCATCTTCAATAAGATGGTCCAAGGGATACAGTAAACCTGAAGTGAAACACCGGAATCAAAACTGGTCTCACAGGAAAGCTTCAAAACATAGACAGTAAGAAGAGTCAGTCTTCTTGTACTTAAGTCGGCATTGTGCTTTTTATATTTAATTCCGATGTAGTTTCTGTGTTTCATCTTCAATAAGATGGTCCAAGGGATACAGTAAACCTGAAGTGAAACACCGGAATCAAAACTGGTCTCACAGGAAAGCTTCAAAACATAGACAGTAAGAAGAGTCAGTCTTCTTGTACTTAAGTCGGAATTGTGCATTTTGTACTTAATTCCGATGCAATTTCTGTGTTTCATCGTCAATAAGTAGGTCCAAGGGACACAGTAAACCTGAAATGAAGCATCGGAATCTGAAATTGGTCTCACAGGAAAGGTTCAAATCATAGACAGTAAGAGGAGTCAGTCATCTTGTACTTAAGTTGGCATTGTGCCTTTTGTATTTGATACCGATGCAGTTTCTGTGTTTCATCGCCAATAAGCAGGTCCAAGGGATACAGTAAACCTGAAGTGAAGCATCCGAATCTAAAACTGGTCTCACAGGAAAGGTTCAAATCATGGAATGTAAGAAAAGTCAGTCCTCTTGTACTTAAGTCAGCATTGTGCCTTTTGTATTTAATTCCGATGCAATTTCTGTGTTTCTTCGTCATTAAGAAGGTCCAAGGAATACAGTAAACCTGAAGGGAAACCTAGGACTCTGAGGCTGGTCTCTCAGGAAAGGTTCATATCATAGACAGTAACAAGAGTCAGTCTCCTTGTACTTATGTCGGCATTGTGCCTTTAGTATTTAATTCCGATGCAATTTCTGTGTTTCATCGTCAATAAGAAGGTCCAAGGGATACAGTAAACCTGTAGTGAACCATCGGAATCTAAAACGGATCTCACAGGAAACGTTCAAAGCATAGACAGTAAGAAGAGTCAGTCTTCATGTACTTAAGTCGGCATTGTGCCTTTTGTATTTCATTCCGATGCAATATCTCTGTTTCATCGACAATAAGAAGGTCCAACGGCTACAGTAAACCTGAAGGGAAACCTAGGAATCTGAGGCTGGTCTCTCAGGGAAGGTTCAAATCATAGACAGTAACAAGAGTCAGTCTTCTTGTACTTATGTCGGCATTGTGCCTTTTGTATTTAATTTCGATGCAATTTCTGTGTTTCATCGTCAATAAGAAGGCCCAAGGGATACAGTAAACCTGAAGTAAAGGATCCGAATCTAAAACTGGTCTCACAGGAAAAGTTCAAAACATAGACAGTAAGAAGAGTCAGTCTTCTTGTTTTTATGTGGGCATTGTGCCTTGTGGCTTTTGTATTTAATTCCGTCGTAATTTTTGTGCTTCATCGTCAATAAGAAAGTCCAAGGGATACAGTAAACCTGAAGTGAAGCATCGGAATTAATGCTGGTCTCACAGGATTGGTTCAAAACATAGACAGTAAGAAGAATCAGTCTTCTTGTACTTAAGTCGGCATTGTGCCTTTTCTATTTAATTCCGGCGCTATTTCTGTGTTTCATCGTCAATAAGAAGGTCCAAGGGATACAGCATACCTGAAATGAAGCATAAGAATCTAAAACTGGTCTCACAGGAAAGGTTCAAATCATAGACAGTAAGGAGACTCAGTCATCTAGTACTTAAGTCGGCATTGTGCCATTTGTATTTAGTTCCGATGCAATTTGTGTGTTTCATCGTCAACATGAAGGACCAAGAGATGCAGTAAACCTGAAGTGAATCATCGGAATCTAAAACTGGACTCACAGGAAAGGTTCAAAATATTGACAGCAAGAAGAGTCAGCCTTCTTGTACTTAAGTCGGCATTTTTCATTTAGTATTTAATTCCGATGCAATTTTTGTGTTTCATCGTCAATAAGAAGGTCCAAGATATACAGTAAACCTGAGGTAAAGCATCGGAATCTAAAACTGGTCTCAAAGGAAACGTTCAAAGCATAGACAGTAAGAAGAGTCAGTCTTCATGTACTTAAGTCAGCATTGTGCCTTTTGTTTTTCATTCCGATGCAGTATCTGTGTTTCATCGTCAATAAGAAGGTCCAAAGGATACAGTAAACCTGAAAGGAAACCTAGGAATCAGAGGCTGATCTCACAGGAAAGGTTCAAATCATAGACAGTAAGAAGAGCCAGTCTCCTTGTACTTAAGTCGGCAATGTGGCGTTTGTATTTAATTCCGATGAATTTTTTGTGCCTCACGTCAATAAGATGGTCCAAGGGATACAGCAAACCTGACGTGAAGCATCGGAATCAAAACTGGTCTCACTGGATAGCTTCAAAACATAGACAGTAAGAAGAGTCAGTCTTCTTGAACGTAAGTCGGCATTGTGCATTTTGTAATTAATTCCGATGCAATTTCTGTGTTTCATCGTCAATAAGAAGGTCCAAGGGAAACAGTAAACCTGAAGTGAAGCATCGGAATCTAAAACTTGTCTCACAGGAATGGTTCAAAACATTGACAGTAAGGAGAGTCAGTCTTCTTGTACTTAAGTCGGCATTGTGCCTTTTGTATTTAATTCGGATGCAATTACTGTGTTTCATCGTCAATAAGAAGGTCCAAGGGATACAATAAACCAGAAGTGAAGCTTCGGAATCTAAAACTGGTCTCACAGGAAAGGTTCAATTCATACAATGTAAGAAGAGTCAGTCCTCTTGTACGTAAGTCGGCATTTTGCCTTTTGTATTTAATTCCGTTGCCATTTCTGTGTTTCATCGTGAATAAAAACTTCCAAGGGATACAGTAAACCTGAAGTAAAGCATCGGAATGTAAAACTGGTGTCACAGGAAAGGTTCAAAACATAGACAGTAAGATGAGTCAGTCTTCTTGAACTTAAGTCGGCATTGTGCCTTTTGTATTTAATTCCGATGCAATTTCTGTGTTTCATCGTCAATAAGAAGGTCCAAGGGATACAGTAAACCTGAAGTGAAGCACCGGAATCAAAACTGGTCTCACAATAAAGCTTCAAAACGTAGACAGTAAGAAGAGTCACTCTTCTTGTACTTAAGTCTGCATTGTGCATTTTGTATTTAATTCCGATGCAATTTCTGTGTTTCATCGTCAATAAGAAGGTCCAATGGATACAGTAAACCTGAAGTAAAGCATCGGAATCTAAAACTGGTCTCACAGGAATGGTTCAAAACATTGACAGTAAGAAGAGTCAGTCTTCTTCTTCTTAAGTCGGCATTGTGCTTTTTGTATTTAATTCGGATGCAATTACTGTGTTTCATCGTCAATGAGAAGGTCCAAGGGATACAGTAAACTTGACGTGAAGCTTCGGAGTGTAAAACAGGTCTCACAGGAAAGGTTCAATTCATAGAATGTAAGAAGAATCAGTCCTCTTGTACTTAAGTCGGCATAATTCCGATGCAATTTCTGTGTTTCATCGTCAATAAGAAGGTCCAAGGGATACAGTACACCTGAAGTAAAACATCGGAATCTAATACTGGTCTCAGAGGGAAGGTTCAAAATATAGACAGTAAGAAAAGTCAGTCTTCTAGCACTTAAGTCGGCATTGTGCCTTTTGTATTAAACTCCGATGCAATATCTGTGTCTCATTGTCAATAAGAAGGTCCCAGGGATACAGTATACCAGAAACGAGACATAGGAAACTTAAAGTGGTCTCACAGGAATTGTTCAAATCATAGACAGTAAGAAGAGTCAGTCTTCTTGTACTTAAGTCGTCATTGTGCCTTTTGCATTTAATTCCGATGCAATTTCTTTGTTTCATCGTCAATAAAAGGTCCAAGGGATACAGTAAACCTGAAATGAAGCATAGGAATCTAAAAATGGTCTCACAGGAAAGGTTCAAATCATAGACAGTAAGAAGAATCAGTCATCTTGTACTTAAGTCGGCATTGAGCTTTTTGTATTTAATTCCGATAGAATTTCTGTGTTTCATCGTCAATATGAAGGTGCAAGGGATACAATAAACCAGAAGTGAAGCTTCGGAATCTAAAACTGGTCTCACAGGAAAGGTTCAATTCATACAATGTAAGAAGAGTCAGTCCTCTTGTACGTAAGTCGGCATTTTGCCTTTTGTATTTAATTCCGTTGCCATTTCTGTGTTTCATCGTGAATAAAAACTTCCAAGGGATACAGTAAACCTGAAGTAAAGCATCGGAATGTAAAACTGGTCTCACAGGAAAGGTTCAAAACATAGACAGTAAGATGAGTCAGTCTTCTTGAACTTAAGTCGGCATTGTGCCTTTTGTATTTAATTCCGATGCAATTTCTGTGTTTCATCGTCAATAAGAAGGTCCAAGGGATACAGTAAACCTGAAGTGAAGCACCGGAATCAAAACTGGTCTCACAATAAAGCTTCAAAACGTAGACAGTAAGAAGAGTCACTCTTCTTGTACTTAAGTCTGCATTGTGCATTTTGTATTTAATTCCGATGCAATTTCTGTGTTTCATCGTCAATAAGAAGGTCCAATGGATACAGTAAACCTGAAGTAAAGCATCGGAATCTAAAACTGGTCTCACAGGAATGGTTCAAAACATTGACAGTAAGAAGAGTCAGTCTTCTTCTTCTTAAGTCGGCATTGTGCTTTTTGTATTTAATTCGGATGCAATTACTGTGTTTCATCGTCAATGAGAAGGTCCAAGGGATACAGTAAACTTGACGTGAAGCTTCGGAGTGTAAAACAGGTCTCACAGGAAAGGTTCAATTCATAGAATGTAAGAAGAATCAGTCCTCTTGTACTTAAGTCGGCATAATTCCGATGCAATTTCTGTGTTTCATCGTCAATAAGAAGGTCCAAGGGATACAGTACACCTGAAGTAAAACATCGGAATCTAATACTGGTCTCAGAGGGAAGGTTCAAAATATAGACAGTAAGAAAAGTCAGTCTTCTAGCACTTAAGTCGGCATTGTGCCTTTTGTATTAAACTCCGATGCAATATCTGTGTCTCATTGTCAATAAGAAGGTCCCAGGGATACAGTATACCAGAAACGAGACATAGGAAACTTAAAGTGGTCTCACAGGAATTGTTCAAATCATAGACAGTAAGAAGAGTCAGTCTTCTTGTACTTAAGTCGTCATTGTGCCTTTTGCATTTAATTCCGATGCAATTTCTTTGTTTCATCGTCAATAAAAGGTCCAAGGGATACAGTAAACCTGAAATGAAGCATAGGAATCTAAAAATGGTCTCACAGGAAAGGTTCAAATCATAGACAGTAAGAAGAATCAGTCATCTTGTACTTAAGTCGGCATTGAGCTTTTTGTATTTAATTCCGATAGAATTTCTGTGTTTCATCGTCAATATGAAGGTGCAAGGGATACACTAAACCTGAAGTGAGGCACCGGAATCAAAACTGGTCTCACAGCAAAACTTCAAAACATAGACAGTAAGAAGAGTCAGTCTTCATGTACTTAAGTCGGCATTGTTCATGTAGTATTTAATTCCGATGCAATTTTTGTGTTTCATCGTCAATAAGAAGGTCCAAGATAAACAGTAAACCTGAAGTAAGGCATCGGAATCTAAAACTGGTCTCAAAGGAAACGTTCAAAACATAGACAGTAAGAAGAGTCAGTCTTCATGTACTTAAGTCGGCATTGTGCCTTTTGTATTTCATTCCGATGCAATATCTGTGTTTCATCGTCAATAAGAAGGTCCAAGGGATACAGTAGACCTGAAAAGAAACCTCGGAATCTGAGGCTGATCTCACAGGAAAGGTTCAAATCATATTCAGTAAGAAGAGCCAGTCTCCTTGTACTTAAGTTTGCAATGTGGCGTTTGTAATTAATTCCGATGTAATTTTTGTGTTTCACGTCAATAAGATGGTCCAAGGGATACAGTAAACCTGACGTGAAGGGTCGGAATCAAAACTGGTCTCACAGGATAGCTTCAAAACATTGTAAGTAAGAAGAGTCAGTCTCCTTGTACTTAAGTCGCCATTGTGCATTTTGTATTTAATTCCGATGCGATTTCTGTGTTTCATCGTCAATAATAAGGTCCAAGGGATACAGTAAACCTGAAGTAAAGCATCGGATTCTAAAACTGGTCTCACAGGAATGGTTCAAAATATTGACAGTAAGAAGAGTCAGTCTTCCTGTACTTAAGTCGGCATTGTACCTTTAGTATTTAATTCGGATGCAATTACTGTGTTCCATCATCAATAAGAAGCTCCAAGGGATACAGTAAAACTGAAGTAAAGCATCGGAATCTAAGACTGGTCTCAGAGGGAAGGTTCAAAATATAGACAGTAAGAAGAGTCAGTCTTCTGGTACTTAGGTCGTCTTTGCGCCTTTTGTATTTAATTCCGATGTGATATCTGTGTTTCATCGTCAATAAGAAGGTCCAAGGGATACAGTAAACCTGAAGTGAAGCACCGGAATCAAAACTGGTCTCACAGGAATGCTTCAAAACATAGACAGTAAGAGGCCTCGGTCTTCTTGTACTTAAGTCAGCATTGTTCATTTAGTATTTAATTCCGATGTAATTTTTGTTCTTCATCGTCAATAAGAAGGTCAAAGATATACAGTAAACCTGAAGTAAAGCATCGAAATCTAAAACTGGTCTCACAGGAAACGTTTAAAACATAGACAGTTAGAAGTGTCAGTCTTCATGTACTTAAGTCGGCATTGTGCCTTTTGTATTTAATTCCGATGCAATTTCTGTGTTTCATCGTGAATAAAAACTTCCAAGGGATACAGTAAACCTGAAGTAAAGCATCTGAATGTAAAACTGGTCTCACAGGAAAGGTTCAAAACGTAGACAGTAAGATGAGTCGGTCTTCTTGAACTTAAGTCGGCATTGTGCCTTTTGTATTTAATTCCGATGCAATTTCTGTGTTTCATCGTCAATAAAAAGGTCCAAGGGATACAGTAAACCTGAAATGAAGCATCGGAATCTAAAACTGGTCTCACAGGAAAGGTTCAAATCAACGAATGTTAGAGGAGTCAGTCCTCTTGTACTGAAGTCTTCATTGTGCCTTTTGCATTTAATTCCGATGCAATTTCTGTGTTTCATCGTCAATAAGAAGGTCCAAGGGATACAGTAAACCTGAAGTAAAGCATCGGAATCTAAGACTGGTCTCAGAGGGAAGGTTCAAAATATAGACAGTAAGAAGAGTCAGTCTTCTGGTACTTAAGTCTCCATTGCGCCTTTTGTAATTAATTCCGATATAAATTCTGTGTTTCATCGTCATGAGAAGGTCCAAGGGATACAGTAAACTTAACGTGAAGCTTCGGTGTGTAAAACAGGTCTCACAGGAAAGGCTCAATTCATAGAATGTAAGAAGAGTCAGTCCTCTTGTACTTACGTCGGCATAATTCCGATGCAATTTCTGTGTTTCATCGTCAATAAGAAGGTCCAAGGGATACAGTACACCTGAAGTAAAGCATCGGAATCTAATACTGGTCTCAGAGGGAAGGTTCAAAATATAGACAGTAAGAAAAGTCAGTCTTCTAGTACTTAAGTCGGCATTGTGCCTTTTGTATTTAACTCCGATGCAATATCTGTGTCTCATTGTCAATAAGAAGTTCACAGGGATACAGTAAACCTGAAACGAGACATAGGAAACTTAAAGTGGTCTCACAGGAATGGTTCAAATCATAGACAGTAAGAAGAGTCAGTCTTCATGTACTTATGTCGTCATTGTGCCTTTAGTATTTAAATCTGATGTAATTTCTGTGTTTCACCGTCAATAAGAAGGTCCAAGGGATACAGTAAACCTGAAGTGAAGCACCGGAATCAAAACTGGTCTCACAGGAAAGCTTTAAAACATAGACAGTAAGAAGAGTCAGTCTTCATGTACTTAAGTCGGCATTGTTCATGTAGTATTTAATTCCGATGCAATTTTTGTGTTTCATCGTCAATAAGAAGGTCCAAGATAAACAGTAAACCTGAAGTAAGGCATCGGAATCTAAAACTGGTCTCAAAGGAAACGTTCAAAACATAGACAGTAAGAAGAGTCAGTCTTCATGTACTTAAGTCGGCATTGTGCCTTTTGTATTTCATTCCGATACAATATCTGTGATTCATCGTCAATAAGAAGGTCCAAGGGATACAGTAGACCTGAAAAGAAACCTCGGAATCTGAGGCTGATCTCACAGGAAAGGTTCAAATCATATTCAGTAAGAAGAGCCAGTCTCCTTGTACTTAAGTTGGCAATGTGGCGTTTGTAAATAATTCCGATGTAATTTTTGTGTTTCACGTCAATAAGATGGTCCAAGGGATACAGTAAACCTGACGTGAAGGGTCGGAATCAAAACTGGTCTCACAGGATAGCTTCAAAACATTGTAAGTAAGAAGAGTCAGTCTTCTTGTACTTAAGTCGCCATTGTGCATTTTGTATTTAATTCCGATGCGATTTCTGTGTTTCATCGTCAATAATAAGGTCCAAGGGATACATTAAACCTGAAGTAAAGCATCGGAATCTAAAACTGGTCTCACAGGAATGGTTCAAAATATTGACAGTAAGAAGAGTCAGTCTTCTTGCACTTAAGTCGGCATTGTACCTTTTGTATTTAATTCGGATGCAATTACTGTGTTCCATCGTCAATAAGAAGGTCCAAGGGATACAGTAAAACTGAATTGAAGCTTCGGAATCTAAAACTGGTCTCACAGGAAAGGTTCAATTCATAGAATGTAAGAAGAGTCATGCCTCTTGTACTTAGGTCGGCTTTTTGCCTTTTGAATTTAATTCCGTTTCCATTTCTGTGTTTCATCGTGAATAAAAAGGTCCAAGGGATACAGTAAACCTGAAATCAAGCATAGGAATCTAAAACTGGTCCCACATGAAAGGTTCAAATCATAGAATGTAAGAAGAGTCAGTCGTCTTGTACGAAAGTCGGCATTGTGCCTTTTGCATTCAATTTCGATGCAATTTTTGTGTCTCATCGTAAATAAGAAAGTCCAAGGGATATAGTAAACCTGAAGTAAAGCATCGGAATCTAAAACTGGTCTCACAGGAAACGTTCAAAACATAGACAGTAAGAAGTGTCAGTCTTCATGTACTTAAGTCGGCATTGTGCCTTTTGTATTACATTCCGATGCATTATCTGTGTTTCATCGTTACTAAGAAGATCCAAGGGATACATTAAACATGAAATGAAGCATCGGAATCTAAAACTGGTCTCAAATGAAAGGTTCAAATCATAGAATGTAAGAAGAGACAGTCGTCTTGTACGAAAGTCGGCATTGTGCCTTATGTATTTAATTCCGATGCCATTTCTGTGTTTCATCGTCAATAAGAAGGTCCAAGGGATAAAGTAAACCTGAAAGGAATCATAGGAATCTGAAACTGGTCTCACAGGAATGGTTCTAGTCATAGACAGTAAGAAGAGTCAGTCTTCTTGTACTTAAGTCGTCATTGCGCCTTTTGTATTTAATTCCGATGTAATTTCTGTGTTTCATCGTCAATAAGAAGGTCCAAGGGATAGACTAAACCTGAAGTAAAGCATCGGAATGTAAAACTGGTCTCACAGGAAAGGTTCAAAGCATAGACAGTAAGAAGAGTCAGTCTTCTTGTACTTCAGTCGGCATTGTGCCTTTTGTATTTAATTCCGATGCAATTTCTGTTTTTCATCGTCAATACGAAGGTCCAAGGGATACAGTAAACCTGAAATGAAGCATCGGAATCTAAAACTGGTCTCACAGGAAAGGTTCAAATCATAGCATGTAAGAGGAGTCGGTCCTCTTGTACTAAAGTCGGCATTGTGCCTTGTGCATTGAATTCCGTTGCAATTTCTGTGTTTCATCGTCAGTAAGAAGGTCCAAGAGATACAGTACACCTGAAGTAAAGCATCGGAATGTAAAACTGATCTCACAGGAATGGTTCAAAGCATAGGCAGTAAGAAGAGTCAGTCTTCTTGTACTTAAGTCGGCATTGTGCCTTTTGTATTTAATTACGATGCAAATCCTGTGTTTCATCGTCAATAAGAAGGTCCAAGGAATACAGTAAACCTGAAATGAAGCATCGGAATCTAAAACTCTTCCCAAAGGAAAGGTTCAAATCATAGAATGTAAGAGGAGTCAGTCCTCTTGTACTAAAGTCGGCATTGTGCCATTTGCATTTAATTCCGATGCAATTTCTGTGTTTCATCGTCAATAAGAAGGTCAAAGGGATACAGTAAACCTCAAGTAAAACAACGGAATCTAAAACTGGTTACACGGTTAAGGTTCAAAACATAGACAGTAAGAAGAGTCAGTCTTCATGTACTGAAGTCGGCATTGTGCCTTTTGTATTTAATTCCGATGCAATATCTGTGTTTTATCGTCAATAAGAAGGTCCAAGCGATACAGTAAACCTGAAGGGTAACATAGGAATCTGACACTGGTCTGACAGGAATAGTTCAAATCATAGACAGTTAGAAGATTCAGTCTTCTTGTACTTAAGTCGTCATTGTGCCATTTGCATTTAATTCCGATGCAATTTCTTTGTTTCATCGTCAATAAGAAGGTCCAAGGGATACAGTAAACCTGAAATGAAGCATAGGAATCTAAAAATGGTCTCACAGGAAAGGTTCAAATCATAGACACTAAGAAGAATAAGTCATCTTGTACTTAAGTCGGCATTGTGCCTTTTGTATTTAATTCCGATAGAATTTCTGTGTTTCATCGTCAATATGAAGGTGCGAAGGATACACGAAACCTGAAGTGAGGCACCGGAATCAAAACTGGTCTCACAGCAAAGCTTCAAAACATAGACAGTAAGAAGAGTCAGTCATCTTGTACTTAAGTCGGCATTGTGCCTTTTGTATTTCATTCCGATGCAATATCTGTGTTTCATCGTCAATGAGAAGGTCCAAGGGATACAGTTATCCTGGAAGGAAACATAGGAATCTGAAACTGGTCTCACAGGAAAGGTTCAAATCGTAGGCAGTAAGATGAGTCAGTGTCCTTGTACCTAAGTCGGCATTGTGGGTTTTGTATTTAATTCCGATGTAATTTTTGTGATTCACATCAATATGAAGGTCCTAGGGATACAGTAAACCTGAAGTGTAGCACCGGAATCAAGACTGGTCTCACATGAAAGCTTCAAAACATAGACAATAGGAAGAGTCAGTCTTCTTGTACTTAAGTCGGCATTGTGCATTTTGTATTTAATTGCGATGCAATTTCTGTGTTTCATCGTCAATAAGGAGGTCCAAGGGATAAAGTAAACCTGAAAGGAACCATAGGAATCTGAAACTGGTCTCACAGGAATGGTTCTAGTCATAGACAGCAAGAAGAGTCAGTCTTCTTGTACGTAAGTCGACATTGCGCCTTTTGTATTTAATTCCGATGTAATTTCTGCGTTTCATCGTCAATAAGAAGGTCCAAGGGATAGAGTAAAGCTGAAGTAAAGCATCGGAATGTAAAACTGGTCTCACAGGAAAGTTTCAAAGCATAGACAGTAAGAAGAGTCAGTCTTCTTGTACTTAAGTCGGCATTGTGCCTTTTGTATTTAATTCCGATGCAATTTCTGTGTTTCATCGTCAATAAGAAGGTCCAAGGGATACAGTAAACCTGAAATGAAGCATCGGAATCTAAAACTGGTCTCACAGGAAAGGTTCAAGTCATAGCATGTAAGAGGAGTCGGTCCTCTTGTACTAAAGTCGGCATTGTGCCTTGTGCATTGAATTCCGTTGCAATTTCTGTGTTTCATCGTCAGTAAGAAGGTCCAAGGGATACAGTACACCTGAAGTAAAGCATCGGAATGTAAAACTGATCTCACAGGAATGGTTCAAAGCATAGGCAGTAAGAAGAGTCAGTCTTCTTGTACTTAAGTCGGCATTGTGCATTTTGTATTTCATTCCGATGCAAATTCTGTGTTTCATCGTCCATAAGAAGGTCCAAGGAATACAGTAAACCTGAAATGAAGCATCGGAATCTAAAACTCTTCCCACAGGAAAGGTTCAAATCATAGAATGTAAGAGGAGTCAGTCCTCTTGTACTAAAGTCGGCATTGTGCCATTTGCATTTAATTCCGATGCAATTTCTGTGTTTCATCGACAATATGAAGGTCAAAGGGATACAGTAAACCTGAAAAAAAGCAACGGAATCTAAAACTGGTTACACGGGGAAGGTTCAAAACATAGACAGTAAGAAGAGTCAGTCTTCATGTACTGAAGTCGGCATTGTGCCTTTTGCATTTAATTCCGATGCAATATCTGTGTTTTATCGTCAATAAGAAGGTCCAAGCCATACAGTATACCTGAGGGGTAACATAGGAATCTGACACTGGTCTCACAGGAATAGTTCAAATCATAGACAGTAAGAAGATTCAGTCTTCTTGTACTTAAGTCGTCATTGTGCCTTTTGCATTTAATTCCGATGCAATTTCTTTGTTTCATCGTCAATAAAAGGTCCAAGGGATACAGTAAACCTGAAATGAAGCATAGGAATCTAAAAATGGTCTCACAGGAAAGGTTCAAATCATAGACAGTAAGAAGAATCAGTCATCTTGTACTTAAGTCGGCATTGAGCTTTTTGTATTTAATTCCGTTAGAATTTCTGTGTTTCATCGTCAATATGAAGGTGCAAGGGATACACTAAACCTGAAGTGAGGCACCGGAATCAAAACTGGTCTCACAGCAAAACTTCAAAACATAGACAGTAAGAAGAGTCAGTCTTCTTGTACTTAAGTCGGCATTGTTCATTTACTATTTATTTCCGATGCGATTTCTGTGTTTCATTGTCAATAAGAACGTCCAAGGGATACAGTAAACCTGAAGTAAAGCATCGGAATCTAAAACAGGTCTCACAGGACACGTTCAAAATATAGACAGTAAGAAGGGTCAGTCTTCTTGTACTTAAGTCGGCATTGTGCCTTTTGTATTTCATTCCGATTCAATATCTGTGTTTCATCGTCAATGAGAAGGTCCAAGGGATACAGTAAACCTGAAAGGAAACATAGGAATCTGAAGCTGGTCTCACAGGAAAGGTTCAAATCGTAGCCAGTAAGAAGAGTCAGTGTCCTTGTACCTAAGTCGGCATTGTGGGTTTTGTATTTAATTCCGATGTAATTTTTGTGATTCACATCAATAAGAAGGTCCAAGGGATATAGTAAACCTGAAGTGTAGCACCGGAATCAAGTCTGGTCTCACATGAAAGCTTCAAAACATAGACAATAAGAAGAGTCAGTCTTCTTGTACTTAAGTCGGCATTGTGCATTTTGTATTTAATTGCGATGCAATTTCTGTGTTTCATCGTCAATAAGCAGGTCCAAGGGATACATTAAACCTGAAATGAAGCATCGGAATTTATAACTGGTCTCACAGGAAAGTTTCAAACCATGGACAGTAAGAAGTGTCAGTCTTCTTGTACTTAAGTCGGCAATGTGCCTTTTGTATTTAATTCCGGTGCAATTTCTGTGTTTCATCGTCAATATGCAGGTCCAAAGAATACAGTAAACCTGAAGTGAAGCATCGGAATCTAAAACTGGTCTCACAGGAAAGGTTCAATTCATAGAATGTAAGAAGAGTCATGCCTCTTGTACTTAAGTCGGCATTTTGCCTTTTGAATTTAATTCCGTTTCCATTTCTGTGTTTCATCGTGAATAAAAAGGTCCAAGGGATACAGTAAACCTGACGTAAAGCATCGGAATGTAAAACTGGTCTCACAGGAAAGGTTCAAAGAATAGACAGTTAGAAGAGTCAGTCTTCTTGTACATAAGTCGGCATTGTGCCTTTTGTATTTAATTCCGATGCAATATCTGTGTTTCATCTTCAATAAAAAAGTCCAAGGGACATTGCAAACCTGAAGTGAAGCTTCGGAATCTAGAACTGGTCTCACAGGAAAGGTTCAAAACATAGAAAGTAGGAGGAGTCAGTCCTCTTGTACTGAAGTCGGCATTGTGCCTTTTGCATTTAATTCCGATGCAATTTCTGTGTCTCATCGTAAATAAGAAGGTCCAAGGGATATAGTAAACCTGAAGTAAAGCATCGGAATCTAAAACTGGTTACACGGGGAAGGTTCAAAACATAGACAGTAAGAAGAGTCAGTCTTCATATACTGAAGTCGGCATTGTGCATTTTGCATTTAATTGCGATGCAATTTCTGTGTTTCATCGTCAATAAGGAGGTCCAAGGGATACATTAAAGCTGAAATGAAGCATCGGGATCTAAAACTGGTCCCACATGAAAGGTTCAAATCATAGAATGTTAGAAGAGTCAGTCGTCTTGTACGAAAGTCGGCATTGTGCCTTTTGCATTCAATTTCGATGCAATTTCTGTGTCTCATCGTAAATAAGAAGGTCCAAGGGATATAGTAAACCTGAAGTAAAGCATCGGAATCTAAAACTGGTTACACGGGGAAGGTTCAAAACATAGACAGTAAGAAGAGTCAGTCTTCATGTACTGAAGTCGGCATTGTGCCTTTTGCATTCAATTTCGATGCAATTTCTGTGTTTCATCGTCAATAAGGAGGTCCAAGGGATACATTAAACCTGAAATGAAGCATCGGAATTTATAACTGGTCTCACAGGAAAGGTTCAAACCATAGACAGTAAGAAGTGTCAGTCTTCTTGTACTTAAGTCGGCAATGTGCCTTTTGTAATTAATTCCGGTGCAATTTCTCTGTTTCATCGTCAATAAGCAGGTCCAAGGAATACAGTAAACCTGAAGTGAAGCATCGGAATCTAAAACTGGTCTCACAGGAAAGGTTCAAATCACGGAATGTAAGAAGAGTCAGTCTTCTTGTACTTAATTCCGCATTGTGCCCTTTGTAATTAATTCCGATGCAATTTCTGTGTTTCATCGTCAAAAAGAATGTCCAAGGGATACAGTAAACCTGAAGTAAAGCATCGGAATCTTAAACTGGTCTCACAGGAAAGGTTCAAAACACAGACAGTACGAAGAGTCAGTCTTCTTGTTTTTAAGTGGGCATTGTGCCGTTTGTATTTAATTCCGGCCAAATTTCTGTGTTTCATCGTCAATAAGAAAGTCCAAGGGATACAGTCAACCTGAAGTAAAGCATCGGAATCAAATCTGGTCTCACAGGAATGGTTCAAAACATAGACAGTAAGATTAGTCAGTCTTCTTGTACTTAAGACGGCATTGTGCCATTAGTATTTAATTCCGATGCAATTTCTTTGTTTCATCGTCAATAAGAAGGACCAAGGGATACAGTAAACCTGAAATGAAGCATAGGAATCTAAAAATGGTCTCACAGGAAAGGTTCAATTCATAGACAGTAAGAAGACTCAGTCATCTTGTACTTAAGTCTTCAATGTGCCTTTTGTATTTAATTCCGATAGAATTTCTGTGTTTCATCGTCAATATGAAGGTCCAAGGGATACACTAAACCTGAAGTGAAGCACCGGAATCTAAAACTGGTCTCACGGGAAAGGTTTAAATTATAGACAGTATGAAGAGTCAGTCTTCTTGTACTTAAATCGGCATTTTGACTTTTGTATTTAATTCCGATGTAATTTCTGTGTTTCATCGTCATTATGAAAGTCCAAGGGATACAGTAAACCTGAAGTGAAGCATCGGAATCTAAAACTGGTCTCACAGGAAAGGTTCAAATCATAGACAGTAGGAAGACTCAGTCATCTTGTACTTAAGTCGGCATTGTGCCTTTTGTATTTAGTTCCGATGCAATATGTGTGTTTCATCGTCAACATGAAGGTCCAAGGGATACAGTAAACCTGAAGTGAAGCATCGGAATCTTAAAACTGGTCTCACAGGAAAGGTTCAAATCATGGAATGTACGAAGAGTCAGTCCTCTTGTACTTAAGTCAGCATTGTGCCTTTTGTATTTAATTCCGATGCTATTTCTGTGTTTCATCGTCAATAAGAAGATCCAAGGGATACAGTATACCTGAAATGAAGCATAAGAATCTAAAACTGGTCTCACAGGAAAGGTTCAAATCATAGACAGTAGGAAGACTCAGTCATCTTGTACTTAAGTCGGCATTGTGCCTTTTGTATTTAGTTCCGATGCAATATGTGTGTTTCATCGTCAACATGAAGGTCCAAGGGATACAGTAAACCTGAAGTGAAGCATCGGAATCTAAAACTTGTCTCACAAGAAAAGTTCAAATTATATACAGTGAGAAGAGTGAGTCTTCCTGTTCTGGGTCGGCATAGTGCCATTTTTATTTAATCCCAATTCAATTTCTGTGTTTCAACGTCAACAAGAAGGTCCAAGGGATACAGTAAACCTGATGTGAAACACCGGAATCAAAACTAGTCTCACACGAAACATTCAAAACAAAGACAGTAAGAAGAGGCAGACTTCTTGTACTTAAGTCGGAATTGTGCGTTTTAAACTTAATTCCGATGCTATTTCTGCGTTTCATCGTCAATAAGAAAATCCAAGGGATACAGTATACCTGAAATGAAGCATAAGAATCTAAAACTGGTCTCACAGGATAGGTTAAAAGCACAGACAGTAAGAAGAAACAGTCTACTTGTACTGAAGTCGGCATTTTGAATTTTTTATTTAATTCCGGTGCAATTTCTGTGTTTCATCGTCAATAAGAAGGTCCAAGGGATACAGTAAACCTGAAATGAAGCATCGGAATCTAAAACTGGTCTCACATGAAAGGTTCAAATCATAGAATGTAAGATGAGTCAGTCGTCTTGTACGAAAGTCGGCATTGTGCCTTTTGCATTTAATTCCGATGCAATTTCTGTGTCTCATCGTAAATAAGAAGGTCCAAGGGATATAGTAAACCTGAAGTAAAGCATCGGAATCTAAAACTGGTCTCACAGGAAAGGTTCAAATCATAGACAGTAAGAAGAGTCAGTCTTCTTGTACTCAGGTCGTCATTGCGCCTTTTGTATTTAATTCCGATGTAATATCTGTGTTTCATCGTCAATAAGAAGGTCCAAGGGGTACAGTAAACCTGAAGTGAAGCACCGGAATCAAAACTGGTCTCACAGGAATGCTTCAAAATATAGACAGTAAGAAGATTCAGTCTTCTTGTACTTAAGTCGGCATTCTTCATTCAGTATTTATTCCAATGCGATTTTTGTTCTTCATCGTCAATAAGAAGGTCCAAGATATACAGTACACCTGAAGTAAAGCATCGGAATCTAAAACTGGTCTCACAGGAAACGTTCAAAACATAGACAGTAAGAAGCGACAGTCTTCATGTACTTAAGTCGGAATTGTGCCTTCTGTATTTCATTCCGATGCAATATCTGTGTTTCATCGTCAATAAGAAGGTCCAAGGGATACAGTAAACCTGAAAGAAAACCTACGAATCTGAGGCTGCTCTAACAGGAATGGTTCAAATCATAGACAGTAAGAAGAGTCAGACTCATTGTACTTATGTCGGCATTGTGGCGTTTGTATTTAATTCCGATGTAATTTTTGTGTTTCACGTCAATAAGAAGGTCCAAGGGATACAGCAAACCTGACGTGAAGCACCGGAATCAAAACTGGTCTCACAGAAAAGCTTCAAAACATAGACAGTAAAAAGAGTATGCCTTCTTGTTCTTAAGTCGGCATTGTGCATTTTGTATTTAATTCCCATGCAATTTCTGTGTTTCATCATCAATAAGAAGGTCCAAGGGATACAGTAAACCTGAAGTAAAGCATCGGAATCAAAAACTGGTCTCACAGGAATGGTGCAAAACATTGACAGAAAGAAGAGTCAGTCTTCTTGTACTTAAGTCGGCATTGTGCCTTTTGTATTTAATTCGGATGCAATTACTGTGTTTCATCGTCAACAAGAAGGTCCAAAGGATACAGTAAACTTGAAGTGAAACTTCGGAATCTAAAACAGGTCTCACAGGAAAGGTTCAATTCATAGAAAGTAAGAAGAGTCAGTCCTCTTGTACTTAAGTCGGCATTGTGCCTTTTGTATTTAATTCCGATGCCATTTCTGTGTTTATTCGTGAATAAGAAGGTCCAAGGGATAGAGTATAAATGAAGTACAGCATCGGAATGTAAAACTGGTCTGACAGGAAAGGTTCAAAGCATAGACAGTAAGAAGAGTCAGTCTTCTAGTACTTAAGTCGGCATCGTCCCTTTTGTATTTAATTCCGATGCCATTTCTGTGTTTCAACGTCAATAAGAAGGTCCAAGGGATACAGTAAAACTGAAATGAAGCATTGTCTCACAGGAAAGGTTCAAATCATAGACAGTAAGAAGACTCAGTCATCTTGTACTTAAGTCGGCATTCTGCCTTTTGTATTTAATTCCGATCGAATTTCTGTGTTTCATTGTCAATATGAAGGTCCAAGGGATACACTAACCCTGAAGTGAAGCACCGGAATCTAAAACTGGTCTCACAGGAAAGGTTTAAATTATAGACAAAAAGAAGAGTCGGTCTTCTTGTACTTAAATCGGCATTTTGACTTTTGTATTTAATTCCGATGCAATTTCAGTGTTTCATCGTCATTATGAAAGTCCAAGGGATACAGTAAACCTGAAGTGAAGCATCGGAATCTATAACTGGTCTCACAGGAAGGGTTCAAAATATAGTCACAAAGAAGAGTCAGTCTTCTTGTACTTATGTCGGCATTGTGCCTTTTTTATATAACTACGATGCAATTTCTGAGTTTCATCGTCAATGTGCAGGTCCAAGGGACATAGCAAACATGAAGTGAAGCATCGGAATCTAAACTGGTCTCACAGGAAGGGTAAAAAACATAGACAGTAAGGAGAGTCAGTCTTCTTGTACTTAAGTCGGCATTGTTTGTATTGTATTTAATTCCGATGCAATTTCTGTGTTTCATCGTCAATAAGAAGGTCCAAGGCATACACTAAATCTGAAGTGAAGCATCGGAATCAAAACTGGTCTCACAGGAAAGGTTCAAATCATGGAATGTAAGAAGAGTCAGTCCTCTTGTACTTAAGTCGGCATTGTGCCTTTTGTATTTAATTCCGATGCAATTTCTGTGTTTCATCGTCAATAAGAAGGTACAAGGGACACAGTAAACCTGAAATGAAACATCGTAATGTAAAACTGGTCTCACAGGAAAGGTTCAAAACATAGACAGTAAGAAGAGTCAGTCATCTTGTACTTAAGTCGGCATTGTGCCTTTTGTATTTAACTCCGACGCTATATCTGTGTTTCATCGTCAATAAGAAGGTCCAAGGGATACAGTATACCTGAAATGAAGCATAAGAATCTAAAACTGGTCTCACAGGAAAGGTTCAAATCATAGACAGTAAGAAGATTTAGTCATCTTGTACTTAAGTCGGCATTGTGCTTTTTGTATTTAGTTCCGATGCAATTTGTGTGGTGTCACCGCCAGACACCACACTTGCTAGGTGGTAGCTTAAATCGGCCGCGGTCCTTTTAGTACATGTCGGACCCGCGTGTCGCCACTGTGTGATCGCAGACCTAGCGCCACCACAAGGCAGGTCTCGATATACGATAGAGCACTCGCCCCAGTTGTACGACGACATTGCTAGCGACAATACGGACGAGGCCTTCCTCTCATTTGCCGAGAGACAGTTAGAATAGCCTTCTGCTAAGTCCATGGCTACGACCTAGCAAGCCGCCAATTGTAACAGTGCATGTATCTTACGAGTCGCATTAGTATAGTCGAGAGAGATGTATCACCAGGAGTGAATAAAGTTAAGTATATTCCAGCTACGTACTTTTCTTGCTACCATTCAATAGTCATCCTGTTCCAGACTTCACGCCCGTCTGCGATAGATAGCGTGCCTATCGGCCCCCTCAAAATAACACTGTGTCGGCACTTCTGTCGACACATCAATTTGTGTGTTTCATCGTCAACATGAAGGTCCAAGGGATACAGTAAATCTGAAGTGAAGCATCGGAAGCTAAAACTGGTCTCACAGGAGAGGTTCAACTTATTGACAGTAAGAAGAGTTTGTCTTCTTGTACTTAAGTCGGCATTGTGCTTTTTGTATTTAATTCCGATGCAATTTCTGTCTTTCATCGTCAATAAGAAGGTCCAAGGGATACAGTAAACCTGAAGTGAAGCATCGTAATCTAAAAATGGTCTCACAGGAAAAGTTCAAATCATAGTCAGTAAGAAGAAACAATCTCGTTGTACATAAGTCGGCATTTGTGCCTTTTGAATTTAATTCGGATGCAATTACTGTGTTTCATCGTCAAAAAGAAGGTCCAAGGGATACAGTAAACCTGAAGTGAAGCTTCGGAAACTAGAACTGGTCTCACAGGAAAGTTTCAAATCATAGAATGTAAGAAGAGTCAGTCCTCTTGTACTTAAGTCGGCATTGTGCCTTTTGTATTTAATTCCGATGCCATTTCTGTGTTTTGTCGTGAATAAGAATGTCCAAGGGATACAGTAAAAATGAAGTAAAGCATCGGAATGTAAAACTGGTCTCACAGGAAAGATTCAAAGCATAGACAGTAAGAAGACTCAGTCTTCTTGTACTTAAGTCGGCATTGTGCCTTTTGTATTTAATTCCGATGCAATTCCTGTGTTTCATCGTCAATAAGAAGGTCCAAGGGATACAGTAAACCTGAAATGAAGCATCGGAATCTAAAACTGGTCTCACAGGAAAGGTTCAAAACATAGACAGTAAGAAGAGTCAGTCTTCATGTACTGAAGTCGGCATTCTGCCTTTTGTATTTAATTCCGATGCAAAATCTGTGTTTCATCGTCAATAAGAAGGTCCAAGGGATACAGTAAACCTGAAAGGAAACCTAGGAATCTGAGGCTGGTCTAACAGGAAAGGTTAAAATAATTGACAGTAAGAAGAGTCAGTCTCCTTGTACTTAAGTCGGCATTGTGGCTTTTGTATTTAATTCCGATGTAATGTTTGTGTTTCACGTCAATAAGAAGGTCCAAGGGATACAGTAAACCTGAAGTAAAGCATCGGAATCTAAAACTGATCTCACAGGAAAGGTTCAAAACATAGACAGTAATTGGAGTCAGTCTTCTTGTTTTTGAGTCAGCATTGTGCATTTTGTATTTAATACCGACGCAATTTCTGTGTTTCATCGTCAATAAGAAGGTCCAACGGATACAGTAAACCTGAAGTGAAGCATCGGAATCTAAAACTGGTCTCACTTAAAGATTCAAAACATAGACAGTAAGAAGAGTCAGTCTTCTTGTACTTAAGTCGGCTTTTTGACTCTTGTATTTAATTCCGATGCAATTTCTGTGTTTCATCGTCAATAAGAAGGTCCAAGGGATACAGTAAACCTGAACTGAAGCATCGGAATCTAAAACTGGTGTCACAGGAAAGGTTCAAATCATGGAATGTAAGAAGAGTCAGTCCTCTTGTACTTAAGTCGGCATTGTGCCATTTGTATTTAATTCAGATGCACTCTCTGTGTTTTATCGTCAACAAGATGGTCCAAGGCATACAGTAAACCTGAAGTAAAGCATCGGAATTTAAAACTGTTCACACAGGAAAGGTTCATAACATAGACAGTAAGGAGAGTCGGTCTTCTTGTCTTGAAGTCGGCATTGTGCCTTTTGTATTTAATTTCGATGCAAATTCTGTGTTTCATCGTCACTACGAAGGTCCAACGGGTACAGTAAACCTGAAGTGAAGCACCGGAATCAAAACAGGTCTCACTGGAAAGGTTCATAACATAGACAGTAAGAAGAGTCAGTCTTCTGGTTTTTAAGTCGGCATTTTGACTTTTGTATTTAATTCCGATGCTATTTCTGTGTTTCATCGTCAGTAAGAGGGTCGGAGGGATACAGTAACCCTGAAGTGAAGCATCGGAAATTAAAACTGGTCTCACAGGCGAGGTTAAAAACATAGACAGTAAGGAGTGTCAGTCTTTTTGTACTTAAGTCGGCATTGTGCTTTTTGTATTTAATTCCGATGCAATTTCTGTATTTCATCGTCAATAAGAAGGTCCAAGGGATACAGTAAACCTGAAGTAAAGCATCTGAATCTAAAACTGGTCTCATGGGAAAGGTTCAAACCATAGACATTAAGAAGAGTCAGTCGTCTTGTTTTTATGTGGGCATTGTGCCTTTTGTATTTAATTCCGATGCCATTTCTGTGTTTCATCGTCAATAAGAAGGTCCAAGGGACACAGTAAACCTGAAATGAAACATCAGAATGTAAAACTGGTCTCACAGGAAAGGTTCAAAACATAGACAGTAAGAAGAGTCAGTCATCTTGTACTTAAGTCGGCATTGTGCCTTTTGTATTTAACTCCGACGCTATATCTGTGTTTCATCGTCAATAAGAAGGTCCAAGGGATACAGTATACCTGAAATGAAGCATAAGAATCTAAAACTGGTCTCACAGGAAAGGTTCAAATCATAGACAGTAAGAAGATTTAGTCATCTTGTACTTAAGTCGGCATTGTGCTTTTTGTATTTAGTTCCGATGCAATTTGTGTGGTGTCACCGCCAGACACCACACTTGCTAGGTGGTAGCTTAAATCGGCCGCGGTCCTTTTAGTACATGTCGGACCCGCGTGTCGCCACTGTGTGATCGCAGACCTAGCGCCACCACAAGGCAGGTCTCGATATACGATAGAGCACTCGCCCCAGTTGTACGACGACATTGCTAGCGACAATACGGACGAGGCCTTCCTCTCATTTGCCGAGAGACAGTTAGAATAGCCTTCTGCTAAGTCCATGGCTACGACCTAGCAAGCCGCCAATTGTAACAGTGCATGTATCTTACGAGTCGCATTAGTATAGTCGAGAGAGATGTATCACCAGGAGTGAATAAAGTTAAGTATATTCCAGCTACGTACTTTTCTTGCTACCATTCAATAGTCATCCTGTTCCAGACTTCACACCCGTCTGCGATAGATAGCGTGCCTATCGGCCCCCTCAAAATAACACTGTGTCGGCACTTCTGTCGACACATCAATTTGTGTGTTTCATCGTCAACATGAAGGTCCAAGGGATACAGTAAATCTGAAGTGAAGCATCGGAAGCTAAAACTGGTCTCACAGGAGAGGTGTAACTTATTGACAGTAAGAAGAGTTTGTCTTCTTGTACTTAAGTCGGCATTGTGCTTTTTGTATCTAATTCCGATGCAATTTCTGTCTTTCATCGTCAATAAGAAGGTCCAAGGGATACAGTAAACCTGAAGTGAAGCATCGTAATCTAAAAATGGTCTCACAGGAAAAGTTCAAATCATAGTCAGTAAGAAGAAACAATCTCGTTGTACATAAGTCGGCATTTGTGCCTTTTGAATTTAATTCGGATGCAATTACTGTGTTTCATCGTCAAAAAGAAGGTCCAAGGGATACAGTAAACCTGAAGTGAAGCTTCGGAAACTAGAACTGGTCTCACAGGAAAGGTTCAAATCATAGAATGTAAGAAGAGTCAGTCCTCTTGTACTTAAGTCGGCATTGTGCCTTTTGTATTTAATTCCGATGCCATTTCTGTGTTTTGTCGTGAATAAGAATGTCCAAGGGATACGGTAAAAATGAAGTAAAGCATCGGAATGTAAAACTGGTCTCACAGGAAAGATTCAAAGCATAGACAGTAAGAAGACTCAGTCTTCTTGTACTTAAGTCGGCATTGTGCCTTTTGTATTTAATTCCGATGCAATTCCTGTGTTTCATCGTCAATAAGAAGGTCCAAGGGATACAGTAAACCTGAAATGAAGCATCGGAATCTAAAACTGGTCTCACAGGAAAGGTTCAAAACATAGACAGTAAGAAGAGTCAGTCTTCATGTACTGAAGTCGGCATTCTGCCTTTTGTATTTAATTCCGATGCAAAATCTGTGTTTCATCGTCAATAAGAAGGTCCAAGGGATACAGTAAACCTGAACTGAAGCATCGGAATCTAAAACTGGTGTCACAGGAAAGGTTCAAATCATGGAATGTAAGAAGAGTCAGTCCTCTTGTACTTAAGTCGGCATTGTGCCATTTGAATTTAATTCCGATGCACTCTCTGTGTTTTATCGTCAATATGATGGTCCAAGGCATACAGTAAACCTGAAGTAAAGCATCGGAATTTAAAACTGTTCACACAGGAAAGGTTCATAACATAGACAGTAAGGAGAGTCGGTCTTCTTGTCTTTAAGTCGGCATTGTGCCTTTTGTATTTAATTTCGATGCAAATTCTGTGTTTCATCGTCAATAAGAAGGTCCAACGGATACAGTAAACCTGAAGTGAAGCATCGGAATCTAAAACTGGTCTCACAGTAAAGGTTCAAAACATAGACGGTAAGAAGAGTCAGTCTTCTTGTACTTAAGTCGGCATTGTGCCTTTTTTTTAATTCCGATGCAATTTCTACGTTTCATCGTCAATACGAAAGTCCAAGGGATACAGTAAACCTTAAATGAAGCATAGGAATCTAAAACAGGTCTCATAGGGAAGGTTCAAAACATAGACTGTAAGATGAGTCAGACATCATGTACTTAATTCGGCATGGTGCCTTTTGTATTTAGTTCCGATCGAAATTCTGTGTTTCATCGTCAATTTGAAGCTCCAAGGGATACAGTATACCTGAAGTGAAGCATCGGATTCTAAAATTGGTCTCAGAGGAACGGTTCAAAGTATAGACCGTAAGAAGAGTCAGTCCTCTTGTACTTAAGTAGGCATTGTGCGTTTTGTAATTAATTCCGATGCAATTTCTGTGTTTCATCGTCAATAAGAAGGTCCAACGGATACAGTAAACCTGAAGTGAAGCATAGGAATCTGAAACTGGTCTCACAGGAAAGGTTCAAATCATAGACAGTAAGAAGAGCCAGTCTTCTTGTACTTATGTCGGCATTGTGCCCTTTGTATATATATCCGATGCAATTTCTGTGTTTCATCGTCAATAAGAAGGTCCAAGGGATACAGTAAACCTGAAGTAAAGCATCGGAATCTAAAACTGATCTCACAGGAATGGTTCAAAACATAGACAGTAAGTGGAGTCAGTCTTCTTGTTTTTGAGTCAGCATTGTGCATTTTGTATTTAATACCGACGCAATTTCTGTGTTTCATCGTCAATAAGAAGGTCCAAGGGATACAGTAAACCTGAAGTGAGGCATCAGAATCTAAACTGGTCTCACAAGAAATGTTCAAAATATAGACAGTAAGAAGAGTCAGTCTTCTTGTAATTAAGTCGGCATTGTGCCTTTTGTATTTAATTCCGATGCAATTTCTGTGTTTCACCGTCAATAAGAAGGTCTAAGGCATACATTAAACCTGAAATGAAACATCGGAATCTAAAACTGGTCTCACAGGAAAGGTTCAAACATAGACCGTAAGAAGAGTCAGTCTTCTTGTACTTATGTCGGCATTGTGCCTTTTTTATATAACTACGATGCAATTTCTGAGTTTCATCGTCAATGTGCAGGTCCAAGGGACATAGCAAACATGAAGTGAAGCATCGGAATCTAAACTGGTCTCACAGGAAGGGTAAAAAACATAGACAGTAAGGAGAGTCAGTCTTCTTGTACTTAAGTCGGCATTGTTTGTATTGTATTTAATTCCGATGCAATTTCTGTGTTTCATCGTCAATAAGAAGGTCCAAGGCATACACTAAATCTGAAGTGAAGCATCGGAATCAAAACTGGTCTCACAGGAAAGGTTCAAATCATGGAATGTAAGAAGAGTCAGTCCTCTTGTACTTAAGTCGGCATTGTGCCTTTTGTATTTAATTCCGATGCAATTTCTGTGTTTCATCGTCAATAAGAAGGTACAAGGGACACAGTAAACCTGAAATGAAACATCGTAATGTAAAACTGGTCTCACAGGAAAGGTTCAAAACATAGACAGTAAGAAGAGTCAGTCATCTTGTACTTAAGTCGGCATTGTGCCTTTTGTATTTAACTCCGACGCTATATCTGTGTTTCATCGTCAATAAGAAGGTCCAAGGGATACAGTATACCTGAAATGAAGCATAAGAATCTAAAACTGGTCTCACAGGAAAGGTTCAAATCATAGACAGTAAGAAGATTTAGTCATCTTGTACTTAAGTCGGCATTGTGCTTTTTGTATTTAGTTCCGATGCAATTTGTGTGGTGTCACCGCCAGACACCACACTTGCTAGGTGGTAGCTTAAATCGGCCGCGGTCCTTTTAGTACATGTCGGACCCGCGTGTCGCCACTGTGTGATCGCAGACCTAGCGCCACCACAAGGCAGGTCTCGATATACGATAGAGCACTCGCCCCAGTTGTACGACGACATTGCTAGCGACAATACGGACGAGGCCTTCCTCTCATTTGCCGAGAGACAGTTAGAATAGCCTTCTGCTAAGTCCATGGCTACGACCTAGCAAGCCGCCAATTGTAACAGTGCATGTATCTTACGAGTCGCATTAGTATAGTCGAGAGAGATGTATCACCAGGAGTGAATAAAGTTAAGTATATTCCAGCTACGTACTTTTCTTGCTACCATTCAATAGTCATCCTGTTCCAGACTTCACGCCCGTCTGCGATAGATAGCGTGCCTATCGGCCCCCTCAAAATAACACTGTGTCGGCACTTCTGTCGACACATCAATTTGTGTGTTTCATCGTCAACATGAAGGTCCAAGGGATACAGTAAATCTGAAGTGAAGCATCGGAAGCTAAAACTGGTCTCACAGGAGAGGTTCAACTTATTGACAGTAAGAAGAGTTTGTCTTCTTGTACTTGAGTCGGCATTGTGCTTTTTGTATTTAATTCCGATGCAATTTCTGTCTTTCATCGTCAATAAGAAGGTCCAAGGGATACAGTAAACCTGAAGTGAAGCATCGTAATCTAAAAATGGTCTCACAGGAAAAGTTCAAATCATAGTCAGTAAGAAGAAACAATCTCGTTGTACATAAGTCGGCATTTGTGCCTTTTGAATTTAATTCGGATGCAATTACTGTGTTTCATCGTCAAAAAGAAGGTCCAAGGGATACAGTAAACCTGAAGTGAAGCTTCGGAAACTAGAACTGGTCTCACAGGAAAGTTTCAAATCATAGAATGTAAGAAGAGTCAGTCCTCTTGTACTTAAGTCGGCATTGTGCCTTTTGCATTTAATTCCGATGCCATTTCTGTGTTTTGTCGTGAATAAGAATGTCCAAGGGATACAGTAAAAATGAAGTAAAGCATCGGAATGTAAAACTGGTCTCACAGGAAAGATTCAAAGCATAGACAGTAAGAAGACTCAGTCTTCTTGTACTTAAGTCGGCATTGTGCCTTTTGTATTTAATTCCGATGCAATTCCTGTGTTTCATCGTCAATAAGAAGGTCCAAGGGATACAGTAAACCTGAAATGAAGCATCGGAATCTAAAACTGGTCTCACAGGAAAGGTTCAAAACATAGACAGTAAGAAGAGTCAGTCTTCATGTACTGAAGTCGGCATTCTGCCTTTTGTATTTAATTCCGATGCAAAATCTGTGTTTCATCGTCAATAAGAAGGTCCAAGGGATACAGTAAACCTGAAAGGAAACCTAGGAATCTGAGGCTGGTCTAACAGGAAAGGTTAAAATAATTGACAGTAAGAAGAGTCAGTCTCCTTGTACTTAAGTCGGCATTGTGGCTTTTGTATTTAATTCCGATGTAATGTTTGTGTTTCACGTCAATAAGAAGGTCCAAGGGATACAGTAAACCTGAAGTAAAGCATCGGAATCTAAAACTGATCTCACAGGAAAGGTTCAAAACATAGACAGTAATTGGAGTCAGTCTTCTTGTTTTTGAGTCAGCATTGTGCATTTTGTATTTAATACCGACGCAATTTCTGTGTTTCATCGTCAATAAGAAGGTCCAACGGATACAGTAAACCTGAAGTGAAGCATCGGAATCTAAAACTGGTCTCACTTAAAGATTCAAAACATAGACAGTAAGAAGAGTCAGTCTTCTTGTACTTAAGTCGGCTTTTTGACTCTTGTATTTAATTCCGATGCAATTTCTGTGTTTCATCGTCAATAAGAAGGTCCAAGGGATACAGTAAACCTGAACTGAAGCATCGGAATCTAAAACTGGTGTCACAGGAAAGGTTCAAATCATGGAATGTAAGAAGAGTCAGTCCTCTTGTACTTAAGTCGGCATTGTGCCATTTGTATTTAATTCAGATGCACTCTCTGTGTTTTATCGTCAACAAGATGGTCCAAGGCATACAGTAAACCTGAAGTAAAGCATCGGAATTTAAAACTGTTCACACAGGAAAGGTTCATAACATAGACAGTAAGGAGAGTCGGTCTTCTTGTCTTGAAGTCGGCATTGTGCCTTTTGTATTTAATTTCGATGCAAATTCTGTGTTTCATCGTCACTACGAAGGTCCAACGGGTACAGTAAACCTGAAGTGAAGCACCGGAATCAAAACAGGTCTCACTGGAAAGGTTCATAACATAGACAGTAAGAAGAGTCAGTCTTCTGGTTTTTAAGTCGGCATTTTGACTTTTGTATTTAATTCCGATGCTATTTCTGTGTTTCATCGTCAGTAAGAGGGTCGGAGGGATACAGTAACCCTGACGTGAAGCATCGGAAACTAAAACGGGTCTCACAGTAAAGATTCAAAACATAGACGGTAAGAAGAGTCAGTCTTCTTGTACTTAAGTCGGCATTGTGCCTTTTGTATTTAATTCCGATGCACTTTCTGTGTTTCATCGTCAATAAGAAGGTCCAAGGCATACAGTAAACCTGAAGTAAAGCGTCGGAATCTAAAACTGGTCGCACAGGAAAGGTTCAAAACAATGACAGTGAGAAGAGTCAGTGTTCTTGTCTTTAAGTCGGCATTGTGCCATTTGTATTTATTTCCGATGCAATTTCTGTGTTTCAACGCCAATTAGAAGGTGCAAGGGATACAGTAAACCTGAAGTGAACCATAGGAATCTAAAACCGGTCTCACAGGAAAGGATCAAAACATTGACAGTAAGAAGAGTCGGTATTAATGTCTTTAAGTCGGCATTTTGACTTTTGTATTCAATTCCGATCCAATTTCTGTGTTTCATCGTCAATAAGAAGGTCCAACGGATACAGTAAACCTGAAGTGAAGCATCGGAATCGAAAACTGGTCTCACAGTAAAGGTTCAAAACATAGACGGTAAGAAGAGTCAGGCTTCTTGTACTTAAGTCGGCATTGTGCCTTTTTTTTAATTCCGATGCAATTTCTATGTTTCATCGTCAATACGAAAGTCCAAGGGATACAGTAAACCTTAAATGAAGCATACGAATCTAAAACAGGTCTCATAGGGAAGGTTCAAAACATAGACAGTAAGATGAGTCAGACAACATGTACTTAATTCGGCATGGTGCCTTTTGTATTTAGTTCCGATCGAAATTCTGTGTTTCATCGTCAATTTGAAGCTCCAAGGGATACAGTATACCTGAAGTGAAGCATCGGATTCTAAAATTGGTCTCAGAGGAACGGTTCAAAGTATAGACCGTAAGAAGAGTCAGTCCTCTTGTACGTAAGTAGGCATTGTGCGTTTTGTAATTAATTCCGATGCAATTTCTGTGTTTCATCGTCAATAAGAAGGTCCAACGGATACAGTAAACCTGAAGTGAAGCATAGGAATCTGAAACTGGTCTCACAGGAAAGGTTCAAATCATAGACAGTAAGAAGAGCCAGTCTTCTTGTACTTATGTCGGCATTGTACCCTTTGTATATATTTCCGATGCAATTTCTGTGTATCATCGTCAATAAGAAGGTCCATGGGATACAGTAAACCTGAAGTAAAGCATCGGAATCTAAAACTGATCTCACAGGAAAGGTTCAAAACATAGACAGTAAGTGGAGTCAGTCTTCTTGTTTTTGAGTCAGCATTGTGCATTTTGTATTTAATACCGACGCAATTTCTGTGTTTCATCGTCAATAAGAAGGTCCAAGGGATACAGTAAACCTGAAGTGAGGCCTCAAAATCTAAACTGGTCTCACAAGAAATGTTCAAAATATAGACAGTTGGAAGAGTAAGTCTTCTTGTAATTAAGTCGGCATTGTGCCTTTTGTATTTAATTCCGATGCAATTTCTGTGATTCACCGTCAATAAGAAGGTCTAAGGCATACATTAAACCTGAAATGAAACATCGGAATCTAAAACTGGTCTCACAGGAAAGGTTCAAACATAGACCGTAAGAAGAGTCAGTCTTCTTGTACTTATGTCGGCATTGTGCCTTTTTTATATAACTACGATGCAATTTCTGAGTTTCATCGTCAATGTGCAGGTCCAAGGGACACAGCAAACATGAAGTGAAGCATCGGAATCTAAACTGGTCTCACAGGAAGGGTAAAAAACATAGACAGTAAGGAGAGTCAGTCTTCTTGTACTTAAGTCGGCATTGTTTGTATTGTATTTAATTCCGATGCAATTTCTGTGTTTCATCGTCAATAAGATGGTCCAAGGGACACAGTAAACCTGAAATGAAACATCGGAATGTAAAACTGGTCTCACAGGAAAGGTTCAAAACATAGACAGTAAGAAGAGTCAGTCATCTTGTACTTAAGTCGGCATTGTGCCTTTTGTATTTAACTCCGACGCTATATCTGTGTTTCATCGTCAATAAGAAGGTCCAAGGGATACAGTATACCTGAAATGAAGCATAAGAATCTAAAACTGGTCTCACAGGAAAGGTTCAAATCATAGACAGTAAGAAGATTTAGTCATCTTGTACTTAAGTCGGCATTGTGCTTTTTGTATTTAGTTCCGATGCAATTTGTGTGGTGTCACCGCCAGACACCACACTTGCTAGGTGGTAGCTTAAATCGGCCGCGGTCCTTTTAGTACATGTCGGACCCGCGTGTCGCCACTGTGTGATCGCAGACCTAGCGCCACCACAAGGCAGGTCTCGATATACGATAGAGCACTCGCCCCAGTTGTACGACGACATTGCTAGCGACAATACGGACGAGGCCTTCCTCTCATTTGCCGAGAGACAGTTAGAATAGCCTTCTGCTAAGTCCATGGCTACGACCTAGCAAGCCGCCAATTGTAACAGTGCATGTATCTTACGAGTCGCATTAGTATAGTCGAGAGAGATGTATCACCAGGAGTGAATAAAGTTAAGTATATTCCAGCTACGTACTTTTCTTGCTACCATTCAATAGTCATCCTGTTCCAGACTTCACGCCCGTCTGCGATAGATAGCGTGCCTATCGGCCCCCTCAAAATAACACTGTGTCGGCACTTCTGTCGACACATCAATTTGTGTGTTTCATCGTCAACATGAAGGTCCAAGGGATACAGTAAATCTGAAGTGAAGCATCGGAAGCTAAAACTGGTCTCACAGGAGAGGTTCAACTTCTTGACAGTAAGAAGAGTTTGTCTTCTTGTACTTAAGTCGGCATTGTGCTTTTTGTATTTAATTCCGATACAATTTCTGTCTTTCATCGTCAATAAGAAGGTCCAAGGGATACAGTAAACCTGAAGTGAAGCATCGTAATCTAAAAATGGTCTCACAGGAAAAGTTCAAATCATAGTCAGTAAGAAGAAACAATCTCGTTGTACATAAGTCGGCATTTGTGCCTTTTGAATTTAATTCGGATGCAATTACTGTGTTTCATCGTCAAAAAGAAGGTCCAAGGGATACAGTAAACCTGAAAGGAAACCTAGGAATCTGAGGCTGGTCTCACAGGAAAGGTTAAAATAATTGACAGTAAGAAGAGTCAGTCTCCTTGTACTTAAGTCGGCATTGTGGCTTTTGTATTTAATTCCGATGTAATGTTTGTGTTTCACGTCAATAAGAAGGTCCAAGGGATACAGTAAACTTGACGTGAAGCACCGGAATCGAAACTGGTCTCACAGGAAATCTTCAAAACATAGACAGTAAGAGGAGTCAGTCTTCTTGTACTTAAGTCGGAATTGTGCATTTTGTATTTAATTCCGATGCAAAATCTGTGTTTCATCGTCAATAAGAAGGTCCAACGGATACAGTAAACCTGAAGTGAAGCATCGGAATCTAAAACTGGTCTCACTTAAAGATTCAAAACATAGACAGTAAGAAGAGTCAGTCTTCTTGTACTTAAGTCGGCTTTTTGATTCTTGTATTTAATTCCGATGCAATTTCTGTGTTTCATCGTCAATAAGAAGGTCCAAGGGATACAGTAAACCTGAACTGAACCATCGGAATCTAAAACTGGTGTCACAGGAAAGGTTCAAATCATGGAATGTAAGAAGAGTCAGTCCTCTTGTACTTAAGTCGGCATTGTGCCATTTGTATTTAATTCAGATGCACTCTCTGTGTTTTATCGTCAACAAGATGGTCCAAGGCATACAGTAAACCTGAAGTAAAGCATCGGAATTTAAAACTGTTCACACAGGAAAGGTTCATAACATAGACAGTAAGGAGAGTCGGTCTTCTTGTCTTGAAGTCGGCATTGTGCCTTTTGTATTTAATTTCGATGCAAATTTTGTGTTTCATCGTCACTACGAAGGTCCAACGGGTACAGTAAACCTGAAGTGAAGCACCGGAATCAAAACAGGTCTCACTGGAAAGGTTCATAACATAGACAGTAAGAAGAGTCAGTCTTCTGGTTTTTAAGTCGGCATTTTGACTTTTGTATTTAATTCCGATGCTATTTCTGTGTTTCATCGTCAGTAAGAGGGTCGGAGGGATACAGTAACCCTGACGTGAAACTAAAACGGGTCTCACAGTAAAGATTCAAAACATAGACGGTAAGAAGAGTCACTCTTCTTGTACTAAAGTCGGCATTGTGCCTTTTGTATTTAATTCCGATGCACTTTCTGTGTTTCATCGTCAATAAGAAGGTCCAAAGCATACAGTAAACCTGAAGTAAAGCGTCGGAATCTAAAACTGGTCGCACAGGAAAGGTTCAAAGCAATGACAGTGAGAAGAGTCAGTGTTCTTGTCTTTAAGTCGGCATTGTGCCATTTGTATTTATTTCCGATGCAATTTCTGTGTTTCATCGCCAATTAGAAGGTGCAAGGGATACAGTAAACCTGAAGTGAACCATAGGAATCTAAAACCGGTCTCACAGGAAAGGATCAAAACATAGACAGTAAGAAGAGTCGGTATTAATGTCTTTAAGTCGGCATTTTGACTTTTGTATTTAATTCCGATGCAATTTCTGTGTTTCATCGTCAATAAGAAGGTCCAACGGATACAGTAAACCTGAAGTGAAGCATCGGAATCTAAAACTGGTCTCACAGTAAAGGTTCAAAACATAGACGGTAAGAAGAGTCAGGCTTCTTGTACTTAAGTCGGCATTGTGCCTTTTTTTTTAATTCCGATGCAATTTCTATGTTTCATCGTCAATACGAAAGTCCAAGGGATACAGTAAACCTTAAATGAAGCATAGGAATCTAAAACAGGTCTCATAGGGAAGGTTCAAAACATAGACAGTAAGATGAGTCAGACATCATGTACTTAATTCGGCATGGTGCCTTTTGTATTTAGTTCCGATCGAAATTCTGTGTTTCATCGTCAATTTGAAGCTCCGAGGGATACAGTATACCTGAAGTGAAGCATCGGATTCTAAAATTGGTCTCAGAGGAACGGTTCAAAGTATAGACCGTAAGAAGAGTCAGTCCTCTTGTACTTAAGTAGGCATTGTGCGTTTTGTAATTAATTCCGATGCAATTTCTGTGTTTCATCGTCAATAAGAAGGTCCAACGGATACAGTAAACCTGAAGTGAAGCATAGGAATCTGAAACGGGTCTCACAGGAAAGGTTCAAATCATAGACAGTAAGAAGAGCCAGTCTTCTTGTACTTATGTCGGCATTGTGCCCTTTGTATATATTTCCGATGCAATTTCTGTGTATCATCGTCAATAAGAAGGTCCAAGGGATACAGTAAACCTGAAGTAAAGCATCGGAATCTAAAACTGATCTCACAGGAAAGGTTCAAAACATAGACAGTAATTGGAGTCAGTCTTCTTGTTTTTGAGTCAGCATTGTGCATTTTGTATTTAATACCGACGCAATTTCTGTGTTTCATCGTCAATAAGAAGGTAAAAGGGATACAGTAAACCTGAAGTGAAGCATCGGAATCTAAAACTGGTCTCACTTAAAGATTCAAAACATAGACAGTAAGAAGAGTCAGTCTTCTTGTACTTAAGTCGGCTTTTTGACTCTTGTATTTAATTCCGATGCAATTTCTGTGTTTCATCGTCAATAAGAAGGTCCAAGGGATACAGTAAACCTGAACTGAAGCATCGGAATCGAAAACTGGTGTCACAGGAAAGGTTCAAATCATGGAATGTAAGAAGAGTCAGTCCTCTTGTACTTAAGTCGGCATTGTGCCATTTGTATTTAATTCAGATGCACTCTCTGTGTTTTATCGTCAACAAGATGGTCCAAGGCATACAGTAAACCTGAAGTAAAGCATCGGAATTTAAAACTGTTCACACAGGAAAGGTTCATAACATAGACAGTAAGGAGAGTCGGTCTTCTTGGCTTGAAGTCGGCATTGTGCCTTTTGTATTTAATTTCGATGCAAATTCTGTGTTTCATCGTCACTAAGAAGGTCCAACGGGTACAGTAAACCTGAAGTGAAGCACCGGAATCAAAACAGGTCTCACTGGAAAGGTTCATAACATAGACAGTAAGAAGAGTCAGTCTTCTGGTTTTTAAGTCGGCATTTTGACTTTTGTATTTAATTCCGATGCTATTTCTGTGTTTCATCGTCAGTAAGAGGGTCGGAGGGATACAGTAACCCTGACGTGAAGCATCGGAAACTAAAACGGGTCTCACAGTAAAGATTCAAAACATAGACGGTAAGAAGAGTCAGTCTTCTTGTACATAAGTCGGCATTGTGCCTTTTGTATTTAATTCCGATGCACTTTCTGTGTTTCATCGTCAATAAGAAGGTCCAAGGCATACAGTAAACCTGAAGTAAAGCGTCGGAATCTAAAACTGGTCGCACAGGAAAGGTTCAAAACAATGACAGTGAGAAGAGTCAGTGTTCTTGTCTTTAAGTCGGCATTGTGCCATTTGTATTTATTTCCGATGCAATTTCTGTGTTTCATCGCCAATTAGAAGGTGCAAGGGATACAGTAAACATGAAGTGAATCAAAGGAATCTAAAACCGGTCTCACAGGAAAGGATCAAAACATAGACAGTAAGAAGAGTCGGTATTAATGTCTTTAAGTCGGCATTTTGACTTTTGTATTCAATTCCGATGCAATTTCTGTGTTTCATCGTCAATAAGAAGGTCCAACGGATACAGTAAACCTGAAGTGAAGCATCGGAATCTAAAACTGGTCTCACAGTAAAGGTTCAAAACATAGACGGTAAGAAGAGTCAGGCTTCTTGTACTTAAGTCGGCATTGTGCCTTTTTTTTAATTCCGATGCAATTTCTATGTTTCATCGTCAATACGAAAGTCCAAGGGATACAGTAAACCTAAAATGAAGCATAGGAATCTAAAACAGGTCTCATAGGGAAGGTTCAAAACATAGACAGTAAGATGAGTCAGACATCATGTACTTAATTCGGCATGGTGCCTTTTGTATTTAGTTCCGATCGAAATTCTGTGTTTCATCGTCAATTTGAAGCTCCAAAGGATACAGTATACCTGAAGTGAAGCATCGGATTCTAAAATTGGTCTCAGAGGAACGGTTCAAAGTATAGACCGTAAGAAGAGTCAGTCCTCTTGTACTTAAGTAGGCATTGTGCGTTTTGTAATTAATTCCGATGCAATTTCTGTGTTTCATCGTCAATAAGAAGGTCCAACGGATACAGTAAACCTGAAGTGAAGCATTGGAATCTGAAACTGGTCTCACAGGAAAGGTTCAAATCATAGACAGTAAGAAGAGCCAGTCTTCTTGTACTTATGTCGGCATTGTGCCCTTTGTATATATTTCCGATGCAATTTTTGTGTATCATCGTCAATAAGAAGGTCCAAGGGATACAGTAAACCTGAAGTAAAGCATCGGAATCTAAAACTGATCTCACAGGAAAGGTTCAAAACATAGACAGTAAGTGGAGTCAGTCTTCTTGTTTTTGAGTCAGCATTGTGCATTTTGTATTTAATACCGACGCAATTTCTGTGTTTCATCGTCAATAAGAAGGTCCAAGGGATACAGTAAACCTGAAGTGAGGCATCAGAATCTAAACTGGTCTCACAAGAAATGTTCAAAATATAGACAGTAAGAAGAGTAAGTCTTCTTGTAATTAAGTCGGCATTGTGCCTTTTGTATTTAATTCCGATGCAATTCCTGTGTTTCACCGTCAATAAGAAGGTCTAAGGCATACATTAAACCTGAAATGAAACATCGGAATCTAAAACTGGTCTCACAGGAAAGGTTCAAACATAGACCGTAAGAAGAGTCAGTCTTCTTGTACTTATGTCGGCATTGTGCCTTTTTTATATAACTACGATGCAATTTCTGAGTTTCATCGTCAATGTGCAGGTCCAAGGGACACAGCAAACATGAAGTGAAGCATCGGAATCTAAACTGGTCTCACAGGAAGGGTAAAAAACATAGACAGTAAGGAGAGTCAGTCTTCTTGTACTTAAGTCGGCATTGTTTGTATTGTATTTAATTCCGATGCAATTTCTGTGTTTCGTCGTCAATAAGAAGGTCCAAGGGACACAGTAAACCTGAAATGGAACATCGGAATGTAAAACTGGTCTCACAGGAAAGGTTCAAATCATAGACAGTAAGAAGAGTCAGTCATCTTGTACTTAAGTCGGCATTGTGCCTTTTGTATTTAATTCCGATTCAATTTTGTGTTTCATCGTCAATAAGCAGATCCAAGGGATACAGTAAACCTGAAGTAAAGCATCGGAATCTAAAACTGGTCTCACAGGAAACGTTCAAAACATAGACAGTAAGAAGAGTCAGTCTTTATGTACTTAAGTCGGCATTGTGCCTTTTGTATTTAATTCCGATGCAATTTCTGTATTTCATCGTCAATAAGAAGGTCCAAGGGACACAGTAAACCTGAAGTAAAGCATCTGAATCTAAAACTGGTCTCATGGAAAAGGTTCAAACCATAGACATTAAGAAGAGTCAGTCGTCTTGTTTTTATGTGGGCATTGTGCCTTTTGTATTTAATTCCGATGCCATTTCTGTGTTTCATCGTCAATAAGAATGTCCAAGGGACACAGTAAACCTGAAGTGAAGCATCGTAATCTAAAAATGGTCTCACAGGAAAAGTTCAAATCATAGTCAGTAAGAAGAAACAATCTCGTTGTACATAAGTCGGCATTTGTACCTTTTGAATTTAATTCGGATGCAATTACTGTGTTTCATCGTCAAAAAGAAGGTCCAAGGGATACAGTAAACCTGAAGTGAAGCTTCGGAAACTAGAACTGGTCTCACAGGAAAGGTTCAAATCATAGAATGTAAGAAGAGTCAGTCCTCTTGTACTTAAGTCGGCATTGTGCCTTTTGTATTTAATTCCGATGCCATTTCTGTGTTTTGTCGTGAATAAGAATGTCAAAGGGATACAGTAAAAATGAAGTAAAGCATCGGAATGTAAAACTGGTCTCACAGGAAAGATTCAAAGCATAGACAGTAAGAAGACTCAGTCTTCTTGTACTTAAGTCGGCATTGTGCCTTTTGTATTTAATTCCGATGCAATTCCTGTGTTTCATCGTCAATAAGAAGGTCCAAGGGATACAGTAAACCTGAAATGAAGCATCGGAATCTAAAACTGGTCTCACAGGAAAGGTTCAAAACATAGACAGTAAGAAGAGTCAGTCTTCATGTACTGAAGTCGGCATTCTGCCATTTGTATTTAATTCCGATGCAAAATCTGTGTTTCATCGTCAATAAGAAGGTCCAAGGGATACAGTAAACCTGAAAGGAAACCTAGGAATCTGAGGCTGGTCTCACAGGAAAGGTTAAAATAATTGACAGTAAGAAGAGTCAGTCTCCTTGTACTTAAGTCGGCATTGTGGCTTTTGTATTTAATTCCGATGTAATGTTCGTGTTTCACGTCAATAAGAAGATCCAAGGGAAACAGTAAACTTGACGTGAAGCACCGGAATCGAAACTGGTCTCACAGGAAATCTTCAAAACATAGACAGTACGGAGAGTCGGTCTTCTTGTCTTTAAGTCGGCATTGTGCCTTTTGTATTTAATTGCGATGCAAATTCTGTGTTTCATCGTCAATAAGTAAGTCTGTGGGATTCAGTAAACCTGAAGTGAAGCATCGGAATCAAAAATGGTTTCACAGGAAAGTTCAAATCACAGACAGTAAGAACAGTCAGTATTCTTGTTTTTATGTTTTCATTGTGCCTTTTGTATTTCATTCCGACGCAATTTCTGTGTTTCATCGTCACTACGAAGGTCCAAGGGGTACAGTAAACCTGAAGTGAAGCACCGGAATCAAATCTGGTCTCACTGGAAAGGTTCATAACATAGACAGTAAGAAGAGTCAGTCTTCTGGTTTTTAAGTCGGCATTTTGACTTTTGTATTTAATTCCGATGCTATTTCTGTGTTTCGTCGTCAGTAAGAGGGTCGGAGGGATACAGTAACCCTGACGTGAAGCATCGGAAACTAAAACGGGTCTCACAGTAAAGATTCAAAACATAGACGGTAAGAAGAGTCAGTCTTCTTGTACTTAAGTCGGCATTGTGCCTTTTGTATTTAATTCCGATGCACTTTCTGTGTTTCATCGTCAATAAGAAGGTCCAAGGCATACAGTAAACCAGAAGTAAGGCGTCGGAATCTAAAACTGGTCAAACAGGAAAGGTTCAAAACAATGACAGTGAGAAGAGTCAGTGTTCTTGTCTTTAAGTCGGCATTGTGCCATTTGTATTTATTTCCGATGCAATTTCTGTGTTTCATCGCCAATTAGAAGGTGCAAGGGATACAGTAAACCTGAAGTGAACCATAGGAATCTAAAACCGGTCTCACAGGAAAGGATCAAAACATAGACAGTAAGAAAAGTCGGTATTAATGTCTTTAAGTCGGCATTTTGACTTTTGTATTTAATTCCGATGCAATTTCTGTGTTTCATCGTCAATAACAAGGTCCAACGGATACAGTAAACCTGAAGTGAAGCATCGGAATCTAAAACTGGTCTCACAGTAAAGGTTCAAAACATAGGCGGTAAGAAGAGTCAGTCTTCTTTTACTTAGGTCGGTATTGTGCCTTTTTTTTAATTCCGATGCAATTTCTATGTTTCATCGTCAATACGAAAGTCCAAGGGATACAGTAAACCTTAAATGTAGCATAGCAATCTAAAACAGGTCTCATAGGGAAGGTTCAAAACATAGACAGTAAGATGAGTCAGACATCATGTACTTAATTCGGCATGGTGCCTTTTGTATTTAGTTCCGATCGAAATTCTGTGTTTCATCGTCAATTTGAAGCTCCAAGGGATACAGTATACCTGAAGTGAAGCATCGGATTCTAAAATTGGTCTCAAAGGAACGGTTCAAAGTATAGACCGTAAGAAGACTCAGTTCTCTTGTACTTAATTAGGCATTGTGCGTTTTGTAATTAATTCCGATGCAATTTCTGTGTTTCATCGTCAGTAAGAAGGTCCAACGGATACAGTAAACCTGAAGTGAAGCATAGGAATCTGAAACTGGTCTCACAGGAAAGGTTCAAATCATAGACAGTAAGAAGAGCCAGTCTTCTTGTACTTATGTCGGCATTGTGCCCTTTGTATATATTTCCGATGCAATTTCTGTGTTTCATCGTCAATAAGAACGTCCAAGGGATACAGTAAACCTGAAGTAAAGCATCGGAATCTAAAACTGATCTCACAGGAAAGGTTCAAAACATAGACAGTAAGTGGAGTCAGTCTTCTTGTTTTTGAGTCAGCATTGTGCATTTTGTATTTAATACCGACGCAATTTCTGTGTTTCATCGTCAATAAGAAGGTCCAAGGGATACAGTAAACCTGAAGTGAGGCATCAGAATCTAAACTGGTCTCACAAGAAATGTTCAAAATATAGACAGTAAGAAGAGTCAGTTTTCTTGTAATTAAGTCGGCATTGTGCCTTTTGTACTTAATTCCGATGCAATTTCTGTGTTTCACCGTCAATAAGAAGGTCTAAGGCATACATTAAATCTGAAATGAAACATCGGAATCTAAAACTGGTCTCACAGGAAAGGTTCAAACATAGACCGTAAGAAGAGTCAGGCTTCTTGTACTTATGTCGGCATTGTGCCTTTTTTATATAACTACGATGCAATTTCTGAGTTTCATCGTCAATGTGCAGGTCCAAGGGACACAGCAAACATGAAGTGAAGCATCGGAATCTAAACTGGTCTCACAGGAAGGGTAAAAAACATAGACAGTAAGGAGAGTCAGTCATCTTGTACTTAAGTCGGCATTGTTTGTATTGTATTTAATTCCGATGCAATTTCTGTGTTTCATCGTCAATAAGAAGGTCCAAGGCATACACTAAATCTGAAGTGAAGCATCGGAATCAAAACTGGTCTCACAGGAAAGGTTCAAATCATGGAATGTAAGAAGAGTCAGTCCTCTTGTACTTAAGTAGGCATTGTGCCTTTTGTATTTAATTCCGATGCAATTTCTGTGTTTCATCGTCAATAAGAAGGTACAAGGGATACAGTAAACCTGAAATGAAGCATAGGATTCTAAAACTGGCCTCACAGGAAAGGTTTCCATCATAGACAGTAAGAAGACTCAGTCTTCTTGTATTTAGGTCGGCAATGTGCCTTTTGTATTTAATTCCGATGCAATATATGTGTTTCATCGTCAATAAGGAGGTCCAAGGGATACAGTAAACCTGAAGTGAAGCATCGGAATCTAAAACTGGTATCACAGGAAAGGTTCAAAACATAGAGAGTAAGAAGAGTCAGTCTTCATGTTTTTAAGTGGGCATTGTGCCCATTGTATTTACTTCCGACGCAATTTCTGTGATTGATCGTCAATAAGAAAGTCCGAGGGATACAGTAAACCTGAAGTGAAGCATCGGAATCAAAACTGGTCTCACAGGAATGGTTCAAAACATAGACAGTAAGAGGAGTCGGTCCTATTGTACTTATGTCGGCATTGTGCCTTTTCTATTTAATTCCGATGCAATTTCTGTGTTTCATCGTCAATACGAAGGTAAAAGGGATACAGTAAACCTGAAGTAAAGCATTGGAATATAAAACTGGTCTCACGGGTGAGGTGCAAAATATAGACGGTAAGAGGAGTCGGTCTTCTTGTTTTTATGTCGTCACTGTGCCTTTTGTATTTAATTCCGAAGTAATTTCTGTGTCTCATCGTCAATAAGAGAGTCTGAGGGATACAGTAAAACTGAAGTGAAGCATCGGAATCAAACCTGGTCTCACAGGAAGGGTTCAAAACATAGACAGTAAGAAGAGTCAGTCTTCTTGTACTTAAGTCGGCATTGTGCATATTGTATTTAATTCCTATGCAATTTCTGTGTTTCATCGTCAATAAGAAGGTCCAAAGGATACAGTAAATCTGAAGTGAAGCATCGGATCAAAACTGGTCTCACAGGAAAGGTTTAAAACATAGACAGTAAGAGGAGTCAGACTTCTTGTACTCAAGTCGGCATTGTGCCTCTTGTATTTAATACCGATGCAATTTCTGTGTATCATCGTCAATAAGAAGGTACAAGGGATACAGTAAACCTGCAATGAAGCATAGGAATCTACAACTGGTCTCACAAAAAAGGTTCAAAACATAGACTGTAAGAAGAGTCAGTCTTCTTGTACTTAAGTCGGCATTGTGCGTTTTGTATTTATGTCCGATGCTATTTCTGTGTATCATCGTCAATAAGCAGGCCTAAGCGATACAGTAAACGTGAAGTGAAGCATCGGAATCTAAAACTGGTCTCACACGAAAGGTTCAAAGCATAGACAGTAAGAAGAGTCAGTCTTCTTGTTTTTAAGTCGGCATTGTGCCTTTTGTATTTAATTCCGATGCAATTTCTGTGTTTCATCGTCAATAAGAAATTCCTGGGCATACGGTAAACCTGAAGTAAAGCATCGGAATCGGAAACTGGTCTAACAGGAAAGGTTCCAAGCATAGACAGTAAGAAGAGTCAGTCCTCTTGTACTTAAGTGGCTTTGTGCCTTTTGTATTTAATTCCGATGCAGTTTATGTGTTTCATCGTCAATAAGCAGGTCCAAGGGATACAGTAAACTTGAAGTGAAGCATCGGAACCTAAAACTGGTCTAACAGGAAAGGTTCAAAACATAGACAGTAAGAAGAGTCAGTCTTCTTGTCTTTAAGTGGGCATTGTGCCAGTTGTATTTAATTCCGACGCAATTTCTGTGTTTCATCGTCAATAAGAAAGTCCAAGAGATCCAGTAAACCTGCAGTGAAGCATCGGAATCTAAACTGGTCTCACAGGAATGGTTCAAAACAGAGACAGTAAGTGGAGTTAGTCATCTTGTACTTAAGTCGGCATTGTGCCTTTTGTATTTAATTCCGATGCAATTTCTGTGTTTCATCGTCATTAAGAAGGTCCTAGGCATACAGTAAACCTGAAGTAAAGCATCGGAACCTAAAACTGGTCTAACAGGAAAGGTTCCAAGCATAGACAGTAAGAAGAGTCAGTCTTCTTGTACTTAAGTCGGCATTGTGCCTTTTGTATTTAATTCTGATGCAATTTCTGTGTATCGTCGTCAATAAGCAGGTCCAAGGGATACAGTGAACCTGAAGTGAAGCATCGGAATCTAAAACTGGTCTCACAGGAAAGATTTAAATCATGGTATGTAAGAAGAGTCAGTACTCTTGTACTTAAGTCGGCATTGTGCCTTTTGTAATTAATTCCGATGCAATTTCTGTGTTCCATCGTCTATAAGAAGGTCCAAGGGATACAGCAAAACCTGAAATGAAACATCGGATTCTAAAACTGGTCTCACAGGAAGGGTTTAAATCATAGACAGTAAGAAGAGTCAGTCCTCTTGTACTTAGGTCGCAATGTGCATTTGTATTTAATTCCGATGATATTTCTGTGTTTCATCGTCAATAAGAAGGTCCAAGGGATACAGTAAACCTGAAATGAAACATCCGATTCTAAAACTGGTCACACAGGAAAGGTTTAAAACATACACAGTAAGAAGAGTCAGTGTTCTTGTACTTAAGTCGGCATTCTGCCATTTGTATTTATTTCCGATGCAATTTCTGTGTTTCATCGTCAATAAGAAGGTACAAGGGATACAGTAAACCTGAAATGAAACATCTGATTCTAAAACTGGTCACACAGGAAAGGTTTAAAACATACACAGTAAGAAGAGTCAGTGTTCTTGTACTTAAGTCGCCATTCTGCCTTTTGTATTTAATTCCGATGCAATTTCTGTGTTTCATCGTCAATAAGAAGGTACAAGGGATACAGTTAACCTGAAATGAAGCATAGGATTCTGAAACTGGTCTCACAGGAAAGGTTTAAATTATAGACAGTAAGAAGACTTAGTCTTCTTGTACATAAGTCGGCATTGTGCCTTTTGTATGTAATTCCGATGCAATTTCTGTGTTTCATCGACAATATGAAGGTCCAAGGGATACAGTAAACCAAAGTGAAGCATCAGAATCTAAAACAGGTCTCACAGGAAAGGATCAAAATAAAGACAGTAGGATCGGTCAGTCTTCTTGTACTTAAGTTGCCATTTTTGCTTTTGTATTTAATTCCGATGCAATTTCTGTGTTTCATCGTCAATAAGAAGGGCCAAGGGATACAGTAAACCTTAAGTGAGGCATCGGAAACTAAAACTGGTCTCACAGGAAACTTCAAGTCATGGAACGTAAGAAGAGCCAGTCCTCTTGTACTTCAGTCGGCATTGTGCATTTTGTATTTAAATCCGATGCAATTTCTGTTTTTCATCGTCAATAAGAATGTCCAAGGGATACAGTAAATCTGAACTAAAGCATCGGAATCTAAAACTGATCACACAGGAAAGATTCAAACATAGACAGTAAGAGGAGTCAGTCTTCATGTTTTTAAGTCGACATTGTGCCTTTTGTATTTAATACCGACGCAATATCTGTGTTTCATCGTCAATATGAAGATCCAAGGGATACAGTAAACCTGAAGTGAAGCATCGGAATCAAAACTGGTCTCACAGGAAGGGTTCAAAACAAAGACAGTAAAGTGAGTCAGTCTTCTTGTACTTAGGTCGGCATTGTGCATATTGTGTTTAATTCCGGTGCAATTTCTGTGTTTCATCATCAATAAGAAGGTCCAAGGGATACAGTAAACCTGAAGTGAAGAATCGGAATCAAAACTGGTCTCACAGGAAAGGTTCAAATCATGGAATGTAAGAAGAGTCAGTCCCCTTGTACTTAAGTCGGCATTGTGCCTTTTGTATTTAATTCCGATGCAATTTCTGTATTTCATCGTCAATAAGAAGGTACAAGGGATACAGTAAACCTGAAATGAAGCATAGGATTCTAAAACTGGTCTCACAGGATAGGTTTACATCATAGACAGTAAGAAGACTCAGTCTTCTTGTATTTAGGTCGGCAATGTGCCTTTTGTATTTAATTCCGATGCAATTTCTGTGTTTCATCGTCAATAAGAAGGTCCAAGGGATACAGTAAACCTGAAGTAAAGCATCGGCATCTAAAACTGGTCTCACGGGCGAGGATCGAAACATAGACAGTAAGAAGAGTCGGTCTTCTTGTTTTTAAGTGGGCACTGTGCCTTTTGTATTTAATTCCGATGCAATTTCTGTGTTTCACCGTCAATAAGAAAGTCTGATGGATACAGTAAACCTGAAGTGAAGCATCGGAATCAAAACTGGTCTCACAGGAAGGGTTCAAAACAAAGACAGTAAACTGAGTCAGTCTTCTTGTACTTAAGGCGGCATTGTGCATATTGTGTTTAATTCCGATGCAATTTCTGTGTTTCACCATCAATAAGAAAGTCTGATGGATACAGTAAACCTGAAGTGAAGCATCGGAATCAAAACTGGTCTCACAGGAAGGGTTCAAAACAAAGACAGTAAACTGAGTCAGTGTTCTTGTACTTAAGTCGGCATTGTGCATATTGTGTTTAATTCCGATGCAATTTCTGTGTTTCATCGTCAATAAGAAGGTCCAAGGGATACAGTAAACCTGAAGTGAAGAATCGGAATAGAAACTGGTCTCACAGGAAAGGTTCAAAACGTAGACAGTAAGAGGAATCTGTCTTCTTGTACTTAAGTCGGCATTGTGCCTCTTGTATTTATTTCCGATCCAATTTCTGTGTTTCATTGCCAACAGGAAGGTACAAGGGATACAGTAAACCTGAAATGAAGCATAGGAATCTAAAACTGGTCACACAGGAAAGGTTCAAAACATAGACAGTAAAAAGAGTCAGTCTTCTTGTACTTAAGTCGGCATTGTGCCTTTTGTATTTTATTCCGATGATGTTTCTGTGTTTCATTGACAATATAAAGGTCCAAGGGATACAGTAAACCAAAGTGACGCATCGGAATCTAAAACTGATCTTACAGGAAAGGTTCAAAATATAGACAGTAAGATGAGTCACTCTTCCTGTACTTAAGACGGCATTTTGATTTTTGTATGTAATTCCGTTGCAATTTCCGTGTTTCATCGACAATAAGAAGGTCCAAGGGATACAGTAAACCTGAAGTGAAGCATCGGAATCTAAAACTGGTCTCACAGTAAAGATTCAAATATAGACGATAAGAAGAGTCAGTCTTCTTGTACTCAAGTCGGCATTGTTCCTTTTGTATTTAATTCCAATGCAACTTCTGTGATTCATCGTCAGTCAGAAGGTCCAAGGGATACAGTAAACCTGAAGTGAAGCATCGGAAACTAAAACTGGTCTCACAGGAAGGTTCATATCATAGAATGTAAGAAGAGGCAGTCCTCTTGTACTTAAATCGGCATTGTGCCTTATGTATTTAAATCCGATGCAATTTCTTGTTTCATCGTCAATAAGATGGTCCATGGGATACAGTAAACCTGAACTAAAGCATCGGAATCTAAAAATGATCACACAGGAAAGGTTCAAAACATAGACAGTAAGAGGAGTCAGTCTTCATGTTTTTAAGTCCACATTGTGCGTTTTGTATTTAATACCGACGCAATTTCTGTGTTTCATCGTCAATAAAAATGTCCAAGGGATACAGTAAACCTGAAGTTAAGCATCGGTATCTAAACTGGTCTCACAGGAATGGTTCAAAACATAGACAGTAAGAAGAACAGTCTTCTTGTTCTTAAGTCGGAATTGTGCCTTTTGTATTTAATTCCGATGCAATTTCTGTGTTTCATCGTCAATATGAAGATCCAAGGGATGCAGTAAACCTGAAGTGAAGCATCGGAATCAAAACTGGTCTCACAGGAAAGGTTCAAATCGTAGAAAGTATGAAGAGTCAGTCCTCTTGTACTTAAGTCGGCATTGTGCCTTTTGTATTTATTTCCGATGCAGTTTCTGTGTTTCACCGTCAATAAGAAAGTCTGAGGCATACAGTAAACCTGAAGTGAAGCATCGGACCCTAAAACTGGTCACACTGGAAAGGTTAAAAACATAGACGGTAAGAGGAGTCAGTCTTCATATTTTTAAGTCGGCATTGTGCCTTTTGTATTTAATACCGATGCAATTTCTGTGTTTCATCGTCAAGAAGAAGGTCCAATTGATACAGTAAACTTGAACTAAAGCATCGGAATCTAAAACTGGTCTCACGGAAGAGGTTCAAAACATAGACAGTAAGAGGAGTCAGTCTTCATGTTTTTAAGTCGACATTGTGCCTTTTGTATTTAATACCGACGCAATTTCTGTGTTTCATCGTCAATAAAAAGGTCCAAGGGATACAGTAAGCCTGACGTTAAGCATCGGTATCTAAACTGGTCTCACAGGAAAGGTTCAAAACATACACAGTAAGAAGAGTCAGTCTTCATGTTTTTAAGTCGACATTGTGCCTTTTGTATTTAATTCCGATGCAATTTCTGTGTTTCATCGTCTATATGAAGTTCCCAGGGATGCCGTAAACCTGAAGTGAAGCATCGGAATCAAAACTGGCCTCACAGGAAAGGTTCAAATCGTAGAAAGTATGAAGAGTCAGTCCTCTTGTACTTAAGTCGGCATTGTGCCTTTTGTATATAATTCCGATGCAGTTTCTGTGTTTCACCGTCAATAAGAAGGTCTGAGGGATACAGTAAACCTGAAGTGAAGCATCGGAATCTAAAACTGGTCACACTGGAAAGGTTCAAAGCATAGAGAGTAGGAAGAGTCAGTTTTCTTGTATTTAAGTGGGCATTGTGCCTTTTGTATTTAATTCCGACGCAATTTCTGTGTTTCATCCTCAACAAGAAAGGCCAATTGATACAGTAAACCTAAGTGAAGCATCGGAATCAAAACTGGTCCCACAGGAATGGTTCATAACATACATAGTAACACGAGTCAGTCTTCTTGTACTTAAGTCGGCATTGTGCCTTTTGTATGTAATTCCGATGCAATTTCTGTGTTTCATCGTCAATATGAGGGTCCAAGGGATACAGTAAACCAAAGTGAAGCATCGGAACCTAAAACTGGTCTCACGGGAGAGGTTCAAAATATAGACAGTAAGATGAGTCAGTCTTCTTGTACTTAAGTTGGCATTTTGATTTTTGTATTTAATTCCGTTGCAATTTCTGTGTTTCCTCGTTAATAAGAAGGTCCAAGGGATACAGTAAACCTGAAGTGAAGCATCTGAATCTAAAACTGGTTTCACAGTAAAGATTCAAAACATAGACAGTAAGAAGAGTCAGTCTTCTTGCACTTAAGTCGGAATTGTACCTTTTGTATTTAATTCCAATGCAACTTCTGTGGTTCATCGTCAGTCAGGAGGTCCATGGGATACAGTAAACCTGAAGCGATGCATCGTAATTTAAATCAGGTCTCGCAGGAAAGGTTCAAAACATAAACAGTAAGAAGAGTCAGTCTTCTTTTACTTAAGTCGGCATTGTGCCTTTTGTATTTAATTCCGATGCAATTTCTGTGTTTCATCGTCAATAAGAAGGTCCAAGGGATACAGTAAACCTCAACTAAGCATTGGAATCTAAAACTGATCACACAGTAAAGGTTCAAAACATAGACAGTAAGAGGAGTCAGTCTTCATGTTTTTAAGTCGGCATTGTGCCTTTTGTATTTAATACCGATGCTATTTCTGTGTTTCATCGTCAAGAAGAAGGTCCAATTGATACAGTAAACTTGAACTAAAGCATCGGAATCTAAAACTGGTCTCACGGGAGAGGGTCAAAACATAGACAGTAAGAAGAGTCGGTCTTCTTGTTTTTGAGTCGGCACTGTGCCTTTTGTATTTAATTCCGATGCAATTTATGTGTTTCATCGTCAATAAGAAGGTCCAAGGGATACAGTAAACCTGAAGTGAAGCATCGGAATAAAAACTGGTCTCACAGGAAAGGTCAAAACATAGACAGTAAGAGGAGTCAGTCTTCTTGTACTAAACTCGGCATTGTGCCTCTTGCATTATTTCCGATGCAATTTCTGTGTTTCATCGTCAATAAGAAGGTACAAGGGATACAGTAAACCTGAAATGAAGCATAGGAATAAAAACTGGTCTCACAGGAAAGGTCAAAACATAGACAATAAGAGGAGTCAGTCTTCTTGTACTAAACTCGGCATTGTGCCTCTTGTATTTAATTCCGATGCAATTTCTGTGTTTCATCGCCAATAAGAAGGTACAAGGGATACAATAAACCTGAAATGAAGCATAGGAATCTAAAACTGGTCTCACAGGAAAGTTTCAAATCATAGACAGTAAGAAGACTCAGTATTCTTGTACATAAGTCGGCATTGTGATTTTTGTATTTAATGCCGATGCAATTTCTTTGTTTCATCGTCAATAAAAAGGTCCAAGGGATACAGTAAACCTGAAGTGAAGCATCGGAATCTAAAACTTGTCTCACAGGAAAGGTTCAAATGATAGATTGTAAGAAGAGTCAGTCCTCTTGTACTTAAGTCGGCATTGTGCCTTTTGTATTTACTTCCGATACAGTTTCTGTGCTTCATCGTCAATATGAAGATCTAAGGGATACAGTAAACCTGAAGTGAAGCATCGAAATCAAAACTGGTCTCACAGGAAAGGTTCAAATCGTAGAATGTAAGAAGAGTCAGTCTTCTGGTACTTAAGTCGGCATTGTGCCTTTTGTATTTAAGTTCGATGCAATTTCTGTGTTTCATCGTCAATAAGAAGGTCCAAGGGATACAGTAAACCTGACGTGAAGCATCGGAATCTAAAACTGGTCTCACAGGAAGGGTTCAAATCATAGATTGTAAGAAGAATCAGTCCTCTTGTACTTAAGTCGGCGTTGTACCTTTTGTAGTTAATTCCGATGCAATTTCTGTGATTCATCGTCAATATGAAGATCCAAGGGATACAGTAAACCTGAAGTGAAACATCGGAATCAAAACTGGTCTCACAGGAAAGGTTCAAATCGTAAAACGTAAGAAGAGTCTCTTGTACTTAAGTCGGCATTGTGCCTTTTCTATTTTTTTCCGATGCAATTTCTGTGTTTCATCGTCAATAAGAAGTTCCAAGGGATACATTAACCCTGAAGTGAAGCATCGGAAACTAAAACTGGTCTCACAGGAAAGTTTCAATTCATAGAATGTAAGAAGAGTCAGTCTTATTGTACTTAAGTCGGCATTGTGCCTTTTGTATTTAAGTCCGATGCAATTTCTATGTTCCATCGTCAATAAGATGGTCCAAGGGATACAGTAAACGTGAAGTAAAGCATCGGCATCTAAAACTGGTCTCACAGGATAGGTTCAAAACATAGACAGTAAGAAGAGTCAGTCTTCTTGTTTTTAAGTATGCATTGTGGCTTTGTATTTAATTCCGACGCAATTTCTGTGTTTCATCGTCAATAAGTAAGTCCAAGGGAAACAGCAAACCTGAAGTGAAGCATCGGAATCAAAACTGGTCTCACAGAAATGGTTCAAAACATAGACAGTAAGAGGAGTTAGTTTTCTTGTACTTAAGTCGGCATTGTTCCTTTTGTATTTAATTCCAATGCAACTTCTGTGGTTCATCGTCAATAAGATGGTCCAACTGATACAGTAAACCTGAAGTGAAGCATCGGAATCTAAAACTGGTCTCACAGGAAAGGTTCAAATCATAGAATATAAGAAGAGTCAGTCCTCTTGTACTTAAGTCGGCGTTGGGCCTTTTGTATTTAATTCCGATGCAATTTCTGTGTTTGATCGTCATTAAGAAGTTCCAAGGTTCAAATGGTTCAAATGGCTCTGAGCACTATGGGAATCAACTGCTGAGGTCATTAGTCCCCTAGAACATAGAACTAGTTAAACCTAACTAACCTAAGGACATCACAAACAACCATGCCTAAGGCTGGATTCGAACCTGCGACCGTAGCGGTCTAGCGGTTCCAGACTGCAGCGCCTATAACCGCACGGCCACTTCGGCTGGCCAAGGTCCAAGGGATACAGTAAACCGGAAGTGAAGCATCGGTATCAAACCTGGTCTCACAGCAAAGGTTCAAAACATAGACAGTAAGGGGAGTCAGTCTTCTTGTACTTAAGTCGGCATTGTGCCTTTCGTATTTAATTCCGATGCGATTTCTGTAATTTCATCGTCAATAAGATGGTCCAAGGGATACAGTAAACCTGAAGTGAAGCATCGGAATCTAAAACTGGTCTCACAGTAAAGATTCAAAACATAGACAGTAAGAAGAGTCAATCTTCTTGTACTTAAGGCGGCATTGTGCTTTTGTTTTTAATTCCAATGCAATTTCTGTGTTTCGTCGTCAATAAGAAGGTCCAAGGGATACAGTAAACCTGAAGTGAAGCATCGGAAACTAAAACTGGTCTCACAGGAATGGTTCAAAACATAGACAGTAAGAAGAGTCAGTCTTCTTGTACTTAAGTCGGCATTGTGCCTTTTGTATTTAATTCCGATGCAATTTATGTGTTTCATCATCAATAAAATGGTCCAACTGATACAGTAAACCTGAAGTGAAGCATCGGAATCTAAAACTGGTCTCACAGGAAAGGTTCAAATCATAGAATATAAGAAGAGTCAGTCCTCTTGTACTTAAGTCGGCGTTGGGCCTTTTGTATTTAAATCCGATGCAATTTCTGTGATTCATCGTCAATATGCAGATCCAAGGGATACAGTAAACCTGAAGTGAAACATCGGAATCAAAAATCGTCTCACTGGAAAGATTCAAATCGTAGAACGTAAGAAGAGTCTCTTGTACTTAAGTCAGCATTGTGCCTTTTGTATTTAACTCCGATGCAATTTCTGTGTTTCATCGTCAATAAGAAGGTACCAGGGATACAGTAAACCTGAAATGAAGCATAGGAATCTAAAACTGGTCTCACAGGTAAGTTCAAATCATAGACAGTAAGGAGACTCAGTCTTCTTGTACTTAAGTCGGCATTGTGCCTTTTGTATTTAGTTCCGATGCAATTTCTGTGTTTCATCGTCAATATGAAGGTCCAAGGGATACAGTAAACCAAAGTGAAGCATCAGAATATAAAACGGTTCTCACAGGAAAGGTTCAAAATAAAGACAGTAAGATGAGCCAGCCTTCTTGTACTTAAGTCGCCATTTTGATTTTTCTATTTAATTCCGATGCATCTGTGATGAAATGAAGCATAGGAATCTAAAACTGGTCTCACAGGAAAGGTTCAAATGATAGATTGTAAGAAGAGTCAGTCCTCTTGTACTTAAGTCGGCATTGTGCCTTTTGTATTTACTTCCGATACAGTTTCTGTGCTTCATCGTCAATATGAAGATCTAAGGGATACAGTAAACCTGAAGTGAAGCATCGAAATCAAAACTGGTCTCACAGGAAAGGTTCAAATCGTAGAATGTAAGAAGAGTCAGTCTTCTGGTACTTAAGTCGGCATTGTGCCTTTTGTATTTAACTTCGATGCAATTTCTGTGTTTCATCGTCAATAAGAAGGTCCAAGGGATACAGTAAACCTGAAGTAAAGCATCGGAATCAATAACTGGTCTCACAGGAGAGGTTCAAAACATAGTCAGTAAGAAGAGTCGGTCTTCTTGTTTTTATGTCGGCATTGTGCATTTTGTATTTAATTCCGACGCAATATCTGTGTTTCATCGTCAACAAGAAGGTCCAAGGGATACAGTAAACCTGAAGTAAAGCATCGGCATCTAAAACTGGTCTCATAGGAAAGGTTCAAATCATAGACAGTGAGAAGAGTCAGTCTACTTGTTTCTAAGTGGGCATTATGAAATTTGTATTTAATTCCGACGCAATTTCTGTGTTTCATCGTCAATAAGAAGGTCCAAGGGATACATTAACCCTGAAGTGAAGCATCGGAATCTAAAACTGGTCCCACAGTAAAGGTTCAATTCATAGAATGTAAGAAGAGTCAGTCCTCTTGTACTTAAGTCGGCATTGTGCCTTTTGTATTTAGTTCCGATGCAATTTCTATGTTCCATCGTCAATAAGAAGGTCCAAGGGATACAGTAAATTTGAAGTAAAGCATCGGCATCTAAAACTGGTCTCACAGGATAGGTTCAAAACATAGACAGTAAGAAGAGTCAGTCTTGTTGTCTTTAAGTGGACATTATGGCATTTGTATTTAATTCCGACGCATTTTCTGTGATTCATCGTCAATAAGAAAGTCCAAGGGAAACAGTAAATCTGAAGTGAAGCAACGGAATCAAAACTGGTCTCACAGGAATGGTTCAAAACATAGACAGTAAGAGGAGTTAGTTTTCTTGTACTTAAGTCGGCATTGGTCCTTTTGTATTTAATTCCAATGCAACTTCTGTGGTTCTTCGTCAGTCAGAAGGTCCAAGGGGCACAGTAAACCTGACGTGAAGCATCGGAATCTAAAACTGGTCTCACGGGAAGGGTTCAAATCATAGATTGTAAGAAGAGTCAGTCCTCTTGTACTTAAGTCGGCGTTGTACCTTTTGTAGTTAATTCCGATGCAATTTCTGTGATTCATCGTCAATATGAAGATCCAAGGGATACAGTAAACCTGAAGTGAAACATCGGAATCAAAACTTGTCTCACAGGAAAGGTTCAAATCGTAAAACGTAAGAAGAGTCTCTTGTACTTAAGTCGGCATTGTGCCTTTTATATTTTTTTCCGATGCAATTTCTGTGTTTCATCGTGAATAAGAAGTTCCAAGGGATACATTAACCCTGAAGTGAAGCATCGGAAACTAAAACTGGTCTCACAGGTAAGTTTCAATTCATAGAATGTAAGAAGAGTCAGTCTTATTGTACTTAAGTCGGCATTGTGCCTTTTGTATTTAAGTCCGATGCAATTTCTATGTTCCATCGTCAATAAGATGGTCCAAGGGATACAGTAAACGTGAAGTAAAGCATCGGCATCTAAAACTGGTCTCACAGGATAGGTTCAAAACATAGACAGTAAGAAGAGTCAGTCTTCTTGTTTTTAAGTATGCATTGTGGCTTTGTATTTAATTCCGACGCAATTTCTGTGTTTCATCGTCAATAAGTAAGTCCAAGGGAAACAGTAAACCTGAAGTGAAGCATCGGAATCAAAACTGGTCTCTCAGAAATGGTTCAAAACATAGACAGTAAGAGGAGTTAGTTTTCTTGTACTTAAGTCGGCATTGTTCCTTTTGTATTTAATTCCAATGCAACTTCTGTGGTTCATCGTCAATAAGATGGTCCAACTGATACAGTAAACCTGAAGTGAAGCATCGGAATCTAAAACTGGTCTCACAGGAAAGGTTCAAATCATAGAATATAAGAAGAGTCAGTCCTCTTGTACTTAAGTCGGCGTTGGGCCTTTTGTATTTAATTCCGATGCAATTTCTGTGTTTGATCGTCATTAAGAAGTTCCAAGGTTCAAATGGTTCAAATGGCACTGTGCACTATGGGACTCAACTGCTGAGGTCATTAGTCCCCTAGAACATAGAACTAGTTAAACCTAACTAACCTAAGGACATCACAAACAACCATGCCTAAGGCTAAATTCGAACCTGCGACCGTAGCGGTCTAGCGGTTCCAGACTGCAGCGCCTATAACCGCACGGCCACTTCGGCTGGCCAAGGTCCAAGGGATACAGTAAACCGGAAGTGAAGCATCGGTATCAAACCTGGTCTCACAGCAAAGGTTCAAAACATAGACAGTAAGAGGAGTCAGTCTTCTTGTACTTAAGTCGGCATTGTGCCTTTCGTATTTAATTCCGATGCGATTTCTGTGTTTCATCGTCAATAAGATGGTCCAAGGGATACAGTAAACCTGAAGTGAAGCATCGGAATCTAAAACTGGTCTCACAGTAAACATTCAAAACATTGACAGTAAGAAGAGTCAATCTTCTTGTACTTAAGGCGGCATTGTGCTTTTGTTTTTAATTCCAATGCAATTTCTGTGTTTCATCGTCAATAAGAAGGTCCAAGGGATACAGTAAACCTGAAGTGAAGCATCGGAAACTAAAACTGGTCTCACAGGAATGGTTCAAAACATAGGCAGTAAGAAGAGTCAGTCTTCTTGTACTTAAGTCGGCATTGCGCCTTTTGTATTTAATTCCGATGCAATTTCTGTGTTTCATCATCAATAAAATGGTCCAACTGATACAGTAAACCTCAAGTGAAGCATCTGAATCTAAAACTGGTCTCACAGTAAAGGTTCAAAAGCATAGACATCATGAAGAGTCAGTCTTCTTGTTCTTAAGTCGGCACTGTGCCTTTTTTATTTAATACCAATTCAATTTCTGTGTTTCATCGTCAATAAGAATGTTCAAGGGATACAGTAAACCTGAAGTGAAGCACCATAATCTTAAACACGTCTCACAGGAAAGGTTCAAATCATAGACAGTAAGAATAGTTAGTCTTCTTGACTTAAATCGGCATTGTTCATTTTGTATTTAATGCCGATGCAATTTCTGTGTTTCTTCGTCAATAAGAAGGTCCAAGGGATACAGTAAAACTGAAGTGAAGCCTCGGAATCTAAAACTGGTCTCACAGGAAACTTTCAAAACATAGACAATAAGAACAGTCGGTCTACTTGTTTTTAAGTCGGCATTGTGCCTTTTGTATTTACTTCCGATGTAATTTCTGTGTATCATCGTCAACAAGAAAGTCTGAGGGATACAGTAAACCTGAAGTGAAGCATCGGAATCAAAACTGGTCTCACAGGAAAGGTTCAAATCATAGTCAGTAAGAAGAGACAGCCTTCTTGTACTTAAGTCGGCATTCTACCTTTTGTATTTAGTTCCTATGCAATTTCTGTGTTTCATCGTCAATAAGAAAGTCCAAGGGATACAGTAAACCTGTAGTGAAGCATCGGAATCAAAACTGGTCTCACAGCAAAGGTTCAAATCATAGACAAAAAGAAGAGTCAGTCTTCTTGTACTTAAATCGGCATTGTGCCTGTTGTATTTAATTCCAATTCAATTTCTGCGTTTCTTCGTCAATAAGAAGGTCCAAGGGATACAGTAAACCTGAAGTGATGCATCGGAATCTAAAACTGGTCTCACAGGAAAGGTTCAAATCATAGAATGTAAGAAGAGTCAGTCCTCTGGTTCTTAAGTCGGCATTGTGCCTTTTGTATTTAATTCCGATGCAATTTCTGTGTTTCATCGTCAATAAGAAGATCCAAGGGATACATTAAACCTGAAGTAAAGCATCGGAATGTAAAACTGGTCTCACAGGAAAGGTTCAAATCATAGGCAGTGAGAAGAGTCAGTCTTCTTCATTTTAAGTCGGCATTTTGCCTTTTGTATTTAATTCCGATGTAATATCGGTGGCTCATCGTCAATAAGAAGGTCCAAGAGATACAGTAAACTTGTTGTGAAGCATTGTAATCAAAACTGGTCCCACAGGAAAGGTTCAAAACATAGAGAGTAAGGCGAGTCAGTCGTCTTGTTTTTAGGTCGGCACTGTGACTTTTATATTAATTTCCAATAAAATTTCTGTGTTTCATCGTCAATAAGAAGTTCCAAGGGATACAGTAAACCTGAAATGAAGCATAGGAATCTAAAATTGGTCTCACAGGAAAGGTTCAAAATATGGACAGTAAGAAGAGTCAGTCTTCTTGTACCTATGTCGGCATTGTGCGTCTTGTATTTAATTCCGATGCAATATCTGTGTATCATCGTCAATAAGCAGGTCCAAGGGATACAGTGAGCCTGAATTGAAGCATCGGAATCTAAAACTGATCTCACACGAATGGTTCAATTCATGGAATGTAAGAAGAGTCAGTCCTCTTGTACTTAAGTCGGCATTGTGATTTTTGTATTCAATCCCGATGCAATTTCTGTTTCTCTTGGTCAATGTGAAGGTCGAAGGAATACAGTAAACCCTCACTGGTGCATCGGAATCTAATACTGGTCTCCCAGGAGCAGCTCAATGGACAAACTCTTAGAAGTTTAACTCTTCTTGTCCTTAAGTCGGCATTGTGCCTTTTGCATTCAATCCCAATGCGGTTTCTGTGTTTCATGGTCATTGCAAAGATCCAAGGGATACATTAAACCTGCCTGGTGGATCAGAATCTAATATTGGTCTCCCAGGAGCCGCACAAAGCACAAATTCTTAGAAGATTCTTTCTTCTAGTACTAAAGTCAGCATTGTGCCTTTGGTATTCAATCCCGATGCAGTTTTTGAATTTAATGGTAATTGTGAAGGTCCAAGAGATACAGGAAACCTGCACTGGTGTATTGGAATCTAATACTGGACTCCCAGTAGCCGCTGTAAGCACAAATTCTTCGAAGATTCACTCTTCTTGTACTTAAGGCGGCATTGTGCCTTTTGTATTCAATCCCGATGCAATTTCTGTGTCTCATGGTCAATGTGAGTGTCCAAGGGATTTACTAAACCTGTACTGGTGCATCGGAATCTAATACTGGTCTCCCAGGAGCCGGTCAAAGCACAAGCTCTTAGAAGATTCACTCTTCTTGTACTTAAGTTGGCATTGTCCCTTTTGTATTCAATCCCGATGGAATTTCTGTGTTTCATGGTCAATGTGAAGGTCCAAGGGATACAGTAAAACTGCACTGGTGCATCGGAATCTAATACTGGTTTCACAGGAGCCGCCCAAAGCAGAAACTCTTAGATGATTCTTTCTTCTTGTACTTAAGTCGGCATTGTGCCTTTTGTATTCAATCACAATGCAATTTCTGTGTTTCATGGTCAATGTGAAAGTCCATGGGATACAGTAAACCTGCACTGGTGCATCGATATCTAATACTGGTCTCCCAGGTGCCGCTGAAATCAGAAACTCTTAGAAGATTCGTTCTTCTTGTACTTAATTTATTTATTTATTTATTTATTTATTTATTTAACCTGGCAAGATTAGGGCCATCAGGCCCTCTCTTACATCTAACCAGGCATCCTACTTATATTACATTCATATGTTTAAGTAGGCATGTTAAACTACATTTCTCCAAAAAGTGGAATAAACAATTAGAAAGGTACACCTGGAAAAATATATACATATAGAGTTTATATTCGTAGATCATAGGTACTGTTATAATTAGACATTATTGAAGAGACAAATTTTAGATAGGAGTGCTGGCAGCAGGGAGTATGAGGGACACTCATTGTGAACGGAGGAGAAGAATACACATGATGAAACATAATTAAGGAAATATAAAGGAAAAGAAGATTGCCTGGCTAATAGAGATAGATGAATGGGAAGGCATCTCAGGAGCAAGATGGGAGAAGCTAGCTTTGCTATTTGACAGATGAGAGGATTGGCCTGGTACATTAATTTTGTGGAGAACTTTATGAGGATGATAGTACGAAATGCTTCAACTTCTTCTTAAAAGCAGCAGGAGATTGAATTTTGCGCAAGGTAAGGGGCAGTTTGTTCCGGATGCTGACAGCGGCAACTGAGAAGGAGTTTGCAAAAGTTTTTGTTTTGTGAGAGGGCACAGTTAGGATACCAAATAAGAGTGACCTCGTGTTTCGATTATGATGGCACGACAGGTTTTTAATCTCTGAAGCAAGGTACTGGGGTGCTTGCGCGACGAAGAGTTTGTGAAGTAGACATAGAGTGTGGTAGTCACGCAATTTGTCCGGCCGCAGCCACTTTAGCTCGGAGTATGAAGCACTAACATGATCATATCGGCGAATGTTGCAGGTGTAATGCACACAGGCATTCATGGTTATCTCTAGCCGTATTTTCTTTTCACTACCCGTGCCTTGTTGAATCACATCACAATAGTGGAGGTTCGGTAGAAAGAGTGCTTGCACGAGCTGGCGTTTCAAGTCCAGTGGAAATATGTTCTGAAACTTTTTGAGAGCATAGAGACAAGCAGACGTCTTTCGGCACACTGCGACTGTATTCTCCGCCCAGTTGAGATGCTCATCCAAAGTTACACCCAATTTTTCACTGTTTTCTGATATGGTATTGGAGTACCATCGAGCAGAATAGAAGGTAGCCATTCGCGGAGATCTGAACTTATTAATTTCTGATGGGCTATTAAGATTACTTGCGTCTTCTTTGCATTTAGTTTAAGCCCCAGGCTTTTCGCCCATGTCACTACCGAAGACAGATCATCATTCATCTGAGCGTTTGCAGTGTTTACGTTTTCAGGTCTGACGCTTAGGTAGAGCTGGAGGTCGTCGGAATAGAAATGATATTTACAGGACAGAACCGACGAAATATAGTTGACATATAAAGAAAACAAAAGTGGTCCTAAGACTGATCCTTGTGGCAGTCCCGAGGAAAGATGTTTCCAGGAAGATTTTTCATTTACGCAGACAACACATTGCTGTCTGTCTTTTAAGTAGCTTTCAAACCATCTCACTGCACTAACAGAGAAATTAAGCTGTTGCATTTTTTTGAGCAATATGTCAAAGTTACCAGTGTCAAAAGCTTTGCTGAAGTCCAGTAGCGTCAATATTGCTGCCTTTAGATTGTCAATGGCACATTTCAGGTCATCTAATACTTTAATTAGAGCAGTGTTTGTGCTGTGATGTTTACGGAAACCAGATTGAAATTTGTGATACAGGCTGAATTCGTGCAAGTGTTCAGTGATTTGGTCATGAACAATATATTCGAGTGCTTTGGAAACAGCAGGCAGTATGCTAATTGGTTGGTGCCTTTTGTATCCAATCCCGATGCAATTTCTGTGTTTCATGGTCAATGTAAAGGTCCATGGGATACAGCAAACTTGCACTGCTGCATCGGACTCTAATACTGGTGTCCCAGGAGCCGCTCAAATTACAAACTCATAAAATTCACTCTTCTTGTACTTAAGTCGGCATTGTGCCTTTTGTATTCAACCGCGGTGCAATTTCTGTGTTTCATGGTCACTATGAAGGTCAAAGGGATACAGTAAACCTGAACTGGTGCATCGGAATCTAATACTGGTCTCCCAGGAGCCGCTCAAAGCAGAAACTTTTAGAAGTTTCACTCTTCTTGTACTTAAGTCGGCACTGTGCCTTTTACATTCAATCCCGATGCATTTTCTGTGTTTCATGGTCAATATGAAAGTCCAAGCGATACAGTAAATCTGCACTGGTGCATTGGAATCTAATACTGGTCACCCAGGAGCCGCTCAAAACACAAATTCTTACAACATTCACTCTTGTTGTACTTAAGTCGGCATTGTGCATTTTGTATTCAATCCCGATGCATTTTCAGTGCTTCATGGTCAATGTGAAGGTCCAAGGTATACAGTAACCTGCACTGGTGCATCGGAATCTAATACTTGACCCACAGGGGCCGCTCAAAGCACAAACTCTTAGAAGATTAACTCTAATTGCAGTTATGTAGGCATTGTGCCTTTGGTATTCAATCGCGATGCAATTTCTGTGTTTCATGCACAATGTGAAGGTCTGAGGGATACAGTAACCCTGCACTGGTGCATCGGAATATAATACTGGTCTCCCAGGAGCCGCTATAAGCACAACCTCTTAGGAGATTCACTCCTCTTGTACTTCAGTCGGCATTCTGTCTTTTGTATTCTATCCCGATGAAATTTCTGTGTTTCATGGTCAATGTTAAGGTCCAAGGGATACAGTAAAACTGCACTGGTGCATCGGAATCCAATACTGGTCACCCAGGAGCCGCTCAAAGCTCAAATTCTTAGATGATTCACTATTCATGTACTTATGTCGGCATAGTGCAATTTGTTTTCAATCGCGAAGCAATTTGTGTGTTTCATGGTCAATGTGAAGGTCCAAGGGATACATTAAAGCTGGAATAGTGCATCAGAATCTAATACTGGTCTCCCAGGAGCTTCACAAAGCGGGCACTCTTAGAAGATTCACTCTTCTTGTACATAAGTCGGCATTGTGCCTTTTGTATTCAATCCCGATGCAATTTCTGTAGTTCATGGTCAATGTGAAAGTCGAAGGTATACAGTAAACCTGCACTGAAGCATCGGAATCTAATACTGGTCTCCCAGGAGTCGCTCAAAGCTCAAACTCTTAGAAGATTCACTCTTCTTGTACTTAAGTCGGCATTGTGCAATTTGTATTCAATCCCGATGTAATTTCTGTGTCTCATGCTCAATGTGAAGGTCCAAAGGGATACAGTAAAGCTGGAATAGTGAATCGGAATCAAATACTCTTCCCCTAGGAGACGCTCAAAGCACAAACTCTTAGAAGATTCGCTCTTCTTGTACTTAAGTCGGCATTGTGCCATTTGTATTCAATCCCGATGCATTATCTGCACTTCATGGACAATGTGAAGGTCCAAGGTATACAGTATACCTGTACTGCTGCATCGGACTCTAATACTTTACATATCAGGAGTCACTAAAAGCACAAAATCTTAGAAGATTCACTCTTCTTGTACATAAGTCGGCGTTGTGCGTTTTGTTTTGATTCCCGATGCAATTTCTGTGTTCCATGGTCTATGTGAAGGTCCAACGGATACAGTAAAGCTGGAATAGTGAATCGGAATCAAATACTCTTTCCCTAGGAGACGCTCAAATCACAAACTCTTAGAAGATTCGCTCTTCTTGTACTTAAGTCGGCATTGTGTCTTTTGTATTCAATCACGGTGTAATTTCTGTGTTTCATGGTCAATGTGAAAGTCTGAGGGATACAGTAACCCTGCACTGGTGCATCGGAATCTAATACTGGTCTCCCAGGAGCCGCTATAAGCACAACCTCTTAGGAGATTCACTCCTCTTGTACTTCAGTCGGCATTCTGTCTTTTGTATTCTATCCCGATGAAATTTCTGTGTTTCATGGTCAATGTTAAGGTCCAAGGGATACAGTAAAACTGCACTGGTGCATCGGAATCCAATGCTGGTCACCCAGGAGCCGCTCAAAGCTCAAACTCTTAGAAGATTCACTCTTCTTGTACTTAAGTCGGCATTGTGCAATTTGTATTCAATCCCGACGTAATTTCTGTGTCTCATGCTCAATGTGAAGGTCCAAGGGATACAGTAAAGCTGGAATAGTGAATCGGAATCAAATACTCTTCCCCTAGGAGACGCTCAAAGCACAAACTCTTAGAAGATTCGCTCTTCTTGTACTTAAGTCGGCATTGTGCCATTTGTATTCAATCCCGATGCATTATCTGCACTTCATGGACAATGTGAAGGTCCAAGGTATACAGTATACCTGTACTGCTGCATCGGACTCTAATTCTTTACCCATCAGGAGTCACTAAAAGCACAAAATCTTAGAAGATTCACTCTTCTTGTACATAAGTCGGCGTTGTGCGTTTTGTTTTGATTCCCGATGCAATTTCTGTGTTCCATGGTCTATGTGAAGGTCCAACGGATACAGTAAAGCTGGAATAGTGAATCGGAATCAAATACTCTTTCCCTAGGAGACGCTCAAATCACAAACTCTTAGAAGATTCGCTCTTCTTGTACTTAAGTCGGCGTTGTGTCTTTTGTATTCAATCACGGTGCAATTTCTGTGTTTCATGGTCAATGTGAAAGTCCAAGGGATACAGTAAGCCTGCATTGGTGCATTGGAATCTAATACTGGTCTCCCAGCAGCCGTACATGGCAGAAAGTCTTTGAAGATTCACTCGTCTTGTACTTAAATCATTGAGCCTCTTGTATTCAATCCCGATGCATTTTCTGTGCATCATGGTCAATGTGAGGGTCCAAGGGATCCAGTAACCCTGCACTGGTGTATGGGAATCTAAAACTGGTCTCCCAGGAGCCACTCAAAACACATACACTTGGAAGACTCACACTTCTTGTACTTAAGTCGGCATTGTGCTTTATCTATTCAATCCCAATGCAATTTCTGTGTTTCATGGTAAACGCGAAAGTAGAAGGGATACAGTAAACCAGCACTGGTGCATCGGAATCTAATACTGGTCACCAAGGAGGCGCTCAAAGCACAAACTCTTTGAAGATTCACTATTCTTGTATTTAAGTCGGCTTTGTGACTTTGTATTCGATCCCGATGCATTTTCAGTGTTTCATGGTCAATGTTAGGGTCCAAGGGATTCACTAAACCTGCACTGGTGCATCGGAATCTAATACTGGACCCCAGGAGCCGCTCAAAGCACAAACTCTTAGAAGATTCACTCTCCTTGTACATAAGTCGGCATTGTGCCTTTTGTTTTCAATCCCGACGCAATTTCTGTGTTCCATGTTAAATTTGAAGGTCCAAGGGATTCAATAAACCTGCACTGGTGCATCGGAATCTAATACTGGTCTCCCAGCAGCCGCTCAAAGCACAAACTCTTAGAAGATTCACTCTTCTTGTACTTAAGTCGGCATTGAGCCTTTTGTATTCAATCCTGATGCAATTTCGGTGCATCATGGGCAATGTGAAGGTCCAAGGGATTCAGTAAACCTGCACTGATGCATGGGAATCAAATACAGGTCTCCCAGAAGTGTCTCAAAGAAGAAACACTTGGAAGATTCACACTACTTGGACTTAAGTCGGCATTGTGCCTTATGTATTCAATCCCGATACAATTTCTGTGTTTCATGGTCAACGCGAAAGTCGAATGGATACAGTAAACCAGCACTGGTGCATCGAAATCTAATACTGGTCTGCCAGGAGCCGCTCAAAGCAGAAACTTTTAGAAGTTTCAATCTTCTTGTACTTAAATCGGCTTTGTGCCTTTTGTTTTCAATCCCAATGCATTTTCTGTGTTTCATGGGCACTGTGAAGGTCCAAGGGATACAGTAAATCTGCACTGGTGCATTGGAATCTAATACTGGTCTCCAAGGAGCCGCTCAAAGCACAAACTCTTAGAAGATTCACACTTCTTGTACTTAAGTCGGCATTGTGCATATTGTATTCAATCCCGATTCAATTTCTGTGTTTCATGGTCAATGTGAATGTCCAACGAATGCTTTAAACCAGCACTTGTGCTTCGGAATTTCGATCGGGTCTCCCAGTAGCAGCTCAAACCACAGACTCTGAGAAGATTCACTCTTCTTGTACTTAAGTCGGCATTGTGCCTTTTGTATTCAATCCCGATGCATTTTCAGTGCTTCATGGTTAATGTGAAGTTCCAAGGTATACAGTAACATGCACTGGTGAATTGGAATCTAATACTTGCCCCCAGGGGCCGCTCAAAGCACAAACACTTAGAGGATTAACTACAATTGTAGATAAGTCCTCATTGTGCCATTGGTATTCAATCACGATGCAATTTCTGTGTTTCATGCCCAATGTGAAGGTCCAAGACATTCAGTAATCCTGCACTGGTGCATCGGAATCTAATACTGGTCTACCAGGACAAACTCAAAGCACAAACTCTTAGACAATTCACTCTTCATGTACTTAAGTCGGCATTGTGCCTTTTGTATTCAATCCTGATACATTTTCTGTGTTTCATGGTCAATGTGAAGGTCCAAGGTGTACTGTATAGCTGCACAGGTGCATCGGAATCTAATACTTTACCCATCAGGAATCGCTCAAAGCACAAATTCTTAGAAGATTCACTCATCTTGTACACAAGGCGGCATAGAGCCTATTGTATTCAATCCCGATGAAATTTCTGTGTTTCATGGTCAATGTGAAAGTCAAAGGGATACAGTAAACCTGCACTGGTGCATCGGAATTTAATACTGGTCTCCCAGGAGTCGCTTAAAGTAGAAACTCTTTCAAGATTCACTCTTCTTGTACATAAGTCGGCATTGTGCATTTTGTATTCAATCCCGATGTAGTTTCTGTGTCTCATGGTCAATGTGAAGGTCAAAGAGTTACAGTAACCTGCACTAGTGCATCGGAATCTTATACCTGACCCCCATGGTCCGCTCAAAGCACAAACTCTTAGAAGATTATCTCTAATTGTACTAAAGTCGGCATTGTGCCTTTGGTATTCAATCGCGATGCAGTTTCTGTGTTTCATGCACAATGTGAAGGTCCGAGGGATACAGTAAACCTGCATTGGGGCATCGGAATCAAAAACTGGTCTCCCAGGAGCCGCTCAAACCACAAACTCTTAGAAGATTCAATCTTCTTGTACTTACGTCGGCATTGTGCCTTTTGAATTTAATTGCGATGCAATCTCTGTGTTTCATGGTCAATAGGAAGGTCCAACGTATATCGTAAACCTGAACTGGTGCATCGGAATCTAATACTGGTCTCCCAGGAGTTGCTAAAAGCGCAAAATCTTAGAAGATTCACTCTTCTTGTAGTTATGTTGGCATTGTGCCTTTTGTATTCAATCCCGATGCAATTTCTGTGCTTCATGGTCAATGTGAATGTCCAAGGGTTATTGTAAACCTGCACTGGTGCATCAGAATCTAATACTGGTGCCCCAGGAGCCGCTCAAACCACAAACTCTTAGAAGATTCACTCCTCTTGAACTTAAGTCGGCATTGTGCCTTTGTATGCAATCCCGATTAAATTTCTGTGTTTCATGGTCATTGTGAAGGTCCAAAGGATACAGAAAACCTACACTGGGGCATCGGAATGTAATACTGGTCTCCCAGGAGCCGCACAAAGCAGACACTCTTAGAAGCTTCACACTTCTTGTACTTGAGTCGGCATTGTGCCTTTTGTTTTGAATCCCGATGTAATTTATGTGTCTCAAGGTCAATGTCAAGGTCCCAGGGATTCAGTAAACCTGCACTGGTGCATCGGAATCTAATACTGGTCTCCCAGGAGCCGCTGAAATCACAAACTCTTAGAAGATTCACTCTTATTGTAATTAATGCGGCATTGTGTCTTTTGTATTCAATTGCGGTGCAATTTCTGTGTTTCATGGTCATTGTGAAAGTCCAAGGGATACAGTAAGCCTGCATTGGTGCATCGGAATCTAATACTGGTCTCCCAGTAGCTGAACATGGCAGAAACTCTTAGAAGATTCACTATTCTTGTACTTAAGTCGGCATTGAGCCTTCTGTATTCAATCCCGATGCATCTTCTGTGCATCATGGTCAATGTGAAGGTCCAAGGGATTCAGTAACCCTGCAACGGTGCATTGGAATCTAATACTGGTCTCCAAGGAGCCGCTCAAAGCACAAATTCTTAGAAGATTCACTCTTCATGTACATAAGTCGGAATGGGCCTTTTGTATTCAATCCTGATGCATTTTCCGTGTTTCATGATCAATGTGAATGTTTAAGCGCTACAGTAAATCAGCACTGGTGCAATGGAATCTAATACTCGTCTCCCAGGAGGCGCTCAAAGCACAACCTCTTAGAAGATTCACTATTCTTGTAGTTAAGTCGGCATTGTGCCTTTTGTATTCAATCCTGATCCAATTTCTGTGTTCCTCGGTCAATGTGAAGGTCCAAGGGATACAGTAAACCTGTACTGGTGCATCTAAATCTAATACTGGTCTCCCAGGAGCCGCTCAAAGCACAAACACTTAGAAGATTCACTCTTCTTGTACTTAAGTCGGCATTGTGCCTATTGTATTCAATCCCGATTCAATTCCTGTGTTTCATGGTCAATGAGAATGTCCAAGGAATGCTGCAAACCTGCACTTGTGCAACGGAATTTAATTCTGGTCTCCCTGGAGCAGCTCAAAACACAAACCCTTACAAGATTCACTCTTCTTGTACTTAAGTGGGCATTGTGCATTTTGTATTCAATCCCGATGCATTTTCAGTGTCTTATGGTCAATGCGAAGGTCCAAGGTATACAGTAACCTGCACTGGTGCATCGGAATCTAATACTTGACCCCCAGGGTCCGCTCAAAGCACAAACTCTTAGAAGATTAACTCTAATTGTACTAAAGTCGGCATTGTGCCTTTGGTATTCAATCGCGATGCAATTTCTGTGTTTCATGCACAATGTGAAGGTCCGAGGGATACGCTAAACCTGCATTGGTGCATCGGAATCAATAACTGGTCTCCCAGGAGCCGCTCAAACCACAAACTCTTAGAAGATTCACTCTTCTTGTACTTAAGTCGGCATTGTGCCTTCTGTATTTCATCGCGATGCAATTTCAGTGTTTCATGGTCAATAGGAAGCTCCAAAGTATACAGTAAACCTGAACTGGTGCTTCGGAATCTTATACTGGTCTCGCAGGAGTTGCCCATAGCACAAATTGTTAGAAGATTCACTCTTCTTGTACTTAGGTCGGCATTAAGGATTTGGTATTCAATCCCCATGCGATTTCTGTTTTTCATGGTCAATGTGACAGTCGAAGGGATACAGTAAATCTGCACTGGTGCATCGGAAACTAATACTGGTCTCCCAGGAGCAGCTCAAAACACAAGCTCTTAGCAGATTCACTCTTCTTGTACTTGAGTCGGCATTGTGCCTTTTGTATTCAATCCCGATGCATTTTCTGTGTTTCATGGTCAATTTGAAGGTCCAAGGTATACTGTAAACCTGCACTGGTGCACTGCAATCTAACACTGGTCTCCCAGGAGTCGCTTAAAGCAGAAACTCTTAGAAGATTCACTCTTCTTGTACTTAAGTCGGCATTGTGCATTTTGTATTGAATCCCGATGCATTTTCAGTGTCTCATGGTCAATGAGAAGGTCCAAGGAATGCTGCAAACCTGCACTTGTGCATCGGAATTTAATTCTTGTCTCCCAGGAGCAGCTCAAAACACAAGCTCTTAGAAGATTCACTCTTCTTGTACCTAAGTCTGCATTGTGCCTTTTGTATTCAATCCCGATGTCTTTCTGTGTTTCATGGTCAATGTGAAGGTCCAAGGTATACCGTAAACCTGCACTGGCGCATTGGAATCTGACACTGGTCTCCCAAAAGTCGCCTAAAGCAGAAACTCTTAGAAGATTCACTTTTCTTGTACTTAAGTCTGCATTGTGATTTTTGTATTCAATCCCGATGTAGTTTCCGTCTCTCATGGTCAATGTGAAGGTCTAAGGGATTCATTAAACCTGCACTGGTGCATCGGAATCTAATACTGGTCTCCCAGGAGCCGCTCAAATCACAAACTCTTAGAAGATTCACTCTTCTTGTACTTAATACGGCATTGTGTCTTTTGTATCAAATCGCGGTGCAATTTCTGTGTTTTATGGTCAATATGAAGGTCCAAGGGATACTGTAAAGCTAGAATAGTGCATCGGATTCTAATACTGGTCTCCAGGGAGCCGCTCAAAGCACAAAGTCGTAAAAGATTCACTCTTCTTGTACTTAAGTCGGCATTGTGCCTTTAGTATTCAATCCCAATGCAATTTCTGTGCTTCATTGTCAATGTGAGAGTCGGAGGGATACAGCAAACCTGCAGTGGTGCATTGGAATATAATACTGGTCTCCCAGGGAGCGCTCAAACCACAAACTATTAGAAGATTCACTCTTCTTTTACTTAAGTCGGCATTGTGCCTTTTGTATTTAATCGAGATGCAATTTCTGTGTTTCATGGTCAATAGGAAGGTCCAAAGTATACAGTAAACCTGAACTGGTGCATCCGAATCTAATACTGGTCTCCCAGGAGCCGCACAAAGCAGACACTCTTAGAAGCTTCACTCTTCTTGTACTTGAGTCGGCATTGTGCCTTTTGTATTCAATCCCGATGTAATTTACGTCTCTCAAGGTCAATGTGAAGGTCCAAGGGATAAAGTAAACCAGCACTGATGCATCGGAAACTAATACTGGTCTCCCAGGAGCCGCACAAACCACAAACTCTTAAACCATTCTTTCTTCTTGCACTTAAGTCGGCATTTTGCATTTTGAATTCAATCTCGATGCAATTTCTGTGATTCATGATCAATGTGAAGTTCCAAGGGATACAGTAAACCTCAATTGGTGCATTGAAATCTAATACTGGTCACCCAGGAGCCTTTCAAAGCACATACACTTGGAAGATTCACACTTCTTGTACTTAAGTCGGCATTGTGCCTTATGTATTCAATCCCGATGCAATTTCTGTGTTTCATGGTAAACGCGAAAGTCGAAGGGACACAGTAAACCAGCACTGGTGCATAGGAATCTACTACTGTTCACCAAGGAGCCGTTCAAAGCACAAACTATTAGAAGATTCACCATTCTTGTACTTAAGTCAGCATTGTGACTTTTGTATTCAATACCGATGCATTTTCAGTGTTTCATGGTCAATGTTAGGGTCCAAGGGATTCACTAAACCTGCACTGGTACATCGGAATCTAATACAGGACTCCAGGAGATTCTCAAAGCACAAACTCTTAGAAGATTCACTCTCCTTGTACTTAATTCGGCATTGTGCCTTTTGTTCTCAATCCCGAAGCAATTTCTGTGTTTCATGTTCGATTTGAAGGTCCAAGGGATTCAATAAACCTGCACTGCTCCATCGGAATCTAATACTGGTCTCCCAGCAGCCGCTCAAAGCACAAGCTCTTAGATGATTCACTCTTCTTGTATTTAAGTCGGCATTCTGCCTTTTGTATTCAATACCGATGCACTATCTGTGTCTCATGCTTAATTTGAAAGTCCAAGGGATTTAGTTAACCAGCACTGGTGCATCAGAATCTAATACTGGTCTCCCACAAGCCGCTCAAAGCAGAAACTCTTTGAAGCTTCACTCTTCTTGTACTAAAGTCGGCATTTTGCATTTTGTATTCAACCCCGATGCAATTTCTGTGCCTCATGGTCAATGCGAAGGTCCAAGGGATACAGTAAACCTGCATTGGTGCATCAGAATCTAATACTGGTCTCCCAGGAGCCGCTCATGCACAATCTCTTAGAAGTTTCACTCTTCTTGCACTTTAGCCGGTATTGTGCCTTTTGTATTCAATCGCGATGCCATTTGCTCAAATTCATGATCAATGTGAGTGTTCAAGGGATACAGTTAGCCTGAACTGGTGCATCGGAATCTAATACTGGTCTACCAGTTGACGCTCAAAGCTCAAACTCTTAGATGATTCACTCTTCTTGTACTTAAGTCGGCATTGTGCCTTTTGTATTCAATCCCGATGCAATTTCTGTGTCTCATGGTCAATGTGAAGGTCCAAGGGATACAGTAAACCTGCATTGGTGCATCGGAATCTAATACTGGTCTCCAAGGAGCCGCTCATACACAAAATCTTAGAAGAATCACTCTTCTTGTACTTAAGTCGGCATTGTGTGTTTTGTATTCAATCCCGATGTAATTTCTATGTCTCATGATCAATGTGAAAGTCCAAGGGAATCGATAAACCTGCACTGGTGCTTCGGAATCTAATACTGGTCCCCCAGGAGCCGCTCAAATCACAAACTCTTAGAAGATTCACTCTTCTAGTACTTAAGTCGTCATTGTTCCATTTGAATTCAATCCCGATGCAATTTCTGTGTTTCATGGTCAATGTGAAAGTCGAAGGGATACAGTAAACCTGCATTGATGCATTGGAATCTAATTCTGGTCTTCCAGGAGCCGCTCAAAACTCAAATTCTTAGATGATTCACTCTTCTTGTACTTAAGAGGCATTAAGCCGTTTGTATTCAATCCCGATCCAATTTCTGTGTTACATGGTCAATGTGACAGTCCAAGGGATAGAGTAAACCTGCATTGGTGCAGCGGAATCTAATACTGGTCTCCCAGGAGACGCTCTAAGCACAACCTCTTAGGAGATTTACTCCTCTTGTACTTAAGTCGGCATTCGGTGTTTTGTATTCAATTATGATGCAATTTCTGTGTTTCATGGTCAATGTTAAGGTCCAAGGGACACAGTAAAACTGCACTGGTGCATCGGGATCCAATACTGGTCTCCCAGTAGTCGCTCAAAACTCATATTCTTAGATGATTCACTCTTCTTGTACTTATGTCGGCATTAAGCCTTTTGTATTCAATCCCGATGCAATTTCTGTGTTTCATGGTCAATGTGAAGGTCCAAGGTATACAGTATACCTGCACTGTGGCATCGGAATCGAATACTTTACCCATTAGGAGTCGCTCAAACACAAACTCTTAGAAGATTCACTCATCATGTACATAAGGCGGCATAGAGCCTATCGTATTCAATGCAGATGAAATTTCTGTGTTTCGTGGTTAATGTGAAAGTCGAAAGGATACAGTAAACCTGAGCTGGTGCATCGGAATCTAATACTGGTCCCCCAGGAGCCGCTCAAATCACAAACTCTTAGAAGATTCATTCATCTTGTACTTAATTCGGCATTGTGTCTTTTGTATTCAATTGCGGTGCAATTTCTGCGTTTCATGGTCAATATGAAGGTCAAAGGGATACAGTAAACCTGAACTGGTGCATCGGAATGTAATACTGGTCTCCCAGGATACGCTCAAAGCAGAAACGCATGGAAGATACACTCTTCCTGTACTTAAGTCGGCATTGTTCCATTTCAATTCAATCCCGCTGCATTTTCTGTGTATCATGGTCAATGTGAAAGTCGAAGGGATACAGTAAACCTGCATTGATGCATTGGAATCTAATACTGGTCTCCCAGGAGCCGCTCAAAACTCAAATTCTTAGATGATTTACTCTTCTTGTACTTAGGTCGGCATTAAGCCGTTTGTATTCAATCCCGATCCAATTTCTGTGTTACATGGTCAATGTGACAGACCAAGGGATAGAGTAAACCTGCATTGGTGCAGCGGAATCTAATACTGGTCTCCCAGGAGACGCTCTAAGCACAACCACTTAGGAGATTCACTCCTCATGTACTTAAGTCGGCATTGGGTGTTTTGTATTCAATCCCGATGCAATTTCTGTGCATCCTGGCCATGTGAAGGTCCAAAGGATTCAGTAAACCTGCACTGGTGCATGGGAATCTAATACACGTATTACAGGAGCCACTCAAAGCACAAACATTTGGAAGATTCACTCCTCTTGTACTTAAGTCGGCATTGTGCCTTTTGTATTCAATCCTGATGCAATATCTGTGTTTCATGCACATTGTGAAGGTCCAAGACATTCAGTAAACCTGCACTGGTGCATCGGAATCTAATACTGGTCTCCCAGGAGCCGTTCAAAGTTCAAAATCTCAGAAGATTCAGTCTTCTTGTACCTAAGTCGGCATTGTGCCTTTTGTATTCAATCCCGATCCAATTTCTGTGTGTCACGGTCAATGAGAAGGTCCAAGGGATACAGGAAACCTGCACTGCTGCATCGGAATCTAATACTGGTCTCCCAGGAGCCGCTCAAAGAACAAACTCTCAGAAGATTCACTCATCTTGTACTTAAATCGGCATTGTGCCTTTTGTATTCATTCCCGATGCAATTTCTGTGTTTCATGATCAATGTGAGGGTCCAAAGGATTCAGTAAACCTGCACTGGTGAATCGGAGTCTATTACTGGTCTCCCAGGAGACGCTCAAACTACAAACTCATAGACGTTTCACTGTTTCTGTACTTAAGTCGTAAATGTGCCATTAGTATTCAATCCCAATGCAATTTCTGTGTTACACGGTCACTGTGAAAGTCCAAGGGATACAGTAATCCTGCACTGGTGCATTGGAATATAATACTGGTCTGCCACGAGCAGCTCAAAACACAAACTCTTAGAAGTTTCACTCTTCTTGTACTTAAGTCGTCATAGTGCCTATTCTATTCAATCCCGATCCAATTTTTGTGTTTCATGGTCAAAGTGAAGGTACAAGGCATACAGTGAACCTGCACTGGTGCAACGGAATCTAATACTTTACCCCCAGGAGTCGCTCAAAGCACAAACTCTTAGAAGATTCACTCTTCTTGTACATATGTCGGATTAGAGCCAATTGTATTCAATCACGATGGAATTCGGAGTTGCATGGTCAATGTGAACGTCCAAGGGATTCTGCAGACCTGCACTGGTGCATCGCAATCTAATACTGGTCTTCCATAATCTGTACAAAGCAGAAACTCTTAGAAGATTCACTCTTCTTGTACTTATGCCGGCATTGTGCCTTTTGTATTCAATCCTGATGCATTTCTGTGTCTCATGGTCAATGTGAAGGTCCAAGGGATTCAGCAAACCTGCACTGGTGAAACGGAATCTAATACTGGTCTCCCAGGAACCGCTCAAAGCACAAACTCTTAGAAGATTCACTCTTCTTGTATTTAAGTCGGCATTCTGCCTTTTGTATTCAGCCCCGATGCAATTTATGTGTTCCATGTCAATCTGAAAGTCCAATGGATACAGTAAACCTGCACTTGTGTATCTGAATCTAACACTGGTCTCCCAGGAGCCACTCAAAGCACAAAATCTTAGAAGATTCACTCTTCTTGTACTTAAGTCGTCATAGTGCCTATTCTATTCAATCCCGATCCAATTTCTGTGTTTCATGGTCAATGTGAAGGTACAAGGGATACAGTAAACCTGCACTGGTTCGTCGGAATCTAATACTGGTCTCCCAGGAGCCGCTCAAAGCACAAATTCTTAGAAGATTCACTCGTCCTGTACTTAAGTTGGCATTGTGCCTTTTGTATTCAATCCCGATGCAATTTCTATGTATCATGGTCAATGTGAAGGTCCAACGGATTCAGTAAACCTACACTGGTGCATCGGATTCTAATCCTGGTCTCCCAGGAGCCGCTCAAAACACAAACTCTTAGAAGATTCACTCTTCTTGTACTTAAGTTGGCATTGTGTTATTTGTATTCAATCCCCACGCAGTTTGTGTGTTTCATGGTCAATGTTACGGTCCAAGGGATACAGTAAACCTGCACTGGTGCATCGGAATCTATTACTGGTCTCCCAGGAGCCGCTCAAATCACAAAGTCTTAGAAGATTCACTCTTCTTGTACTTAAGTCGGCATTGTGCCATTTTTATTCAATCACGATGCAATTTCTGTGTTTCACGGTCAATATGAAAGTCCAAGGGATACAGTAAACCTGCACTGGTGCATCGGAATCTAATACTGGTCTACCAGTTGACGCCCACATCACAAACTCTTAGATGATTCACTCTTCTTGTACTTAACTTGGCATTGTGTGTTTTGTATTCAATCCCGATGCAATCTCTTTTTTTCACGGTCAATGTCCTGCAAAGTAGTGTTCCACGGCCTGCACAATCTAGGGAACATACTTGTCCGCCACTAATCCTGTGAGTGACCCAGGTGCAAGACCTGTCCCACAAATCCACCCACCACCTCCTACAGCAGTCCAGTCGCAGGCATCTCCCACCATATAAAAGGCACGATCATGTGCAAAAGCAACCTGTTAAAAATCAGCTATGCTGCAATTACCATACAATTTTCCATGTAGGGATGACAAGTAACCAACTGTTCACTCGCAGTAATGTCTAGCACCAAACTGTGGAAACCACAGACTTGACATTGCAGTTGCCAAGAGACTGTACACCACTTCAACAACTGCTTCACTAGACATACCATTTGGATATTCCCTTCCAGTGCAAGTTTCTCTGAACTACACAGGTGGAAATTGTCTCTCCAGCACATCTAGTGCCATCCACCTGACCTAAACCTCTGCTAATTTGTTTCCCACTGTATCACTTTACCTTTTCCCTTCTCTCTTCTGTACCCACCAATCTTTTCCCATTCAGACCATGTACTGTCTTCTCCAATCACTCTGCCCCCCACCCCTAGCAGCTACTGCGGGTGTGTACATTTGGCTGTCTGTGTGGTTTCCAAACTAAACCATGTGCATTTTAGATATGTTAGATCCATATACTTTACCTGAAACTAATTCTCTGAGGTACTGAGACTACTGCTTCCTGGCTCAGGGTTTCTATTTTCAGCTAACACAGTAGTATTGTCTACAAACAAAAGTGTATGGGACAGGATATTTACCAGTGAATCATTCACACTGGACACCAAAAAGACTGTTGTGGGGCATGTAGACAACCCCTGAGATGGTGCACCAAGGCTTTGTGACTGCAGGAGCAGACAGCAAAAACTCTACACAAAAGATGGTCCAGCACGTCTCAGAGCTTACAGTCAAAAATTATCAGGCAAGGTGTCCATATTATGCAAATTAACGTAGGATTAACAAGTGACAAATGCAGTTACCAAAGCAAATTAAATGATGAGCATGCCATCAGTATTATAGCTCTAAAGGAAATGCATTTAGGTGATAATTCAGCAGCTACATGCAAGATTACGCAATATAAAGCAATATCAATACTTCTCTCAATTGTTAGGTGCATCCACAATAAGTGAAAAAAGAAACAGCTCTTGGATTATGCTGGCTTAACCTGTCAGAAAATTAGTGATGTAGAAGTAATTAGGATAAAACTCAAAGGCCTGGTTATTACATCAGTCCACAAATCACCTAACGGAAAGTGTCTGACACTAGTCTTACACACAGCAACTAGACAGCACGTATATGTTTAAGATTTTAATTCCAAAACACAACCTGAAGATACATAAATAGAGACAAAAATAGAGAACCATTGTTCGAATGGATCAACACACAAGAAATTATCTAAGTTTGATGCCAAGGAATTTAAAAAGTTTTGGGCAGGCAGATGGAAACTGATACAAAACCTGACCCATCCATCTTTTCCACTGATGAGAACAAATTACCACTGAATCACTCAATAGTAGTACCTAAACATTTTTCAAGGAGTGTACATTGGCTCACAAAAGTTATCATTGGTGCTGAAATATCAGTTACAAAATACATTGATAAACCCTCATGGAAATTTGAAAAAGCTAACTCGATACAATACACCCAGGAAGTGGAGAGCAACCCACACTGGACACCTCAAAAGTCAGAACATTGGGAATTATTGTAGATGCAGCTAAATGGAATATCTGAAGGGAAGTAACAAAATAATGTGTACTAGGATGGGACAAACCTGCCCAAGTCCTCTACAAAGGATACCAAGTGTCTAAATAATGTTTTGATAACATTTTGTATTTAAAAATATGTGTGTGTATAAATTTTTCATGTTGATGTATATTTGACAATTTAAGAAATGGTCATGCTTAGGAACAATGTAAGAAATAGGTGTTATGTAAAAACCAGTGTGCTTTTGTTTGAAACGAAAATGGCTGTGGCGCACGGAAGAGGTGCGAAAGGAGAATTGGCGTGCTACCTTGAGCAAGTTCGGGAAGTAAGTCACACAGTCTGAAGGCAGCAGTGATTGAGGTAACTCCTTTGTGGAGCAGAAGCTTTGCCTGCAAATTTTCATAAAAATGCCTCGGTTGAAGACTGCAAACAGCTTACAGCATAGCTGCGAGTTGTTGAGCTACTGTATGTAAAACTGAATGAAGCCAAGAAGAGAAATTGAGCCCATACAGCAAGAAACTTGCAGGCCGTAGTGTGGGTAGTGTAGCCATCATAACTGTTCACCACACTCAAGCCTACAGCCACCAGATAAGATTTTTTTCTATTTTTACCTTTGTACAGCATGAACCATTAATTTAAACTGTGTTTTAATAATCATTCTTGAACTTTACGGAAACTGGCTCACCCTGTTATTTCATCCTAATCATACATCTGTATAGGGTTCCTTCCTGGTGTTTGATTAATCCGAGTGTCCTGTTTTACAGACTTATGAAGTGCCAAGTTAATATAAAGAGGCACCATTTAAATTGCTTTAGTGTAAATAATAAAAATGTTTTCTTAACTATTGCAAAGTGTTATGGTTTGCTTACATAAAATTCAATCAGAGTGAAGCCAAGTTACTAGAACCTGTTAGATGGCTACACAGAATTATTTCAAACAATAATAGCTTTTGAAAGTAAATTCCACCAAGAAAGAGGTTTTCTTTAAGTGAAATGTTCAGTTAAAAAGTGTGTGCTTTAGTGTCTAAGTATTTAAGTTTCTTGATTATGGAAAGTGCTTTTCTAAAGGTAGTCCCCCCCACCCCGGCTAATTTTTTTTACCTTCCTTGAAGTTATCTACTGGGCTTTTTCTTTTTTAAAAACATAATGTATAAAGATGTAGCCCAAAATTGTTTAAGTGGGGTAATTTATTTGAAGAGCCAAACTAAACAGTAGCAAGAAAGTAGGCAAAATTCACATTTCTGCTTCTCCAATACTTCACTATTTCATTGCCAGGATAGGTTGGTGACCATTAAGTACATGTTTTAAACCACTAAATGAACTTGGAAATGAGTTTTCCTAGCTTCAGTATATTATTATTCATACTGTGTTCCTATCTAGCCACTGGGTAAGATCTTAGGAAAAGAAGTGAATAGTCCAATTTACTTATCCATTAGACGCAACACACGGTAAATCCTGTAAGAAGGATAACTCTATTGATTATCTTTTCCTGTAAACAGGACTATCCTTCGATAGTGTATTTTATTTTAAAACTAAACTAAATTTTAGTAAGAGGGTTATACGTGGCAACATAGAGACAGGGTTTCTGTTATTTACGTAAAAGCATACTAATATCATAATGGTAGTGTTATAAGGTCCTATTAATGTGTGGTCATGACATTTGTTAAATGTCTCACCACATTCCTATTGAAACTATTTACTCTTCTTGTAAATAACACCTATGACAATTTTATACAAATGTCCACTAAGACTTTGCTCGTCAACTTTCATTTAGGTAACAGCGATCTTTTAGATGTATTTAAATCAGTACTGTTAAGAAATACTGACTAGCTTTATTTTCAAGAATCTCAAGTTTAAGTTATACATACTGTTATCCTCCAATAAGAATCATTGGCCCATTCTTCATCTTTGACAGGTTCATCATGCCTGCAATGCAAAACATTATCTTTTGTATTAACAGATGAAATCCAACTTTTTAAATTTAATAAATGCTTATACAAACATAAAGTTTCTTCAAAAAATGTATTTATGACAACTTCCTGTCACAGATAATTTTCACTGAATGTTGCAACCCAGTTATAATGCTGATGAGAAGCAAATGTTGTTCTTTTCCCTCTCTTCCTTCACCATCTCCTGTTTTGTTCACCTTGACATATTTCTACCAAACAGACTACCCCAATGGATCCACTGCTTATATTTAACACACAGTAAATTCAGTGCAAATATTTCCTTAACACAGGATGTGCATTGACGAGCTTGAATTAATCAGAAAAATATAAACAGATACTAACCGTTCCACAGCTCTTACAAAATACTTGCATTAAGTAATCATCAAAGCTACTTTTTGTACAGCAAGAGGACTAAAAGTCAAAATGGTGCTACATGCTACAGGCAGTGCAATACAATTTATTTTACTCATTGCTACAGCAATAAATGTACTTATAAAAATATTCAGACTTAGACTATAATCAAATACAGAGAGAGAAAATATTCTAACTAAAGAGATATAGCAGCCATAGGCAGAAACAAATAAAAAAACTGATACTAATCTTAGCTTTGAGGACCAAAAGTTTCTTCATCTGGAAAACACAAAAAGAGAAATGAGACTGTTCAAGAATTAAGGATGAAAATTCAGGATCTTGAGTCAAGGAAGATGGACATGATGAAATTCAGTTGCGAAAGAGCAGCAGATGATGTAATTTTAAATGCTGAGAAATAAGATCTCTTCAAGAGGAGCCACCAAAAGGCCAAATAAGTGAAGAACAAGCTGAAAATACCGGTAAATGGGCTAAAATGGCGGCAAATAGATAAAGGAAACAGAAAGAAAGTGCTGAAGAACAGGCAACCAAACAACAACAACAACAACAACAACAATAATAACAGCACATTGTAGCAATATATAATAGCAGTCCCACAACATCTGGAGGAAGATTTTCCACTGACAGAGCAATAAATTCATGAAGCCATCAAATCTTCCAAAACTTCAAAGCAACAAATGAAGACTCCACTACAGCAAAATTATTGAAATAGTCAGAACACACAAATGATCTACAACTGCTGTTTGAGAACATTTGGAAAGCTGAAGAGATTATGGAAAGCATTAATCCACAGCTATGAAAAAAAAGGGGACACTCAAAATGTCAACAATGGCAGAGATGCCTCACTTCTGCCAGTGGTATACAAAATATTATCAAAAATTCTCTGGACAGAGTTGTAGAAACTTTAGACAAATAACTGGGAGAATCTCGAGGAGCTCTAGAAAGGGAAGACCCTGCACAGAGCAGATGTTTATTAGAAAATCGATAATCCTCCACAGACTGCTAATCACCAAACCTATAATAGTATCATGTATTGGTTTCAAGAAAACTTTTGATTTGGTAGGCAGAGAAATTATAGGTAAAATCATCAAAGAATTTTGTATTAAAGCAAACATAATCCTCAAAACACTAGCAAATAGGATGACTGAAGCTAAATTTATGGGAGAAGTATCTCAACCATTTGAAATAAAAACTGGTGTTAGACAAGGGGACAGTTTATCACCTTTACTGTAACACTGCACTCTAGAAAAAATAGAAAGTATCTGGAATTTGGAGAAAAAAAAATTACAAAATTGAACCAATAATTTTAGGACGAATAACAAATGGAATTAAGGTAAACTGCCTGGCTTCTGCAGATGATTCTGATATACTTTCAAAAAATCTGACAGACAGTTATTGAAAGAAATCTTTTGGAAGAAATAGCAAAGAGAGCTGGTCCCAAAATTTCAGCCGAAAAAACAACATTGATGACAATTTCAAACAATGCATCAACATTCTTAGAAAAACAAAAATGTAAAATAGCATTAGTAAGTAAATTTAAATATATTGGACAAACTGTACAACAAAATGGACTAGAAGAATTAACAGTAGATGCAAGAGTCAGCAAACTGGAGAGAGCAAATCGTTTTACAAAGGATATTTACAACAAGAAATGTACAACTAAAAAAACAAAACTAAAACACTATCCCACAGTGGTATGACCAGGATGTTTATATGGATGAGGATGCCTAATGATGAACTATAAGCTGGACAGAACAGAGGTTCCTCAAAGGAGCATTATTAGAAAATAATGGTTGCAATACAAGCTACAGATGGCTGGAAAATGAGAAGTAATGAGGAGATCTACAAAAATTTTGAGAAAATATCAGAAGTAATGGCTAAAAGAAGATTATTCTTTTTTTAGAGACCTCTACTGAATGAGTAGTACTGGAAGAAGGACTCAATGATAGCATGGATTACAGAAATAAGAAAGAAACAACATCAAACAATCAGAAATAATAGAAAGAAACCTTTTTACAGATAAAATACTGAATTTAAAAGGATCATCACGTCTCCAAGATCAAAATTAATTTCATCCCTCTCAATAAGACCGTAAAAACCGGAAATAAAATTCATAAATATGATATTGCGAAGATCAAAATCAATCAAAACATATTGGAACAATGCCACCAGTAACTGACAGTTGAATCCCATAAATGGGCAGACATTGCCTCCATGATCCAACAAGCAGCTAATACTACAATCCTGACAGCTAAAAAGAGGAATCATACATGGTGGAATGAGGTTTGTGGTGAGGTGGTGGCCCAAACAGCAAGTGCATGGAAAAAGTGGAATTCTACCAGGAGTCCTGATGATTTTGATGTATTCCATGAAGTTCGAAAATATGCAGCCAGAACTCTATGAAGGTCTAAGCAATTGCATGAGAAACAGCAGTTAGAATAGATCGATCAGCGTTTCCAGATAAACAATGTCAGAGACTTCTATCAGACGTTCAAATCGAACTTGAAAGGATACCAAGCCCCTAGTTTTTGTTTTAGAGACGAAAATGGAAAGCTCAGTGTTGTGTACATAGTTCCACATATTCAGCGCGTACACAAATTTCCCACTAGAGTGCGCCCCGCCAAGCAAAACAGCGCAGGCGCAGCGCTCGTCCACCTCCGCACTATGAGATGGCGCTGCCATAGAGACAGACCAAATTCTGCTTCCGCCGATCCGCGTATTAATATGTAACGCAGCCAATGAGATTGCTGCTAACATAGAACATTTTCTCCTCGCGCATCACACTCGCGCAGTGATACATGAACGTGCGAGGTATTATAACGAGTGTAGAGACCTTCGATCAGTCAGTCTGCATTTGTCTGCACCAGTCTGTATGAGTCTGCATTAGTCTGTACCAGTCTGCATTAGTCTGTACCAGTCCGTCGAGTTCTACAATTGTCTGTACCAGTCCATAGTCAAGATTCAGTCTGCGCCTAATAAGATTACCATATTCCTGTACATTACCATGAAGATAAATGTATAGACACTTTCATCAAGTACCCGAGATATATGTGAGAATAAGATTAATGTATCAATACCAAAGGAACTTCAGATTGTCAACTGTAAATAGCATCCAGAACCAAGTTAAGTAATTTTTATATTTGTTATTATTTTAGTAAATGTGTGTGAAAATTAATCAAATTCTGTTTAAAGTTGGTCACCGTCAATCTGCTACTCTAAGCATGCAAGTGGCATTTCTATCATCTGACCGAATGGCAGAAGATAAACACACCATGATAAGACCACGAGACATATTGCTGACACTCGCTTACTTCGTTAGAGCAACAAGTCAAATAATCTGATGGTGTGTGTACTGAAGGTCTTACAGTATGCACACCACACTCGGCCTGACCAACAAAGAAAACTGCAAGATCATGTCTCGTTACTTTGAAAACCTACTTAATTGTGATGAACCGAAAGAAAGATTCCCTGCATGTGCCCCAATCCACAAACTACCCCTAATCTCCATCTAGTAAAGAGGAGACCAAAGAGATCATCAACAACTTTAAGAATAATAAGGCAGCTGGAGAGGATTCAATAGTGGTGGAACTACTGAAGCTGAAACTCTAGATATACTAGTCCAACTTTTTGAGGAGATCTGGAGAGCTGGGATGATACCAACTGAATGGCAGTCAGCTTTAATCCATCGTCTACACAAAAAAGGTAATAAATAGAATGTCAATAACTATAGGGGTACCTCATTAGTATCTGTTCCATATAAGATTCTCTCCAAAGTGATACAGAATAGAATAGAAGGTCATTGTAACCAACTGATTGGGGACTATCAAGCTGGTTTCCGAAAGGGCGATTCTTGCGCAGAACAGATCTTTAGCCTGAAGAACATCATCAGGTCCAAAAAACTGGAAGAAATAACTATGTGGTCATGTTTGTTGATTTTCAAAAAGTATATGACTCCATCGACTGACAGGCATTAATGAATATTTTGGAAAAGTTTGGGATGGATAATACCTCAAGAAAGCTGATCAAATAAACTCTTACTAACACAGCGTCAAAAATTAAATTTATGGGTGAGGTATCTAAACCCTTTACAATCAGAACGGACATAAGACGAGGAGATGGACTATCCCTCTCCTTTTCAATTGTGTCTTGGAAAAGGTCACTCGAGAGTGGAGAAAGTTATTAGCCCAAGAAGAAACAAATGAAGAGTGGTTCAGACTTGGTCCTAAGAACAAAGGGGTGTGCATTGACTGCTTAGATTTTGTGGCTGACCTGGCCATTTTTGCTAACAACATAGAGTCAGCAGTCAACAAGATAAATAGGCTGTCAGAAATTGCTGAAAAAAGTTAGACTCCAGATCTCTATTCAAAAGACAAAATATATGACGAACATCTGTAACGGACCTGAATGGATGATAACCAACCTGGGAAAAAATCGGATGAGTTAAGAATTTCAGGTATCTCGGTGAAGTCATCCACCAGGAAAATGGATTAAAAGAAGAAGCAATTGCCAGGATGAGGAAGTTAGACCAAGCATACCAACTGACAAAGATTACTTATAACAAAAAGTCTATGAGTATGTGGGCCAAGTTCCAACATTATAATACAGTTGTAAAACCTGAGGGCTTATAAGCATCCAAAACTTTGACCACGAATAGACAAGGTCAAGCTGAGCGGCTGGAAAAGCGTGAGTGTAGGATATTAAGGAAAATCCTAAGGTAATAGATGGGTCGATGGACAATGGCGAATGAGAGCAAATGAGGAATCGTGCAGCAAGACAGAACCTATCACAGCATCCATTACAAAGAAATGATTGTTATTTTATGGTCATCTCATGAAAATGGACGGTGATCGACTATCAAAAAGAGTACAGAGTTTCATCCTATCTAAGAAAACGAGGCCGAGATGGTTCAAAGAATGTGAAAAAGATCTTAAGCAGATTGGTATCTCAGAGAGAAATTCCTGAAAGGAACAAATTTAGAAGATTGGTGACCAACTACCAAGGTTTTAACATGGCATCAACATCCGAAAGACAGTGAGGACTCTTATCTGAAGGGCATAAAAAGGTACTTCTTGGAGGGGCTCAGAAGATACTGGCAGGAAGTCAAAGCTGGAGCAAGAACAAGACCTGGACACTACAGTGAAGTCGGTTGTTACCACGCAGTCCATAAAGACTCACCTCGATAAAAAAAATAAATAAATAAAAATAAAAGGCTTTCGATGCAGAAGAAATAGGGGATTGAGAACAACACGAATAGAATAAAGGGGGAAAAACATGAGGAGGAGATGGATGAGTACTGGAAAAACAGGAGACGACAAGGGAAGAAGAAGAAGTGAAGTTATTACATGATGAGAGATGGTGATTGCATTTGATTTGATTCAGTTTTCGTTACATATACTGAAAAAATGAGATGATTCTCAAGGGTGTGGAACATGTCAGAATGTATAACACAAAACATTTTAATATAATGAATACTACCCTGATCATTTGTCACGAGATTGTCAAAATAGGTGAATACAATACAGTAAACTGGAGAAGCTAATATTTACAGAATTAATACGCTGTCAGAATGAAATATTGTTGTTGTTGTTGTTGTTGTGGTCTTCAGTCCTGAGACTGGTTTGATGCAGCTCTCCATGCTACTCTATCCTGTGCAAGCTTTTTCATCTCCCAGTACCTACTGCAACCTACATCCTTCTGAATCTGCTTAGTGTATTCATCTCTTGGTCTCCCTCTACGATTTTTACCCTCCACGCTGCCGTCCAATACTAAATTGGTGATCCCTTGATGCCTCAGAACATGTCCTACCAACCGATCCCTTCTTCTGGTCAAGTTGTGCCACAAACTTCTCTTCTCCCCAATCCTATTCAATACTTCCTCATTAGTTATGTGATCTACCCATCTAATCTTCAGCATTCTTCTGTAGCACCACATTTCGAAAGCTTCTATTCTCTTCTTGTCCAAACTATTTATCGTCCATGTTTCACTTCCATACATGGCTACACTCCATACGAATACTTTCAGAAATGACTTCCTGACACTTAAATCTATACTGGATGTTAACAAATTTCTCTTCTTCAGAAACGCTTTCCTTGCCATTGCCAGCCTACATTTTATATCCTCTCTGCTTCGACCATCATCAGTTATTTTGCTCCCCAAATAGCAAAATTCCTTTACTACTTTAAGTGCCTCATTTCCTAATCTAATTCCCTCAGCATCACCCGACTTAATTAGACTACATTCCATTATCCTTGTTTTGCTTTTGTTGATGTTCATCTTATATCCTCCTTTCAAGACACTGTCCATTCCATTCAACTGCTCTTCCAAGTCCTTTGCTGTCTCTGACAGAATTACAATGTCATCGGCGAACCTCAAAGTTTTTATTTCTTCTCCATGAATTTTAATACCTACCCCAAATTTTTCTTTTGTTTCCTTTACTGCTTGCTCAATATACAGATTGAACAACATCGGGGAGAGGCTACAACCCTGTCTTACTCCCTTCCCAACCACTGCTTCCCTTTCATGTCCCTTGACTCTTATAACTGCCATCTGGTTTCTGTACAAATTGTAAATAGCCTTTCGCTCCCTGTATTTTACCGCTGACACCTTTAGAATTTGAAAGAGAGTATTCCAGTCAACATTGTCAAAAGCTTTCTCTAAGTCTACAAATGCTAGAAACATAGGTTTGCCTTTCCTTAATCTTTCTTCTAAGATAAGTCGTAAGGTCAGTATTGCCTCACGTGTTCCAGTGTTTCTACGGAATCCAAACTGATCTTCCCCGAGGTTGGCTTCTACTAGTTTTTCCATTCGTCTGTAAAGAATTCATGTTAGTATTTTGCAGCTGTGACTTATTAAGCTGATAGTTCGGTAATTTTCACATCTGTCAACACCTGCTTTCTTTGGGATTGGAATTATTATATTCTTCTTGAAGTCTGAGGGTATTTCGCCTGTTTCATACATCTTGCTCACCAGATGGTAGAGTTTTGTCAGGACTGGCTCTCCCACGGCCGTCAGTAGTTCCAATGGAATATTGTCTACTCCGGGGGCCTTGTTTCGACTCAGGTCTTTCAGTGCTCTGTCAAACTCTTCACGCAGTATCATATCTCCCATTTCATCTTCATCTACATCCTCTTCCATTTCCATAATATTGTCCTCAAGTACATCACCCTTGTATAGACCCTCTATATACTCCTTCCACCTTTCTGCTTTCCCTTCTTTGCTTAGAACTGGGTTTCCATCTGAGGTCTTGATATTCATACAAGTCGTTCTCTTATCTCCAAAGGTCTCTTTAATTTTCCTGTAGGCGGTATCTATCTTACCCCTAGTGAGATAGGCCTCTACATCTTTACATTTGTCCTCTAGCCATCCCTGCTTAGCCATTTTGCACTTCCTGTCGATCTCATTTTTGAGACGTTTGTATTCCTTTTTGCCTGTTTCACTTACTGCATTTTTATATTTTCTCCTTTCATCAATTAAATTCAATATTTCTTCTGTTACCCAAGGATTTCTACTAGCTCTCGTCTTTTTACCTACTTGATCCTCTGCTGCCTTCACTACTTCATCCCTCAAAGCTACCCATTCTTCTTCTACTGTATTTATTTCCCCCATTCCTGTCAATTGCTCCCTTATGCTCTCCCTGAATCTCTGTACAACCTCTGGTTCTTTTAGTTTATCCAGGTCCCATCTCCTTAAATTCCCACCTTTTTGCAGTTTCTTCAGTTTTAATCTACAGGCCATAACCAATAGATTGTGGTCAGAGTCCACATCTGCCCCTGGAAATGTCTTACAATTTAAAACCTGGTTCCTAAATCTCTGTCTTACCATTATATAATCTATCTGATACCTTTTAGTATCGCCAGGGTTCTTCCATGTATACAACCTTCTTTCATGGTTCTTAAACCAAGTGTTAGTTATGATTATGTTGTGCTCTGTGCAAAATTCGACCAGGCGGCTTCCTCTTTCATTTCTGTCCCCCAGTCCATATTCACCTACTATGTTTCCTTCTCTCCCTTTTCCTACACTCGAATTCCAGTCACCCATGACTATTAAATTTTTGTCTCCCTTCACAATCTGAATAATTTCTTTTATTTCATCATACATTTCTTCAGTTTCTTCGTCATCTGCAGAGCTAGTTGGCATATAAACTTGTACTACTGTAGTAGGCGTGGGCTTCGTATCTATCTTGGCCACAATAATGCGTTCACTATGCTGTTTGTAGTAGCTTACCCGCATTCCTATTATCCTATTCATTATTAAACCTACTCCTGCATTACCCCTATTTGATTTTGTGTTTAGAACCCTGTAGTCACCTGACCAGAAGTCTTGTTCCTCCTGCCACCGAACTTCACTAATTCCCACTATATCTAACTTCAACCTATCCATTTCCCTTTTTAAATTTTCTAACCTACCTGCCCGATTAAGGGATCTGATATTCCACGCTCCGATCCGTAGAACACCAGTTTTCTTTCTCCTGATAACGACATCCTCTTGCGTAGTCCCCGCCCGGAGATCCGAATGGGGGACTATTTTACCTCCGGAATATTTTACCCAAGAGGACGCCATCATCATGTAATCATACAGTAAAGCTGCATGCCCTCGGGAAAAATTACGGCTGTAGTTTCCCCTTGCTTTCAGCCGTTCGCAGTACCAGCACAGCAAGGCCGTTTTGGTTATTGTTACAAGGCCAGATCAGTCAATCATCCAGACTGTTGCCCTTGCAACTACTGAAAAGGCTGCTGCCCCTCTTCAGGAACCACACGTTTGTCTGGCCTCTCAACAGATACCCCTCCATTGTGGTTGCACCTACGGTACGGCTATCTGTATCGCTGAGGCACGCAAGCCTCCCCACCAACGGCAAGGTCCATGGTTCATGGGGGGGGGGAAACATTGTTATGCACTATTAATAAATTTATGTTATGCACTATTAATAAATTTAGCATACACAAAATACCTAATATTGACTGTTGCAACCAAGTACTGTCAAAACTTAAATCTAACATATTTTTACTTACGCTGGCCTAACAGTCTCTGTTAGGATATTCATCTGTAGAGTAGAAGGCATTGCCTATCAAAAAGTCATTCAAACTCTGTTTAAACTGTGCTTTATCTGAAACCAAGTTTTTAATGGTTGCTGGTAATTTATTGAAAATGTGTGTTCCTGAATATTGGGCCCCCTTTTGGACCAACATAAGTGATTTTAGGTCTTTATGTAGATTGTTCTTATTCCTAGTATTGATAATATGTATTGAGCTATTTGTTGGAAATATAGATATATAACTTGCATCAAATTTCATTATGGAGTAAGTATACTGAGAAGCAATGGTTGGAATTCAAAGTTCCTCGAATAGGTTCTGCACGATGTTCTTCAAAGACTGGTCCCAGATACTCCATTGCACCATTCACCAAACCTGATAACCCCGAGCCGTCAGTAACAAAAATTAAGTCTTGCTTAAGAGATTTACAGCACTACATGCACTTGTTACCAAAGTCTCATTTACTTTTAGAGCTATCGGTTCCACTTCCTTTTTGGCCCCACTTCTCTCTGTCTTCACTATATCCCATACAGTTCTTATTTTGTTGCCCGATACAATTATCTTTTTCTCTTAATAAAGCTACTTCGATTTCTGGATTACTTGATTCAATATTTTGCAGTATTCTTTGCAATGCATTACAATTCTAATATCAGAAATGTTCCTAGATAGTAGATACAGTCTCCTTTTTGCCCCACATGATATCTTTATTCCTTGTGTAATCCATGGTTTATCTTTTGACTTCTGTGTGATCTGAGTTACCTTTAGGGGAAAACAATTTTCAAAAGAGGAGGTAACTTTATTAATAAATGCTTTGTATTTTCCATTTGAGTCAGGTAAACATCTCTCCAGTTCATGTCTTTGAGCAATTTCCTGAATTCCTCAATTTCTGGCTTATTTATTATCCTCCTGTACTCAGATTTAATATTTTTTTATCCTGACAAGTTTCAACATTTAACACAAGATGCTGCACGTCGTGATCAGATAGTCCATTTACTATTGGTTTTGTGATATGACTTTTTTCCCCTAGATTTGTTCATAAAGATATTATCAATAGCAGTCTCAGAGCATTTACATATCCTAGCTGCAAAGTTCACAGTAGGAACTAAATTGAATGATAGTGTTAAAAACACCAGCAACCACTATTTCCTCTTCTTTTTTTTTACACAAGCTATTCCTTTCGCTTTGTGAAATGAAGCACTGCCTAGTTCCAAAACACAGGACTACTATGACAAGGTGAAATGTTCTCAGAGTGCTACATGTATGATAGTAAATGTAATCCGCACTATAGTTGTTTTCTGAGTAGTTATGCTGTGTGTGTTTCTTTCAATCAGATGAAATGGAATAAAATCATCAATTTATTTATTTTGGCTCTTTATCACCAAGATACATTCAATGTTGGTTGAGGTTTATCTTTTGAATTCACTCCAGTGTAGATTGTCAAAATTTTATCAGTTGTCAAAGTACTTGTAACACAGTTTCCGAATTTACTGCCATCCAGGAAAGTCTCCCACTCAAATTATTCTCAGAGACTGAGAGCTGGCTGAAACCCAGAGTAGAAAGCTCTCACATATTTAGTGATTAATGGAATATATATCGGAAAGGCAGGTTAGACACTGTAGGAGAGGGAGTGTCCATTGTCTCTATTGAGGTCAAAGCTGATTGTGACAGTGAAGTTACCTGGTTGCCTATAACAAGTCTATGTGAAATCACGTTAATTAATGGATGTTTTAATCATCCACCCGGTTCTGCTATGACAGTTTTGGAGCCATTCAAAGAAAGTCTACAGACAGTAGCACGTAAATACCTAGATCATGCAATGCTAGTTGGAGGTTAATTTAGCCTACTGAGTATAGATGGTAGCCTATGGCTTTATTTCAGGGGGTGCAGTCAATCTTGTGAAGCACTTTTGAATGTGGTTTTCGAAAATTGTCTTGAGCACCTAGTTTGGCATGCCACATGCAATGGAAATATCTTAGACCTTGTAGTTACAAACAGCCCAGATATCATCAATGACTTCAGCATAGAGATGGGGATTAATAATCATGATAACATCATAACAACTAAGATTACAAAAATTAATAAATCAGTCAAGAAGGCTAGGAAAATGTTCATGCCAGAAAGAGCAGATAAGCAGATGTTAGCATCTCACTTAGACAGAACTGACATCACTTAGTTCCATTAAGATGGACATAGAGAGATTATGGTCAAAGCTTAAGCAGATCGTGAATTGCACTCTCAACAAGTCTGTACCAAGTAAACGAATTATGGATGCAAAAGAGCCACTGTGGTTTAACAATGAAATTCAGAAAATACTGAGGAAGGAAGAGCTACTGCACTCTTAGTTCAAAAGAGAATGCCAAATGCCAACAAGGAAAGGTTACTACCACTGTCATACCTCAGCAAAAGATCTGGCTGAGAAGCAGGGGAAATTATTGTCCTATGTAAAATCACTAAGTGAGTCAAAGTTTTCCATCAAGTCACTTGACCAGTCTGGTGTGGCAGTAGGAGATAAATGTTTTAAATTTTGCATTCAAGAAATCATTCATGCAAGAGAATCATATAAACATACCGTCATTTGACAATAGCACAAAGACACCTAACAACAATCACCACAAGAGGCCAGCGCTAGCACAAGTTGTTCACATGATATTCGTTGGACTGTTGCCTGTAAACACATGCCATGTCAGTGCTCTTGGAAGAGAGCTGTGGCAGTGACATGGCTCTGTTGTTGTTCCTGTGTAGTGATCTGCAATGACGGGACGGTACAGGGGGGGGGGGGGTGGGTCGAGATTCAAGCAGTAATTAAGAACTTCATAAAGAAAGGTATGAAAGCGAAGGACATTCATGCCGATTTCCAGAATACACCAGGGGACTCTGCTCCTTTGTCTTCAACTGTTGCCAAGTGGATAAATGAATTTAAATTTGGTCAGGAGAGCTTAGATGATGATCATCCATGAATAGGTCAGCCAAGATGTGTCACTACTCTAGAAATCATTGCAAAAGTGCGCATAATGATCAAGGAGGATCACCAATTTAGAGGGCATGAAATTTCTCACGCTTGCCAGATGTATCTGAAAGGTATTCACAAGATGGGTGCCGCAACTCTTGACGCTGGGTCAAAAACGCATGAGAATGGACATATCACAACAATGTTTGGCCTGTTTTAGGAGAAACAAGCAAGATCTTTTGTGCTGGTTTGTGACCACGAAGAAACTTTGTTTTACTACTATACCCCAGAGACAAAGCAACAATCAAAGCAGTGGAAACATGCTGAATCTCCGCCGCCAAACTCCTTCAGCGGGGAAGGACTTGGCGTCAGTGTTCTGGGATGCGCCACCAAATTCCTTCAGCGGGGAAGATCATGGCATCAGTGTTCTGGGATGAGAAGGGGATTCTGTTTGTACATTGTCTCCCCACTGGGCAAACAATTACTGGAGAATACTATGCTAACCTTCTGGACAAATTATAACAAAAGGTATGCGAAAAAGGCCAGGTTTAATAAGGAAGAAAGTCATCTAGCATCAAGCCAATGCACGCTCACACGCGTGTGCCATCGCCATGGTAAAATTACACAAACTAAGGTATGAATTGTTGCCACACGTGCCTCTTCCCTAAACTGAAAATTTTTCTTTGTGGATGAAGATTCACTTAAATGAAGAATTGGTAGCCTGAGTTGACAACTATTTTGTAGGCCTGGAGGAAAATCATTGTCGAGATGGGATCAAGGTATTGGAACACTGTTGGACCAAGTGAATTAATCTACAAGCAGGGTACATTGAAAAACAAAAAAGTTTCAGTGACATAAGTACTTTTTTTCTATTCTGTTTCAAGAACTTTTCAAACCACCCTCGTAAGCATCCCTGACACCTGAAATAATTAAAAACAAATAAGTCGCCAGTTGCAGATGGAATCTCAATTTGGTTTTACAAAGAGTGCTATATGGCACTGGACCCTTACTTAGCTTGTATTTATTGTGAATCTCTCACCCAGCAGAAAGACCTAAGCAACTGGGGAAAAAAATACAGAGGCGTCTCCTGTAAATACGAAGGGCGAAAGAACAGACCTACGAAATTACAGACCAATCCGTAACATCAGTTTGCTGCAGAATTCTTGTACATATTCTGGGTTTGAATCTAATCAGTTTCATAGTGACCAATAAGTTTATGTCCACAAATCAGTACAAAGCATCACTCATGGGCAACTCAGCATGCTCTTTTGTCATACGACGTCTGTTCAAAAAATTCCAGAACTTTGTCCACAAAATTTTCTGTGCTTATCTTTTAGTTACTATGGATTGTCTCCTTCGAAATACTCTCTTCCACAATTGATACACTGCTCCCAATATCATTTCCACTTCCAGGAGCAGTCATGACACACCTCTTGCTGGGTCGCATAAAGTGCTGTCTGCGAATTTTCTTTTATCTCATCTACCATTGCAAAACTTCATCCTTTTCAACTTTGGAAATAAAAAGAAGTCTGCAGGGGTCATACTATTCTCACATGGAACATCTCATTCTCTTTTGTGAGATCCAAAAAGTTTTTTTGGTTTTGACTCATGAGCCGTGGAATGAACTTGGCGGCAACACAATGCATTCCAAGATGCTGTGTCATTTCATAACATGATCCAATTGAAATGTTACATTCTTCTACAATCTCTCGGACAGCGAATCTTCGACTGGCACACACAATTTCGTTGACGTTCCTGACACAAGCGTCATCAGGGGACATCTAAGAGCGTCCTGAACAAGGATCATTTTTGACTTTTGTAAAGCCATTTTTAAAACGTGTGAATAATACGTAACACCGAGTATGGCTTAAGCACTCATCGCTATAGGCTCCCTGCATCATTTGGTGTGTCTCTGTAAAGGTTTTCTTGAGTTTCACGCAAAATTTAATGCAGATGCATTGCTCCTCTAACTTTGCCATCAAAAATTCACAAACCCAGATTCCATATTTCTTGATTTCCGAGAAGCATTTGACATAGTGCCTCACTGCAGACTTTTAACAAAGGTACAAGCACATGGAATAGGTTCCCAGACATGTGAGTGGCTCAAAGACTTCTGAAGTAATAGAACCCACTACATTATCCCGACGGTAAGTGTCCATCAGTGACTAGGGTATCATTAGGATCGTTCCAGGGATGTGTGCTAGGAGCGCTATTACTCATACTTTCTATGTGCATAACTGATCTGATGGACAAAGTGGACAGTAATCTATGGTTGTTTGCTGATGATGATGTGGTGTATGGAAGGTGTCATTGTTGAGTGATTTAGGAGGATAAAAGATGACTTGGACAAAGTTCCCAGTTGGTGCAATAAATGACAGCTAACCCTAAATGTAGAAAAGTATAAGTTACTGCAAATGAGTTGGAAAAACAAATCCATAATGCCAGAATCCTGCATTAGTAGTGTCATGAATGAAGAAGTCATATTGTTTCAATATCTGGACATAACTTTGCAATGTGATATGAAATGGAACAAACTTGTGAGGGTCATGGTAGGGAAGGTGAATAATCATCTTTCGTTTGTTGGGTGGATTTTACTAGTGTGGCTCAGCTGTGATGGACATCACATATAGGGTGCTAGTGTGATCTCTTCTTGAGTACAGTTTGAGTGTCTGGGATCCGCAAGGGGTCAAATTAAAGCAGACATTGAGGTATTTCAGAGGCAGGATACTAGATTTGTTAACAGTAGGTTGAAACAACAACATACAAGTATTATGGAGATGTTTCTGGAACTCAAATGGGAATCCCTGGAGGGATTTTGAGGAACACTGTGCTGACTGCAGAACAATTCTGCTTGCACCAACATACATTACGCATAGGGACCACGAAGATAAGAGATGACAAATTAGGACTCATAGAGAGGCATATAGACATTCACTTTTTCCCCACTCGATTGGCAGATGGAACGGGAAAGGAACTGACTACAGTCGAATTAAAATTACTTGATAGTTGGCACTTCAAACGCCAATAAGAGTTGTCAGCGTCACACTTGAACTGTCTGCTGTTGCCAAACTCCACCAAAATTGGCCAGTCACTTCCAATTCCTGGTACAGCATTCTTTCTTGATGTATTTGTATCCCGAATTATGAGCCCGACACTTTTATTATGTATTTCATGACACATGATAACTACACCAAAAACAACACACATTAACAATGCTAATGAAAGACACATATTTTATTCATAGCACTAACCAAACACTACTGAATAAATCAGCACAAGGTGTAATTCAGTATCATACTTACAGTTATCATATTCACAGAGATCATCTTACATTAGATAAGCTTTTCACTACACTGCGTGAAACTGAAATTTTTAAGGTTGCAATTCATAGTTGGAACTGGGTCACTACATTCACATATATAAATACTTCATGCAGTGCTGTGGCATAGCACAATGGTTGGCAGATTAATCTAATGTGTAGCATGTCGTAGGTTTGAATCTCATCAATGTAGCAAAATTTTTAATTCTAAATCTAACCAAATGAGTGTGATTATTATTTTCACTCAATTAATTGGTTTAAATGTATTTTTTTATTTTTAATACTTCGCTGCATCATTTTTCATCATTGTTTTGACTGTTCTATTTGGTCTTATTTTTCATCTTGTCATTATTTCTTCATTTGGAATCTGTCTCAGTCATCTATAATCCACGACTAAGGGCCCACATGGACTGTTCACTGGTTTCAAACATGGCAGCATGTGCAGCTAGTTTAAGGATAGTTACAGGTAACAAATGACACGGAGAAATTTCAATTTGCTTTCAGCCCTGAAATTGAGTTTTTGTTGTCTTGAGTTTACCCTTAAGGGTTAGCTTTAATCGCCATGAACAAAGCGATAATGATATTAGTACTGCTGCAGACTGTTGACCACAATTTTCTCAGCTGGGTTAGGACACAAGTTTACAGTCAGGGATACAAAACGCGTTGTCTGCCCCAGTTCAGTCACTGGTCACTTTAAATCAATAGTCAACAGAGTATCCAACATTTCTGACATACCTTGCACCAGCCACTAGAAAAATTGCTCTGTGTTAAACATTTAACATAATTTGTGAAGTGAGCTGCTTGTTTGTTGTCACCTGTAACCAAACGGTAGCTGGTAGCCAATGTGGCAAGATTGTTGCAGCAAGTGATTGATGTCAACTATCAAGTAATTTTATTCAGACTATTGTAGTGAGACAGGGTACCTTCAGCCATGCACCATATGGTGGCTAGTGGAGTATGTATGTAGATGTGGAATCAGTCTTTCCTTCTCATCCCATCTGGAAAGTCTCCCCTGATCTGCAGTTCTGGGTAACTTTCTCAAAATCTAACCTTTTTCCTAGACCTATCCTTCACCCCTCTTCCTTCCACTTCAACCCTTCTGCCTGAAGAATGAGCTACTGGCTCTGAAAGCTCGCCTAATTATAATCTTCTTTTATGTGTGTGTTCTGCCGCCACTTAGCGAGTAGATTGTTTATCTATCCAATTCAATTATCATGTAATCAAAAGCTGCATTTAACATGCCAAGTCTCTTTTACCAATCATTTTTAATATGTCCTACAGAATGTGCTGTCTATCCTGTCCTTTTTTGAGATTACTGTTTTGCTGTACTTTTCTACAGACATCATCTTACTTATTAGGAGTCAGTTCATTCATGTTGTTGTTGTTGTGGTCTTCAGTCCTGAGACTGGTTTGATGCAGCTCTCCATGCTACTCTATCCTGTGCGAGCTTCTTCATCTCCCAGTACCTCCTGCAACCTACATCCTTCTGAATCTGCTTAGTGTATTCATCTCTTGGTCTCCCTCTACGATTTTTACCCTCCACGCTGCCTTCCAATGCTAAATTTGTGATGCCTTGATGCCTCAAAATGTGTCCTACCAACCGATCTCTTCTTCTAGTCTAGTTGTAGAGCTGCATGTCCTCGGGAAAAATTATGGCTGTAGTTTCCCCTTGCTTTCAGCTGTTCGCAGTACCAGCACAGCAAGGCCATTTTGGTTAATGTTACAAAGCCAGATCAGTCAATCATCCAGACTGTTGCCCCTGCAACTACTGAAAAGGCTGCTGCCCCTCTTCAGGAACCACATGTTTGTCTGGCCTCTCAACGGATACCCCTCCATTGTGGTTGCACCTACGGTACGGCCATCTGTATCGCTGAGGCACGCAAGCCTCCCCACCAACGGTAAGGTCCATGGTTCATGAGGGGAGTTCCTTCATAGTCAACAGTTAAGGAATGGGTGGCTGAATTCATATGTGGCATATGTCTGTAAGATGACTCATGAACAATTTCCTAGAATTACAATCAAATATGAAAATGCTGAGAAAGAACACAGTGTGATATTGCAAGATCAGTAATTAAAAAGATGTGCAAAACAGTTGATGCCGTGGCTGTACCAGAAAGTGAGTGGCATATCTGTTGAAGCCTCACTACAACCTAATGTGAAAAACAATTTGGGACAATCTGACACACAACTGATTCTATGCACCAATCTGTTCCCGTGGATGAGAGATGACCGAAATGAAACAGCAGTTGCACAAAAATAGCCAAGGTGACTTCATCGGAGAGAAAGAGTGGTCATTGTTTTCTAGGATGCAAAAGGGATTTGTATTTTAGATTAGCTTGCAAGACTGAAACAATACCTCACAAATACTATGCAAGTATTCTGACTCAACTGGATGAAAAAATATGGAGCCAAGACCCAGGGGGAAAAAAAAAAGTTTATCGTCAGTGAAATGCATATGGTCACAAAGGCACTTTCACAATAGAAAAACTGGGAGTTTCAAGTGTGAAGTCTTCAAATATCTATTCCATTCTCCAATTTTTTCACATTCTGACTTTAGCTTCTTCTTCTTTTCTTTTTGTATGAATGATTCACTTAAGACTATATGCGTCACAGCTCAAAACCATTTTGTGAGTCAACAACTGGATATGTTTTCACTGCTCTGTCTCTTGTAACTCCGTTGGACATGGAGGTAGCAAATGAGGATATAGGATGTCCATGACATACTGCTGTGCTGTCAGAGTGACCTGAAGTCATATCCGATGCTGCCCCACACGCCCTCTTCCTATGTCGTTGTCATACTGACTGACAACTGCAATCGCGGGTCTTGCAGAATGTGACTCACTGCTGATCACATGACAGGTGCAGGTGTGAAAGGGTTACAATGTGCTCGGTGTACATTACAGCGATTCTCCCATGGGCTCGTCAGACACGGTCAACTGGAAGCTTGCTGACAAGCACGCTGCCCTTACGTTCCCAAGCAGTCCAACATGGGGCCACTACCACATCTGAATGTCTCACAAATCTGCATATTGCATAATTCAATCAGCCTGGCAAATGGAGACACACAATTGGGCCCCTTCAAATTTTGTTACGTGCTGATAATGCTGACTCACAGAAGTACAGGGCATCTGTGTCCTTCACAGGGATCACTCAACATCTTACACTCTTCACATCTCTTATAGCTCCTACCATTCATGGTAACAATCCGAGACACAAACAAAGCTAATGCAATCTGGTGGCCTTTGTATCCATTTCAGAGAGTTGCGACTCTCATAATTTACCACTGGTATGCACACTCGTGAAACTACGTTGCTTCAGGGAGCTTCCCTTTTTTTTCTTCAAGCAGTTTAGTTCTTTGAATCCATTTTTCTTGTAGCTCAGAATAATTATTTTATTGTGTAGCAAACTTAGAGACTAGCATTCTGCTCTGAGCTGTCGGAGTTGGCGGTCATGTGTGTGTGAGGTGTGCTTGCTTGTGTGAATGAATGGTGTGTATTTCTATTTCTTTTTCTGATGAAGGTTGTGGCCAAAAGCTTATGTGTAAGTGTCTTAACTGCGCCTGTCTGCATTTTAACGTGCCATCTTTATGGTAATTAGCACTCTATCTTTTCCTACACTGCTGATATTCCAACCTGGAGTTTCCATTGTTTTAACTTACGGTCTACTGTTTTATTTTGCAGTGCACTTCTACAAGTGTAATACACAAATGTTGCCTTAGGAAAGAGTCACAATAACATCCATGTCTACCGTTTGCTATTTTTTACTAAATAGCAAGTCACACTCGAAATTTAACTTAGCCAATGAAATAAGTTTGAAGATTTATTGTGTGTAAAAGACACTATGGCCCACTGTGTGGGAAATGTGGGAAGTTCTGTGCAGAGACGGAGTTATCCACAGACGTGGTAAGTCTGGGGAGCTATACGGGTGTTAAAACATCGCCACCTGCTGGGATGAGGGGCCACTTACTCTGTGGTGGCGCTGTGCCAGCAACGAGCTCGAACCATTGATTAGCACCACACATGACAATGACCAACCAGCTGCTTCTCTGTGCAGAGATATAAAATTTATCGATTTTGGACGTCGGGTGACAATCTGTCACATGGAGAACAATGTTTACTCTGGCAATTTTAACGCTAATCTAGTGTTCTACAACATATTAATGTGAAATGTTGTCTATGATGTTGAAGCGTGTAAGTTAAACTGATATCTGAGAATTTGTTGTTTTTGTGGCACTATCTGGAAAATGACCTCTCTTGCAGCTCCAAGCATAAATGTCAAGTGAAGAAGAATAATTAGCACAGCACACTGGAACCGAGTAGGGATCCGGTTTACTGCTCGGCCACTAAATTAGCATATTGTGAGTACACCAGAATAGACGCTGTACACACTTGCATATACTACATACACAAGTACAAGCATCGATCAAGCTACTGTGAAACTGCACTCTGTGTGACTCATCACTACATCAGAATACTGTAAATGTAGTGATTCCAATTTCTTAAGGTCTCTTCCTGTTTGTTTTCATCAGTTGGATCTTATTTTTCAAGTATGTGGGAATCCAATGAGCTGCCTGTTTGGACACATTCTTTCTGTATGTCCCACAAGTTGGATTCTTTGGAGACACATTGTAACAAGAGTTTTTAGGAATTTGATGGAGATTTCACGCTGGGTTCTGTGTGATGTGTTCCATCTTTTATTCTTGGGCCTAAGATTTTTACTACAATTTTACATTCTTCTAATTCAGTTTGCTGTTTTCATGTCTTGTGTTGGACAAAGAGTCTCTCTCATGCATAAAGAAATTCTAATTTGATCACTGTTGTACAATGTTAGATTTTAAAGTTCCAGGAAAAATACTTTTAGTTAACTGAGAGACAGTTTGTATTTTCTGAAATCTGGATTCTATGGCCTTCTTTTCATTATGATGTTCAGTGGTCTTTTTCACCTAATTATTTAAACTCTTTAACACCAAATACTATTTTGTTGCCTATATAAGTTCAACTAGTGCCATTTTGGTATCAGCCAAGAATTTTTTCTCCAGGTGAAATTAGTAGTCCAATTTTCCTAGCTTGCTCCCTTAATATTTCAAATTGCTTTAGCACATCAGTAATGTTTTTGTCAATTAGTATTATGTCATCGGTATAGGTTACACAATATAATTCTATCTTTAAGTTTACGTTCTAGTCAGTGTAATAGTGCACCTGCTCTTCTCCATTATCTTACAATTTTCTTAGGGGCATAGTTGAATAGCAATGTGATATGCCATCCTATTTTCATATTCTTATGTCTGTCTTAAATTACACTGCTTGAAAAAAAGTGAGACACTCAGAAGGTGGGGAGAAAACAAATTGAAACATAGCGAATTTAGAGGATATGTGATGTTATTTCAGTGATAACAAAACAGAGTCAAATTTACACAGAACTTATCAGTTTGAGCCCACTTATCAATACAGCAATGCACCCTGTCTGGCCTGGACAGTGCGGGAGGATGTCGTAAAGCTGCTGCATACCCTCCTGAGAAAGGTGATCCACAACTGTTGTAACTGGATATTGCAATCATGGATACAGGCAGTGGGACGGAGTTGACGTCCATGTTGGTCCCATAATGTTCTATCGGGGACAGATATGGGGATTTTGCTGGCCACAGGAGTATATCAACATCACACAGACAATTTAAAGAGACACATACTACATGTGGACAAGCACTGGCCTGTTGAAAAATAGCACCACAATACTATTACACACTGCTGTACCATCAGAGTTCCCTCGGCCATTACAAGCCGTGACTTGAAGTCATACCCAATGGCTCCCCACACCATGGGACTCCTTTGTGACCCCCCCCCCCCCCCCCCCAAAAATGTGGAAGAATGGGACCTCTCCCAATCTCCCCGGGTCACTGTCAAACTTCTCCACGATAGTCATTTGGAGCAGTGCAGGACTGGGACTCATTAGTGAACATAATGTGACACCATTCATTAGCAGTCCATACTTCTCGATCATGGCACCACTTCGCATGCAGTCATTTGCTTGAGTGTTAATGGCAGCCTATGCGCAGGATGGCAATGCCATAGTCTGGCTGCTCCTAGCTGTATGACACAGCATGTTGCAAGGAGTCTATTACAGTGAACTCCTGTTTATCCGAAATGATCAGGACGGTGGCCGGTTCCGATAACGAAAATTTCAGATAAATCAAAGTCCCCCTGTTTTCACATGTGAACACTCCAAATTGTGTCAATATTGCGAAATACGATCGTAAAACGTGCGTAGGGTATGTAAAACGTTTCTGATACGGTTGCAAATAACCCTGTACTTTTTTACTGAAAAAATTGTGTTGACATGTTAAAAAGGCACCAAACTATGATTGAAAACTCAAAGTTTTTAAATGCTGTATAACAAAGCTCGTTTATTTTGCATTCTTACAGAAAAAAATCTCCCTTATTTGGCAGCAGGAAAAAACAGGAGTTTTAATTTTATTACCTGCTCTTTTGAATAAAAAATAAACTACTGAACAAAATTGTGAAACAAATCTAGAGATTACTCAAAGGAACGAAAAGTCTGTCTAGAGAAACTTTCAAGAAAATTAAAAAAAAGAAACCTTTTAAGTTATCGACATAGAAGTTCTAGGATGCTTCATTAGAGTTTATTTTTTGGTAACGAAGTCACGAATGTCTTTTTTTTTTTTTTGTTTTTTTGCTTGAGAAACTATTGCTGCAACAATACATCTCCAACATTGAAATCAAACTATTTCAGGATAAATCGTCTCCTCCTGTTGGCTGATGTACTCCAGGGCAGTTTGGATCACTTCGTAACAGAATGTGTGAGGAATATTTTTCTCTGATTCATCATCAGAAACATAGTCTTCTAACGCTTTATGATCGGTCACAATTTGGACGATTTCATCCTCAGTCACATGAAAAAATGCCATTTTCCATCCACTCTTCAATGTCTTCGAAGTGTGTGTCTTTACAACCAGCTTCTCCAGTAAATTCACCAAAATTATGTCAGCTTGAGTTTCGGTGTTGCCTCCTCCTTCCCACCACTTAGGTTGCCTTACGATCTAAGAGTTTTTTCCAAGACCTAACAAGAGGAACTGGAGGAATTAGATTCCAAGCTTCAGCAATCAATGAATGACACTTAAAACATCGATTTTTTTAAGAGCTTCCACAAAATCATCTGCAGCATCAATCACACCTATTAAGTATTCCAGCATCTTGCGTCTGTAATGTTTTTCTATCGCCTCAAGAATACCTTGGTCCATCGGTTGACATAGAGATGTGACATTTTGTGGGAGAAATACAACTTTGATATCCCCATCTTGCAGATCACCTGGGTGATAAGGAGCATTATCCACAAGAAGTAGCGCTTTTCAAGGAAGTCCTTTTCCTTCCATGTAATTTACTACAGCTGGAACAAACTCTGCCTGGAACCACTCTCTGAAGATGGCACTGTTCATACATGCCTTAAGACTGATTCGTGTACCTCAGTGGTAAAGCTGGTTGGTTGGTGTCTAAATGCTCTTGGTGTTTTGGATTTGCCAATTAAAGTAAGACACAGTTTATGATTGCCAGTGGCATTACTGCAAGTGAGGACAGTAAATCTTTCTTTGATTTTTTTGTATCCGGAAGCCATTTCTTCTTCTTTAGAGGCAAGGGTTTTCGTTGGCAGCATTTTGTAATTCAACTCAGTCTCATCACATTTGTAAAGTTGATTGCCAGTATAACCTCCTTTGTCAATGATTGTGTGCAGTTTCTTCTTAAAATCAGCGTAGCAGCTTCATCCCCAGATAATGATTTGGCACTGATGGCAATTTCATGAATGCCATGCCGCTTCTTGAAACAATCCTGCCGGCCATTACTTCCGAGGAATTCTTGCTTCTTTCCTTCAATCAGCTCATCAGCTCATTTTGACAAAGTAGAGGACATGAAACTGACACATCTTTGGCTCTTATTTATTCGTGCCACAAAAATAATGCCTCTTCTAACTGAGGATGTGCACCTTTTCTCATTGTTTTTCAAGATTTCACTGCGCTGCCCAATGCTTGGATGGAACAAAATTTTTCAATTCCTGATCGATTTGTCTTCCGATCAGTAATTGTACTCCTACTCTGCAGCAACTTTTGTGGGTGGCTCACCAGCATCAATTATCTGCAAAGTGTGAAGCTCTTTTTCCAACAAGATCACATTCGTTTTATGTTTTGTGCCCGTAGTCACGTTCAGTGTTCTTTTTACAGACACTCGACTGAGTCCTTTATGGTTTTTGGCCCCTTTTATCTCTGGACACTTTAAGGCACATAGTGGGAGCACAAAACCTCAAATCAGAAACACACAGATGCAAAACTTGACAACACTCGAGATGCACTAGACAAACTTTTGATTTTTGAAACCAGGCTGTGGCAGCCATCAAATGAAAGCATTCGATACATCTATGCCATTTCCTCTGTTCTACCCAAGCCCACATGGCAACACAACAGGGTGTTGTACGTTCACTGTTAAACACTCAGCTTTGGTGTACCGACAACAAGTGGAAAGTGTTAGGCGGCGCACTCTAATTGTCGGTTTCGACAGGGCTACGTTGCGCTGCATAGAACAATACTGTATGTACTGTACTTCCAAGGAGTTCCAATAGATGGCAGTGGCATACGAATAAGAAACACACTAGAGCTTCAACCAACACACGCACGAATTGATGATACTTGGACTTTTGACACGCACCAGTGCACTGATTAGCAGTAGATTGCCAAAAAACACTAGCAAATGCTTGGCTCCAGGTGCATGCAAATTGAAACTTGTCAAGCGTCAATCTAGCTAGCCAAAAGTGTAGCTGCACGAGAGTTTACTGTACTTGTTCTCAGATGGCAGTCACAGACATGAACAGATTACAATGTACTCAGTACACTACACAGTGATGCTCCCTTGTAGCGGTCTGATGTAGTCAACTGGAAGATTGATGATGAGTATGCCCTTACTTTCCAACATCAGGCCACTGTCAGATCCAAATACTCCAAAAATACAGATGTTGCAAGGTTTAACCAGGCGACCAAATGGACATCCACAATGAGGTTTCTTTCAAACTCTCATCAGATAATGCTGTCTCACACCAATATGCAGCACCTTCATATCCTCCAGAGTGATGATTCAACATCTGACGCTATTCACATCCCTTATATACCACACGATGCTTGCTAAACAGCAATAAAAACAAAGAACACTAATGAATAATGAAGGAAAAGACAGACTGTTACTTACCATAAAGAAGATACCTTAGGCTGCAGATGGGCAGAATTAAAAGACACTTACACAAAGCTTTCAGCCACAGCCTTCATCAGTAAGTAGTAATCTGTCTTTTCCAACATTGTTGATATTCCTACTGGAGTTTCCATTGTTTCAAGGACACTGATGCTTTTCTGTGAGTGTTTGCTTTATGATGTTTTCTGCATTTTAGCTATTTTTAAAAAAAAGAAAAAAAAAGAAAGAAAGAAAAAAAAAAGATTTGTTGCTGGAAAACTTCTGAAGTCCAATAAAGGAGTTACAACAGCCATATATGGTTATCTGGTGGACCTTGCAGAACCAAATTCTAGGGCTGAAATGTACTGTTGACCAATGGGCATTAATCAGAATGAATACTAAATAAAAAATTAAATCCAATTTTACACAAAAAACTCAGGTTCTATCACTGTTGTTTTTCGTTCTGTTTTGCTCTTATGTTTGCTATGACTTGTTAAGCAGAAATTTTCTTTCTATCTATAGAGTTACATTTGCTGTAATGTATCTTACCTGCATGTTGTTTCTTCTTTCTTCTCACTGCTGCCCCAATCATGGCAAGCAAGTCATCCTCACTGCATTTGCTTCGTATTGCATCTCTGAAACAACAGTTAAAACACCCGTTAAACAGTACCAGGCCAACACCACACAGTGAAATGTTGGTACACTAAAAAGGAAGAAAAACTTTGCAGAAATCTTCAACAGTAATCTTGTAGTCTGCAGTAGGCAACAGCAGGATAACAAACCCACTGGACAAAAATGGGAAAGTCATGATAGAAGTTACTTTTATTTTTATAAATAAACAGGTATCTTACACAAATGCTCAAGAGTATACATAGGATCTCAGGCTGAAGAGGTGGAGCAGAAACTGACATTAGTTTTGTTGAAGAGGGAGTAGTGGAACACAGCACAATTTCTTGCAAAATGAAGCCAAATTTATTGATAAACTGTTAATTAATTGCGAAGCTCACTAATGTGACCATTTTACAACAGGTACTTACTGCTTGGAGTATATGTGACTTTTCAGGCTTGCCTGATAGATCTGTTGCAAAAACACTTTGGGTTCCCCACCAGATAACATTATGCAAGTCCCTCCCTCAATATTTCAGTGACACAACGTTTTGGCATCTTCAGGTGATGGTGATTTCCACCATCACTGCTGCAAGATGGAACTGGCAATTTCCACATGACAGCTTTGAAATTTATCATGTGGATGACTATGACCATCATATTTAGAATTCAGAGGATTTCATAGAATACCTGAAAATGCTTAAACTAGAACTTTCAGATCTTTTAGTTAGCTCAAATGTTATATCATTACTTACAAAAGTGCCCTGCAGCCCTCATTAGAGGTTATTAGCAGCAAGTTTGAGAAAGAAATTGTGGTGCTGTTTAAAAATGTGCATACCTCATCCTATTTCTTATGTAACACCAACTACTTTAATCAAGTGGACAGTGTTCCCATGGGAGATCCTCTATTTCCCTTAGTAAATATCCAACATTCCTCCTTCTGGCAGAATGCTGAAGAGACATTTGTGGTGTGGCCCACATAATACAGACACTACCTATGTTCCTGCAGCATTTGCACTCGGTCCATCTAAATATTCAGTTCACTGTGGAAGTACAAAAAGATAGCAGCTTACCATTCCTGGATGTCACAGTTAGAAGAAAAGCTGACAGAACACTGGGGCTTAGTCTCTACTGCAAACTGATACACGCAGAGTTATATTTGCGGTCCAAAAGTTGCCGTCACCCTGCACAATGTGGTGGTGTCTTACACTCCCTGGCACATAGAGCACACGTGATCTCAGATACCGACAGTCTGCCTGGTGAACTGTAACACCTAAGAACAGTGTTCCAGCAGAATGTTTATTCTTGTAAACAGATTTGCAATGTGTTCTGAGCAAAGCAAGTTCAGTGTAGGGATGTAAATGAAGTTACTTAGACAAGCACTGCAAATGGCTTTCCTACCATATTTCAGCGGCATGTTTTCAAAAATAGAAAGAATCACTAAGAGAAACAGAATCAAGTGTGTTTTTTGTCTACCAGCAAAACTAAGGAATTGTTTGTCTTCAGTTAAAGACAATCTTGACCTTAGAAAACACAGATCATATATAAGATCTGATGCCATTATGGGAAATCTTATATAGGGCAGACACCTCACATTGTGCAAGAACACTGTGTTCAACAGCGCTGACAAAAATGCCACCCAGTAAATTAGTGGTAGCAGAGCACTGCCTGAATACAGGGTACCACATGTTTCCCAAGAGGACTGAAATTTTATTCTCAGGATCATCACTCTAGGATTGTGTTTTTAAGAATGAGGCATGTATCCATACGGTGGGCAATCTTACCAACAGGAATATGGAATTTTGACTAAGCACTGCCCAGAATCCAGCACTGACTGCCATGAAATTAAAACAGTAGAAACCAGATCCTCCGATGTATGACCTGATGCAGCACCTTGCAGAGAGTTACTTCAGCGTTTAACCACACGAGTGTCCAGAAGTGCAGTCATTGCCCACAACACATAAGCAGAAGGCTACTATGAATGGCATTTCCATCCAACTGGGAGTGCCTTCGTACTCCTGCTTCTAGCCTGACAAATTTCAATTCTGCTGTGCAAATATCACCAGTCACATCTTGCAGCAGTGATGACAGGACCCACCACTACCTGAAGATGACGAACAGTTGTGTTGGTGAAATATTGTGAGGCTTGCACAAAGTTATTCAGTGGAAAATCTGAGAAGATTCGTATACATTATTTTTCTGTGACGCAGGTAATGTGCAGCCAAATGTGATAATTTTCTGCATTTGCCTTTTTGTACATTTCAAAATACCCCAAAAATTGGCGAGAAACACTGAACATATGACATAACCAGATGACATACCCCACAGCATGTGCAGCAGTCGGGGTTGAGTGTAAAGGAATGATTGAGCAGTGCAATACTTTCATTTGAGCAAACAGAGCAAATTTCGAAAACATTTTGTAAATATGATCTGTTGTAAATGTAGATGTTACAAAATTATTGTCCCTGCTGTAATCAAGCAAAAGCAGTTCTGATTTTGTGTTTTTTGCTTCTGTCCTCTTTTTGTTTACAGACATTAGTTAGTAAAGAAAACATAGGTCATTTAATGGCAATGATGCTATTCTGAAGTTTATACTCATCTACTTTTTATGCAATACGGTAGGTTTTGATTTGTACTGTACTTTGCAAGAAATCAAGGAAACTGCAAGATCGGTAAATAAAATAATAAACTTCAATATAAATACATAATTGTTAAACACAATGAAAAAATACTGCCTGCCAGATGCAAGACTCAAATCCTGAACGCCATCACTAAAGTCGCACATGTGTGTCCGTAGCCACAATGATATGAATACTTGACTTGGGTTGGGATGATCAAGTGTGACAGACTGAGAGGCTCTACCACTGCAAGCATGACAAGGTACATCATCTGGTGACATTTATCATTCACTTTTGACACATTTCCCAACATTTGTATCATATCCAACATTTGTGATCCCATGTGTCTTGTATTAAATTACTTGTCTCAGGGTCATCTACAGTGCTTTGGAGGTTTCTAAATGTTAATACGCATCACCCTGTCTGTCTGTGTGTGTGTGTGTGTGTGTGTGTGTGTGTGTGTGTGTGTGTGTGTGTGTGTGTGTGTGTGTGTGTGTTTATATATATGAAACAAATACTAACAAAGAGATAGAGGGCCTGACCAGTACTTACCTCAGCTCAGTACAGCCGATTCATACACAAAACAGAACAGAAAATTGACGTATCCTAGCTTTCGGAACTTCGTTCCTTCATCAGGGAGGAGAGAGGGGAAAAAAGGGGAAGAAGGGAAAGTGGATTCAGGTTTTGCATCGGGGTCGGTTACAGGGGTAGGAACCGCTGGGTAGAGAAGGTGGTCTGGGAATATTGTAGGGTTTGACAAGGATGATACGGAGGTTAGGGGGTTGGCAAAAGGCAACTCTGGGTGGTGTGGGGAGAATATTGTCAAGGGATGATCTCATTTCAGGGCTTGACTTGAGAAAGTCATATCCCTGGCGGAGTAATTAGTTGATGTATTCGAGGCCAGGATAATATTGGGTGACAAGGGGGATGCTTCTGTGTGGTCTGGGGGTAGTACCATTGTTGTTGGGTGGGGAGGAATGTATTGCTTGGGAGATCTGTTTGTGGACAAGGTCTGCAGGATAGTTGTGGGAGAGGAAAGCACTGATATATAATATAATACAGGGAAACATTCCAAATGGGAAAAATATATCTAAAAACAAAGATGATGTAACTTACCAAACGAAAGCATTGGTATGTTGATAGACACACAAACAAACACACACACAAAATTCAAGCTTTCGCAACCCACAGTTGCTTCATCAGCAAAGAGGGAAGGAGAGGGAAAGACGAAAGGATGTGGGTTTTAAGGGAGAGGGTAAGGAGTCATTCCAATCCTGGGAGTGGAAAGACTTACCTTAGGGGGGAAAAAGGACAGGTATACACTCGCACACACACACACATATATCCATCCGCACATATACAGACACAAGCAGGGTATATGTGTGGATGGATATGTGTGTGTGTGTGTGTGTGTGTGTGTGTGTGTGTGTGTGGCATACTGATCTGATCTGAACTATGCAGCCTTAAAATGGAAGTTTTTTGATCACTCCTTATTTTGCTCCCTGCCACCTTGGCAATATGTACCGCAAATCATCAGACAGACGACCTTCCTGCATGCTTCATGTTGTGTCTAGACAAGACAGCCTAGACACAATGAGAGGAAGCCGAAAGGCATGCTCTAAGTTAAAAAAGGAGGGCGTGAGGTCTGAAACAGGATACGTAATGAATGCTATAAAGAAAAGTACGTAGCTTCTGGAATACTTAACTTTAATCCATCCTTTTGGTACATCTGGAGATTGTGGTGATACAAGTGAGACTCTTTATATACATGCAATGTTACTAATGGCGCCTTGCTAGGTCGTAGCCATTGACTTAGCTGAAGGCTATTCTAACTATCGGCTCAGCTAATGAGCAATGCTTCGTCCATGTAGTCGCTAGCAAAGTCGTCCGTACAACTGGGGTGAGTGCTAGTCCGTATCTCGAGACCTGCCTTGTGGTGGCGCTCGGTCTGCAATCACACAGTGGCGACACGCGGGTCCGACATGTACTAATGGACCCTGGCCAATTTAAAGCTACCACCTAGCAAGTGTGGTGTCTGGTGGTGACACCACATTCCTCCCCTGCAAATCGGCGAATGGTCGTGTTATAAGGCTTCCGCCCGCTGTGGGGAGAACCCCATGTTGACGTATGCGATGAGGTGGGGAGCCTAACAACAGGCGAGGCTGTGCCACCCGCACACGGCCATTCGGTCCAAGGGGAGCTAGGAAACACCTGAAAACCTAGTCCAGGGTGCACGTCAACATGCGGTGTATGTGCCCGTAAAGAGACAGGAGGGGCCGAAGGGTCGACCTCCATTGCGTCGGGGTACCCGACGCGTGAAGACGCCATGTGGTCCGGAGCGGGCAAGAGTTCCATGGCGGAGGACAGCTGGTCACGGGAAGCGATCGGCGGCGTGTGACCCAGGGAGGCGCTTGGTGGCTGCAGCGAAGCGTCCACTGCGGGCAGCACCAGCTGGACAGGCGGCGGCGGCGGAGGCGGCAGCGGTGCGTCGCCATGGGGCAAAATGGAAGGCATCGTTGGTAACACCTGGGGATGAGCGCGAGCCAGTAGATGGGTCCCCAGGGTGCTGACCGGATGGCACCGTCGCTGAAAGCAGACGGGGAGCGGCAGAACCCGTGCGACGACAGAGGCGCAGCTGATTGAGATGCCGACGCACCTCACCAGAGGCCCCCAAAACCAAATACATCACGCGGCCGAGGCAGCGAAGAATGTGCACTGCGAGCCAACGCCGTGAACCTCGATAGTTGCGATAAAATACAACGTCGCCTGGAGCAAAAGCAGAAGTCTGCCGCTGCACAGGAACCTGATGCGGCGGGTGCAGCAAAGACATCAAGGTTCGATGAGGACGACTGTGGAGCAACTCAGCTGGCGAGCGACCATCTCGGGGCTGAGAGCGATACAAAGACAAAATGAGCAACAACGCGTCCTCCCGAGAATGCGACTCTTTCAACTTCAACATCTGTGACTTGAAAGTCCGGACCAATCGTTGAGCGACACCGTTTGACTGAGGCGAAAACGGCGCAGATGTCAGATGTTGAATACCATTGGCCTGGCAGAATGACTGAAATTCTGCGGACATGAATTGTGGGCCATTGTCGGAAACAATAGTCTGCGGAAGACCTTCAATGCAAAAGATGCAGACAACGCTTGGATGGTGGCAGTTGATGTCGTGGAAGACATCCGGACAACAAAAGGAAAATTACTGAAGGCATCTACCAGAACAAACCACCGAGCATACCAGAATGGACCAGCAAAATCGATGTGCAAGCGTTGCCAAGGGGAAGTGGCTTTTGGCCATGCAGAGACTTTCCGCGGCAGTGCGGATTGTTCTTTGGCACACGCCATGCAAGAAGAACACATATTCGTAATCGCAGCATTGATTCCAAACCAAGTACAGTGCTGACGAGGAAGTTGTTTCGTTTGCACTATACCCCAATGTCCTTGGTGAAGTAGCCGTAAAACAGAGGACTGTAACGAACGTGGGACCACGATTCTGGACTGATCATTATCAGAACGCAACAACAAAACACCGCATCGAACAAAAAGTCTCTCCTTGTGAGCAAAAAATCAGCAAACCAACGGATCCTCGATCCGAGACTTTGACAAAGGCCATTGCGTAGCAACAAAATGCAAAACGGTAGCAAGGACCGGGTCAGCAGCTGTGGCTGTAGCTACACGACGAAAATCAATCGGAAACGAGTCGACCACGTCATCGGTTTCCGAATCAATGAACATGCAAGCAAGTTCAGAAGAATCGAATGCTCTATCCTCAGCAACAGGCAAACGGGACAACGCATCGGCGTTTCCGTGCTTAGCAGTGGACCGATACAAGATATCGTAGCGGTACTGCGAGAGGAAAATAGACCAGCAAATGAATTTCTGCGCTGTACGCGGAGGTACAGGCTTGTTCGGATGAAAAAGCGACATCAAAGGTTTGTGGTCTGTGATGATGGTAAAGTGACGACCATACAAGAAATCATGGAACTTAGTAACACCAAACACGAGAGCCAAAGCTTCTTTCTCTATCTGTGAATAATTTCTTTGCGCAGACGAGAGCAATTTGGATGCAAAGGCAATAGGGCGATCATGCGACCCATCTTTGTGCGCAAGCACAGCACCGATCCCGAAATCCGATGCATCTACCATCAACAAAAGGGGTTTCTGGGGATTGAATGGCGTAAGGCAAGTATTAGAAAGCAACGCCGATTTCAACTGGCGAAAGGCGCGTTCGCATTCCGTCGTCCAGACGAACGGAACACCCTTACGGCGTAAGCTATGAATCGTAGCTGAAATGGAAGAGGCATTGCGCAGAAAGCGATGATAATAGTTAATTTTACCTAACACACTCTGTAGCTGCTTCAAATTCTGCGGCGAAGGCAAGTCTTGTATGGCACGGAGGTGCTCTGGACTCGGATGTATGCCTTGGGCATTGATGACATGTCCCAGGTATGGTAAGTCACGAGCAAAAAACACACATTTGTCCTTCCGCAAGCGAAGACCATTTTGTCGCAATACCTGAAATAATGTTCGTAGGTGTGCTAAATGCTCGTCTGCTGTCTTTCCGGAGATCACAATATCGTCCAGATAGTTCGCAGCAGTTGGGACTGATGCACAAACAGTTTGTAAATATTGCTGAAACAATGCAGGGGCGGATGCACACCCGAATGGCAGTCTTTTGAATCGGTACAAACCAAGATGCGTGTTAACCACCAAGACGCGCTGGGATTCTTCGTCCACTGGTATTTGGAAGTACGCATCTGTGACGTCCAACTTTGAAAAATATTTACCCGGGCACAGTTTGTCAAAAAGATCTTCCAGGCGGGGTAATGGAAAAGTTGCAAACACTAGTTGTGGATTCACAGTGGCCTTGAAGTCCACACAAAGTCTCAGTTTTCCGGAAGGTTTGGGCAAAATTACTAATGGTGAGGCCCAGAGAGAAGCCTGCACACGTTCAATTACACCCTGTGATTCTAAATCGTGTAATGTTCTTGCAACCTCATCACGCAATGCGTGAGGAACATTGCACGCTCTGAAAAATTTCGGTTGCCCGTTGACTTTCAGTTCCAAATGTGCTTCATAGTTTTTAGCGCAACCTAAGCCCGGCGCAAAAACGTCTGCAAATTCTTCACACAGACGAGAAACACTGTCTGAAGGCACAGTCTGATTCACTGATAGGACCTGATTTACTATAGACATGTTAAACAACTGAAATAAATCGAAACCAAACAAGTTCACTGCAGTAGAAGAAAGAAGAACGTAAAATGAGACAAGTTTTGTTTGTCCCTTGTATGTTGCAAGAAGGCTGCACTGTCCTAACACAGGGGATATTCTGACCTGAATAACTATTTAACTTAACATTTGCGGCACGCAACGGAGGTTTGCCCAGTTGTTTGTACGTGTCGTGATTGAGCAACGAAACTGCAGCTCCGGTATTGAGCTGGAATGGTATGACCATTCCATTAAAATCCAAATCTACAAAAAGTTTATTGTCCTGCTGACGACAAGAGCAACTGTCTCGTGCAATTTGAACTGATACAGGTACAGCATCACTTGCTAATTGACGTGATTTCCGGCGACGTCGACGCACACTTTGTGTGGGACGAACACTGTCACTGTTTGAGAAAGTGGCACTGGACGGGGTGGAATTCACTACATGAATGTCCATGGGCGAAGGTCCACGAGCCTGAGTGTCCTTGGTTCGATTCCGGCGCGAAGCAAAAGGCCTGGAATGGTTGTGATTGTCTGATCTGAGCTTTTTCTGGCAAACACTTTGAACATGTCCTTTCTTATTACAGAAAAAGCAAATAGCTTGGCGTGACGAGCAATTTTCACGCGAATGTCTAGTAGCACACCGCGGGCATGATTTTACTGCAGTTGTATGCTGTCGCGGCACACCTGGTTTAGAGCGTAGTGGCAGCTGCGTGGACGTGCGCGAGGGCAGTTTACCGGGCCGTGCAGCGCGCCCGGCGGGCTGGTTAATGTTACACACGGCTGGCGAAGTTGCAAATGATTCCTGAGCAAAGTGAAGTGTGTCTTGTCTATCTAATGTGTCTATCACTTGCTGAAGGGAGGGATTAACTAGTTTCAAAATCTGTTCCCATATACGAACATCAGAAACGTTTTGTGCAATTGCATCACGGATCATTGTATCTGAATAAGGGAGTCCACATTCACACTCAAAAGCACAATCCCTTGTAAGGCCTTGCAATGTTGCAACCCACTCCCTATTAGTTTGACCGGCCGTACGTTTTGTACGAAAGAACGTATACCTTTTTGCAACTACATTAACTGTTTCCTTGAAATAGGCATCTAAAGCAGACAAAAGTTCTTCGTAGGACAGAGTTGCTACGTCGCATTGGGGAAATAATTTCACTATCACACGGTACGTTTGCACCCCTACACATGCCAATAAATGAGGCTGCCGCTCGTTACCTTGAATTCTGTAGGCGGCGAGATGAAATCCAACCTGGCGTGACCACTCCGTCCATGTTTCCTTAGCTGGGTCAAACGGCCTAAAAGGCGGTGCAACTGTGAGTTGTGGCTGTGGTAGTAGTAGAGCGGTGGCTGCCGCATCGTTGTGCAGTTCACGTTGACCCTGGACGAGCCGTCCAAGGGCATCCAATAACGCCTGCGTCTGCTGATTCTGCAAGTGATAAAATTCGGACAGTACATCTGGCGAAGCCATGACACAAGTAAATGTAAGCAATTTGAAAGAACAAGACCCTTTCCGTTGACTTGTCGCCAAAAATTGTTGTGTCTAGACAAGACAGCCTAGACACAATGAGAGGAAGCCGAAAGGCACGCGCTAAGTTAAAAAAGGAGGGCGTGAGGTCTGAAACAGGATACGTAATGATTGCTTGTGTGTTGTGCCTGGTGCAACTTTGTTTTCTTTATGGTAAATAGTGATCTATCTTTCCCTGCACACACACAGAGAAAAAAAACTGCCAAGTCCAGCAGCTAGGGGCAAGCTGCTGGAGTTGGTAGTCATATGTGTGTGACATGTGCTTGCCTGTGTGTATGAATGCGTGTGTTTCTCTGTATCTCTTTTGCTGATGAAGGCTGTGGCCGAAAGCTTTGTGTAAGTGCCTTTTTAATTGTGCCTGTCTACAATGTAACATGTCTCCTTTACAGTAAGCAGCAATCTATGTTTTCCTATATTTTTCATTTACACAGATGTAATTAACAAATCAGAGTCTATTTATTCCAGAGAAGTGACAGTTTGTTCATGACAGTTCAGCACAAATCTGATTTTTTATATACAGCAAGGCTACCTATAAATTATTCTGTGTGCCAGTATTCATGCTGACTATAGGGATTCACACTGATCATGTGTAATTTGACACCTGGTCCTGTAAAGTTACTTCTGCTCAACGTGAAAAATTCTCCAATTCACATTTTGTAATTAACCTTAACATATCAAATAATGCACCCTTCGATATAACTGCTTATTGTCCACTTCCCATCACTCTATTCCCAATGTCAACCCAGCTGACCTCTACTTCTAATCCAAAAACCATGGTTGACTCAATGTTTGCTATTGCAAGCTATTGCTATTGCAACACAAAAGTGCCAGAGGCACCAGTAATGATATACAATTAAAAATACTAGAAAGTAAGGCACACCGGTTAGTACATGCTAAGACAAACACTACAAGTGTCTAAGACACTGCGCTCTCACACAACAAGTACGAGGTCTGAATACATTCCAGTTATGATACACTAAACTGTTTCATTCACAGTGGCTATATACATACTCTCTCCCCAATAAACAGAATAGTTATAACTCAATTGTTCACAAGTGTATATTATGACTCTTGCCACAGCCACGCAGTCAGTATGCCACAGGCGTGCCATAGAAAGCGATCAGGTTCAATTCCTTGTAGAGCCGGGAAATTCTGCTCGGTGGACGGACTGGAATAGAGTACACTCTGCTTGTAGTTCCAGCTGAGGAGATACTCAAGTGAGAAGTAGTGTCTTCAACTTCTGGAAGTTGATAACAGCCTGGAGAGTTGTATACTGACCCCCTAACTCTCCATAGATTTATAGTAGAGGACATCTCTCGAAGAGCATTGCGTGGTCTTCTGGGCCCAATGCAGAGTTCGTTTATCTATGTATATTGTATATCACCACTTGTACACACTCATCAGCACAGTATCATATTGTCTCTTCACGTGGCAAATTTTTGTTCCCTTGTTTCCAGACTATCATTACTTGTACCACACATATTCCACACGGTTTATGCTCACTCCTTCAATGATACTTCCTATCCTCCTCTAGTGTGCGAGTTGTCCCTGCTTTCCTGCGTGTTTCTTGGTTTAAACACCCTTGTTTCAAAAGAGAGTGACAGCTTAGATACAGTCTTGTCAACATTTTGTAATTTTATTTAGCAATTATTGTTTGAGCCTTATAGGCGAATGTCACAAGATATTGTCAACCACTGGATTCACTAGATTGGAATGGGGTTCATGGTAACTTATCAATTCATTTTTTAAGTTGCTGTTATCTTTTTCATCCTATCTTGGACTAGCTTTTCCATACTCCCACTCTATTTTACGTAGCCAAACAGTTATCTGCCCTTGCAAACTTGCTCCTTTACTACCAAGTTAACTAATACTGGGCAGCCTAACAGAAGTTCCAATATCCAGTCTTTCACCACAATTCACCTACACACACTTTTCACTCATTGATTTTCTTTTTTCAATGTCATAAATATTTTGCTTTCACAGACTGCTGTGCTTTGAACATAAAATTGTAGGAACATCTGCCTCACATGTCACTTTTTTTTTTTTTTTTTTTTTTTTTATTAAAGAATATGTTCCTTGCTTATTCCTATTTGCTTCTGATACATTTCCATTCTCACTTTTATTTTCTTTTGATCCATTTCTTTTTTCTTTGATAGACAAGTCAAACAACAATGGCAATATGTTGCAGCCCCCTGTGTTTCACCCTACTTACTACGAACTTACTTTTCTTAGCTTCCAATTTTATTAGTCATTTGGTTTTTAAGATACTTAAATTAATTGTTTGACCCTGTATTTTTATATCTTATTTTACCTTCGGTTGATAAAGGATTTCTGGTATGCTCACAAAGAGAGAGCTGATTTTCCCACCCCTCACCCCCCTTACTTTGTCCGGAAACAAACTTATCGCCAAGTATCTTGCAGTTTTTTTCCTATTATTAATCTCTTAGTCTAGTCATCAATTTAAAAGTGTCAGTTGTTGGTCCCATTGTCTAATAATTTGTACATTTATACACATGAAGTTCCAATTTTTATTTGGAACATATAGACTCTGATAATCATGAATCACAGTTCAAATGGCTCTGGGCACTATGGGACTTAACATTTGAGCCAAGGCAGGATTCAAACCTGCGACCGTAGCAGTCGCGCAGTTCTGGACTGAAGCGCCTAGAACCGCTCGGCAACGGTGGCTGGCGAATCATAGTTACCATCACACGGACAGAAATACTGTATTAACTTTAATACAACATAGGGACATAGCTAAAAATGTCTTTACATAATTTCCAGTTCTGACTACTTTCCTTTAATTTAATCTAACAAATAGGTTAGTGTAACATGATGTTGACAGAGGCAAATTATATATACTCACAAATTATTTAGCTAGAGGTATCTGGTTTGTATGTCTGGGAGGGAGGAGGGTGCAAGCTGAAAACTTCAAGAAAAGATTACTCATTTCATACCTGCTGGATTTAACTGCAGTTTATCTCTTCCATATACCAACCACATACCTAATGTGCATGGCAAACAGTTTGGAAGTATTATTCTATACTCAGCATTTGGAACTATCAGTTCCTTCATGAGAGAGGAAAGAGGGATAAGTTTCTGAAGGTCTGAAAGGTCACTCGGACTCCACAACTAATGTGAGGACAAGAGGAACAAATGTGTCTATAAGAAGTTTTGGAATTTCACCTCCTGAAGGTAAAATACTGATCAGTCTGTCAGTCTTCTAGTAATTTTATGGTTTCCTCGCATGAATTTTCACTTGGACATGATTATTCTATGTTTCATCACTCACCTGAGAGATATCTCTGAATTCCCAAAGAGACACACCTTCAAATTGCCATCAGCTGTTATCGGTAAACGGTTGCACGTGCCACAGAAGTGTTCACTCATTGAGGTAATAAATCCCACACGTCCCTTGAAGCCCGGGACATGGTATGCCTGCAAAAAGAAATTGTAAGAAAATAGGTACTGCTGTTGTGAAAATACTATAAATGTGTTGCTCACCAAGTGGAGGAAGGAGAAAATGTGCATTAAGGGGAGTTTGAACGCCCTATCCTGACAATGTTACATTTAGTGACTTAACTTCCCCGTACTTCAGGAACAACTGTAGCCATTGACAAGAAACTTTTACAGGACATTAAACTATATGTTCTGAGTCTTACAATAATTGCATTTCAGCCACTGCTTTTGGAAATACAATTTTTTAATTACACAGTTAAAATTTTGTGTACCTTTTTGTATGTTATTCTAAATAATTTTATTTATACATAACATTATGTTTTTCTTTTAGTTCAGAAGACTCAGGATACATATGTCATTACTCCCTGAAAATTTGAATTCGCTACTTGCCGTAGTTTCGGAGATTTAGGGAAAAATGCAAGAGAAAATGTAAATTTTCAGGAAGAGTTTTTAAAGTTTCAATAGACTGTAACTCAATATATGCTTAACATTTTATTTTTAGTCACTCAGAAGCACCCTGCACCATACTGTATATCATCCTCTTGATCTTTTTTAAGTTTTTTTTTTTTTCTTCTTTCTGGACTCCGTAGTGGCCAACTGTGCTGCATACTCTGCTTTACCAGTGCAAACCTTGTCCATCCCTTCAAATTCTCTGATGCAGTTTGCTCCAGAATTAATTCCCATATGTTGTAGCACTTTCACGCTACCAATGTTGCCATCATTAAAAGCAATAACAGCATGACTGACCCCCACTTTAGTGTCTTCATTACAAGAAAAAAATTTTTTGGTCTACATCTACATCTACATCCATACTCCTCAAGCCACCTGATGGTGTAGGCTACCTTGAGTACCTCTATTGGTTCTCCCTTCTATTCCAGTCTCGTATTGTTCGTGGAAAGAAGGATTGTCAGTATGCCTCTGTGCGGGCTCTAATCTCTCTCATTTTATCCTCATGGTCTCTTCGTGAGATATACGTAGGAGGGAGAAATATACTGCTTGACTCCTCAGTGAAGGTATGTTCTCGAAACTTCAACAAAAGCCCATACCGAGCTACTGAGCGTCTCTCCCACAGAGTCTTCCACTGGAGTTTATCTAACATCTCCGTAATGCTTTCATGATTACTAAATGATCCTATAACGAAGCATGCTGCTCTCTGTTGGATCTTCTCTATCTCTTCTATCAACCCTATCTGGTACAGATCCCACACTGCTGAGCAGTATTCAAACATTGGGGGAACAAGTGTACTGTAACCTAATTCCTTTGTTTTTGGATTGCATTTCCTTAGGATTCTTCCAATGAATCTCAGTCTGGCATCTGATTTACCGATGATCAACTTTATATGATCATTCCATTTTAAATCACTCCTAATGCATACTCCCAGATAATTTATGGAATTAACTGCTTCCAATTGCTGACCTGCTATATTGTAGCTAAATGATATGGGATCTTTCTTTCTATGTATTCGCAGCACATTACACTTGTCTACATTGAGATTCAATTGCCATTCCCTGCACCATGCATCAATTCGCTGCAGATCATCCTGCATTTCAGTGCAATTTTCCATTGTTGCAACCTCTCGATATACCACAGCATCATCCGCAAAAAGCCTCAGTGAACTTCTGATGTCATTCACAAGGTCATTTATGTGTATTGTGAATAGCAACGGTCCTACGACACTCCCCTGCAGCACACCTGAAATCACTCTTACTTCGGAAGACTTCTCTCCATTGAGAATGACAGGCTGCGTTCTGTTATCTAGCAACTCTTCAATCCAATCACATAATTGGTCTGATAGCCCATATGCTCTTACTTTGTTCATTAAATGATTGCGGGGAACTGTATCGAACACCTTGCGGATGTCAAGAAACACAGCATCTACCTGGGAACCCGTGTCTATGGCCCTCTGAGTCTCGTGGACGAATAGTGCGAGCTGGGTTTCACACGATCGTCTTTTTCGAAACCCATGCTGATTCCTACAGAGTAGATTTCTAGTTTACAGAAAAATCATAATACTCGAACATAATACATGTTCTAAAATTCTACAACTGATCGACATTAGAGATATAGGTCTATAGTTCTGCACATCTGTTCGACGTCCCTTCTTGAAAACGGGGATGACCTGTGCCCTTTTCCAATTCTTTGGAACGCTACGCTCTTGTAGAGACCTACGGTACACTGCTGCAAGAAGGGGGGTAAGTTCCTTCGCATACTCTGTGTAAAATTGAACTGGTATCCCATCAGGTCAGCGGCCTTCCCTCTTTTGAGTGATTTTAATTGTTTCTCTATCCCTCTGTCATCTATTTCAATATCTACCATTTTGTCATCTGTGCGACAATCTAGAGAAGGAACTACAGTGTAATCTTCCTCTGTGAAACAGCTTTGGAAAAAGACATTTAGTATTTCGGCCTTCAGTCCATCAGCCTCTGTTTCAGTACCTTTTTGGTCACAGAGTGTCTGGACATTTTGTTTTGATCCACCTACCGCTTTGACATAAGAGCAAAATTTCTTAGGATTTTCTGCCAAGTCAGTACATAGAACTTTACTTTCGAATTCATTTAACGCCTCTCGCATGGCCCTCCTCACATTACATTTCACTTCACGTAATTTTTGTTTGTCTGCAAGGTGTTGGCTACGTTTATGTTTGCTGTGAAGTTCCCTTTGCTTCCGCAGCAGTTTTCTAACTCGGTTGTTGTACCACGCTGGCTCTTTTCCATCTCTTACGATCTTGCTTGGCACATACTCATCTAACGCATATTGTACGATGGTTTTGAACTTTGTCCACTGATCCTCAACACTATCTGTACTTAAAACAAAACTTTTGTGTGAGGTGTTAGGTACTCTGATGTCTGATTTTTGTCACTTTTGCTAACCAGAAAAATCTTCGTACCTTTTTTTAATATTTCTATTTACGGCTGAAATCATCGCTGCAGTAACCGCTTTATGATCGCTGATTCCCTGTTCTGCGTTAATTGTTTCAAATAGTTCGGGTCTGTTTGTCACTAGAAGGTCTAATATGTTATCGCCACGAGTCAGTTCTCTGTTTAACTGCTCAAGGTAGTTTTCAGATAAAGCTCTTAAAAAATTTCACTGGATTCTTTGTCCCTGCCACCCATTATGAAAGTTTGAGTCTCCCAGTCTATATCCGGCAAATTAAAATCTCCACCCAGAACTATAACATGGTGGGCAAATCTACTCGAAATATTTTCCAAATTATCCTTCAGGTGCTCAGCCACAACAGCTGCTGAGCCAGGGGGCCTATAGAGACATCCAATTACCTTGTCTGAGCCTGCTTTAACCGTGACCTTCACCCAAATTATTTCACATTTCGGATCTCCATCAATTTCCTTCGATACTATTGCACTTCTTATCGCATTAAACATGCCTCCCCCTTCACTGTCCAGCCTGTCTCTGCGGTATACATTCCAATCTGAGTATAGAATTTCATTACTGTTTACATCTGGTTTCAGCCTACTTTCTGTCCCTAGTACTATGTGGGCATTGTGACCGTTTATTAATGAGAGCAGTTCTGGGACCTTTCTATAGACGCTCCTGCAGTTTACTATTAGCATACTAATATTGTTATTCCCTGCTGCATTTTGTCTACTCCTACCTTGCCGCATCTCAGGAGGTGTCTTGTCGGGCCTAGGGAGGGAGTTCTCTAACTTAAAAAACCCACATGTGCACTCCACACATACTCCGCTACCCTTGTAGCCGCTTCCTGCATGTAGTGCACGCGTGACCTATTCAGGGGGACCCTACATTTCTGCACCCGATAGCGGAGGTCGAGAAATTTGCACCCCAGATCTCCGCAGAATCGTCTGAGCACCTGGTTTAAGCCTTCCACTCGGCTCCAAACCAGAGGACCACTATCGGTTCTGGGAACGATACAACAAGTAGCTAGCTCAGATTCCACCCCGCGAGGCTTTCCGCCTACACCAACTCCGCTAACTGCCTGTACGAACTGAGGATGACCTCTGAACCCATACGGCAGGAGTCATTGGTGCCGACATGAGCAACAATTTGCAGTCGGGTGCACCCAGTGCTCTCTATCACTGCCAGCACGGCCTCCTCCACATCTCGGATGAGACCCCCGGCAAGCAGACAGAGTGAACACTGACCTTCTTCCCCGACCTTTCCGCTATTTCCCTAAGGGGCTCCATCACCCGCCTAACGTTGGAGCTCCCAATAACTAATATACCCCTCCCCCCATGTGCCTGCTCGGACCTTGCTGAAGGAGTGGCCACATGTCCACTCACAGGCAGAACGGGCGATGCCACACGGCCAGCCTCCACACTGACCCTCAGCCTCATGCGCCGCGAATGCCGCTGAACCCGCCACTCCCCTTGGGAAGAGGGTGGCCCAACCGTGCCCGGTAGCCGCAAAGATGTCGTGACAGCAGGGTCAGTGGGTGAAGCATGTAATGTAACACCTGGGGTGTACCATGCAGCGCACCAGACTCCCCACTGCCGCTACACTCTGAGGCAGCAGCCTGAAGATGGCTAACCGCGGCTTCAACACATTCAGCTGTTTGCGAACAGTGGCCAGCTCCTCCTGTGTCCGTACACAGCAGTCACACATCCTATCCATCATAAGAAATCAATTTACTGTAGAGAGTTAATCAACTTATAACTAGACTGCTAATTCACTAAAGGCGGCTGATAGTTGACTAAACTGTGGTTACTAGACACTTCCTGTAGAAAACAATGAAAATAGCACTACCTGTCTCTGGACTGTATTGAAAACAAACACTAGCACTACTGGCACTATGGCTGACTAAACGGACTCTCTCTGACTGTATTCAAAACAAACACGAAATCTATGGAACACTATTACTAGCACCTGACAATTAAAGCTTCCTAAAAGCAAAAACACACGGAAAAGGAAGTGACAAGTAAGAAAAATAGAGTTAATACTTCAATTAGCATAGCTCGCTGCACAGCAGACGTGATGCAGATGGCAGTTACAACGACACTGACACAATAAGATTATTGAACGACTCACTGGGATTTTGAGTCTGACAATGCAGACACTTCTTCAATAATTCAGGATTGCCAGGTCTCTGTAAACAGGTTTTATGATATCCACAACTGCTGCTGGGATAGAATGTTTATGGCTGTATGACCTGTTTGAGTACTGGGCATTGCGGTAATTGCACCATGAACCAGATCTAGGAGGGCAAAGATGGTGTACTGGTTTATCATCAGCTGACAGTCTCTGGAAGAAGGTAGCCCATACTGCCTGCTTCATTTTCAACAAATCCTCAGTATTATTTCTAATGGCAATCTCATAATACTGTTGTAGTTCATCAATCATGTTGTCTGTCAGCCTGCTTCTTATGGTCTTACCACCTGAAAGTTTCTTGTCTCTCAAACTTTGTTTCAACTTCCTCAATCTGGTATCCATCCTCTTCTGGACATGAGCAACACATTCCAGTTCTGTGATAAGCTTCTCACCATAAGGCTGAGTGGCTACTACACTGTTATATGCATTTGAGTCTGCATAACCTAAGAACTTAGTGTAACACACTCCCCTTTAGTTTACAGATCGATTATAAATTTCAACAGCTGCACAGGCCTCCGTACGACTAGTTGTCCTTCATAATTTCTGTCACAGATATGCCCTTCTTCATTCCCTGATTTATACTTATAACAATGTTTGGTTAAAATCTGGAAATCTATTAGCTTTCCAGTATCAACACTGGTCACTGTAGCAACAGAATTCTTAGAACTGCAGTTGCCCTTCTACCAAGTGCCCCAAAAGCTACTGATATGACAATCATACCATCGTTTATTTCAGCAGCTTCATTTGTAGCACCCTTAATTGACTCACATGCAGTGGATTTCACAGCAGCTCCAATAAATCCTGCATACTTGTCCATTTTACAAAGTGGGCGTGGCATATACATCACGACACACATTGTTTCTGCTGCAGTGTGTCCTTTGCCAATAGCTCTCAATCCATAAAACCACCTAACATTTATGTCAAAATAATTATCTTTACACTTATCAGAATTCCAAAATGAATGAGTGTATTTACAAATGGCAGAATTAATGGTAAGTTTCCTGGCTAGTCCATTTGATACCTCAATGTCTTCATGTAAACTAACTGGCCCTCCACATACATACAGCACACACATTCACATAACACCCCTGTTAGGATGTGTAAATGTATCAGAATATAACCTAACCTACCGTTTACATGAGTTTTGTTTTGAGATAACTGTGTTATCACTATGTATTATTTTAATCTTCGAAGCACTAATGGGTGTTTCGCTAGATACTCATGAGTTTGCCAGTATTTCATTGTCTGCAACTTCACACACCACATGCTGAACACAATGTTTCTCTTTATTCAAAAATTTATTACCATGAAACCCACATTTCTTAAAAACACTTCATTTTGGAGTCATACTTTTTGAGAGATTTACCAGTCTATTCATCACTTCTCCTCGGAAAAACGTTAGCACTTTGATATACAAAGCATGTTTATACTATGAAAAGATACGATACTATTTTTGACAGTGCTACCAATGCAAACACATAATTTAACCTTTATAACACAGCAATCCACAGCTTTCTACAGGGTAGTCCATTGATAGTGACCGGGCCAAATATCTCACGAAATAAGCATGAAATGAAAAAACTACAAAGAACGAAATTCGTCTAGCTTGAAGGGAGAAACCAGATGGCGCTATGGTTGGCCTGCTAAATGGCACTGCCATAGGTCAAACTCATATCAACTGCATTTTTTAAAAATAGGAGCCCCCATTTTTTATTACATATTCATGTAGTACGTAAAGAAATGTGAATGTTTTAGCTGGACCACTTTTTCACTTTGGGATAGATGAAGCTGTAATAGTCAAAAATGGTTCAAATGGCTCTGAGCACTATGGGACTTAACTTCTGAGGTCATCAGTCCCCTAGAACTTAAAACTACTTAAACCCAACTAACCTAAGGACATTACACACATCCATGCCCAAGGCAGGATTCGAACCTGCGACCGTAGCGGTCGTGCGTTTCCAGACTGTAGCGCCTAGCACCGCTCAGCCACTTCGGCCAGCTGCTGTAATAGTCACAAACATATAAGTATGTATATCACATAACTTTCCGCCAGTGCGGACGGTATTTGCTTCGTGATACATTACCCGTGTTAAAATGGACCGTTTACCAATTGCGGAAAAGGTCGGTATCGTGTTGATGTATGGCTATTGTGATCAAAATGCCCAAGGGGCGTGTGCTATGTATGCTGCTCGGTATCCTGGACAACATCATTGAAGTGTCGGGACCATTCGCCAGATAGTTACATTATTTAAGGAAACAGGAAGTGTCCAGTCACATGTGAAACATCAACCATGACCTGCAACAAATGATGATGCCCTAGTAGGTGTTTCAGCTGCTGGGGCAGCTAATCCACACATCAGTAGCAGACAAATTGCGCGAGAATTGGGAATCTCAAAAACGTCGGTGTTGAGAATGCTACATCAACATTGATTGCACCCGTACCATATTTCAATGCACCAGGAATTGCATGCCAATGACTTTGAATGTCATGAACAGTTCTGCCACTGGGCACAAGAGAAATTACGAGACGATGAAAGATTTTTTGCATGTGTTCTATTTAGCGATGAAGCATCATTCACCAACAGCGGTAACCTAAACCGCCATAATATGCACTATTGGACAACGGAAAATCTACGATGGCAGCGACAAGTGGAACAGCAGCGACCTTGGCAAGTTAATGTATGGTGTGGCATTAAGGGAGGAAGGTTAATTGGCCCCCATTTTATCCATGGCAATCTAAATGGTGCAATGTATGCTGATTTCCTGCGTAATGTTCTACCAATGTTACTACAAGATGTTTCACTGCATGACAGAATGGCGATGTACTTCCAACATGATGGATGTCCGGCACATAGTTTGCGTGCGGTTGAAGCAGTATTGAATAGCACATTTCATGACAGGTGGATTGGTCATCAAAGCACCATACCATGGCCCGCACGTTCACCGGAACTGACGTCCCAGGATTTCTTTCTGTGGGGAAAGTTGAAGGATATTTGCTATCGTGATCCACCGACAATGCCTGACAACATGCGTCAGTACATTATCAATGCATGTGCGAACATTACGGAAGGCAAACTACTCACTGTTGAGAGGAATGTCATTACACGTATTGCCAAAGGCATTGAGGTTGACAGACATCATTTTGAGCATTTATTGCATTAATGTGGTATTCACAGGTAATCACGCCGTAACAGCATGCGTTCTCAGAAATGATAAGTTCACAAAGGTACATGTATCACATTGGAACAACCGAAATAAAATGTTCAAATGTACCTAGGTTCTGTATTTTAATTTAAAAAACCTACCTGTTACCAACTGTTCATCTAAAATTATGAGACATATGTTTGTGACTATTACAGTGCCATCTATCACAAACTGAAAAAAGTGGTCCAACTAAAACATTCATATTTCTTTATGTATTACACGAATATGTAATAAAAAATGGGGTTCCTATTTTAAAAAACACAGTTGATATCAGTTTGAGCTATGGCAGTGCCTTATAGCAGGCCAACCATTGCGCCAGCTGGTTTCCCCCTTCGAGCTAGACAAATTTCGTTCTTTGTAGTTTTTTCGTTTGACACTTATTTCGTGAGATATTTGGCCCGGTCACGATCAATGGACTACCCTGTATATAAAAAATTACCGATTTTATTAGGTCTTGAAGTAATGCATGTAAAAATTTTAACATTTTCAACTGGTGTAGATTATATTTTAGAAAATAAAATAAAATACTTCTCACGCAAGTTTATAAGTAATATACATATCATTTTATTTGGAAAATGGCAAATTTTATAATCAGATAAAAACCCGAAAAAGTGAAAAAGAATGTTTTCCCCTTCTAACTTCCCTTAAAGTTATGGAAATGTGTAAGCTTTCGGAGCCAGTGGCTTCTTCTTCTGGCAGAAACAATAAGGGGAAGGAAAAGGGAAGAAAGAAAAGGATTGTCAAGGGTTAGGAAATGGGGAGAGTTGCAGAAAAGCTGCAGAGAAACCCAGGCCAGGACAGACTTACTGAATGGGATGAGAAATATGTAACTAAACCAGTCTATCTCTCATACCACCAGCAGATGTGAAGTATTCTTGTGATTGGTAGTAAGTCATAAACATTAAATTATTTTCAATGTATGTTCATACGTAATACTGCACGTACCTTTGAGGTATCATTGGGCCCATTGGGAAGAGGATCAAAATTAGGCCACTGCTTTCTAATTATTTGGAGCATTTCACAAAATGAGACCATCTTCCCATCATTCCATTTGTTGCCGCTGAAAGGCATGTACTCGATAAATCTTACATCAACATTTTTCTCTTTTGTTAACTCCACAAAACTGCACACTTCATCTTCATTAAAACCTCGCATTACAACACAATTTATCTGTGGAAGAAAGACACCATTAAAAACTTGGTATCAGATAAAGCATGGTTTAAACAGAGTTTGAAAGACTTTTTGATAGATAACTCATCCTACTCTATAGATGAATATCTTAACAGTGGCTGTTAGGCCAGCTTAAATAAGAATGTCTGTTAGATTTCAGTTCTGAGAGCACTTTGCCATAACAGTCAAGATTATGTACTTTTTGTTTGATAAATTTATTAATAGTGCATAACGATGTTTCAGTCTGACAGCGTATCAATTCTGAAAATATTAGCTGTTCCAGTTTGTATTGTATTCACCTAGTTTGACAATCTCCTGACAAATGATCAGGGTATTCAAATGTTTTATATTTTTTATGTTATACTTTCTGGCATGTTACTCACCCATGAGAATCGTCTCATGTTTTGGGTCTTGGAACAAAAGCTGAATCTAATCTAATCTAACCTACAAAATAATGGTTCTACAAGTCTGTAGTTATATTTGTATACCTCACTGATTCTGTTAAATTAATCTTTTTCTCTCTTTTTAGAGAATGTCTGAATTTATCTTAGCATGCCAAGCTGTTAACCTTCTTAACAATTTATGAAAATTAAACTACATACATCTCCAATCTTTTTCCCCACTCCAACGCACACATCTTTTGCTGAAGGTATTATTTTAACTATTACATGAAATTAAGAAGCTTTCTTGAAACTGTGCTGCCATTTGTGAAACAAAGTTGAAAGTGTTCTCAAGATAAAAGGTCTTCACAAAAGGAGCATTTAGTATCTGTGCAGGTGGTAATACTGACAGCCATCATATAAACAAGCCCAAATGGTAGAACATCCTGCTTTACACATACACGCAATGGCAGAAAAAAGGAAAAGAGCACACCTTTCATTCAAGCATTGAATATATAAACTGATGAGACAAAACACTATGACCTCCTGTTTGATAATGTGTTTGTCCACTGTTGGAACACAATACAGCAGTGATTTTGTGTGGGACAAGTTCAACAAATTTCAGGTATGTTCCCAGCATTATGTGAGGTATGTTCCCAGCATTATGCAGCACCGCATGTCTAAGCACAGGTCATGTAATTCCCATAAATTGGAGATCAGTGGTTTCTGGGTGCAGAACTGGTATCTGATAGCATTGCAGATGTATTCCATCAGATTCAGAAGGGGTGAATTTGATTCTGGCCTCGTGACACTGAAAGTCATATTGTTGAAACATGTCACCTTCATTAGGGACAGGGTGCGGACAGTGCACAATAATGTTCACACAGAACAAAGCTGTTATGGAGCCTTCAGTTACTACCACAGGACCCATAGAAGACCAGGTGAATGTCCTCCATAGCATAATATTGCTCCCACTGGCCTAAGTCTGTAGCAAAGTGCACCTTTCAAGCACCAATTCACTCTGTTGACAGTGTATGTGCACAAAACCGTCACGCAGGTGTAATGCGAAACTCGAATGATTCAACCAGATGACACATTTCTATTGATTCACTGCCCAATCTCAATGCTCCTGAGCCACAGAAATTGTAATTCAACTGTGTTGTCAACATGGGAACATACAGGGGTTGTCTGCAGCAGAGCCCTATGTTTAACAATGTGCAATGGATGGTGTGCTCTGAAATACTCGTGCTTCCACCAGCACTGTGTAGCTTCCTCAGCTGAATGTCATCTTTTTCAAAGGAACCATCCCAGAATTTGTCTTAAATCATTTAGGGAAATCAAGGAAAACCCAAATTTTGGTGGCCCGATGGGACTCGGGTCCGTTGTCCTCTCGAAGGCAAGTCCACTGTTTGACCACTGTGGTGGCATGACCTAGTCTTAATTAAGCCAGAAAATCTTGGGAAATGCTGACAGATTTAAGATATAACAATTTAAAGCAATCCTTTCATGAATTTCACTACAATTTTCTGCTCTTTTGAAAAACAATTTCTTTTGACTGTTTTGATGTTGTTTAGTATGTTTAAATAATGATGGCAGTCTCTATAAAAGGGCAGTTCGGCTTTTAAGTTTAGTTATACTGTTTTAAACTACATCCTTCATCTATTTGTCCACCCAGAAGTGCTATAGGATGTAACTTGAAGACTATGGTGAGGTGGTGGGGGACAGTCATGTGTTGAGGAGGAGGTGCTGCCAGAAATGAAGTGTGTGAGGTGACGTTATTGACACTGCATACAGGGAGAATAAAAATACTCTATTCCATATTCATTCACAATCTACGTCTGCCCCCATATGGTTTTACTTTTCTCCAATAAGAAAAAAGAAATTGTCAGTAACTGTCTCTATAAGGTCTTAAAAGGAAACAAACAATAGAAAATCTAGGCTGGAATAATGACCATATTATAAAAAAGATACATTGCTATTCACTGTACACAGGAAATGTTAGGTCACAGACAAGCACAACAAAAAGACTACTAAACACGTAAGCATTCGATCAGAAAGTCTTCTTCGTAAGTGGACAAAACACACACACACACACACACACACACACACATATGAATGTTGTTTCTCCCATGATGCGCAGTTGCTCCCAGTCTGGCCCTAGCAGCCAGAGACCGTGGTCATGTATGTGTGATCTGCATTTGCACGCATGTGTGTGTGTGTGTGTGTGTGTGTGTGTGTGTGTGTGTGTGTGTGTGTGTGTGTGTGTGTGGGAAGGGGGGGGGGGGGAGGTTTGCACCAAAAGCTTACGTGTTTAATGGGTGGTGTATTTTTTTTTTTTTTCCCCCTGCCTGCAACACAACATCTACACTATACAGTGAGTGCCAATCTATCGTTTTCATAATACTGTCGTTACCACCTTGCCAAGAGGCATATTGTGGAGTAATCCGAAGGGCTCTACTAATTTGTACAAGAGGAAGGAGAGCACAATCTCAATGTAAGTTTTTAGAAAACTGGTATGTGCATTACTTCTGCAAACCTTTCAGAAAGGACACAGTATGCACTTCATCCAGCAAGATGAGTAATAAACAATATTAGCAATACTGCATCAAACTTGTTCACTTTCATCTTTGGATTAAACATTCGATTTCAGAGAGTACAGAATTTGGCAGAATCAAATTTTGGGGATATGTGGAACTGGGACGACGGCATATTTTTTACCCATTCACAAACTAAGCACTGCTGATTGCTACTTTTATTGTGTCTGCTGCTGCAATGCATATATGAAACTGTAAGTGCAGCATCTATGATGGAATAAAATGTTATACAAATGAAACAAACAGGCACAGTGAAATAGAGTAGTATGGCTCATCATTTCGGTCTCACAGATTAGCAGGTGTTGACTTGAAAGATAATACTTAAGAAGTTGAATCCAAAGGAGAGGATGTACCGTATTTACTCAAATGTAAGCCGCATTTTTTCTGGTTTTTGTAATCCAAAAAACCGCCTGCGGCTTAGAATCGAGTGCAAAGCAAGTGGAAGTACTGAAAAATGTCGGTAGGTGCTGCCACAACTAACTTTTGCCGTCGAATATATGTAGCGCTACACAGGCATGCTTCGTAGGCACAAAGATAAATACTTGCGCCAAAACCTCTGCGTCAGTAAATAAATTAAAAAAAAACGGTGGAAGACGATTTTCATACATTATCCAACGAAGTAAATATAAATTCCGTATTGTTCATCTTCGAATGTAGCAGAACTTCAATGTATTACGAAAATCCGACTGGCAAGACTGTTTCGGATGTTTGTCAATATGGCCAACTCTACGTTCTGAATTTTTTCCTACCTGTGAGAAGAGATGGTTGCTTATAGGAACCTGATGAAATGTGAATCACATGCAGTATTCTCTTCATCATAAGAGTAATACGAATATAAACATGTTGCCACGTATTCTTTCGTGTTTGCTGCTATCTTATTTAAATCCTGTCTGCCTAATAAACTACGAAACTAGAGTGAGACAACAGCAAATGTGGAAGAATATACGTATCGTGTCATGTTTATATTCGTATTATTCTTATGCCTAATAGTGATACAGTCAGAACTGAAGCACGGCAACTGACTAGATTTTTAAATCTAAGATGACTCTAATTTCTGTGCAGAATTTGATGTACTAAAGAAGCGGCCGCAAAGATTTTCAAACGGAGATAAATTTTCGCCTAACTCTTGTTCAGAACATGTTCTATCATACGCAGTCTATTATTTGGTTCTTGTTGATCATTATCAAAGAAAGCAGCAGTGTAAGTAACAACAAATAGTCTCTTGCCATTGTTTCGCTAATGAGATGATTTCTCTCTCTTTTTTTTTTTTTTTTTTTAATTGTAGGCAGTGGTAGCGTGCATAAAAGCAAGCCATGCCGCGAGCAACGACAGGCCGCAAACACGCACTATCAGAATGCGACAAATAATGCATGACACAGTACAGTAATGTATTTTCAGCTTAGAGTGACATAAACGCCTATAACAAGGAAAACGGCACTTATCAGATCAAAGCAAAATAAGCAATGGATTCAAACCAGACGAAGCACGTGAAAAAGGAAGGGTACCAGTATAAATACGGACGGAGGGCCTGACGCATAGCAAAGGCTACCTGGTAAAGCTTAAGTGCTAAGCTTACGACTCGAACCAAACTACTGTAGCTGTATCGTCATTCATTCGACCTAAATTGTGTCTCATATTACAATGGACCGACTTTGTTTCGATTTGGAGGTGCAGCCTAAAACTTTTCTCTCCCCTTGAACTTCGAGTCTCAAATTTCAGGTGCGGCTTAGATTCGGGAATTTTTTTTTTTTCCTTCCTTTATTTCGAGTCTCATTTTTCAGGTTTGAGTGCAGCTTAGATTTGAGTAAATACGGTAGGTGGTATTTCACCTAATTCTGACTATGAAATAAAACAAAGTACGGCAGGGAGCTCTGACGAATCAAAGAGCAGCGATGAAGATTCTGATGAATAGTAAAGTATGAGTTAAGAAATAAGATGCTACTGAGATCGTAAATTTTTGTTGTGTTGATGAATCTGTTAACAAACATATTCAAAAATGCACTGAAACATTGGCACATGTAGTGTTGGGAGGTGATAAACTGTCATTACGGTTAGAGGAGCTATGTATTTCTTGCTGTTCTACTCCTACATGACACTGTATCTGAAGGTACAGAATGAATCTTCACTGGCTAGAGAAATGGGTAACACAATTTTACAAGTCTCTGCTGTCATGTAATCTCTTCAGGGAAATCATGACTGTACTACGATTCGGTTTGTGGTTGACAAGGTCAGAGTCATTAAGAAATGCAAGGCAGCTACCATGTCAGTCCTAGAAGAAAGAGACGTAGCAAACTGTCAAAGCATGTACATTCCCGGTCCATATGTTTGTGGTGATGTAATAACCAAGTAATACTGAAGTGTGATCCAAGTCGCACAAATATGGCTTTAATAATAACCTCCGAACAATATGCCTCTAAGGACTCAACAAGACACAGAACACTGATGTGCACATTACAAACTAGAATCACACAGAGAATCAGTCAGCACTGTTCCACACTAATATATGTGCGAGTCACCAGCAGATGGCATGGCAGCGACCGCGCCACACGCTTGGCTCCCAGAGACAGAATCCAGCAGCCAGCCTGCAATGATCAGTGGGTGACCAATTTAAAGACGCATGTACGGCAACACCACTCTCGGTGCACTCACACTGACATGTACTAGTAGCACGATACAGCAGTGATGAGCAGTAGTACCCCTCCTGTCTTGCGCGCCTTTTATCTGGCTCTACAATTTACTTTCCTAGACCCACACAAATGCCTGATCCTCCTAATTCAATTTGCTCTGCAGACTATTTAAAATTCACAAAGAAAAAGGAGCCAAAATTGCACTTTGTGTGCCAGTTACTTTCCAATACATTGCCACCAGCTGATCTTATTTAAGAATACTCAACTTTCGTAGCCATACTTACAGCACATCCTTTGCTTCCTGGCCTAAATCCAAGTTAACTACCAGCCCCCCTGCCCCGCCCCCCCACACACACACACGCCCCTGCCCCACCCCTCCCCCCCCCCTCTCCCCCTTCCCAATCAGCTAGTTGTGTGCTGTTATCTCACGTCACACCCTAGTCTATGAGTGCCCAGCTGTCTGTCGCCTGACCCCTCTACCTGCACCCCTAGCTAGCCCACAGATGGCTCCCCACTCTCCCACGAGCCACTAAATGCTGCCCTCCAAACCCCTCCCATCTCTCTCCATCCCTCACATTGCCTCAACCCACCCCATCCTACCCCACTCTAAAGCCCCACCTCACTCCAGAACACTCACCATGGGCCAGTAAAGAGCTGGCAGCTGAGCGACCACAACATAAGGAGACATGCATGTGCATGTGTGTGTGTGTGTGTGTGTGTGTGTGTGTGTGTGTGTGTGTGTGTGTGTGTGTGTACACGCGGGCGCATGTTTTCCCTACAGCTAGAAAAAGAAAGTGCATTCTGGAAGCTCGCCAAGCAACGTACCTTTTAGCTTGGAAGGTAGAAGACGAGGTACTGGTGGAAGTAAAGCTGTGAGTACGGGTCGTGAGTCATGCATGGATAGCTCAGATGGTAGAGCACTTGCCCACAAAAGGCAAAGGTCCCAAGTTTGACTCTTAGTCCGGCACACACTTTTAATCTGCCACGAAGTTTCATATCAGTGCACACTCCACTGCACAGTGAAAATCTCATTCTACAAACCTTTTGTTCGTGTGCCTATCAATGAGACAGTGCTTCTGCCTTTTGGTGAGCCATCTGCTTTATTCCTAAATAATTCGTAATTTTCAACAGAAACTTTCCGTACGTTATTATTGCATCCTACATTACAATATGCAATTTCCACAATATGTGGTCATCTGTGAATATAATGGGGGTAACAACTGTAGGAGACCAAAAACTGACTGCAGTAAGCAAGTTCAAGTTATTGTACGCTGTAGTAGTTACGCAGAGGTGAAGAGGGTCACACAGGATAGGCTAGCATGGGCAACTCCATGAAACCAATCTTCAGATGGAAGATCACAACAATAAAAACATTTGATTCAGCATACACCAGACTCCAAACAGCGTACACAACCTGTATGCTCAGAAACACAGAAAATCATATTGGTTCCATCAGCAGGAAACTTCAACCCGTAATTGTTATGGAACACTGCGGCGATTTTGTTCATTAATAAAACCCAAAACTGGGGAGTAATAAGAAAGTATTGTTGTAACTTCTTATCAACCTCATTACCAAAATACATATTAAGAAGACTGGTAAATTTTTATTTTAAAGGGGTCACTCCAAAGCGCCACGAAAGTATTTGAGCAATGTATAAAATTAGAGAATCAGTGCACAATATTGAAAGCCTATCTACATTATCTATATCTGCATGACTAGTCTGTAATTCACAATTGAATGCTGGCAGAGGGTTCAGAGAACCACCCTCAACCTATTTATCTACCATTCCACTCCCCTACAGCATTTGAGGAAAAACAAACACTTCAATATTTCCGTACAAGCTCTGATTTCTCTTATTTCATTACAATGATCATTTCTCCCTATGTAAGAGGGCTCTAACAAAATATTTTCACATTCGGAGGAGAAAGTTGATGATTGAAATTTTAAGAACCTGCTCCAGCAAAATGCTTTTGCTTTAATGACTGCCACCCCAATTCACATGTGATATCTGTGGCATGCACTTTCCTGTTTCCCAATAATACAAAATGAGCTGCCTTTCTTTGAACTTTTAAATGATGTCCTCTGTCAGTCCTATCTGGTAAGGATCCCACACCATGCAGAATACTCCAAAAGAGGACAGACAAGTATAGTTGTAGATAGTCTCTTTAGTAATCCTAATCTTCTAAATGTTTTACTATTAAATCACAGTCTTTTGTTTGCTTTGCCACCGCATTATCTATGCGAGCATTCCAATTTAAGTTATTTGTAAATGTAATTCCTAAGTATTCAGTAGACTTCACAGCCTTTAGATCTGTGTGAATTATCATGTAAACAAAATTTAGTAGATGCCTTTTACTACTCGTGCAGATGACATAAAAATTTTTATTATTTAAGGTCAGTTACCACTTTTTGCATCGTATGGATACGTAGCCTAAATCATTTTGCAGTTCATTTTGATCATCTGATCACTTTACAAGACAGTAAATGATTTGCGAGACTGTAAATGATAGCATCATCTAAGAGGACTGCTCAGATTCTCTCTTAAATTGTTAATGTAGATCGGCAACAGCAGGTGGTCTATAACACTTCCTTGAGGAATGTCAGATATCACTTCTGTTTACTTGACGATTTTCCATCAATAGCTATGAACTGTGACCTTTCTGACAGGAAACCACACATCCAGTTGTACAACTCAGACAATACTCCATAGGCACACAATATGATTAGAAAATGCTTGTGAGGAACTGTTTCAAAAAGTCTTCTGGAAATCTACAAATATGGAATCAATTTGAGATCCCCAGTCGACAGCACTTATTACTTTGTGTGACTAAAGAGCTAGCTGAGTTTTAAAAGGTCGATATTTCTGAATCTATCTTAGCTATTTATCAATGAATCATTACCTTTGAGATAATTCAAAATATTCAAACACAATATATGTTCCAAAATCCTAATGCAAATCAACATTAGTGATATGAGTCTGTTATTTAGTAGATTACTCCTCTTTTCTTTCTTGAGCATTGGTGTGACCTGAGCAACTTTTCAGTCTCTAGGTATGGATCTTTATCAAATGAGCGGCTATATATGATTTCTAATGGAGCTATTGTATCAGCATTCTCTGAAAGAAACATAAATGGTTTATGACACTGAGGAGAGCTACTACTAAGTTACTCACAGTTGCAGTTGTTCTTGATTTGAATACTGCAATATTTACTTTGTTGTCTTTGGTGAAGAAATTTCAGAAATCCGTGTTTAGTAACTCTGCTTTAGTAGCACTGTCATCAGTAACATTACCACAGCTATTGCGCAGTGAAGGTATTGGTTGTGTCTTGCCATTGGTGTACTATACATTCAACCAGAACCTCTTTGGATTTTCTTCCAGATTTCAAAACGAAGTTTCACTATGGGAATTATTAAACACATCTTCCACTGAAACCCACCCTAAGTTTCGAGCTTCAGTAAAACATCGCTAATCTTGGAGATTTTGCATTCTTTTAAATTTTGACATGCTTTTTTTCATTGCTTCTGCAGCTGAGTTTTGACATATTTTGTGCACCACCCTTTTAATTTATTTGGTATCCATTCAATTTATTTGGTATATATCTCTTAATTGATGTCGATACTATTTCTCTGAATTTAAACCATCTCTGGTCTACACTTACATAGTCAGACTTGAAGGAGTAGAGACTTAGTAGAGACCGTCACCTTGGAAGGCATCAAGTTAATTTTTATCTGCTTTCTCATTAAATGCCCTATTGTGTACGGCTGAAAATTAATAGAGATAAGGCAAACAGAATGTGCAAAGTAAGTGGAAATTACTCGTCTCTTCCCCGATTACAGTGCAATAGAAGATACTACAAGATGTTGACAGATTGCCCTATCTAGGTAGCTTTATATGTAATAATGAGGTCACAGATGCAGAAATCACCAGCAGAACTGTAAAATCAGTCCATATGGCAATTAGGTCTGTAATATGTCAACAAAGCTTTGCCTGTACTCCTTTATTGTTTATATTTGTGATACTTGGAAAATGTCAGTAAAATCAGCACACAGTCTCCATATTTTTCACCAACAATGCTAGAGATGAATTCTGAAGATGTTAACCCGACCAAGTTACAAACGATGTAGTGCTGAGAATACGAGGTCTACACAGCCTGCACAAAATTATTGTTGAAAGAAGACTGAAGATTGCAGGTTATGTTCTACACATGTAAGGTGGAAGAATCCCAAAATCAACACTGTTGTGGAAATCAATGGACTGATACAGATGTACAGGAAGACCTTTTAACACCTGGAACTTTTGCAATGAATCTTCAATGCATGGACACAAACTTGGAGGAAGGTGAGAACTTGGCAGCTGATCGAGTGAACTAGTGGAAACCAGTTCCTTGTATGGTACACAGCAAATCTGAGTAAGTTAGTAAGTAAGTAAGTAAGTAAAGTAAGTACAACTGGGGATTTTGCAAAACTGTTGGATGATCGATATTATTGTCTAGATTTGACACTGTTGGACTTCTACCTTTTCCTTGATGTGTATTCTTCAAATTGTGAGTTTTATGAGAAAGCTGATAGGTACTTACCAATCAACCTTCCCTCACACGAACTGACATTGTCTCTTTATAAATTCTACTGTGCTAACAATTATCTACTGAGAATCCTCGACTAGGTCTCCACAGCTCAAATGAGCCAGTTTCTTTTAAATTTCTGTCTTTGGCTATAATTGTCTTCCAAGTATGGTGACACAACATCCTGTCATGAAACTTTTGCCTTTACATTTGTTTACTTTTCTGGACACTGCCTTTTTCTGCACTGTGCACCAAATACACTATGTGAGTAACGCCCAAGCTCCAACAACCAATCGTGAACTGTAAACAGTTGTACACTCTACCAGGGCACATAACAAACAATTAACATTTGTTTTTTAGTGTTCTAAGCTGTGAGGTCATCAGCGGACAAATAATTTAGTACCTATTCCTAGGCAGCCGGAGTGGCCATGCGGTTCTAGGCGCTACAGTCTGGAACCGAGTGACCGCTACGTTCGCAGGTTCGAATCCTGCCTCGGGCATGGATGTGTGTGATGTCCTTAGGTTAGTTAGGTTTAATTAGTTCTAAGTTCTAGGCGACTGATGACCTCAGAAGTTAAGTTGCATAGTGCTCAGAGCCATTTGAACCTATTCCTGACGTGCAGTTGTTTGGAACAACGACTGACATGATCCAAAATATTACTTTCTTTTATTATAGCTTCACTTTTATTTTGTCTAATGGTTACTAATTTCAGTATCAAATTCCATCATCAAGCCACTATATGATCAGAAAGCATAGTGTATCATTAAAATATTGTTTAATAAACAGATTACCATTATATCATCATTCCTTAAAGTAATGTCCAAACTGGAAGGACAGATGATTAATTTTGAGTATATACAAAAGTCAGAGTACTGAACCGGATATGAAAGAAGGAAAACCAGAAGGGCAGTGAGAGACGGGTGCCTTCTATCACCTTACTTCCTTAATATGTTCATCAAGGAAGTAATAACAACAAAGAAAAGATGACAAGAATCAAAAGGTAATTTCTGGAATACTCCAAGGAAATGTGATAGGGCCATTACATTTACAATGTATATAAATGATCCAGTAGAAAGTGTCAGAGGCTCCTTAATATTGTTCACAGGTATTACACTTGTCCATAAGAAAGTGTCAACAACAGAAGACAGTATCAATTTGCACAATGACCTGCAAAGGATTGGTGAATGATGCAGGCTCTGGCAGTTGACCCTGCACATAAATAAATGTAACATATCACACACACACACACACACACACACACACACACACACACAGGAAAAGAAATCCAATACTGTACAACTACACTATTAATGACAAATTGCTGGAAACAGAATCTACCATAAAATATCTAGAAGTAACTATTCAGAGCAACCTTAAAGTGGAATGATCACACAAAACAGCAATAGAAAAGCAGATGCCAGACTAACATCCACAGGAAGAATCTTAAGTGAATGTAAATTACCCCTGTGTCCTTACCCAGTACGACTGACAGAAGAGAGAAAGAAGATCCAATGAAGTGCGGAGTGTTTTGTCACAGAATCATTTAGTCACTGTGAGATCATTACAGAGATGCTCAGCAACTCCAGTGGTAGATGCCATAAGAGAGCAGTTGTGCATCACGGAAAGATTTACTACCCATGTTTCGAGAGAGTAGTTTCCGAGAAGAGTCTGACAACATAATAGTTTCTCTCATATACAATTCACGAAATGATCACGAGAAGAAAATTTGAGAAGTTAGAGATAATACAGAAGCGTACTGACAGTCATTCTTCCCAAACACTGTTCACAAGTGGAACAAGGCAGAGGGGGTCAGTTGGTGGCATGAGACGTACCCCCTGTCACACACAGTTAGGTGGTTTTTGGAGCATGATGTCGATATGGAAATTTAATTGCATGCATATACACTGCAGATTGACGACATCACAATAGTAAATCAGAGTAGGAACTAAATAAAATATTTCAGGCCTTAAATCAAGAAATGGTAAAACTAAAGCTAAAAATGAATACAAAGAAGACAAAAGTTATGGCTACAGACAAGAAAGGAGGTGGAGGCAGGACTGACGCAAGAACAGGCAATGAGCAACTCAAGAAAGGAACTGAAATTCAGTATCTCAGTAGCATTTTGCAAGAAAACAATCAATATTTCAAGGCATTCAAGAAAAGAATAGCACAGGTGAAGAGTTGCTTCCAAAATAAGAAGAAGCTGCAACTGAATAAACATATCAGCTCCCACATTAAGAAAATATTTGTAAAGACCTTTGTGTGGAGTGTTCTGACACACAGATGCAAAATCTGTACATTAGAAAAGCCAAAGGAAGCTCACCTCAAACCTGCTGAAATGTGGTTCTGGAGGAGAAGTACAAGAACTAGCTGCATTGACAGAAAAATTAAAGGAAATAGGAGAGAAGAAGGAACCACTGAAAGTTATAGGCCAGAGCAAAGCAAAATACACTGGACACTTAACTGGAGATGATAATCTTTTAAAAAACATTTCTGAAGGCAAGATCATAGGTAAGAAAACAAGGGGATGGCTGAGAACATCCTACTTAAACAATATGATCAATGAATGGGATTTTCTTCACACATGGAGATGAAAACAACTGCTGAAGAGAGGAAGCTGTGGCTGCAGAGACAAGGTTTAACCTTTTGGAAGAGTAAGGACAAACTAATACAAAATATGATTCTGCATGGCAGCTACATATGGAATAAATGACAACTTCTTGTGTGCATTCATCAAGTCACTTACCCCAGTAGGTGTCTTATCTACTAAAAGTAAAGGTCACTGTTGTGCTTTCAATTGATGTGAACTGCACCCTGAAAATGGTATGTCTAGTTTGCAGTTGTACAGAAGCTTTTTATTTTGCAAAATGGTTCAAATGGCTCTAAGCACTATGGGACTTAACATCTGAGGTCATCAGCCCCCCAGACTTAGAACTACTTAAACCTAACTAACCTAAGGACATCCCTGCCTGAGGCAGGATTCGAACCTGCGACCGTAGCAGCAGCATGGTTCCGGACTGAAGTGCCTAGAACCGCTCGGCCACAGTGGTCAGCTTTTATTTTGCAAAGAAATTTTTGATAATAAGATGAACTGATGCTGGTACTCGCTACTGAAACCAGTAGTACTTAGACACAAAAAAAGTGTGACTACAGAATTAAGAATAATTTTTCCAAACAATTGAGTATTTTTTTCAAAACAACACCACAATAGAGGAAACTTATTTTAAACTAAAGACACAAAAGAAAAAAAGAGAAACTGTAAAGATCTTGAGTCTCATAAGACTCTCTTGGGAGGAAAATATAAGATATTTAATTGGTAAACTTGCAAGGCATACTTTTTTATGTTGTATAAACTACGAAACTGTTAGCATCTTCAGCTAAAATTTACTTCTTCTGTCTTAATATACCTTCCTTCACTTTCAGCTGCAGTGTGGAGACAGGGGTGAGGGTGGGAGCGGGAATGGAGTCGAGGGTGAGGGCGTACTGCTTTAAAATGGTGATTCTTGTATTGATATTCTTAACAACAGATTTATATCTCTTGCTTATGAAAGTCTGCATGCGATGACAGCTGCACTAGTAATACCTTCACAGGGTCGTATTCAAGTTGCAAGGCTAGATCTATGCCAGCCATGGCATGCTCCCAGCCTTTCCTCCTCGTGATCTGGTTGTAGCATTGGGACTGCAGGGTGTCTAAGCAGATGTTCAGACCATCAAGCCCTGCCCTCTGTAAGGCAACCAGCTGTCTTGTCAATATGAGGCCATCGGTTGTCATTAAGACACTTTCGCGATCTTTTATTTTTTTCAGGGCACCTGTGAAACAGCAAATTATTCTAAACAAACTGAAACAAATAATTTGTAACATTTCTGCTGCATATGAAACAAAACTCCAGTTGATAAATTGAAAATACAAATTCCTTAAAAGTTAACTGTACATTTGCCCTAATACAAAGAGATAAGAAGGGTTAATAAACTGAATTGAAGAATGCAAGTTAAGATAGCAATGAAAAAATAATTAGAGGCATAAGATCACCTACTGAAACAGAGAAATGGGAATCAATATGAACCATTACCACTACTGTCAACTGATTCCATGTCTCCATGCACACTGTATAAACCACTGTGGGTTTGTCCGACAAAGTACATTGTTGTACCACACATTATGGATTTTCCCCATTCAGTGCTCATGTGGAGTGTGGGAAGAATGATTCTTTAAATGGTTCTGTGCATGCTGTAATTAATCTTGCCTTCATGGTCCCTATAGGAGTGATACATATGCGGTTATTGTATAATCCCTAAATACCTCGCTTAATACATGTTCCTGAAATTTCATAAGTTGGGTTTTGTCATATATTTGGCGTCTATCTTCACTTGTCTGGCATTTCCAATTTTTAGTAGCTTCTTGATGCTCTCCCATGCATCAAATAAATCTATGATCAATCATGCTACACTATTTTGTATACATTCAATGTCTGCCATTAGCCTTATTTGTTATGGGTCATACTTAAGCAATATTCTAGAATGGGCCACACAAGTATTTTGTAAGCAATGTCCTCTATCGACTGATTGCATTTTCCAGTATCTTACCAACGAATTGAAGTCTGCATTCTGCTTTGCCTACAAGTGAGTCTATGTCACCATTTCATTTCATCCAGATATTTGTATGAGTTGACCAATTAAAACTGTGATTATTTGATAATGTAGTCATACAATACTGTCTTTTATTTGTTTTGTGATGTGCTCCAATTTACATTTGTGAAAACTTAAACTCAGTTGCCCATCTTTGGACCAATTTGAAATGTTATGATCTGACTCAAATTTGTACAGATCTTTTTCAGGCAATAATTCATTATAGACAACTCTATCATCCAGGAAAAGTATGAGGTTCCTTATAATATCATCTTCCAGAACATTAAGGTACAACATTAATGTAATGGTATAAATTACTATAACTGTATAAATAAGTTTATAAGTGTGTAAAATACATTGAACTATTTGTTACAACAAAACATTGTACTGGTATACTCAGCAAGATGTCAAATCAGCAGATAGCTATATTTTATGTTCAACATTTTGTGTACAGCATATATGCTGGAAAGGATTTATACCCAAATTAAATAAATCTGAAGAAATGGTAGTGTGTCTCTGGAAAAAAAATCCATAAAAACTCATACAGTCCAATTTGCTATTATGTCACTGTTACTGAAATATAATACAAAGTAACTGAATTCGATGAACATTCTCAGAGTGCAATATGCCTCAGAGTGAAATGCACAGTAATGTCAACATTATTTTTCAAGGCTATGTTTGTGAAAATGGATGACAGCATACCGCACATTTTGTTCTCAATCTGAGGAAGCATTATGCACTGTAAAACACTGTACTGCTGTTCTACATAAAAGCTGTCGCATTGCCAACATCTTTCCCCTGCTGGCTGTTCTACACTTCTCATCACTGATTCAACATGTTGTAAGGTATTTTATGCTGTACAACACCACAGTCCAATCTGGTAAGGATACATTAAAAATAATATATGAATTTCAGTATTGAAACTGGAACAGCAGAACAGCTCTCATCACACTGGATATCAAATCGAGGTTGGATTACAGCCATGGGTACATTAATTCATGCTACTCAACTGTATGTCATATGTCAGAGTTCATCAACTGTAGTGGTTGGCGACTGGTGGCTGGCGACTGGTGGCATACCCATCTCTTGGCATCCTGTGAACAGATGTTCTCCACAGGTGACAGATTTGAAGAAAATGCTGGATATGGCAACAGTGGAATACTCTCTGTATCGAGGTAGCTCAGTACAGCTCAGGTGATGTGTAGTCTTGCATTATCTTGTTAAAAGATAACATCACGGAGCCCTTGAAAATACGGCACAGCGATAGGCCTTAACAAAACACAAATGCAATGGCTGCTGTCCAAATTACTGGCTATGTGAACCAGAGGTTGTGACATGTATCCAGTTGCACCCCATACCATCACATCACATGCTGGACCCGCATGGGAATGACAGGTACAATCTGGCCAGGTCTGTTGGCATCAGAGCCTCCACACACAAGTACATCAATTGTGACGATGTTACAGAACCGAGACTCATCTGATACGATGACACAGTGCCATTCCTGTGTCTGGCAATGTTGTTAGTTGCACCGCTGTCAGTTCACCTCTCTCTAGAGCTGCATTAAGGGCTTGACAGTCTGTGCTGCTCCAGATGCCATCACATTGTCTGTGTGGATACTTGTCTCACTGTTTACAAGCCCACTTCCTGACTAAATGTACACAACTTCACTGCAGGATCACGTACGCATGAGCAAACACTTGTCTGCCCTCTCAGGTGCTAGTTGGGTGGCACTACTGAGGCCCTGCAAGGCATTTAGCATGGCCCTCCTGAACCTACCAATTCTATGTTCGCACAAAATGAGATTCTGAGCAATGCAAGCAGCAATATAGTGAAACAATAAACCAGAGTCTCAGCAGACCATGAGCCTGCCACTGCCAAATCTGGAATGCTGATAAACATTTCTCCTTCTTCCATTATGCTTAACACGGTCTTCGTGTAAACAATCAACACCGAAATAGAATTTCTGAATGAGAAACCTGCTCCATAAGCTTATCTTGCATACAGAATATGCATGGGAGTGCTGAAAAGTAATGCCTCTGAATTTTTTATTCTGTTCTCAATATCAGTCGAGGTATGACACGTCACACATATTACTTGGTCAGCTTTCCCACTTCACTGACTCGTGGCACACCCCCCTCCCACAAACAGATGGAGTCACAATAGGCAGCCCACTCTGACCAGAGATTGTGAATATATTTACGGTGCACTTCGAGGAAGAGGCCCTGATGTCATCCAAATGGAAATCCTTCTTCTTCTTCCTCTTCTTCTTCTTCTGTTATGTGGATAACACACTTGTCATCTGGCCTCATGGAAGAGACAAACTTCTTGACTTCTTTGTACATCTGAACTCCACATGCCACAAAATCAAATTCACTATGGAGACCAAAGAAGAAGGAAGACTACCATTCCTGCACATCATAGTCAGGAGAATAACGGACAGCACCCTGCGCCACAGCGTGTATCTGACTCTACAAAACACATAAACTCAGTTCTCCCTATGGCACTGTGAATAATTTCAATAACAAAAAGTGTGATGAACGTTGCAGCGTACATTTAATTTCCACTTAGGCTTTGCATTCAAGATCAGTCTTACCTGAGAGTGCAACATTACATCTTTGGTTAATTTAATTATATGTTCATTAGATTTTGGTTATAAGGCACGTTTTGCTGCCTAATGTTTCATCTCCAAATGCTGGAAACAATCCATGGAGGAAGAGGAGTATGTAAGACATTGGTGGACCAGGTTGGAAGAATCTGTGAATTTCAATACTCTGTAGAAGTGCTCAATCATTTGAAAATAACTTTCAGACCTTGTGGCTATTCTAACAGATGCACATAAGGCACTACATTCTAAAATATTTGCATCTTTCACTGAAAAACAAGCAACTAGAGGAAAAGTACTCTTGCCATTTGTAAAAACAGTCGCAGATCGCGACCTCCGAGTTCTATGAAGAGAAGGTATTGACGCAGTGCTTAAACCAAACTGAAGACCACAACAGCAGCCATACTCAAGTAAATTGCTATGCAGTAGTTTCAGTGAATTTGACAATGATGTGGCTGCTTTCATGGTGGCCCAGTCATGTTGTGGGGATAGGGAATGCCAGTGACAGGGATGGAATTGTAGGTGACAGATTGATTTTTTGCAAAGCCTTGTATCAATACCTCCTTAATTATTGAGCTGAAAAACTGTAAAAAACATTCATACAGTAAAATCACACAAAAAAATTTCCTATTTCTGCAGGTATTGTGCCTTCTGTTTCCTTTTCATTACAAAAACATATTGATTCAAATTTATAAAGTCACAACTATGTCGCTGTGATTTGTGTAACACACATTCTGGAACATGTTCCAGGAATGTCATGAAACAGACAGCTTTAAATACTTACTCTAGCTCATCTTTCAAGACTTGCATGCCAACAACAACACCATCTATCCAATCTGTTTTTATTTCTCTTTCATGTAAAGATTTCTCCACAAAGGATATCATCTGCCATGTAGGCAGTGCAAGAGGAAATTCCACACTCACATTTGGGTAATCAAGTAGAGTCTGTGCCTTGTCAGAACCAAGTACAATCAACCCAATTTCATCTTTCCCACTGGTAAATATCTGGAAACATATTAAATGCTAAAAATAAGTTTTGTTTATAACAAGTTGTATACCAATAAAAACATCACACACAGATACTCTTTATAAAATTATTTAATTGGATAGATAAAAAATCTACTCGCCAAGCAGTGGCAGAACACACACATAAAAGACTGTTGGGATAGGCAAGCGTTTGGAGCCAGTGACTCCTTCTTCAGGCTAAAGGGTTGCAGGGGAAGCAAGAAGGGTGAAGGAAAAGGACTGGAGAGGTCTAAGAAAAGGGGTAGATTTTGGGAAAGTTACCCAGAACCGTGGGTCATGGGTGACTTACCGTACAGGATGAGAAGGAAAGACTAATTGTTGGGGACTGCATCGGGCAAGATTCGGAAACCTGAGAGCTTAAAGGTGGAAGACAGGGTAATATGCAAGACAGAGATTACTACTAAAACTTACATGAGTTAATAAGAGTGAGAAGCTAAGCGTATTGTATACAACAGCTGCGGGAGGGGGTAGTGAAAATAGACGGGAAAGACAATGAAAGATGTAGAAAGCTAAAACGGAGTGAAGCAAAGAGTAATTACAGTGAAGAAAGGCTGAGACAGCAGAAATTAACGTAAATTAAAGCGAGGTGGGTGGTGAGAACCAAGGACACGTTGTAGTGCTAGTTCCCACCTGCGGAGTTCTGAGAAACTGGTGTCTGGCGGAAGAATCCAGGTGGCATGTGTGGTGAAACAAGTGTCGAGGTCACGTATGCCATGTTGTAGAGCATGCCCTGCAACAGGATATTGTGAGTTTCCAGTATATACACTATGCCTATGCCCATTTATCGTAACTAATAATTTGGTGGTAGTCATGCAGATGTAGAAAGCTGAACAGTGTTTACATAATAGCTGGTATATGACATGTGTCGTTTCTATTTTTCGCCTGATCCGCAGTTCTGGGTGACTTTCCCAAAATCTACACCTTTTCCTGGAACTCTCCAGGCCTTTTCCTTTACCCTTCTTTCTTCCCCTTCAATGCTTCTGTCTGGAGGAGCCACTGGCTCCGAAAGCTTGCCAATCATAACAGTCTTTTATGTGTATGTTCTGCTGCCACTTGGTGAGTAGATTTTTTATCTATTCAATTAAATAATTTTATAAATAATATATTGTTTTTGTTGTTATAGTCACTCTTTATAACCTACTTAAAATACATCACGTACCCTCCTCTCCACAATTCTTCGAACACATAGTTTTGCCTTTTGTAAAAAATCACTGCGTTTCTGTATAACATACTTGGAATCAAAGTGTCCAACATCTATTACAATCATAAACAGAAGAAAGAAAGTCATTGTATTTATTGGCAGTATTACGCAATCAAATATTTTGAAAGAGTTCCAGTGGTATAAATTTACAAAATCTTACAAATAAATATATACGTTTATTCTTTAAATCAATTCTTAGCAATAACATAATAGTATAAATTGCAGAATCAATATAGCCAATTTTAATGTAATGACTGCAATAAAAATACAAAATAACAGCGGTAAGTTATAACAAATGAGAGAGAGAGAGAGAGAGAGAGAGAGAGAGGCATTTAGACAATGTTTCATTACAGTGTGAAACTTATTAGAATTAAAATGAAGCCATAGTGAATTATTACATTCCAAAAATAATAATTATTGTGCTCTTTCACCCCAAAATACTACCTTCATTAGGTAATATATACTTTTAATTTCAGAAATTTTTACAACAGCTCTGGACTTCACTGCCTCGATGAATTTATTACATGTGTCAATGAATGAGGGTTGATAACACTGCTTTAGTCATTCAATTGTTCATCATGTGATATTCACAATGTTCTTAATAACTTCTTATGTAAAGTTCTATCATGAAAAAGATAATCTACGTAAGTTTTAAAAGTCGCGAATCTTTAAACAACAACTTGATAATGGGTATATCAGTATTTTGTATACATTCTAGCATTGCTAGATTTACTTTTAAATTTTAAAGTATATGAGCAGATTGGCAACTTTCCATCCAGAAAATTTGCTGTTGGCAAGACCTCACTATAAAGAAAAATGGTCTTTCCGGAGTCAAATGCTAAAGAATTCATAAATACCAGCAGTGTAAGTGATACAAACAGGTATTAAGCAACGGTCATAAATATCGTTCTGCTAGACGAGAAAAAAAGTAGGTAGATGAAAGAGTAAATTGGGTGCAAGGATTGAACATAAACTCACCCAAATTACAAAGGATCTTTCTTTTTCTTTAAAAAAAAAAAAAAAGAGTGTCACTGCTCAAGAATTGAGAACTGCCCCCACCCCCCTTTCTTTTACAGGCTTGCTTTCACTTCTCAGATGAGACCATGTCCCCCATATAAGAAGAAAATAGCCAATATGTAAAGAGAATTACAGTTGAAGAGTTTTCTAGAATGAGACTTTCACTCTGCAGCATAGCGTGCACTGATATGAAACTTCCTGGCAGATTAAAACTGTGTGCTGGACCAAGGCTCAAACTTGGTGATCGTAACCCCAGACCTGTGTTGCCGTTTTCGGAGGTAAATCTCGTATCTGGAAAGAGGAGATGACAGTTAGGGTACTATGGGCGAGCAGCTGCCATCAATTTTTGATGGTGCAGAACCCACAATAGTGGAACTGCTGCCTAGTCCAAAGGCACCTGTTACCGGTCTTACCCCACAATAGTGTATCGAATCCAGGCGTAATGTCGTAGCTGATAAAAAGTCATATGAGAGATTCCTGTAATCTAGGTGTGACTGCACCAATGCTGCATTCAGCCATACCAAACTAGAGTGGACCACACCGCGGTCGGTGTCGCTGAAGCATAGAAGAGCATTCAGGTGCGACCTACATGTCTGCTTTAGTTGACAAAGACGGGGAAGCCATGTCAACTAGGCATAAAAGACCGGTCCTAAAAAACACAATGGCAGAAATGCATAACGTAAGTCATGGCAGCCAAAAAATGGATGCTATGAGTGAAAGTGCAGGATTGTGCTTAGTGTATTGCTCCCTGCATTCTGCCTCCAGCAATAGCCGTCGCGGACGAACAAAAAAGATGGGGACACCATATGTCATGCAGCTGCCGCCAGATCATTGATAGCCACATAAAGGAGAGCGGCACTCAAAACAGAACCTTGTGCAAGCCCCTTCTAATGCAGACGGGGATGCTACAGGAGGCACCAACCTGTACCCAAAAAGTGTGGCATGGAAGAAAGTTCTGGATAAAAATCATGAGTGGACCATGGAGGCCCCACTCCTTTAAGGTGGCAAGGACGTTATGGCACCATGTGGTATCATAAGATATATATGCAGATCAATGAAAACTGCAACAAGGAACTGATGCTGAGCAAAAGCTGTTCAGATAGCACACTTCAAGTGGACTAAATTATCTTCAGTAGAGCGCCCTTGGCGAAAAGCACACTGGATCGAAGCCAAAAGACCCGGTGATTCAAGGACACAATACAGCCTTCGACTAACCATATGTTCAAGTAACTTGCAGGACACTGAGTAAACAATCTGGATGACAGCTGTCCGTTTGAAGAGGCAATTTATCTGATTTCAAAATTGGAATAACAGCATTTTCTCGCTACTGGGAAGAAAATTCTGCATTGCACCAGGGATGGTTAAAGAAAGGCCAGGTACACTGACGGAAAAATTTGCAACACCAAAAAATAATTAATGTAGAGTAATGAAATACCAGGAATATATTTGTTGAGACAACGTATGTAAAGTGATTAATGTTGCAGGATCAGGGATCAATGTAAGTGTGAGATAAGCCACAGCAAATGTAAAAGTAAATTCTGGTACGCTGTAGTACACGTGTCATGTGTCAGTTTGTGGAATGGAGTTCCATGCCTGTTGCACTTTGTTGGCCAATATAAGGACAGTTAATGATGTTTGTGGATGCGCTGAAGCTGTCATCAGATGATGTCCAATATGTGCTCGATTGGAGGTAGAGCTGGTTATCGAGCAAGCCAAGGCAATATGTTGACACACTATAGCATGTTGGCTTACAACAGCAGTATGTGAGCAAGTGTTATCCTGTAGGAAAACACCTCCAGGAATGCTGTTTGCGAATGGCAGCACAACAGGTCAAATAACCAGACGGACATACAAATTTGCAGTCAGCGTTCGTGGGATTCATACAGACAGTTTTGTCAGTGGAAAAGTGAAAGCCATTGTCGATGCTCCAGGAGTAAAGACAATCAAGGCATTGCTGAAGATGCCACTAAGTGAGACAGGTTCACAGAGAACTGCAATAGAAGGCAAAATCGTCAAAAAAAAGGGAGCCGGAGATGCCCAGTGGGAGACATGCCATTATAGGGTTAATGGCGATAGCAAAGAGAATGACACTCAGAATGGAAACCTGAGACACACCATTTTCCTGGATAAAGGTGTCCAACAAGGTAGACCCTTCATGCACCTCGAAAACTCGGTCTTTTAAAAATGTCTGAAGGAAACAGGGTAGGTGGTCACGGAAGCCCCACATGTGAAGAGTATGGAGGGTACTAGCTCTCTAGCAGGTGTCATAGGCCTTCTCCAAATCGAAAAACACGGCGACAGTCTGGGATTTCTGCAGAAAACCATTCATGACATGGGTGGGCAAAATAATGAGACGGTCAACTGCAGTATGCCGTGTTGAAAGCCACACTGTGCATTCATCAAAAATTGTGAGACTCGAGCCACCATATCATCCGGGCATGAATCATATGTCCCATCACCTTGCGAACACACTGGTAAGAGAGATGGAGTGGTAGCTAGAAGGAAGAGTGTGTGTGTGTGTGTGTGTGTGTGTGTGTGTGTGTGTGTGTGTGTGTGTGTGTGTGTGTGTGTCAGAGAGAGAGAGAGAGAGAGAGAGAGAGAGACAGAGAGAGAGAGAGCTAATTTCGGCAAGAGCTGGATTTCCATCAATAAACTGAGTTGAAGTCTGCTGTTGTGGTCTTCATCCAACTACTGCTTTGGTGCATCTCACCAGCCTTTGTAAGCCTCTTCATCTCTGCATAGTATTTCAACCTAAATCCACTTAGAATGGTGAACCACCATTCAGAGAATAACTTTTTAACAACACAGTTTGACTTCTGTAAAGGCTTCTATACTGAGAATCCAACATAATATCTCACAAATTCAATTCCAGTAGAATTAAATAGTGGAAATTATCCCGTCTGTCATCTTGCCAAAGCCTTTGACTGTTTAGATTAAATACACTCCTGGAAATGGAAAAAAGAACACATTGACACCGGTGTGTCACACCCACCATACTTGCTCCGGACACTGCGAGAGGGCTGTACAAGCAATGATCACACGCACGGCACAGCGGACACACCAGGAACCGCGGTGTTGGCCGTCGAATGCCGCTAGCTGCGCAGCATTTGTGCACCGCCGCCGTCAGTGTCAGCCAGTTTGCCGTGGCATACGGAGCTCCATCGCAGTCTTTAACACTGGTAGCATGCCGCGACAGCATGGACGTGAACCGTATGTGCAGTTGACGGACTTTGAGCGAGGGCATATAGTGGGCATGCGGGAGGCCGGGTGGACGTACCGCCGAATTGCTCAACACGTGGGGCGTGAGGTCTCCACAGTACATCGATGTTGTCGCCAGTGGTAGGCGGAAGGTGCACGTGCCCGTCGACCTGGGACCGGACCGCAGCGATGCACAGATGCACGCCAAGACCGTAGGATCCTACGCAGTGCCGTAGGGGACTGCACCGCCACTTCCCAGCAAATTAGGGACACTGTTGCTCCTGGGGTATCGGCGAGGACCATTCGCAACCGTCTCCATGAAGCTGGGCTATGGTCCCACACACCGTTAGGCCGTCTTCCGCTCACGCCCCAACATCGTGCAGCCCGCCTCCAGTGGTGTCGCGACAGGCGTGAATGGAGGGACGAATGGAGACGTGTCGTCTTCAGCGATGAGAGTCGCTTCTGCCTTGGTGCCAATGATGGTCGTATGCGTGTTTGGCGCCGTGCAGATGAGCGCCACAATCAGGACTGCATACGACCGAGGGACGCAGGGCCAACACCCAGCATCATGGTGTGGGGAGCGATATCCTACACTGGCCGTACACCACTGGTGATCATCGAGGGGACACTGAATAGTGCACGGTACATCCAAACCGCCATCGAACCCATCGTTCTACCATTCCTAGACCGGCAAGGGAACTTGCTGTTCCAACAGGACAATGCACGTCCGCATGTATCCCGTGCCACCCAACATGCTCTAGAAGGTGTAAGTCAACTACCCTGGCCAGCAAGATCTCCGGATCTGTCCCCCATTGAGCATGTTTGGGACTGGATGAAGCGTCGTCTCACGCGGTCTGCACGTCCAGCACGAACGCTGATCCAACTGAGGCGCCAGGTGGAAATGGCATGGCAAGCCGTTCCACAGGACTACATCCAGCATCTCTACGATCGTCTCCATGGGAGAATAGCAGCCTGCATTGCTGCGAAAGGTGGATATACACTGTACTAGTGCCGACATTGTGCATGCTCTGTTGCCTGTGTCTATGTGTCTGTGGTTCTGTCAGTGTGATCATGTGATGTATCTGACCCCAGGAATGTGTCAATAAAGTTTCCCCTTCCTGGGTCAATGAATTCATGGTGTTCTTATTTCAATTTCCAGGAGTGTAATTTTGTGAGGGGAAGCTAAAATAGTATGGCATTAAAAGTCTTCCCCTTGCATGGATTGAGTTGTACTTTAACTACAGAAAATGGAAGGTCACATTAACAAATGATAAGACAGGAATAAGATTAAACTCAAAAAGGGAGAACATAAAATATGGTGTGGCACACAGTGTTTGCTGCCAATTCCACAAAAATGATTTACTTGGGGCACTGGAGGGCTTTGGAAAAACTCTAATGTTTTGCACTGTCACAAACTTATTGATGCAAGATCAAAACTCATCCATACCAGAAACATCCAGGAGAATAACAGAACAGGCTTGTACTGATCCACAGGTACCAGCTTAATGCCTAAAAACTTGTATTGTGCAGTTCTAAAGAAATAAAAGCGACTTACAGATATGAATATCAAAAGTAGGGATAAATGGGCAATTAGGCTCCCGTGTTCTAAGTTCCTGGGTATGCAGATACCACTCACGTGTGAGACCAACATGTGGGTCAGTTAACCGAGGAGCTAGTTCCGCCCATTTTGTGCTTAGAAATCTCTTACTGTATGAAACTGGACAAAGGATTGCTAACACACTTTCACTCAGTTTACTCATATGGCATAATCTTCTGAGGTACTTCAGCTAAGCAGAAAAAAATATTTATTCTACATCTTGAAAAAGCTTCTTCAGGGACCCATGGATTCTCACACTTACATGCCTGTAGAAGTTATATTCCCTAATGGTATTTGTGATTAATAACAAGAGTTAGTTTAAGATGAACTCAGCAATTCAGAACTGCAATACTAGAAGCAAAAATAATTTCCATATATAAAAACCTGAAATCAGGGTTGCCGCAAGTTTCTCCAAGTGAAATTCCCTGATATTTCTCTGATTCCACAGACACATTTTAGAATTTTTCCCCGACAAATTTTGAGGTCTCAAGGGGAGGTAAGGACATAAGTTGACAAAAGAATGTAAGAGCTTTGTATTTCTCCCCCATTTTGTTTTAGGGCGCAAAAACAACTAGGGTCATATGTGTCCATGCCAAAACTGTGAAACACAAAGATAAAGAGGGGAGTTAAAAATGATTACATGTCAACGTTTAATGACAGAAGAGAGGACAGCTATAAACAGGGACGTGGAGAAAGGTCTACGAACTATGCAATAGGGAAATTGAGGCCCAGAAATAAAAATTAAATGGCCTTCACCATATTGCTACAACTGATAAAAAGTAAAACACGGTCGACAGCCCACGCATTGTTCACTAAAACGGCCAATAACTCAGGTGGCAAACCCAAATGGGAATGTAAACGGTAAAAAAAAAGGGCATTCCCTCAGGAAACGGCAGACAGTTAAAAGTTGGGTGCAATGTGCACAAAGTAGTGGGGGAGCACCACTTAACAAATGGTGATGGCTAAAAAGGCAGTGCCCAATATGCAACCTAGTTAAAATGACCTCCTCGCCGCAGGAGGACTGAGAGGAGGTTGTCCAAGACACTGGGAGAGGCTTAATAACCAAGAGCTTATTCCTATGAATGGAGGACCAGTGGCGATGCCAAAGTGACACCACCTCCTGACAGAAAGCTACAAGAGATCATCAGAGGGAATGCAAGAATTATTGGGCTGAAGTACGAGGAATGCAGCTTTGGCAGCAGTGTCACCAACCTCTTGGACCGATATGACCTGGAACCCACATAAACATCACAGTGGCTCCATAAAAAGTGAGCAAATGGAAGCTTTCCTGGAACCGGTGCATTAAGGGATGGACAGTCTACAGTGCGCAGAGGCTTTGAAGGGTGCTGAGAGAGTCTGAGCAGTGACACAGTTGAAAAGAGTATGTCACCAGATGTACTCCATGATCTGATACAGGGTGAAGAGCTCTGCTGTAAATACTGAGCAATGTGCCAGAAGTCAGTACCAAAAAATGTTGGTTGACGTTGAAGGCACACCCGACCCCACGGTCAGTCAAAGAGCCATCAGTGTACACAAAGATACTATTGCAAAATTCCATGCATAGGTCGTGAAACTGAAGGCAATAGACCTAGCCTGGTGCAGTGTCTTTAGAAAGTGAATGAAGGTCAAGGTGAAGATGGACTGCCGCACAAAGCCAAGATGGTGAAGGGTTCACACCCATCGAAAAAGCTGCAGGGAGCATGAAGTGGGAGGACCAAGATAGTTTTGTATAAAGCAGGAGCCTCAGGAATTTTGTAGTTTCAATGAATGGAAGAGCAACAGGCCCAAGATGTAGAAATGGTGGGAGAAACCAGCTGTGCTGCCAGAAATTCATACAAATGTTTTTGTCAGTAGAAAAACGAAAGCCACTGTCGATGCTCCGTGAGTAAAGATGATCGAGACATTGCTGAAGACACCACTCAATGAGACAGGTTCATGGAGAGCAGCAGTAGATAGCAAAATTATCAACAAAAAGAGAGCCGGAGATGCCCAGCAGGAGACAGGCCATTGTAGTGTTAATGGCGACAGCAAAGACGACGACACTCAGGACAGAACCATGAGGTACACCATTTTCCTTGATAAAGGTGTCCGAGGAGGCAGACCCCATACGTACTTCGAAAACTCGTCTTTTAAAAGTTCCTCAAGGAGATGGGGCAGTTGGTCCCATGTGTAGAGAGTACAAACAATACTAGTCCTCCAACAAATGTCGTAGGCTTTCTCCAAATTGAAAAACACAGCCAGTCTGGGATTTCCACAGAAAACCATTCATGACATGGGTAAACAAATTGGGTGATAGCCAGAAGGAAGTTGTTTGTCCTTACCGGGCTTAGGTGTGGGTATGACAGTTGCTTCACGACAGTGGCTGGAAAACATGCCCTCTACCCAGGTCCGGTTGTACGTATTAAGCAAAAAGTGCTTGCCCACAAGAGAAAGGTGCTGCAACATTTGAAAGTTAACAGTGTCTGGTCCAGGGCGGAGGATTGAGATGAAGTGAGAGCGTGATCTAGCTTCCTCGTAGTAAAGGCAGCACAGTAACACTCACGATTCTGAGAAGAGAAGGGTATTGCCCGAGTCTTCTCTGCTCATTTCCAATAGAGGTAGGCAGGACGATAGTGGGAGGAGCTCAAAATTTCTGCAAAATGGCGACCCAAGGTGTTGGAGATAGCAATAGGGTACACGATGATATTGTCTGCTACTGTCAGGCCGAAAATTGGGGAATGGATCTTGTTTCCAGAGAACCGTCGGAGGTTGGTGCACACGATGGTAGAAGGGGGGTGAAACTGTTAAAAGAACTAGTGAATGAAGTTCAGCTACCTTTTTGGTTATCCCGAAGAATGCGAATTGCATCGCTGCAGGCTTCAGTCCACCAAAGGACTGGGACACAGCATGGTAAAGAGGAAGTGTGAGGAATGGAATGTTCTGCGACGGTAAGGATAATGTTTGTAAGAAATTCCACCTGGTCACGACAACTGCGGAAATCGTGTTCGTTGAAGGTCGCCAGGGAGGAGTAAAGTCTCCAGTCAGCCTTAGTGTGCTGCCATTTCGATGTGCACGGAGGTGGGGTAGGAGTCAGCAAATGGATAGCACACAGGAAATGGTCGCTCGAGTAGGTGTCAGAAAGAACGGACCGTTCAAGATGATGTGCAGGACGGGCAGTGAAGAAGGAAAGGTCCAAATGGGAATAGGTGTGTGACGAGTCTGAAAGCAACATGGGTGCTTCTGTGTTAAAGAAGAAAAGGTTAAGTTGATTAAGAATGGCAGCAAAGAGGGCACCTCTCGGATAGGTTCTGGAAGAGCCCCAAATGGGATGGTGTGCATTAAAGTCCCCAAGCAGCAGAAATCGGCGAGGAAGCTGTCCAATAAGCTGGAGGAAATCGAACCTGGTGACATCGAATGACGGTGGGATGTAAATGGTAGAAAGGGAAAAGCTCAAGTGAGGAAGGAAAAGACAAACTGCAACAGCTTGATGACTGGTAGTCAGGGAGATGGATGGGTTGACTATGAATGTCATCCCATATGAGCAGCATGACTTCCCCATGAGACAGAATGCCAACCTCGAACAGAAGGTCAAAACAGACCAGGAAGAAATGCGAAAGCTCAAAGCAGTCGTGAGGATGCAATTTTGTTTCCTGAAGGCAGAGTACAAGTAGAAGCTGCGATTCTAAAAGCAGTTATAAATCCTCTTTGTTGGATCAAAGGCTGCAAAAGTTGCATTGGAGGACAGTCACGATGAGGACAATACAAAGGGGTGTCACCTTGGCAGCTGCCGAGTGCCAGTCTGCAAAAACTCGCTGCTACAGGGCACAGAGGCAAGAGGATCCTGCTCCATGAGGGCCTACAGAAGTGTCAGCTTTCTTCTGCTGTCAACAAGAGGAATCCAGGGCATGTTGTCAGTAGTTCAACAATGTCTAGATGATCAATACTGCAGTTCGATTGCATCTGCATTATTACTTTGTGCCAAGAAGGGCTCTCTGCAAGGGTAGTGTCCAGGCATCGTGGAGTGAACCGTGGCAATGTTGTTCGGACATGGAGGAGATACAGAGAGATAGGAACTGTCGGTGACATACCTCGCTCAGGCCACCCGAGGGCTACTACTGCAGGGGGTGACTGCTACCAACGGCAGACTTCAACTCAGTTTATTGATGGAAATCCAGCTCTTGCCAAAATAAGCTCTCTCTCTCTCTCTCTCTCTCTCTCTCTCTCTGACACACACACACACACACAAACACACACACACACACACACACACGCTTACACACACACTTACACACACACACACACACACACACACACACACACACACACACACACACTCTTCCTTCTAGCTACCACTCCATCTCTCTTACCAGTGTGTTCGCAAGGTGATGGGACATATGATTCATGCCCGGATGATATGGTGGCTCGAGTCTCACAATTTTTGATGAATGCACGGTGTGGCTTTCAACACGGCATACTGCAGTTGACCATCTCATTATTTTGCCCACCCATGTCATGAATGGTTTTCTGCAGAAATCCCAGACTGTCGCCGTGTTTTTCGATTTGGAGAAGGCCTATGACACCTGCTAGAGAGCTAGTACCCTCCATACTCTTCACATGTGGGGCTTCCGTGGCCACCTACCCTGTTTCCTTCAGACATTTTTAAAAGACCGAGTTTTCGAGGTGCATGAAGGGTCTGCCTTGTCGGACACCTTTATCCAGGAAAATGGTGTGTCTCAGGGTTCCATTCTGAGTGTCATTCTCTTTGCTATCACCATAAACCCTATAATGGCCTGTCTCCCACTGGGCATCTCCAGCTCCCTTTTTTTTGACGATTTTGCCTTCTATTGCAGTTCTCTATGAACCTGTCTCACTTAGTGGTATCTTCAGCAATGTCTTTATTGTCTTTACTCCTGGAGCATCGACAATGGCTTTCACTTTTCCACTGACAAAACTGTCTGTATGAATCCCACGAACGCTGACTGCAAATTTGTATGTCCGTCTGGTTATTTGACCTGTTGTGCCGCCATTCACAAACAGCATTCCTGGAGGTGTTTTCCTACAGGATAACACTTGCTCACATACTGCTGTTGTAAGCCAACTTGCTATAGTGTGTCAACATATTGCCTTGGCTTGCTTGATAACCAGCTCTACCTCCAATCGAGCACATATTGGACATTATCTGATGACAGCTTCAACCCATCCACAAACATCATTAACTGTCCTTTTATTGGCCAACCAAGTGCAACAGGCATGGAACTCCATCCCATAAACTGACACATGACACGTGTACATCAGCGTACCAGCATTTACTTTTACATTTGCTGTGGCTTATCTCACACTTACATTGTTTTCTGATCCTGCAACATTAATCACTTTACATACGTTGTCTCAACAAATATATTCCTGGTATTTCATTACTCTACATTAATTATTTTTTGGTGTTGCAAATTTTTCCGTCAGTGTACCTGGCCTTTCTTTAACCATCCCTGGTGCAATGCAGAATTCTCTTCCCAGTAGCGAGAAAATGCCATTATTCCAATTTTGAAATCTGGTAAATTGCTTCTTCAAACGGACAGCTGTCGTCCAGACTGTTTACTCAGTGTCCTGCAAGTTACTTGAACATATGGTTAGTCGAAGGCTGTATTGTGTCCTTGAATGCCCGGATCTTTTGGCTTCGATCCAGGGTGCTTTTCGCCAAGGGCGCTCTACTGAAGATAATTTAGTCCACTTGAAGTGTGCTATCTGAACAGCTTTTGCTCAGCATCAGTTCCTTGTTGCAGTTTTCATTGATCTGCGTATATATCCTATGATACCACAAGGTGCCATAACGTCCTTGCCACCTTAAAGGAGTGGGGCCTCCATGGCCCACTCCTGATTTTTATCCAGAACTTTCTTCCATGTCTCACTTTTTGGGTACAGGTTGGTGCCTCCTGTAGCATCCCCGTCTGCAGGAGAAGGGGCTTGCACAAGGTTCTGTTTTGAGTGTCGCTCTCCTTTTTGTGGCTAGCAATGATCTGGCGGCAGCTGCATGACATATGGTGTCCCCATCTTTTCTGTTCGTCCGCGACGGCTATTGCTGGAGGCAGAATGCAGGGAGCAATACACCAAGCACAATCCTGGGCTTTCACTCATAGCATCCATTTTTTGGCTGCCATGACTTACGTTATGCATTTCTGTCATTGTGTTTTTTAGGACCGGTCTTTGATGCTTAGTTGACATGGCTTCCCCGTCTTTGTCAACTAAAGCAGACATGTAGGTCGCACCTGAATGCTCTTCTATGCCTCAGCGACACCGACTGCGGTGTGGTCCACTCTAGTTTGGTATGGCTGTACGCAGCATTGGTGCAGTCACACCTAGATTACAGGAATCTCTCATATGACTTTTTATCAGCTACGACATTACGCCTGGATTCGATACACTATTGCGGGGTAAGACTGGTAACAGGTGCCTTTGGACTAGGCAGCAGTTCCACTATTGTGGGTTCTGCACCATCAAAAATTGATGGCAGCTGCTCGCCCATAGTACCCTAACTGTCATCTCCTCTTTCCAGATACGAGATTTACCTCCGAAAACGGCAACACAGGTCTGGGGTTACGATCACCAAGTTTGAGCCTTGGTCCAGCACACAGTTTTAATCTGCCAGGAAGTTTCATATCAGTGCACGCTATGCTGCAGAGTGAAAGTCTCATTCTAGAAAACTCTTTAAGTGTAATTCTCTTTACATATTGGCTATTTTCTTCACATATGGGGGACATGGTCTCATCTGAAAAGTGAAAGCAAGCCAGTAAAAGAAAGGGGGGGGGGGGAGTTCTCAATTCTTGAGCAGTGACCCTCTTGTGTTTTTTTTTTTTTTTTTTTTTTTTTGTTAACCTTTACAATTTGGGTGAGTTTATGTTCAATTCTTGCACCCAATTTACTCTTTCATCTACCTACTTTTTTTCTCGTCTAGCAGAACGATATTTATGACCGTTTCTTAATACCTGTTTGTATCACTTACAATGCTGGTATTTATGAATTCTTTAGCATTTGACTCCGGAAAGACCATTTTTCTTTGTAGTGAGGTCTTGCCAACAGCAAATTTTCTGGATGGAAAGTTGCCAATCTGCTCATACACTTTAAAATTTAAAAGTAAATCTAGCAATGCTAGAATGTATACAAAATACTGATATACCCATTATCAAGTTGTTGTTTAAAGATTCGCGACTTTTAAAACTTACGTAGATTATTTTTTCATGATAGAACTTTACATAAGAAGTTATTAAGAACATTGTGAATATCACATGATGAACAATTGAATGACTAAAGCAGTGTTATCAACCCTCATTCATTGACACATGTAATAAATTCATCGAGGCAGTGAAGTCCAGAGCTGTTGTAAAAATTTCTGAAATTAAAAGTATATATTACCTAATGAAGGTAGTATTTTGGGGTGAAAGAGCACAATAATTATTATTTTTGGAATGTAATAATTCACTATGGCTTCATTTTAATTCTAATAAGTTTCACACTGTAATGAAACATTGTCTAAATGCCTCTCTCTCTCTCTCTCTCTCTCTCTCTCTCTCTCTCATTTGTTATAACTTACCGCTGTTATTTTGTATTTGTATTGCAGTCATTACATTAAAATCGGCTATATTGATTCTGCAATTTATACTATTATGTTATTGCTAAGAATTGATTTAAAGAATAAACGTATATATTTATTTGTAAGATTTTGTAAATTTATACCACTGGAACTCTTTCAAAATATTTGATTGCGTAATACTGCCAATAAATACAATGACTTTCTTTCTTCTGTTTATGATTGTAATAGATGTTGGACACTTTGATTCCAAGTATGTTATACAGAAACGCAGTGATTTTTTACAAAAGGCAAAACTATGTGTTCGAAGAATTGTGGAGAGGAGGGTACATGATGTATTTTAAGTAGGTTATAAAGAGTAACTATAACAACAAAAGCAATAAATTATTGATAAAATTATTTAATTGAATAGATAAAAAATCTACTCATCAAGTGGCAGCAGAACATACACATAAAAGACTGTTGTTATTGGCAAGCTTTCGGAGCCAGTGGCTCCTCCAGACAGAAGCATTGAAGGGGAAGAAAGAAGGGTAAAGGAAAAGGCCTGGAGAGTTCCAGGAAAAGGTGTAGATTTTGGGAAAGTCACCCAGAACTGCGGATCAGGCGAAAAATAGAAACGACACATGTCATATACCAGCTATTATGTAAACACTGTTCAGCTTTCTACATCTGCATGACTACCACCAAATTATCAGTTACGATAAATGGGCATAGGCATAGTGTATATACTGGAAACTCACAATATCCTGTTGCAGAGCATGCTCTACAACATAGCATACGTGACCCCGACACTTGTTTCACCACACATGCCACCTGGATTCTTCCGCCAGACACCAGTTTCTCAGAACTCCGCAGGTGGGAACTAGCACTACGTGTCCTTGGTTCTCACCACCCACCTTGCCTTAATTTACGTTAATTTCTCCTGTCTCAGCTTTTCTTCACTGTAATTACTCTTTGCTTCACTCCATTTTAGCTTTCTACATCTTTCATTGTCTTTCCTGTCTATTTTCACTGCCCCCACCAACAGCTGTTGCATACAATACACTTAGCTTCTCACTCTTATTAACTCATGTAAGTTTTAGTAGTAATCTCTGTCTTGCATATTACCCTGTCTTCCACCTTTAAGCTCTCAGGTTTCCGAATCTTGCCCGATGCAGTCCCCAACAATTAGTCTTTCCTTCTCATCCTGTACGGTAAGTCATCCATGTCCCACGGTTCTGGGTAACTTTCCCAAAATCTACCCCTTTTCTTAGACCTCTCCAAGTCCTTTTCCTTCACCCTTCTTGCTTCCCCTGCAACCCTTCAGCCTGAAGAAGGAGTCACTAGCTCCAAACGCTTGCCTATCACAACAGTCTTTTATGTGTGTGCTCTGCCACTGCTTGGTGAGTAGATTTTTTATCTATCCAATTAAATAATTTTATAAAGAGTATCTGTGTGTGATGTTTTTATTGGTATACAACTTGTTATAAACAAAACGTATTTCTACCCCACAATATGACTGGGCCACCATGAAAGCAGCCACATCATTGTCAAATTCACTGAAACTACTGCATAGCAGTTTACTTGGGTATGGCTGCTGTTTTGGTCTTCAGTTTGGTTTAAGCACTGCGTCAATACCTTCTCTTCATAGCACTCGGAGGTCGCGATCTGCAACTGTTTTTACAAATGGCAAGAGAACTTTACCTCTAGTTGCTTGCTTTTCAGTGAAAGATGCAAATATTTTAGAATGTAGTGCCTTATGTATATCTGTTAGAATAGCCACAAACTGTTTGTTGTAGCAATTTTTATGCATCTGGTACAGTGTACTATCACAAGATACCAGGTACATCTACAGATGGTAATATATATTCCAAAAAGCTTTGTAAAACCACTAAGTGATTGGCAAGTATGCTTCCCAAGATTCACAATTGAGTAATACCGTATTTACTCGAATCTAAGCTGCACTTTTTTCCGGTTTTTGTAATCCAAAACACCGCCTGCGGCTTAGAATCAAGTGCAAAGTAAGCGGCAGTTCTGAAAAATGTTGGTAGGTGCTGCCACAACTAACTTCTGCCATTGAATATATGTAGCACTACACAGGCATGCTTTGCAGGCACAAAGATAAATACTGGCGCCAAAACCTCTGCGTCAGTAAACAAATGAAAAGAAAACAGGGGTGGGGGGTGGAAGATGAGCTTTTTTCTCTGCCCCAAGTTTCGACCACTGCATTTTCATACTTTATCCAACGAAGTAAATACAAATTCCGTATTCTTCATCTCCGAATGTTGCAGCCTTTCAATGTACTACGAAAATCCACCTGGAAGAGTGTTTGGGATGTTTGTCAATATGGCCAAGTCTGCGTGAAGAATTTTTGTCCTACCTGTGACAAGAGATGGTAGTTAATAGCAACTTTTATGAATTGTGAATCACATGCAGTATTCTCTTCACCATAAGAATAATACGAATGTAAACATTTTGCCATGTATTCCTACGTGTTTCCTGATATCTGATTTAAATCCTGTCTTCCTAATAAATTACGAAACTAGAGTGAGACAGCAGCAAACACGGAAGAATATATATATCATGTCATGTTTATATTCGTATTATTCCTATGCTGAATAGTGATACAGTCAGAAATGAAGCACAGCAACTGACTAGATTTTCAAACCTAAGATGGCTCTAATTTCTGTGCAGAATGTAATGCACTAAAGAGGCGTCTGCAAAAATTTTCAAACGGAGAAAATTTTTCGCTAAACTTTTGTTTGGAACATCTATCATATGCAGTCTATTATATGGTTCTTGTTGATCATTATCAAAGAAAGCGGCAGTGTAAGTAACAACAAATAGTGGTCTCTTGCCATTGTTTCGCTGATGAGACGATTCCTCTCTCTTTTTTTTTTAAAATTGTAAGCGGTGGTAGCGTGTGCAAAAGCAAGCCATCCCATGAGCGGCGACAGGCCGTAAACACGCATAATCAGAATGTGACAAACAATGCATGGCACAGTACGATAATGCATTTTGAGCTTAGAGTGACGGAAACACCTATAACAAAGAGAACGGCACTTATCAGATCAAAGAAAAGTAAGCAATCAATTCCAACCAGACGAAGCATATGAGAAAGGCTCTCTAGTATAAATACGGATGGAGAGCCTGACGCATAGCAATGACTACGTGTTAAAGCTTAACTGCTAAGTTTACCACATGCACCAAACTACTGTAGCTGTATCGTCATTCATTCGACCTAAATTGTCTCATATTACAATGGACCAACTTTGTTTCGGTTTGGAGATGTGGTCTAAAACGTTTCTCCCCCTTGAATTTCGAGTCACAAATTTCAAGTGCGGCTTAGATTCAAGAAAATTTTTTTTTTCCTTGATTTCGAGTCTCATTTATCAGGTGCGGCTTAGATTTGAGTGCAGCTTAGATTCGGGTAAATACAGTAAGTGTACTTCCCAAACCATTTTGAGAAACTATTTTGATGGAAAGCATATTTTCCAAGAGCGATTAAAACACTGCTATTTGGTGGGCTGTATACTTCTCACAGCCCTAAAAGCTATATTTCATAACAAAAAGGAAGTAAACTGGTGCAGCGGACTATCACTGGATGCCAGGAGCATGCAGAAGTGGTTCAATGTATTCCCATAAATGCAGTAAAGAAACACAGCTATTGCTAAGTATATCTCTTATGACCAGTAAAAGCCTTAAGTGCCTCTTTGCAGCAGGTCGACAGACTGTACAGCCCACGTGAGTCACACTGTCCCATTAACGAATGGAGACGCAGTGCACTCTGCTAAAGTAAATGAGAGTGCAGGTTTGCTTTCACCTACATTACACAGTCAGTTGTACTTAGTGATTTCTGGTAGACAAAAGAATATTGAGAAAGGAGAAATGAAGGAAGATAAGTGTTTAATGTCCCATAAACATTGAGGTCTTTAGTGTCTGAGCACAAACTCTGATTGTTTCAAGGATGGGAAGGCTATTTATTGTGCCCTTTCAGAGAAACCATCTCGGCATTTGCCTGTACTGATTTAGAGAAAGCTCAGGAATCCCAAGTCTGGGTGGACTAGATGGAGCTGTAGAGAGCAAAAACTGTAGAGGAAAACAGAGATTGGAATACATCCAGCAGATAATTGAGGCTGTAGGTTGAAAGGGCTACTCTGAGATGAACAGGTTGCCACAGGAGAGTAATGTATGGACTTTAACTGTTAGTCGCCCTGAATGTGAGTCCAGTGAGCTCACCACTGTGCCACCTCGCTCGATATATTGTGAGAGAAGTTCCTGATTTAACCATTTCACAGTATGTGGGAAGTGTACTTACCATCAACTGTATTTCTTTACTGTATTCCTGAGAACACATCATACGAGCTCTGTATGCACGTGGCACCTGATGTTAGTTTGCTGCACCAGCTGAACTTTCTGTCTGTTATGAAATGTAGCTTTTAATTGTCATTAAATGTCACTTGTTCCTTTCAGAAGCAGTTGCAACTATATGTGCCACCAAATAATGTTGTTTTGAAGGCCACTGGGAAGTATGCTTACTACCAAAGTAATTTTTCCATGATACAAGGGGAATATACTTACCACAAAATTAATTTCTTTTTTTGGACTGCAGAAAGGATACTTACCACCAACTGACCATACTTACCACTAATTTAGTTGTTTTACTATGCTCTTGGGAAAATGTTTTACCTCCTCTGGATGTGGTTCACTTTTTGTGATAATATGCTAAACAACTGGTGTCTGTTTGTCATGACATCAGTGCTGTTGTCACTTGTTACAACAGAACACATTGTTTCATTCTGCAACATATGCTATTGTGACTTGTCTCAGCTCGTTTCTTTATGTAGTGTTAAATGATGTTTCTAGGATTGTAAAATAGATAGTCAAATAAAAACAGAAAATTCCTTTTTTTCACATCTAGTAGTAACTCATAACAGCTTACTAAAGACAGTAGCTTTTTGCTCCTAAACCACAAAAATAAAATAATCAAAAATTAAATGTAGTTGACACTTCTAAAATGATACCAAAACAATTAACTTTACAGGGCTGCTACAAAAAATGTGCCCACAAATGGGTTAAAAACAAAGTATGCAAGCTGTGGGGGCAGTGTGAAACTTTTTTAAGCACTGTATTTGAAAAATATTATTCATTTTGTTCCACTTCTAGAACGTTAGGTTTTGTGGATTTTTGCCTGTACATTAATGGGTGTGGATGCGTTCAGTGGAGGCAAGTGTGTCGTGTATGATTTTTCTCAGTAAATATGTCCTACTGACGTTGCAGTATATCTCCAATGTTCTGGATGCATCAAATGAAGTTTAAAAGACAGCTAACTGCTACTGCTGGTATGCCTCTTCATGTAAATGTCAGAGTTACTATTATTATTCAATACAGAAAGGAAGATTACCAGCTTAGCAATTTGCTGAAAATGAGTTCATTAAAGGGAGTATTACAATTAACATCCTGTTAACGACAAATTAATTAGAGATGCGAAGCAGCCCCAGATTGGGGAAGGAAATTGGACGGATAGCTGACTCCATAAAAATTAATACATTTCATACTGTGCTCGAGCACAGGCAATAAAAAACAGTGAGCAAACATGATGTGTGTACTTGTTGCCTCAGGGTCTCCTGCGAAACTGAGGTGCTTGAGTAAGCTACATCACACTGCTTTGTTGTGTGCTTGTTGTCAAGCCAGTTTATGAAGTCCACATCCCTCTTCATTTTTATATAACTTTGTTTTGAATGCACTGTACAAGAACACTGAATACCTTGAAAATTATCGAGTTCAGCCATTCATTCACATGTAATATTCCAACAGCTCCAACACCGATGAGAGCCTTCAGGGGCATAAAACGAGTAAGTGAGAAGTGCCACTGAACTACTAACAACCATTTTCATCTACTACTAATCTGCTCACATTAATCATTATTCAAGGGGATCAGTTCTACATCATTTTATTTTTATAAATATACAGAGAAGCAACTACTTAAAAAAAGCCAATGCTCTGCTACTTAAACTGCTCTGCCACTATTTTGATTTAATACTTCATGCTAAATGGGCATTTAATTTTACACAGGACACTGTCATCTAAACTTATTCTGATAAATTCATATACTTCCTTCCTGTGCAATGCCCTTTATGCTGTCAACGCCACGTTGGGACCGGTACAGTAGTTTCTGTTCCGTGGAGAACCAACCGTACCTGCACATAGGCTATTATTATGATGGAATCACCACTTCAAAAGGCATTCCAAAGCTGCTGCCAGCTTCCCTCTGTGGAGTAAACCATCTACCATTCCTGTCTGCTCCTAGAGAATATGTTGCATTGCTAAATATGGTCTTCTGTTAGAAAGTGTTTGTGCGTTGTGTATCTGAGGTGGGACAGGTAGGTAAATTCACATATCCAGGTAAATTATTGGTGGACTGGCTAATAAAACATTTTTTGCTTTAATTTTGAATATTTGGGGATTTCCAGATTGCTCCTAATGTTGGCTGGCAGATGTTAAAAGGGTGCTGCACCTGAATATAAAACAGTTTTCTTAATCCTAAGCTTCAATGCATATTCTCTATGGAAATTATTTATATTGTGATTGTTATGGTTGCAAGCTTTGCAATTAATGCTAAATTCTCTCTTGTCCATTTGAGCAGCTCAGAGGTTAGCATATCTTGCTGCTATGTGGAGGACCCAGGTCCAATTCGTGGTAATGCCTTTTTTTTGAAGGGCGAAGCTACTCCACACCCACACTGACATAGTGACCATCACCAAAGTTCTACCATCACCTCCGTTTGCTTCGTTACAATTGAGAAGTGCACAGGATGTGGTGTCATGATGTTGTCCGTAGGATTACCCACTAATACAGGCACTTTGAGGCGATAGAAGTGGTCGAGAAGTGAGCAGAAGGTAGCAGTTTTAAGGGCAGAGGGAGAAAAGTGCCGAGGCAAGCACCAAAACTTCTGCAATAGTCTGGACAGATAGTAAGAGCAGTAGCAGTTTCTTTCTGTCTGCAAGGGTGAGGTTATCGTTAGTTTTGGGTATCGTGCGATGCTCGATACCATTGTCGCAGCTTAAAACACTCTTTACGAGTGTCAGTCCTATTGAGGAGGGGTACTCCTGGGCTGTGCTCCTGAGTGTCTCCTGGGCCACCTGCAGCATCTGTACTTGTAACATGCCAAGGTCGTTATACGAGTGGTCAATTGGCCATAAAGAGGTTTGGTTGGATATGTTTATGTTTAGTGTGCAATACTGCTTTCCCGTATTGACAGTTGGTCAGCTAGATATTTGCAGCTGGCAATGCCATTTAGTTTTGCTGTAATGCAGGGATTCAAAAGTGTTTATTTTGTCTGTGAGCTTGTGCTGTCCACAAGTGATTAATTATCCCTAGATAGAAGTGTTTTTCAGCAGTTGTGTTTTCACCCGTGGTTGTGGTCATAGTTTCCCAGGTTAAGAATTAAGTGATTGTCAGAGTGTCTCAAGTTCCTGTACAGTCATGTGGTGAGTTTTTTGAATTTCTGTGTGTGAGTCTCAAGGCAGTATTCTCTGTGAAGGTCGACAGTGTGTGTGGACTGTGGTGCACTTTGTTCTGTATCACCTGTAGGCGGCACAGGCGGTCAGAGCCACGTAACCCCAGACTGCAGCTGCATGCATCATCATGGGTCTAATCAGTATCATGTACACGGACCTCGATACAATCCTATTCAGTGTGCTTTACCTGTTGAGCTTAGAGTAACACTGTTTGAGCCTTGCATTTGCTCAGTTGGCCTGTCACTGAAGTATTTGACTTTCACACTGAAACGTATTGGGCGTGTGTGTAGTGTTATTTGTCTGCAGTCTTAATGTGGGGTCCTGCCCACTAATCTCGTATAGGGTGCCTAAAGGATGCTGCATTCTCAAAATGATATACAACAATTCAAGCAAACAACATTAATAGTTTTTATTACAAATAAGAAGCTTGACAATGCTTAACCTGGAATTTACAATGGTGTCACAAGCAATAGGCGACATGCAGTATAAATCCGAGTCCTTTGCTATATACAATGTTCGTGCAAGTTTGACACACAGCTTGTGGATCACTAATAACTGTTATTGTAGCATTCTGCGCTAGGCCTGTCCGTATACTGTCCTAATCCTGTCCAAATACTGAGTGGCCGAGGCTGGCAGGAGCGGCACTTATATTCTCTTTGTCTAGGGGCCTGCTCCCGTCGTGGTGTGGTCCTTGCCAGTGGGCTATTGGCTGACGGTGTGTTCACTGCCTTCTTTGCTCTTGCGATCTTAATTTTCATTCCAGAGCTTGTGGGTATGCCAGAACACGTAATGTTTGTGCAGTTGTTATGGTTGTCAGTGAACAGAACTGCTTCACACTTGTCAGCATTTGCTTTAACACACTGTCGTTCCAGCTAGGCAGTTTTGTTTGCCGTTGCGAACTATGCCTGATGGTTTCCAGTCTTGCACTAGGATGGTAGTGTCATCTGCGTAGATGGTTGCCATTGTGTTTTGTTCAGTTGGAAAGTCATTGACGTAGAGATTAAACAAGAGGGGCCCTTGGATGCTGCCTTGGGGTACTCCCACTTGTATACTGTGTTGTGTTGACAGTTTGCCCTGAACGTCGGTGTTGAAGCTTCTGTGGGTGAGATATGAGTGTGTAAGATGTATGAGCTCGTCGGAGAGACTAGCAGTGCAGAGTTTGCGAATGAGACGATTGTGCCGTAGATGACTGAAGACCAGGAACAGCGCTCCTGTAGCTTTGTTGGTGTTGGGGGTGTGTGTAATATGTTCTACTACACGGAGGAGTTGTTGTGTTGTGGAGTGGTGATTGCTGAATCCAAATTGCTCCAGTCTCAGCGAGTCATTGGTGATGCAGTGCATAGTAAGATGTCTGAGAATCATCTTCTCAACAATCTTATTCAGGGAGCTCAGCAGGCTAACGGCTCTGTAATTTTGTGGTAGAGAGTGGTATTTCCCTGGCTTCCTGAACATCAGGACAGGGAAGTGTTGATGTTGTAGAATGGTATTCGTCATATGTGTGAGATGCTCTATAGCTTTATTCGTGAACTCCTGGGTGACACGGTTTTGAAAGTGATTGGGACCAGGAGCTTTTCTAGCTGTTTTGTGCTTAATAACCTGTGTAATTTCATGTGTAGCAGTATGTATTGTTACATTGCACTTGGGCTGGGTTACAAGCCATGTAACCTCCTGGTCCATTTCAAGTAGCAGTGCTGGATTGGAAGGAGCCAGATTCAGTGTGAATGATGTTGCTAGTGTTCTGGTCATCGGCTCATGCTTCTCCTCCATGGAGTATGCTGGTCTGTAAGGTATTTGTAAGCTTGGTGTGTAGTATTTATTCTTCGTGGAGTGGACAGCTATTTGCCACACTCCAGGTCATGTGGTGTGCAGCCCTGCGAGTGTATTGTCCCAGTTTGTGGTTTTAAAAGTTTTAATTTAGCCTGTATGATCCCCTGGAGCCTGCTAATATGCTGTTTGTACAGTCAGTATCTCCCGAGATGATCTCTCATTGACATCGGCCCCTGTATTTCTGGGAGCAGGGCCATTGAGCATTCTTGTGGTATAAGTACTGTAATGGTAAATGCTATTGCATCCTGAACTGCGGTGGTAAGGGCTTCGACAGCTTCAACAAGTTTCCTGCTTTGTGTAATTTTGGGAATTTGTGGGATACGACTTTTCAAGCATTTCCTTGAACAATGCCCAATTCACACGCTTGTTGCTCAGTATCCTGTGAGATTCATCATACTGCTGTGTTTCTTCCGAGTAAAGTATTACAGGTGTTTGGTGAGGCCAAATCATGTATAATTTCAATGTTGATTGTGACTATAATGCCTATCACATCTAGTCTCTGTTCCCTGTTTTAAGTGTCACCTCAGCTGGCACTAGTGTAATGTAGTTTGGGCGCAGTGCATGTTCGCATAGTTTTTTTGCTATTGGTGTTTGATCTTTGTTAGTTCCAAGCAGAGTGTTTAGCATTAAGATCACCAGTGGCTATTGGTCACTATGCAATGTTGAGTATTGTGCTGATATCGCTTGTTATGATGTTACCACATCAATTGTATATCGATATCAATGTAGTGTTCACTCAGTTGACTTGACCCTAACAGCTGTGGCTTCTAGTCTTTCAGGTTCAGGGATCTTAATATTTGTGTATTCTTTGTCTCAATATATGATGATTGTTGTTCCACCCACAGTTGTGCCTTCAGGTGGTCAGTACAGTAGATGTAATATCTTGGGAAGAGTAGTTGTTTGTGTGACTGGAGCTCAGCTTCGTTCATGAGAGCAATCCAGATTCCCTTCTCCTCGATAAATGCAGCTAGCTCTGCCCTTTTGTTGCCAATCCCATCTGCATTCCAGAATAGCATCTGGGTCAAAGTATTGTTGTTTGTGTTTTGTGGTGTATTATCTATGGAAGAGTGTGGGCAGTGTGGTGATAGCAGTTTGTATAGCAGCCATGCACTGGCTGGGTGTAGCCGTCATGAGTTTGTGCATGTGTTACGATGAAGAGCCTCAAGAGGATCTTAAGCCACGTGAGTGGGGAATAGTGTCTTCACTATGCCTCTGATTGTGGTGAGAATGTTTGTTATGTCAGCCAAAGTGTTGGCGGTGGTGTTGGTGGCTGGTGGTCCTTATGTTGGTGTACTGGATGGGCTGGCTTGTGTGTTATTCATGGTTCGTATTTCATCTGGGGTCACCTGTGTTATTGCTGTGGTGAGGGGGGCAAGAGTGTGAGTTACGGTTACATTGTTCCTTTGAATGTGTTCCTATGTTTGTCTGGTCTGTTGTTGGTGTATTTGTTGTGGTGTGATAGTGTCCCCTCTTTTGTTTTTTGGGTACCTTCGTTTCATTTCGTGTGTTTGTGGTTGCCCTAGTTTGGGTGTGTCTTCTGTGATATCACGAGTGTCACAATCTGGCCCAGACAGAGTTGACTTGGTGTTGTCTGGGACCGGCAGTGTTGTCAGTATAGGGGCAGTTTCTAGCATTGCATGTGTGGGTTGTGGTTCTGTTGTTGTGGGAGTGTGCCATGAGTTTGTGGAGCTCTGTGCATCCTCAGTTCATCCACTTCCACTGACAATGCCAGTAAAAGAGATTCCACACCTTACTGGTTGGGGGGTGGGGAGTGTCTTGGAGCTGTTCTGGTTACCACTTGCCTGTCTTTGGCACTTTTGCACCTTAGAGCTTCTTTGTATGCTGCACACCATCTGTAGTTTGCACATGGACCCCTCCACATTTGGTACATCTGATAGTTGTACCAAGTTTAAAGTGTCGTGCTACATGGTTACCAGTGCATTTGCAGCACTGTGTGCCAGTTCACATCGGGTGCCGCATGGCCAAACTGCTGGCAGTGGTGGCACTGTTGGGGGACACACGGAGGTGTGTATATTTCTACTACGACCATGTGAAGCAGGAGCATCTGCGTCAGAAAGTTGCAGGAGTAAGCTGCGTTGTCCAACTCCACTAAATAGTTTGGCTGCAATCTGTGTGTCACAAATCCCAGAATTCATCTCATGCTCTCACAGTCCCAGCTGAGAGCTGTGATTATACCATGAAGAATGTCATTGAGGGTTGTTTTGTCAACTCCTTTCACGATGTACATTCGAGTTTTTTCCCCTTGGGTGCTATATTTATGATACTCAATTCCCCCAGCTTTGACGAATTTCAGGAGATTTGTGCAATCTGTTTTGTTGCATACATACCGTGATACATGGTCCCTTGTGAGTTTTGTGTTTGGTATATGGTGGGGAGTGACATTCTACAAATGTATTGTTTAGCTTGCCGAGGCAAGTGTAATTGTGTACTTTGACCAGTGGGAAGCCAGTCGGTGTAGTGTTCTGTGTAGCGGCTGGGGTAGTGTTGTGTAGTTGAGGTGCTGCAGAATTGTTTGTATGGTCCCTCATATTACCGATGCTCGGAACTGGTGTTGGTAAAAGCACGCTGCATTTGCCGTGTGAGTCAGTAGGCTCAGTTGTTCGTGTATGTTGCTGCTGATTGCATTTTGGACCCACCAGCTTCCAAGGTCCATCTTTGTTCCACGGAGCTCTCACTTCCAGCTCGAGGACTACTGCGGTGATATTGAGGGCCTCTCTAGTATATTCACTGGTGGTGTGACTGGTGTTGGTGTTGCTGTTGCTGTTGTGTTGCTTCCACGCGTCAGTTGGACAATGAGCTCATGCTGTCTCCGAGCCATTGCTTCTTGATTTGTGGCAGCAAAGTCCAGATTTAGCTGGTTCATCACTTACTGATAGGTGGCAAAGCAAGACAGAAACGTCGAAGGGAACAGATGGCACTCCTGCCTCTTGTGCTGCAGTCTTGCTACGGGTCGTCGGGTGGGATCTGCTGGGTGGATCTGCCGTCTCCCAGACATAAGGATACTTTTAAGGATAGAATGTGGATATGAGACAATTTTACTTTTTCGTCTGAAAAGACAATTTTACTTTTTTAGTGTACATAAAGAAGAGGGGAGTCCTTATGACTCACTTGTGCAAGATGCAATGCACACTGCAAGAGAGCACGGGTGGAAGACAGCAGCCTGTACTGGACAGTGTTGTCCAATGTGAACGTGACCCGGACACTGAAATACCCTATTAAAGAATGGGAGAGTCACACTGGGGAAGCTCCAACCACATTTGTAGGAACTTTGAGCCAGAACTCTTGGCCACCTAGCACTGTCAAGTGTGTAGCAGCGTGTGCTTGTTAGTGACACTCCAAAGAGTGTCCTGTGGCATCTACGCCAGTTTTAGCGTATGTGTAACACAAATTTCCTCTCGCTCGCAGCTACTGCAGGTACAGGGGGAAGGCAGCTGCTCAGCTGCGACTCACCCGTAGTACTGCCAGTGGTTTTCCTTGGTGGGAGGACTGGAACGAGGTGCACCAAGCCTTGTGATGCCCATTGAGGAACTGTTGGACTGAGGCGTAGTGACTCTGAGGTCAAGAAAGCTGGCAGTGACCAGAACAGGGTGTGCTAACCCCCCCCCCCCCCCCCCCCCGCCTTCTGCTTTCTGTGATGCCATTGCAGAGGATTACACTGTGGTTGGTCATCTGGTTTTGATGTGGGCCAGAACATGAAGCTTTCCTTTGCTTTTTTTTTTGCTAAATTGACTCTTACTTCTGGACACAAACACCTATACAGAGCAAATGTATTGGCATCCAGGGTTTGGTTATTTGGGGGGGGGGGGGGGGGGGGGGAGTGACGATTTGTTATTGTTTCCACCCTCCCTCACCCAGCTTCCCTCAAAAATGCAACTCGCTAGCAACCTCGCTGTTAGCATACGACAGACATCTACAATTTTAATAACAATAATAAACACACAAAAATATATTAAATTATTCAATATAATAGTAACAATACAAATAGGTGGATCAAAGAAGGAAGAAAACATAGAACAAACAAAAGAACTTCAGAAAGTGTACAAACTGACATGGACACACTATAATAAAAGAAACATTTCAGTACAAGGCAAACACATGCACTACAATACAGTTATAGTATCAGAAGCACTCTTCGCATCAGAAATGACCACAATCTGAGGACCAGGCACCACAAAGCAGAAAGAATACAATGCAAAATCCTCAGAAAATTTTTAGGAGCAGTGCACAGAGATGGTATATGAATGAAGAGATCAACCAGAGAATTATATGAACACAGAGGCAGACTCAGTCACAATCAGAAAACCCCGACTAACATTCTGTGGACACATACACACAATGAATAGCGACAGATTCACAAAGGGATTTAGGATGTAGTAAATGCCTTAATCAAAAAAACCAGTTGGTTTCAAGAAATAGAAGAAGGCTACAAACAAGCAGGAATCAGAATGGAAATGATGAATGAAAGAGACAAATTCAGAAACAAAATTATGAACATAAAACTTGAAGTAAAGGAAAGGAAGAAAACAGAGAAAATATGTACATATCAAAGGAAACAAGAACACAGTCAAAGAATGAAAAGATTTTGGGAAGAGAAAAGGGAGGAGGAAAGAAGGAAAAAGCTGAACAATCACGTAACAACCAAGTTGAACTCTGTCAAAGTGTGTGCTCACCATCATTATTTCAATAAACATTATGACTGAACAGAGGTCTGCAAACACATGTGAATGAGGGGAATACTGTTTCTATCAGTGATTTCCAACTGTGTTCGGGAAGTCATTCTTTCTGTGTTGTTGTATCGGATCTGTTGTTGACAGCTGGTATGTTCAACCCAGTGGTGTGCAGCTTTACCCAGCTGGAATGTTGTCAATCAGACCAAAAGCATGTCCTTGTGGGCAGACCCTAGCACGAGCAACTGAAAAGTGTCCTTTATTACATGTAGCTTGTCATTGCTGGAAGAACTTGGCATTTTTGACACACTTCTGTTTCCACGCTACCTCCTTCTCCAAAAGTTATGTGTGCATTTGGAAATTGGTGAAGTAAAAAATATAAAGACATCGTGTCATTCTGCCACATCTGTCTGTAGTGTGCATTTTGCAGTGCGTGTACGATACAACGCATTTAGGTATGGTGAGGTTACTTAGCCATTAGTGTTCACAATGGCTGGCATAAAGGAAACATGACAAGTATTACATTAGAAAGCAACAGTGATAGCTTTCCGACCGCATAAATTCTACTAGGCAGAGTCAGAAGCAGACACAGTGGCCTGTGCCAGATACAAGGGTTGGAAGTGGCTGAAATGTGAGTTGTGGGACAGAGAGAAAGAGAGAGAGAGAGAGAGAGAGAGAGAGAGAGAGAGAGAACACAGACAGCACCATAAAACATTCCCTATCTCTTTCTGCACAGAATGCACCACACTGCTGCCTTCTTAAGGGCACCCCAGTATAATATGTTGTTTGGGAAGTGTTTGGTAGTTATCATCATTGCTATGACCTCCACTTGTATCCACTCCTGCAAGATTGTGAAATCTACAGCCACTGAGGAGATTTATGTGAGATGTTCCTATCAACTTTATGTAATATTCATATTGCACACTTCTGCAGACAAAACAGATTTTCGACCTTAGCTTAGGAAAGAAAAGAATCATCACAGATCATTAAGGTTCAAAGAACTTGTCTTGAACACTGTAAGGGATCCGTGATCCCACAAACATAGATGCTAGTATCTGACGCCCAGGTCGATAGCGGACAGGAGTCGATTGTCGAGCGCTGCAGTAGGCAGTGAGACTAGTGCTGAGTGCGCAGTAGTATGGTAGAGTGTCGAGTGAGAAGTAGAGTGGGAAAGACGGGCAAGAATGGTGGTCGAGTGAGTTGTAAACGGTAAAATTCACTGGAGTATGACGAGTGAGCACGTCCCCCTGATCGTCGTGGGGTTGACTCTCACTAATGCCGATTCGCGAGTGATAAGAAACTAGAAAGTGACAAGTGCCGAATTACGTGTTTCACGTCAACCGCGTCGGCCAGCAACAACCATGGATTGCAGTGAGGATTGTTGTGAATGTTAACCATCAGCATTGCGTGTGACAAAGTACTGAAAATCAGCAATCAGTAAAAAGAGATAACCGCAATTAGACGTGTAAGGCAAAGGTAGCAACTGCCTCAGAATTTGTGTGTTAGTAGGAAATATATATCAGTTGTACATCGCAACCTTTGTGATACTTAATAATAGACAAACTTTCAATCATTAGCTATTCTGTCTCAGAACAGCCGCATTCGCAGAACAACCAATAGCCTTTCATCCATTAAGCACACGGTCATATATCATAATAATTAACTGTTTGGTGGCTTCGGTAAATTACCCAAAATCCAGTAAAGGAATTAATCGGGGGTGTTTCAACACAAATGCTTAAAAATTCTTTTGTAGTTAACCTATTTTCAGATTATGAAGAGTTCTTTGTTACAGCTTGTATTTTTGTTCCAGGTGGCACTGAACTTGATGGCTGTAGTGATGTCGTGAAGGCACAGAGTTGGAAGTTGTTAAACCTTCAGAAACAAGATTTTCAAAAGTACTTCTTCTCAGACACCAACATTTCGCCCCTGTTTGTTTTGGATACACAGATGTCTCAGTTGTTGTCACATAATTTGAGTGTAGTGACTGAATCTAGAAAACAGTTTCTTTTGCTTCCCTGTACCCCAAGCATTATGTGCAATGCAGGACTCCTAACAAGACAAACACACAGAGCACAGCCCTCTGTCTTCTCTTGCCGTTTCTGCAGTTTGGGAGCACAGTCTGGAAGTCTGACTCATGTTGACCGGACCGGCAGGGCGAAAATGGTCGACATGGGTTCGAAGCTGGTGACAGAACGGACTGCTACAGCATGAGCAAAGGTTTTTGTGGGACCCGAACTGATGAAACTCGTACGAGAAAATGGCCTGAAGAAAGGTGACGTACTTAGCGTTGCTCGCCTGGCGGGAATTGTGGGGTCCAAGCAGACGTCCAGTTTTATCCCTCTGTGTCATAATATATCTTTCTCCTCTGTGGCTGTGGACATTGAACTGGACTCTGCTCTCAACTGTGTGATTATAACTGGCACGGCAAAGTGTAGAGGGCAGACGGGCGTGGAGATGGAAGCTCTCACTGCTGTATCGGTGTCTGCCTTAGCAGTGTACGATATGTGCAAAGCTGTGAGTCATGACATTGTGATATCTGAAATAATGCTTCTGACCAAAAGTGGGGGAACTAGAGGAGACTTCCACCGGACATGAGCATCTGTGTGGGTCAGTGAAATAAGTTAAGTATACCTGGTGTGATGTAGGCAAATTTCAAAGTCTGTTCGTAGTTATCATAAATTATATACACATCGAATTGGCCTGAATATAAGTTGCACCTTTAATTTCGAAAAAGAGAGAAACTTAATTAAAAATAATTTGTCAAGTTGCCCATTTACAAAAGCTTTTCAAAATGTGATTTACCCTTAACCACTTTTTTTTGTAGTACACTGTAGATAAATTACACACCAAAACAAAGCTTTCAGTTGCAGTTTTCATGTAAGACACTCTTAACTTCACTAACGTTCATTGTTTTGTCACTGTCAGTATTTTTGTCACTCTCCTCCCAAAGTACAGTGGCGTCGCTACAATCCCGGGCATTGCATGTGCAGCATTTCTTGAACCGTACCTTTAAAAAGCACATCTGTTAGATGAATAACTGTGAGTTTGAAATTTGCAACGTAACTGTGTGGAATTCCAAAATTTTCTCTCAATGTTGTGCTTCATTGGTGAAGAATAAATTATATTCTTTAGTTAGAGAAAAACTGTGCCTGTCCCATTGTCTAAAATAGTGAAACTGTGAGAATGGTAATACAGAGGGGTCCAGAAAAATGTAGACTCTCTTTGATAGTCAATATTGATGGAACAAAATGGCATAGTGTCAAAATTCTTGCATGGGAGGAAGATCATTTTGTGTGTTCAAAGTGACACCTGTTAGCAGCCAAGCAACATCAATGTTGCTGAATTGTTGACTGAAGTACAGCTGTCAGTGTTGCCAGTGTGGTAGCTGCACAGAATGTCTTGACGGTTTCTCATATCTCATTCAGTGTAGCTGGGTTCTGTTGGTAAACTTTGTTTGTCGAGGTCCCCCATTGGTAGAAGTCGAGAATTGTAAGGTCCCGTGACCTTGGTGGGCACTTGACAGCTCCTCTTCGACTTATCCGTCGTCCAGATAGATTTTCATCTAAGTAGAATCTGATATCTCTGTGGTGGTGAGGCGGAGTACAGTCTTGTAGGTAAAAATCTTTTGTTTCCAAACACCTCTTGGATGGCTAATAAAATCAATGTTTGCAGCATATGATACACCTCACCAGTTATGTACCTTCAAAGAAGAATGGGTCAGAGAAACAATACTATGACGGACCGCACCACACATTAACACCATGTGAAGTAACATGTTTGTCCATGTGAACATGAGAATTTTCAGCAGCCCAGTACATGCAGCTATGACAGTTTACATTACCATTCAGGTTGAATTGTGCCTCATTAGGCCAGATAACCTTCCCTGCAAACCATCATCTTCGTGAAGCATGCCTTCAGACCACTCGTAGTGCTCCATCCTTCGATTCGGGTTGTCCTCATTCATAGTGTGAAATAATCTTGGAATGTACACTTTCCACTTTGCAGTCTTCAGAATTTATCATGCACTTGATCAGCTTACCCCACTTCCCCATACATCCTGCTTCATAGATTTTTGAGATGATCTAGAAAAATGTTGCAATACAGCAGTGCTGGAACCTGGAGGTTGATGTTCTTGTTCGGAGGACCTTTCCTTGTGCACATTTTAAACAGTATTGTCTGCTTAAAATTTATACCAAATACAATAAATTGTTGTTTCAGTACAGCCTTGCATTGCTCAAACAATAGTTGTATTTCATTCAGTGCTGCATTGTCATCTGCTGGAAACCCACACGACAAGATCTGTTGGGAAAACAGTGGTTTATGCTACCACTCAAAATTGAAGCCATATAACACTTTGTTCCAAAGGTAATAACAATCAGAAAATGTCTACACTTCTCTGGATCCCTCTGTAGTCACTACCTAAATGGGATAGCAACAAAGAGAATGTTTGCATTGCTACCTCATACACAACAATTGATTTACAAACTATAGTGATATTTTTGTTTCATTTCAAACTTAAGAAAAAGCACTACAGTTGAGGTTTCTATGATTCATAAAAGTCCCAGTTTTTATGGGAGATTTTTTGTAGAAATGGTGTATCTTATATTCAGGCCAGTATGGTACCCGTTTCCATCCTGTTTTAAGTCTTAATTCAAAATATTTATCTTTCTTTTTCCAATACCTGATCAGTTTGAGAGAGATATTTAAAACAAAAAATAAGCACTAGCAAGTACGTTAATTTGCTAGTGTTAAAACTTTTTCTCGTGCATGTTCTCTACAATTTTGATATGACACCACCTGCACTCTTATCTTGTTGCCAGTAAAAAGTGAGTAAGTAGGTCATTAAACTCTCTCTCTCTCTCTCTGTGCCCTCCCCCAGCTGTGTGGTAGTGTCCTCTGTGTTGCTCTATTGTTTCAATTTTTGATAGTCCCGTGCTGTGAAAAGTTGAGGTGAAGTGTTCATTCTTAAATAAATAGTGTGTATCAGCTCTTTTCTCCTAGGATCAGGTTGTCATTGCTGTGTTCATTGATGTAAAATGACACTTTTTTAACAGTTCCTAAAAGGTGCACCACTTCATTGACATTTTTGCTCAGGTGTAGAGCATATTGGCCAGACCAATTTACATGTTTCAGCTTTACACTGTATGGTATCCTCTTTTTTAAAGGCCTATTATCTTTCTTGTGTGTGACTTGTCCAGAGATTGAAAATGTTTTATTTTGTAAGTTACCAATCCAGAACAGGTTTCTGTCAATTTAATTCTTCAGGTTTTTCCAGAAGTTTGCTGAAATTCCTGAGTTGTCCTTTGCACAGTCGGACATCATTGTCTTCCTCGCATATTTCGGTGACATTAGTTGTTGCTTTTACAAAGTGCTACTTGAGACTGACCGTCAGATGGAGCAGGTCTGTAATTTGTTCCCTCTGCCTTCGTGCTTCATCTGCAATCTGCTCTGACAGACACCATCCTCGGGTATCCGTGTTGCGTGATATTCCGAGTGTCATCTACACTCACGGGCACGATTCTTGTGTGTTATGTTTTCAGTCCAAGCTAGTTGGTAGAATTCTGTTTGCGGGCTGTCCCCGTTTGGGGACAAGGATCGGCAGGGCATGAAACCCTAATCTTTCAGTTAACTCAAATGTCGAGTGTCACTTTTTTCATGTACTGTGGTTACAAATATAAGAAAATACAAAATGAAAATTTCTCAACACAGTCATGTTTCTTTTCAGTATGTTTCTCAGATCAGTACACTGCAATGTAAATATTCCATTAAAAGAATATATTTTTGATTGTTTCTTCAGTCAAAGATGCATTGCCTTTTTGACTTAACAATCAATGTCAAATCATTGTCCCTCAAACAATCCTGCAGGGGTTTGACAACGTGAGACCATGGCTTTATGGAGCATCACCTAGAATTAGCTGCCATCTTTTCTGACATCATTTTAAATCAATGCTATCATCACTGTTTCTTTTGCTTAGGGTTTTGAGTCTAGGAATGATGCAAACAATCAGCAGTTTATTTCTTTCTTACGTGATCTTGTTTTCTCCTCCCTACCCCCCTTTCTTCTTTCATTTGGTAGCCTCGAGCAAATTGAATATTCCTGCTTTTGTTTGTATTTATTAATCTGTCTGTGCCCCTAATTCTTAAAAGACTTCATTATGACACTAATATTCTGAAGCAGCAAATTTGGGGAAAAAGAGCTGCATTCATTTATGCTGTTGTAAAATGGAGGAATTGGTTGTAGTTGGAAAAAAAATGTGCCTTTTACAGCTGCTGATTTTTGTCCTACATACGAGTCCTCCAAGCTACTGATGATCTGACCAATGTATGACATGCCAAAATGCTACGGCTGCATGGGGAGATACAATTAAATCCCATCCCCCCCCCCCCCCTCTCTCTCTCTCTCTCTCTCTCTCTCTCTCTCTCTCTCTCTCTCTCTCAAAGATCGGCAGGTTCAGGAATCTAACACAGAAAGAATTTAATCACGGTTTCTTTTTCATCTCTATCATACAATGTAGTCCAATTTTTTGCTAATACAGAAATAACATTTTGTGATTTATGTTGTGTACTCTTCAAAAGATCTAATGATGTCCTCATTCCTTTCTTATAAACAAAACAAGAAAAAACTGACAATAATTGTCGTTAAAATAAAACACAGAACAGTGTCTCCATAGCATCAATGAGCACATCCTTTCAGCACCTTTGACCCAGGCAGTGAACACAGCAGCGGTCAGTCTATGACTTGCAGCAGGTGAATCCCAGTCAGCTGCATTGTTCATGCACCCCACATAAATAATAATAAACAAAATCTAACAATACACATAACCAAGGCTTGATTTGTGACAGTATACCGCTGATGACGAAAAAAATTGGACCCAAAGATTTTGAGATGTGGTACAATAGAACTTTTGCTCTAGTTGAAGCGGTAAGATGCAAATGTTGTATTCACACTTTTAAAAAGCTCAGAAAAGTGTTATAACTTTTTCAGAAGTCTAAATCAAACTACGGAAACTCTCGGTAGGAACTTAGAAATATAGGAAATGATAGAGTGCTACTTACCATAAATACATGTTAAGAAGTCTATTTTTTTTCTTTTAACAAATCTAGCACTGCATATTACTGCCAAATTAGTCATTACCTGTGATTGCCCCAGTGGCAGACGTATGTATAATAATGTCAAAACGTTTGTGACACTACACACTAGGAGAAGCTCAAGTTTCAGATGCACATTGATTGTGTTCTTGATGATGCTATCCACATGTTCATCCACACTCTGCAAACCATTATGAAGAGTATGACAGAGGGTACATCTCACTGTACCAGATATTAAAGCTTGTTCATGTTTCAAGACCATTTAAATCTTTCTCTGCATGCTGTAATTAATCTAATATTGTCCTCATGGTTCCTATGGGAGCAATAGTTACAAGGTTGTAGCATATTCCTAGAGTCGTCTTTTGGTAAGCATACTTTCTTAGGATAGTGTACATCTTATCCTGAAGCGTCTGCCAATTCAGTTATTTCAGCATCTCTGTGACACTCTCCCTTGGGTCAAACAAACCTGTGACCATTTGATCTGCCCTTCTCTGCATGCGTTCAATTCCCCATTAATCCATTTTGATACAGGTCCCACACATTTGAGCAATATTCTAGGATGGATCATACAAACGATTTGTAGAATGACTGCATTTCTATGGTATTCTACAAAAAAAAATCTCACTCTTTCGCCTGTCTTACCCCTGAGTAGGCCCATATGACTGTTCATTTCATATCCCTACAAAGTGCTTCACCCAGGTAATTGTACGAATAGACTTAATCCAAGCAAGACACCCTGATACTGTAGCCATACCACACTGCGTTTTCTTCACTTTGCAAAATGCATGATTTTACATGTCTGAACATTTAAAAGAAAGTTTGAAATTATCAAGATCTGACGAATGTTTGTACAATTTCTTTCAGACTGCACTTTATTCTAGATAAATGCACTATCTGTGAAAAGAGTGCTTTACTATTAATATTGTCTGCAAAGTCATTAATGTACATGAACATGAACAGCAATGGTCACAACATACCTCTCTATGACACATCTGAGGTTACTTCTACATCAGATGATGACTCCCCAGCCAAGATAACATGTAAGTCATTCCTACCAAAATATCCTCAATTACAGTGACAAATTTCACTCGATACCCCTCACGGTAGCAATTTTGATAATAAGCATCAATCTGGCACTAAGTCAAAAGCTGTTCAGAAATCGAGAAATACTGCCTGCACCTGTCGAGTCAGGAAGATGAAAGTTTGAAGGCCAGGTTGACAAAACAGATTTTTAATACTCTTGGAAAGAACCCTAAAGTTTCTGACATAGTTCAGGGGAATGACAAAGGGATCTTTGACAGGCTGGATTAAATCTAGGCGGCGTCACAGACCGACCAGAGTTACAACTTTAAAGGCTTCTACGCTGAGCAAATACAACGGGCTGTTGGAGGAAGAATGCAAAGGCAGCTTCTAGTAATGTGCAATTGCTATTCTGCGTGGTCTTTAATGGCCATTATCAAATTTTAAAAAATTAAGAATAACAATAACACAGTACACAACAGGAAGGGTACAGCGGACTTTCCCTGATTGTTCCTTACATTACCTTTCCTTGATTTTTTTTTTTTTTAATGACAATGTTTCTAAGTCTTTCCTGGTTTCCATTGAAAGCTTTGGATTGTTTCAAAGATTAATTTACACATTTTTTAATATTTTAATGTATTCTAGGACAGGAACTCAAAGAGCACAAGTATAAAAAAACTGCATGTAGGACATTCATGTAAAGCTTCCCATTTTTAACTGCAAGGTAATGGCAGTCTATTTTGTTACAAGAAAATGAATCGGGACTTAGTTCTCCAGAGCTGATACTATTATAAGGAGTTGTGATGGAAGAACATGAGTTCCAAACAATGGATGCCTTGGATCTGTTTGCTGCTGCTTCTTTTTAATCTCTGCTGCTAATCCCATGAGTGAAAGATCTCTACCAATGAAAAAGTAGATTTGAATGACATCAAGTTTCTTCTCTTGTCAATAGTTGTTTCTACTGAAGAGAAATGAGTCTGGTCATCTTTGTCCATTTGCAGTAATTCAAAGGTGTCGTGGCACCTGACATGTATGCTTGAAAATAACAAACGATCAATATTGTAATTAACAAAAGTATTGACAGCAGTAAGCTGTATTTATCACATCCAAAAAGTTTGTAAAAGCTGTGGACCCTTGTTTTATCATGTCAATCCATTTGTGCCAATGGCTAACAGAGTACCATTCACCATCATGTCAAGTGGCAATAACAGTTTGCTTGCATCATAAATATTGAGTGTCAAAAGTTAATTCCAACAATATGAAATAGGACAGATTGCTACTCACCAGTTAGAGCAGGCAATGGGCAGCAGACAAGCATACTGAAAAAAAAAACTGTCAGATACTATATACTCAAAAAAAAACACTTAGGTACTGAAGGAATTATCCAAATACCAAATAGGGCTGAAATCAGTAAATGTGACATACATGTGAAGACAGAAAAATAATTACAGTTTCAGAAAAAACTGGATGATTTATTCAAGAGAAAGAGCATCACAAATTGGATGAGATGGTCCACCTCTGGCCCTTATACAAGCTTGGCTCTGGCTGATAGAGTTGTTGGATGTCCAACAGAGGGACATCATGCCAAATTCTATTCAAATGTCACGGTAGATAGTCAAAATCCCGAGGTGGTCTAATGGCCCTGCCCATAATGCTCCTTACATTCTCAATTGGGGAGAGATCCAGCAACTTTGCTGGCCAAGCTAGGGTTTGGCAAGCAGGAGGACAAGCTGTGTGCGGACAGGCATTATCTTGCTGAAATGTAAGCAATGTATGGCTTGCCAAGAAGGGAAACAAAATAGGATGTACAGTATTGTCAACAGACGACTATGCTGTAGGGGGGGCATCCATGCCACCCCTACAGCATAGTCGTCTGTTGACCAAAAGGGATCTGTTAGGAAAAGAAATCGCACCCCAGATCATCAGTCCTGGTAGTTGGACCGTATGGGATGCGACATTCACGGTGGCATCCCACCGTCTGGGGCGTCTTCAGACACATCTGTGCTGATCATTGGGGCTCAGTTCATAGTGTGATTCATCACTGAAGCCAATTATATTCCAGTCAATGCAATTCCAGACCAGGGACGTGCCTGGGGGCACACCAGATAGCAGTGCGATACCAACCTGGCTGCTGGCTGCCATACAGCCAAACGAGGACTGATGGTCTACTGTGCCATTTCTTTTCATAACAGGACCCCTTTGGTTGTCATCTGTGTCACCATTACAACACAGACATCTGTTGACGATATTATAAACCCCATTTTGTTTCTTTTCATGACAAGCCATCATTTGCTTACATTTCAGCAAGATAATGCCTGCCCACACACAATTCGTCTTCATACTTGCCACACCTTATCTTTGCCAGCAAGGTCACGGGATCTCTCCCCAACTGAGTATGTCTGGGGCATTATGGGCAGGGCCACCCAACCAGCTCATGATTTAGACAATACAATGCGCCACTTGGATAGAATTTGGCTTGATGTCCCTCAGTAGGACATCCAACAAATCTATCAATGCCAAGCTTGCTCAAGAGTCAGAGGTGAACCAACTTGCTCAATTTGTGAAGCTCTTTATCTTGAATTAATCAATCAATTTTTTTTTTTTTGTCTGTGCACGTACATCACATCTACATATTTCCATCCCACACAGATAATTCTTTCATGCTGCATAATGTTTATTTTTATCTTACGAGTGTAATCTAATGGACAGAGCCCACCTCAGCATAGGGAGTCTCTGCTGGTTGGGAGTGTGGAGGTGGACAGACAGAGAGAAGTGTACTAGGGGGACAGTAACAGTGTGTGAGATTGGAATGGGAGCAGGGGAGGGCATTGAGGTGTGGGGCCACAGGAACGAAACCTAGAAACTTTAGCTGCGGCATATTCTTCACTCCTGTAAACCCCGTTACCTAAACCTTTGCTAGTCTCTCTGTCTCACATATCTAGGCCTTTACCTGCTCCCACCCCAGCCTCACACCACCACACCTGCTTGATGAGGGCTGTCCCATACTTTCTAATATCTAAAAATCTTCCTTCAATGTGCCAGTCTGCCACTCAGTGTCTTCTCTAGGTGGGGAGCAGAAAGCTATCCTATTTCATATTATTGTTATTCCATCCCAGATTTCCCAATGTTTAAAAATTAATTTTACGCTTGCCGTAAAGTATTACACAAACACTAAGTGGTGAGTGAAAATCTCATTCTGGAAACTAAGTGGTTATTTTTTCTGATATTCAAATTAAATTTTACTCTCATTTTTGTCCCTTTACCTAATCAACTTTGCAGTGTGACATTTCTGACGAAAGTACGAGTTATTCAGAAAGTAGGTAAAAAGTAGTGAATTCTTCCTTTGAATCACTCTCACTTTGTCTCAGGCGCGATCAAATGTGTGTACCCGTATATGCATTTAGCTGTATCAAATTATCTTCCCCAACACACAAAATGGGGGTTATTATTCAATTTATCTTGAAAGTATGTGTGAAACGCACTTTCCACAAAAAGGCTCAGATGCATAACTCTCAAAATATGTGTTTGCACAATAGGTCTGGAATTTTTAAAGACAAGGCGAAGAAACCATTGGATTGTATAATTTTTTTATTAATCACAAAGAACCAACATGATTCAAAGACATCAACAACAGCAATGGACGTTCAAGTAAAAATGGAAATGTCATGTGGCTAGGGCCTCCCGTCTGGTAGACCGTTCGCCTGGTGCAGGTCTTTCGATTTGACGCCACTTCGGTGACCTGCGCGTCGAGACGTTCAAGTGAATTGTCTGCCTCCAATTCTGATCACAGAGAAACACTCTAATAGGAAAGAGGGCACAACATCCTGCTCCATTTTCAAAAGCTGCAATGTCAAATATTACAACCTGTAACAAAAAAAGGTCATGTGATAATTATTGTTTACATACTGATTACAGTAACAGAGGCATATATGATCTAATAGGAAGGGGGAACAGAAGGGCAGGACATGGGGAACAATGAACAGATGAGATGTGAAACCATGGTAAGTTAATAGTGGCGATAATGCCAGTTAATTACATGTGTGGGAAAAGCAACCACTCTTGCAACTCAGAGCTACTCTTGTTTCTGCAACTGATCTTCCATTCTTTCACTGTTCCTATTTTTCTCATATTAATAATTCTAGTTATAGAACGTTTTCTAACTAAAAGCTTATTAGCATTTTGTAATGAAACCGATAAACAATACAGTCTCATTCTCTAATGGAAGAACACAGTACATCGCGTTCGTAAATAACTTGATCCAACAAAACTTTTTATATGAGTATCTGGACATTCATTACATGACATTTAATTTTAAGTATCAATACAAACACTTACATAAAACATTATTTACACTCAAAACCCATTATTCAAAACTGATGTCCATATGTGTAACTGTTTACAGCAGCAATTATTAATATAGTTACTATTGCTAGCTTTAATATGGATTGTTAAAAAGTTTAGAAATGTTAACTAAAAAATGAACTGTAAGCAAAATCTTTTCTGTTAAAAAGTTAATGTTGAAACCACTGGAGAAACATTATAATGTATTATTGTAGTCATCATGTACACTGCAAAAAAAAAAAAAAAATTTGCAACACCAAAAAGTAATTAACGTAGAGTAATGAAATTTCAGGAACATATATGTCTAAGTAACTTATTTAAGTGATTAATGTTGCAAGATCACAGGATAATATAAGTGCGAGATACACCATTGCAAATGTGATACACTAATACATTGAAATCCAGTGTAACTGCCCAAATGTAAGCATGCAAACATGCATGCATTGTGCTGGATATGAGTTTGTGGGATGAAGTTCCATGCCTGTTTCACATTGTCATCGAAACAGGGATGGTTAATGCTGTTTTTGGGAGACACTGGAGTTGTTCGATGATGTCCCGTGTGCACTGATTTGGAGCCAGACCTGGTGATCAAACAGGTCAAGGCAACATGTTGACATACTGTAGAGTATACACCCATGCCTCCATCTTTGCTACCCTTCCTGTTTACCTCTACCCTGTTGCTTCATAACCTGGGTTGTGAGTAACTGAATCCACTTTCTCTTCTTCCCCTTCTTTCCCCTCTCTCCTCCCTGATGAAGGAACAAAGTTCCAAAAGCTAGGATACGTAAATTTTCTGTTATGTTTTGTGTATCTATTGGCTGTACTGGCCAGCCCCTCTATCTCTTTGTTAGTATTTGTTTCACGTCTTTATATGAGACTTTCCATCATCACAATAATGTTAGTTTATAATTTATGGACAGCCTAATCCATTATTTCCTGTCAAGGTTTGAAACTTTAGTAAATCATAATTTTTGTCTTGGTAAAATAAAGGTGATTAGATGTTTCCCTCATGCACATGTAAGAGACTGTCAGTTCACATCTACGTTTGTAATCTGCAATCCACCAGGAGGTGCATGGTACAGGGTAAGTCCCATTGTACCAGTTATCAGGGTTTCTTGCTGTTTCATTCATGTATGGAGCGTGGAAGAATGATTGTCTGAATTTGTCTGAATGCCTCTGTGTGAGCAGTAATCATCCTAATCTTATCTTCACGACCCCTGTGAGAGCAATATGTGGGGGTGTGGGGGGGGGGGGGGGGAGGGGGGGGGAGGGGGGGGGGGGTTTGGTATATCCCTAGAGTAATCATTTAAAGACAGTTCTTGAAACTTTGCTAATACACTTTCTTGGGATAGTTTACACCTGTCTTCAACAGTCTGCCATTTCAGTTCCTTCAGTATCTCTGTGACACTCTCCCATGGATTAAGCAAACCTGTGACCATGCTGCCTTTCTTTGTATACAATCAATGTCTCCTGCTAGTCTTATCTGGTACAAGTCCCACACACTTTAGCAATAGTCTAGGGTGGTGGTGGTGGGGGGGGGGGGGGGGGTCGCACGAATGACTTGTAAGCATCTCTTTAGTAGACTGATTGCACTTCCCCATCATTATACCAATAAACCAAGGTCTACAACCTGCTTTACCCACAACTGAACCTATGTGATCATGCCATTTCATATTCCTACAAAGTGTTACACACAGGTATTTGTACGAGTTGGCAGATTCCGACAGTGACTCACCAATATTATAGTCACAGGATACTAAGTTTATACATTTCTAAACATTCAGAGCAAGTTGCCAATCACTGCACTATGTTGAAATCTCATCAAGATCTGACTGAATATTTATGCAGCTTCTCTGAAATAGCACTTCATTACAGATAACTGCATCATCTGCAAAAATCCTGATTTACAGCAAGGTCATTAATGGACAAGAACTGCAAGGGCCCCAACACACTTCCCTGGGGCACACCTGAAGTTACTTCTACATCTGATGATGACTCTCCATCCAAGGTAACATGCTGTGTCCTTCCTATCAAAAAGTCCTCAATCCAGTTATGAATTTCACTTGATACCCCATACGATCGTACTTTTCACAGTCAGTGTAGGTGTGGAACAGAGTCAAATACTGTTAGGAAATCAAAAAACACTATCTACCTGTTGCCTTGATCCAATGCTTTCAGCAAGTTATGTGAGAAAAGTGAGAGTTGGATTTCATATCATCTATGTTTTTGAAAACCATGCTGGTTGATATTGAGAAGGTAGTTCCGTTCGAGATATCTCATTATGTTTGAGCTCAAAATATTTTCTAAGAATCTACAACAAATCGATGTCAAGGCTACTGGATGGTAGTTTTGCCACTCCTACAACCCTTCTTGTAGACGGGTGTGATCTGTAACTTTTTCCAAAAACTGGGTAAGGTTTTTTGGATAGATTACAGTGAGAAGAGAGGATAGCTCAGCCACAAATTCAATATAGAATCTGACTGCGATTCCATCGGGGTCTGGAGCTTTGTTTAATGATTTCAACTGTTTCTCAACACAACTGACACTAATACCTATTTCGTTCATTTTTTCAGTGTACGAGGATTGAATTGGAGCAGTTCTCCTGGGTTTTTATTTGCAAAGGAACATTTGAAAATCGAGTTCAGAATTTCAGCTTTTACTTTGCTACCCTCAATTTCAGTTCCTGTCTCACTTGCTAGGGACTGGACACTAACTTTTGTGCCACTAACAGCCCTTACATACGACCAGAATTTATTTGGATTTTGTGAAATGTCATTTGACAATATTCTGCTACAGTAGCCATTGAAGGCTTCATGCATTGCTCTCTTGACAGCCAAACATGTTTCATCCAGCGTCTCTCAATCTATAATCCTACACTTTGTTTTACACCTATTATGCAGTAATCTCTCTTCCTTTAGACGTTTTCTTTACAGTGACTGTATACCACGGAGGTTCCATCCCATTATGAACTGTTCTACTAGGAACCTATCTACTCAGTGTGTGGTCAACTGTTCTTTTCAAGTAGAGGAAGAGCACCTCTACATGCTCCTGACCTGTCCTGAAAGTTTCAAGTTCCTCACTGAGATAAGATACTACTAATTTCTACTTAGTTAACTGAACGCATAATAAGAGGATCCTCACGACACAGTAAATAACTGTGCGTCAGTCGGGTGTGGCCAATGTGGAGCCGACAAACGACGACTGAGTCCCTGCGGGTGGCTCGCAGGGATGACCGCCAAACAGTCGTCATCTCCTTGATACGACGGAGTTTGTTTGGCACGGGCAGGTTGCGCCATTCAGTGTCCCAGAATTCGAAAACTTTGCGGCGTAATAGTGCCCGCGAATCAGTCGCCGGGAGGCCAATCTCCAGAGGTGGTTTACTGATGGCCTCTTTCACCAGGCGGTCAACATTCTCATTGCCGGGGATCCCAACATGGCCTGGGGTCCACACAAAGACCACAGAGCGGCCGTTACGTGCAAGAGTATGCAGGGACTCATGGACAGCCATCACCAGACGAGAACGAGGGAAATACTGGTCGAGAGCTCGTAAACTGCTCAGGGAATTGCTACAGATAACAAAGGACTCACCTGAGCAGAAGCGGATATACTCTAGGGCACAAAAGATGGCGACCAGCTCAGCTGTGTAAACGCTGCAGCCATCCAGCAAGGAACGTTGTTCAGAATGGTCCCCTAGAGTAAGCGCATATCCGACACGACCAGCAACCATTGAACCGTCAGTGTATACAATGCCAGAGCCCTGATACGTGGCGAAGATGGAATAAAAACGGCAGCAGAAGGCCTCTGGAGGGACGGAGTCCTTCGGGCCCTGTGCCAAGTCGAGCCGAAGGCAAGGGTGAGGAACACACAATGGGGGTGTCCGCAAAGTGGCCCGGAAAGGAGGTGGAACTGTAAAAACCCTAAGCCCAGAGAGAAGCTCTTTGACGCGGACCGCGATCGTACAACCTGACCGGGGCCGACGTTCAGGAAGATGGACGACCGATTGTGGGAACAGGAGACGATAGTTTGGATGCCCAGGCAAGCTAAAAACATGGGCAGCATAAGCGGCCAGTAAATGTTGGAGCCTCAATCGCAGTGGAGGTACACCTGCCTCCACAATTATGCCGTGCACAGGGCTGGTGCGGAATGCTCCTGTCACCTGTCGAACCCCACAGTGGTGAACGGGGTGCAGCAGTTGCAATGCTGAGGGCGACGCTGAGCCATACGCCACACTCCCATAATCAAGCCGGGACAGCACAAGGGCTTTGTAGAGCTGCAGCAGCGTATTACGATTGGCACCCCAAGTTGTGTTGCTGAGGCAGCGAAGGGCATTCAGATGCTGCCAGCACTGACGCTTGAGCTGATGAATATGTCGAAGCCAAGTAAGCCGGGCATCGAACAGCAATCCCAGAAAACGGTAAGTGTCAACAACCCTGAGAATGGCATCCTGAAGATAGAGCTCAGGGTGGGGATGGACAGTTCGGCACCGACAAAAATGCATAAAAAAAGTCTTTGCAGGAGAAAATTGAAACCCATGAGATAGGGCCCATGCCTGCGCCTTGCGTATGGCTCCCTGCAACCCACGTTCTGCAACACTAATGGTGGAGGAGCTGAACAAGATGCAGAAATCATCAGCATATAACGTGGGTGAGACAGACGACCCAACTGCTGCTGCAAGGCCATTTATGGCCACAAGGAAAAGGGGCACACTCAATACTGAGCCCTGTGGAACGCCATTCTCCTGGATATGAAGTGAACTATGGGATGTGCCAATTAAAACGCGGAATGTCCGAACAGATAAAAAATTCTGAATAAAAATGGGGAGAGAGCCCCGGGGACCCCATCCGTGCAACGTGGCGAGTATATGGTGCCGCCACGTCGTGTCATATGCTCTGGAGAGGTCGAAAAAGAGGGAGACAAGGTGTTGGCGCCTGGAAAAAGCAGTGCGGATTGCAGACTCAAGAAAGACCAAAGTATAGGCGGTGGAACGGCCCTGACGGAAGCCGCTCTGGCACTGAGCCAGAAGACCCCGAGACTCAAGCAGCCAACACAGCCGTCGACTCACCATACGTTCCAGTAGCTTGCACAGAGTATTTGTCAAGCTGATGGGTCGATAGCTATCCACAGTAAGCGGGTTCTTACCAGGCTTCAGCACAGGAATGATGGTACTTTCTCGCCACTGCGACGGAAAGACACCATCGCCCCATATGCGGTTGAAGATGGCAAGAACACATCGCTGACAGACCGGGGACAGGTGTTTGAGCATCTGATTGTTGATGCCATCTGGCCCAGAGGCCGTATCGGGGCACTGTGCCAGGGCGCTTTGGAGTTCCCACAAACGAAATGGGGCGTTATACGTCTCAGGGTGGCGAGAAGCAAAAGAAAGCCGTTTGCCTTCCTCCTGGCGTTTAAGCGCGCGAATCGCAGGCGGGTAATTCCCCGACGCAGAGGCCCGAACATACTGCTGTGCGAAATGCTCGGCGATTGCATCAGCATCGGTGGATACCGCCCCGTTGATGGTAAGCCCTGGGACACCTGTAGAGTGCTGCACTCCAAAGATGCGCCGAATCTTCATCCACACCTGGGAGGGTGAAGTACGGGAACCAATGGTGGAAACGAACCTCTCCCAGCGCTCCTGTTTCCGCCTCTTGATGAGCCGCCGTGCCTGAGCACGGAGACATTTGAAGAAAATGAGGTTCTCCAAAGACGGGTGCCACTTATGTCGCTGAAGAGCCCGCCGACGTTCTTTAATGGATTCAGCGAACTCCGGAGACCACCAAGGCACTGCCTTTTGCCGCGGGCACCCTAACGAACGAGGAATGGTACGTTCTGCAGCGGAAACAATCGCTGCAGTCAGTGTCTCAACCGCCACATCGATGGTACTGTGGGGGAGAGATGCAACAGTGGCAGCAGAGGAGAATGTTTCCCAGTTTGCCTTGCTAAATGCCCACCTAGGCAGGCGTTCATGGGATCGACGCTGGGGTAGTGAAAGGAAGATGGGAAAATGGTCACTACCACACAAGTCATCATGGACTCTCCAGTGGACCGATGGTAAAAGCCCTGGGCTGCACAACAACAGATCTATGGCCGAGAACGTGCCATGCGCCACACTGAAATGCGTGGCAGCGCCAGTGTTTAAGAGGCAGAGATCAAGTTGGGAGATGAGATTCTCGCCATCTCTGCCTTGGCCAGTAATCTTCGATCCACCCCACAGGGGATTGTGGGCGTTAAAATCCCCAAGGAGAAGAAAAGGCGTGGCAAGTTGGGCGACAAGTGCAGCCAATTCGGTCAGGGAGACTGTACCACCTGGAGGGAGATAGACACTGCAGACGTTTATGTCCTGGGTAGTCCTTACGCGGACAGCCACAGCTTCCAAAGATGTTTGAAGGGGCACAGGAGCACTATATACATAGGTAAGGACATACACGCAGGCTCCACCTGACACACTATTGTAAGCGCTTCAGTTGCAGTAATAACCCCTGTATCCACGGAGGACAGGGGTCCGCATTGCCGGGAACCAGGTTTCCTGGAGAGCAATGCATAAAGCAGGTGTCAAGCTTACAAGCTGACGCAGCTCAGGTAGATGGCTAAAATAACCGCCACAATTCCACTGGAGGATTGTACAAAGCGTGTCCTGTAGAGGCATTCAGGCACTGAAAAGGCAAATTACTGGGCAGGGTCACATGCTGCCACCGACTGAGTGACGGACGTCGCTACGGCCATCGTTTCTGAGGAGACGGCGAGATCCAGGTCATCAGGGGACGCAAAGAGCTCGACCTCATCCTCAGAGGCTGAGCTGACAGGAAGTGTTGGTGCGGGAACCACTGGGTCCTTATCCTTCTTGGAGAGCTTCCTCTTCTCTCTCTTGTCTTTCGGAGGAGGGTTGGCATGCTGGGAGGGCTTTCCTGACGCATTATCAGGAACAGAGGAAGAGCGTGAAGCCCTTCGACCAGCAGCTGGTGGCTTCTTCAGCCACTGGCTAGTGTCTTGTGAGACACTGGGGAAGTCCTTGGAAGGGACTCCCCCAAGGGATCCCTTCCGAACAAGTGAGGCCAGAGGAGGCTGTTGCGTCTCCGGCTGAGCAGCCGGAGAGAGCTGTCGCTTCCCCGGCTGAGAGGTGGGGACCGACGTCCTCGGTTGCTTGGGGCGCACTGCTCCCGAACTGTGTGTTTTGGGAGCAGTGGAAGAGAGAGTGGCCCCCACCGGTGGTGGGGCAGGCGAAACATGACTGTTCGGTGGGCCAACTGTCAAAGGAGTCTTTGCAGGAACTGGTGGCTGCAGTGTTACAGCAGCATAACTCCTCAACATAGGTGTGGGGTTGAGCCATTCTAATTTCTTCCTCGCCTCTTGGTAAGTTAAACGGTCCAGGGTCTTAATTACTTGTATCTTCCGCTCTCGTTGGTAGACTGCACAATCTGGCGAGCAGGGAGAATGATGCTCCGCACAGTTAACGCAGGTGGGAGGTGGAGCACACGGAGCATTTGGATGCGAAGGTCGACCACAATCACGACATGTGGGGCTGGCAGTGCATCTGGAGGACACGTGCCCTAATTTCCAGCACTGGAAGCATCGCATAGGGGGCGGGACATAGGGCTTGAAATCGCACCAGTAGATCATGACCTTGACCTTCTCAGGCAAGCAGTTGCCCTCAAAGGCCAGGATGAAAGCACCGGAAGCGATCCTATTATCCTTGGGTCCCCTAAAGACACGACGAACGAAGTGTGCACCTCGTCGTGCCAGGTTCTCCCGTAGCTCGTCATCAGATGGTAGCAAAAGATCTTTATGAAAGATAATCCCCTGGACCAAATTTAGTGACTTATGGGGAGTGACGTTAACAGGTATGTCACCAAGCTTCTCACAGGCGAGCAACGCCCTTGACTGTGCAGAGGAAGGTGCTTGTATCAAAATGGCCCCGCTCCGCATTTTGGAAAGAGGGGCCACTTTCCCGAACTTATATTCAAGATGGGTCACAAAGAACAGAGGCTTAGTCCCCAAAAATGAATCCCCATCAGTTCTGCTGCACACAAGATATCGCGGTGAATATGGCTCCTGTCTGTCCGCAGCCCTGCGTCCCTCCCAGGGCGTGGCTAGGGAAGGGGACGATTTGGGGTTATATGCCACAGCGTTAAAGTCTACTTTATTGCGCTTAGAGACGTTGGTGGTCGTGCGACCACCGGATTGAGATTGTACCCATTTCATTGCGGGGTATCCGCCCCGATGCCACCCACTCCGACCAGGGGCTCTCCCCACGGGTGGCACCCAGCCACAGCAAAGGCCACCTAGCAGGATGGCCGTTGCCGGGAGTCCTGATGCCCCGGAGAGACGGGCATCTACTCCTAGGCTTACGTGGGGAGGCGGCAGTTCAGGCATCGGCAGTACGATCCCTGTGTTGTCAGGGGGCTACAACCTAGAGGGTACATGACGACCCCACCACAACGGGCTGGCTACCGTGCTGGATTTTGGGTGCCATGGGTAGTCCATAGTGATCGTGGGTGCAGATGATGATGCACTAAGGGCGTAACTTACACAATCCATCAGGTGTGTATGCCCAAAATGAGGGATGGAGGGTGCAGTTACAACACCCAGACGATAAAGAGTGCCAAGGTCTTAGGGCACAGAGGACTGATGGTGCACCACGTAAGGGGTCCTTCCCCAAAAGGCTCTTACTTCTGTTGAATTTGGAAAAATGGAGGTCAAACCCTAATGGGGACCATCACATCAAAGGCCGAAACAGTTGAGACTCCTATTAGTCGCCTCTTACGACAGGCAGGAATATCGCAGGCCTATTCTAACCCCCGAACCCGCAGGGGGGAAATGGACACAGGCAGACAGTGTTTGTTGGTAATGAGGATCACCCTGTGGCTAAACTTGCCTTGGTGCACGGCCAGCACATCTTGGCACAGTGTTACACCGTCCGGGTTATCTGGATACTTCCCACTAACACCAACCTGTCAGAACTCCGGAGATGGGAACTTGCCCTTCAGTATATCCTCTCTTCTCGTTATCCGCCAGGCCTCAACCTCCACTAATTTCAAGTTGCCGCCACTCGTACCTCACCTGTCTTTCAACATCATTTTTGCCTCTGTACTTCTGCCTTGACTGACATCTCTGCCGAATCTCTTTGCCTTTACAAATGTCTGCTTGTGTCTGTGTATGTGTGGTTGGATATGGGTGTGTGTGCAAGTGTATACCTGTTCTTTTTTCCCCCTAAGGTAAGTCTTTCCGCTCCGGGGATTGGAATGACTCCTTACCCTCTCCCTTAAAACGCACATCCTTTCGTGTGTGTGTGTGTGTGTGTGTGTGTGTGTGTGTGTGTGTGTGTGTGTGTGTGTGTGTGTCTATATATATATATATATATATATAAAATCATTTATTGTTGATGTGCCCTATTCTTGTATACACATAATATACAGAGAAGAATTGCATTTTATGTTCTTTATATCTGCTTTTTTCATATTCTATTCGAATTTTACGATTCCAACAGGACAAAAACATGCCACGTGAACTTACATTTGAAGAAATTCTAGCAGAACTAGAGAACCATCAAGAGAGTGACGATGAAGATGATATACAGAATTGGCAATTATTCCACCCAATGCAGATGTAATAACAGATGAAGAAGACACTGACGAAAATGTACTGTTGTACAAGATGACGCCGGTACTTTAGAGCTCACAACCAGCTGAGATGAAGTTAATGCTACAGTTGTACATCCAGAAGCCAAAAGAAGGAAAGCGTTGGGAGGTGGAGGAGAAAGTGGTATGTTATCTACAAAAAAATATATATGTAAGTGGTATAAATGTCAACCAACGTACACAAACAATAGTGAACCAGGGAAGAGCAACAAACATTATGATGCAGAATGTCTAGCAAATAACACAGTGCCCCAGGTGTTTGAGGATTTTTTTTTCTAAGAAACTAATGGATACTATTATTGAACAAAGCGAAATTTATGCTTGCCAACATAACAGAATAAATTTTCTGCTAACCAAAGAAGAACTAAAATTATTTATTGGCGTACTACTTCTGAGTGGTTATCATAAGCTTCCCCACAAGAATAAGTACTGGGAACAGGCTCCTGACGTCGGTGTTCCTTTAGTCTTCAACTCCGTGTCAAGAAATAGGTTTTGGGAAATAAAGAGATTCATTCATCTCAATGACAACTCCAAAATAGACAGAAACGACAAGATGTACAAACTGAGGTTATAATTTGAAATGCTGAAATAGGAATTTGGTAAATTTGGCGTATTTCATTCAGAACTCTCAACTGATGAAATAATGGTACATTATTATGGCAAACATTCAGCTAAAATGTTTCTGAGGGAAAAGCCTATCAAATTTGGATATAAAATTTGGTGTCTTACAAGTTCCAATGGCTTTCTTTATAATTTTTCACCATACTGTAGCAAGACTGACAACAAACAGGAGCCTTTAGGTGCAAGGGTAATAAATGAACTAACCACCATGATTCCAGAATCAGAGTATCCGAATTATAAGCTTTTCTTTGACAACTTTTTCACCAGTGTTGACACACTGATCACACTCGGAAAGAGTAAAATGAAAGCTGCAGGAACAATAACAGAGATCCGAACTAATGCATGTCCTTTGATTGACTCGAAAAGAATGGCAAAAGGAAGGAACGAGGATTCTATGACTACATATTTGACAAAGAGAATGAAGTTCTGGTTGTGAAATGGAGTGACAACAAACCAGTATGTGTAGTGACAAATAACAGTACTATTATTCCTTGAGTTCTACTAAAATATATTCACGGGCAAAAAAAAGGAAATATCTGTTACACTGCCACATATCATTGAAGAATACAATGCCCACATGGTTGCCATATATCTACTGGACAAGCAGATATCACTTTATAGGACGAGGATAAGGTCAAAGAAATGGTGGTGGCCATTATTCACACAGATGATATATATCTGCATAGTAAACACATGGCGTGCATACCAAATTGCTAACTCTAATGAGAAGCTCTTACTTTTGGATGTCCGACAGAGAATAGTGATGTTTTTTCTATCAAAGGAAAAAGGATCAGTACCAAAACAAAGAGGAGCACAAGGAAGCAAATTGATGGGAGGACGGGTGAGCACAGATGTACGACTAGATCCAGGAAATCATTTCTTTGTGCCAAGTAAAACACAGAAGAAATGTGCTTACTGCAAGAAAAAAACAACAAAAATTTGTGATAGGTGCAATGTTGGTGGACATGACAAGTGTTTTGCTTCATTTCATACTGAATATTGTAATGTAATTAACTGTCAGAGATAAAGTTTATCTCATGCGAAAAGTACGATGCCCACAGTAGAGAGTTAAGGTAACTTCATTATGTTGCCATACAATGTGTTTAATTTATTTATTTATGAATATTTTCTTTTATGATAAATAATGGATTTGTTTGAGATGATAAATGTGGTATATTTATAGGTATTTATTTATATGTGTCTTTGGAGTGTATTAAGGTCAGAAGACCAAAGAATCTGGAATGCAGGAATGTCTGCAACTTCCGGGCACATGTTGGCTTGCACGCCACTTCTTTGTCGGTATTGGAGGGAGATGGACGTGTTTAAGTGACCAGTACAGTATAATGCATTTTTAGGGTATCAATGTTCGAAGTGAAAATATTGTAGTTACTAAACAAAGAGTACGAATAAATATTATTTTTAGCCGAAAGTAATTCGAACCCGGTAGTGTTTATTTCAAACAAGAAGAAAACCCAGGCCAGGCTTGTTAGAGTAATGTTTTGCAGACAAAACCCCTAGACAAACGAGATCTGCAGTGTGTAATCTTTCGGCAGCTACTAATAAATAAGCCTTGCTGAAATTGTGCTGGAACTACTCGTATTATTATCAATTACAAACACGTTGTGCGAAAGTGGTCCTACCACAATATACCGCGTAAGATTCCACATCATTCAGTTATCAAGAAACGAGATAGGTAACAACCAGTACAATATGGTGGCGTCGTCCGGGATTATTGAAAATGTTACCGAAATGAACTACCACCGAGATTGCGAAGAAAACGACAGAATTCGTACATCCTGGCTGAAAATGTTAAAGGAAGTCAAATGCTGATACCTTCAAGACAAAGGAAGTCGAATGCTGATACCTTCAAGACAACGGGATGCAGTTACTGGAGCAAGAATAACGGCGCAATAAGTCACGAAAGAAGAAAAAAGTGTAAAGTGTTGTGCAACCAAAAAAGCAATATTCATATAAGTGTAGTGTTTCAGTGTTGTGAATTCCATCACGCACCAATCAACAAAGAAGACCTTATAAGAAAATAAGTAAACTGTGAGTAAAATAGTTTAGTATCCTTTAGAAAAGATAAATTTGTTGTGTTTTGTTTATTCCTGTGTAAAAAGATGACTATTGTAAAAGACGAAGGTATTGACGACGGTGTCGCCAACGCTAGTACAGATGTGAATTTATCATACGAAAGTGAATGCAACAGTAATAGTCCGAATCCTGTAGACAAAGTTGAAACTCATACGGAAAGACAGAATGAAGTTAAAGACATGCTATCAAAAATAATGAATTATATGGAGGGAAAATTTAAGGCAATTGATGACACTAACAGACAAAACGGACAGTGGTTAGGAAATATTAAAGACAGACTCGATGCTAATGAGATTCGTTTGGATCAAATGGAGAACTCATACGGAAAGACAGAATGAAGTTAAAGACATGCTATCAAAAATAATGAATTATATGGAGGGAAAATTTAAGGCAATTGATGACACTAACAGACAAAACGGACAGTGGTTAGGAAATATTAAAGACAGACTCGATGCTAATGAGATTCGTTTGGATCAAATGGAGCAAAACAACGCTGCTCAGTTAGACCAGACTCTCAAGCTCATGAGTGATAAATTTGAAAAACAATTCAAAGAATATGAAAAGAAAAATGACAATCACTTTCAAAAAGTAGAAGCAAAAATTTCCAGTTTGAGTCATAATATGGTTAAGATCACGGGTAAGGTCAATTATGTCGGGAGAAAAGTTAAAAATGTAGATGCAAAAGTAAAAAATCTGAAAACTGAAGCAAGTACAGGTAGAGAGAAAATCCATAATGCGTTTAAAGTTGTGCATTCAGATATCAAACATGTAGAAGAAACAGTATCTGAGCGTATTTCTCTTGTAGATGATAAAATTGTTAAAGTAGAAAGCAAATTTGAACACAAGATAGGAATTATTACTGAAAAAATAGATGTAAATAATCAGATAAACAAAAATGAAGTCAAGAGTTTAGAAAGTAGTATTAATGACATCACTAAGAAACTTGAAAGTGTTAGTAGCAATATGGTCAGCAATAGTTTGCCGAACAATATTGGCACTTTGTGGTACAATATTCCAGTACAAAACTTTTCAGATGAGAGCAGTATGCATCCGGTAGATTTCCTGCAGCATTGCAAGGATAACTTTTTTCCAAATATGAATGATAATTTGAAAATTAAATTTGTGAAAAGATTTCTAGAAGGTGAAGCATTGTCATGGACTAATCATTATTGTACTGAGGGAATGTCTTTTGCAGAGTTCGAGGAGAGGTTCTTAAGTAAATTCTGGTCAGAGACAGAACAGGCAAGAATAAAAAGCGAATTCTTGAATGGACCTGTTTATAAACATGAATTTCGTAGCATGAAGCAATTTTGCAGAAATCAGTTAAGGAAACTCACTCGCCTAAGCAAACCTTTTGATGAACTCACTCGAATTGATGCACTCAAAAGGAGGCTACCATGTGAACTACAGTGGGAGTTAGCTTATGGTCCAGATGACACAATAGATCAGTTTTTGAAATATGTTGACAAACTAGACAGAATTATTGAGAAAACGGGTAAACCACCACACCATAGTCAAAACCATTTTCAAAGGACAGGGCATACAAATTGGGGAAACACACAACATGATAAAAAGGAAACACACAATTTTGGAAGTAGTGATTCTCATCAGAGAAATCACCAGTACAACTTCAAGGGATCACAAGGACACAATTTCCATTACAAAGGTCAGTATGGAAATAATCATAACCAATCTGGTAACAGACACTTTGGAAATAAACCAAAGGAGTGGAATAGTCATAATGGTATGGGGAGAACTGAACAGGAGTTAAAAAACTGAATGAGGCTCCATTGGCGGTCCGCAAGGTAGGAGCTACTTATACACAAATGGAAAGGGCCAACCCAAACTGTCTAACTAAACAGAAAGATACCTGTGACATAATGAGTAATTATTTCAAAGAGGAGTGTTATCCCATTAATGTAGTATCTGTTACAAATAATATATGACATACAAATAAAGCAGAAACAAAAGGTAAGTTATTTAAAGACACTGATTGCTTAGAAAACTGTGAAGACTTAAACTTAGATTCATTCTATGAGTGGGCTGAGAGGAGCACCTTGCTGGAAAATAGTTGTTCAAATGATCAAAGTGTATTAGGAATTAGAGAACTTATGGAAGAGTCTGGTGGGCTAGGAATGAAAAGAGCACCTAGTAAGGATGATTTAAATGTGTATCTGCATACTGAAGGTAAGAGTGCTGAGGATAAAGATGATAATTTTTGTGATGTTGATTGGGAAGAAAAGGAAATTGAGGACAGCAGTGAAGATAGATGTTTTATTGGTGTAAGTGAGGAGTTGGAAGCTTTAGGGATTACTAATATAAAAGAGGATAGTAATGAAATTAGCGAGGTACACATGAACACAGTTGACAATTTCAATGATAAGGATGCCAGAATTTCAGCCAATGAGTTATTTGATCTTAATACATGGAAGAAAAATGAGAAGGAATTGACAGCAGGTAATCTTAACAGCGTTAGGGGAGTAGATGATGAAATGTCAGATAGTGAGCAATTTTTGTTTAACTTATGGGTTAACAGTAGTGCCATTAAGGATGATGAAAATTTCAGAAAGGTAACACTTGATATATGTGAAACTTTGTATCCAGACTGGTGGCATAGAATTAAGTATCACATTGCACAAATGTTAAGACAGAAATATAAAGGAGAGACACACAATAGCACAAATGAATGTAGTTGGCTTAATGAAATATTCAGAAATAGTAATCAGGCCAAAGAAAATGCAATTAGGGTAATAACAGCATATAACTCTGGTAGTAATGATACAGGTAAGGATACTGGAAAGGGATACGGATTCAGTGAAATTGAAGATGACTTATTACATGAGAATATTAACAAAAAATTTGACTTTGATGTAAGCAGTCCGTTTATTGATGTGCAGATAGGATCATGGAAAGGAAAGTGTTTAGTAGACACAGGAAGTCAAGTATCTGGGATATTAGAATCATTAAGTAAAAAACTGAAAACTAATAAGGATTATGTCGAGTTACCTGTGGTAGGAATTAAAATAAGAGGTGCTACCGGGAAGCACAGTAAATCAATAAGGAGTCAGGCTTTTATTACTTTTGAAATTGAAGGAGTATCATGGTCACATGGGTGTCTCATCATTCCTGATCTCACAGAGGATTTTATCCTAGGCATGTCTTGGATAACAAAAGTAAGTGCAGCATTTGATTGGGCAGGGCAGAAATTAATGATGACTCTACCAAGTGGTGAAGTCATCACTACGAAACTTCTTCAATCAAATGTGTTTTGTATGAATAAGACTGTGAACAGTATTTAATTTACAAAAGAAGGTGAGTACATTGAAAGCCATGTCACAGATTTCGATACAGATGAGATAGAGTTTGAAAAGTTAGTAAATGAAAAAGTAGTCGAGGCTAGAGAACTAACTGAGAACCAAAAACAAGATTTGAAATTATTTTTGTGGGAATATAGTGATGTATTTAGCAATATACCAGGTAAAGTAATTGGATACCAATGTACTTTACAGTTGAAGCCACATGAACCTTTCTTTACAAAACCATACAGTATTCCAATCTCGAAAAGGGTAGCAGTGGAGAAAGAATTGCAAAAGATGGAAGTGTGTGAAATCATTGAGAGGAGTATAAGCCCTTATAATAATCCCTTAGTCACTGTAAATAAACCTAATGGACAAGTCAGATTAGTACTAGATTCCAGACAGTTAAACAAATGTTTATACAGAGAAACTGACCACCCAGAGAACATCGATGAGTTGTTATATAAATTTAAAAATATCCAAATTATGTCAAGCCTTGACCTAACTTCAGGTTTTCATCAAGTACCTCTTGCAATTAGTTCTAGAAAGTACACTGCTTTCTTATACAATGGGAGATGTTACCAGTATTGTGTAGTGCCTTTCGGATTAAACTCATCAGTCGCCGAATTTATAAGGGCACTAGACTATGTACTTGGCCAAGAAGTTGTGTCAGAATTAACAATTTATGTAGACGATATATTAGTTTCAAATCAAAGTTGGGAGGATCATTTGAAGTTATTGAAGAAGGTGTGTGAGAAACTCAGAAGAGGTGGTATGACATTAAAACTGGAAAAATGTAAATTTGGTGTGTCAGAACTCAAATTTTTAGGTCATGTCATTACTAAGGAAGGGATAAGTGCAGATCCGGAGAAAATAAAATCTATCGTAAACTTTCCATCTCCTAGAAACCGGAAACAATTAAAGTCTTTCTACGGACTCTGTGGATTCTATCGAAAATATGTAAATGGACAATGCCTTAATGTAACATGTTTAAGCAACTTACTTAGAAAAAATACTCCATGGAATTGGTCTGAAGAGTGCCAGAAAGCATTTGATAAAATTAAGAATGAACTTTGTAAGAACAGTCTTTTACACAGACCAGATTTTAGTTTGCCATTTTGTCTTCACACTGACAGTAGTGATTATGGACTAGGAGCAGAACTATTTCAGGAGAAAATTGTGAATGAAAAAATCTTCATTGTACAATTGCATTTGCCAGCAGAATGTTACTTAAACATGAGAGAACGTACCCTGTCACAGAAAAAGAATTACTCGCAGTACACTGGGCGTTTACAAAATTTAAAACATACCTGTTAGGACACAAGATAAAAGTCTATTCAGACCACAAAGCTTTAAGTTACTTGCAGGAGTGTAGACTATATCACAGTAGATTAACCAGGTGGGCAATGTTCATGCAACAGTTTGATTACGAAATTGTGTATATTAAGGGATCAGAAAACGTAGTAGCTGATGCTTTATCCAGGTTATCAGTAGGAGGAGATCAGGAAATGTTTGATCAAGAGGAAGAAAAGGAATTTAAAATAAGATACATGAAGGGAATCCAGGATGAAAAGCTCATAAAGACACTTTGCAATAACATCAGGAGGGGACAGAATAACGATCCTAATTGGAAATTGGTTAAGGACTGTTTAGGCAAAAGAGGGTATGATAAACTTGACAAGTACTATAAGGTCTTTAAGGGAACACTCTTTAGAAGAACAGATGTGGACTCTGACAATTGGAAGCTATGTTGGCCAGAGTGTGAGGCAGACAAATTAATGAAGTACACCCATGAGAGTTATGGTCACTGTGGAATACAGAAATGTGTAAAAAAAGTTACAAGAAAATATCTACTTTTATAACATGGTAAAGAAGGTGAGGAACGAAATATCAACATGTGACAAATGTCAAAGAGTAAAAGTAAGCAACAGAACATGTCAGGGAGAAATGCAGAACATCATTCCAGATAAACCATTAGATTTAGTAGCTGTAGACTTTTATGGACCTTTACCTAAAAGCAAAGGTGGCCATTGTTTTATATTCGTCATGGTTGATGTATTTTCCAAACTAATTAAACTTTATTCTGTGCGAAAAGCTACAAGTAAACAGATCATTGCAAAAATTGAGAGAGATTACTTCAAGAGTGTAGGGAAACCTAAAGCTATACTATCTGATAATGGTTCACAATTTGTTTCAAAAAACTGGAAAGCATTCATGGAAAAAAACTAACACAAAACATATCTTGATATCCGTGTACAACCCATCTTCAAACCCAGCAGAAAGGTACATGAGAGAAATAGGGAGACTTTGTAGGACATATTGTAGTCACAAACATCCTAGTTGGTCCGACCATGTAAACAACTTCGAGGATATCATGAACAGCTTGCAGCACAGCTCTACTGGGTTTTCACCATATGAAATTATGTTTCACCTCAGACCAGCAAATCTTATTTCTGAATTAATAGACTTTCCACAATGTAGCTTAATATCAATGAAAGAACGTGAAGAGATTGTAAAGAAAACCATGAAGAAACTAGGTGAAGCTAGGAAAAGCAGACATAATAGGAAAATAAAGGCTACCACATTCAGAGTAGGTGACCATGTCTTAGTGAAATCCCACGAACGATCAAAGTTACTAACAGCAGAACTCAAGAAGTTCTTTGACATTTACATTGGGCCATTTGAGATTATTGAGAACCCCATCCAAATGCGTACCGATTAGTATATCCCAAGTCGAGAAAGCTGTTTGGTCTTAGGAATGTTGTTTCTTTGAAGCCGTATATTGAGAAAAGAGCAAACAGAGCCTAAAAACATGCCTTTATCTGGAAAGAATTTTACTGGAAGTAAAGAAAGAAAGAAAAAAAATGCAGTCACCATACTATGCCATGTAACACATCTCATGCAAAACGATGTTGTATCTAGACTGATTGTCACGTAATTATATTATAAGATTAGATTTCATGATTCCTATGTGTTTTTTAAAGTAATTTTACAGTATTTAATGAATTGCAAAATATGTAAACTTGATAAATAAGGGATTTTATTTTATTGATGATGCTAGGAGACAAGACATGTCACCCACCCTCACAGTTTGAGAATAGCAAATCTCATAAATTTTGAAATTTGTTCATTCACTTAAATAGACCATAATGCTAAAAAAAAAAAAATAAATAAATAAATAAATAAATAAATAAATAATAATTGTATAGTTAATAGAATATATTTTCTTGTATATGCAAGTGTGCCTTTGTTTTACATCATGCTCACCATAACTGGTTTTATTCAGCTCTGTTTATAACCCCATAAAGATACTTTGTTGGCTTATTTTGCCTCTTAATTTTGATATAACATAATTCACAAGGCTCATGAGAGAATAGTGTTGTTGAATTGAAATACTTTTGCAAACTCACTGATGATATAGGTGTTAGTACTACGTTTGTTCTAATATGAGAAAATGTTTTAACTTTAGTATTATTTTATAGTAAATTTCTGGGCAACAAATCGACATATGTATTTATGTTGTGAGACAAAGGAAGAAGTCAATGGTTGATGAAAGAATAAACAGTTTACTACAGTTGTGATAAAAAGTTGTATACAAGCCAAGACAATGATGCAATTTCTGTATCGGACTGACAAGTGGACCAAGGTACACTTGCAAGTCCTGGTGGGCTATTGTAATGTAATTAACTGTCAGAGATAAAGTTTATCTCATGCGAAAAGTACGATGCCCACAGTAGAGAGTTAAGGTAACTTCATTATGTTGCCATACAATGTGTTTAATTTATTTATTTATGAATATTTTCTTTTATGATAAATAATGGATTTGTTTGAGATGATAAATGTGGTATATTTATATGTATTTATTTATATGTGTCTTTGGAGTGTATTAAGGTCAGAAGGGCAAAGAATCTGGAATGCAGGAATGTCTGCAACTTCCGGGCACATGTTGGCTTGCACGCCAATTCTTTGTCGGTATTGGAGGGAGATGGACGTGTTTAAGTGACAGTACAGTATAATGCATTTTTAGGGTATCAATGTTCGAAGTGAAAATATTGTAGTTACTAAACAAAGAGTACGAATAAATATTATTTTTAGCCGAAAGTAATTCGAACCCGGTAGTGTTTATTTCAAACAAGAAGAAAACCCAGGCCAGGCTTGTTAGAGTAATGTTTTGCAGACAAAACCCCTAGACAAACGAGATCTGCAGTGTGTAATCTTTCACCAGCTACTAATAAATAAGCCTTGCTGAAATTGTGCTGGAACTACTCATATTATTATCAATTACAAACACGTGGTGCGAATGTGGTCCTACCACAATATACCGCGTAAGATTCCACATCATTCAGTTATCAAGAAACGAGATAGGTAACAACCAGTACAATATACATTCCATAACATTACAATATTCTTTATTTAATGTTTGTGTTGCTTCTTACAATATTATGCATGGAGAATAAGATTGTGAATTTGGATAGCGCATTTGGCCAATGTCCCAAAAATGAGGACTTCTGTAGTTTTTGTTCTAATAAACTGAAACTTTTCAAAACAACTTTTTATTCAATTTATCACTCAATGTAACATATTTATGTATAAAAGTTTGCAAAAAAAAAGATCCAATAGAGTTTTGGCCAGCAAAGGGTTAAGGGAAAACCAGATGTAACACAAAATGTCTGGCAGAAAATCTGCTACAGGAACTACATCACAAACCCCGACTGCTCACAGATTATGCAAAGGACAATGGTAACTTCCGAAAATTCTCAAAAATACACATTTATTTGAATCGATATACAATGAAATTCAGGGGTGATGTATACTTTGGCTGAGCTGTGAACCACAAAGCATTGATTTGCTACGTAAATTACGTATACAAAACACTGGTAGCACTAACTTACAAAGTATAGTTTTGCAGGCATCTCAAAATTCTGAAACTAAACTATTTCTCACATTGTTGGACAACAAAATAAGAGACAGACTATTTTGAATGAGGATGATAGGCATACTGTTCTAAATTTTTTTGAAAGAACACAGTTTAGTTTAAGCCTACAATTGACGGTAATAGTACTGGTTTATCACGGGATTCCCAAATGTTTGAAATTTCACAACATATCAGAATTCAAACAAGTATCGATACAATCAATGAAAAATTACGCAGAAGTGACATGAACAGCAAAATATACAAATATAGAACTTCAAACAGACACATTATCTAGTACAAACAGTCCCCACATAAGGGAAAATTCCTAAGTCAGCTTTATTTAAATGGGCAAATAAAATAAATAACAAAACTGGAAATTGTCCCTCCTCTTGCAATGAATTGCTACTGGACAACTGCTTTTGTACATTAAATGGAGAGTACAGTACACATCTAATTAACACCAATGGATTTCTGTTCACAGAATAACAATCTTTGGATACTGTACTGCATAGTGTGGGAATTCTGAGACATTCTGGGTTGCTGCAGAGTGATTCATTTTTTAAAATAGACAATGTGTAGTGGTGTACACTGTTAACACACTAGGCATATTACACGGGCCACTTGTTCACTCCTTTTGTACACACATCAGTTAGACTGAGGTAGCAATGGAGTTTAAAAGCAAACATTCATACATGGCACTGAATTTAAGATAGAAGTGAATTTAAAGCAGTATTTGGAATCTCTTCATGCAATAAACCAACAGTCTGCTGCTGATTTAATGATTTCTGAGACACACTCTTGAAGACTGAAGTCAATAATGACAGCCACTACTGAAAGAAACTAGCTTCACCTCTGGATAATGATGACTGAAGAGGACAGCTCCCCACTGTCTCTACCAACAAAATGAATGCAGTCTTTGAATCAGATCAGAACTAGTTTGTTGAGTTCCTGCATGGCAATCTTCAGATCAGAAAAATAGTTGTGAAGATCAGAAAAATAGTTGTTAGATACAACACCTTTTAACACTTGAGTAAAAAAACTTGCTGCTAAATCCTGATATTAAACAGTTGAAAAATTTGATTCTCAGTGGTCAAAAGCAGCATACAATAACTAATGACAGAAAGCAACTGTACCAATCTTAGAAACAAACATGTGATAGACCTTCTCAGAACACACCCATATGGCAAAAGTGAAAAGAGGACACAAAAATTATTAATGTCATTGGATGAAAATGATATTTTTCAGCTTAAGATAATAGAGTTACTAAAAATATTTTTAATTAAGCAACTAGTTTCAGCTCGAAAAGCCATTTTTCGGTTTACACAGATAGCGAGGTCCCACAGAAATAAAAAGGCAGCAAACTCACACTATGTGCTACTGTTCATCATGGCTTACAAATTACAGTAGAAATGCTACTGTTTGTTGTACTTTAAAAACATTTAAAATGGCTTTTTGGGCCAGAACTAACTGTACAGGGTGATTCAAAAAGAATACCACAACTTTAAAAATGTGTATTTAATGAAAGAAACATAATATAACCTTCTGTTATACATCATTACAAAGAGTATTTAAAAAGGTTTTTTTCACTCAAAAACAAGTTCAGAGATGTTCAATATGGCCCCCTCCAGACACTCGAGCAATATCAACCCGATACTCCAACTCGTTCCACACTCTCTGTAGCATATCAGGCGTAACAGTTTGGATAGCTGCTGTTATTTCTCATTTCAAATCATCAATGGTGGCTGGGAGAGGTGGCCGAAACACCATATCCTTAACATACCCCCATAAGAAAAAATCGCAGGGGGTAAGATCAGGGCTTCTTGGAGGCCAGTGACGAAATGCTCTGTCACGGGCTGCCTGGCGGCCGATCCATCGCCTGGGGTAGTTGACGTTCAGGTAGTTACGGACAGATAAGTGCCAATGTGGTGGCGCTCCATCCTGCTGAAATACGAATTATTGTGCTTCTTGTTCGAGCTGAGGGAACAGCCAATTCTCTAAGATCTCCAGATACTGTAGTCCAGTTACAGTAGCACCTTCGAAGAAAAAGGGACCAAAATCTTTATTGGCTGAAATGGCACAGAAAACGTTCACCTTAGGCGAGTCATGTTCATACTGAGTTGTTTCCCGCGGATTCTCAGTGCCCCATACACAGACATTGTGACGGTTGACTTTCCCGTTAGTGTGGAAAGTTGCTTCATCACTAAACACAATCTTTGAAATGAAAGATTCATCTGCTTCCATTTGAGCAAGGATAAAATCACAGAAATCGATTCTTTTAATCTTAAGCTGTTGATATTTTTTTTTATGATGCAACCAGTTTTGGTCAAAGACCATTTTTGAGGACCTGTTGTACCCACAGCATGGAAACAGGAAAAATTCAGGCAAAACGGATACTTCAAAATTGTAGTAACAATACATACAATGCTTGTGGATATTTAATTTATATTTCTGACATTGTATTCTTTTGATATATATAGTTTTTGCTGGTAATCAAATTCTGTAAGTGTTGCTTGTATTGTTACTATAATTTTCAAACATTCTTTTCATCCCAAATTTTCCCGTATCCACGATGTATATACAACAGGTGCCTGAAAATGGTCTTCAACTGAAACCAGTCACACAGTAAAAAATTAAGTTGAATAACAGCTCAAGATGACACATACTGTCATTTCTACAACTCACTGCTTTTGGTATCACCTGTGAGTAGCTGTACGCTTTGATGACGTTGGCACTGGGGTCGTGCTGTATTCTACCACCACCAGTGCACTCGGTATCAACGCCGAGGCCTTTCACCCTGTCCATCGTCTCATCGTAGACGTCTGAATGGAAGCCAACTCACTTGTATCCTCGCACCTAGTAGCAGGAACCATAGTCAAACTTTCAACAAAATGTATCAAGAGTACTAAGCAAGAAGAAAACACAAAAGTAGCAACATGAGTGGAAATTGTGGCATCAAAAATAATCTGAAAACATAACTTAAAGGAGCTGTTGTTATATCCACTATCTATAGGAAACACAAACAGGGGCTTCTGTTTTTTTTTTTTTTTTTTATTTTTTTTTTTTATTTATTTTTATTCCATACCTACTGCAAATGCAAACGAAAGCTTTTGTATATTCGGACATGTGTTCTCTCGGAAAACACTGAACATAACGTAAATCATCTAGCTGACAAGGTAGTTGGCAACATCAGCACATGGCTTTTGGAGAACGGATTAATACTTCACTGCCAACAACTGAACTCTTGTAAAATAGAAATAGTCTTGTCCTGAGCTGGTCGAACAGACATTTTAAATTCTTAAGACTGAAGATAGATGAAAAGCTCTCTCAGAAGTATCATGTTCAACACCTTAAGCAGAAAATGAACACTTCTGTCTTCACTATACATTATGTCTTGGACACAAACACAAAAGCTTGTTTACTTTTGCTCTGTTATCTCATATGGTGTTATAGTTTGGGGCAATTCTGTGCACTTGGCAAGAATATTCTCATCCCTGAAAAATGCAGTCAGCAAGGTCTGCAGTGCCAGCTTGTGAACATTCAGGGTTGCCGCAAGTTTCCCCAAGTGACGTTCCCTGATTTCCAGCAAGTTTTAGCATTTTTCCCTGACAAATTTCGAGGTCTCAAGGGCAAGTAAAGACATAAGTTCACAAAAAAAATGTAAGGACTTCTGTCTTTCTTCCCCTCATGAGCAAAAATCTTAAGTACTAATGTCAGCATCTTTTGTAATGAACAGTTTTTAGATGGAGAAAGAAAGACAATGGTATATAATATTCCATGAAGAGCACTGATGTTATTTTATTTCAATAAAACTAAACATATTTGGTGACACAAATACGCATTTCCTTGGAGTCGCAAGACAGATTTAAAATACCTACACTGATTTCAGAAATAACCTCAGAAAAAAGTAGGCCTATTGAAAGTAGTATATAAGGCAGGACAAAATATACAGGTACATAGCATACAAACCGCCTGTGACTGCCACAAGTTGTTCTTCCTATCGCTCATACTTTCTAATATACAGGGTGTACATTACATCTGGGAACACTTTCAATTATTTATTGCACAAGAACCAAACATAGCACAGATATCACACATATGTCTTTTTGAAGGAAACCCTGAAAGTTCTTTTTCATGTATACCACCGCAGCATACTTTGGTGATTTGCCGATAACACCAGTCATAAACATTGCAAGTTCAGGTGCGGAGCGAGCTTTCTGCGTGTTGGAGTTCGACAAACAAAGTGTTTGCTACAGCTGTTCAATGGATGTTTAGAACAAAGTACGGTAAGAAACCACCAATAAGGAAGGCACAACAAATTTATTATGACAGGTTGCTTGTGCCCAGCACAGAGAAGCAGACATCCCAGTGTGAGTGAAGTGAATTTGGATTGCATATGAGAGACATTCATAAGGAGTCCAAAGAAATTGGTGCGTCGTGCATCCCATGAACTCGAAATGGCTCCACTGACTGTGGCAAGTCATGCGACAGAAGTTGTCTATGAAACCATTCAGATTGGAGCTAGGGTAGAAGGTCAATAACAACGACAAAGACAAGTGTTTTGAGTTTTGTTCACAGTTGCAACAATTGAATAAGGACGGGGATGGAATTTTTGATCGCTTAAGTTTTAGCAATGAAGCCACTTTTCACACTAATGGGAAAGTGTACAGGCATAATTGTCGAATCTGGGGTGCAAAGCATCCACACGAATGCATTGAATTTGGGTGTGATTCGCTAAATGTAAATGTTTTTTGTGCTTTGTTGTGTCGAAAACTGTACGGGCCATTCTTCTTCGCCAAGAGAACTGTCACTGGATATTCCTACTCGGATTTGTTGCAGCAATGGCTGATGCTTCAGATGCAATTGGGCTCTCCGTTCATCTTTCAGCAGGATGGGGCTCCCCCCCATTTTCATCGTGAAGTTTGCGGGTACCTGAATACGGAGCTGCCGCATCGATGAACTGGCCGTGCTACAGAAGGGAACAGCTGTTTCATGAAATGGCCTCCCTGATCACCAGACCTCACTCCGTGTGACTTTTTTTCTGTGGGGACACATTTAAGATCCGGTGTACGTATGGTCTCTACCACGTGATGTAGCGGAGCTCCGGGAGAGAATACGAGAAACAAATATCACAATCGACGATGCCATGCTGGGACAGGTATGGCACGAATTCGATTATTGTATTGATGTCTGCCGGGTCACTCATGATTCGCGTACTGAATGTTTGTAAAAAAAAAAAAAAAGATATGTACATCCTGTATAAATTATTTTCTAAGCCCCAAAATGTACTAGAATAAATAAAATGTTTATAAAACAATGTACCGCACACTGTACTTGCAGTGAGAAAGTCACAATTCCTGAACTCTATCGCCCGTGGCCTCTGACCTGCCGAGGAGCACCACAGTCCTGAGTCCTCGGATAAATCACGAAAACCCACTGCATTATACCACACACAAACAGAGCCGGCCTGGGAGCAGATCGGCGAGACTAGATCCGATGGGCAGGGCTTGCACATTATTGGGAAACGATGGGCTTCAAATCGGCAGACCCAATCCGTTAGAGAGACCCACAGAAATGGCCTGTGGTTTTGGCCCATCATGGAAGTCCATTCATGTGGCCAGCTTTACACAAGTCACTGACATTATGTTGACGAAATGAGATGGTGGTGATAAATCCATCAATTTGTGCAAATACTCTGAGAATTAATGCTAATGAAGATAGGTAGCAACTCAACGTAAAGATGATCGCTGAACCATGGACAGACACGTAGAAAAGACAATCACACTCTCACAACTAAATTTTTGGCCATAGCCTTTCTTGGAAAATAACACACACACACACACACACACACACACACACACACACACACACACACACACATATTCACACAATCACTCAGACACAACTCGTGCACATATGACCGTTGTCTCCAGCCACTGGGTCAACAATCTCCAAGAATCATATCAAAACAAACCACCCCTCACGCCACCCATCGGCAGCTACTAGGCTAGTGGCAAGAAGTGGTGGCAGCACTGACTGCAAGCTGAGGGGAGTGGTAGGAAGTGGAGAAGCAGTAAGAATGAGGGAGTAGGGAAGCGGTGCATGTATTAAGCTGCACCCAGCCAGCGACGATGCAGGAAATCCCAGTAAACAAACTGTTTCATCTACTGAGACAAAAAACAAGATTTCTCCAGGGTTTGTTTTCCAAATTTCCCAGCAGGGCAGAAAAAAAGAGTGATACACCTAAGTATTCAAATCCACACACAAAGGTTACCTTGTGGTATGCTAGAATTCCACACAGGAGACCCTCACAATACATGAGAACTTCTCTATGCAACATGTAATTTATCCTAATTTCTCTTAATTTCATATTTTATTAATTCTGTAATTTTTTGTTTATAAATTATATATTCAGCTTTCTGTAAACTAGGTACCACCTCATCCCATGAGCTTTGGCTCAAAGTCTCAAGATACGCGATAAAAAAATAAATGTCAATCCCAAAACCTCACACGCCAATATAATGATCTGCATGCAATCATTCTGTTGATAATGGCACATTAAATTTGGAAAAAAAAAATGCATTCAGCACCCTCACATCATCACATCATCAGTGCAAACCAGACGATATTTCTCGTGTAAATCTACACAGCTATCTGGCAGTTCACACTTAAGGATACACGGCATTTTTCCAGCTCAATATTATGTAAAAATCAACACCTATTTCTTTCAGGCACTGTTTATAATGTATATGTTTTAAGATTTTTTTGTTGATATCAGGTAATAGATCACACTTTCTAAACAAATTAGAAGTATTTTGAATATTTTTGAACCTGCTTAGAGTTATTTAAAAAAAGTAACAAGGAAATTCTTCCTCAAACTGAGGTACCATTTGATCCAATGTTATACATTTGAAGGAGACCAAATTTTTACCAGACATGCATGACATGGCTGAGGTACTAGACCTATTTAATTCCACCTATTACGTATATTACAAGGATAAAAAAGTATCACATCTTACATTTAATATTTATAATTTTTTCCTAATAAAAATGTTATTTTTTCTATGATTTAGCTGATTCTGCAATAAAGCTTAGGTCTACTACATAAGTATGGACTACCGAAAGTTACAGAAAAAATGAGAGCAATGCTTTATAAACTTTAGGAAATATTTGTACCTGAATTCTGAAGAAAACAACTAGCGGGAAATTGCGAATGAACATATGAGTCCAATTAAACTGTGCCTCAGAACATTCCTGAAGCATAGTCTACATCCTGCAGCCTTTCTTCATCTTCAACCTTCCTCTTGGCATTCCTTCTAGCACTTCTTGCTTCTTTGGTATCTTGAAGAGCGAATCTCTCAGCTTCATGCACCCGTTGTCTGTCACACAGAAGAAATTGATCTTTCATATTAGAGCCACATTTTATGCCTAAATTTCTCAGGACTTCCTACCTTCCTATCACTCCATCATTGAAACATAGCACACCATCTAGTACACCAACTATTAATGTATTTATTCCTACAAAAACATTCTTGAGTAATCTTTCCCGTATGGAATGGTTGAAACTTTCATTTGTATTCTGAGTGCCCCCATGAAGACATTTACCGTATTTACTCGAATCTGAGCCGCACTTCTTTTCCAGTTTTTGTAATCCAAAAAACCGCCTGCGGCTTAGAATTGAGTGCAAAGTAAGCGGAAGTTCTGGAAAATGTTGGTAGGTGCCGCCACAACTAACTTCTGCTGTCGAATATATGTAGCGCTACACAGGCATGCTTTGCAGGCACAAAGATAAATACTGGCGCCAAACCCTCTGCATGAGTGTATTAAAAAAAAAAAAGAAAAAGAAAAAGGGGTGGCAGACAAGTTTTTCCTCCGCCTCGAGTTTCGACCACTGCATTTTCATACATTATCCAACGAAGTAAATACAAATTCCGTATTGTGCACCTTTGAATGTAGCAGCATTTCAATGCACTACGAAAATCCGACTGGCAAGACTGTTTGGGATGTTTGTCAATATGGCCAACTCTACGTTCTGAATTTTTTCCTAACTGTGAGAAGAGATGGTTCCTTATAGGAACTTTTATGAATTGTGAATAGCATGCAGTATTCTCTTCACATAAGAATAATTAGAATATAAACATTTTGCCATGTATTCTTTCGTGTTTGCTGCTAACTCATTTAAATCCTGTCTGCCTAATAAACTACGAAACTAGGGTGAGACAACAGCAAACACGGAAAAATATAGATATCATCCCATATTTATATTTGTATTATTCTTATGCCTAATAGTGATACAGTCAGAAATGAAGCACGGCAATTGACTAGATTTTTAAATCGAAGATGACTAATTTCAGTGCAGAATGTAATGTACTAACGAGGTGCCTGCAAAGATTTTCAAACGGAGAAAAATTTTCGCTAAACTCCCGTTCAGAATATCTTCTATCGTACGCTGTCTATTATTTGGTTCTTGTTGATCATTCTCAAAGAAAGCAGGAGTGTAGGTAACAGTAAATAGCAGTCTCTTGCCATTGTTTCGCTAACGAAGTACGCGAAAGAGGAAGGGTACCCGTATAATACGGACGGAACGCCTGACGCATAGTAATGGCTACCAGGTAAAGCTTAACTACTGAGCTTACGACTCGAACCAAACTACTGTAGCTGTATCGTCATTCATTTGACCTAAATTGTGTCTCATATTACAATGGACCAACTTTGTTTCGATTTGGAGGTGCGGCCTAAAACTTCTCTCTCCCCTTGAATTTCAAGTCTCAAATTTCAGGTGCGGCTTAGATTCGGGAAAATTTTTTTTCCTGGATTTCGAGTCTCATTTTTCAGGTGCGTCTTAGATTCTAGTAAATGTGGTACTAAGCAAAACAGGGTCCACTCAAGTCTCTAAAAATTGGTTTTATTTCATTCATAACAGGCTCAAGAAGATAATGCTTATGATATTTTGATAGTATATTTGACCACTTTCTTTTGCTTTTTGGTAAGCACACCTAAGAATCTACTCCTTTAGGGCAAAGTCCATGAACAGTGTGGTCATCTGTGGACAACTTATGAGAGTAGGTGGCCCATACAGCTTTCCTCATTGCTGTATCATCATTCAGAGGTGCAGTTTGTCTAATGGCCAGTCCTTAATACCTCTGAAGGAGGTCTATTTCAGTTTTTGTCAATCTGTCTCAGCCAGACAGAGATTTTCCATCAGATAGCAATTTTCCTTTCATTTCTCTTCTTAGCTTCCTCAATCTAGCACCCATCCTCTTTTGCACATGTCCACAACACTCCAGTTTTGTTACGAAGCTATCACCATAAACATTGAACTCATTAATTTTATTGAAAGCTTTAGATTCCCCATCACCTAGGTACTTTGTATATCTAAGGTTATGAACGGGCACTGACCTCTGAAATAATTTTAGAGCTCCATCACTCTCCATACCTCTACTGTAACCATCATAATTATTATAACACTGATGTTCAATATGTCCTTCAGTGTTACTATGGCAGGTGTGGCAATAATTAGATAAGCACTCAACATCAAAAACTTTTCCATTCTCCACAGAAGTAGCACTTAAAACACCATTCAAGGAACGATGTCCTCGATGTTGCCATGTCCCATCAAGTGCAACAGCAATGTCCCTTGTTTCACTAATATTAACAGTTTTTTCTACTGCACATTTCATAGATGCTTTAGACACAACCGTCAAGGCACCTAAAAGTATTCTTATGTACTTGCTGAACCTACTGGGAGGAGGAAGATCAATCAAATGACAGAACGTTTGTGCAGCCTTTTTTTCCTTTTCCTATTGCACGCATTGCGTACACTAACTTCAAATTCACATCATATGAATTATGCACAATGTTCGAAGTCATTTTCGAGGTAGATTTATTACAGGATCTACACAGACCAACTAATTTTGGCGCTAAACCCTTCCTGCTACTTTGTTGTTCAGTTAGTTCCAGACAGCCTACACCATCACATTGTTTACATTTTTCCACTTCCTTTATCAAAGAAGATAAGATACCCACACCAACAACAACAAATCCACTACAAACAGCGTCATTTTTAACACAAAAATTTGAATCACCAGGAGGCGTGCCACATGTGAATTTCTTCACTGAAGAACTGACACGTAGGTTACTTTCAACAGTGTGGCTTGTTTTGTTTGTCAACTGGTTACCACAGAATTTCCTTTTATTGAATTTCTTGATGTGTGGCACACTAAAAAATATGTATTTCCACAAATATATGTAGCACTTGGGAAACAAACGTTTATTAACATGTGAACAAACTGCTTCAGAACACAAAAGTAAATACTTGCAAAGATAATCATTTACAGACGCTAGAAACCTGCACTGTTACCAACATATACAATGTATCATACATATAATCGCTGGAAACAGAAAGAAAGTGCACAGTTCTTTTCAAAATAATACTGGTTTCTGTAACAGAAATAAAGGGGGCATGGCAGTATACAAGGTGCGAATGTAAAGTAATGACACTGATGTGAAAAAAAATGTTGCTTACAGTTTTAGTCAATTTTCGTGTTGTCTCCTTCAAAGTTCCCTTCTGATTGCACACACTTTCTTTAGCACTTCTGCCATTGATGGTAACATTTCTGGAACTAATCTTCTGTAATATCCTCCAAGACCTTCGTCACAGCTCTTGGGACATCTTGTGTTATTTGAAAATGGTGTCCTTGACCGCCATTTTGACTCTTTCACAGAGAAAAAAGTTGCACGGAGCAATATTTGGTGAATAAGGTGGCTCTGGTAGTACCGAAATTTGTTTTGAGGTTAGAAATTACTGTACTGACAGAGCAGTATGGGATAGTGCATTATCGTGATGCAGAATCCAATTATCAGCAATGTTATTATTAGACGAACCGTTCCTCGATTGATGTGCAGTTCTCCTGCAATCATTTTCATGGATAAACTTCTATCAGATTTTACGAGTTCATGCACCCATCCGTGAGGTTGACAGTCGTCCACTGCAGTCTTCATCTTCAACATTTGTTCTGCCTTCACTAAACATTTTATGCCAATCTAAAACTTGAGCTTTTGACATAACCTCCTCTCCAAAAGCCTTCTTAAGCTTACCGTAAGTTGTCGTCGCGTTTTCACTCAATTTAACGCAAAAAGAAATGGCATACTGTTGCGCAATATTATGCAGTTCCATTTCTGTGATGAGAGACACTAACACGTGTTAACTTATTACAGCACAACTCGTGACTGAGCAGTTGCTTCAACATGCCGCTTGGACTAGAAGCGGCTTATAGACCAAGGTCACAGATATTGTGCCTACGCAAGCCTGCAGGGGTGCCACACCTTGCAAAGAAAATCAGTCTCATTACTTTATTGTCGCACCTCGTACATGACCGTAACTTTAAAATTTGGTATGTATAGGTCTTTTTTCATTTCAAACCCTACAGTGTATATATCAATGTAATCAGGAAAGACTATAGAATTTAATAAAGTCATTTAAAAATTTTTGATTTTTCCACCATTTATAAGTATCCTGTATCCTTAAGTGTTCGGCAGAGGATTCATCGAAAAGCCTTCAGACTATTTCTGTAACATTCCACTCTTCAACAGCACTGGGGAAAAATATCATTTAAATCTTTCTGTGGGAGCTCTGATTTCTCTTACTTTATCACGATAATAATTTCTCCCTATGTAGGTGGGTGCCAACAAAATATTTTGCCATTCAGAGGAAATTTCCTGAAAACATCTCATCATAACAAAAAACACCTTTGTTTTAATGACTGTCACCCCAACTTGTATATCATGTCAGGGTATACGCGGACAAGGAAAAAAAATTCCCAGTTTTCTCAGTCAAAAATACACTTTCTCCCAAGTGAAAACATACTTTTTCCCTGTTAACTGACGGTATATTTTCTCTTGGAACTGTATAACTTATAAGTCCTTTGATTATGGTTTTATACACGGGCGTAGAATGTCCTGGCGCTTTAGGGAAAAAAATAAAAAAAACACGCATTTTGGAAAGATCTTTGATGTGCAGCAACATGTATGCTGCATATTTTTGTATTAGGAAAGTATGAACTCTAATTCCACCAAACACCGCATGTTACTTTCCAAAGCATTGAAATTGAGATTGGGATGCGCTTTTGTAAGTTAGTCATAGCTCATTTCATGCGATTTCGCCAGCCGATCACAGCAGGTATTCAGAGCTTAGGACACGTGATGTAGTCAACCAACAGCAACATCACTGTTAAGTAGCGCGAACACACAAACAGAAAAAGTTAATGGTTCAAATTAATGTAAATAGTGTTGCTAAACGAAACGCAAAGCCTTCACATATAATATTGGTCTATCAGATTAATACGCTGCAAGAGAAGCTAAGCTTTCACATAAAATGTTGGTCTTTTATGCGCGTATTACAATTTAAGATGTATCACACAAAGGTGCCAGTAAAATTTTTAATAACGACATAAATGTCTGATCTTCCAGGCTCAAAATTCATCTAAATGGCTCATCATCAAAGAGTTGATTTTTAAATGAGAGTCAAACACTTTGTGATTTAAGAAATTCATCGTATATTATCTCACATAGTTCTGGTGTAACTGCTAGAATGGTACTTTGATGGTAACGATTTTCAACCCACCATTCGAAATATTTTCCCACGACCTGTTAGAAATAGGTTCGTATCTGCAGTTGCCAGAGAGCGCCAGATGACAGGCATCACTGCGCAAGCGCAGCTACGATGTCGTAGGGAGCCCGCATGTTCGTACGTGTGAAACAATAAAAGATATTACATTATGTAAGAAACAAGACATCAGAGGATACTCCAAGAGAATCAGAATTTCATGACCCATACTAAAATGTTCACATTTAAAGTGCAAATTTGTATGTCCAGAATCCCACGACCTGTTATTAAGCTTTTCTATGTGGTTTTTGGGATGTAAATTTTCTTGGAGTACCAGTACTGTCCTGTCTCATATTTGGTTCTTTATTATGGCGTAATGCCAAATAAGCTAGAAGTTGAAAATGTGCACTTGAAATGCAGCAAACACAGTGTGTGGAATTAAACACTTTGTCTCAATTATATTGTCTGCCTTAGTGGAAAACATCAATGAAAGAAAATAACTTTGGCAAACCAACAAAAATAACTTCATTGTTCTAAAAGGCAATTAACGCTTGACTGTCAGAAAGATGGAAATAAAATAAAATCTGCTACTAATAACACAGTTTAGCCTTCCATAATTATGTGAATGTATTTTAAGTCACTTGATAGCTCCCGGCCACAGAAATCTGTTTTGTCTTCATTTGACGTGGGAGCAGTAAATGAAGAGGAAACAGCAAAAACACTAAATGTAAAAATGGGTCACGTGGAGACTACACACTTCCCAACTGTAATTCAGACTGTTCTGCGCATCGGTCCCGGATCTCTAATATTTCCGAACCGGGGCAATACCCCGCCATCCCCTCGAGCGTTTGAGATAGGACGTTAAAAAAAATTTTATATATCCCGGGAGCAGAAAGACTTACCTCAGGGGGAAAAAAGGACGGGTATACACTCGCGCACACACACATATCCATCCACACATATACAGACACAAGCAGACATATTTAAAGACCACATATACAGACACAAGCAGACATATTTAAAGACCATTTTTTTGTGGGGGTGTTGTGAGGGTGACATGGTATTAGAAGGTGGAAAGTGTAACATGAGGTTGAAATGAAAATGAAAGATAAAAAAATATGGGGAGAGATAAAGGTGAACTAGAAACTTAAAGTAGCTGCTAGCTGTGGACTGTACAACTCGCCCTTACTAGTATAGCGATCTGCCCAAAAATTTTTTGTCAAAATTTCATTTTTATATATATATATATATATATATATATAAAAAAACAAAGATGATGTGACTTACCAAATGAAAGTGCTGGCAGGTCGACAGACACACAAACAAACACAAACATACACACAAAATTCAAGCTTTCGCAACAAACTGTTGCCTCATCAGGAAAGAGGGAAGGAGAGGGAAAGACGAAAGGATGTGGGTTTTAAGGGAGAGGGTAAGGAGTCATTCCAATCCCGGGAGCGGAAAGACTTACCTCAGGGGGAAAAAAGGACGGGTATACACTCGCGCGCACACACATATATCCATCCCCTCATATACAGACACAAGCAGACATATTTAAAGACCATTTTTTTGTGGGGGTGTTGTGAGGGTGACATGGTATTAGAAGGTGGAAAGTGTAACATGAGGTTGAAATGAAAATGAAAGATAAAAATATATGGGGAGAGATAAAGGTGAACTAGAAACTTAAAGTAGCTGCTAGCTGTGGACTGTACAACTCGCCCTTACTAGTATAGCGATCTGCCCAAAAATTTTTTGTCAAAATTTCATTTTCTTGTATACACCGAGAACGTAATACGTAATCATTCTTACCTGTTATTCGTTTATTTCCACTCCTGTAATCTGAATCTATGGATTCCGCTAGTAATTACAACAACGCTCATCATTCGCAAACACAATCAACCACACAATCAGACAGCGGTTGGCATTCATCCGTTCAGCCTTACTTCGCTCAGCTCTGTCAGATTCCACTGACAGAGGAAACATGTACACTACGCACGCATTCACAAATCAACTTACGATTCATTCAAAATCAACTTAGAATGTGTTAAAAATGTTCAAAAACCGACAGGGATGAGTTTCAATGTAATATGAATAATCGATAAACTAACAAACTAACGTGCGCTGGATGCGAGTCGCTTTGTGAAACAAGGTTTCCTCCCCCCCCCTCAAGAATATGAATTTGCCCCCCCTCCCTAGATTTGGACCTCCTGCGCATGTATAAATCTGGCAGCTTGGGCGCTCCAGTAAAATTTTTCCCAGTAGCATCTAGCTGCTTGCTGCAACTGCTTACAGAGCCAACAATTTCTGTAGCCAGAAGCGGGAGAAGGTACTACTCAACTGTGCATGTGCATGATCGAGCTCGTAACTGTTAAAATGAATTTAATGTAAACAGTTGTGACGTCACGCTCAGCAGAGGCAATTTGCTGTTACAAAGCATTGCACAGTCTTCCTAAGGCCTTTGACGCATTTTACTGTTGGCGGACACTTGTATGAGCACCGTTTTGTTGCTGTATATGGTGCATTTCCCTTGAAATTTAAGTTTTATTTTCGTTTTTTCTCTTGTTCATGTTTTATTGCTGCAGTATTGAGACACAGAAATATCCTTTGTTAGAGTATTGGTTCTTACCAATCAAAATTACACAAATTTAACTGAAAACAAAAACAATGAAAAATTTCCCGGGTTTTTCCCCGGCTCTTCCGGGTCGTACACACCCTGCATGTCCATGGCGCACTCCCCCTTCTTAGCAATAAAACAACATAAGTTGCTCTTCTTTGAATGCTTTTTCATGTCCTCTGTCAACACTATCTGACAAAGATACCATAGCACACAGGGCCATAACTGTAGTTCAATAGTGTTTCAGTGAAAATTTTTTGTGTGTTTTCAGTTGTATCACCATCCACCATCTCCCTTCCAATTTAACAGTAAACACTGAAACACTATGTTATGCAGATAACAACCAACCTTAGGCTACAATTCCCCATTGGAAGTCACCGACATCAAAAGAAAAATTCAACTGAGAAAATTGAAAAATGATGCTAACGACTGTCTCTCAAATAATAATGTATCACAAAGTTGACCAAATATTAGTTTACCAGTTACTGACCACTAATTTGCTCGGTTCTTTGCCATCAGGACCCTCTGGACCAAAGACACCTATTAGAACATACTTAAATGTTCCTTCTGGGTCGATATCCACATCAGGAACAGCGGCAAGCTTCTCCGCTGCTGTCATTAGTGTCCTGTTAAACAGGTGATAAAATTATTCCAGAAATATTTATATACAACAGGTGAGAGAAGAGTAGTGCTGCAGTCACAATGTAAGCAATACAATTCTGCCTCTAGGATTTATACTGGAAAAAATGTTTCCTTCAGAGAAATAATGATCTAATATTTGGATTTTGAAACGTGTGCCTATTAAATAAATACAAGCATTCTGTGGAAGATCGTACACCATCCAAACCATAAAACTATCAATTAATTGTATCCAAAGGGAAACATACTTGAGAAAGCAATAAAATTACAAAGAGAGACAACTGCATTCTCGTAGAAAGAATTCGCTGGGTGAATTCCTTCATGTTTGGTGGACTCAAAAATATTTTTTAAAAACATTTATTGGTTATCGTTTAGAAAGAGCAGCCATTTTTGTTTCAGGCTGCAAGCATTCTTACACTTTTATAAGCGTCTGTGGTTTTTTAAATTATTCGGTAATGGATTGCGCCAGACCTTTCATATAAGAGGTATTTATTTCAGCAGACACTGGACCATAAATTAAAACCATGATCACCCTGCTGAATGTATTAGGGAATACACTTTTAATGTCTCAAAGTTGTTGGTTGTAAATTTAAAAAACCCATTTTTAATACTATCTTTCCAAAGAGTAGTTTCTTAGCCTTAATACATTTTGTGGTATTACACTACTCAGTATAGATACCTTTTTTTTTTTTTTTTTTTTAGAGAAACAATTATGACAAGCTTATACTTAAAAACACTTTAAAAACAAATGTTTTGAATTTTTTCATTCTTTGGTCTGCAAATCTTTGTTAATGGACCAGATATAAATCTGAAAATTACACATTTAATAGACCTTTATGATATCAAACTTCTGTATAAATTTCAACCTTGAGATTCCATGGACAAAAAAATTTCAAATACGAGTCAAAAATATGTTTCTTACTGTTTGCAATATCTGGGCTGATGGAAACAGTGTATAAATTACATAATTTAAAAATATCTAGGATAACTCTTTAAAAAATGAGACAATTCATTACATTATCCCGTTCTCAACTTATTTGTTTTTACTATGTTGGTTATTGAACAACAGAGATATTTCTTCACTCATGTTGGGCACAGGGTTAAATGTTCGCCTAGTCACAGTCATAAATTCCAGGGGAGAAGACAACTCCTTTAATAATTTTTAACGGGCCTCTCGAATTCATCCTTTTCAAATTTTTTAAACGGGGTTCTTGGTGCTGGTAAAATGTAACATCCACATCTTGGTTTTGACGAGCAATGTTACCAACTTTGGCAATCCACCACTGTTCGTCATAGACACAAGCCACTATGTCCTTACTTTGAAGTGTCAGTGGTACAAGTTTTCCACAGTGATACAGTTGAGCAAGTTGTATGACTAAGGTATAAAACAATGAAAAGATCAGGTGCCTTTAACCTTCTGACAAGTTTTGAATCTTTCCTCCAAGACATTGGCATAGAGTTCTCGTATTTCCTCACATTTAATGAAACATACGTAATCCCTTTTACCTATTCTTTATACAGAATGTGAACATTTCTTGACGTGTCCAGATTTGGTTCTCATAGGTCCGTTGCAGACTAGCTTTTGTGACAGCTCACTTTGTTGTACCCTTTATGCCATCACACTCACTCTTCCCAGGGCATGATGCAAAAAAGTGCTATTCTGCACCAAGCCAACGGTCTTTTTTTCTCGGAGAAAGGAGATATTAATATTTGTTTGCTTTTATATTGGCTTGCAGCACCATCAGAGAAGTTCATCAGTTTGTTTATGGAACTGTCGTGCTGTTTTACGTAGTTTGTTAACTGCAGGTGAAAAGCATGCACTGCTGTAGCTTTGTGCTCAAAGTAATCATTTGCAACACAAAAACTATGACTCTAGTTTATCTGGATCTTTATAACAGAACATAAATGGACAAACTGTGGCCTGTTTGTTTACCCAGTGGTGCCCTTGTATTTCACTTGAACAACAAAGGAATAGTTTTCAGAAAAGTCAGCAAGAACTATACATTCATCAACTGCCAAGGTTTGCTTTTGTCCTTCAGAAATTTATCCTGACTTTGGCAATTAAATGACACACTATTGAGTTTTCAAGGTTAGTAACCAACACTTAGAAAAACTATTCTCATTATTTTGAGACTCGATTGTTCAACTGCACACTTCAAGGGCTCATTATTAACTAAGTGTGAGTGAACAGATGTTGGTGGAAGGGGGATGACAACACACAGATTTGTACAGGCTTGTCTACATCTACATGGATACTCTGCAAATCACATTTAAGTGCCTAGCAGAGGGTTCATCGAACCACCTTCGCAGTTCTCTATTATTCCAATCTCGTATAGAGCGCAGAAAGAAGGAACACCTATATCTTTCCGTTCGAGCTCTGATTTCCCTTATTCTATCGTGGTGATCGTTTCTTCCTATGTAGGTCAGTGTCAACAAAATATTTTCACATTCAGAGGAGAAAGTTGGTGATTGGAATTTTATGAGAAGATTCTGTTGCAACAAAAAATGCCTTTCTTTTAATTATGTCCAGCCCAAATCCATTATCATTTCTGTGACACTCTCTCTCATATTTCACAATAATACAAAATGTGCTGCCCTTCTTTGAACTTTTTCAATGTACTCTGTCAGTCCTATGTGGCAAGGATCCCACACCGCGCAGCAGAATTCTAAAAGAGGACGGACAAGCGTAGTGTAGGCAATCTCCTTCGTACCGCCAATAAATTGCAGTCTTTGATTACACTTCCCCACAATATTTTCTGTTTGTTACTTCCAATTTAAGTTTGATATCATGAAGATCCATTAAGTGTGTAATTTTCAGACTTTTATCTGCTCTCCTTACAAAGATATTGTAGGTCAAAGAATGAAAAAATTCAAAAAATCAATTTTTTAAAATAGTGTACATTTTGTGTAAGCTTCTCACTATAAGAAGTAGTTATACTGTATAGTGAAATAGCACAATAAATATTAAGGCTGAGAAATTACTCTTACTTTGGAAAAATACAATTAGGGTAGATAAAAAATCTACTCACCAAGTGGCAGCAGAACTCGCACATAAAAGACGGAAGAGGGGTGAAGGAAGAGAACTGGAGACGTCTAGGAAAATTGGTAGATATCGGGAAAGTCACCCAGAACAGCGGGTCAGAGGAGACTTGCCGTAAGTAATGTCTTTCCTTCTCATCCCGTACGGTAAGTCTCCTCTGACCCGCGGTTCTGGGTGACTTAACCAATATCTACCCCTTTTCCTAGACCTCTCCAGTCTTTCTCCTTCACTCGATTACTTCCCCTTCCACCCTTCTGCCTGAAGAAGGAGCCACTGGCTCCAAAAGATTGCTAATTACAGCTGTCTTTTATGTATGTGTTCTGCCGCTGCTTGACGAGTAGAATTTTTATCTATTCAATTAAATAGTTTAAAGAATGAGCTTTTTTAGCTTGCAATCAACAAGTTTGAGCCATTAAAAGTAGGGCCTATATTAAGGAATACATTCAGCATGGTTATCATGGTTTTTAATTTATAGTCCAGTTAATGATTCTTATTTGAAATTTCTGGGGCAACTCAGTACTGAATAATTTATATAAAAACAGATGCCTGTAAAAGCAAAAAATAGCCACTGTTTCTAAATGTTGAGAATAAATTTTTTTTAAAAATGTCTTTAAACCCATTAAACATTCGGGAATTCATCCAGCAAATATCAATTTTTTTCTGAAATGACCGAGTGACTGGTTACTTTTTTCCCTGGCCCACTAGTCCTAGCTTACATAACAGAAATTTTGATTTTTATCAATACCAACTGTCTGCTTTCACCTATCACATCATCAAAATGCTGGACATAAATCACTCACCGAAATCAGCCACACACTGCAACGACAAGTAGCCCAAGTTACCTATGGTGTTGTAAGTTGCCACAAATCAGAAACTGCTGTGTTTCCAGTAGCAAAACATACTGTTGCAAAATTGGCAGCAAATGGGTAGCATCACGTTGTGGCACAGCAACCATAAAGCTTTGCTTTGTCTCAACGTCATAACCACCAAAGACCCATTGCTCTCGCACCTATGACTTCGATGGTGCTGACGAAGCAGCTCTCGTCTATTTCAACAGTATGGCCAGGGCCGCCCAAAACTATTGGCTCAACTAAGAAATATTCATGGCAGATATCTCTACAAAATTGGCACCAATCGAACACAGTGTGCTCACTGCCAATTTTGAGCTCCCTTATTAAAAACTTTTGCCTACTGAGTTCGAAAACCCACATGTAAGACAGTTGCACAATTTTAGAAATGTCTAAATGACTGCCAGCAAAAAATGACATTTTCCTGACTGAACATTTCTTTCTACAGTCCCTGCCAATGGAGCAGCTCCAAATTTCGCCATCTTTCCCTGTAGTTTTCTCCAGCTTCATCTCGTTGTATCCAACACAATACCTATTTTCACACACCATATCGTTCTTCATAAGACCTTGTTGCCTAGCCCATTGTATTGAGCTTCGGGTGTTCTCCATACCATGGTATAAATCTTCCATTACCAAATTGCTCAAATCTGGAAAATTTCTCGCCATTTTGACACACGCAGTAATATACGATACTTCAAAACGGACAGCCTCAACAGAAAAATATAGGTTGTTGGGCGCACTGATCAAGATGCATAACTGTGAGCAACAGGGACAAATACCATATGCAACAATATGCAAAGCCAACAATAGCTATCATGGTAAGGATGTATGAAACTGTCAGCATTACCTATGGCTAAAGAACTCTGTGAAGAAATATATTAAAATGTCTGCAGCATATTGGCATAGCAACATGAATAAGCTGGTGAAAGCAGACAGTTAATTAATCTTCCCCCCCCCCCCCCCCCCCACCTCCATATGAAAATAAGTACTTTTTTGGTATTCTGTGCATATATATGCTTATATCTTAAGAATATGTGTTTGCTTCAAAAATAGGTATTTTTCTCATGATCAGTGCATGTACCCCCTAAACTGCGTAAGTGCCATTTTCGTTATTGCAGATGTTCGTTTTTTGGTATTGTGGGCTTGGTTTGAGCTATATAGGTCGAGTGAACTGTACGATTCCTGCTGGCTTTGTGGCTGTAGCATTATGTCGTAGGGTGAGACTTTTTTTAGGGGTGATGTGATGTGATGTTTTGTATTGTTAAAATTAGGTTGTCCTTGCGCTAGACCCCCTATTTCCCGCGGTTGTTCTGTAGTTTCATTTTATCATTGAAGTAAGATTACTTTCACTGTTTCTATTTTCTCGATCCCTTTACAAACGCAACCACAAATCACATGGAGTCAGTCTGGCAAAAAGCTAAAGAAAAAAATCCTATAAGGCCTTTCAGAACTCACTGTGCTATGCTGAATAACTACCTGGCGGAATTTCTCTGGTGTCAACGTTTTGGGGAAAACCCATTCCACAATTTTGTTATTAATTCCACCTTTCTAGAAGAGCGAGAGAGAGAGAGAGAGAGAGAGAGAGAGAGAGAGAGAGAGAGAGAGAGAGAGAGAGAGGAGGAAAAAAAAAAAAAAAAATTAAATTCCGTGCATACATATGCAATATGTCATTTTTGATACAAAAAAATTTTTTGAGACAGTTAACTGATTTTTTTCTTTGCATCCAAATGAAAAATAAGTACTTTTTTGGTGAAGAGCGCGTCAGATATGACTGTAACACTCAAGTTTTGAAATAAAAAAATTTTTGGCATTCAGCGCATATATATGCTTATATCTTCAGAAATACGTGTTTCCTTCAAAAATAGGTACTTTTCTCATGATCAGCGCATGTACTCCCTAGACTGCCTAAGTGCCACGAAAAGCAGAATCAGATGTTTCCCTTGACCTCTACAGCTGAAAGGAAGCCCAGATAGCAAGGAACCAATACAGCTGAAAGGAAGCCCAGATACCAAGGAACCAATAGCTACAACCTGAAGAGTGGAATCAGACATTTCCCTTGACCTATGTAGCCCAAATGCAGCTCTCAATACCTACCAGCAATAATAATAATAATAATAATAATAATGAAAACAATGTAAACTTCACACACCAACATAACTCAAAAAACACCACAAAAACCAAAACCTTCAACAACTCGAAAACGCAAAAACCTGTATATACACCAGATCAATTAAAACCAACCAAAGTACGATAAATGTAAAACAGACAGAACATCAGAATTACTACAGATTAAAACCAAAATAAAAGTTTATTACCAACAAAAGCATGCAACAAAATCACCTAGGTTGACCGCCGCTACCAGTACACACACACACACACACACACACACACACACACACACACACAAAACTAATCAAACCTAACAAAATGCCACACACATAAAAAACCATCACTGAAAAATGAAGATTTCCAAACCCACATTGCAGCACTGGCTACCCAGACTCAAATGTTACCATAGTGATAATGAACCCAATATCACATGTTAAACTCAACAAACACAAACCAATTCAAAAACACACACACAACACCATTATGTCATGGGTCAAAGGAGACAGGTGGAATAGAACACTTCCAATGGCCCCTTAACTTAGTTCCTACCTCACGCAGACAGACAGGATGTGAGGACAAGAATGAATAGTTCTGAAAAATAAGATTAGTGTTTCACTTTTAAAAGTGTTAATCAGCAGTAGGGCCTCCTGGGATCTTGCTTACTTGACTATCAGTAGTGACCAGCCATACTGTTTCTTTATAAAACAATTCCTTAATAACTTCATTGTTTAATATTTGGATTCTTGCACTGATGTCACCTCACGTGTAAGATTGTTCCCCCTATTGTTATCTAGACAACAAACTTGAACTCTAAGACATGATATCACAGTACATAAAATGATTTTTACATGTTAGTCTGAGAACGTGGACAGTGACCAAGAAGGCATACCCTAAAATTGCACTTACTTTAAGTTTTCAAAATGTCACAACCCCTTTCTTCTGTCATTTATCACTCTTTAACCTCTGGCAACAATCTGTTAATATAAAAACTGCACTGTTTTTAGGGTTCATGTTAAACCACAGACCTCTCTATAACTGACTGGTTGGAGAAAGGCAAGACAAAGAACTGGTTATGAACTGTTGTGTCCAAATCAATCTTTGAAATGCCAAAAACAGGATTAGTTAAAAATGTGATACCAAGCTTATGAACGACAACACCCTTAACGTGGTGGAGATATAAGACACAGAACTGATCAACTGCTCACCTAACTAATAACACGTAAATGTTAGCGAAATAAAATGCTAGGGACTAACAGGATCTCTGTGAGAAAAGGTAGTTTTGGGCCCAGGATGTTCTTTCTATTAGTCCTTCAAATATATTAAAAACTTGAAAATACCAGACCCCAATTCGAAAATGGAGCCTCACATAGGTACTTAAATGTATCTATGGAATGACCTACCAACCCAACCTATCCTAGATATATGTTTACACCAGTCTACAGATCAGCCTGTCAATGTAAATGAACACATATATACATCTTGTATGTCACAAGCATTCCCCCAGTCGAACACAATCTCCAGTAGGCCTAGACAAAGTACACCTAGCAAACAATACAGTCTAAGCTACCAGCCACAAAAAATAAACTTCATATTATGATCAAAACACACACTCAAAATATTTCACTGAAACAAACGAAATATCCTAGATGCCATATCACATCACATTTCATATAGGCTACCTATGGCTCATGTTGTTCACTGGACTCCAAACACGTTTATTTTTTCACACACATGCATTTATTGCTTAGTCCAGTTTCTTGAATAAGTATCATGAGGCTATCGTGGTTAAGTTTGTCAAATTAACTCCCAAAAACATCTTTTTGATAGCAATATTCTTGAATACTGGTTGTTTCTCAGATTCCACACCCCCTTCGGAATACCAGCTTGGTGCTTTCTGGGGTTTAGATATTAGCTACACAGTCATAGTTATGCTACCAAGACCTTGTAATGGATCTGGGAGATGTTATTTTTTTTACCGTATTTGTCGATACCGAATTGTAAATGTTTTCTTATATTTTTGTCAGAATTTATTATAATTTGTCTTATTATATGTTAATTTACTTCTGTTTTTGAGAGTAAAAGCATATTGATTACTATTAGAAAATGTATCCACAGTCTAATATAACAGTCGCGACACTCACTGCTGTAAAAATTGTTGCCGTTTGACAGATGGAGCGACACTAGCGCTCCAAGTGGCAGGTAAGGTGAACGTCAGACGTGTCGTAAGCATAATGTTTGTTTGCATCCATTTCCTTCTTCATTTCCGAATTATTTGAGTTATTTTCTTGGCTCCAAGGGTTTGTGTGGTACCAGAAGGCATATATGTTACTAAAAATGATTCTAAAAAATGCGCAAGTAAGGACAAAAATCATGAATAGAGTGGCAAGCTACAACACATTCGTGAAGAAACACTTTTGACATTGGACAGAATTGCAGCTTACCACGTTGATATCAAAAGATTATAAACACACAGATTCACATGTAGGAAGCACATACATGTACCTCTACATGCAAAAACGACCGACAGCTCGTTTATCGTACTGTAGGCCTACTGCGTTTGTCATTTTCGCCCGTTGCCACAAGTACGACCTTCATCTTTATATTATTCTAAGTGACACAAGCAACTGCAAAATAGTGGGAGAAATATGCTAAAAACATTATAATGAGCTGATTACACTACATTTCAAGAAAAACCAAATATTTGAATAATTTTCAATCAATCAGTCAGTGCACAAGGTGCTGACAAAATAATGTCATCACACGAAAGAAGCAAGGAAAATTAGGTGACTAACAACAGAAGTGAACGAAATACATACCAAAGAAATCAGCAGCCCAATTATTAGTTTCTTGTTGTTAGAAACTAAGTCTTGATTCCAATATTTGAGCCGGTAAACAAGTCTCACTTTAACAAATATCTTGATTAACAGCAGCTTAGTTTCTTCACAACATCCAGGGGGAAAACTTGGGACAGCCAGCAACAAGTTTACATATAATTCACCACAGTTTTTCTTGTGAGAATGTTCATCAAAAACTGATGCCATCTGATTTTCACAATCCCTCAAACATAAACAAATATTTTCACTGCAAATAACCAAGCTTCAAAATTGTCTTCGTAACTTTTGAAATGGCAATAAAATTTGTCATTTGCATCTAAGTCCTGGCTGTTGTCTACAAGTAGATTCCTGCACTTGACACAATTATGTAAAGAAAAAAGTTTCTTCAACATGTAACCAAACACATATCTCATACTGTTTTGTTCTTCAAGGTCTGCTGGAACATCCACATTTGGTAGCTTTGTTGCAGAACTTGTATCACTACTGCATAACAACTGAGAGACCTTTAATGTTTGAGCAGATTTCATGTCCAGTATTGCCTGACCCCAGTCAATTCCTTCACAATTACTGCTTGCCACATTAGAGGAATTTATCAGTTTGCTTAGTGTACAGTTGTTAAATGCAGCACAAAACTGCCTTGGAAATGGGTTGCTGCAAAAACCACCTCTCTGCCTCATAGTTGAAAAAAAGTTTTCCAATGTGTCTTGGTTAATTTTACGTGAGAATAAGTACAATTTTGTTCCAGTCAGTACCTCGAAAGCAAGCATTTCCAAAGCACATATATTGCTTAGAAGCCCCTTTACACATTTTATCCTCAGGGAGTAATCTTTTCCATCAGAGCCTACAAATTTCCAAGAGTGAATCCATGGCTTCATCACATGTAGAACATCCAGATGCTCTGAATCACTCCTAATACAGTTTCTTAGATGCACAGGCCCTTTCACACTGTATGTATTAAAGAAATCAAAAATGTCATTAACTTTCTGACAAAAGTCTGAAGTGCCAGTTGCAGATAATGGCATACTACCACAAAATACAAGTGTGTTAATACCAGCTGCCACTGTGTGGCTTAACACACGAACTGCAGTACCCACTCTCATTTTTGAAAAAGCTGGCAGTTTGACAGCTTTTTTAGTCAGCTTCGGAGCCAACTTGTATTTCCTGTGCAAGTCATTTGAATAGAGCTGAGAAATGTCCTTCCAAGAAGCAGTACCAACCAAACCATCATTTGATGTATGAATTATGCCATACCTAAATAGGTTGTTTCTGATGCTCTTAAACAAATGTGGGGTATCATAGAAGAAATAGATCTTCTGCTCCTCATATACCAAACTTGGATTGTCTTGTGTAATTCCCAGTCTCTTTCTACAGCCCACAAAATTTGAACCCTGATCAGTCACACAGGTCTTTACAACCAAGCCAATTTCCTTAAGTCTCTTGAGTACTTCATAAAATATAGCAGTCAAATGCATAGCTCCCACTGTTCCTTTACAAAAACAGTACAGCAATGGTTGTTTGAAACATGAAAAAATGCCACTAATCATTATCACCAACACACTGTTCGCAATTTTAGCTGTGCCTCATATGTCAAATTTGCCATTAGAGACATTTCATCCAATGACATATTCACAAGTTTATCAATATAAGAAAAATGTTGCACCTTTTGCTTTAAAAGATGGAATATAGAGTCACTTATCCCACATTTTATTTGTATGCCTTCCACATACCTTTGTAATGTACGCACTGATGGAAGCATAAAACATTCTGACAAAAACCTGTATGCCTGAGTGCTGTAATATAATAAATTTAGAGGAAACAGATTATTTTCGTCTTTCCATCTTGCAGCACGTTTTTCTCTCAATGGCATGGTAATCTGGCTTACCAACAAGTCAAGGGCACTTTTTTTAAATATCGGGATCCTACAGTCTTTAACATTCGTTTGTCCTTGTTCACTTGCTCCTTCTGATACAGTTTCTGTCGCTGTCTGTAGGCACTTTCCTTGTCCCGTAATAGTTTCGCTCAAAGTCTAGCGATTTGCACATTCTGACACTTCACACGCTTTTGTAAGACACGAACAGCTGCACTTAATCTAACCACTTCATCGTCAAAGCAAGTCTGTGTTGACGATTCACACGAATCTGGCACTGATACATGCAGAGTTGAACCGGCTGCTTCTGTGTCATAGGACTGTTTTACTGCTTTAGATTGACTGTCGAATCTTTGTGACAGTTTCCTCTTCATCGTCAGCTGAGGTGGCTTATTTGGAATGTCAAACAGTGTGGGTACTGCATTCCACACGAGTCTGTTGTTGTCTGCGTTCATGAACTGGTTTTGTTCGAAATGTGGCGAACAAAACCTAATATTATTATACAGGTACACTGGTTCTTTCTTAATGAGGCCTTCTCGCCTGCTATTAACAAGCCATTTTCTGCTCCTAAAACGAAACATTCATCATTTATACACATATAGTTTGCAAGTGAATCCTGACGATACAGTTTAGTAACATGATGGTATATACCTCTCAGGATCCTTAGGAAACCTAAAAAAAGACAGCTGTGGTGTCTTCTTCCTGTTGTTAGTGCAATTTATTGCGCTACAAACGCTCCCGCCAGTAAAAGCCATTGTATAAATCGAAATAAACAACCACTATTCTCTTTCACGATCGCGGCGAATTCACAGTGTAACGCAGCAGCCTCTTGGGGCGCTGCTGGCGCTGTAGGCAACAAAATCGAGGCGAAGTGTCGCTACTGTTATGATGTATCGAAGAATAGCAAAGAGACTGATTACAAGTGGAAACTTGTGAATTGTGTAAAATATCTTTGACGTTGGAGTCGTCTTTGACTATTGTTTTGGTGTGTGTTGACGGAAGAACAATGTGAAGGTCGCCGTCATAAATAATTTTGAATTATGTTACTATTATTTTTGTATTAACTAAAAAGAAGAAACTACATTTGAAGAAACTGTATTTGAAACACCAAAATGAGAGAAACACGTTGAACCACGTCTTTTCTGCAGCCGACAACGATGCATTGTGGAATCATACTTAGACAACTGAAGCCAAGACTAATATCGCCTTGCAAACGTCTAACGGAAAAGGTACTGTCACGAAATATGGCAAATTTAAGTAAATAAAAAATAGTGATCATATTTTCAACTTGTGTCTTAGCCGGGATGCCATATTTCAACTGGGGACTGTAGCCGGGATATTGTGTTCACGAGATTTTCAACAGTGCTACGAGGAAGAACAGTTTTGTGTGTTAATACCTGTTTCTTCAGAATGTGTGTTACAGTGTTTGTGTTCATCGGGAAGTAAAAGTTTTGGAGAAGAAATGTTTCGGCAAAAAATATAATTTTCGACAGAAGAAAATACTTCAAGAATTTTGGTCAACAATCACATGGATGGAAAACGTGGTTTTGCAACAGTAGAAGAGTGTTCCAGATAAGTCACGAAAACCTCGTATTTTGTTAATACAATATTTTTATCTTGTTTTATATTGTTGTGTATAAATTTTTGTTCTTCACAATGACTTATGAGTTTTTCGAGAGTATTGTGCCTAAAGTAGAAAGTAGTAATTTAATAGACTTCGAACATCAGGACAGGTCAAATCAAAGAGAAAGAACCGATCAATTTGATTTAAAAAGTTTTCTTGTAAATTTCACGAAAGAAATTAAACAATCAGTTGACGACAATAAGACTTACTGGGATGAAAAAATTGATAACATTTTGTTGCAAGTCCAAGCAGTCAATACCCAAGTGGGTGAGCTTTCGAACAGAGTTGGCAGTGTTGAGGAAAAAATTGAATCTGTGGAAGCAAAAGTAAATGAAATTGATGCTAAATTGAGCGGTGAAATTAATACTGTAAAAAATGAGTTACTGGTAGATAGGGAACGAAATTTAATGGATTTTAATGAGATAAAAGGGGATATAAAAAATTTGGATGAGAATACAAAAAGTTTGACAATCGTTTGGTTACTCTAGAAGAAAAAGTAGAATGCAATGATTTAGAAAACAAAAAATCTGTCAAAGAACTTAGCGAAAAAATTGAAAGTTTTAACATTGAATTTCAAAGCAAAAATTACAATGTCAACACATGTAATCTTGTATCTAATATTCCACTGAAGCACTTTTCGGTAGATGGACCCTTACATCCTGTTGATTTTATGCTGTATTGTAAGGATTGTTTTTTACCTCACTCACCAGATGAAATAAAAATTAAATTTGTGAAAAAATTCTTAGAAGGGGAAGCTTTGACTTGGGCAAACCAGATTGTAACTCTGGAAAAATTTTGGGATGATCTTAAACAAACTAGAATCAAAAGTGAATTTTTGAATGGGCGAAACTATAGAGAATCAGATGGGAGCATGAAACAATTTTGCAAAAGTGAACTTCAAAAACTTATTCATTTAACAAAACCTTTGGATGACTTGATCAAAATTGATACCTTAAAGAGAAGATTGCCATCAGCAATGCAGTTGAGTTTAGTTCATTGTCCTGATGGGTTTACTCAGAAAGGTAATGGTCAAAATTGGGGAAATGACAACTTTCAAAAAAGGGAACAAAACAATTATCATGGCATCAGTCAAAATTCAGTGGGATATAACAATTTTGAAAAGAAGGACCATAAATTTTATCCAAAACAAGAACAACATTTTCACATTAATAATCAACAAAATAGAGAACACTTTAGGGATCAAAATCACAGAAATTTTGATAGAGGTCCGTACAATAGGAACTACCAACAATCAGGTAATGTTTGGCATAGGAATGGGATCAGAAATGTTGAACCGAGCGAGGTGGCGCAGTGGTTAGACACTGGACTCGCATTCGGGAGGACGACGGTTCAATCCCGCGTCCGGCCATCCTGATTTAGGTTTTCCGTGATTTCCCTAAATCACTCCAGGCAAATGCCAGGATGGTTCCTCTGAAAGGGCACGGCCGAATTCCTTCCCCATCCTTCCCTAATCCGATGAGACCGTTGACCTCGCTGGCTGGTCCCCTTCCCCGAAACCAACCAACCAGAAATGTTGATCAGAGACATTGGCAGAACCACAATCACCAGTTCATACAGGAACCAGAAATAAAAAACGAGTAGACGCCCCCTTGAAGGTCCGCAAGGTTGAGGCAGAAGGTGAGCATGATGAAAGGACCAATGGATGTGACTATCATAAACCCAAACATGACAGTTCCAAACCTAAGCTATCACATGAGGTTATTAGTTGTTACTTATTGAAAAAATTTCAAGAGGAAAATAATATTGATAAAGATAAAATTTTCAGTACACAAGAACATACAGTAGATAAAAGTAATTGTGATTCATTTAATTTAACAGAGTTTTACACTCGGGCAGAAAAGATCAACACTTTGTCAGATGATGTAATTTGTAGTAGTTCAGAGATGTGTGTGAATGAAAGAGAGAATGCATGCTGTGAGAATGAAAATGTTGGTGAAAGGGATCTGGTAACTTTAGAAAGAGGAAATAATATTTTGGGGAATAATTTGAATGTGTATGACCTGAATATGTGTAATGATAATGATGTTGTTGATAAAGTTGATAATGATGGTAATGGTATTGATGGTGATGTTGAGGAAAGGTATTTCATTAGTTTAAATAGGGAATTGGGTATATACATGGTTGAAAATGGATTAAATAGTGAGAATATTATAGAAATTCCCAGGGATGTTACCAGGATGAATAAAGCTCACAAGCTGGATGTATGTGAAAGTGTGAATTTTGATGTTGTTGATAAAGAATCTGACTACACAAATGACAATGACACATGTATAACTTGTAACCTAAGTGAAACTTTTACAGATACTAATGATACACACACATTTCTTATGAATATATGGCTCAACAGTGAAACTATTTCTTTTGACAAGAACTTTAGAAAGATGCTTATTAATGTATGTGAAACTGTATGTCCTGAGTGGTGGAAAAAGATGAGATATTTTATTTTTGAAAAGCTGAAGGATAAGTACTTCAATAGTATACAATGTGATTTGGATGAAAATTCTTGGCTATTTGAGATAATAGAGAGTACTCATGACAATTTTGTGTCTTGTGCAAATTTTATAACTGTGACAAATAATACATGTAATGATATGCCATATGATTCTGATAAGTATAGGTTTGGGGAAATTGAAAGTGATTTATTACATGAGGATACAGGTTCTGAGAAAAGTGATCAATTTTGCAGTCCCTATATAAAAGTTCAAATTGGGTCATGGATTGGTAAATGTTTAATTGATACAGGAAGTGAGATCTCAGGAATATCTGAAAGGTTAAGCAAGAAATTGAAAGTGGGGAAAGATTATGTTGAAATGCCAGTTGTTGGGGTAAAGATAAAAGGTGCTACTGGGAAGAGCAGTAAATTGGTAAAAAGCCAGGCTTTAGTGACATTTTTAATTGGAGGCAAGTTGTTCACACATGGATGTTTCGTAATTCAGGAATTTAATGAGGATTTTCTTTTGGGTATGAATTGGATAGTAGAAGCAAATACAGCATTTGATTGGGTTGGAAAAAAACTTTTGTAGAAACTAGTGAAAGGGAGTACATTCAGACAAATTTTGCGAACACACTTGGTGATCAGAGTAATGGAAATTTTGACAGTATCAATTTACTAAAAGAAAAAAGATTGGAGAATATTGAAACTCATAGATTTGATACCGATGAAGTTGAATTTGGGAATTTAGTAAATTTGAAAATTTCAGAAACACAAAATTTATCTGGGGAGCGAAAACAACAGTTAGAAAATCTGCTGTGGGAATACAGTGATGTTTTCAGTGACATACCTGGAAGGGTAAAGGGTTGTCAGTGTGAGCTTCAGGTAAAACCTCATGAACCATTTTTCATAAAACCATACAGTATTGCAATATCAAAAAGACCTGGTGTTAAGAAAGAGCTGAAAAAGATGGAAGGATGTAATATAATAGAAAGGAGTATCAGTGCATATAATAATCCTCTAGTAGTAGTTTCGAAAAAAGATGGTGGAGTAACATTGGTTTTGGACTCTACACACTTAAACAAAATTTTGTTCAGACAGATAGACCATCCTGAAAATATTGATGAGTTACTCTATAAATTTACGGATTTAAAATATATGTCAAGTTTGGATCTAACTTCGGGTTTTCATCAGGTACCACTTTCGGTTAATCCTAGAAAATATACTGCTTTCTTGTACAATAGTAAGAGTTACCGTTACCAATATTGTGTTGTGCCATTTGGGTTAAATTCTTCTGTTTATGAATTTATAAGAGCTTTGGATCATGTACTGGAGCAAGAACTTGCGTCTAAACTGATAATTTATGTAGATGACATTTTGGTTACAGGGCAAAATTGGGAGGAACATTTTTTGATTTTCAAGTCAGTTTGTGAAAAACTTAGAAAAGGGGGGATGACATTGAAATTAGAGAAATGTAAATTTGCAGTTTCTGAATTGAAATTTTTGGGTCATGTTGTCACAGACAAGGGAATTTTGGCAGATCCAGAAAAAATTAAAGCAATTTCAGAAACTCCTATTCGTAAGACTAAAAAACAATTAAAGTCGTTCTTTGGGTTATGCGGTTATTACCGAAAACATATAAGTGATCAGAGTCTGAATGCACCATGTTTAAGCCAATTACTTAAGAAAAACACTGTTTGGGTTTGGGATAAAAGTTGTCAGGAAGAGTTTGATAAAATTAACCAAGAGTTGAGAAAGCAACACTTATTACACAGACCTGATTTTAGTTTTCCATTTTGTTTGAACACGGATAGCAGTAATTATGGGCTTGGAGCAGAGTTATTTCAAGAAAGAGTAGAGAATGGAGTTAAGATACAGTGTACCATAGCATTTTCAAGCAGAATGTTGCTCAAGCATGAGAAAAATTATACAGTCACAGAGAAGGAACTTTTGGCAATTCATTGGGCTTTTACAAAATTTAGAATTTACCTTGTTGGACATAAAACCATAGTATTTTCGGATCACAAAGCTTTGAGTTACTTACAAGAGTGCAAATTATACCACAGTAGATTGACCAGATGGGCAATTTTACTGCAACAGTTTGACTTTGAAATCAAACACATAAAAGGTTCTGAGAATGTAGTAGCTGATTCACTTTCAAGTTTACCAATTGGGGGAGAAAAGGAGATTTTTGAACAAGAGGAGGAAAAGCAATTTAAAATTAGATACTTGAAAGGGGTGGAAAATGAAAAAACAATTAGAGCTATGTGTAACAAAATTAGAAAAAATCAAAATTTAGATCAGAGTTGGAAATTAATCAAAGAATGTTTAGGCAAGAAGGGGTATGAGAAACTTGATAAATTTTACAAATTGCATAAGGGGATTTTGTTTCGGAGAACAGATGTAGATTCTGATAATTGGAAACTGTGTTGATCAGAGGCAGATGCTGATAAGCTGATCATTTACATACATGAAAGTTTCGGTCATTGTGGGATACAGAAGTGTATTCAAAAGATACAAGAAAATGTTTATTTTTACAATATTGGAAAGAAGGTAAGAAAAGAATTGGCAACCTGTGACAAATGGCAGAGAGTTAAAGTAAGCAATCAAAGATGTGGTGGAGAGATGCAAAACATTATTCCGGAAAAACCTTTAGATCTTATTGCAGTGGACGTATATGGAATGTTACCAAAGAGTAAAGGTGGTTACTGTTACATATTTGTTATGGTAGATGTATTTTCAAAATTAATTAAACTATATCCAGTGAAAAAAGCTACTAGCCATGAAATTATAATAAAAATTGAAAGAGATTATTTCGAACAGGTGGGTAAACCAAAAGCTATATTATCAGATAATGGTTCACAGTTCACCTCTAAAATTTGGAAAAAGTTTATTGAAAGATAAAAATTGAAGCATATACTTATATCTGTTTATTCTCCGTCCACCAATCCTGCAGAAGATATATGAGGGAAATTGGGAGACTTTGTAGAAACTATTGTAGCCATAAGCATCCAACCTGGTTTGAGCACATTCGAAATTTTGAAGATATTATGAATAGCCTACAACATAGTTCCACAGGATTTTCACCATATGAGATTATGTTTAATATTAGACCTCCAAATCTTATGTCAGAACTTATTGAATTTCCTAAATGTACACCTTTAACTATGCAAGAGAGAGAAGATATTGTCAGGGAAACTATGAGGAAACAAGGGGAAAAGAGGAATAAAAGATATAACAATAGGGTAAGATTAACCACTTTTAAAATTGGGGATCTTGTTCTGGTCAAATCTCATGAAAAATCAAAATTTTAACTTCAGAAATTAAAAAATTCGTTGATATCTATATTGGGCCTGTTGAAGTCATAGAAAATCCACACCCTAATGCTTATCTTTTGGTGTATCCTAAGTCAAAGAAATTATTTGGTCTCAGGAATGTTGTCTCTTAAAAACTGTATAAACAGAAATCATAATTTCAAAATTTAAATAACCTATTATCATCTAAAACAAAAGTTCTCCACTGCAATACGCTTGTTAGAACAAAACTGCCTGTACAACGAAGTGTGTATATTTGCATGTATAAATTAATAATTTGAAGTCACATATTAATTGAAACTGATGAAAAACACTGTTCTAACAAAGAATGAGAGAAAGATTTATTTTTACTTTTTTACAAAAAAAAGTCTCCATAGTGAGCATTTCTGAATTTTTCTAATTTTTGGAAGCTAAGTCTTCCCTGTGGGTGAAGGCATGCATGTGAGGACATGCATGCAAAGGTATAAGTTTCAAAACCAATTTTAGATAAAGCCTCATGATATATGAGCAGTTTATTGTTGTTTATACTGATGTTGTGGGGAGCAAAAGTACTCTTCACAAGAATGTGACTTGTAGTAATATTGTAGTAGAGAGGAAAGTGTACATAAATAATTGCAAAAAATTTAGATAATACTGATGTATCTTTAGCTGTACTAAAAGAAGAAAATCATAAAAAAATACAAAATAAAAAAAACCTAAGTAAAAAAATTTAAAAAGAAAATCATAAGCAAAAAAATATACAAAAAACAAAAAATCCATGACTAATAAAAAAAATATAAAAATTAAAAAAAAATCAGATGTTAAAAAAATATATATATATAAAAGGCAAATATAGAGAAAAACACATTACACTATATATGTCCAATATCATTTTTACTGTACAATATGTAAGCATAATGAAATTAACATTAATATTTAAAAAAAATTAAAACCTATTCTAGGAAATGAGTTTTACCTTTCTATTATTTTCAATCTGCATGCTGTATGTTAGAATATTTCTCATGTATGTTTTATACCATGTATATTTGTCATGTTAAATAATTTCTTTACTTGAAAATTTTGTGTATGGGATTGATGGGGAAGTATCATTGCAACAACAGCCAGTAATAAGTCCACAGATTCAAAGAGTCCAAATTTGGAAGAGGCTATCAGACTGCATCATTAATGTACTAATTGTGTAATACAGATCCATCACTGAGTGTTGTCGGGATTTTGTTGTATATGTCCATAACAACAAAAGCCCTGTGGAGCAGTTTAATGGATCTGGGAGATGTTATTTTTTTACCGTATTTGTCGATACCGAATTGTAAATGTTTTCTTATATTTTTGTCAGAATTTATTATAATTTGTCTTATTATATGTTAATTTACTTCTGTTTTTGAGAGTAAAAGCATATTGATTACTATTAGAAAATGTATCGAAGAATAGCAAAGAGACTGATTACAAGTGGAAACTTGTGAATTGTGTAAAATATCTTTGACATTACATTGGAGTCGTCTTCGACTATAGTTAGTCGGCAGCTAACTCTTGGTGTATGTTGACGGAAGAACAATGTGAAGGTCGCCGTCATAAATAATTTTGAATTATGTTACTATTATTTTTGTATTAACTAAAAAGAAGAAACTACATTTGAAGAAACTGTATTTGAAACACCAAAATGAGAGAAACACGTTGAACCACGTCTTTTCTGCAGCCGACAATGATGCATTGTAGAATCATACTTAGACAACTGAAGCCAAGACTAATTTCGCCTTGCAAATGTCTAACGGAAAAGGCACTGTCACGAAATATGGCAAATTTAAGTAAATAAAAAATAGTGATCATATTTTCAACTTGAGTCTTAGCCGGGATGCCATATTTCAACCTTACCAATGATTTACGCTACAATTAAAACAAAACTTATTCACAATTCCAATTACAATAGCTACACATTTCATGTACCGGTTTTCGTAAATACAGATCTTTACGTACTTGGTTTAGGTGAAATAATGCCAATGCGTCACAATTATTTCGATGTGAGCAATGAAACTTCACGTAAAACATGACTGCGATAAAATGCGTAATAAAATAAATATACCGAGGTCTAGAAATAAGCATGATTACACATAAAAGGGATGATTAATACAGTTCAATATTAAAAATGTGTATTCAACAAAACCGTAGTCCTACAGAACTGGAGGGGTGTGACGGTAATGGTTTTATTTTATCAGTGAAATTACATACCGGTACTGGATGTTACTAATGCACCTGAAACCATCAAATAAATGATTACAAACTTAATTTACCAGTTTTTCTCCCCCGGAATCCAAAACATCAGACAGTATATATAATAATGGTATGAGACAATGAAGGGAGATTATTTGAGGACGTATTTTCATCAATTTTGAGACGTTATGACTCGTAATAGCCCTGGAGACGTCTTTTACAACAATCGAATAATTTGTAGCAGTACACCGATAAAAATAACTGCTTGCAACTAGCAAGTAATTGCGCAACGCGCAACCAAACTTCGAACACACAAATAACTTCTTAACACGATACGATTACATGACAATGGACACCATACGCATACTCAAAATAACAAACCTAGATGAACACAGCACCGGTTTTTGTACGCCTCCAAACAAACTGCTTTTCAGATATTGTATTTTAATAAATGAAGACATACCGGAGCAGTGGATTTTAATAATACCGACAACCAAAGACAACAAAGCAACTGAACTACGCACTAGAACAAGCCAGTTTATTTGATTAATTTAAAATGTTTTGTTATTTGCTGACATGAATCCATGGCTTTTTAGATTAAAGTACTGACTTCGAAAGTGGGGGCATTTGATGACAGAATTAAAAATCATTATTGACAAAGCCAATCCAATCCAATAGAGACCGCAGATCTTACACTAATAACTAAACAAGAAATTTCCAGAAACTTACCTCCGCTTATAAAAATGTCCACAGTGTGCGTTAGAAAAATGTGTAGAAGAATGAAACTCATGGAGAAAATACGAATTGCTTTGGAAGTAAAGGATACTTATTATAAATGTCACTATCTTTATCGTAAGTTTTGCATATGATTTTTACGGCTTAATGCTTTGGTTGCTATTATTGGCTCGTTGTAATACGAGAGTTTCTTATTTAAATTTGAACGAAACCATTAAACAGAGGCACATTTTCGAAGTGTTGTTTGACTGATTTAGTCACTCAGTACCAAACACCTTCCTATACTCTTTACTAGTTTAAAAAAATGGTTCAAAAGGCTCTGAGCACTATGGGACTTAACTTCTGAGGTCATCAGTCCCCTAGAACTACTTAAACCTATTTAACCTAAGGACATCACACACACCCGTGCTCGAGGCAGGATTCGAACCTGCGACAATAGCGGTGGTCTGATCCCTGAAAATGTTACTGCAACTTTTCTGTAGTGTATAATCCTTGACTCATTTGCCAGATTTATGCATTCTGTAATCTCACTAAATAACTCAAGGAAAATAACAGAGACAGTTCTATCCTTCTCCAATCCGTGCATGTATCATGTCTTCAGTGAATTCGGCACCAACAGGACATTACGAATTTGACTTTTTTAAATGTCCAACCACACATGCATATTTCCTTGTCCAGCAGTTCATTCGGTTGGGCAGTCTCCAGTATATGTTTCCTTCTGTGTTTTGTTTGTACAGACATACCGGAGCAATGATCATTCACATAGATTTTAACTTATTTTTTGCCAGTGCACTGTTAGTATCTGCGAAAACAAAAACTGCTGCACAAGCTCTGCAAACAACAAATGTGATCTTACAAAACATCAAACAATGGTTCTTCGACAATAAAATGAAAACGAATGAAGAAATAACACAACAAAATTTTACATGCAGCCTTACAAATGTGGCATACCCCGATAATATGGAGGCTATCAAACTGCTGGGATTCCTGATTGACAGCAAATTAATAATGAATGAACAAACAGTGTATGTGTGCTCCCAGATCTCCGATGTACTGTCTGCAGAAAGTAAGTTGACACTCAGCGCCGTGGCTTATGGGAATGACTGTAAATGGGAGATGCCTCCACTGTCACTCGCTTCAGCCACCGCGCCGAGTGTCAACTTAGTTTGTGTGTACAGTAATATACCTTCTGAGGAGAACAGAAGGTGTATTAGCTGACCCATACCTTATAACAGTGCATTATGCAATATTTAATAGCCACATCAATCATGGCCTACTGTTATGGGGATATTCTGAAGGCTGCAAGTATGTGGCAGTGCTACATAAAAAAAGCAGTCAGAATCTTTGCATCAAGCTAAAGACTGCAGCACTGCAAGCCTATGTTCACGCAATTCGACCTGGTGGAGGCTCTGTAATGGTGTGGGACGTGTGCAGTTGGAATTAAATGGGACCCCTTATACTTCTAGATACGATTCTGACAGGTGACACATATGTAAACATCATGTCTACCTGCCTCCATTCATGTCCATTGTGCATTCCGACAGACTTGGAAAAATCCAGCAGGTCAATCCAACACCCCACACGTCCAGCACTTCCGCTGGCCTCCATCTCTCCAGACATGAACATGTTTGGGCATACCTGGGATGCCTTGCAACAAGCTGTTCAGTACAGATTCGACCCCCTTCTACTCTAGCAGATTGATGGGCAGCACTGCAGGATTCATGGTGTCATTCCTTCCATGACTACTTTAGACATTAGTTGAGTCCATGCCACGTCATGCTGCAAAACTTCTGCATACTCGCGGGGGCCCTACCCGATATTAGGCAGGTGTACCAGTTTCTTTGGCTCTTCAGTGTGTGTATCATATATATTTCCTTATATATATGAAAAATGATAAATAACTCTTGCATATTTAATCTTCACACAGTCTGTCCAATCATGACTGGTAAACGACATAGATCCAGAAATTAAAAACATCAAGTTACTGGTATTTCTATAGATACGTTAACTTTGCACACCTTATGTTATGGAAGTAAGAGCTCTGGAAACCAAGGGGCTGTTAGTTCTGTTTTGCATATATATCTACTTGATTAGTTCTCATTAGTTGGAAAATAATATTGTGGCAATATAAAATCTACCACCCCAAGAAACGACAGTGAGAAAATGGATGTCATGTAAAAATAAGCAAACACTGCAGAAAGTGCTAGATTCCCAATTTCTGGAATAGACAGGAAGATTTATGGGTCTCTACGTCAGCCGAACATAACGAATAGAATAGTTTGGTAAATACCATAAATGGATATAAGTCTGCCACAGCAGCCTGTATTCGAGATGACTGTAACTGCAAAATTATCTGAAAGGAAAAAAGATCAAGGTCAATTACAAATACACACTTTCTATCTAATCAAGTGCTTCAGATGAAGGATGTTTCATTTATTTATTTATTATACACCTTTAAAAATGCAACCAACATAATCTTTTGTGTACACAGACGTAGCAATACAATTACATAAATAACACGCACAGACTAAAAAATATTTTACGTAATTACTGTTCGACATTAAATTGTCCATCATACTGCGCATGATGTATTATGTAGAATCACATACATAAGTTTAATGTAATGAAACTATATTACTGTCTGAGATAATTTTTAAAGCCTATTTCGAACTCTTCTATTGTATAAAATGCTTTTTCTCTCAAAGCCACAACTGTGCGACGTCTTTAAACATATTGGTGACACATTGTGTACCTGTAGTGACAACATATTAAACTGTTTTACCCTCATGTATTTGTAACTGTCTAGAGTTTCCTTAAGTCTAGCGACTGTGATGTCTGTCTTCTGTTTTAGGTGTGTATTATATTGACGGGCCACGAGGCTACACCACCGCGGGGTCGAGGCACCTTGTCACAGTTCCTGCAGAACCCGCCCCCCCCCCCCCCCCCCCATCAGATTTTCGGATCCTCCCTCGGGCGTGGATGGGTGTGTTATCCTTAGCGTGAGATAGTTTTAGATTAAGTAGTGTGTAAACCAATGACCTCATGACCTCAGCAGTTTGTCCCAATAGGAACGTACCACAAATTTCCAAAATAACATCAATGGATAGAGTGTTTTAGTTTGTAATAATGCTAGTTTTCTTTTGTATGTATTAGACAACTTAATATGAAGAGGAATGTAGCTGTGGGTATTTTTATTTATTTATATATATATATTTTTTTAAATAGGGTTCCCAAGACATTATTTATAGCCCCACAGATGCATCTGAACTCCTTATTTTTGCCAAATGTGATCTTTTTTTGCTCCAGGGAAATTCCTCAATAACACAATGGCATGTCAATTGTGCTTGGAAAAAGGTATAGTATGCATTTAGCAATAGCTTATCATTAACACATGACCTTAGTTTACCTAACAAATATGTAGCACATACTAAGTTAGTAGAGATATATTTGGTATAATTCTTCCATGTTAATTTCGTGTGAAGACAGAAGTCAAGAAGTTTAGCTGAAGCAGTTATTGCCATCCTCTTTAATTGATAAGGTAAAGAGAATATTTACAGTTTGTCAGTATTAATACAAAATTCAGTGAGATGGAACCACTTACTGGCTGCTCTGAAATGATCCCTACTTTACTGCTTTAATGCTCCTCAATTTTTACCAGCTGGAACAAAAGTGGTACCATCATAACATAAATTTTCACATACTAATCACTGGTTATGACATAACGTATTGTGAGTCACTAAAATTAGGAAGTATTATGTTATGTGGCTGGCATTTGGCTGAAATCAGAAATTAGTGGCTAGTGTTTGGTTGAAATCAGAAATCGGTCATGTGACATTCCTCACTCACTAATTTTGAGACACAGTATTGTATCCATCATATTTCGTTGTTTCCATGTTATAACTTTGATTTTTTGACAGTATGCAATTTGAAGGCAATGTCAAATAGAAGATTTATCACAAACACATCACTCTATATACAATTTGTTATAATTAAATATCTCTTAGACACATCAGTCCTTAAGAGATTTCAAGATGAAATGCATTCACTGTGGTTAGAGACGTAGTGTTACAGAACTGAAAGAAGTAGGATAATATCCTAGAACACACTAATACCTTTTCTCTCCAGCTTTGCTTTTGTAACACATTCTGGGTCTTCTTATTTATGTAATAGAAGCATGTCCCACAATATTCGATGTTATTTACATGAAATGAGTTTCTTCTCTTTCATGGCTTCAAGCTTAAAAAATGAACGATGAAACTGCTGCTAGTGAAACAAGCAGTAAAGACATTTACATCATATGAAATTTACATTTTTTCTTATCACAAATAATTGACTTTTTTTTAATATGTCATGATTCCTGAGGGTGTGGTTAGGTGGGAACCTACAAGTAAAGCTTAAGTTACTGCGAGTGAAACGAGCAGCAATCATATGTATAGTCTTGCTTGTTACCAATGCTTTGTGATTTCTTTGAAATAAGCCACGATTTTTGAGAGTGTGGTTATACACAAACCTAAGAGCACAGCTTAAATTGGTGCAAATGAAATGAGCAGCAATCATATTTGTAGTTTTGCTTGTCATAAATGCTGCGTGGGATTAGCCGAGCGGTCTAAGGCACTGCAGTCAAGGACTGTGCGGCTGATCCTGGCGGAGGTTCGAGCCCTCCCTCGGGCATGGGTGTGTGTGTGTGTTTGTCCTTAGGATAATTTAAGTTAAGTAGTGTGTAAGCTTAGGGACTGATGACCTTAGCAGTTAAGTCCCATAAGATTTCACACATATTTGAACGTTTTGTCATAAATATTTAGTTATGATCGAATCTTTAGCAGCGCTTTCATAAATGTGGTAGTCAAGACATAGAGCACATTACACTGGGAGAAAGACATCATGTCACAGTCTGATTTCATGCAAATGCCAGTCACACACTGTGGTACTTCCTGATTTCAGTCACTCATAGCATAAGAAACAGTCCCTAATACAACATAAAAATGCTATCAGTTATTGTGTCTTTTCATATAAATCTTTTCACTTATATCTACTTTATCAGCTTTCACTTTGTAATTTAAGTTTTCTTATTTAGAAACTATCATCAGCATTACTAACACTTAGTGGATATCAGAACCACCCACAGTAACATTATGTGTGTGGAGGATGGCTTCTATGGACTAATCCCACTAACTCTGATACGAAAGTGTGTTTCACTTTGCTTTTTGGTACTTTCGTTAAATATAGTTTTTAAGCATATGAGATAGATTGATCAAACTGTGAGGTCAAAATGCTGTGATGGAAGTGATCTGATTAATCTAAAAGAAGATGTTTTAGTCATTATTAATTAACTAAAGCAGAAATAAGGATGTAGCAGCAAATTTCGAGATAACTCAACCTTACAAAATCTGACGCCTAATACGTAATGTGCTAATCAGATACAGTCTTTTAATATACCAATTAAATTATGTACAATTTTGATTTTGTAGTAATTATTGTTTTTGTAACTTTTAGCCCTTCTGTCCCCACACCAAACCAGTTTAGTCAATATATTACAAACACGATTTGCCTCGAAACAACAGAGACAGAGTGTAAGGATACCTGAACATCATTTTGGTTGTCTTTGAAATTGTTTAAACGATAATTCGATTGAAAAGTCATTGTGTAATTCTAACCTGACGCCATAAGAACGACATTACACATCACCATTGTAAAATTAGCTGTTATAGGCAGTTATCTACTAACCAACTAATAAGGGACACATTTGTTTGGTTTGACAGCTTCAGATGACAGTGTGTATTTTCTTTTCTGAGCTATGATATGGTGCAAACATTGATGGCAGCCATATTTAAATGCAGCAAACGTGGATGTTTGCAGAAATTTATTCAGGAGTGGTCAAGGTTTTAAAATTTTTGTATTTGATATGGTCCTCAGCAGACAATTATACCCTAAGAATAAATTGTAACATGGTATTATCAGTTTTATTGTATCTCAAAGCATTGGTAGTTGACTCAGTATATTTTGAAGAACACACTACTTTCATAACCCAAAAGGCAAGCATATTTCATAAATAAATGCAAAGTAAATCTTTTTGTACTAGTAATAATGAATATGGATACATTCTTTTCAATTAAACGATCAAAAATGACATCTGCATATGATTCAACAAATCGGGAAATTATGGCAGACAATATTCACTAAAGATATTTTCATTCATATAGTTATAATGTTTAGATTGTCACTGAATACTGCAATAGAACGAAAAAGTCAGACAGGCTACATAAACCTTGTTGAATATCACAAAACTAACAATAAAAAGTGACTGATTAAAATAGTAACTTTGAAGTCATCTGGCTTACAAAATGTAAAGTCTGATCATGTGAATGGATTTATTAGATTATTTTCACACCATCCAGTGTTTAGGGCTGACCTGCATAATTAAAGTAAAATGAAGCTTCTTTTTTGGTTTGTTTGGATAATGTGCAACCCACAGTCAGCATTCTAAGCTCCCAAATCGAAGAGCATGAAACACAACTTTAAACGTAATTTTAAATCTTCGTTAAATTTTTTCTCCCTTACATGGTTAGTGTCGAATATTTAACACCTTACCTCATTCTCGTATTTATCAGACGTTTGAAGGTGTTTCATACATATGAGTTTGAATCTTTAAAGAATTGGGTGATGGGTTTACTGATGAGGCACGTAAAAGTTTTAGTTGATTTTTGCTGTTTTGACAGCAAAGTAACTGAGGATGGCGGGAGCAGAGAGGATATAAAATGCAGACTGGTTGTAGCTAGAAACACATTTCTCAAGAAGCAGAATTTGTTAACATCTAATACAAATTTCAGTGTCAGGATGTGTTCTCTGAAGCTATTTGTGTGGAGTGTAGCCTTCTACAGAAATGAAATGTGGATTACAAGCAGTTCAAATAAGAAGAGAATAGAAGTTTTCCAAATGTGGTACTACAGAATAATGCTGAACATTAGATAGGTAGATCGAGTATCTAATGAGGTGGTACTGAATCTAATTGGGGAGAAAAGAAATTTATAGAAGAATTTGACTAGAAGAAGGGACCATTTGGTACTACATGTCCTAAGGCATGAAGGTAGCGGTAGTTTGATAGTAGAGGGAAATGTGCTGAGTAAAAATTGTAGAGGGAGGCCAAGCGATGAATACAGTTAAGCAGATTCAAATAGAGGTTGCTGTATTTAGCCAACATGAGGAGGCTTGCACAGGATACAGTAAAGTGGAGAGCTGCACAAACCAGTCTTTCATTCAAGACCACATCAACAACTACATCACGTTTTATTGGTAGCATTATTATTATTATATTTTCCTTATTACTATGCTTGAGACGCTGGAAACAAAGGGAATGGATACCGCTACTAGCTTCACAGTTGTGTTAGGCTTTAACCATAAAGATTGCACTGTCTGAGAGGCTAATTTTGCATTTTTGAATTGATGTGTTAATCCGAGAATGTTATTAAAATTGTGTTTAGAGAAATACAATATCACTCTTTCCAACAATCTGTGTGCTGAGATGATGTGGATGCGACCACACCCTGCTCTGTACTGCTATGAGAGTATCACGCCACTTCAAGGCAGCCAATCCCGTGTCAGCACATCGCCACGTGACCGACGGAATGACGGCAGCCTACGGGACTTTGTCCTTCCTGTTTCTTTTGCGCAATACTCTTGCCATACGACTGGGCAAGCTGACACATTGGTTAGCTCACTGTACTCGCATTTGGGAGGACGACGGTTTAAACCCACGTTCGGCCTTCCTGATTGAAGTTTCTGTGATCTCCCTAAATCGCTTCAGGCAAATGCCGGGGTGACAGCTTTGAAAGGGCACGGCTGACTACCTTCCCCGTCCTTCCCTAATCCGATGCGACCACCGATGATCTCGCTATTTGGTCCCCTCACCCCAAATCAACTCAAACCCTCTTACCAAATGAGGCAACATAAAAGAAATCTATTGCTTCTATTAGTGAAAACACGATTTCTCGAAAGTTTTTTAAAAAAATGTTAATCATGACAAACAACAACCATCCTGTGGTTTTCCACACTCATGCAGCATATTTGTTTGCAGAACCATTATAGCCGTGGTTACGGCATGAGTGAAGAAACACAAAGTATGAAGAAAAAATTACGACTAATCGTGGTAATTTAGAAATCTGATAATTTCCGGTATGAAAAACTGTCATCATACCCACTCCTGTGTGTGAGTTTCGTCTGAGGCGAAACGACGGGAAACTCAAAGCGGACACAAGTCAGTGTAGTGCGATTTAGGTTTAACAATAAGTTGTAAAACGAAGGGCAGCAGCGATCGAGTATTCGCTGCTGCATGGTGGTCTTACGTAGCAGTGGTGTGCGAGACGAAAGTGGAGGAGGCTGGCAAAGAAGGCGTGGCCAATATCTTACTCACAATCTCTCGACGTCAGCTTTTATCGACTGATCGAGAAAAAGAAGTAGTCCATCTTTAGGCAAAGCCTTTACAAACTATTTCATTATGCCTAACTTTATATGTAGAGGTGGCAGGAGGACGTTATTTGGATCTACTAGGTTTTGTGTAGAATGTTCTTCTCACCAGGTTTTAAAGACTTCCTCACAGACGAGTTCTTTCTGTACCAGTGTTCATCCCTAGCCCTACTGTCCCATTCACACAAGAAACATGGAAATTTGGTAAAGCCACCTTGCTGACCAAGGAGCATGCATGTTACTTTTAGATCGCCACATTTCATCCAACCATGAGCAGAATAGCCTATTTCATTTAACATTATTTCTAGATTTTCATAGCTTTTTTTCATGTGTACAGAATGTCCAACAGGTATAGATGCATACATGTTACAATTGTCTAATAAAACAGCCTTGAAACTAGTTTTGGATGAATCAATAAGCATCCTCCAGTCTTCCTTGTTGTATTAAGTACCAAACTCATTCATCAGACCTGGAATATCTGAGCAGTGCACTAAATCACCTTCTTGTTGAAAAAAGTTGGAAAATTGCTGCTCACTCTTTCTATGCATGTATATGCTGGTTTCAACTGCCAATAAGTTCTTTTCTTTTAATCTAAAGCCAAGCAATTCAACTTTTTCTCTCATTAAGCCCAGATCCCTAACCAAATCGTTAAGCTCGGTCTCAGTAAACAATTTGGGCTCTAGACTTTCTGTATTACATTGGAATTCATCATCGTCTGGTTCATCTAAATCACATTGTGCATCAGAAAATACTTCTGTTTGAACAGAATTTAAATCATCTGGTGGGTCAGGAAACAGCAAATCTACACCATGCCTTACTGGTCGGATGGCAGATGAAAGGTTAGAGTAGCTTATTACCTTTTTTGTTTTCCGCATAATGACCAGTAATATCAACACTGCAAAAGTAGCAATCATCGGAATGATTTCTTGGCTTCCTCCATATCATGGGAACAGCAAATCTAAAGGCTTTTCTCTCCTTTTTCAACCATTTTCTCAGGTCTCCAACACACACACAATATACCTTGTGTGGCGCCTAAAATTTATCTTGATGACCAAGTTTAGATCGAAAGTATGATAAATAAACCTTTTTCAAAAAGTCAACAATGTTTCTTTGGTGTTTTTAATCACAAATTCAACACAAATATAACAAAAACTGTCAGCAGAGTTTTTACAACCACGATTAAACACTGTATTGAGCACATGTACAGGAAACGAGAAAGTGAAGTTAGATTGACAGTATACAAACCACCATCTGTTAACACAAAAATAGAATTGACCTTTTGTGCCAGCAAATGTTTCTCATCTACATTTATTACACCTCATTTTAAATTATTTTAACTATACAAAATGACCGAGCGAGGTGGCGCAGTGGTTACACACTGGACTCGCATTCGGAAGGACGACGGTTCAATCCCGTGTCCGGCCATCCTGATTTAGGTTTTCCGTGATTTCCCTAAATCACTCCAGGCAAATGCCGGGATGGTTCCTCTGAAAGGGCACGGCCGACTTCCTTCCCCATCCTTCCATAATCCGATGAGACCGATGACCACGCTGTCTGGTCTCCTTCCCCAAACCAACCAACCAACCAACTATACAAAAGCTGTTAAATTCTTTAAAAAATCACTTACTTTAATAAATTTAACTGTAAAGTGTGAAGAAATGGTGGGTGATACAGTTTTTGAAGTATCATATTTAGATTTCCCACCCTAACAATAAAAAGAATAAGGTATTTTCACCAAAAAGTTTTCCATTGTTGGTCTGTGTAATTATTTGTTAATATGGATTTCTCTTCACTGTAACTTTTCTGGTGGTGTAAGCTGTATATTTTTCTCAAATTAGTAACTTTCTGCTAATTAGGAAATAGCATTTCTTTGGAAGTACAATTGTACTGACCATTCATATATGATGCAAAAAAACTTCATAAAGGTTTGTTTTCAAATATGAGCTGTAACGTTACATGCATTCTGCTTAACCTTAATGAAAGTTATCTTAATCCATTTTGACGTATAAAAAATGTTTGTTTTGTTTTTTTCTCTGCATGCAATAATTCATATTGTCACAGAGTATGCAGTTTCATGGTAAGTCACATCTCCGATGGAATAAACAGCCGAACCAGCAAGTACCACAAAAGTATAGTAAAGCAGCTGCCGTCATTCCACCTTGCAGACACGTGGCGCCCATCCTTACCCATGTACATGCACAGACAGTCATAAACTTCCAAACAACATGCTATTCTAGAACAACAAACTTATAAAAGACCGGTATGCTCACTATGATACTCATCATTTGTCGGCCTGGTAGACATTGTGCAACACATTGCCTTACCCAAGTGGTATGTTATACTGTATGTCACCTTTTTGTGTATGTAAATGATGTCATCACAACCACAGGACGTAGAGAAATAAATAATACTGCTAGTTCAGATTGTACATTTGTCTTCAGAAACGAAAATTGTTAAAACTTTGTAAAATAAAAACCCTTTACTTATGGTATTTGAACTAAGTAATATTTCATATAATTCCATTTCAAAACATCTTTACTCATGACATAGCCCTAACGTTACTTGATGATTACTTGTGGATTACTTACAAAGACTCAGTAAAAATTTATCATTTCAATGTATCTGATCTCAAATACTTTGCTTGAGGTCGGATAAACACTGGTGCAAAGTAACCATTCTTCAATAGGAATTTGAATTCTTGAAGTAAGTTATAGTCTTAAAATGTTATGACCATATATTATTTTTTCATTGTCTCTATTTCTCTATGTATGTGGACCAGCCACAATGGTGGCTGGTAAACCAGCTGTACCTCTGTTTTAATTATCAATGGTCTATTCAGACACAGGGAGTATTCGTAGCCTAGTCATGCTGACTGGACATGGAGTAATTATTAATTCCTATTATGAATTGATCATAGTTGTATCTTCATCTGGATTACCAACTAAACTTGTGAGGAAACATAGTCTTAGGAGCCTCATTTCTTATTTCCTCTACACATCCTTCAAGTAGGATAAGGTAAGCAGGCAGTTAACCTACTTATTCTAAGTTAAGCTAACATTCCCTAAAAATGTGTATAAACTAAATCATGTGATTTAACCATCGAAAATAAGTAAAAATTCCCCTTGTAAAAAGCTCCTAGCAAACAAAGGTACTGCTAACCATGAGAAAAGTACAAAAAATTCTAAGGAATAGTTGTGAAACATGCAAACATCCCAAGTCGTTGGATGTATCCATTCAGTTCTGACAGCAAATTATAGTTTTCCATAGACACTTCGAGCTTTTCGGAGTTTATATATTAATCTGTCAATTCCAAACAATCAAATGTAATAAATGTTGAGAACAACTAGTGTAGTGAACTCGTTAACTTCCTACTTTCTGTGTTAAGAGCAGCACACAAAGTTAAGACAATTCTGTCCTAGTTATCCATTTCTGAAATGAGTATAAGAATTAGACCACAAAACTCAGGTTCGTTCCTGTATTTTGCAACTTTATAGTAATCCTCAAAGCTAATAGTATCCTACTTCTGCAGAAACCCATAAATACTCCTCCTCCTACAGAAAAATCCTTCATAAAGACCATTCAAATTTTATAGCTGTATTGGCCCTATATATATGCCTCCATTTTTCCTCCATTTAAACTTAAGTAATACTCCCTTTATCCCACCTGCACTATTCATAATATAATTCATGTATATATGCGTATCATAGCCTGTTCATTATTACATCACTCCCACTAAACTGCTACTTTCTCGTCTTCCCTCTTATAACTTTAGTTACCTTAATTCTATTGTATTTTGAACCCATACCTTATTACTGAGCTTCCTCTTAAATATACTACTGTCTCTTAAATATACTACTCTTTGTTCAACTCAGCATGAGCAAGAAACATTATTTTGAGTAAAGTCGTCTAGACCGATATTAAAATTTTCTTCATTTATTACACCACTTCAGCTCCTGCCACTATCAGAGATCGAAAAGCTTAGAACTTACAGAACAAGGTTGTCCTTGACAAAATATATGTTGTTCCTTTTACAGAGTAGCCTTTTTGGACTTAGAATGTAATCTGGATATTCTTGCCATTTATTACCATCTCTCTATGTGGTGATGGCTATGCATGTAAGAGAGAATCTATTCAGTTCTGATGTCTCTTCTGATCTCTTGTTCTTTTTAAATGTGGGCTGTGGTAAATTATGGTGACTTCTGTGAGTAATGAGTAATTCCTTAATAGTAAATGCTATCTTCTCATGCATACTTATCTAGATATTACTCATAAAATATTTATTCTCATCTATTATGTAGTGAAGTTCATAGTCAGTGCGAAATAGTGACTTGTCTTATTTCCATGCTTTTGCTTTAGCTTGCTTAATATTGCTAAAGTCTTCTTTTGTACTTTCATCACAGTTCCAGATAGTTTTCTATTTCAATAAGTTCGATAAATGAGCATCTTTCATAGCCTAGCCTCTTACAAAGCTCCTATAGAATCCAGCCAAATCTAAGTGATCATAGATGCTTAATATTTCTAGTCTCTGGACAGTCTTTTATAACTTGCATTCTTTCTGGACATAGTTGTATTCCCATTATTCTCACACTGTGTCCCAAAAAGTCAACTCTTGTCACCAAAAGTATGTTTTAGAAACTTTTATTAGTAACCCTTTTTCTTCCAGTCACCTCAAAATATATATCAATAATTGTCAACAGTCTTCCCAAGTCTTGTAGACTATTAATAAATCATTGACATACATTATTAATTCTTGCACTAATTCCCTCCCTAATAAATATTGAGCAGGAATGAAAACTGACACAGGAATGTCCAATTCGGTAATGGAGTAATTCAATCATGCTTGCCAAGACTTCAACTAATGAAAGCTGTTGTTCTGTGATCACCTTCTCCTGGATTCCATTCTCCTTGGTACAGCTCACAACCCAAAGCGAATTGTAATACTTCCATGGCATTTACTTTAAACTGAAAAGATTTTCTTTCAAATAAGAAGGCTGTGTATGGCCTTGAGTGGTCATGTAATGCTACCTGCCAGTATCCTTCCATGAAATCTATGGAAATATGAAATTCTGCTTCATCAAAGTTAGATAACATCACTTCTGTACTCAGGGTTCTAACCCTTTCTGTCTCTTTGTGTTTATGGAGTGATCATGAATCTAAAACTAAATGAACACCTACCACAAGTCTCTTAAGTACCCACAACAGACCCTAAAAATACATTGAGTTATGTTGCTGTCTATCTCCTTTCATATTTCATCTCTCACTGCAATTCGAAGGTTTATTGGTAGTGGATACGACTTGCAAAAGGAAAAAAAACTGTGTCATCTTTTACTTTAAACTTACAGAAGTATTCCTTCATTAGTCCCAAGTTATCTGTGACCACATCTTTATGTTTTAACAGAATACCTTTTAATTAAGATTTCTGTTCTTCTGGCACTACAGGTGATTCTCTTGCTATCAATTTAATGCCAACTCCTCTTGATTTAATACTTCCCTTCTTTTTCTTGTTTATTTTCATCTGTTGCAATAATATCAGTAAACACAACTAAATGAATATGCTCCTCTGATGATGGGCCTTGCTTAGATTTCAATGGATTACTTTGGAAAGCTATGCTAGCTACCTTTTTACCTATTTTCCACACAAATATTTTCTGGTTGAAATCCAATCGATAATAATTATCAAGTAACCAATCTTATCCTAACAGGATCTATGGCACTAGCAACAATGTTTGATGGAAGTTCCACTTTTTAATCGTAACTGGTAGTCATGTTTCTTTTTTAATTTGCTTCCCTTTATTACAGGTGGTTCCGGTAACACACACTCCCATTACTGGTACTAGGAGGCAACAATATTTCTTCCTCATTAGCGCTAGCCATGGTGTAAGATTAATGATATTTTATGCACAGAATATAGGTGAACATCAACTTTATTTCCAAAAATGTCACTCACTACTATTGGTTTACAATGTTCTCCCTTAGCTGTTACTTTTCCTTCTTTAAACAACTACTCAAGAATAGGTCTCAGCCATGTGAGGATTACTGTCTTCTCTGAATGAGGGCCTACTATTCTATTATTAGTTTGGCATGGGTCTTAGTGTCAAATCTTTTTCCTGAACTTTAGGGTGAATTTTACAGCAATTCATCCACAAGGCTTTAATGTAGCAAAAATTATGTTTATATCTTTTTTAGTAATAGGTCAAATTTCGGACAACTTTTTCCATAATGAATCATATTTCGACCAAATTTTTTTCCAGAAATCCAAATGTTTGTCGTATTTTTAAGTACACAAGAATATAAACACGAAAATTTTACTCACATGACAATGTTTGAGGTAATGTTGTCACAATTAAACACAATTACTACAAAGATTTATTTATCGGGTTTATAGTAGACAAGCAGTGTAACACATTATGTAGTCTGTTCACTGATATAAAGATTGTTGCACAGAGTCTACAAAACATTCTCGAAGCCAACAAGGGTGGCTTCTGGCGCAATAAACATAGCACAAGTAGTCGCCCCATTCAGTTTGAATACAAACTTAGTCCTATTCGACGAAACCAGGGGAGAAATTCTTCAGCAATGACAAGGAAATATTATTTTATAAACTATATGAAGTTAAGGTTAATGGGGGAAATGGCTTTAACGTGTAAAAACACTGCAACACCTCCAAACACAGTAGCTGCACAAAGATAAGTGCTGAGAAGGACAGCAGACGAACGCTGTTATTTGAGTAGACATGTCCATCTTCAGAGGTGCAAGAACTTGTTTAAGATGGTGGTGTCTTGCAATGTCCTATTGGAGAAGCTGAAGAATCCCCGCTTCAGACAGTTCTTGAAGTACAAAATAAATCCAGTTCCAGATGAAGCTACGCTGAGAAACGACTATTTATCTGTGTGCTACGAGGAAGTGCTCGACAAAATACGAACTAAAGTTGTTGACCAAGAGATTAGGGCGTCTATCGGAAATCACCAATTTGGATAGGGGTTAAATTGTAAATACTTTTGTTGGTGTCCTTAAAGTTGACGGACCTGGAGAAATGTTTCTCCTAAGGGTGTGAAGCTCTCAGCAGAATAAACAGCTCGACAACTGCCTTTGCGTTTGACAACTCAATGAAGCTACTGTCACTGTTGGTGTGAATAGAGACCAATAAATGGTGCTTCATACATGGCTGTAGCAGCCTACAGACTTCAGAGTCTCTATCCCAGTGTGGCACACATCACTTGCCTTGCACACGCATTGTACAGAGCTGTAGAAGAGGTGAAATTAAATTGCACTGATGTGAGCCAACCGATCTCCTCTAGCAAGAAAATCTATGTGAAAGCTCCACTAAGAGTACAAAAATTAAAGAACAGGGAGCTTCCCTCCATTTCCCCCTCAGCTTGTACTTACACAATGAGGTTCTTGGGTTAATGTTGTTGAGTATTACTGTAACTATTACACCAAAACAAGACGATCTTTTCTGAGCCTGATAGTGATTAATAAAGTGCTATCAGAACTGCCAAAGAGTTCTTTACAGATACGTTGTCTCTAAACTTGACATGCATCAACGCGCTGTGTCATCCGAACAAGACACAGGTGCAAAGATGCGAGCTGGTGCCAGTGCCATAGAGACTCTCCACTTGCGCGAGTTCCACCTGCGCCACTGTCGGCGCTGAGCATGGAGGTAAGAATAGAGGGAGACGCCGTGATGTCACAGCTGTGAAGTTATGTGAAGCCGAGGGTAGCCATCTCAATCCGACCAAAACATTGCTGCTGTAAACTTGTGTGCATAGGCTTGTCGCTCACTTTTGGAAGGATTTTGCGCTATTATGGTGACTTGTGTGGTGTTCGGATGTACGAATCTTTCTGATTGTGATGCGAAATCGAAGGGAATAACATTTCATGTGTAAGTTGTCTCGTTAAGTGTGATTTTACAACTTCATTGTGAATGAACGTGTGCTACATCGGTACTTGTACTATAGCGTGTTTTTCTCCTGTAGATTTCCTAAAAATGAAAGTCGGAAAGCTCTGTGGGAGAATGCCGTGAGGAGGAAGAATTGGTGTGCGTCGAAATGGAGCACTATATGTTCTCAGCATTTCCGAGAAGAGGACATAGACCGAACTTCCGTTTCAACAGTAAGGCTCCGAGAAAATGCTGTACCATCAATTTTCCCTACACACCCAAAACATTTGCAAAAGGTATGTTAATTCAAAGAATTAAATTCTTAGTTTTCAAGTTCACATTTCAGTATAATACGTACGTATCGTCGATAATCAAAGTGTTGAGTAACTCACTTTGTCTTCATGATGTACCAAATTAAAAGCTAACACTACATTAACTGTCCTAAACAGGACACTGTGTAGATTTGCCATTCTATGTACCTCATTTCAGTAAATATTGGTGGTAATGAAGAGTGTTTCCCAGTAGTGTAACGTAACTGAAATGTCCCAGCATGTATTACAAACAAGATGTATTTATGGGTCTTTGGAGGGAGGGTATAGCTAACTTAGTTTTCAGTTTCTATTATTTAGTTTGTGATACACGTTTATTACTGAATTAACAACATTGTATCGTTTACATTGAAGGCTAGCTGTTCGTAATATTACATTAAAAACTATTTTTAATCAGAAGAAATGCAGAATTTCGCTTTTACGAGATTTTATTTTAAACAAAAACTTTGAAACAACCAATCTGATGATGGTGCAATTAGCGACTGTAATACACGCAGCACTATAGCACACTGACAATGTTTTGGTCAGAGTGTCATGGCAGTGAGCCACGCCCCCATGGCTTCAAAATGTAGTACGGCTGGGATACGTAGCGCCATCTCCCCTTATTCTTACCTCCATGGCGCTGAGGGTAAAGATATCGACCTCGCCTCAGCCAATTGCTGACCGATTACCGTCCGCCAATGACCAGACGACAACGGAAAGAAGCCCGCTCGGACGATAGGAGAGCAGCTCTCGCCCACTTGTTTATAGATCATCGTCCAGGGCTGACTTGAACAGGGAACGTCATTTAGTGAACTCTTAAAAGTGAACAGACAGTTCTTGTAAAAATTTCATTTGCTATGTACTGTGAAGTTTACCTTCAATCATTTGCACTTAGCCATTGAGGGCCTCTTTTGTCTTATATTATATGCAGTATTGCAGACTTAATCATTCAACAAGTCACAAAGACAAGTAAACCTTTTTAACTCATTTGTGTGACTTTGTTGCTAATTTGTTGGAGTGTTGTTGAACCTTCATTCACCTATCCTGTCACCTGACCCTGGGGCACAGTTGTGTAATAGTGGCAGGGACAAATTGTCTTAGCGGTGTACTGCACCAGAAGCCATTCCACAAACTCTCAAACTCGGCCTGCCGTAACACGGTGGCAACTCGGCCTCCACAACAGTATCGACGAGCCCTTTACAAAACTGGTGATGTGAGTTTGCAAAACAACGCCAACTTTCCAGTGGTATCAAAAGGCATCACATGACTGTAAGCTGATGGTACTCAACTGTGTGATGCCCTGTCTATTGTGCAACACAAGCAAAGTGAGTTGCATTGAGCTCGTGTTCATCTGATCAATAAAGTGAACAACAAACTGCAAGGTGTTCTCCAGTCAATCAGCATATTAGTACTTACATTACTGTTCACACAACAATTTGACACTCGGCACGGTGGCTGATGGGAGCGACAGCTGCTGGAGATACCTTCACATCAGCCACCACACTAAGTGTCAACCTAGTTCCTGATGATGTTGTTTACATTACTAGAATGAATTGTCTATGCCTCGTTACTTCCTTGATTATTTCTCCTATTATTATTCCACATCCTTACTTCACAATACTTCGTATTACTTTTTCATTAAAATGTGTGTGGATACCTTTCTCTTCATTATTGTCTGGTTGGCAGTTGTCACCTTGTGCGTAGTCTCCTCATTCTTTGTTCAGTATATCAATACCTTTGATAAATGTCAATAAACAGTTTGCCGTCATCTGCTAAAATATTATATATCTTTCTTGACATAGTAAGGTATCCTCTGCACCAACACTTTAGTTACAGGCTGTCCTCTATAGGATTGTCCACGTATTTTGAGCATTTTAGCTACCACTCAATATACAGGGTGTCCCAAAATAATGTATACGCTCTTTGAAACAGAGAATATCTTTAATTACAGGAGACAGAAGTACAATTTTTATGGGTAATAATTAAGAAGGCAGTGAAAAACATAACAATGATTTCTTCTGTTTCAGGATTGTCAGCGAACATGGCGTTATCGTTTGAACAAAGGAAATGGATGCTATAGTGTTACTGGAAAACAGAGAATGTGAGTGTCGTATGCTGACATGTTGTTGTTGTTGTTGTGGTCTTCAGTCCTGAGACTGGTTTGATGAACCTCTCCATGCTACTCTATCCTGTGCAAGCTTCTTCATCTCCCAGTACCTACTGCAACCTACATCCTTCTGAATCTGCTTAACGTATTCATCTCTTGGTCTCCCTCTACGATTTTTACCCTCCACGCTGCCCTCCAATGCTAAATTTGTGATCCCTTCATGCCTCAAAACATGTCCTACCAACCGATCCCTTCTTCTAGTCAAGTTGTGCCACAAACTTCTCTTCTCCCCAATCTTATTCAATACCTCCTCATTAGTTACGTGATCTACCCACCTTATCTTTAGCATTCTTCTGTAGCACCACATTTCGAAAGCTTCTATTCTCTTCTTGTCCAAACTAGTTATTGTCCATGTTTCACTTCCATACATGGCTATACTCCATACAAATACTTTCAGAAATGACTTCCTGACACTTAAATCTATACTCGACGTTAACAAATTTCTCTTCTTCAGAAACGATTTCCTTGCCATTGCCAGTCTACATTTTATATCCTCTCTACTTTGACCATCATCAGTTATTTTACTCCCCAAATAGCAAAACTCCTTTACTACTTTAAGTGTCTTATTTCCTAATCTAATTCCCTCAGCATCACCCGATTTAATTTGACTACATTCCATTATCCTCGTTTTGCTTTTGTTGATGTTCATCTTATATCCTCCTTTCAAGACACTGTCCATTCCGTTCAACTGCTCTTCCAAGTCCTTTGCTGTCTCTGACAGAATTACAATGTCATCGGCGAACCTCAAAGTTTTTACTTCTTCTCCATGAATTTTAATACCTTCCCCGAATTTTTCTTTTGTTTCCTTTACTGCTTGCTCAATATACAGATTGAATAACATTGGGGAGAGGATACAACCCTGTCTCACTCCTTTCCCAACCACTGCTTCCCTTTCATGCCCCTCGACTCTTATAACTGCCATCTGGTTTCTGTACAAATTGTAAATAGCCCTTCGCTCCCTGTATTTGACCCCTGCCACCTTCAGAATTTGAAAGAGAGTATTCCCGTTAACATTGTCAAAAGCCTTCTCTAAGTCTTCAAATGCTAGAAATGTAGGTTTTCCTTTTCTTAATCTTTCTTCTAAGATAAGTCGTAAGGTTAGTATTGCCTCGCGTGTTCCAACGTTTCTACGGAATCCAAACTGATCTTCCCCGAGGTCTACTTCTACCAGTTTTTCCATTCATCTGTAAAGAATTCGCATTAGTATTTTGCAGCTGTGACTTATTAAACTGATAGTTCGGTAATTTTCACATCTGTCAACACCTGCTTTCTTTGGGATTGGAATTATTATATTCTTCTTGAAGTCTGAGGGTATTTTGCCTGTCTCATACATCTTGCTCACCAGATGGTAGAGTTTTGTCAGGACTGGCTCTCCCAAGGTTGTCAGTAGTTCTAATGGAATGTTGTCTACACCGGGGTCCTTGTTTCGACTCAGGTCTTTCAGTGCTCTGTCAAACTCTTCACGCAAAATCATATCTCCCATTTCATCATCATGTACATCCTCTTCCATTTCCATAGTATTGTCCTCAAGTACATCGCCCTTGTATAAACCCTCTATATACTCCTTCCACTTTTCTGCCTTCCCTTCTTTACTTAGAACTGGGTTGACATCTGAGCTCTTGATATTCATACAAGTGGTTCTCTTCTCTCCAAAGGTCTCTTGAATTTTCCTGTAGGCAGTATCCATCTTACCCCTAGTGAGACAAGCCTCTACATCCTTACATTTGTCCTCTAGCCATCCCTGCTTAGCCATTTTGCACTTCCTGTCGATCTCATTTTTTAGACGTTTGTATTCCTTTTTGCCTGCTTGATTTACTGCATTTTTATATTTTCTCCTTTCATCAATTAAATTCAATATTTCTTCTGTTACCCAAGGATTTCTATTAGCCCTCGTCTTTTTACCTACTTGATCGTCTGCTGCCTTCACTACTTCATCCCTCAGAGCTACCCATTCTTCTTCTACTGTATTTCTTTCCCCCATTCCTGTCAATTGTTCCCTTATGCTGTGAAACTCTGTACAACCTCTGGTTCTTTCAGTTTATCCAGGTCCCATCTCCTTAAATTCCCACCTTTTTGCAGTTTCTTCAGTTTCAATCTGCAGTTCATAACCAATAGATTGTGGTCAGAATCCACATCTGCCCCTGGAAATGTCTTACAATTTAAAACCAGGTTCCTAAATCTCTGTCTTACCATTATATAATCTATCTGATACCTTTTAGTATCTCCATGATTCTTCCAGGTATGCAACCTTCTTATATGGTTCTTGAACCAAGTGTTGGCTATGATTAAGTCATGCTCTGTGCAAAATTCTACAAGGCGGCTTCCTCTTTCATTTCTTCCCCCCAATCCATATTCACCTACTATGTTTCCTTCTCTCCCTTTTCCTACTGACGAGTTCCAGTCACCCATGACTATTAAATTTTCGTTTCCCTTCACTACCTGAATAATTTCTTTTATCTCGTCATACGTTTCATCTATTTCTTCATCATCTGCAGAGCTAGTTGGCGTATAAACTTGTACTACTGTAGTAGGCATGGGCTTTGTGTCTATCTTGGCGACAATAATGCGTTCACTATGCTGTTTGTAGTAGCTAATCCGCATTCCTATTTTTTTATTCATTATTAAACCTACTCCTGCATTACCCCTATTTGATTTTGCATTTATAACCCTGTAATCACCTGACCAAAAGTCTTGTTCCTCCTGCAACCGAACTTCACTAATTCCCACTATATCTAACTTTAACCTATCCATTTCCCTTTTTAAATTTTCTAACCTACCTGCCCGATTAAGGGATCTGACATTCCTCGCTCCGATCCGTAGAACGCCAGTTTTCTTTCTCCTGATAACGACATCCTCTTGAGTAGTCCCCACCTGGAGATCTGAATGGGGGACTATTTTACCTCCGGTATATTTTACCCAAGAGGACGCCATCATCATTTAATCATACAGTAAAGCTGCATGTCCTCGGGAAAAATTGGAGACATTGGAGAGCTGAATTTGGAATACCACCACCAACAAGAGTAACAATTCTAATAATCAGAGATAAGTTTGAAATCGAAGAAACAGTGCAGAATGAGAAGAAGAGAAATAGCGGACGAAAGAGAAGTTCAACAGACAACGAGGGTTTTGATGCAGTAATCCAGGCATACACACGATCCCCGAAGAAATATGTGAGGCAATGCTCTCATGGGACTGGGATCTGCAGAAGCAGGGGTCATACAATTTTGCCATCTCAGAACTTTAAGCCTTACATTCCAAGACTTCTCCATGCTCTTAACGAGGATGATCCTGATAGGCGAAGTGAATTTTGTGAGTGGCACATTAACAGATGTGAAGAAGAGCAATGTTTCCAAGATCGAATTATTTGGTCAGATGATGCGACGTTTGAACTTGATGGAGCAATTAACAACCATAATTGCGTGTACTGGGCCAGGGAGAATCCATACGTAACTGAGCAAAGGCATGTTAATCTACTAGGAGTAACAGTCTGGTGTGGTCTGTCTTCTAGAGTGTTAATCAGGCTGTACTTCTTCAACAACACTGTCACGGGTGACTCGTACTTGGAAATGTTGTAAATGATAACTCCTGGTCTTAGCGTTGTGTCTGGAATGGAAGATTATTACTTTCAACAGGATGGGGCGCCACCTCACTTTCACCTGGATGTGAAGACATTTCTCAATCATACATTCCGTACCAGATGGATAGGACGAAGATGGAGTGTGGAGTATCCCACTCAATCTCCAGATTTAACTCCTCTAGACTTCTTTCTTTGGGGTACTCTCACGAATACAGTTTACACTGTGAGACCACACACACTGGATGACCTTAGAGAGCAAATTAAACAAGTCTGTGCTGCTATTCCGTTGGAAACAATAACATTGGCATGTCGCTCAGTTGTAAGTCTTTGTCGATAGTGTATTGCGATGGACAGACACCACTTTGAACATTTACCATCTTAAGTCGGGCCATGAGGCACCTAGTACCACTAAAATTGTATTTCTAACCCCTTTCATTAAAGAGATGTTCAGTTTCAAATAATGTGTACATTATTTTGGGACATTCTGTATTTCTTATAACTACCAGGATGCCAACTATTACTATAATATTTTGGGCCAAATAACTCTAGCATTAACTTTTCCTGTGTGCTGGACAACCAGTACTTCTTAAACATTTCCTGAATATCATTCCAAGAAGGGAATTCTTCGAATGACCAGTTCCTCATTTAGCATCATCCTCTTCCAAATAACTCAGGGAAAAATCAGTTTTTTGGATTCATCACAACACTTAAGCAGGGACTTATAAAATATCTTTAAAAACATGTAGAATGTACATCTGCCTCTGGGTTTAACTTAATACCTCCAGTTTCAATATTTGCATAAGTAGTATCCAATTTATTATTAAAGTCAGATTTTAATTCTGCAAAAATCTTGAATAGCTCTTCCATCTCATATTGGCATATGGTAAAACCATAACGAGTTTGCACCTAATATTCTACTGCTGCTAACTTGAGGCTAAACAAGTGCTGTATCATTATAAGAGGCATAGGGGAAAGCTAGTGTGCAGGGGTTTACTCCAATTCACTACTACCAATGTCACATCATCATAACATCTGTGCTTAACATACAAAGGATTACACCATAATATAATTGTGACATTAAATCTAAAATAAATGCTCCAAACTTGATCAGTGTAGGCTTAAGTATATTATTTTTAACATTTTAAGGTCTCAGAATGATCAAATGAATATGAAGGGCTTATTTCAATAGTCGTACAAGTACATTTTTGTTCATTCTGAGATGCAGAGTCCTAAAATTAAATGAGCGCTGAAAAATCTGCAGTTGAGATACCAGAAATATTCAATTATACTATTGAAATAAGCCCTTCATATGTCAGGCAAAATATACGACCTTAAGAAAAAATAGTGGCACTAAATAATAGAACTAGAGAGCTAAAAACTGGTCATAATATACAAATGCACATCATGTACATCACAATCAAAAGTTATTTGGGTTTTTATGAAAAATTAAAGGCTCTAAATACTAGACTTAGAAACATCCTCAGTAAGATGTAAACTTCTTCTATATGTAGCACCAATAAGTTACCTCTTTTGGTTTTCAAATTATTTACTAAAAACCAAATTTGAAATGAAGTCCTTACTCATAATTGATTATCATTTGTATTTGTAATAGAAGGTTGTACTTACAGTACGCGATTGCAATAGTGCAGTAATACAGCTATAGCAAGTTTCGGGACAGTTCATAAATAACTATGAGAACAAGGAATCTTAAAAAGGCAGTTCAGAGGTCATGTTCTACTGTCGATTCCGCTTTAAAAAATTGTAGCCAGCTAAAACATTTTAATAACTAAACCAAACTTAATTCTATTTATATACAAATTGAGAAGATTACAAATTGTTAAACAATTATTATTAATTAATACGTGTCCGAGAAATGGGCCTTTTAGATTCTGACCCTGTCCCTAGGACGACTGATAGCAGATGTTCCCTTTGGTGGTCCACTGTGGCCATATATAAATATGGCCTGAGAGGCAGTTAGGAGAGACACTTTGAACCAGGATATCAATATGTTCATGTCAGTCAAATGCCTGCTTGCCTGGTGTCTTGGACGACGTCAGAGCTTGGCAGAGTTGAATGCGATTTTCCATAAAAGCTGGAAGTGAACCTGTGAAGATATTCCACTATCCTGGTTCCCTTAAATTTCACAGAAGTAACTGTGTGTCGCCCACAATGCTGACAAAACCACGTGGCAAGTGAGGAAGTTATTTTTCCGCTATATTGGCAAGAAAGTAACTTTTGGTGATTAGAAATCAGGATGATATACCATTTTACTTGGAAGTTCCCACAGTGGTCATCTCTGCACTGTTAATAGTGCTGTTTCTGAAACGATTATTATTATTATTATTATTATTTCCTTCACTTTCTCAGACGTTAAGTCCGGTTAAAAATGGAGTGACGCGGACCTTGATCAAGCGTCACTTCCTTTTAACTGTACAGTATGTGTTATATTGCATTTAGGAACTTTCGGGTAATTGAACATGTATCAATAATTACGGATTTCTGTAGTTGTATATATATGTTTGGATGTAGCTGTATTGCATTGATGTACTGGTGGATATTGTGTGGTATGACTCGTGTAGTTGATAGTATAATTGGTATGATGTCAACTTTATCCTGATGCCACATGTCTTTGACTTCCTCAGCCAGTTGGATGTATTTTTCAATTTTTTCTCCTGTTTTCTTTTGTATATTTGTTGTATTGGGTATGGATATTTCGATTAGTTGTGTTAATTTCTTCTTTTTATTGGTGAGTATGATGTCAGGTTTGTTATGTGGCGTTGTTTTATTTGTTATAATGGTTCTGTTCCAGTATAATTTGTATTCATCATTCTCCAGTACATTTTGTGGTGTATACTTGTATGTAGGAACGTGTTGTTTTAAAAGTTTATGTTGTAAGGCAAGCTGTTGATGTATTATTTTTGTGACATTGTCATGTCTTCTGGGGTATTCTGTATTTGCTAGTATTGTACATCCACTTGTGATGTGATCTACTGTTTCTATTTGTTGTTTACAAAGTCTGCATTTATCCGTTGTGGTATTGGGATCTTTAATAATATGCTTGCTGTAATACCTGGTGTTTATTGTTTGATCCTGTATTGCAATCATGAATCCTTCTGTCTCACTGTATATATTGCCTTTTCTTAGCCATGTGTTGGATGCGTCTTGATCAATGTGTGGCTGTGTTAGATGATACGGGTGCTTGCCATGAAGTGTTTTCTTTTTCCAATTTACTTTCTTCGTATCTGTTGATGTTATGTGATCTAAAGGGTTGTAGAAGTGGTTATGAAATTGCAGTGGTGTAGCCGATGTATTTATATGAGTGATTGCCTTGTGTATTTTGCTAGTTTCTGCTCGTTCTAGAAAGAAATTTCTTAAATTGTCTACCTGTCCATAATGTAGGTTTTTTATGTCGATAAATCCCCTTCCTTCTTCCTTTCTGCTTAATGTGAATCTTTCTGTTGCTGAATGTATATGATGTATTCTATATTTGTGGCATTGTGATCGTGTAAGTGTATTGAGTGCTTCTAGGTCTGTGTTACTCCATTTCACTACTCCAAATGAGTAGGTCAGTATTGGTATGGCATAAGTATTTATAGCTTTTGTCTTGTTTCTTGCTGTCAATTCTGTTTTCAGTATTTTTGTTAGTCTTTGTCTATATTTTTCTTTTAGTTCTTCTTTAATATTTGTATTATCTATTCCTATTTTTTGTCTGTATCCTAGATATTTATAGGCATCCGTTTTTTCCATCGCTTCTATGCAGTCGCTGTGGTTATCCAATATGTAATCTTCTTGTTTAGTGTGTTTTCCCTTGACTATGCTATTTTTCTTACATTTGTCTGTTCCAAAAGCCATACTTATATCATTGCTGAATCCTTCTGTTATCTTTAGTAATTGATTGAGTTGTTGATTTGTTGCTGCCAGTAGTTTTAGATCACCCATGTATAGCAAATGTGTGATTTTGTGTGGGTATGTTCCAGTAATATTGTATCCATAATTTGTATTATTTAGCATGTTGGATAGTGGGTTTAGAGCAAGGCAGAACCAGAAAGGACTTAATGAGTCTCCTTGGTATATTCCACGCTTAATCTGTATTGGCTGTGATGTGATATTATTTGAATTTGTTTGGATATTAAGTGTGGTTTTCCAATTTTTCATTACCATGTTTAGGAACTGTATCAATTTAGGATCTACTTTGTATAGTTCCAATATTTGTGGTAACCATGAGTGGGGTACACTATCAAAAGCTTTTTGGTAAACAATGTATGCGTAGTGTAGCGACCTTTGTTTAGTTTTAGCTTGATATGTCACCTCTGCATCTATTATCAGTTGCTCTTTACATCCTCGTGCTCCTTTGCAACAGCCTTTTTGTTCTTCATTTATAATTTTGTTCTGTGTTGTATGTGTCATTAATTTCTGTTTAATGACTGAAGTTAATATTTTGTATATTGTTGGTAGGCATGTTATGGGCCGATATTTAGCTGGGTTCGCTGTGTCTGCTTGATCTTTAGGTTTCAGATATGTTATTCCGTGTGTAAGTGTATCAGGGAATGTGTATGGGTCTGCAATGTAATGGTTAAATAATTTAGTTAGATGTGAATGAATTGAGGTGAACTTCTTTAACCAGAAATTTGCTATTTTATCATTTCCAGGGGCTTTCCAATTGTGAGTAGAATTAATTGCTTGGGTGACTTCATGTTGCAAAATTATCACTTCAGGCATTTGTGGTATCATTTTGTATGTGTATGTTTCTGCATGTATCCATCGTGCATGCCTGTTATGTTGTACCGGGTTTGACCATATGTTGCTCCAGAAGTGTTCCATGTCTGTTATGTTTGGTGGATTGTTTATTTTAATGTGTGTGTTATCTATTGTCTGGTAAAATTTCTTTTGGTTTGTGTTGAATGTTTGGTTTTGTTTCCTTCTATTTTCACTTTTTTTGTATCTTCTGAGTCGTTTGGCTAATGCTTGTAATTTCTGCTTCTTTTCGTCTAATTGCTCTGTCGCTTCTTGTTGTGAGATTTTACTCAACCTTTTTCGTTTTCTTTCCGAGATTTCATTTCTTATAAATTGTGTTAGCTGTCCGATGTCTTTTCTCAGTTTTTCTATTTTGATCTGTAGCCTGTGTTGCCATGCTGGTTTTGTGGGTTTCTTCTGTGTGTTTGTTGGTTCTGATCTCTGCCTAGTGTGTATATTTAGTGTAGTGAGTGCTCCTATATAAACCAGTAGTTGTAACTCTTCCATAGTTGTGTTTTCATTTATTTTGTTGTGTATGATTGTGTTGATAGTTTTTATTGTTGTTTCGACTTGTGGGTTATTTGGTGGTCTATGCAAGAATGGTCTAATGTCTGTATTTGTGTCTTTGTATTCTATATATGTTAGCTGAAATTTTTCTTCTATATCTAACATCTGTGTCACTTCGTGTTCTATTTGTGCTTGTTCTGTTGGCTGTCTTAAGATTTCGTTTTCCTCTAATTGTTTAATTGGTGCGTGTTGTTCTTTGTTTGTTTGCTCTGGGATGTTTGAGTCCATTACTGTATTTTCTTCTTCTTCTTCTGATTGCACATTATTTTGTTCCAGTATTTGTTGTACTTGTTGTTTGATGTTTTCTAATTCTGACTGGGGTATCCTGTTATTTTTTATTATTACACAGATCTGATCAGCTAGTCGTTGTTCTGTTAAAAATTTTAATTCTGGGTATCTGGTAATAAATGTTGTGTATACTTGTGATCTGTATCCAGTTGTGTTGGTTCCTAGGTTTGTTGCTTGGTAATAACAGATTAACTTCATCTGACCATCTCATCCTCTGTCTTTGTTTTCCTTCTAGGGTGGTTGCAGGAAGCATATCCTGCAAAACACCTCTATTTGGATTTAAATCATTTTCCAGTTGGCTAGCAGTGTCGTTACCATTATTATTATTATTATTATTATCAGGGATATTATTATATTTTGTACATGTGAACTTTTACAGAATATAGCAATCAGTTAAAACTCAAAAGTTTTACTAATAGTCGTAGTTCCTGATCCTGCTGTGTAAACAGCAAAGAGGCACATTTTCTTTCAGTGAGCATAAAGAGGAATCTGGACTTGCAGACTGGAAATTATGCTCAGTATGTTCTCCACTACTTTCTGCCAGACTGCAAAAGTAGTTTCCAGGCTCTTGTAAATATCAAAGGAAGGTGTAACGCATGCACACAAAATTTAAGTGCTTATTCATAACTACATAACAAAAGAAATGACCATTTGAATATTTACCCGCGACCCCATGAACTGTCAAGCTGGCGTATATATATTTCGTTCAACGTCTCTGTTTTTGGATGTAGACACTTGTAAATTATTTCACAGTAGGTACTACTGTCACAAAAAAGTAGTATGAATTAAGTACAGCTCACCACAGTTGCTGTGCAGCATGGTGTGTAGCGGACACTGATGGCGAGCTGGATCACTGTGCCAGGTGGACTCCATTGCTTCTCAATTCTATGACATAGTTGTGGAACCAATGAAACAGTTTTAGTCCTTAGAAATTGTGATTGACGATCTTCCCACTCATTCTTCAACAGCAGAGTTGATGGCTTTAATAATTACTCATCAACCAAGCAGGTATTCTAAAGTTTCTTTATTGAATTGCTGGTAATGGCTCGTGTGCTACTATAATCTCAACTATTGGTCACATAGTTAAGAACAACAACAATATTTTTCGATGAAACCCCCTTCAAAATCGTTATTTTTTCCTGGGTTTCTGTTTATTTTTCTTATTCAGATTTACAGCACAGAAGTAGTCTGGGCTCTTCAATGAGTTGTCAGGATGAAGTGTTTTCCCTTTTGTGAGACAGTATGTTTAGATTACGGCCATTATTTCAATTTCTGATCTACTTCTTTATTGAGTGTTCTGACAATCATGTAATTCTTCTTTAATGTGGACTAATTCCCCACTGCACCTCCTCAGGTGGTGGAAGCTGTAAACTTTGTTAATTAATTATTAATTAAGATCAACCGCTACACAATTCTCATATTCTTCAAGTTTAAGATAGACCTTCTCTTTCAGCCACTTTAGTGAGACCTGTGGTACCTATGAAGGTAATATACTAAAACGTCTTGTAACTAGACACTTGTAACTACACTGCGTTTTCTCTAGTTGTTTGTGTATCTGTTTTTAATATTTGATAAGTATTATGTTTGTGCACAGGCTGCCTTAGGCTATACTGGTGGTGGTTTTCTTTTAAAGCAAAGGGACAACTCTGTATGAAGAGACATGTAACTATTAATACAATTTACTGTTTGGAATTAGGCCCACAAGATGTTTCAGTTATGGAAACAGCTAATGCTCTACTTCTGCTACATTTTTTTTTTCTCCAGGAGAATCACCCCACCCAACAAAACCAAATCTTATATAAAAGTGAAAGAATGCACAATATGAACAAAGGTACAGTTTTTCAGAAAGACATTTATGTAGTTTACTCAACAGATAAAATCTGCATCCATATACATGCCAAGTAGTTTACCAGATATTCATTGGCATTAAACCAAGTATTTGATAACTTGAAGGACTCACCGTTTTGTAGTTTCAGTTTGTTCACATCTTTTCCAGAATTTGCAGTCATTGTGTCATCTGCATCATGTACAGATATACATGACAAATTACTCTGAAGATCATTAACAAACATTGCAAATGACAGTGACTGAAGAATTGATCCTTAGGCAAAGGTTCCAAGTCGTGGATGCCATAATGCCTTGGTATCTCCAGTTTACTAAATCAAATACATTAATCAGATCAGCTAGAGTGCCTTCAGTAGATGTTTTTGATTCAAAAGAAGCTTGCACGAAAGAAATAACATTTTCACATCTTTGAATATGAACCATTGGGGCCTGAAACCACACTGAGACCTAGTGAATTATAAACAGTGTGTATAAAAACAATCATCTGATTTCGCACATCAACATTTCTGAAACTAAAAATAAAATATACAATGAACTTTGTTTTTTGATGAATGGGATACTCAAAAAGTTTTTTCTACTTAAAAGGTAATTTTTTTTTTATTAAAGTTGGGTATGGGAGTGAACATCTTGTAGCAATCACTTGGGAACATCCAGTATGCTAATGAGGAAGTTATCTGCTTGAGACAGCATTCATTTTAAAATCATTTTTGAATGAGTAACATCAATTTTGAAATATTTTTTGAGCTATATTTGTGGCTCTGTAGCAAGATCTAGTACACGTATGCAAGCTGTCATGCCACCTCACATTAAATTAGAAGTAACACTGACACATCTGGCAAACTGATGTCACTGCAATATTTGTATATGTTTGTTTCACTGGTGCAGCACTTATTTTGTAATCAGAATTTATAAAGCTGTGGAGAAAAGTAATCACTCAGTAACAGCGCCAATATGAACACTGTCATATTTGCATAGGATTTTAATGATGGACAAGAGTAGTTTTAATTCTCTAAAGTTAAAAATAAACTTCTATTTCGCCATAATACTTACACTCAATGACTAAAGCAAGACCTTATTATCACTATACTGAAATAAAAAATACCTTTACAGTATTGAGTGTTCTGCTGTAATATGAACTTCGACAAGTCCATTCTGCCAGTAACGATACTGTTTAATCATTTCGTCGCTTTGAAAGATGATATGTTACTCTGATACAAATAAATGATTATAAAGAGTTGTTGAATGTTAAAAAGATGTCCCTGTCACATAGTTTAAGAATATTTTGTCACTTTAGAAGGTATTCATTAACTTAGTTGAAGAACAAGCACATTATTTTGGTATGATACTAACTTTTCACGTAAATAAACAAACAATTCTAGATCTGTGCTGTTGAATGAATCAGAGTAGAATGAGAGCAGATCCACTAATCATAGTTGCTGAAACTTGTAGATGATGGTGGAGGAGGTAGAACGCCACTTAACTTTCAAAAGTTAGGTGTAAGTTGGTATAACAACATGCAAATTGCATGTTTCCACACGTATGTTGAATTATGGGAGTGGTAGCAGGGGATCTACTTGTAAGAAATTCATGCCAGTAGAAACCCAGCTTTAGAGCCAGGTATGGACTTCTGATTACCAAGAGCAGGGGAACTGGCCTTTGTAGCATTGTGACAACAAAATGAAAGTTTAAATTTGTGTTAAGTAACATTAACATCATAGATAGCTTTTTCACACTTTCTGCTTCTACCTAATTTTATGTTAATGATAATCCAAGGAGATGGGATAGAGACCATGATGTGGAATATGAACTAGAAATAATTAAAAATACAGAAACATTATAATTAAAGTTCAACTTTCAAACCACTGTAGAAATAACACCACTGGTCAGAATAACTTCAAATTGATATGGAATATTATCGGAGAAGGGGGAAAACTTATGGCAGAAGAAAAACAAATAGTTACAAAATGTAGCAAAAGAGGGCGCTGTAAGCATCATGATTTAATAGTGGTCAACTAAAAATGAAGAATGAATCATACAACGATACCTAAGGTGTATGTTTGACTTTAAACAAACTGTACTACTCAGTGTGCATGGGTGTACAGTTGTGATACTGTTAGTTAAGTAAGCCCATCCACCATGGCAAGGTCATATCTCATAAGATGGAAAAAATCTATTTTTAATGTCCTGAGGTCAAAACCGCATAAAAAGCATCACTCACATGGGTTTTTAATTGTTCTGAGGCATAAAACCACATAAAAAGTATCAGTCACATCGGTTTTTAATTGTCCTGAAGCCAAAAACCGCATAAAAAGGATCAATCACATCGGTTTTTAATTGTCCAGAAGCAAAAAAGCACATAAAAAGCATCAATAAAAATCAAATCGTATTATTAATTTCCATGTGACTGGCGCAAAACATGTGCAGTATGCTGTCCACCGTTTTCCACAACACTATGCCTATTGACACACAGTCAACATGGGTTCAGAAAACATCGTTCCCGTGAAACACAACTAGCTCTTTATTCACCTGAGCAGCAATGTAGCAGGGCATGTATACACACCCACAGCAACGAAAGGCAAGATGATGATAATCTGCATAACTTGTCATGAAAAAGACACTTCCACTTTCACATGGATGCTGGTTGTCATCTAACTTGGGAACACCCAGCTTATGGTGTGCATGTAGATATACTGCTGCCATGATGTAATATCATCTGCACACTCAGACAGAGAAAATACAGTAGCCTTGGTCTGTCTATTTATGTTTTAATTGTTGTTGACAATGATGATGATTTGATGAAGATGATGTATCTTCAGACTGGTTTGATGTAGCTCTCCACATGGACCACCTTGTGCAAGCCTCTTCATCTTTGCATTACCACTGCAACCTATATCCACTTTAATCTGCTTACTGTATACAAGCCTTGTTCTCCCTCTACAGTTAGTGCATTACATTTTACTGGGTGCATTCTGTTTTCAGACAACAGACAAGGGAATTGTGATAAACGGAGATCACATCTTTTCTTTCTTTCCTTTCTTTCTTTCTTTATTTTTCTTTCTTTCTTTCTTTATATTTTTCTTTTTTTTATGGTTGATGCAGCTGCTGTGGATCTCCTTTTAAAACTGTATTTTGCCTGATTGATTTCTCAGTCTTTCAAAGCTGATGCTTTAATGTTTTTCAGTGTGCTTAGCTCATCTCTGTTTTGTCTGATGTTCATTGCCACACATACAAATGTATACAGGTTGGAATTCTAAATTAGGGTGTTTTTGCTAAAAATGAGAATGTATTTGCAGGACATGCTGTAGGGATAAAAGAGTGAGACCTTGTGACTCCGAGAGATTTGTAAAGAAATAAGAACTGTTTCTTCTCATTGACATCGGGGACTTATAACATGGTGGATGTTTATAGGGACCCATTATTGCACTCATTATTTTTGCTCACTTAAGGCTCCAATTGTTTCAAAAAATAATCCTAACTTCACAATCAGCAGCAACAAAAGTTATGAAGTATAAGAAAAAACAAATAGGCCATTGGACCTAGTAGGTAGAATATGGACACCATGATGAAGGCAATCAAGAATTTACAAGACAGAGAGAGAGAGAGAGTTTCATGCAATGCTAAGCTTTTTCTTTTTATCGTGATCTTTACATCCTGGCGTATTTGTTTATTTTAATCATTTTAACATCTAGCTTATCAAAATATTTTATCATTATCAGTGAAGACAATGTTGTGTGCTGTGTAAACTCGTGATTTCCTTCAACATTATGTCCATATCTTACTTACAAGGCCAGATACCTTGTTTGTTTTATGTTACACTTTGTAACTTTTGCAGCTGCTCCTAATTGTCAAGTTGGAATTTTCTTGAAACAGTGGGGAGCCTTATACATGAGCAAAAATAATAGCTGTAACAATATAAATCCCCAATGTTACAGAGAAGAAACATTTCGTATTTGTTTACATAGCTCTGTGTGTCACATGATCCTGCCCTTTTATCACTATTAGCAAGTTCTGTAAATATGGTTTTATTTTCAGCAAATGTATCCTCATTTAAAGCTCCATTCTGTTTAGGCACATCTGCTTCTCTATTATTGTACAAAATTGTGACATATTTCAGAATGAAGATAACAACAACAACAAGAACAACAGCTAAAATATCTAATTGAGAAGTCATAATTTATTCTTCAAACAGTTGGAACCTTATATAAGCAAAAATAATAGATGTTATAATAGTTCCTTATAAATGTGCACCTCGTTATAAATCTCAGATGTTACAGAGAAGAAACAATTCTTATTTGTTTACGTCTCTCTCTAGGTCATGTGGTCTCACTGTTTTATTACCATAACATCTCCAGTACATGCTTTCATTTTAACCAAAAACATCTTTATTTATAACTCCAATCATTTTAGGCATATTTGCTTCTCATCTATTATCCAACAAGTATAACATGTTCAACAAGTAAGATGTAGTGTAAGTTCACATACTCCATATCATGTAACACAGATATGATAACAGTTTGAAATTCTGTTTACAGTACAGAGTTGGAAGGGCACGATATAATGAAATCAATTGCCTATCAATGTATGTGTCAAGGTCTCACTGCAATATTGTGAAGAAAGACAAAGGATTATACATAATAGATGGTGGGGTAAGTTATGTAATGTAGAGACTCGAAGTTAAAATAAACTGATTACTTCCTTGTAAACATTTGAGTATGAGTGTTTTATTTAATACACATTTTATTATTTAAACTGCTGCATGTAACTTTAAATGTCATATTGGCTCGAGGAATAGGCTCAAACCCTTTTTAATGTGTACTTGCTAGATCTAAACAACAGTATAATATAAGAGAAACCAGTGGAGTGAGGTGTGGCATATAGAAACATGCAGTAGAAAACAGTATTCGTATTAGCTTTCGAGCTCTTACGCTTTCTCTAGAAAAAGTACACATATTTAGGCAGACAGACACCCAACCACATTCCTGCAGTGAGACTGGCTGTTGATTATCGCTTATTGAGAGCACTTGCCTGCGCAGATGGTGGTGGGGAGGGAGGAGAGAAGAATGCACTAGAACTGAGGGGTTAGTAGGATAGTGTGAAGGAGGTCTTTCGACAGATGACTCAGTGTCTGCACAACAAGACAAAAGAAATTCAGAGGGTAGAGTTTGTAAGAGATAGAGAAAGGAAGTGGGGTTGAAAGGGATGGGAGGAAGGGAGAGGAAGGTAGAGATGAAGAGGGAGACAGGAAGGAAGGAGGAAGGATGGAAAAGGGTAGAAGGGTGGGGGGGGGGGGGGGGAGAGAGAGAGAGAATGCATGCCACCTCTGGGGGTGGGGGGAGAGTGCTGGGAGAAGACAGTACATGATCTGGAGTGAAAAGGAGTGGTGAGGACAGAAGAGAGAAGGGAAAAGGTAATGAGGAACTGATTAACGGAGGTTTAGATCAGAGGAATTGCGTGAGTGCAGGATGTGTTGGAGAGGGAAGTCCCGCCTATGTAGTTCAGAGAAACTATTCTGGTAGGGGAATCCATTTGCGCAGTTACTGAAGCAGCTGTTGAAGTCATTTGTGCTGTGGTACACAGCATGTTCGGGAACTGGATGATCAAGTTTGCAGACTGCCACAGTTTGACGATGGCCACTCATGCAAGTAGACAATTGGTTACTTGTCATGCCCACATAGCATGCTGCAGAGTAATTGCAGCATAGCTGATGTAAACTTTTCGGATTTTACACATGACCTTGCCTTTTATTGGGTAGGAAATTCTCTGTCTGGATGGGCCCTGGGGGGCCCAAATGGTATCAAGTGATTGCCACAGCAGGTTATAGGCGTCACGGGATGTGGTTGTGGAGGGGCATGTGGTCAGCCCACTGCTGTTCTGGCCATTGTTAGTTTTTGTGACCGTAACTACTACTTCTCAATGAAGTAGCTCCTTACGTGGTTGTCTCAACGGCTGAGTGCATCCCGCTTACCAACATCCCAAGTGCTAGCCAAGCCTGACAGCACTTAACTTCAGTCATCTGATGGGAACCAGTATTATCAGTGTGGCAAGGCCATTGGCCATTGGAAAGGAAATGCTGTCATATATTAACAACTTATTGAATCATTCACTGTTAAGCTTGAGACTGTTGAGAGTCAGCAAGAGTGCTCCGAGGCAAGAAACCAGAGACACACTGTAGGTACAGGCGTAAATCGTAGCTTTTAGGTTACTCTAGGGAAATAGTAATGGAGGAAACTTACGAACTGCAAATACTTGGACAGCTGTCCCAGGGTATAAGTCATGATAAAGAGAACTAATTAGTATCTCCACAACCATCTACATGTTGTTGTAAGTAGGCGATAATCATAAACAGGCATTTCTTAGCACATGCAGCAAGAATGACCATTACACCTAAGAATAGCCGCATCAGTAGTTTCACAGAAGTTAGATTGAGAGGGAAAATGAAGAAAACTGCTGAAGTAGAGGCCTCTGCTCATGAGATAGAAGCCTGCGTCTGCAGGGTGAAGCATGGCGATGTAAAACACTGTTGTTCCTTACCGTACTAAGAAGGGCAGTGATGTTTAGCTTTCAGCTGGATGCTGTTGCTACCAAATGTACAGCTTGTTAGTCTGAATGCTAGAAGCAGTCATCCAGCAGAGAAGAAGAAGGGGAAGGATGCAAAATGGAGTTGGTTGGAGGCACCATGAAGGAGAAAAGCCCCATGTTAGACTGGCAAATGACTGTGACATTCCAGTAGTGTTAGTGGGGTGGCTGCAGAAACATTGTGCTGTCAGAATACTTTCTAAAGCCTCAGGTTTTCGTATTCCAAGTATTTGTCAGTCAGAGTGTTGGGATTACGTGTTGCTCAACACCAACCTTGGGTAATGTCCAATTTAAGTCTGTTTTCTCACTTTTAATGTTGCTCTCAAATGTTTGTACTTAATGAAGCACTGGGTGATTCTTCTTCTGTTCTCTCTCATCTATGTTTATAAATGGTCTTCAGTGTAGTAGTTAAGTTGGAATAAAGTAATTGATTGTTATGAAACTCTAGAATTCCTTGAGTCTCCTATAATATTGTGAAAGGATAGTTGCTACTCACCATATAGTGGAGATGCCGAGTCAGATAGGCACAACAAAAAGACTGTCGCAAAGTTGTTTTGTTGTCCACATCTTTGACCCAGCATCATTGCTATATGGTGAGTAGCAATTATCCTTTTCATAATATTGTCTTCATTCCATCCTGACTTTTCGATTGTTTGAGTCTCCTACAAGTATCCTCCAAGAGTCGCAAAATCCACACCACTTGTAGGTGCTCCCTGTGACAGTGTTTGGTGCTGACCCAAGGAGCTACCTGCTATCACTGGATGTTTGTCTTTCGGCATTTGCTCCTGACTGCTCGAAAACTATGTCTCACCTGAAACTCCCCTAAAGTTCTCATACACTTCATCTAGCCTATATCAGAACATTACAATGCATATGACTTGACTGCAGTACGAGGTGGTGGATGGTGGGTTGGTGTATGGAAGTGTCTTGCTCCTGTGTTGACCAGAAGGAAATGACCCATGGGGTGCAGGATTGGGAGCTGTATGGCAAGGATATTCTGTTGGTCTGGTGCTTGGCAAACCACTACTTTGGTTGATGTGGGTATGATTTAAGGTACAATGTCCCTCATCTCAGGGTGTAATGAGAGGTAGTTGAAAACCTGGTGAAGGGTGTGGTTGAGCTTTTTGTTGATCTTTTCAAGGCCAAGGTGATACTAGCAGATCAGAGGAGTGCTGGTCGGTGGCTGGTTAACAGGTTTACTGGTGTTTCAGGAGATGACACAGCAGATCTGTCTGTGGACTAGCTCGATAAAACCTTATTGACAGACAGTATCCTGTTCACATCGTGCAGTGTTCTACTGCCCACGCAGTTTACAGAATATACTTATCCGTCCCTATTCCAAACCTACTCCGAATGCACCCCATGGGTCATTCCCTTATGGTTAACTCCAGTGCAAAATATGTCCCACACACCTAACCATCTCCTATCACAGTCCACTCACTGGCATTTCCTAGCCAATAAAAGGCAGGGCCACATTTAAAAGCAACCATGTTTTGTGTCAGCTATGCTGCAGTTACTACCCAGTGTTCTATGTGGGCATGACAAGTAATCAACCATCTACTCGCATGAATAGTTACCTCCAAACTATGGCAAACTGCAAATATGACCAACCAGTTGCCGAACATTTTGTGCACCACAACACAGGTGACTCCCACAACTATTTCACTAAGGGAGCCATTTGGATACTCCCTGGCAGCACTAGTTTCTTATAACTACACAGGTGGGAATTGTCTCTCCACCATATCCTGCACTTGCACAATCCCCTTGGCCTAAACCTCCATTTAACTGTCTACCACTGCCTCACCTGACCTTTTCCCTTCTCTCATCTGTCTACAGCATTCGTTTCCTGTCCAGATTATGTCCTGCTGCTCCCTCCCCCCCTCCTCCTGCCTCGTGTCGTGTCAAGTGGGCTCTCTCTCTCCCCCTCCCTCCCCCCTCTCTTTTTACCTCTCCCCTCCCTCCCTCCCCTTCTTCTCTCCCCTCCCCTCTCCCCCCTCTTCTCTCCCCTCCCCCTCTCTTCCCCTCCCCTTCTCTCACTCCCACCTCTCCCTCCCCCTCTCCTCCCAGTCTACCTCCCCCCATCTGCCACCTCCCCTCCCCTCCTCTTACCCGCACCCTCTCCACTTCCCTCCTCACTCCCCTTCCCCTCCCCCCTCCTCACTCCCCCTTCCCCTCCCACCCCCTCCCTCTCTTGCCCCTATCCCTCTTCTCTCACTCCCTCCCCCTCCTATATCCTCCCCTTTCTCACCCCTCCCCACCTTCCCACTTCACCCCTCTCTCTCACCCCTGTCCCCCCTTTCCTTTCCCCTCTATCTTCTGCACTACTTTTGTCTTGGTGTGCAGCCACTGAGTCATCTCTCGAAAGATCTTCCCCACATTAATCCCACTATCCCTCCTTGCCTTGTGTGTCCTTCTCTACATCCTCAGCACCTGCAGCTGTGCAGGCAACTGCTCTCAATAATCAATAATCATTAGTCAACCTTTCTATAGTTGTTTGAGAGTGTGCTTGGGAGTTTGTGTGGTTGTGTGTGTGAATATGTGCATTTTTGCTGGAGGAAGGTAAAGAGCTCAAAAACTAGTGTGAATCATGTTTTCTGTTGCGTGTTTACATGTGTGATACATCAGTCCTCTACAGTCCTTATTTTATGTTTTAGTTCATCCAGAAATTTCCATTGTTGTTATATGGCAATATGGCAGGCAGTGGGTTATAAATTCCTCTTATTCTTTCAATGTGAAAACAAATTGACTTTTTCAACTTTAACTGCCATGCATGCCTTAATCTATATTAGATCCTGCCAAATATATAACTGAAGCTGATTCCTTGTACTGATCTCCTCCTATAGCAGACCGTAGCAGAGTGAGTGGATTATTGACATTTTTTATAAAACTGTGCTTGAGTTCACTCTCATCTCGAGTATTGAATAATTTCTGTGATTCAAAAGTCCTTAACGTTAAAGGCAGATTTCAAAAGAAATGTCCGGAATGTCTATTCCAGTGCCAAACTGTAAATGAAATTCATGAATTTATTAAGTAGCGAACAGACCCAAATCTGAATACAAGAATGTTTTTATTCTGTCTGTATGTTTCTGCAAAATAGAGTACCTTCACTTAAATTTTTAAAAACAATAAAAACTCATAAAAGATGTGTATTCACTATATTTCTGTCTTAAATTGCACAATTTTTCGATTTTTTTATGCTTCATAAATAGCTGTTAAGTATTTTTGCAGAAACTATAGCCCATGTAGGAAGGTGTTATCACACAGTGAAGTGGAGCAGTAGAGAAGTGTGGAGGGGACAAGATTTACATAAGAAAGGCAGTAGAGAGTGGGCAGACAAAGTCTGCATTGCAAGACCTTGTTGCTGTGGGCAACAATCAGTTTCATTTGTTTTGGTTATGTGTTCCATTGATCATTCTCACAGTAACCATTATGATGTGGAATGTGTCAAGTGCATAATAAATGCATACATGAATCAATTTTTTTATGCTTAAAATTTTTATCATGTACCCCATATTATTAAATGGCACAAAACTCATATATTATACCTATAAATTTATTTATTCCTATTGAAGAATTCATGTATGGTCTGTCAAACATTTTATTTCATCTGGTAATTTATCAAAAAGTTTTACAGCAGCATATTTTACCCCTTCCTGTGCCAAATATAGGTAAAGAAGAGGAGAGTGTAAGTCTTTCTTCCTTCTAGTATCATAATCATGAATGTCACTGTTGTTTTTAAAATGGTCCATGTCAATGAGAACAAATTTCATTAGTGAGTAAATGTACTATGAGGCTGTTGTAAGAATTCCTAACCTTTTAAACAGATGCCTAGATGTGCGACTATGAGTCCCACAAATTATTCTAACCTCTTTCTTCTGAACAGTGAATACATTTGCCCAAGTGTTGAGTTACCCCAAAATATAATTCCGTATGACATCAGAGAGTGAAATTGTGCTAAGTATGTTAGCTTACTAATTTCTATATTCTCAGAATTGGCAATTATTCTGATTGCAAAGTTCCTGAACCTAGTCGCTTTAGGAGATCCAAAATATGAATTTTTCCAATTAAGAATCTCATCTATATGTCCACCTACAAACTTAGTATCCTCTACCCTGTCTACTGACTTCTGTTGATGTGTTATTTTTATTGAAGGAACTGTACTCCTTGTGGCAGAAAATTGGATGTACTGTGATTTTTTTTTAAGTTCAGAGCAAGCCCATTTGCAGAAAAGCAATGAACAACTTTTGCAAATTCATTATTTGTATCATTTTCTATTGGAGTTTCTTTTACTGGATAAATAATGATGCTTGCATAATCAGCAAATAGTGTCAGGTTAGCTTCTTGTTTCAGAGAAGGTAGGAAGATCATTCATTTATATCAAGAACAGAAGGAGACCCGGGATCAAACCCTGTGGAACACCTAATGTAATTTCACTCCAGTTACATAAAGTGACAAACTTCCTTAAATCATCTAAACCATAGAAAGAAACTTTTTTCTTTCCTCTTTTGTAGATATGGCTTAAACCATTCATATGCTGTTCCATTTATACTGTAGAATTGCAAGTTCTGTAATATAATGTCATGGTTCACACAATCAGATGCTTAGGATAAGTCACAGAAAATTCCTATTGGTGATATTTTACTATTTAAAGACTCTATTACATGGACAGTGAAATTGTATATAGCTGTCTCAGTAGAACAGCGTTTTTGAAATCCGAACTGTGATTTACTAAGTATCCCATTACTGTTGAGATGGCTAACCATTCTTGAGTACATTACATTCTTGGTGATTTTTGAAAATGCTGTAAGCAAGGATACTGACCGGTAATTATTGGCATATGTGGTGTCCCATTTTTCCTAGAGAGGCTATGACAATGACATATTTTAAACTGTCTGGGAAAATACCTTGAGTTAGTGATGCATTACATATGTGACTCAGAACATCAGTTGTAAATTCTCCACATTGTTTTAATATCTTGTTAGAGATGTCATCTACTCCAACTGAACATTTATTTTTCAAAGATTTAATGATTTTCCTTATTTCATAAGAGGTTGTTAGGTGAAAATTAATTTAAGATTTCTCCAAACTGACTCTTCCACGTGCTGCTTGTTTTTTTTCCTTGAGCTGTTCTCACCAAGTTTTTTACCTACACTTAAGAAATGGCTGTTAAATACATTAGCTGCTTGTGTAGTTGTTAAATACATTAACTGCTTGTGTACTGTTGGTTAAAATAGTCTCATTCCCCTTAATAGTAATACTACATACCCCCGTGGTTACTTTTCCTGTCTCCCTTCTAACAACATTCCATATTGATTTGATTTTATTGCCCGAGTTGTTAATTTCATCTCTAACATATGTATCTCTTTATTTTCTGACAACTTCTTTCACTATGTTACAATAACTTTATAGTGTAAAATTACTCCTGGGTCTATACTAATTCTTGCTATCTCATACAGTTTTCTTTTTCTTTCTGAAGACATTTTAATACTTTTAGCAATCCAAGGTTTCTTTGAAAAATGGTGTTACATTTAGTAATTTTTTTGGGCAACAATGTTCAGAAGGGGATATAAACCTATCAAGATATATGTTGCATTTATCATTAGCATTTGGCTCATTATATAGGTACATCTCCCCAATTAACATTTCTTAAGCTTTCTTTGAAGTGCTCTATAGGTACTGGACTGAGCAACCTTACACTGTTACTTAATGGTTTCTGAACTGTACACCCTGCTAGGTTTTGTAAGTTAATCAATTGTGCATAATGGTCTGATAATCCATTTGTCACAGGGAAAGCATGTGTTAGTTCTGCATCCTCTTGCTTTACAAATACATTATCTATTAGAGTGCTACTGTCTTGAGCTATATGTGTAGGGAAATTGATCATTGATTCTAAGTTACATGTCATTAATAACACTTCTTGTTCACTTTTCCTATCAGAGTTGCTTAGAAAGTTTATATTGAAATCACCACAGATTAATAACTTCTTCTTTCTGTCTGACGGACAGCATAATAGGAAGTCAAACGTTTTTTATGAATAGCTCCCATTCTCCTAATGGGGACCTGTGCACTGTTGCTAATATCAACATACACTAGCTAGCTGTAGTTCACATGCACAAACTTCAGAGTGCTGATCAACACAAAATTTGCTTACTTCTACAGTTCTGTATTTGTACCCTTGTTTTGTGTAAATGGCAATTCCTCCTTTATCCATGCTAGATCTGCAAGTATAAGACGCTGAATTATACCCATTTGTACTGACACTTTCCATCCCCACAGTTACATGGTGTTCAGACAGACAAAGTATATCAATCACATTCTTATTTTTGAGATCATCTAAACACACGAATAGCTCATCTACTTTATTTTTTGTTTCCCTGATATTTTGGTGAAGTAAGTTGATAGTACCCATAGCTTTATCTCTATTTGCTGTACATATTGCTTCATTTGTACTATTTTTCTTGATTGTTGTCTGTCTGGACTTTGGCTTTAATCTAAAGAACCTGTTTGCCTGGTCCCATTAACCACAGTGATCGTCCCATGTGTAACTGTGGCCCTCCTTACAGTATCTACTAATAGAGAAACGACCTTGTCTTTCCCCTTCATATTTAGGTGCAGGTGTATTCCCACTTACCAATAGCATCAACTGGAACAACACTTACATGAGATTTTGCCGGTGTCTGGGGCATCCTGTCCAGTCGTGCCTTATAGCAGTGTTTATCCAGAGCCGATCATGGCATAGAAAGAGCTCCACAAACCCCACATTTGTGTGCCCATTTTCTGCTCCTGTTTTATCCAGGTCACTCCTAATGATTTATCTTGGATTCATAGCCAGGCTGTCTCCTGCTCCTCCAATTATAATAACCTGATGTTCCTTCTCAGAGTTCCTGCATAACTGACCTAAGTTTGCTGTCACCTGGCTAAAGCTAGCACATGGTTTCACAAAACTTGTGACCTATTACCCTGCGCCTAATTCGTCCTGAAGCCGCTGGCCTACACCCCTCCCATGACTGCTACCTAGAAGCAGAATTCTTCTTTTCCTATTCTAATTTAATCCCAACCTGTTTTTTCCTTTAAGCTAATATTCTGCTTCAACCTACATTCATCTACATCTGGGTGAGACCCTTCCTACATTGCCTCAGATAGCAAGTAAAACTGATGATGTGTTCAAATATGTGAGGGGAACAACAAATTTTAAAATCTGATTTGATTTTTTATTGGTCCAGTTTTATCATACAGCACAAATTGTACAATTGATATTGGACAGGTCAAATATAAGTTACAATAATACATAGTATAAGCAAAATAGTAGGCAAATTAAAAATAGGTACCTATTACAATTAATTTCGTTACGTATTCAGAAATTCTCTGGCAGAATAGAAACAGTGCTTTATTAGAAATGCCTTTAGTTTAGCTTTAAATATTGGATGAGTAGCATTTTTTATTTCCTCTGTTATCTTATTATGTAGTATTACACCAATGTTAATTATGCTCCTCTAATAGGTGGTTGTTCTGTGATATTTTTGATGTATATTTGATTTCCCTCTGGTACCATAGTTGTGTACATTTTTGTTCTGTAGCAGTTTGCTTGTTTTCAGGAGGTAGTCCCTAGTGAACAAGACAGTTTCATAAATGAATAAACTTGGAACATTTAGAACACTAAGCTCAGTAAAATGGGATTTACAGGAGTCCATCTTTTTAAGGCCACAAATTATTCTTAGAGCCCTTGTTGCATTCTAAAAACCTTTATACTATGAATTGAGTATCCCCAGAAAACGATCCCATATTGGACTAGTGAGTGGAACTGTGCATAGTATGCCTGCAGTACTGTTGTTTTGCTTGTTGTAGCCTTTAAAATTCTTAGGCCATAGCACACAGATTATAGTTTTCTAGACAAGTTATTTATATGTGTGCCCCACTTTAAGTCCTGCTGAACCAATAGACCCAAAAATTTTGTGACACTTACATTTTCTAGGGTATCATTTTTTAATTGTGCTTGAATAGACGTTTGATTAGTTGGAAGAATTAAATGAAAATCGACACACACAGTTTTTTCTGTATTTATAATGAGTTTGTTTTTTTGTGAACCACTCAGAAAGTCTTTCCACAGAACTTTTTGCTGTGGACTGCAAAGTTTCTGGATTGGATCCAGTGAGCAATATGCTGGTGTCATCGGCAAACAGGATGGTTTTTGTGGGACTCGTATATTCAACTAAGCCATCCACATAAATCAAGAAGAGTAATGGACCTAAGATTGAGCCCTGCAGTACACCAAGTTTTATTGTTAATTCGCTAGAAAGAAAGGAGTTGTTTCTTATTTTATTAATTTTGTTGAATTCATACTGAAGTGATACTTTCTGCCTGCAGTTTTTTAGGTATGAAAACAACCAGCTATGTGCTACACCTCTTACTCCTCGTCTTTCTAATTTTTCGAGCAGAATGTTATGGTCCAGGATATCAAAGGCTTTTGATAGATCTAGAAAAATACCTGCAGCTAATTTATGTTGATCAAGGGATTTTAAAATGCAGTCTAAGAATTCGAAAATTGGTGTCTGTGTAGATTTAGACTTTCTAAAACCGTGTTGTTGTACTGTAAGTGGTGCATATTTATTTATGAAACTTAGAAGCCTGTCATAGAAGAGTTTTTCTAGACTTTTTAAGTAGAAACTTAACTGTGACACGGGTCGGTAGTTTGATATTTTTTTCCGAAGACCCTTTTTTTTAGCATTGGTGTAACTTTTGCTATTTTAAAAACATCTGGAAATACACCAGTTTTTAAAGAGAGGTTGAAAATTTTTGCCAAGGGGTTTTCTATGTGGTGAGCACATGTTTTTAATATGAAATCAGGTACTTCATCAAGACCACTTGACATTTTATTGCTTAATGATTTAATTTTACTTATAATTTCATTGGGGTTTGTTTCATAAACATACATAGAAGCAGTCAAGATCACTGACTTGCTGGAGAAACTTGGGACTGGTCCTTGACAGTGTACTTGAATGAGGTCTTCAGCTAGTGAAGTGAAGTATTCACTGAATTTTTCCACTATCAAATTTGGGTCTGTGACTTTTGAGTCTTCTAGTGTTAATGATACATTCTTTTTCTTTGGAGCTGAACTACAAGTTTCTTTCTTTATAACTCTCCACGTGGATCTCATTTTGTTAGATGAGTTTCTTATCAAATTGTCATTCCACATAATTTTTGCCTCTTTGACTACTCTACCATAGATTCTTTTGTAGGCTTTTGAATAATCAGTAATAATGATCAATCGGGTCAATATAACTTTTACTGACATCACAGAACTTTATTTGTTTTTTCACAAAGATAGCAGAGCCACCATGTTTGGAAAACTCTCGGCTAAAATGACTTGCTAATCTATATCCTGAGATTGAGGTTAATTTTACTTCGGCATTTCATAGCCAGTGTTCAGTAATGCAAATTGTATCTACATTTAGTGCATAGTGGAGTAGTGCTTCCAACATGGAAATTTTATTTGTGAGTGACTGAACATTATGGTGTACGATAGCAAACCCTGGGTATTTAGTAACTTTAGTGGAAATGGTTTCTGATTCTTTATCCAATGGCATTTCTAATACAGCACTTACCCTAAAAATTTTCAGTACCTTTCTTGTGTATGGCTTCTGTTTTCTGGTGGCAATCAGTAGGTTAGTTAACTTCTGGAGCTTGTATAAGTTTTGCTTCATCCACATCTGACCTCTTCAGTTTAAACCATTTCGTAATTTTCGTTTGGCTGATGACTTGATTGTTTGTTTCTCACCTAATCGGTTTAAACCACACTGTTTGGCAGATGGCACAGCTTGTAACTTGTCTAAAGCACTTCTTAATCTCCGTTTGTTTGTCACTTATACTTTTTTCTTCACTCTTCTTTGAGATGCGAGTACATATTTTTTTGGCTAGTAATTTCTTTCCATTAGTCGTCTACACGAGACATGAGCTGACTATGTTGTGTATGTTGCTCCACAGCTATAACCTCTGTGACGGCAGAAGGTGAAAACAGCTGATGCGGCTTTGTGAAGACTTTTTAAGTACAATTTTTCTCAAAAAAATGATCGTCTAACGATACAATCATCAAAATTGGTTACAGTGTTTATCATTTTAGTAAAAGCTGAACAATATTATTAGTAAAAAATGTAGTAACAACCAGATTAACTTCAAGCAGAAACCAAAATTGCTATACTTGATTGACAACTGCTTCTACTACATAGAATTTTAAAAAAAATGTAAGTTTATATTTTGTGTGTGTATGTGCGTGTGTGTGTGTGTGTGTGTGTGTGTGTGTTTTACTGTAGTTGAATGTAAATCACTGTGTGTAAAAAAGAATTACTTATCACAATTCTTTAAAATTATAGTGGTTGGGGGGAGAGATGATGTGAATTGTCCAGATCTGAAGTAATTATCATTTAGCCGCAGCAAAACTTGTCCATAAATGCGCACAGGTATAGATGCGTACATGTTAAGAACATTGTGGCATTGAATAAATGTTAATTCCTGTTAGTTTGGGTGCGCGGCGTGGTATTTACCTTTTCTCCCCAACGATGTACAACAACATGGCTGCAGCAGCTATTCTCTCTTCAGGTTGACTTCATCTCCAAAAAGGTCCATTTAAAAATGCAAGCCCTTGTCACATTGGGAAGTAGAAAATAAGGTGTAGCTAGGTACGAGAATGAAAACTTGTGTCTTCTGCATATTGTAACTTTTAATTAAAAGAATATTGGTAGAGTGCAATTACATACGTCTTTATTTCACCAGCTCAAAAGACCAACAAGACACCGAGATATATATACGAGGGCGGTTCAGAAAGTAACCTCCGATTGGTCACAGTGCGGGTTGTGGGGGGAGTAGCGACGCCATCTGTGCGTTCACACACTCAACAGGTCAGTCGGCATCAAGCCGTGGTCAAGTGAACGCCGTACCTGCGCTAGTTTAGTTTTTGTGGCAGTTTGAAATGTGTGCTGCAATAGAAAACCCCGCCAAATGTGAAGTGCGTGCTGTCATAAGGTTTTTTACAGCCAAAGGATATTCTGCAGCAGCTATTCATCGTGAGCTTTGTGCCGTGTACGGACCAAGAGTTATGAGTGAAGGAGTTGTCCGTGAATGGGTACGTTTATTTAAAAGTGGATGAGAAAACGTTCATGATGAAGGGAGGAGTGGTAGACCATCATTGGTGACTGACGAACTCGTTCAGACAGTTGATGCAAAAGTTCGTGAAAATCGACGTTTCTCAATGTCGGAGTTGTCTACTGGTTTTCCACAGATTTCTAAGACTCTCTTGTACGAGATAGTGACAGCAAGATTGGGTTACCGTAAGTTCTGTGCACGATGGGTGCCCAAAATTCTTACCGACCACCACAAAACTCAAAGAATGGCCTCTGCATTAGACTTTCTGTCACGTTATGAGGACGAAGGAGAACCATTGTTAAACAGAATCGTGACCGGTGACGAAACCTGGATTAAGTACGTGAACCCTGAGACAAAAGAACAATCAAAGATGTGGGCACATTCAAATTCACCTACCAAACCAAGAAAAGCCTCGCAAGATTTTTTCTGCCAGAAAACTGATGGCAACGGTGTTTTGGGATGCCAATGGGGTGTTGTTGGTTGAATTCATGGAACGTGGTACGACCATTAATCAAGACGTGTACTGTGAAACAATAAAAAAGTTACGACGGGCTATACAGAACAAACGCCGTGGTATGCTGACTTCCGGTATCGTTGTTTTGCACGATAACGCCCGTCCTCACTCTGCTCGCAGAACAACGGCCCTTCTTGAGTCCTTCAAGTGGGACGTTATCAACCATCCACCTTACAGCCCAGACCTGGCGCCAAGTGATTATCACCTCTTCATGCATTTGAAGAAATGGCTCGGGTCACAGCGGTTTGATGACGACGAAGAGCTCAAAGATGCGGTGACAGGCAGGCTCCAGGCACAAGCGGGTGATTTTTATGCAGAAGGAATTTCAAAGCTTGTGAAGAGATACGATAAGTGCCTCAATCGCTATGGAGACTATGTAGAAAAATAGTGCAAAGATGTAGTTGTAAGATGTATATATTAAAATATTTTTATTTAACTTGGTGTATTTTTTTAAATCAACCGGAGGTTACTTTCTGAACGGCCCTCGTATATATATAAACAAAGATGATGTAACTTACCAAACGAAAGTGTTGGTATGTTGATAGACACACTAACAAACACACACACAAAATTCAAGCTTTTGCAACCCACAGTTGCTTCATCAGGAAAGAGGGAAGGAGAGGGAAAGACAAAAGGATGTCGGTTTTAAGGGAGAGGGTAAGGAGTCATTCCAATCCCGGGAGCGGAAAGACTTACCTTAGGGGGAGAAAGAGACAGGTATACACTCGCACACACACATATCCATCCACACATATACAGACACAAGCAGACATATATACATAAAGAGGTACATAAAAATCGATAGTTTTGTTTTTAAATTTTCTGTCAACGTAGATGTAATCATACCTCCCTATGATATCTCTGCCACGTGGGGATGGTGCGACTTTTTATTGATATGTGTAGGTCATTTAAAGAACCTACACAATTGCAACCCCCCCCCCCTCCCTTGCCACCCCTTACCCCTTACCCCTCCCTATTTATTGTATACTGGAGTGATCCATATCACTGGTCGCTGGATGTCAGTATGCAGTGGTGGTGCATTAACACCATTTAACTTTTCTGTGCTTTAAACTCTTGGCCTGCCATTGTACTGAGACCTTCATTTGTGCCCAAGTTTACCTCATGTACTCTCAGAACATGCCATTACATAATGTTTGTATCTAATTTTGTTTAATGTACACTTTACACATTATTACTACCGCTATTTAGAAAATAATAAATGAATAAATAAAGGTTGCATCAACAGGCACATTTGAATTCAGAGTCTGTAGTTTGATTATTGGAATTTAACTGCTGCTATTGGGGCATCGTCCAGAGTGCTCACCTCACATGAAATGTGGTGCAGGCGCACTTGAGTTTGTTAATGCTGCTGTTAAGTTGAACTGTCCATGAATGTGCTACAGTTTTACTTGTTTACCAAAGTCAATAAAAGTGTTCATCCCTTTGCTGGAACATGGTGTGCTGAGGCTTGTGCATAGTGGAACCATTGATACTGTGGTGAGGAGGGTCATCATTTATGGCCCAGGCATTTGTTCCTCTCATAATCCACATGTTTCAGTGGTTGAACCAAGCTCACGCTGTCAGCATTCTGAGGCAATTGAATGGATTCAACGTAAGTCTCCAATGCCCTTATTCTTTTCCATACCACGTCTGTGGTAGAATGCTTTGTCGATACTCAAGTCCACTGATGATACTAATGTTTGATACTCTTCAGCACTGGCACACGGTTTTTACAGGAACACACCATTGAATTGCGAGTTTCAAACCTTCATAAAATGTTCGTTGCATATTTGGTGTTATATTCAGCTCTACATTACATCACAGGCTGCCACGTAATCGTGACTTATTTAGTTTCATAATCGAAAGCAGTCTTTCATGCATTTATGTTGATCAAAACATTGTTATCACGTTTGCAATCTCATTATATGGACGTGGAATGTCGAGCTTCAGGACAGTTTCAACACAGATGGATTTGGCTTATAAACGGGAAATACGTTGCAGATCGATAAGCTCCATCTGCAGTTGCCCAGGGGCGCTTTAAAATGAAATGCAAAACGGTCTCTAAAAGAGATCACAAGGAAATTTAGAACTGGCAGTGCGTTCAAATGTTTGGAAAACTATTTCTGTAATTCTTTTAACGAGACAGAAGTTTGTTCAAATTCATGTTTTCTTTAACACCAGTGAGTTTAGGGAAATGGACGGTGTTTTTTTTTTCATAATTTATCACCTGCACAATGCTACTTTTTTAAACATATCCCCGTCATATCCAAAATAGATTATTTCTCACCTTGCAATATCTTACTGTGGGCAGTGTGCAGTCAAATCCACGTAAAACGCAAAGTCTTCAGCCCATCCTGGGTGTTTCAATTTTCTTTCCTCCTTTCATTTTTCTTTCATAAATTTAACAATAGCGGGTTTCAATTTGAACAATCGTTTCAGGCATGCCCCTTGACTTAACCAACGTACTTTGAAATAATATAGTCCAGTTACAAAAGACCTGACACCCCTTTAATTTCCTGAACGGTTACAGATATCGAAACGAGGTTTCGTGCAATTGATAGTACCCTGAGGGGCACTGTTTTGTATGGATAATGCCCTGATATCAGGCATCAACCGAGATGTTGATACAAGTATGATTTTTTTTAATGGAAATGTATACTTTTCATAACTATATTCAGTAGGTCTTGGAAAGGCAGTTACAATGATATAGCGCTTTTATTACTGACACTGAAGCCTTTCGCAAGAGAATCCGAGAAATGCACTAAAACTGGGAAGCAATGAGGCGAGAGTAGGCCATTGCTGTGAAATAACATCAAGCTCTCAGACCAGACTCAGCCGTTATATGCCGATGCAGCAAGGCACGCCTTCGCTACTAAAATAAAACCTCATTTTGTATACGACCTAGAAACACCTACGATTTTTTTTGTGAGACTATGGCATATGCTAGTTTCTGGCGTATCAGATGGGACTAAGGAAAGCTGTTTCAATTGTACGTACTTTTCCAGGTTTTTGTTGGAACAACTACAGTTTTTCGAGCAGTTTTTCATTACTATTTTCACAGAATTTTCTTGACATTCGTCTCATAATAGCGTGTCTAACTTTTGCACATTGGTGTACATGTCAGCATGCAAGAAATTATGAATCATAAATGATCTGCTGACAGACAACACAGTTTTGTTAGTTCTGGGGCACAGAGAAGTAAACAGTCGAAAAGCTTAATACAACAATGTAGACTGGCATGACCATGTTTACAATGTAATATCTGATTCCGGATGACTCAGTTTTAGAATATTTCTCTCATTCTTTTGCAAGGAGTTTCTACTACAAAATTAACAAGCATTGTATCACTGCAGTCGTCTTCTCATGCGCTTTCGGATGCCGTTAAGAAAGTATATCATTCTCTTTAAAAAATTATACTTGCCTCATAATCACGATCAATACAAAAGTGAAGATTCTGTATTACACACCAAATTACGTGTCCCTTAGCGTGCTGTCATTGGCCCAAAACCTAGCTTCGGTATCTAAAATCATTCATGAAATAAAAGGGGTATTACGTCGTGCATGACTCATCCTGAATATACTCCCTTTGTCAGAAATGTTACAGGACAGATTAAAAAAAATATAGAAAATTGTACTTCAGTTACCAACGTTTCTGGAGGTCTTGAAAGAAAGCAGGGAAATTTTCAACTTTTATGCTTGTAAGCTCATTTGTCACAGGCTGTCGTATGTATGTGATATCTTGATGGAGTTCTCTTTCAGTTGCATTCTTGAAAGGGCCTCGCTGCAGTTGCTTAATCATCGTCCACATTTCACTAGGGTTTTCCCAGCTTAACGCATATCTTATTGTTCACTCTTTGCTCACAATCAGCATCGATTGTGTCACCAAAACTAATGCGCCAAGAATCCAGACAGGGTGTTGCTAAGCACAGCCTTGCCACATAGTGAGTTTCACGGAAACACGTGCAAGGTCATTTCGAGGACACACACATTAACATGAAAGCAACATTTGTTCCCTTTTGGTATTGCAAGCTCAGAAATAAAAAAAAGCCTGTCCTGGAACTTTTTCTGCGAAATGGATTAGTCTCCATACTCTTCGTACAGTTTCACTGAAACAGTTATACCTGACGGCATAGTAATGTATTCTACTTCCGAATATTTGCTACTTGAACCATCAATGTCATCACGTCAGCTACGTCTGCTAATTTAAAACAAAGTACTTTTTGATGTACAGAACACAGAATCTCGTCTGCTAATCTTTGTAATTTCTGGTTCTTTCCTCGTCAACTAAAAAAATGGTTCAAATGGCTGTGAGCACTATGGGACTTAACTTCTGAGGCCATCAGTCCCCTAGAACTTAGAACTACTTAAACCTAACTAACCTAAGGACATCACACACATCCATGCCTGAGGCAGGATTCGAACCTGCGACCATAGCGGTCCCGCGGTTCCGGACTGTAGTGCCTAGAACCGCTCGACCACCCCGGCCAGCCCGTCAACTAAATCTTTAAATTCTATCTGAGTGGTGTGTAATGTTCCATAGGAAATTTCTGCTACTCATATATTACTGCGACTGCATAATGGATATGGAGAATTTCAACCTTCTGTTCTCATTCCCATCCACATCTTGTGACGATAGATCACTAGACTGCCTGTTTTTGTGCAAATAACCACTGGACCAACTTCCTTTATACCACGAACAAATAGCGAAGGATAAACAGTGCTTACACCAAGACCCTGGCGAGCTGAAGAAAGCCGTGTCGATCAAAAGAAGCCTCATCAAATGCTGGAAGGAAGTGTCGCATCGCTCTGCTGTATGAAATGTGGCGCTATACCGGGAGGGACCGAGCAAAGGCGAGACGTACCAAACAGTGATGAGACAGACCGAACCTCGGAGCGCTTGGAAGCAGCACATTGTGCAAAAGTGAAATTTTGCACGACTTGGTCGACCATGGTGTATAACAACTGACGCTCGGAAAACCGATATTTGATCGGAATAGCAGAGCCGAATGAGACAACGTGTGAATATGATAGTGAAAATGGGCCTCCGGTATCTGGCGAGCTATGCGGGCGCGCGCGGGCCGCTTAGCGCTTACCTCCTCGCGGGACAGCGTCTCGTGTGGCCAGCGCGCGTCCAGGTCCTGCAGCAGGCGCAGCAGGATGCGAGTGTCCAGCGGCGAAGACAGCGCCTGCCGGCAGTAGGACGTCCAGCGCACAGTGGCCAGCTGCAGCTCCGTCACGTCGCCCTGGATCGCGTGTTGGTGCTGGATCGTCTACGCCACATGCGGCAGCTCGCCGCTCCACTCCCACGTCGGGCCCTGCGGGCACATCGCCGGCACCCGTCACTACAGACAATCTCACAGGACAAAATATCAGCCACCCCCTCAAAAAATCTCAACTCGTCGCTTTGGAGCTCTGATGGTGGCAGGGGTAAAATACAGGGAGCGAAAGGCTATTTACAATTTGTACAGAAAGCAGATGACACTTATAAGAGTCGAGGGGTATGAAAGAGAAGCAGTGGTTGGGAAGTGAGTGAAACAGGGTTGTAGCCTATCCCCGATGTTATTCAATCTGTATACAGAGCAAGCAATAAAGGAAACAAAGGAAAAGTTCGGAGTAGGTATTAAAATCCATGGAGAAGAAATAAAAACTTTGAGGTTCGCCGATATTGTTGTAATTCTGTCAGAGACAGCAAAGGACCTGGGAGAGTAGTTGAACGGAATGGACAGTATCTTGAAAGGAGGGTATAAGATGAACATCAACAAAAGCAAAACGAGGATAATGGAATGTAGTCGAATTAAGTCGGGTGATGCTGAGGGAATTGGATTAGGAAATGAGACACTTAAAGTAGTAAAGGAGTTTTGCTATTTGGGGAGCAAAATAACTGATGATGGTCGAAGTATAGAGGATATAAAATGTAGACTGGCAATGGCAAGGAAATCGTTTCTGAAGAAGAGAAATTTGTTAACATCAAGTATAGATTTAAATGTCAGGAAATCGTTTCTGAAAGTATTTGTATGGAGTGTAGCCATGTGTGGAAGTGAAACGTGGACAATAAATAGTTTAGACAAGAAGAGAATATAAGCTTTCGAAATGTGGTGCTACAGAAAAATGCTGAAGATTAGATGGGTAGATCACATAACTAATGAGGAGGCTTTGAATAGAATTGGGGAGAAGAGGAGTTTGTGGCACAACTTGCCTAGAAGAAGGGATCGGTTGGACATGTTCTGAGGCATCGAGGGATCACCAATCTAGCATTGGAGGGCAGCGTGGAGGGTAAAAATCGTAGAGGGAGACCAAGAGATGAATACACTAAGCAGATTCAGAAGGATGTAGGTTGCAGTAGGTATTGGGAGATGAAGAAGCTTGCACAGGATAGAGTAACATGGAGAGCTGCATCAAACCAGTCTCAGGACTGGTGACCACAACAACAACAACCTGTGTAGGACTTCTGCCAAGCTGTCACGTTACCCTCCACTGCTCTGAAGTATGTCATGCTGGCCAAGTGGTGGGTACACCTTCTGATCAAAAGTGTCCAGCATCTAGTAATGGACATAAAGGGCACTGCGCACACACACCAACCGACCGACCAATTTCCTGTACAGCCTACACACTTTATGACCTACTTTACTGAGTGACTACAGGGACAAAAGATGAACTTCTGTTGGTCGGCTGGCAGGGCAGCGCTACACATAACATAATTTTTTGGGTGGAGTGATTGGGGGAGGGAGGGGTTGGGTGAAATTGTGACGGAGATCATGCGAAGGGCTGGTGGGTCGGCTGTTGGCTGTGTGTGTGTGTGTGTGTGTGTGTGTGTGTGTGTGTGTGTGTGTGTGTGTGTGTGTCCCTTTATTACTCATGGGATATGACCACCCTATAATTTATGATAGCTGGAATTCTGCTGGGGACATTTCCAGTGAGGTGCATGAATGTCAGTGAGGGAATGACAGTCTGTTCTTCTTTAAGTGCTGAAACCAGAGGTGGTAGTGATGTTGGATTCTGGAGCGAAGTCGATCTTTTAACACTTCCCAAATGAGTTTCATTGGGTTCAGGTCGGGACACTGGGCAGCATAGTCCATTTCAGGAATATTGATATTCACAAACCACAGATACTGCCGCACAACAGGGTTTACTATCATGCTGAAACAATTATAGTCTCCGAAAATGTCCTGTGCTGAATGCAGCCTAAAGCTCCACAAAATGTCTTCATATACTTCTGCATATAGCGTTTTCCTAAGTGCAATGAGGGAACGACACCCTAAGCACGATAAACAGCCCCATATTGTAACATCATCTCTTCTGTACTTCTGTGTTGGAATTATGCATGATGGCAGGCATTCTACAAACCCTTTCATTGGATTTCCAAAGTATGTAGCGTGGTTCCTCACTTCAAATCACCCCTTTCCAGTGATACACTGCCCAATGGCGTCATTCTTTACATCACCCCATGTTTTGCTTAGCACTAATTACAGAAATTTGTGGCTTGACAGAAGCTGCATGACCATCGTACTCCATTCCATTTAACTCTCATTCATTGTGCTAGCTGGACTACTGGTAGTACTTTGGAACACACGAGTGATCCCTTCCACTCATTTCGTGCGGTTTCTTACAACCACCGTCTGCTAGGGTTGGAGGTCCTGTCCGTCAGTACATGATGTCTGCTTCATCTAGGTTTAGCTATTAAGTTTCCTCCCCACTTCCACTGCACACTCCCATCGCTAGCAGTCGACTTGGGCAGCTTTAGAACGTCTGAAATGACCCTGATGGATTTGTTACTCTGGTGACATCCAGTCACTACGTTCGAGATCACCGAGCCCTCGTGAACAACCCATTTTACAGTACTGTTTCTCTGCTAATAAGACAATGGCTCCCACCTCCAGTTACCCTGTCGAGTCTACCTCTCGTGACATATAGTCGCCAATTCCGCATCACATAGCGGTGTCCAGATACTTTTGATGAGATGGTTTATGTGCCAGTCAGTTATAAGGAACACCGCAGTAAGAAGGCTCTACATGGAGAAGTGACAGGATTGCAGTTAGTAGTAATCGTGTTTGGACTCTCCTGTGATCAGATCGTGAGTGCAGTCCACCGATTTGTTGATGTATCAAGACAGTAATGGTAGATCTCTTGCAGCCATGTAGTACGGCGTAGGAGCAACACTAGTAAGAAGACTTTAGCTGACATGGACCAGAGACAATTGTCATACACTACCAGATACAATCGGTTTCAAACATGACAAGGAATTGCTGCTCACAGCGAATGCTTTGGATCGCTCTAAGTCACGTAGAACTGATACCAGACGGTTGTGTGACACTCCACTGCTGACCTAATTCAGGACAGTGCCTCTTTACAATGAAATTCTGTGTATGTGCCACTCAATTATCCGAAATTTGCGCTGTAAGATAGGTTGACGAGGTAATAGGACATGTACATGTGTTAAGACATTAGGCAGTAACTTGGATGGTACTAGAGGGAGCTGTAGAAGGTAAAAACTGTAGGTGAAAACAGAGATTGGAATATATGCACCAAATAATTGAGGACATTGTTCTTCTGAGATGAAGAGGTTGATTGGTGTATCATTGTGGATTGTCTACAAGGAATGGTGGACCACTCACAGTCATGTAACACATGTTAAGAGCAGCCATTGTTAAAACACCCTAACCGACAGTGACTAGTGACGGATGTCACACCTTGCCAATGACAATATTTTTCCAACCCGACAGAAATTGCTGCAGTCATTCAATGCAGACACGGATCCACAGTAGGATCCTAATGGGGGGGGGGGGGGGCTCTCAGTTTCTTACTTTCTCACCTCTCCCACCGGAAGGATCCAGGACTGAAAGAATGCAACAAGTTTCCAGCGAACCAACGTTGCGAATGGAACTGCATGCCATGGACTTTCGGAACGAGGTACTTCGCAAAAGGTCATTGCTCTCAGCGGCATGTGGAGTTGGACGTCTTTAATTGGACAAACAACACAGTATCTGGGCAGTAGTTGACTGGAGTGCAATCATGCCATACTGAAGAGTGGAAGTTGTGGATCAGGCCGGAGGTGGTTCTGTGATGTTTTGGGGCAGTTTTCGCACCGTGACTTGCGACCATTCATTGCCATGAAAATAAACCACGATGTTCACCTCTACATTATCTGTAATTAAGCATTACCCCTCTACATTTTGATATGGATATGCTGTGGACCCTCCCGTCTTCCAGGATGACAGCAGCCATTTTCACAGGGTTGTATTCTTATGTTCCTGGTATGACAAACACTCTCACTCCTCTCTGCAGATGACAGCTCTTGCAGGGGTGGATTCGTCAAGTGGATGTGGCATACCTGAAGAAAGTTCTGGAGCATATCATTGTGTGGAACTGAAATATATACCAAGCGAAAATTTGAGAAGTATAAATTAGAAGGACCGAAGATTTGGCTTCCCTTCAGCGTCGTCATGACTAGAGACTGTGCATAAACTGAAATGTGTGAAGGGTGTGAAGGGAAATCGGCGTATGCTTTTCAAAGGATCTATCCATGCAGTGACCTGAAGTGGTTCAGGGAAGCCACGAAAATCTGATCTCAGTGTGGGGCGAGTATTTGAATCCACCGTCCTCCCCAGTACGAGACCCTTACCTTCATCACTACGCCACTTCAAACGATCAGAAGTTGGGGAGAATTTGATCCTTTCAGATGAGGTACTATCGAAGAAGGTAGTAAAGTAGAGAGACGGGATACGAAACAAGGAGGTACTGAAAAAACAGCCGGCCGCAGTGGCCGAGCGGTTCTAGGCGCTACAGTCGGGAACCGCGTGACCGCTACAGTCGCAGGTTCGAATCCTGCCTCGGGCATGGATGTGTGTGATGTCCTTAGGTTAGTTAGTAAGTAGTTCTAAGTTCTAGGGGACTGATGACCTCAGATGTTAAGGCGCATAGTGCTCAGAGCCATTTGAACCATTTTGAAAAAACAAATAGGCCCTATATTAAATCTATGGGAAAGCCTTACCAGTAGAATGGTCACGTTAATGGAACATTTGCCACGCAGGCCGCTAAAATTAATTTTGCGCTGGAAGGAATTAGAAATGGAAAAAAGTAATGTAGGTGTAGACAGATACTAGAACACGCGTCCTAGTACAAAGAAATTATAAACTTGGTGTTCTAGATACGTTGAAACAGACTTCGAGGGGTTGTAGATGGTATCTTGAGGAATACGTTGCGGGTAGAAACCCGTGTTGGGAAACGTCGTTCAACGACGCTAGAGCGCGCCGATGTTATAGGCGCTGGCAGCAAACGTGACTTTGCACGCTGAAGGACGGTAGGCAGAAAGTCTCTTAATGTTGTTTGTTTATTCACTGATCGACTGATTACCGCGACCTTCAGTGGAGAAGGTGGAGCTAGCTGCTGCTTAGAACGGCTTTGTTTTCTATGAATACGATGCTCTGGTGCTTCGGTTGGTGGCGGTTTCTGACACGAGTATCCACCCGCAGTTTATTTTTCTCCTGGAACCCTCTAAAATACAGGAGAAAAATAAACGGCAGATGCAAACCCGTGTCCGAAACAGTCATCCACCAAGGCAACAGAACATCGCATTCATTGGAGACAAGGCCTGTCTACGCAGCAGCTAGCTCCATCCTCTCCAATGGCGATCATGGCAATCAGTTGCGATCACTGAATAAGAAATAACATTGCGAGGCGTTCCTCTTACATTTCGTCAGTGTACAATGTGAATTTGCTGCCGAAGGGGTGCCCTAGTGGCAGACATAGGCTTCTATGACTTCGACGTTCTGTAGCTTCGTTGGATGAAATTTCTAGACACGTACTCCTATCCTCCATTTGTTCCTCAAGACACCCTCTACAACTCCTCGAATTTTGTCCCAACATTTCGGGGACACCCTGTAGAGATGAAAAGTAGTGCAGAAGATAGGAAGCGATGTAGGACTCCAAACCAGTCGAAAGACAGATGAATTAAAAAAACAGACAGTACTTTGGATACACAGCTGTACACCAGGATGAACTGAAGCAATACCATGTGGGAAGACTGTGGCTAAGGTCCTAAATTCTAAGCTTGTATATGTATTGTCAAGCAACGTACAACTGGTTAATGAATCAGTAATGACAATGTTTCGCGTCAATTGTTAAATGTGTGATATAATAACCAGAACATGTTTCGGGACTACGTTATTACGTTATAAAGTGGTATAAAGTAAGGAAGCAAATCGAAGATCGCAATACTACATACACTGAAAACCATGTAATTATATTGTCCTGCATTATACCATACCCTGATTGAGCCGTGCGCGGCTCGTGTTAGTGCCGTTTATTGCTTAATATCTTGTCTTTGCGGTACTGCCGTCCTGTTTCTTATTAGATTTACTGGCGTCACTAAGTTGCTGGCTTGCCTGCCCGTGAGTGGCACCAGCGGCGCTTATCGATAAGAGGACTGTCGTACTATCTTCAGAGCGACCGCTAGTATTTCCGGGTCGTCGTGTGTCGGGACGGAGCAGCAGTGAGGTCCGGACAGCCATGTACCTGTTATTGGAACACAGCATTCTGGACAGCTCAGGAACATATTTAGATAGTTGCATGTATTCTCTGTGGTTATCAAGATTAGTGCTGAACCATCTTTTTTTCTGATTCAGTGCTGGCAGACAGTAATAAACTTAGTTTCATGTAAGCACTGTGTGAATTATGAAATTTTTCCACCACACAGTGCTGCCTGCATATTACTGGATGTTCTGTGAGTAAATTTTCCACTGTAACTGTGAGAAATGCGTTCGATTTTCCCCAGATAGTAGCATAGCTATATTGTTAAAACACTTTCCCCGGTTTTCAGAAAGCATGGGTGGTTTTTCAGGAATTCCATTTCTAATCTGTGCAATCGCATTTGAGCAAACTTTTTTATATCCTATTTTGAAATTTAATTCATAGTGTCGCACTTCGTAGATTTATACTTAGTCATAGGCTACAGAAGTGGGGGGGGGGGGGGGGAGGAGGGGGACGTCAGGGGACAGACAGCAAGGAGTTGCACTTGCCACCAACCCCCCCCCCCCTCCCTCCCCACCATGAGCGTCTGCGATAAACTTCACCCATTTAAGAATTCTCACTAATTTCTGGATGTGTCCCGCATGTAATTCGTGACAGACTAAATATTGAGTGTCCTGTCAGTTATTTGTGCAATGTTTCATTCATTATAATAAATACATCATTTGCCTGTCGTTTCGGAACACTGCTGAAACAAAGTACCTTGTGTTGCTTCTTTCGCCCCCTCATACAGCTGGAAATTAGTTGCGGTAATGGACAGTTCCGACTTAGCACCGTGTATACCTGTCTGACAACTGTCCGAAATTTTAAGAACAGCCCTTTCGTTTCTGGACATCGTGACCTTAACAAAATGTCTGAACTTTACCTGTTAAGGCTTGCTGAGACTTTAACAGCAGACAACTGGATTTCATATCCAAAGATTTATTTCATTTGCAGTATGGACAACATAACATCCTATACTATGTGTTTCTTTACTTTTGGTTTATCTGAGGGCAAACAATAATCCTAGGCTAAACACGATGGAAAATTGTGAATATTGAGGTTGAAATGGTGTTTGGATCTTTCTCAAATGCATGGTTGAGAATTTATACGCTGTATGACCCTGTCTCACTTCTAGTCACATAACTTGTGTACTCGAGTTCACGCATGTACACATGATCACTCCAAACCGAAGAGACGAAGACCATTTTGTTTGCATCATTGGCCTTTGATACGTGATTATGGGTATTCATGTCGGCTCTCCAGCCAGATCAGATGATGTTTTGAATCTGGAGCCCCGACATGAATACAACCAATTATTACGCCGGCAGAGATTATGGAATCACATGAAGATCCTCTACGGTGAGGGGACGTTTCAACTTTCAAGGGTATTTCATGAACTTCGTAAGAAGGGGAAATTACTGAGCAACCTCGCTTTTTGGCTGAGATGCTGGAATGAAGTTTTAATACCTAAATTTGCCAGAATTGTTGATTACATTGAGACAAGAATGGCCAACACCATTAAGAAGCGTACTGGTTTTGCCTTACTAAGGGAGCGCAATAGTTTTATATGCGCACAACTGGATTTCATATCCAAAGATTTATTTTATCTGCATTTGGCAGTTTCAGCGCTGCTTCCGCTGCATCCTGGAATTGGGTCGACAGTTCGTCCTGGGCAATATCAGACTGGGTGTAGGCAAACGCCGTCAGTAGGAAATCTTCGAAAATTCAACGGTTTTCTTCGCAGTCTACACTGATAACACCCGTCGACATGTGATCAGTCTCACAACGAAAGAGTGAACGATGCTATGCCTGCAGTATTGGAACAGGAATTCAATTTTACCCATACACCCAGTGATGTTCCAATTACGGAATACATTTCTGCCGTTGAACAAGTCGTGTCCAGGTTTCCCGACCATCTAGCTGATGAGGTTAGGTAAGAGGTGTCTCAGCTGTGTCAGGTGCCACCCCCGCGAGGTAACATCTCGCTTTAAAGAGCCGCAATCCGATCCTTCAGAGAAGATTTCGTAATTCCTCCAGCGGACAAGGCCAGTTCAACGGTTCTTCTTTTGCGGGACAATTATGTGCTTAAAATTTATCTCTCTCTTGCACACTTGGCATACCAAAGATTGCAGAACTATCCAACTCACCGTATAAAACCCAAGACTCTCAAGACTCTTCCAGTCATTAAAAGAGACTTCATTATCTGATGAAGTTCTGGGAAAAACGTCGACCTGGTTCTGCAGTCCAGCCGAGATTATTCGGTTTGCCTAAGGTAGACAGGAAGTACTTTCTCTTCGGCTTTTTGTTAGAAATTTGGGCACTCCTACTTATAAGTTGGCTAAGTATCTAGCGTCCATTCTCAGTCCCCCTGTCGGAAATTGCTATAATCTTATTTCCAATTCTCTGGTTTTTATTCAACATATGACTTCTGAGTCTCAATCCCAAGAATTGGCTCTTTAGTTTTGATGTTGCGTCTCTGTTTTCCAAAGTTCCTCTTGAGGATTCTTTGCAGTTAATTTGTGAAAAATTGGACGAAGAAACAACAAGCTTTGTCGCCATGTGTTGACGTTGACGTATTTTTTTACTTAATGACAAAAGTTTTAAACAAACTGAGTATCTATTGGGAGTCCATTATCCCCCGTGGTCGCCAATTTGTGGAAGACTGAGGACATTGCAACATGGTTCTTTAAACCAACTTGTTCATGGAGATACGTCGACCATACGTTTATGGGATGGCCATTTGGGAGGGATGTTCTGGATCGTTTTCTGTATCATTTTAATTGTGTGCATCCCAATATTGAGTTCATTATGGAAGTCAAAGAGGACGGCGAACATCCGTTTTTAGGTGTCTTGGTCCACAGGAGGGGTGATGGGACATTAGGACAGTTTATCTGAAGCACACGCATACGAACAGATATCTTTATCCATCAGGCAGTTATCAATCCTACCAACGCAACGGGGTCCTACTTACATTGGTGAAAAGGGTTTACGCTATCTGAGATGCAGACAGTTTGACGCAAGAACTGGAGACTGGACATTCGCGGGAACTAACAGAAGATACAAGCAAATCTGCGGAATTCCTACATTTTGCGGGGAGCATATCTTCAGAAACAGGAAAAAGTTTAAAGAAGTTTGATATTAAAAGTATTTTCCGTCCACCGCCTGAGACCACAGCTCTGCTGGGCTTAGTGAAGGATAACTTTGGTTCGAGAAAGCCCGGGATCTACACAATTCCCGCAGTTGCGGGAAAGCCTATATTGGACGAACTATTCGTACGCTCCAGTATCGTTGCGTGAAGCACGATCGGCACGCACATTTAATTCAGCCAGAAAAATCTGAGTGTCTGAACATTGTCTTACTGAAAAATATGAAATGTTGTACGATGAGACAAGTGGTTGACCCTGCGTCGCTGTATTGGGACTGTGTAGTGGAAGAAGCCATTGGAATGCCGCTATCTAACAATACTCTGAATTGAGATAAGAGGTACCCTTTAACTAACAATTAGAACCTTGTTCTGTTTGATGTTAAGAAACACAATGGTCCCTGTTTCGGTCATCAGAAACTGTCAGTTTTTTATATCTATTGTTCCCACGAGCTTTCACCACCTGTGCGCTGTTGTGCCTGTCGCTAGAGGGCAGTTGTGTTCGCGCACGCGCGGTGGACCCACGGTCGATGGATATTTGTGTTCCGGCTGATAGTGCGACGGCTCACAGCCATAGTATTGTGACCAGATGACGATGTGTTCCACCTGGAGACCTGACATGAAAACAACCAATGGGGACGTTTACGGAACCTCAAATGGTGATTCTGCTGACCAATTCTATAGTTGTTTTTAACTATTATTCTATGTTCACATTCACATCAAGCATGTCAGAAGATGTACTGCTGATATACTCATGAGGTACGCTTACTTTCAAGGTACAGCTGCCATCTACATTTGAATAATGTTCGCTGTGTAGCTGTCAAGCGTTTGAGACAGGATAGGCTGTGTGTACTTCATGTGAAACTTATTTCTGCTGCCAAGGGTATTTAACTCCACTGGACGCTCTTTGTTGCTTCCGTACAAGGTAAAACAAAATTAACCACTCTGGAGCAACCCATACTCTAGCTACGCTACATATAAATCTGACCACAACCAACATTTCATTGGGGAGTTGGCAGTATTTCTAACTAGTCAAAATCAGCCTCTGATTATCACAAGAAGCAACTGCATGGAAAAAAGCGGGAATTTCAGAACGTCCTTTAGTTACATGATTTGGCCTCACCAAACACCTGTAATACTTTACTCGGAAGAAACACAGCAGTATGATGAATCTCACAGGATACTGAGCTACAAGCATGTGAATTGGGCATTGTTCAAGGAAATGCTTGAAAAGTCGTATCCCACAAATTCCCAAAATTACACAAAGCAGGAAACTTGTTGAAGCTGTCAAAGCCCTTACCACCGCAGTTCAGGATGCAATAGCAGGTACCATTACAGTACTTATACCACAAGAATGCTCAATGGCCCTGCTCCCAGAAATACAGGGGCCGATGTCAATGAGAGATCATCTCGGGAGATACTGGCTGTACAAACAGAATATTAGCAGGCTCCAGGGGATCATACAGGCTAAATTAAAACTTTTAAAACCACAAACTGGGACAATACACTCGCAGGGCTGCACACCACATGACCTGGAGTGTGGCAAATAGCTGTCCACTCCACCAAGAAGAAATACTACACACCAAGTTTACAAATACCTTACAGACCAGCATACTCCATGGAGGAGAAGCATGAGCTGATGACCAGAACACTAGCAACATCATTCACACTGAATCTGGCTCCTTCCAATCCAGCACTGCTACTTGAAATGGACCAGGAGGTTACATGGCTTGTAACCCAGCCCAAGTGCAGTGTAACAATACATACTGCTACACATGAAATTACACAGGTTATTAAGCACAAAACAGCTAGAAAAGCTCCTGGTCCCAATCACTTTCAAAACCGTGTCACCCAGGAGTTCATGAATAAAGCTATAGAGCATCTCACACATATGACGAATACCATTCTACAACATCAACACTTCCCTGTCCTGATGTTCAGGAAGCCAGGGAAATACCACTCCCTACCACAAAATTACGGAGCCATCAGCCTGTTGAGCTCCCTAAATAAGATTGTTGAGAAGATGATTCTCAAACATCTTACTGTGCACTGCAACACCAAGACTCGCTGAGACTGGAGCAATTTGGATTCAGCAATCACCACTCCACAACACAACAACTCCTCCGCGTAGTAGAACATATTACACACACCCCCAACACCAACAAAGCTACAGGAGCACTGTTCCCGGTCTTCAGTCATCTACGGCACAATCGTCTCATTCGCAAACTCTGCACTGCTAGTCTCTCCGACGAGCTCATACATCTTACACACTCATATCTCACCCACAGAAGCTTCAACACCGACGTTCAGGGCAAACAGTCAACACAACACAGTATACAAGTGGGAGTACCCCAAGGCAGCATCCAAGGGCCCCTCTTGTTTAATCTCTACGTCAATGACTTTCCAACTGAACAAAACAAAATGGCAACCATCTACGCAGATGACACTACCATCCTAGTGCAAGACTGGAAACCATCAGGCATAATTCGCAACTGCAAGCAAAACTGCCTAGCTGGAATGACAGTGTGTTAAAGCAAATGCTGACAAGTGTGAAGCAGTTCTGTTCATTGACAAGCCATAACAACTGCTCAAACATTAAGTGTTCTGGCATACCCACAAGCTCTGGAATGAAAATTAAGATCGCAAGAGCAAAGAAGGCAGCCAATAGCCCATTGGCAAGGACCACACCACGACGGGAGCAGGCCCCTAGACCAAGAGAATATAAGTGCCGCTCCTGCCAGCCTCGGCCACTCAGTATTTGGACAGGATTAGGACAGTATACGGACAGGCCTAGCGCAGAATGGTACAATAACAGTTATTAGTGATCCACAAACTGTGTGTCAAACTTGCACGAACATTGTATATAGCAAAGGACTCGGATTTATACTGCATGTCGCCTATTGCTTGCGACACCATTGTAAATTCCAGGTTAAGCATTGTCAAGCTTCTTATTTGTAATAAAAACTATTAATGTTGTTTGCTTGAATTGTTGTATAGCATTTTGAGAATGCAGCATCCTTTAGGCACCCTATACGAGATGAGTGGGCAGGACCCCACATTAAGACTGCAGACGAATAACACTACACACACGCCCGATACGTTTCAGTGTGAAAGTCAAACACTTCAGTGACAGGCCAACTGAGCAAATGCAAGGCTCAAACAGTGTTACTCTAAGCTCAGCAGGTAAAGCACACTGAATAGGAGGGTATCGAGGTCCGTGTACATGATACTGATTAGACCCATGATGATACATGCAGCTGCAGTCTGGGGTTACGTGGCTCTGACCGCCTGTGCCGCCTACAGGTGATACAGAACGAAGTGCACCACAGTCCACACACACACTGTCGACCTTCACAGAGAATACTGCCTTGAGACTCACACACAGATATTCAAAAAACTCACCACACGACTGTACAGGAACTTGAGACACTCTGACAATCACTTCATTCTTAACCTGGGAAACTACGACCACAACCATGGGTGAAAACACAACTGCTGAAAAACACTTCTATCTAGGGACAATTAATCACCTGTGGACAGCACAAGCTCACAGACAAAATAAACACTGGTGAATCCCTGCATTACAGCAAAACTAAATGGCATTGCCAGCTGCAAATATCTAGCTGACCAACTGTCAATACGGGAAAGCAGTATTGCACACTAAACATAAACATATCCAACCAAACCTCTTTATGGCCAATTGACCACTTGTATAATGACCTTGGCATGTTACAAGTACAGATGCTGCAGGTGGCCCAGGAGACACTCAGGTGCACAGCCCAGGAGTACCCCTCCTCAATAGGACTGACACTCGTAAAGAGTGTTTTAAGCTGCGACAGTGGTATTGAGCATCGCACGATACCCAAAACTAACGACAACCTCACCCTTGCAGACAGAAAGAAACTGCTACTGCTCTTACTATCTGTCCAGACTATTGCAGAAGTTCTTTTCCTTTGGTGCTTGCCTCGGCACTTTTCTCCCTCTGCCCTTATAACTGCTACGTTCTGCTCACTTCTTGACCACTTCTATCGCCTCAAAGTATCTGTATTAGTGGGTAATCCTACGGACAACATAATGACCCCACATCCTGTTCACTTCTCAATTGTAACGAAGCAAACGGAGGTGATGGTAGAACTTTGGTGATGGTCACCATGTCAGTGTGGGTGTGGAGTAGCTTCGCCCTTTAAAGAAAAAGGCATTACCACGAATTGGACCTGGGTCCTCCACATAGCAGCAAGATATGCTGACCTCTGAGCTGCTCAAATGGACAAGAGAGAATTTAGCATTAATTGCAAAGTTTGCAACCATAACAATCACAATATAAATAATTTCCATAGAGAATATGCATTGAAGCTTAGGGTTAAGAAAACTGTTTTATATTCAGGTGCAACACCCTTTTAACATCTGCCAGCCAACATTAGGAGCAATCTGGAAATCCCCAAATATTCAAAATTAAAGTAAAAAATGTTTTATTAGCCAGTCCACCAATAATTTACCTGGATATGTGAATTTACCTACCTGTCCCACCTCAGATACACAACGCACAAACACTTTCTAACAGAAACCATATTTAGCCATGCAACATATTCTCCAGGAGCAGACAGGAATGGCAGATGGTTTACTCCACAGAGGGAAGCTGGCAGCAGCTTTGGAATGCCTTTTGAAGTGGTGATTCCACCTTAATAATAGCCTATGTGCAGGTACGGTTGGTTCTCCACGGAACAGAAACTACTGTACTGGTCCCAACATGGCATTGACAGCATAAAGGGCAGCAGCCCTGTAAAGTTAATTGTTTTGGTATCATTTTAGAAGTGTCAACTACATTTCATTTTTGATTATTTTATTTTTGTGATTTAGGAGCAGAAAACTATAGTGGTAAGTATACTTCCCACTGTCTTTAGTAAGCTGTTATGAGTTACTACTACATGTGAAAAAAAGGAATTTTCTGTTTTTATTTGACTATCTATTTTACAATCCTAGAAACTTCATTCAACACTACGTAAAGAAACGAGCTGAGACAAGTCACAATAGCATATATTGCAGAATGAAACAATGTGTTCTGTTGTAACAAGTGACAAAAGCACTGATGTCATGACAAACAGACACCAGTTGTTTAGCATATTATCACAAAAGGTCAACCACATCCAGAGGAGGTACAACATTTTCCCAAGAGCATAGTAAAACAACTAAATTAGTGGTAAGTATGGTCAGTTGGTGGTAAGTATCCTTTCTGCTGTCCAAAAAAGAAATTAATTTTGTGGTAAGTATATTCCCCTTGTATCATGGAAAAATTACTTTGGTAGTAAGCATACTTCCCAGTGGCCTTCAGAACAACATTATTTGGTGGCACATATAGTTGCAACTGCTTCTGAAAGGAACAAGTGACATTTAATGACAATAAAAAGCTACATTTCATAAGACAGAAAGTTCAGCTGGTGCAGCAAACTAACATCAGGTGCCAGGTGCATACAGAGCTCGTATGATGTGTTCTCAGGAATACAGTAAAGAAATACAGTTGATGGTAAGTACACTTCCCACATCCTGTGAAATGGTTAAATCAGGAACTTCTCTCACAATATATCGAGCGAGGTGGCACAGTGGTGAGCTCACTGGACTCACATTCAGGGCGACTAACAGTTAAAGTCCATGCATTACTCTCCTGTGGCAACCTGTTCATTTCAGAGTAGCCCTTTCAACCTACAGCCTCAATTATCTGCTGGATGTATTCCAGTCTCTGTTTTCCTCTACAGTTTTTGCTCTCTACAGCTCCATCTAGTCCACCCAGACTTGGGTTTCCTGAGCTTTCTCTAAATCAGTATAGGCAAATGCCGAGACGGTTTCTCTGAAAGGGCACAATAAATAGCCTTCCCATCCTTGAAACAATCAGAGTTTGTGCTCAGACACTAAAGACCTCAATGTTTATGGGACATTAAACACTTATCTTCCTTCATTTCTCCTTTCTCAATATTCTTTTGTCTACCAGAAATCACTAAGTACAACTGACTGTGTAATGTAGGTGAAAGCGAACCTGCACTCTCATTTACCTTAGCAGAGTGCACTGTGTCTCCATTCGTTAATGGGACAGTGTGACTCACGTGGGCCGTACAGTCTGTCGACCTGCTGCAAAGAGTCACTTAAGGCTTTTACTGGTCATGAGAGATATACTTAGCAGTAGCTGTGTTTCTTTACTGCATTTATGGGAATACATTGAACCACTCTGCATGCTCCTGGCATCCAGTGATAGTCCGCTGCACCAGTTTACTTTCTTTTTGTTATGAAACATAGCTTTTAGGGCTGTGAGAAGTATACAGCCCACCAAATAACAGTGTTTTAATGGCTCTTGGAAAATATGCTTTCCATCAAAATAGTTTCTCAAAATGGTTTGGGAAGTACACTTACTGTATTTACCCGAATCTAAGCCGCACTCGAATCTAAGCCGCACCTGAAAAATGAGACTCGAAATCAAGGAAAAAAAATTTTCTGGAATCTAAGCCGCACTTGAAATTTGTGCCTCGAAATTCAAGGGGGAGAAACGTTTTAGACCACATCTCCAAACCGAAACAAAGTTGGTCCATTGTAATATGAGACAATTTAGGTCGAATGAATGATGATACAGCAACAGTAGTTTGGTGCGTGTGGTAAACTTAGCAGTTAAGCTTTACCACGTAGTCATTGCTATGTGTCAGGCTCTCTGTCCGTATTTATACTAGAGAGCCTTTTTCACGTGCTTCGTCTGGTTTGAATTGATTGCTTATTTTTCTTTGATCTGATAAGTGCCGTTCTCTCTGTTATAGGTGTTTCCGTCAGTCTAAGCTCAAACTGCATTATCATACTGTGCCATGCATTGTTTGTCGCATTCTGATTATGCGTGTTTACAGCCTGTCACCGCTCGCGGGATGGCTTGCTTTTGCGCACGCTACCGCCGCTTACAATTAAAAAAAAAAAAAAAAGAGAGGAATCGTCTCATCAGCAAAACAATGGGAAGAGACTGCTATTTGTTGTTACTTACACTGCCGCTTTCTTTGATAATGATCAACAAGAACCATATAATAGACTGCATATGATAGATGTTCCAAACGAAAGTTTAGCGAAAAATTTTCTCCGTTTGAAAATTTTTGCAGACGCCTCTTTAGTGCATTACATTCTGCACAGAAATTAGATCCATCTTAGGTTTAAAAATCTAGTCAGTTGCCATGCTTCATTTCCGACTGTATCACTATTCAGCATAGGAATAATACGAATATAAACATGACATGATATATATATTCTTCCGCGTTTGCTGTTGTCTCTCTCTAGTTTTGTAGTTTATTAGGAAGACAGGATTTAAATGAGATAGCAGGAAACACGTAGGAATACATGGCAAATGTTTACATTCGAATTATTCTTATGGTGAAGAGAATACTGCATGTGATTCACAATTCATAAAAGTTGCTATTAACAACCATCTCTTGTCACAGGTGGGACAAAAATTCAGAACGTAGACTTGGCCATACTGACAAACATCCCAAACACTCTTCCAGTTGGATTTTCGTAGTACATTGAAAGGCTGCAACATTCGGAGATGAAGAATACGGAATTTGTATTTACTTCATTGGATAAAGTATGAAAATGCAGTGGTCGAAACTTGGGGCAGAGAAAAAAGCTCGTCTTCCACCCCCCTCCACCCCCGTATTTTTTAAATTTGTTTACTGACGCAGAGGTTTTGGCGCCAGTATTTATCTTTGTGCCTGCAAAGCATGCCTGTGTAGTGCTACAAATATTCGATGGCAGAAGTTAGTTGTGGTGGCACCTACCAACATTTTTCAGAACTTCCGCTTACTTTGCACTTGATTCTAAGCCGCAGGCGGTGTTTTGGATTACAAAAACCGGAAAAAAGTGCAGCTTAGATTCGAGTAAACACGGTATTACACAATTATGTCTTTTGTGAATCTCGGGAAGCATACTTGCCAACCACTTAGTGGTTTTACAAAGCTTTTGGGAATATATATTACCATCTGTAGATGTACCTGGTATCTTGTGATAGTACACTGTACCAGATGCATAAAAATTGCTACAACAAATAGTTTTTGTTTGTTGTCTGATCACTACTATCGTCACCTGTGTAGTTGGAAAAAAATTGGCTCATTTTCACAGTGGGAAATAGCAGCTCACAAAAGGGCTTTAGGAGAAATACACTACCACTACAGTTTTTGTCCTAAACCACAAAATAAAATTACAAAAATAAATAAATAAACAAACTGATCACATGTCCAATATAACATCAAAAAATTTGACTTTGCAAAGGGATTAAAGCGTTAACGCTTAAAGACTGCCCAAGCATTGTTACTTTACAGTAAGAATGTTTGTCAGCATGGAAGGTTACCACACAATTGGCAAACACTACAGCGACGTCATATGAACATTCCACAGCCTTTGCAGTAACAAAATGTTAAAAATCGGCACTACAGAGATTGCTCAGAGCCAACAACAACTGATGACTGCTAACTTCAAATTATAGCTGACAGGTAGTACCTTGGGAACTTAATGTAACTGCACTGTGACTTTTTTTGCAGCTAATGGGGAGAGCTGTGTTGACTCACACGGTACACAACCATCTCAACCCATTCAGTGGGGTCTCTAGGTGTCCATTATGTACTACAGTACAAACCCCCAGGCAATGTAGTGCACAAAGAATCGTGGTGTACATGGAAACCGATGGATGGAAAGCGACATTCTTTTTAAGGAGCACTAGTGAGAAAATTTAGAGAAATGGCTGTTGATGCTGACTGCAGAACAATCTACTGCGACTAATGTACATTCCATGTAAGGGCCATGAAGACAAGTTTAGCGAGATTAGGGCTCATTCAGAGGCATATAGACAAGTCATTTTGCCCTCACTCTGTTTGTGGTACAACAGGAAAGGAGATTACTAGTGGTGATACAGGGTGTCCTCCAGCGGAACTTGGATCAGTGGTATTGTATTCCTTTCACAATAAGTGAAGCATTTCTTTGATACCTGATGATCCTTGTAGAAGGGTGCGGAAATGACCAGGTACCAATGCATGTCTCAAGTGTGAAGACCCACAGATTCAGCACATAGTTGAGTCAGCCTGGTTTTGGTCTGGTGTCACCTATGGATAGCAAATGCCTCTAATAACTAGTAAGTATAATTTGAGAGCTGTGCAGCATCAGAACTGAATCCTCCAGCCTACTGTCTAGCCAACATAATGTCAAAATTTCAGCAATGGGTCTCTCGACAAATAGTGCACTATGGCATAGGTCCTGTTCTTAGCATGCATTTATTGTAATTTCCTGCTTAATACAAAGTCCTAAGCAATTGGAAAAAAGCACGGTAATTCCTGTATATAAGAAGAGTAAAAAAATGGACCCACAACATTACAAACCAATATCCTTAACATTGGTTTGCTGCAGAATTCTTGAATGTATTTTCACTTTGATTTCCACGAGACAGAAAAGCTTCTGTTCACAAATCAGCACAGATTTAGAAATCATCGTTCGTGTGAAACTTGACTTGCCTCTTTCTCACAAGATATCCTGCAAATCACGGATGAAGGGAACAGGCATATTCCACATTGTTATTTCCAGAAAGTGTTCACCACAGTGCGCCACTGCAGACTGTTGATGAAGGTCTGAAATTACAGATTAGGTTTCAAGATATGTGAATGGCTCGAGATGGCTTCTTGTGTAGTAGAAGCCAGAATGTTGTCCTTGATGGTGAGTGTTCATCAGAGGCAGGGGTATTGGGGTTATTCTCAGGAGTGCCCCGGGGAAGTATGATAGGACCACTCTCATTCTCTATACAGGGTGTTACAAAAAGGTACGGCCAAACTTTCAGGAAACATTCCTCACACACAAATAAAGAAAATACGTTATGTGGACATGTGTCCGGAAATGCTTAATTTCCATGTTAGAGCTCATTTTAGTTTCGTCAGTATGTACTGTACTTCCTCGATTCACCGCCAGTTGGCCCAATTGAAGGAAGGTAATGTTTACTTCGGTGCTTGTGTTGACATGCGACTCATTGGACACCTGCAATGGACGAGGCAATTCTTCGTGCACTTGACGATAACCCTGATGTCAGCATCAGAGAAGTTGCTGCTGTACAAGGTAACGTAGACTACGTCACTGTATGGAGAGTGCTACGGGAGAACTAGTTGTTTCCGTACCATGTACAGCGTGTGCAGGCACTATCAGCAGCTGATTGGCCTCCACGGGTACACTTCTGCGAATGGTTCTCCAACATTGTGTCAATCCTCATTACAGTGCAAATGTTCTCTTTACAGATGAGGCTTCATTCCAACGTGATCAAATTGTAAATTTTCACAGTCAACATGAATGGGCTGACGAGAATCCGCACGCAATTGTTATCGACACATATTTTCTGTGAACGTTTGGGCAGGCATTGTTGGTGATGTGTTGATTGGTCCCCATGTTCTTCCACCTACGCTCTATGGAGCTTGTTATCATGATTTCATACCTGTGCAGCTGGAACATGTGCCTTTACAAGTACAACACAACATGTGGTTCATGCACGATGGAGCTCCTGCACATTTCAGTCATAGTGTTCGTATGCTTCTCAACAACAGATTTGGTGACCGATGGATTGGTAGAGGCATACCAATTCCATGGCCTCCACACTCTCTCGACCTCAACCCTCTTGACTTTCATTTATGGGGGCATTTGAATGCTCTTGTCTACACAACCCCGGTACCAAATGTAGAGACTCTTCGTGCTCATATTGTGGACGGCTGTGATACAATACGCCATTCTCCAGGGCTGCATCAGCGCATCAGGGATTCCATGCGATGGAGGGTGGATGCATGTATCCTCGCTAACGGAGGACATTTTGAACATTTCCTGTAACAAAGTGTTTGAAGTCATGCTGGTACATTCTGTTGCTGTGTGTTTCCATTCCATGATTAATGTGATTTGAAGAAAAGTAATAAAATACACTCTAACATGGAAAGTAAGCGTTTTCGGACACATCCACATAACATATTTTCTTTCTTTGCGTGTGAGGAATGTTTCCTGAAAGTTTGGCCGTACCTTTTTGTAACATCCTGTATAGACTGGTGGTCCAAGACATTATGACCTGCTTAATAGCTTGTTTGTCCATCTTTGGGACAAAATACATCACTGATTTTGCGTATGAGGGATCAGACGGCTTGTTGTTAGGTTTGAGGAGGTATGAAACATTAGATGTCTACACACAGGTCTTGTAATTCACGTAAATAACATTTCACTGATTTGCATACGTGGTAATGATGCTCAATAGCGATCCAGATGGGTTCTTTAGGTTTACATCAGGCAAATTTGGCCACCAAGACATCAATGTGATGTCACTATAATGCTTTTCAAACCTCTGTAGCATGATTCTGGCTCTGAGACACAGACATTTACACTGCTGAAAGATGACATCGCTGTCGGGGAAGACATCAAGCATGAAGGGACATAGGTGATTCACAGCTGTTGGCATGTCTTCGATTACTACATGCAAGTGCAGGAGAATGTCTCTCAAGCATAATGCTGCTCCCACCAGCCGGCATCCGTGGTGTGCTGCACATTTGGAGCCGCCATTCTCCTCAATGATGGTTTTTGTGGAGACACCTATCAACCTGGTGTAGCAAAGAGCCAACATTTCCATTGATTGATGGTTTAATCCGAATGGTCCTGTGCCCACTGCAATCACAACTGATGATGTTGTTGGGTAGACATGTGAACATGTAGGAGTGGTCTGCTGTGGAGCTCCGTGTTCCAGAATTTACAATGAACAGTGTGCTATGGAACACTTGTGCGTGCACCAGCATTGTGCTCTTTCAGCAGAGTTGCTACAAATCACCGTCTATCCTACATTGCAGACAGACATGCCCTCAAACCCCAAGTACTGTGAAGCGTCATGGATGTCTAACCATTTAGCACCTAGTGATAGATAGCACATGAACATTTGACCAGCATTACTGCTTTTGAGATGTGTGTCACAGGCTCAGCATAATAATAATCTGCCATTTATCATAATCACTTATCTCAACTGATTTCCCCATTTGCAGCCCATATCTTCCCTAAAGTGAGCCCCCATCTGTGTCTGCTCTATTTACATATTTTTGTTACCGCATCACATGCCCACAATGCCACCAGGCAGCATCCAACTCGCAGTGGGCAGTGGTCATAATGTTTTGGCTAATAAGTGTACATTAAGGATCTGACAGCCAACGTGGCCAGCACTATGAGGCTGTTTGCTGATGACGCTATTGTGTATGAGCAAATGTCGCCATTGAGTGACTATAGGAGGATATAAGATGACTTAGACAAAATTTGTGATTGGTGAGATGAATGGAAGCTTACTGCAAATATAAAAAAATGTAGCTTAATGCAGATGAGAAGGAAAAAAAATCCCATGATGTTTGAATACAGCATCAGTAGTATGCTGCTTGACAGTCATGTCAATTAAATACCTAGGCATAATGTTGCAAAGCAGTAAGACATGAAACAAGCAAATTTGGTTGTAGGGAAGGCAAATGGCCAAACTGGTTTATTGCAAGAATTTTAGGAAAGTGTAGCTTATCTGTAAAGGACACAACACTAGTGTGACCCATTCTTTAGCATTGCTTGAGTGTTTGGGATCTGCATGACATTGGATTAAAGGAAGACTTTGAACCAATTCAGAGATTTATCACCAGTAAGTTTGACCAGCACATAAGTATTATAGAGATGCTTCATGAACTCAAATAGTAACCCCTGGAGGGAAGATGATATTCTTTTCACAAAACACTATTAAACTATTTAGATACCTCGTACTTGAAGCTGACTGCAGGACGATCCTACAGCCACCAATTTACAATTCATTTAGAGGCCACAAAGACAAGAGAAATTAGGGCTTGTACAGAGGCATATAGACTGTCATTTTTCCTAGCACTATTTGTCAGTGGAACAGGACAAGAAATTACTAAGGTGGCTTGTGGGGTATGTACGTAATTTTAATCAGCACGATAGATACATTTTTGTACATGTTTACTTTCAAGGAACTTTGTTGTGCTGTTCTTTTTTAATAAAAACAAATACAAAGCTCGTGTGGGGTATGTACATAATTTTAATCAGCATGATAGATACATTTTTGTACATGTTTACTTTCAAGGAACTTTGTTGTGCTGTTCTTTTTTAATAAAAACAAATACGAAGCTCGTGCTTATTCACTCCATTCCTGGCTGATGAAAGTGTCTATTGTAATTATCATCTTTCTCATGTTCCCAGTACCTCGGAAACTCTCTGTCAATTGTATTTCTTTTTATTTGGCATTTATGGTGTAGACATCTTGGAATTCACGAGCATCTATTCTGTTATCAGAAACATTACATTCTCTTCAGACCATTATGCTGCTCAAAGATCTTGAGTTGAAGACAAAAGTTCACTGATGAAACACCAGAATTTAGCTCTTTCTCTCCTGCTCTCACCAATGCAGAGATAATGGAGACTTCGTTTGACAGTTCATCGAAAGACTGATAATGGGCAGAACACGAGTGAACACCTGTGAATGCTAACCAAATGCAACAGAATGGTGTCTGCTTGTGCTCAGCTACTGTTCAGAGCCACAGAGAATTCTTGTTCATCTGTGTCCGCTCCAGTGAAAAATGAGTTTCAGACCTGCAGTCCAGTCTTTTAAGTTTAGCAGGCAGATGGATCAGTCATATTTTGGGCCAGTATGGTATACAGATGTCTGACACATCTCATTTCGAATGAGGCTATTTGAGGGCTGTGCAATGTGATGATAGGATCCTCGAACCTACTGTCCTGTCATATAGTCGACGTTTGGATGATCATTGGTTGTGTTACAAGATGACAATGCACAAGTACACCATGGGATATGAATGATGGAGGAAATCAAAGTCAAAATGAGGGCAGCTCAGTCTGTATTATTGTAAAATATTAGGAGAGAGAGAGTCACGGACATGATATGCAAGTTGAGATGGTAATCACAATAAGAAATACTTTTTTGCTGTGGCAAGATCTTTTCACAAAATTCCAGTCTCCAACTTCATCCTCCAAATGCAAAAACATTTTCATTTTCATAGCACTCACCTTCATAGGGAAATATGATCGTTATAATAAAACACAACAAATCAGAGATCACACAGCAATTAAAGTGTTCCTTTTCCCCACACATTGTTCAAGAGTGGAACGGTAGAGAAAAAGTATGAAAGTGGTTTGATAAATCCTCTGTCAGGCACTGAGCTGTGAAATGCAGAGTAGTCATATAGATGCAGACATTTCATATCCCATAAGCACGGTGGTTGTGGTGGTCTAGTGGGTAGCGCACTAGACTCCAATCAGGGGGTCCTGGGCTCAATTCCCAATAAAACATAAAAGGTGGGGATTTTTCCTTGTTCCAGTGACTGCAGGGTGGCCCCAGGTGACGCCAACCTGTTATCAGATGACTCCTGGGGATATTTCCCAGGGTAAAAGGAAGCTGGGGTGATAGGCCATAACCCTCTCCCTCCTAGTGCCACGGTGAACAAAGGCTGCACCCTACCTGCTGTCAGGACAACAGCCCAGTCACTGCCTGCCATCATAGACCTTACTTTAACTTCTATGTTGTATGCATCTGAACAATTACTTTAACACAGAACAAATACGGAAATGAACAAGACCAGAATAATTAACATATTCTGTTGGATTTTCTGTTGTGGTTATATCATAAATTAAACAACAACAGAAAGACATCTTCAATCAATTTTCTAAAATTCATGACATAAAAGTATTGTATAAATCATTAAAATTCTACTGTACTCTATCGAAATTGTAATACTCCTCGGTAGATGCCAACGTTAGCATGCAGCTAGAGCCAGTGTGGACATAGTTTTTAGGCTGTTGTCCACATCCGACTAGATGGTATGCACACCCCACATCAGTTACATGATCCTCAAACATTTTGAAAACATTCTCACACTTTCACACACGATAATATTAGATACATACAGATACAGGGTACATAACTTTCATCCTGGTGTGGGTTGGAAGGGGGGGGGGGGGGAGGTGGCACGGAAAGGGCATCTGGCCACAATTTACCACTAATACTGCCAAATCCACATTAACATGCTGAGACTGTGATAGCAGGGGATAAAGACTAAGAAAAAGAAAAAGTAAAATGTATCAAAGTTGTGAGGTAAAAGTCTGTGCCCACTGCCAGAAGAAAATTCACTCCAGATTTAATGTTGTAACAGTGCATATGGAGTACATGAAATGATCACATTTACAGATCAATACTGCAAATGCTTCTCAGCTAGCATGTATCGACCCGTGCTAAAACTCACAGATTAGTATGTGGTGTAGCCCTCACTGGTGACAATGCAGGCACTGACTGTGGCATGCAGTCGATAGTACAGATGGCAAATACTGTCCTGAGATAAATTATGTCACACATGCTCAATCTGTTCACATAGTTATGTAAGAGTTGTTGGTTGACAAGTTGCACGAGTCACTTCTCATCCCATGTCCCCACATGTGCTCGGTTGGAGACAAACTCGTAGAACATGCTGGCCCAGGAAGTCTCTGCTCATCTTTCGGAGAACACTGAGTTTCGTGGGCAGCGTGTGGGTCAGCACTGTACTGTTGGAACAGTACATTACCTTCCAGTTGCAAGAATGCAAAAATAACGGGTGTAACATCATTCTGCATGTACCAAGTGCAGAAACACAACAGACGAATGAGAGTTGTAGTTTATCGCACCCCAGACCATAAGGCCTGGGGTGGGGCCACTGTATCTTGGACGAATGCACTCTACAAGAGAGTGCTCACCAGATTTATGTCATTTGCTGATACGACCATCACTTGTGTGGGAGCAGAATCTGCTTTCATCACTTACGACCATGGTGTGCCATGCCATCCTCAAAGAGATCCTCTGATGGCACCACTCGAGCCATGCATGTCAGTGCTGAGGCACGATTGGAAGACGGGATAGATGTGTGCACGTCCGTAACGCAACTGGCAATAACTGCTTCGCAACAGTTTGTGTTGGCACATCTGGGGCTCACAAGACCTTTTATCTGTGCTGTGGTAGCCGTACGAACTGCAACTGCTGCCCTTTCAGTACAACAATCCTAGTGAGCATCTGTGCTGTGTGGATGTCCAGAACCTCGACTACGTGTGTGAGAATGTTCACGTGACTACTGATACTAGCAATGTTGCATAACTGACGCAGCACATCCAACTTGTGTGGCAATTCCCCCGAAAGGACCATCCTGCCACTCGGAAGCCCACAATTTGACCCCTTTTTAAACTCACTCGTTGGCTATAAGAATCACAAGTGTGCCTTCCTGGCATGGTTGCCTGCTTGCTTCACATGTCTGCATCACACTGGCTGTGAGCATTTCCTATTAAAGGGTAGACACATATAGCACTCTGATAGCTATGCCATTACACTATCTGTTGGCGGATGACACTGAAACCATTGCCAGTACATCTACTATTCCCAGGTGACATGTGTTGTCATCAGAACAAAATTGACATTGTATTGCCAGGTGTACAATATAAGCTGTATCAGCAGAAACATGTGACTAAAAATATGCTAGCCTTACATTATTCTTTCACATTATCATTATCTTTGATGTTAATATGACAAGAAACATGAAAAATGCAATATCGAAAGTGAAGTTCATGGGAGAGATCTATGAACCGTTCAAGGTAAAGACAGGAGTGAGGCATGAGGAGAAAATAATCAGGACATGGGACAAAAGAGACAGATGGGTGAAGACTGAACCGTCGCCCTCCAAGTGCCGTGCCAAACAAAGACTGCACTCTACGTGTAGTCAGATCATGTCACACACCACACCATGGCTTGCGGAATATATATGCACATGTAGATAAAATGTCTGGCCTTTGCTGATGATATAGCCATCATAACAAATAACAGAAAAGAAGACAAAAAAGCTCTACAAACTATTTATCAAATCTCAGTCAAAACGGGACTACAAATCTTACATGAAAAAAACTTGTACATTGACACAATGTGAAGAGACAGACACCCACTAGTAACAAAGTATGGAACGATATCACATGAAGAAAGTTTCCAGTGCCTGGAAGAGATTACACAGAAAATAAGACTGAACTCAACATCCAATGAAAAAAGAATCACAAAACTACATAAGGTATTCAGACTTATATGGAACAATTATAACAAAAGAAGTTTTTCCATCAATGCCAAATTAAGACACTGTAGTACAGTAGTTACCACAGGCCTTGTACACCTCAGAACAACAGCCATGAAGGGAAGAACAAAAATCAAAGAGATGGAAAAACAGAAGGAAAGATCTACAGGCCAGTTCAGAGAGAGGGGATCTGGATAAACATATTGACAAAAGAACTGTACAAATACAAACAGAGGATTAAAAACAACACCAGGTAAAGAAGGACAAAGTTCTAGAGACACATACAAATTATGCACAAAAACAGACTTACCAAGAATATTTTTAATATAGTTATGACTAATAAAGTGAAAACCAACTGGGTATAGGAAACCGTGGAGGACCTCAAGAAACTAAACATCTCGGCAGAAGACATCACAGACGGGAAAAAATACAGAGTAAAAAACTGGAAAACAGAAATTTCAGCAGATATTGAAAGAAGGAAATGGGGAAGAACGGTACAGAAGAGAGGAAGAAGAATCACAATGAATATATGAGAAGTTTTTGAAAGACAAATGAAAGAGACAGAAAAAAACCTTGAAAATTGATGGTGCTTTACTGCTCTCCTAAAGGGGGTATTAATTAACAATAATTCAATATAATAATAATAATATTTGTTGTACTTTAGAAAACATCAAACAACAAGTACAAAAAATACTGGAACAAAATAATGTGCAATCAGAAGAAGAAGAAAATACAGTAATGGACTCAAACATCCCAGAGCAAACAAACAAAGAACAACACGCATCAATTAAACAATCAGAGGAAAACGAAATCTTAAGACAGCCACCAGAACAAGCACAAATAGAACATGAAGTGACACACATGTTAGATATAGAAGAAAAATTTCAGCTGACATATATAGAATACAAAGACACAAATACAGACATTAGACCATTCTTGCAAAGACCGCCAAATAACCCCCAAGTCGAAACAACGTTAAAAACTATCAACACAATCATACACAACAAAATAAATGAAAACACAACTATGGAAGAGTTACAACTACTGGTTTATACAGGAGCACTCACTACACTAAATATACACACTAGGCAGAGATCAGAACCAACCAACACACACAAGAAACCCACAAAACCAGCATGGCAACACAGGCTACAGATCAAAATAGAAAAACTGAGAAAAGACATCGGACAGCTAACACAATTTATAAGAAATGAAATCTCGGAAAGAAAACGAAAAAGGTTGGGTAAAATCTCACAACAAGAAGCGACAGAGCAATTAGACGAAAAGAAGCAGAAATTACAAGCATTAGCCAAACGACTCAGAAGATACAAAAAAAGTGAAAATAGAAGGAAACAAAACCAAACATTCAACACAAACCAAAAGAAATTTTACCAGACAATAGATAACAAACACATTAAAATAGACAATCCACCAAACATAACAGACATGGAACACTTCTGGAGCAACATATGGTCAAACCCGGTACAACATAACAGGCATGCACGGTGGATACAAGCAGAAACAGACACATACAAGATGATACCACAAATGCCTGAAGTGATAATTTTGTAACATGAAGTCACCCAAGCAATTAATTCTACTCACAATTGGAAAGCCCCTGGAAAAGATAAAATAGCAAATTTCTGGCTAAAGAAATTCACCTCAACACATTCACATCTAACTAAATTATTTAACAGTTACATTGCAGACCCATACACATTCCCTGATACACTTACACGTGGAATAACTTGTCTGAAACCTAAAGATCAAGCAAACACAGCAAAATATCGCCCCATAACATGCCTACCAACAATATACAAAATATTAACTTCAGTCATTACACAGAAATTAATGACACATACAACACAGAACAAAATTATAAATGAAGAACAAAAAGGCTGTTGCAAAGGAGCACGAGGATGTAAAGAGCAACTGATAATAGATGCAGAGGTGACATATCAAGCTAAAACCAAACAAAGGTCGCTACACTACGCATACATTGATTACCAAAAAGCTTTTGATAGTGTACCCCACTCATGGTTACTACAAATATTGGAAATATACAAAGTAGATCCTAAATTGATACAGTTCCTGAACATAGTAATGGAAAATTGGAAAACCACACTTAATATCCAAACAAATTCAAATAATATCACATCACAGCCAATATAGATTAAGCGTGGAATATACCAAGGAGACTCATTAAGTCCTTTCTGGTTCTGCCTTGCCCTGAACCCACTATCCAACATCCTAAATAATACAAATTGTGGATACAATATTACTGGAACATACCCACACAAAATCACACATTTGCTATACATGGATGATCTAAAACTACTGGCAGCAACAAATCAAGAACTCAACCAATTACTAAAGATTACAGAAGTATTCAGCAATGATATAAATATGGCTTTTGGAACAGACAAATGTAAGAAAAATTGCATAGTCAAGGGAAAACACACTAAACAAGAAGATTACATACTGCATAACCACAGCGACTGCATAGAAGCGATGGAAAAAACAGATGCCTATAAATATCTAGGATACAGACAAAAAATAGGAATAGATAATACAAATATTAAAGAAGAACTAAAAGAAAAATATAGACAAAGACTAACAAAAATACTGAAAACAGAATTGACAGCAAGAAACAAGACAAAAGATATAAATACTTATGCTATACCAATATTGACCTACTCATTTGGAGTAGTGAAATGGAGTAACACAGACCTAGAAGCGCTCAATACACTTACACGATCACAATGCCACAAATATAGAATACATCACATACATTCAGCAACAGAAAGATTCACATTAAGCAGAAAGGAAGGAGGAAGGGGATTTATCGACATAAAAAACCTGCATTATGGACAGGTAGACAATTTAAGAAAATTCTTTATAGAACGAGCAGAAACTAGCAAAATACACAAAGCAATCACTCATATAAATACATCGGCTACACCATTGCAATTTCATAACCACTTCTACAACCCCTTAGATCGCATAACATCAACAGACACGAAGAAAATAAATTGGAAAAAGAAAACACTACATGGCAAGCACCCGTATCATTTAACACAGCCACACATCGATCAAGACGCATCCAACACATGGCTAAGAAAAGGCAATATATACAGTGTGATGGAAGGATTCGAGATTGCAATACAGGATCAAACAAAAAACACCAGATATTACAGCAAGCATATTATTAAAGATCCCAATACCACAACAGATAAATGCAGACTTTGCAAGCAACAAATAGAAACAGTAGATCACATCTCAAGCGGATGTACAATACTAGCAAATACAGAATACCCCAGAAGACATGACATTGTAGCAAAAATAATACATCAACAGCTTGCCTTACAACATAAAGTTATAAAACAACACAGTCCCACATACAAGTATGCACCACAAAATGTACTGGAGAATGATGAATACAAATTATACTGGAACAGAACCATTATAACAGATAAAACAACACCACATAACAAACCTGACATCATACTCACCAATAAAAAGAAGAAATTAACACAACTAATCGAAATATCCATATCCAATACAACAAATATACAAAAGAAAACAGGAGAAAAATTGAAAAATACATCCAACTGGCTGAGGAAGTCAAGGATATGTGGCATCAGGATAAAGTTGACATTATACCAATTATACTATCAACTACAGGAGTCATACCACACAATATCCACCAGTACATCAATGCAATACAGCTACATCCAAACATATATATACAACTACAGAAATCAGTAATTATTGATACATGTTCAATTACCCGAAAGTTCCTAAATGCAATATAACACATACCATACAGTTGAAAGGAAGTGACGCTTTATCAAGGTCCACGTCACTTTCCATTTTTAACCGCACTTAACGTCTGAGGAAGTAAAGAATAACAATAATAATATGACACTGTCTCTGTCTCAAGAAATTGATGTTCGAAGATCAGCTGAAGTTATCTCCCATGTCTTACTCTGCCTCTGTCCATGTGAATAACAGTAAAATTTAGGCTTATTTGGGAAAACAGCATCAAAGAAATTGTTTATTACAAATGGAACAACAGTATTATAGATTGCACATGACAAAGATTTATTGTCACAAATTGATGTTATCACCACTCTTGATAAATCCTGTTAATACAGTCCAATAAAAAATAACAACACCCGATAAATCTCTGTACACACGCCACATTACCACAAGTGAAAACTACATGGAGTGGAAACAGAGGGAGATACTACGACGCAAAATTGTTTCCATCTTATGACCTTCTTGTTGTTGCTGTGGTAGTCTGAAGATTGGTTTGCTGCAGCTCTCAATACTAATCTATCCTGTGCAAGCCTCATCACCTCCACCTCTACATATCTATTACAACACCCACCCATTTAAACCTGCTAGTTGTCGTGAAGTCTTGATCTATTTCTACAGTTTTTATACCCCTTCCCTTCCAACACACACACACACACACACACACACACACAGGCCACCAAGGAAGAGCCTACAGCTTTGATTCAACCTCCCCCCAGTCATACCCTCATACCTCCCTAACTATGCTTTGTTCATTACTCCATCTTCCACAATCACTACGAATTCCTCCATCCTCCACGAGATATATACATCCTAAGCACCAATCCTGTAAAACTGTTGTCAACCTTTCTGCCACAACTCTTAGCCCTGCAGAAGTCTTGGTACTTTCTAAAGGCCTCACCTTTAGCCCAAAACCTAAATTCAAGTGTGCTGGACTTGTAAAGGACCTTCTTTCCTTACCTAATCTCTGCAGCTGAAATTTCTTCAATGTGCATTAGAGAGGTATGAGGGTATGACTGGAAGAGGGGTGGGGGGTTGAATCAAAGCTGTAGGCTCTTCCTTGGTGGCTAGTGTGTGTGTGTTGGAAGGGAAGGGGTATAAAAACTGTTGAAATAGATCAAGACTATGCTCCAGACTGAATGCGGAAAGGCATAATCAGTCTTAAATGATGATGATGATGCATCCCACTAATAACAGCCAACAAAAACCTCACATAGAACCTTGCTTAAAACAGTTCCAGCCTCCCTCCCACCCTGAACCTCCCATTCCAGCCAGTCATCTCTTGGTTATCTTTCAGGAATTCATCACTTCTAACCCGGCCTTACTTTCCTTTCCTAAATTCTCCCTAGTGAGACCAACATCACTCCTATGTAACACACACCTACCCATATCCTGAAAATCAATCCATGCCTTATCATCTTCCCTACAGATAAAAGCTTCATCACAGTGTTCATGAATCATAGTGACTATGTGGCTGAGAGTCTTCACCAACTTTCTAACACCTCTGCATACAAACCTTACAACCATGATCACATCCTTGAATTCCAACAAGACTCCAGCAGCTCTCCAAGACCTTAAGTCCATCCCATAACCTGACTCCTGGATCTATCTCCCTCCTCACACCACTCCTTCCTTTTTACCTATTCGCCAAACTACACAAACCCAACTACACAGGTCTCTCCACTTGTCCAACTGTGGCTGGGTACAATCCTCCCACTGAACATCACATGCAAACCATTGTCTGTAACCTCCCATCCTACAGTGAAGACAATGCTCACTTCCTTCACCGCCTTTCTGCATTTCCTGTTTTGCTACCACATGACTCCTTGCTGGTTACTATGGATGCAACATCATTTTACAACATCCCCCATGCCCGTGGCCTCACTTTCCAAACATCCTCCTGATACCAAACCCACCACCTCTTTCCTAATCCCCCTACCCAATCACATCCTGACCCACAATTATTTCACTTTTGAAGACCAAGTCACAGGGTGAAATGCCTAAAGCTCGCACCACAAGTATGAAGTGCTATTGATTTGCGGCTTTGACAGAATAGATTGGTTGTCAGGGACTCATTATTGTTACCCAATCAACAGATTGTAAAAATCCTTTCTTGTGCAGATGTACACTTTTTAAATGAAACTGTGCTTACTGACATTAACAAACTAAAAATATGGTAAATCAGAATGTCAGTGGGGTTTGTTGCAGGATTCTAGTACAAGTTGTCAATGAGATACAGTATTTTTAAAAGTTTCCACACCAATACTAGTTTGTGCCACTCAATCTGGGTAGTTGCTAGGTATGATGTTATCAACCTCTTCAACCAGTTATGTGGAAGTCATAGCCTAACTCTTAGCAACATAACAGATGAAACAAGTAGTTGATCCACATGTTACCTCTTGCACAATCGCATGTGGAAATGGCATTAATCGGGCAAGTGTCCTATGCATTCTCCATTGATATAGGTTTATCCCTTTCTATAAAGAGCTGCATGGAATTGATCAAGAGAATTGTGTTAACTTCCATACATGGGCATTAAGACAGGATACTCCAGATGTATCATGTATCTTGTTTAGTGGTGAAGGAAATTTTAACAATCGTGGCCTGGTAAAGTGCTGAAATAAGCACAATTGGTCTGTTAAAAATTCTCTTTGGCTGTGGCAGGTGGAATGTCAGCATCCTTGGAGTGTAAACGTGTGGTGTGGGGCAGTGAACCATCAGCTCATAGGCCCGTTTTTCTTAGAAAGAACACTGGATGCGCACAAGTATCACAGCCTCCTAACAAATCATCTTCCACGGATGCTAGAAGAGATTCGTCTGCAGACTAGGAGCAACTTGTGGTACCAATACGATGGCTGTACAACCCACAGTGCACGAAGTACAACATGGCTTCACAAACTGTTTACAAATCATTAGATTGAATGTAGAGGACCTGTATCTCGGTTGATCCATTCGCCAAATTTCATGCCTGCAGACTTTTTTTCTATGGGGAAAGCTGAAAGACTGTCTACAAGGGCATACCAACTACATCTGATGATATGCAATGATGTATTACTGCAGCCTGTCGGATTGTCCCTGCTGAAATACTGGTTTGTGTGCAGCAGTCTTTCCATACCAGAATGGGAGCATTTACTGGTGCTGCCAGTGCTCATTTTGAACACAGCCTGTGATGGTCAATTGTCTCATTACTGGTCACAATCCACATAACTAGTGTATGGACTTGGACTGTTCTTTGGTGTGTGCTACCGCAGTACATTGTTGTACCACACATTACGGTTTTTCCCCATTCAATGCTCATGTGGAGTGTGGGAAGAATGACTCTTTAAATGGTTCTGTGCATGCTGTAATTAATCTTGCCTTCATTGTCCCTATAGGAGTGATACATATGTGGTTATTGTATAATCCCTAAATACCTCAATTAATACAGGTTCCTGAAATTTCATAAGTTAGGTTTTGTCGTATATTTGGCATCTATCTTCACTTGTCTGGCATTTCCAATTTTTAGTAGCTTCTTGATGCTCTCCCATGCATCAAATAAATCTATGATCAATCATGCTACACTATTTTGTATACATTCAATGTCTGCCATTAGCCTTATTTGTTATGGGTCATACTTAAGCAATATTCTAGAATGGGCCACACAAGTATTTTGTAAGCAATGTCCTCTATAGACTGATTGCATTTTCCAGTATCTTACCAATGAATTGAAGTCTGCATTCTGCTTTGCCTACAAGTGAGTCTATGTCACCATTTCATTTCATCCTGATATTTGAATGAGTTGACCAATTAAAACTGTGATTATTTGATAATGTAGTCATACAATACTGTCTTTTATTTGTTTTGTGATGTGCTCCAATTTACATATCTTTGGATGTTATGATCTGACTCAAATTTGTGCAGATATTTTTCGGGTAATAATTCATTATAGACAACTCTATCATCCAGGAAAAGTATGAGGTTCCTTATAATATCGTCTTCCAGAACATTAAGGTACAACATTAATGTAATGGTATAAATTACTATAACTGTATAAATAAGTTTATAAGTGTGTAAAATACATTGAACTATTTGTTACAACAAAATATTGTACCGGTATACTCAGCAAGATGTTAAATCAGCAGATAGCTACATTTTATGTTCAACATTTTGTGTACAGCATATATGCTGGAAAGGATTTATACCCAAATTAAATAAATCTGAAGAAATGGTAGTGTGTCTCTGGAAAAAACAATCCATAAAAACTCATACAGTCCAATTTGCAATTATGTCACTGTTACTGAAATATAATACAAAGTAACTGAATTCGATGAACATTCTCAGAGTGCAATATGCCTCAGAGTGAAATGCACAGTAATGTCAACATTATTTTTCAAGGCTATGTTTGTGAAAATGGATGAAAGCAAACCACACATTTTGTTCTCAATCTGCGGAAGCATTATGCACTGTGAAACACTGTACTGCTGTTATACATAAAAGCTGTCTCATTGCCAACATCTTTCCCCTGCTGGCTGTTCTACACTTCTCATCACTGATTCAACACATTGTAAGATATTTTATGCTGTATGACACCACAGTCCAATCTGGTTAGGATAGCATAAAAATAATATATGAATTTCAGTATTGAAACTGGAACAGCAGAACAGCTCTCATCACACTGGATATCAAATCGAGGTTGGATTACAGCCATGGGTACATCATTTCATGCTACTCAACTGTATGTCATATGTCAGAGTTCATCAACTGTAGTGGCTGGCGACTGGTGGCATACCCATCTCTTGGCATCCTGTGAACAGACGTTCTCCACAGGTGACAGATTTGAAGGAAATGCTGGATACGGCAACAGTGGAACACTCTCTCTATCGAGGTAGCTCAGGTGATGTGTAGTCTTGCATTATCTTGTTAAAAGATAACATCACGGAGCCCCTGAAAATAGGGCACAGCGATAGGCCTTAACAAAACACAAATGCAATGGCTGCTGTCCAAATTACTGGCTATGTGAACCAGAGGTTGTGACATGAATCCAGTTGCACCCCATACCATCACATCACGTGCTGGACTCACATGAGAATGACAGATACAATCTGGCCAGGTCTGTTGGCATCAGAGCCTCCACACACATGTACATCAATTGTGACGATGTTGCAGAACCGAGACTCATCCGATACGATGACACAGTGCCATTCCTGTGCCTGGCATTGTTGTCAGTTGCACCGCTGTCAGTTCACCTCTCTCTAGAGCTGCATTAAGGGCTTGACAGTCTGTGCTGCTCCAGATGCCATCACATTGTCTATGTGGATACTTGTCTCACTGTATACAAGCCCACTTCCTGACTAAATGTACACAACTTCACTGCAGGATCCCGTACGCATGAGCGAACACTTGTCTGCCCTCTCAGGTGCTAGTTGGGTGGCACTACTGAGGCCCTGCAAGGCATTTAGCATGGCCCTCCTGAACCTACCAATTCTATGTTCGCACAAAATGAGATTCTGAGCAATGCAAGCAGCAATATAGTGAAACAATAAACCAGAGTCTCAGCAGACCATGAGCCTGCCACTGCCAAATCTGGAATGCTGATAAACATTTCTCCTTCTTCCATTATGCTTAACACAGTCTTCGTGTAAATAACCAACACTGAAATAGAATTTCTGAATGAGAAACCTCCTCCATATGCTTTTCTTGCATACAGAATATGCATGGGAGTGCTGAAAAGTAATGCCTCTGAATTTTTTATTCTGTTCTCAATATCGGTCGAGGTATGACACGTCACACATATTACTTGGTCAGCTTTTCCTCTTCACTGACTCGTGGCACACCCCCCTCCCGCAAACAGATGGAGTCGCAATAGGCAGCCCACTCTGACCAGAGATTGTGAATATGTTTACGGTGCACTTTGAGGAAGAGGCCCTGATGTCATCCAAATGGAAATCCATCTTCTTCTTCTTCTTCTTCTTCTTCTTCTGTTATGTGGATAACACACTTGTCATCTGGCCTCATGGAAGAGACAAACTTCTTGACTTCTTTGTACATCTGAACTCCACACTCCACAAAATCAAATTCACTATGGAGACCAAAGAAGAAGGAAGACTACCATTCCTGGACATCATAGTCAGGAGAATAACGGACAGCACCCTGTGCCACAGCGTGTATCTGACTCTATAAAACACATAAACTCAGTTCTCCCTATGGCACTGTGAATAATTACAATAACAAAAAGTGAGATGAATGTTGCAGCGGATATCTAATTTCCTCTGTGGCTTTGCATTCAAGATCAGTCTTACCTGAGAGTGCAACATTACATCTTTGGTTAATTTAATTATATGTTCATTAGATTTTGGTTATAAGGCACGTTTTGGTGCCTAATGTTTCATCTCCAAATGCTGGAAACAATCCATGGAGGAAGAGGAGTATGTAAGACATTGGTGGACCAGGTTGGAAGAATCTGTGAATTTCAATACTCTGTAGAAGAGCTCAATCATTTGAAAATAACTTTCAGACCTTGTGGCTATTCTAACAGATATACATAAGGCACTACATTCTAAAATATTTGCATCTGTCACTGAAAAACAAGCAACTAGAGGAAAAGTTCTCTTGCCATTTGTAAAAACTGTCGCAGATCATGACCTCCGAGTGCTATGAAGAGAAGGTATTGACGCAGTGCTTAAACCAAACTGAAGACCGCAACAGCAGCCATACTCAAGTAAATTCCTATGCAGTAGTTTCAGTGAATTTGACAATGATGTGGCTGCTTTCATGGTGGCCCAGTCATATTGTGGGGTAGGGAATGCCAGTGACAGGGCTGGAATTGTAGGTGACATGGATTTTTGGCAAAGCCTTGTATCAATACCTCCTTAATTATTGAGCTGAAAAACTGTAAAAAACATTCATACAGTAAAATCACACAAAAAAAATTTCCTATTTCTGCAGGTATTGTGCCTTCTGGTTCTTTTTCATTACAAAAACATATTGATTCAAGTTTATAAAGTCACAACTATGTCACTGTGATTTGTGTAACACACATTCTAGAACATGTTCCAGGAATGTCATGAAACAGACAGCTTTAAATACTTACTCTAGCTCATCTTTCAAGACTTGCATGCCAACAACAACACCATCTATCCAATCTGTTTTTATTTTACTTTCATGTAAAGATTTCTCCACAAAGGATATCATCTGCCATGTAGGCAGTGCAAGAGGAAATTCCACACTAACATTTGGGTAATCAAGTGGATTCTGTGTCTTGTCAGAACCAAGTACAATCAACCCAATTTCATCTTTACCACTGGTAACATATTAAATGGTAAAAATAAGTTTTGTTTATAACAAGTTGTGTACCAATAAAAACATCACACACAGATACTCTTTATAAAATCATTTAATTGGATAGATAAAAAATCTACTCACCAAGCAGTGGCAGAACACACACATAAAAGACTGTTGTGATAGGCATGCGTTTGGAGCCAGTGACTCCTTCTTCTGGCTGAAGGGTTGCAGGGGAAGCAATAAGGGTGAAGGAAAAGGACTGGAGAGGTCTAAGAAAAGGGGTAGATTTTGTGAAAGTTACCCAGAACCGTGGGTCATGGGTGACTTACCGTACAGGATGAGAAGGAAAGACTAATTGTTAGGGACTGCATCGGGCAAGATTCGGAAACCTGAGAGCTTAAAGGTGGAAGACAGGGTAATATGCAAGACAGAGATTACTACTAAAACTGTACATGAGTTCATAAGAGTGAGAAGCTAAGTGTATTGTATGCAATAGCTGTGGGAGGGGGCAGTGAAAATAGACGAGAAAGACAATGACATATGTAAAAAGCTAAAACGGAGTGAAGCAAAGAGTAATTACAGTGAAGAAAAGCTGAGACAGGAGAAATTAACGTAAATTATGGCGAGGTGGGTGGTGAGAACCAAGGACACGTAGTAGTGCTAGTTCCCAGATGCGGAGTTCTGAGAAACTGGTGTCTGGCGGAAGAATCCAGGTGGCATGTGTGGTGAAACAAGTGCCGAGGTCACGTATGCCATGTTGTAGAGCATGCTCTGCAACAGGATATTGCGAGTTTCCAGTATATACACTATGCCTATGCCCATTTATCCTAACTGATAATTTGGTGGTAGTCATGCAGATGTAGAAAGCTGAACAGTGTTTACATAATAGCTGGTATATGACATGTGTCATTTCTATTTTTCGCCTGATCCGCAGTTCTGGGTGACTTTTCCAAAATCTACACCTTTTCCTGGAACTCTCCAGGCCTTTTCCTTTACCCTTCTTCCTTCCCCTTCAACGCTTCTGTCTGGAGGAGCCATTGGCTCCGAAAGCTTGCCAATCACAACAGTCTTTTATGTGCATGTTCTGCTGCCGCTTGGTGAGTAGATTTTTTATCTATTCAATTAAATAATTTTATCAATAATTTATTGTTTTTGTTGTTATAGTTACTCATTATAACCTACTTAAAGTACATCACGTACCCTCCTCTCCACAAATCTTCGAACACATAGTTTTGCCTTTTGTAAAAAATCACTGCGTTTCTGTATAACATACTTGGAGTCAAAGTGTCCAACATCTATTACAATTATAAACAGAAGAAAGAAAGTCATTGTATTTATTGGCAGTAGTACGCAATCAAATGTTTTGAAAGAGTTCCAGTGGTATAAATTTACAAAATCTTACAAATAAATATATACGTTTATTCTTTAAATCAATTCTTAGCAATAACATAATAGTATAAATTGCAGAATCAATATAGCCAATTTTAATGTAATGACTGCAGTACATATACAATATAACAGTGGTAAGTTATAACAAATGAGAGAGAGAGAGAGAGAGAGAGAGAGAGAGAGAGAGAGAGAGGGGCATTTAGACAATGTTTCATTACAGTGTGAAACTTATTAGAATTAAAATGAAGCCATAGTGAATTATTACATTCCAAAAATAATAATTATTGTGTTCTTTCACCCCAAAATAATACATTCATTAGGTAATGTATACTTTTAATTTCAGAAATTTTTACAGCTCTGAACTTCACTGCTTCGATGAATTTATTACATGTGTCAATGAATGAGGGTTGATAACACTGCTTTAGTCATTCAATTGTTCGTCATGTGATATTCGCAATGTTCTTAATAACTTCTTATGTAAAGTTCTATCATCAAAAAGATAATCTACATAAGTTTTAAAAGTTGCGAATCTTTAAACAACAACTTGAAAATGGGTGTATCAGTATTTTGTATACATTCTAGCATTGCTAGATTTACTTTTAAATTTTAAAGTATATGAGCAGATTGAGCGACTTTCCATCCAGAAAATTTACTGTTGGCAAGACCTCACTACAAAGAAAAATGGTCTTTCCGGAGTCAAATGCTAAAAAATTCATAAATACCAGCATTGTAAGTGATACAAACAGGTATTAAGCAACGGGCATAAATATCGTTCTGCTTGATGAGAAAAAAAGTAGGTACATGAAAGAGTAAATTGGGTGCAAGGATTGAACATAAACTGCAAAGGATAAAAAAAAAAAAAAAAAAAAAGAGGGTCACTGCTCAAGAATTGAGAACTGCCCCCCCCCCCCTCCCACCCTTTCTTTTACAGGCTTACTTTCACTTTTCAGACGAGACCATGTCCCCCATATGTGAAGAAAATAGCCAATATGTAAAGAGAATTACAGATAAAGAGTTTTCTAGAATGAGATTTTCACTCTGCAGCATAGTGTGCACTGATATGAAACTTCCTGGCAGATTAAAACTGTGTGCTGGACCAAGACTCAAACTTGGTGATCGTAACCCCAGACCTGTGTTGCCGTTTTGGGAGGTAGATCTTGTATCTGGAAAGAGGAGATGACAGTTAGGATACTATGGGCGAGCAGCTGCCATCAATTTTTGATGGTGCAGAACCCACAATAGTGGAATTGCTGCCTAGTCCAAAGGCACCTATTACCAGTCTTACCCCACAATAGTGTATCGAATCCAGACGTAATGTCGAAGCTGATAAAAAGTCATATGAGAGATTCCTGTAATCTAGGTGTGACTGCACCAATGCTGCATACAGCCATATCAAAGTAGAGTGGACCACACCGCTGAGGCATAGAAGAGCATTCAGGTGTGACCTACATGTCTGCTTTAGTTGGCAAAGACGGGGAAGCCATGTCAACTAGGCGTCAAAGACCAGTCCTAAAAAACACAATGACAGACATGCATAACGTAGGTCATGGCAGCCAAAAAATGGATGCTATGAGTGAAAGCCCAGGATTGTGCTTGGTGTATTGCTCCCTGCATTCTGCCTCCAGCAATAGCCGTCACGGATGAACAAAAACGATGGGGACACCATATGTCATGCAGCTGCCGCCAGATCATTGATAGCCACAAAAAGGAGAGTGACACTCAAAACAGAACCTTGTGCAAGCCCCTTCTCCTGCAGAGGGAGATGCTACAGGAGGCACCAACCTGTACCCAAAAAGTGTGACATGGAAGAAAGTTCTGGATAAAAATCAGGAGTGGGCCATGGAGGCCCCACTCCTTTAAGGTGGCAAGGACGTTATGGCACCATGTGGTATCATAAGATATACACGCAGATCAATGAAAACTGCAACAAGGAACTGATGCTGAGCAAAAGCTGTTCAGATAGCACACTTCAAGTGGACTAAATTATCTTCAGTAGAGCGCCCTTGGCGAAAAGCACCCTGGATCGAAGCCAAAAGATCCGGGGATTCAAGGACACAATACAGCCTTCGACTAACCATATGTTCAAGTAACTTGCAGGACACTGAGTAAACAATCTGGACGACAGCTGTCCGTTTGAAGAGGCAATTTATCTGATTTCAAAATTGGAATAACAGCATTTTCTCGCTACTGGGAAGAGAATTCTGCATTGCACCAGGGATGGTTAAAGAAAGGCCAGGTACACTGATGGAAAAATTTGCAACACCAAAAAGTAATTAATGTAGAGTAATGAAATACCAGGAATATATTTGTTGAGACAATGTATGTAAAGTGATTAATGTTGCAGGATCAATGTGAGTGTGAGATAAGCCACTGCAAGACATTGCTGAAGATGCCACTAAGTGAGACAGGTTCATAGAGAATTGCAATAGAAGGCAAAATCGTCAAAAAAAAGGGAGCCGGAGATGCCCAGTGGGAGACAGGCCATTATAGGGTTTATGGTGATAGCAAAGAGAATGACACTCAGAATGGAACCCTGAGACACACCATTTTCCTGGATAAAGGTGTCCGACAAGGCAGACCCTTCATGCACCTGGAAAACTCGGTCTTTTAAAAATGTCTGAAGGAAACAGGGTAGGTGGCCACGGAAGCTCCACATGTGAAGAGTATGGAGGTTACTAGCTCTCTAGCAGGTGTCATAGGCCTTTTCCAAATCGAAAAACACAGTGACAATCTGGGATTTCTGCAGAAAACCATTCATGACATGGGTGGGCAAAATAATGAGACGGTCCACTGCAGAATGCCCTGTTGAAAGCCACACTGTGCATTCATCAAAAATTGTGAGACTCGAGCCACCATATCATCCGGGCATGAATCATATGTCCCATCACCTTGCGAACACACTGGTAAGAGAGATGGAGTGGTAGCTAGTAGGAAGAGTGTGTGTGTGTGTGTGTGTGTTTTTGTGTGTGTGTGTGTGTGTGTGTGTGTGTGTGTGTGTGTGTGTGTGTGTGTGTGTCAGAGAGAGAGAGAGAGAGAGCTAATTTCAGCAAGAGCTGGATTTCCATCAATAAAGTGAGTTGAAGTCTGCTGTTGTGGTCTTCATCCAACTACTGCTTTGGTGCATCTCACCAGCCTATTCCAGCCTTTGTAAGCCTCTTCATCTCTGCATAGTATTTCAACCTAAATCCACTTAGAAATTGTGAACCACCATTCAGAGAATAACTTTTTAACAACACAGTTTGACTTCTGTAAAGGCTTCTATACTGAGAATCCAACATAATGTCTCACAAATTCAATTCCAGTAGAATTAAATAGTGGAAATTATCCCCTCTGTCATCTTGCCAAAGCCTTTGACTGTTTAGATTAAAAAATTCTGTGAGGGGGGCAAAAAAAGTATGGCATTAAAAGTCTTCCCCTTGCATGGATTGAGTTGTACTTTAACTACAGAAAATGGAAGGTCACATTAACAAATGATAAGACAGGAATAAGATTAAACTCAAAAAGGGAGAACATAAAATATGGTGTGGCACACAGTGTTTGCTGCCAAGTCCACAAAAATGATTTACTTGGGGCACTGGAGGGCTTTGGAAAAACTCTAATGTTTTGCAGTGTCACAAACTTATTGATGCAAGATCTAAACTCATCCATACCAGAAACATCCAGGAGAATAACAGAACAGGCTTGTACTGATCCACAGATACCAGCTTAATGCCTAAAAACTTGTATTGTGCAGTTCTAAAGAAATAAAAGTAACTTACAGATACGAATATCAAAAGTAGGGATAAATGGGTAACTAGGCTCCCGTGTTCTAAGTTCCTGGAAATGCAGATACCACTCACATGTGAGACCAGCATGTGAGTCAGTTAACCGAGAAGCTCAGTTCTACCCATTTTGTGCTTAGAAATCTCTTACTGTATCAAACTGGACAAAGGATTGCTAACACACTTTCACTCAGTTTACTCATATGGCATAATCTTCTGAGGTACTTCAGCTAAGCGGAAAAAAATATTTATTCTACATCTTGAAAAAGCTTCTTCAGGGACCCATGGATTCTCACACTTACATGGCTATAGAAGTTATATTCCCTAATGGTATTTGTGATTAATAACAAGAGTTAGTTTAAGATGAACTCAGCAATTCAGAACTGCAATACTAGAAGCAAAAATAATTTCCATGTATAAAAACCTAAAATCAGGTTTGCCACAAGTTTCTCCAAGTGAAATTCCCTGATATTTCTCTGATTCCACAGACATGTTTTAGAATTTTTTCCCGACAAATTTTGAGGTCTCAAGGGGAGGTAAAGACATAAGTCGACAAAAGAATGTATTTGTGATTAATAACAAGAGTTAGTTTAAGATGAACTCAGCAATTCAGAACTGCAATACTAGAAGCAAAAATAATTTCCATATATAAAAACCTAAAATCAGGGTTGGCACAAGTTTCTCCAAGTGAAATTCCCTGATATTTCTCTGATTCCACAGACACGTTTTAGAATTTTTCCCCGACAAATTTTGAGGTCTCAAGGGGAGGTAAAGACATAAGTCGACAAAAGAATGTAAGGGCTTTGTATTTCTCCCCCATTTTGTTTTAGGGCGCAAAAACAACTAGGGTCATATGTGTCCATGCCAAAACTGTGAAACACAAAGATGAAATGAGGAGTTAAAAATGATTACATGTCAATGTTTAATGACAGAAGATAGGACAGCTAGAAACAGGGACGTGGAGAAAGCTCTATGAAGTACGCAATAGGGAAATGGAGGCCCAGAACTAAAAATTAAATGGCCTTCACTATATTGCTACAACTGATAAAAAGTAAAACACGGTCGACAGCCCACGCATTGTTCACTAAAATGGCCAATAACTCAGATGGCAAACCCAAACGGGAATGTAAACGGTAAAAAAAAAAGGGCATCCCTTCAGGAAACGGCAGACAGTTAAAAGTTGGGTGCAATGTGCACAAAGTAGTAGGGGAGCACCACTTAACAAATGGTGATGGCTAAAAAAGCAGTGCCCAATATGCAACCTAGTTAAAATGACCTCCTTGCCGCAGGAGGACGGAGAGGAGGTTGTCCAAGCCACTGGGAGAGGCATAATAACCCAGAGTTTATTCCTATGAATGGAGGACCAGTGGCGATGCCAAAGTGACACCACCTCCTGACAGAAAGCAACAAGAGATCATCAGAGGGAATGCAAGAATTATTGGGCTGAAGTACGAGGAATGCAGCTTTGGCAGCAGTGTCAGCAACCTCTTGGACCGATATGACCTGGAACCCACATAAACATCACAGTGGCTCCATAAAAAGTGAGCAAGTGGAAGCTTTCCTGGAACGGGTGCACTAAGGGATGGACATGTCATAGGCTTTCTCCAAATTGAAAAACACAGCCAGTCTGGGATTTCCACAGAAAACCATTCATGACATGGGTAAACAAAGTGGGTGATAGCCAGAAGGAAGTTGTTTGTCCTTACCGGACTTAGGTGTGGGTATGACAGTGGCTTCACGACAGTGGCTGGGAAACATGCCCTCTGCCCAGATCCGGTTGTACATATTAAGCAAAAAGTGTTTGCCTACAAGAGAAAGGTGCTGCAACTTTTGAAAGTTAACAGTGTCTGGTCCAGGGCGGAGGATTGAGATGAAGTGAGAGCATGATCTAACTTCCTCATAGTAAAGGCAGCACAGTAACACTCACGATTCTGAGAAGAGAAAGGCATTGTTCGAGTCTTCTCTGCTCATCTCCAATAGAGGTAGGCAGGATGATAGTGGGAGGAGCTCAAAATTTCTGCAAAATGGCGACCCAAGGTGTTGGAGATAGCAATAGGGTACACGATGATATTGTCTGCTACTGTCAGGGTGAAAATTGGGGAATGGATCTTGCTCCCAGAGAACCGTCGGAGGTTGGTGCACACGATGGAAGAGGGGGGTGAAACTGTTAAAAGAACTAGTGAATGAAGTTCAGCTGCCTTTTTGGTTATCCCGAAGAATGCGAATTGCATTGCAGCTGGCTTCAGTCCACCAAAGGACTGGGACACAGCATGGTAAAGAGGAAGTGTGAGGAATGGAATGTTCTGCGACGGTAAGGATAATGTTTGTAGGAAATACCACCTGGTCATGACAACTGCGGAAATCGTGTTCGTTGAAGGTCACCAGGGAGGAGTAAAGTCTCCAGTCAGCCTTAGTGAGCTGCCATTTCGATGTGCACGGAGGTGGGGTAGGAGTTAGCAAATGGATAGCACACAGGAAATGGTCGCTCGAGTAGGTGTCAGAAAGAACGGACCGTTCAAGATGATGTGCAGGACGGGCAGTGAAGAAGGAAAGGTTCAAATGGGAATAGGTGTGTGACGAGTCTGAAAGCAACATGGGTGCTTCTGTGCTAAAGAAAAAAAAGTTAAGTTGATTAAGAATGGCAGCGAAGAGGGCACCTCTCGGATAGGTTCTGGAAGAGCCCCAAATGTGATGGTGTGCATTAAAGTCCCCAAGCAGCAGAAATCGGCAAGGAAGCTGTCCAATAAGCTGGAGGAAGTCGAACCTGGTGACATCGAATGACAGAGGGATGTAAATGGTAGAAAGGGAAAAGCTCAAGTGAGGAAGGAATAGACAAACTGCAACAGCTTGATGACAGGTAGTCAGGGAGATGGATGGGTTGACTATGAATGTCATCCCATAAGAGCAGCATGACTCCCCCATGAGACAGAATGCCAACCTCGAGCGGAAGGTCAAAACAGACCAGGAAGAAATGTGAAAGCTCAAAGCAGTCGTGAGGATGAATTTTGTTTCCTGAAGACAGAGTACAAATAGAAGCTGCGATTCTAAAAGCAGTCATAAATCCTCTTTGTTGGATCAAAGGCTGCAAAAGTTCCATTGGAGGACAGTCACGATGAGGACAATAGGAAGGGGTGTCACCTTGGCAGCTGCCGAGTGCCAGTCTGCGAAAACTCGCTGCTACAGGGCACAGAGGCAAGAGGATCCTGCTCCATGAGGTCCTACAGAAGTGTCGGCTTTCTTCTGCTGTCGACATGAGGAATCCAGGGCATGTTGTCTGTAGTTCAACAATGCCTAGATGATCAATACTGCAGTTTGACTACATCTGCATTATTACACTGTGCCAAGAAGGACTCTCAACAAGGGTTGTGTCCAGGCATCGTGGAGTGGACCATGGCAATGTTGTTCGGACATGGAGGAGAAACAGAGAGACAGGAACTGTCGGTGACATACCTTGCTCAGGCCACCCGAGGGCTACTACTGCAGTGGGTGACACTACCAACGGATTATGGCTCTGAGGAATCCTGACGGCAATGCCGCTGTGTCGAATAATGCTTTTCGTGCAGCCACCTTACATCACATTACGACTCAAACTGTGTGCAATGGGCTGCATTATGTGCAGTTTCACTCCACACATCTATGGCGAGGTCCATCTTTGCAACTGCAACACCGTGCAGCACGGTACAGATGAACCCAATAACAAGCTGAATTGGACTGCTCAGGATTGGCATCACGTTCTCTGCACCAATGAGTGTCACATATGCCTTCCGACGATTGTCAGAGATGTGTTTGGAGGCAACCCGGTCACGTTGAACTATTAGACACACTGTCAAATGAGTGAAGCAAGGTGGAGGTTCCCTGCTGTTTTGGGTGGGATTATGGGGGGCTGATGCACACTGTTGGTGGTCATGGTAGGCACCATGACAGCTGTGCTATAAGTGAATACCATCCTTATATTAGAACAAATAAGCCCTCGGTCACAAATATTAAGTCAAAATTGACCAGGTTTCAATGCTACTATGAGCGTCGTCTTCAGAATTACACTAACTGTTCTAGAACATATTATGTATATAATACATTAATAAAATTAAAGTTTGTACTGACTGGAAAAGATGAAGTACAAACTTTAATTTTATGAATGTATTATATACCTAATATGTTTTAGAACAGTCAGGCTAATTCTGAAGACGACGCTCATAGTAGCATCGAAACCTGCTCAATTTTGACTTAATATTTGTGACCGAGGGCTTATTTGTTCTAATATAATTCTGACACGGGCACTGAACCTTAGCAGCTATGTTCAAAGTTTTATGAATGCCATCCTCCGACCAATAGTGCAGTCATATTGGCAACATATTGGCGAGGCATTCGTCTTTGTGGATGACATTTCGCATCCCCATTGTGCACATCTTGTGAATGACTTCCTTCAAGATAATTACATCACTCGACTAGAGTGGCCAGCATGTTCTCCAGACATGAACCCTATCGACCATGCCTGGGATAGATTGAAAAGGGCTGTTTATGGGCATGTGACTTGCCAACCACTCTGAGGGATCTACGCCGAATCGCCGTTGAGGAGTGGGACAATCAGGACTGACAGTGCCTTGATGAACTTGTGGATAGTATGGCACGACGAACACAGGCATGCATCAATCCAAGAGGACGTGCTACTGGGTATCAGAGGTACCCGTGTGTACAGCAGTCTGGACCAACACCTCTGAGAGTCTCGCTGTATGGTGGTACAACATGCACTGTGTGGTTTTCATGATCAATAGAAAGGGCGGAAACGATGTTGATCTCTATTGCAAATTTCTGCACAGGTTCAGGAACCGAGGGGATGCAAAACATTTTTTGATGTGTGTATGTGTGTATGTATGTATGGGATGGGCATCAGTTGTTTGGTAAGTGGTGCTTAGGTGTGTGTGTGTGTGTGTGTGTGAGAGAGAGAGAGAGAGAGAGAGAGAGAGAGAGAGAGAGAGTGGAGGGGGGGAAACTGTGGTTGGTAAGACCTTTTTCCTTTTTGTAATGTAGTGGATTTGTTTACGGTTCATTGAGGTAATTTATGTTTGATTAATTTGGTATTATTTTTTGGGGGTATTTATTTGCTTATATCGGTGGGTTTTATGGAGTGTGGTCTGGTGTTGTTGATTTGTGGCAGTTGGTAGTATTGTGCACCTTGGTTGAGCTATATAGGTCAAGTGAAATTTGCAGTACCAGGTTTTTGTGTCTGGTTTCATGGTATCTCTGGCTATGTTTGAGCCGTATAGACCAAGTGAAAGTTTCAGTGTATGTGTGGGTTTCTAGTATCACTGTCTTCATTGGAGCTGTTTAGTTCAGGCAAAATGTATGATACCAATAGCTGTTATTCGCAGTTTTGGGGTGGGATGATTGTTGAGGGTTTGTTGAGGATTTTGTGTGCATAATTTTTGGTTTGATATATATTTTGGAATGGTGTCATCATCCTTATTGTTGTGTGTGGTGATTGACACTGCCCAAAACCCCTACTTTGAGCGGTTCCCCCATTAGTTTCACTTTATTTCTGGTGTTAAATATTCCACTTGTTAGGGCCTGTTTATGTTTGTTCATGGGTGTAGTGATAGATGTCGTGGTCTCCATATTGAAAACGCTTGAAATAGGAGTGTCACCATCTTGAAGATGCCACGGGTTAAAGCAAATAAGAGAACAAGAACTTTTGGTAATCCCCTGCTGCCTATGTCTGTAAAATATGCTAACAACAAATTATGGCTAGTGCTACTCTGCTCGAATTGATAATTATGAAATTACTTGTAGATTTGTTATGTCAGGGGTAAAACAGCGATTTTGAAAATATCCACTGCTCGTCCTATACTATTTAGCTGCTATTTTTATATAATACTTCAAACAAAACATTCATGTAATGGGACGCAGACTACTGTCAGCTCTCTATATATGGGTAAAGTCAGGATCTATATAATAGTATTAGTATGCAGAATTTACATTCTGGAGCCCAGGTATTCTTATAAATTATGGACACCTTGTCTCATGGGGTATTTTTTTACTTCATTTTTAAGGATTTGGGGATTTTTGTTTGCCTGTCCGTCTCTTGTCATACTGTTACACTTTTCTAGCAGAATATAAAGCTGTAATCTGAACCGTACGGAGAGGTGCACAGTCTACATGGAAATATGCCATTGGTACTTGAGGGAACATAGATATATTAATGCTTAAATTCACATCATTGATTTTCCACAATAGTATTTGTTTTATAGTCAGTTATAAACCAGCTTTTGGCATTCTGTGCCATCCTCAGACAATTTCTGATGATGTCCAAAAAAGCCAAAATCTGATTCATATCGAACTGTAAAATAAATGACTTTGATCATGCTGAGCACCACAGCTGAGACCAATATTAATGATTATATGTGTTATTACATATTTATCATGTTGCAGTTGGTTTCACTGATTGAACATCTTCAAATTGCCCATTTGTGTCATGACTTTGCACATGTAGGCCACCTGAATATGTTTAGTGAACAAATCTGGTCATAACACAATAAATGTGTAATAATATAGCTTAGATGGTTATTAATATGAAATAAATATTATTATGGCACATCAATCATGTGTATTTCCAGGGTTGCCACATGTTCTGGAAATCAGGGAATTTCAAATGTATCAGGGAATTTTGAAAAGAGCACTGGAAAAATCTTGTTTTTGTCTCAGTAGATGAAATGGTTTGTTTACTGAGATGTCATGTGTCATCACTGGCTGGGTGCAAGTGAGTACGTGCGTAACTTCCGTACTCCCTTATTCTTACTGCTTCTCCCCTTTATACCACTCCCCTCGAATTGCAATCAGTACCACCACCACTTCTTGCTACTAGCCTAGCAGCTATCGACAAGAGACAGGGAGGCAGGAGGAGTGGTTATTTGAATCTGATTCTCAGAGATTGTTGACGCAGCAGCCAGAGGTGGTGATCACGTATACATGAGTTGTGTCTGGGTGACTGTCTGAATATCTGTGTGCTCTTGTTTTCTGACAAAGGGTATGGCGGAAGTTTAGTTGTGAGAATGTTATTGTCTTTTTTACATGCCTGGATGTGGCTCAGCAATCATCTTTACCGTGAGTTGCTACTATCCTCATTAGCGTTGATTCTCAGAGTATTTGTGCAACTCACCAGCTACACAACCGGCAGGCCGGAAAGGACAGAAGGAAGACTCCCTTGAAGACTTGCTACATCCCTCCAGCCAATCAACACATGAGTCTCCCTCTGCCAACTGGAAAGGCTCGAAAAAGTCCAACAAAGGCAAATGGTCTTCTGTTTCGCTGACCCAAAGATCCTCTTTGACGGTGTCGCCATGTGATACCTTCTCCTGGCCGGCCACCATTTCGCCAGTGTGCCCCACCAACCTTTCTTGTGCCCTGGATTCCTCATGTCGACAGCAGAAGAAAGCCGACACTTCTGTAGGACCACATGGAGCAGGATCCTCTTGCCTCTGTGCCCTGTAGCAGTGAGTTTTCGCAGACTGGCAGTCGGCAGCTGCCGAGGTGACACCCCTTCCTATTGTCCTCATCGTGACTGTCCTCCAATGGAACTTTTGCAGCCTTTGATCCAACAAAGAGGATTTATGACTGCTTTTAGGATTGCAGCTTCTACTTGTACTCTGCCTTCAGGAAACAAAATTCATCCTCACGACTGCTTTGAGCTTTCACATTTCTTCCTGGTCTGTTTTGACCTTCCGCTCGAGGTTGGCATTCTGTCTCATGGGGGAGTCATGCTGCTCTTATGGGATGACATTCATAGTCAACCCATCCATCTCCCTGACTACCTGTCATCAAGCTGTTGCAGTTTGTCTATTCCTTCCTCACTTGAGCTTTTCCCTTTCTACCATTTACATCCCTCCGTCATTCGATGTCACCAGGTTCGACTTCCTCCAGCTTATTGGACAGCTTCCTTGCTGATTTCTGCTGCTTGGGGACTTTAATGCACACCATCCCATTTGGGGCTCTTCCAGAACCTATCTGAGAGGTGCCCTCTTCGCTGCCATTCTTAATCAACTTAACCTTTCCTTCTTTAGCACAGAAGCACCCATGTTGCTTTCAGACTCGTCACACACCTATTCCCATTTGGACCTTTCCTTCTTCACTGCCTGTCCTGCACATCATCTTGAACGGTCCATTCTTTCTGACACCTACTCGAGCGACCATTTCCTGTGTGCTATCCATTTGCTAACTCCTACCCCACCTCCGTGCACATCGAAATGGCAGCTGACTAGGCTGACTGGAGACTTTACTCCTCCCTGGTGACCTTCAACGAACACGATTTCCGCAGTTGTCATGACCAGGTGGAATTTCTTACAAACATTATCCTTACCGTCGCAGAACATTCCATTCCTCACACTTCCTCTTTACCATGCTGTGTCCCAGTCCTTTGGTGGACTGAAGCCTGCTGTGATGTAATTCGCATTCTTCGGGATAACCAAAAAGGCAGCTGAACTTCATTCACTAGTTCTTTTAACAGTTTCACCCCCCTCTTCCATCGTGTGCACCAACCTCCGACGGTTCTCTGGGAGCAAGATCCATTCCCCAATTTTCACCCTGACAGTAGCAGACAATATCATCGTGTACCCTATTGCTATCTCCAACACCTTGGGTCGCCATTTTGCAGAAATTTTGAGCTCCTCCCACTATCATCCTGCCTACCTCTATTGGAGATGAGCAGAGAAGACTCGGGCAATAACATCTCTTCTCAGAATCCTGAGTGTTACTGTGCTGCCTTTACTATGAGGATGCTAGACCACGCTCTCACTTCATCTCAATCCTCCGCCCTGGACCAGACACTGTTAACTTTCAAGTGTTGCAGCACCTTTCCCTTGTGGGCAAGCACTTTTTGCTTAATACGTACAACCGGACCTGGGCAGAGGGCATGTTTTCCAGCCACTGTTGTGAAGGCACTGTCATACCCACACCTAAGCCCAGTAAGGACAAACAACTTCCTTCTGGCTATCACCCACTTTGTTTACCCATGTCATGAATGGTTTTCTGTGGAAATCCCAGACTGGCTTTGTTTTTCAATTTGGAGAAAGCCTACGACATTTGTTGGAGGACTGGTATCGTTTGTACTCTCTACACATGTGGCCAACTGCGCCATCTCCTTGAGGAATTTTTAAAAGACGAGTTTTCGATGTACGTATGGGGTCTGCCTCCTCAGACACCTTTATCTAGGAAAATGGTGTACCTCAGGGTTCTGTCCTGAGTGTTGTCGTCTTTGCTGTCGCCATTAACCCTACAATGGCCTGTCTCCTGCCGGGCATCTCCGGCTCTCTTTTTGTTGATAATTTTGCTATCTACTGCTGCTCTTCATGAACCTGTCTCATTGAGTGGTGTCTTCAGCAATGTCTTGATCGTCTTTACTTATGGAGCATGGACAGTGGCTTAAGTTTTTCTACTGCCAAAAACATTTGTATGAATTTCTGGCAGCACAGCTGGTTTCTCCCACTATTTTTACATCTTGGGCCTGTTGCTCTTCCATTCATTGAAACTACAAAATTCCTGAGGCTCCTGCTTTATACAAAACTATCTTGGTCCTCCCACTTCATGCTCCCTGCAGCTTTTTCGATGGGTGTGAACCCTTCACCATCTTGGCTTCGTGCGGCAGCCCATCTTCACCTTGACCTTCATTCACTTTCTAAAGACACTGCACCAGGCTCGGTCTATTGCCTTCAGTTTCACGACCTATGCATGGAATTTTGCAGTAGTATCTTTGTGTACACTGATGGCTCTTGGACTGACCATGGTGTCGGGTGTGCTTTCAACGTCAACCAACATTTTTTGGTACTGACGTCCGGCACATTGCTCAGTATTTACAGCAGAGCTCTTCACCTTGTATCAGATCATGGAGTACATCTGCTGACATACTCTTTTCACTGTGTCACTGCTCAGACTCTCTTGGCACCCTTCAAAGCCTCTGTGCAGTGTAGACTGTCCATCCCTTAGTGCACCGGTTCCAGGAAAGCTTCCACTTGCTCACTTTTTATGGAGCCACTGTGATGTTTATGTGTGTTCCAGGTCATATCGGTCCAAGAGGTTGCTGACACTGCTGCCAAGGCTGCATTCCTCGTACTTCAGCCCAATAATTCTTGCATTCCCTCTGATGATCTCTTGTTACTTTCTGTCAGGAGGTGGTGTCACTTTGGCATCGCCACTGGTCCTCCATTCATAGGAATAAGCTCTGGGTTATTAAGCCTCTCCCAGTGGCTTGGACAACCTCCTCTCAGTCCTCCTGTGGCGAGGAGGTCATTTTAACTAGGTTGCATATTGGGCACTGCCTTTTTAGCCATCACCATTTGTTAAGTGGTGCTCCCCTACTACTTTTTGCACATTGCACCCAACTTTTAACTGTCTGCCGTTTCCTGAGGGGATGCCCTTTTTTTTTTACCGTTTACAATCCCTTTTGGGTTTGCCATCTGAGTTATTGGCCATTTTAGTGAACAATGCGTGGGCTGTCGACTCTGTTTTACTTTTTATCAGTTGTAGCAATATAGTGAAGGCCATTTAATTTTTAGTTCTGGGCCTCCATTTCACTATTGCGTACTTCATAGACCTTTCTCCACGTCCCTGTTTCTAGCTGTCCTATCTTCCGTCATTAAACGTTGACATGTAATCATTTTTAACTCCTCTCTTCATCTTTGTGTTTCACAGTTTTGGCATGGACACATATGACCCTAGTTGTTTTTGCGCCCTAAAACAAAATGGGGGAGAAATACAAAGCCCTTACATTCTTTTGTCGACTTATGTCTTTACCTCCCCTTGAGACCTCAAAATTTGTCGGGGAAAAATTCTAAAACGTGTCTGTGGAATCAGAGAAATATCAGGCAATTTCACTTGGAGAAACTTGTGGCAAACCTGATTTTAGGTTTTTATATATGGAAATTATTTTTGCTTCTAGTATTGCAGTTCTGAATTGCTGAGTTCATCTTAAACTAAATCTTGTTATTAATCACATATACCATTAGGGAATATAACTTCTATAGGCATGTAAGTGTGAGAATCCATGGGTCCCTGAAGAAGCTTTTTCAAGATGTAGAATAAATATTTTTTTCCGCTTAGCTGAAGTACCTCAGAAGATTAAGCCATATGAGTAAACTGAGTGAAAGTGTGTTAGCAATCCTTTGTCCAGTTTGATACAGTAAGAGATTTCTAAGCACAAAATGGGCGGAACTGAGCTTCTCGGTTAACTGACCCACATGCTGGTCTCACACCTGATTGGTATCTGCATTCCGAGGAACTTAGAACACGGGAGCCTAATTGCCCATTTATCCCTACTTTTGATATTCGTATCTGTAAGTCGCTTTTATTTCTTTAGAACTGCACAATACAAGTTTTTAGGCATTAAGCTGGTACCTGTGGATCTATACAAGCCTGTTCTGTTATTCTCCTGGATGTTTCTGGTATGGATGAGTTTAGATCTTGCATCAATAAGTTTGTGACACTGCAAACATTAGAGTTTTTCCAAAGCCCTCCAGTGCCCCAAGTAAATCATTTTTGTGGACTTGGCAGCAAACACTGTGTGCCACACCATATTTTATGTTCTCCCTTTTTGAGTTTAATCTTATTCCTGTCTTATCATTTGTTAATGTGACCTTCCATTTTCTGTAGTTAAAGTACATCTCAATCCATGCAAGGGGAAGACTTTTAATGCCATACTATTTTAGCTTCCCCTCTCAGAATTTTTTAATCTAAACAGTCAAAGGCTTTGGCAAGATGACAGAGGGGATAATTTCCACTACTTAATTCTACTGGAATTGAATTTGTGAGATATTATGTTGGATTCTCAGTATAGAAGCCTTTACAGAAGTCAAACTGTGTTGTTAAAAAGTTATTCTCTGAATGGTGGTTCGCCATTCTAAGTGGATTTAGGCTGAAATACTATGCAGAGATGAAGAGGCTTACAAAGGCAGGAATAGGCTGGTGAGTTGCACCAAAGCAGTAGTTGGATGAAGACCACAACAGCAGCTTCAACTCAGTTTATTGATGGAAATCTAGCTCTTGCCGAAATTAGCTCTCTCTCTCTCTCTCTCTCTCTCTCTCTCTCTCTCTCTCTCTCTCTGACACACACACACACACACACACACACACTCTTCCTTCTAGCTACCACTCCATCTCTCTTACCAGTGTGTTCTCAAGGTGATGGGACATATGATTCATGCTCGGATGATATGGTGGCTCGAGTCTCACAACATTTTATGAATGCACAGTGTGGCTTTCAACACGGCATTCTGCAGTGGACCGTCTCATTATTTTGCCCACCCATGTCATGAATGGTTTTCTGCAGAAATCCCAGATTGTCGCTGTGTTTTTCGATTTGGAGAAGGCCTATGACACCTGCTAGAGAGCTAGTAACGTCCATACTCTTCACATGTGGGGCTTCCGTGGCCACCTACCCTGTTTCCTTCAGACATTTTTAAAAGACCGAGTTTTCCAGGTGCATGAAGGGTCTGCCTTGTCGGACACCTTTATCCAGGAAAATGGTGTGTCTCAGGGTTCCATTCTGAGTGTCATTCTCTTTGCTATCACCATAAACCCTATAATGGCCTGTCTCCCACTGGGCATCTCCGGCTCTCTTTTTTTTTGACGATTTTGCCTTCTATTGCAATTCTCTATGAACCTGTCTCACTTAGTGGCATCTTCAGCGATGTCTTGATTGTCTTTACTCGTGGAGCATCGACAATGGCTTTCGCTTTTCCACTGACAAAACTGTCTGTATGAATCCCACGAACGCTGACTGCAAATTTGTATGTCCGTCTGGTTATTTGACCTGTTGTGCTGCCATTCACAAACAGCATTCCAGGAGGTGTTTTCCTACAGGATAACACTTGCTCACATACTGCTGTTGTAAGCCAACATGCTATAGTGTGTCAACATATTTCCTTGGCTTGCTCGATAACCAGCTCTACCTCCCATCGAGCACATATTGGACATCATCTGATGACAGCTTCAACCCATCCACAAACATCATTAACTGTCCTTATATTGGCCAACCAAGTGCAACAGGCATGGAACTCCATCCCACAAACTGACACATGACACGTGTACAATAGCGTACCAGCATTTGCATTTACATTTGCAGTGGCTTGTCTCACACTCCCATTGATCCTGCAACGTTAATCACTTTACATACGTTGTCTCAACAAATATATTCCTGGTATTTCATTACTCTACATTAATTACTTTTTGGTGTTGCAAATTTTTCCGTCAGTGTACCTGGCCTTTCTTTAACCATCCCTGGGGCAATGCAGAATTCTCTTCCCAGTAGCGAGAAAATGCCGTTATTCCAATTTTGAAATCACATAAATTGCCTCTTCAAATGGACAGCTGTCGTCCAGATTGTTTACTCAGTGTCCTGCAAGTTACTTGAACATATGGTTAGTTGAAGGCTGTATTGTGTCCTTGAATCCTCGGATCTTTTGGCTTCGATCCAGGGTGCTTTTCGCCAAGGGCGCTCTACTGAAGATAATTTAGTCCACTTGAAGTGTGCTATCTGAACAGCTTTTGCTCAGCATCAGTTCCTTGTTGCAGTTTTCATTGATCTGCGTGTATATCTTATGATACCACATGGTGCCATAACGTCCTTGCCACCTTAAAGGAGTGGGGCCTCCATGGCCCACTCCTGATTTTTATCCAGAACTTTCTTCCATGTCACACTTTTTGGGTACAGGTTGGTGCCTCCTGTAGCATCCCTCCCCTGCAGGAGAAGGGGCTTGCACAAGGTTCTGTTTTGAGTGTCACTCTCCTTTTTGTGGCTATCAATGATCTGGCGGCAGCTGCATGACATATTTTGTCCCCATCATTTTTGTTCGTCCGCGACGGCTATTGCTGGAGGCAGAATGCAGGGAGCAATACACCAAGCACAATCCTGGGCTTTCACTCATAGCATCCATTTTTTGGCTGCCATGACCTACGTTATGCATTTCTGTCATCGTGTTTTTTAGGTCCGGTCTTTGATGCCTAGTTGACATGGCTTCCCCGTCTTTGCCAACTAAAGCAGACATGTAGGTCGCACCTGAATGCTCTTCTATGCCTCAGCGGTGTGGTCCACTCTACTTTGATATGGCTGTATGCAGCATTGGTGCAGTCACACCTAGATTACAGGAATCTCTCATATGACTTTTTATCAGCTTCGACATTACGTCTGGATTCGATACACTATTGTGGGGTAAGACTGGTAACAGGTGCCTTTGGACTAGGCAGCAGTTCCACTATTGTGGGTTCTGCACCATCAAAAATTGATGGCAGCTGCTCACCCATAGTACCCTAACTGTCATCTCCTCTTTCCAGATATGAGATCTACCTCCCAAAACGGCAACACAGGTCTGGGGCTACGATCACCAAGTTTGAGTCTTGGTCAAGCACACAGTTTTAATCTGCCAGGAAGTTTCATATCAGTGCACACTATGCTGCAGAGTGAAAATCTCATTTTAGAAAACTCTTTATCTGTAATTCTCTTTACATATTGGCTATTTTCTTCACATATGGGGGACATGGTCTCATCTGAAATGTGAAAGCAAGCCTGTAAAAGAAAGGGGGGGGGGGCAGTTCTCAATTCTTGAGCAGTGACCCTCATGGTTTTTTTTTGTGCAATTTGGGTTAGTTTATGTTCAATCCTTGCACCCAATTTACTCTTTCATCTACCTACTTTTTTTCTCGTCAAGCAGAATGATATTTATGCCCGGTGCTTAATACCTGTTTGTATCACTTACAATGCTGGTATTTATGAATTTTTTAGCATTTGACTCCAGAAAGACCATTTTTCTTTGTAGTGAGGTCTTGCCAACAGCAAATTTTCTGGATGGAAAGTCGCTCAATCTGCTCATATACTTTAAAATTTAAAAGTAAATCTAGCAATGCTGGAATGTATACAAAATACTGATATACCCATTTTCAAGTTGTTGTTTAAAGATTCGCGACTTTTAAAACTTACGTAGATTATCTTTTTGATGATAGAACTTTACATAAGAAGTTATTAAGAACATTGCGAATATCACATGACGAACAATTGAATGACTAAAGCAGTGTTATCAACCCTCATTCATTGACACATGTAATAAATTCATCGAAGCAGTGAAGTTCAGAGCTGTAAAAATTTCTGAAATTAAAAGTATACATTGCCTAATGAATGTATTATTTTGGGGTGAAAGAACACAATAATTATTAGTTTTGGAATGTAATAATTCACTATGGCTTCATTTTAATTCTAATAAGTTTCACACTGTAATGAAACATTGTCTAAATGCCTCTCTTTCTCTCTCTCTCTCTCTCTCTCTCTCTCTCTCTCTCTCTCTCTCATTTGTTATAACTTACCACTGTTATATTGTATTTGTATTGCAGTCATTACATTAAAATTGGCTATATTGATTCTGCAATTTATACTATTATGTTATTGCTAAGAATTGATTTAAAGAATAAACGTATATATTTATTTGTAAGATTTTGTAAATTTATACCACTGGAACTCTTTCAAAATATTTGATTGCGTAATACTGCCAATAAATACAATGACTTTCTTTCTTCTGTTTATAATTGTAATAGATGTTGGACACTTTGACTCCAAGTATGTTATACAGAAACGCAGTGATTTTTTGCAAAAGGCAAAACTATGTGTTCGAAGAATTGTGGAGAGGAGGGTACGTGATGTATTTTAAGTAGGTTATAAAGAGTAACTATAACAACAAAAACAATAAATTATTTGTGATTGGCAAGCTTTCGGAGCCAGTGGCTCCTCCAGACAGAAGCGTTGAAGGGGAAGGAAGAAGGGTAAAGGAAAAGGCCTGGAGAGTTCCAGGAAAAGGTGTAGATTTTGGAAAAGTCACCCAGAACTTCGGATTAGGCGAAAAATAGAAACGACACATGTCATATACCAGCTATTATGTAAACACTGTTCAACTTTCTACATCTGCATGACTACCACCAAAATATCAGTTAGGATAAGTGGGCATAGGCATAGTGTATATACTGGAAACTCACAATATCCTGTTGCAGAGCATGCTCTACAACATGGCATATGTGACCTCGGCACTTGTTTCACCACACATGCCACCTGGATTCTTCCGCCAGACACCAGTTTCTCAGAACTCCGCAGGTGGGAACTAGCACTACAACGTGTCCTTGGTTCTCACCACCCAACTCGCCTTAATTTACGTTAATATCTCCTGTCTCAGCTTTTCTTCACTGTAATTACTCTCTGCTTCACTCCATTTTAGCTTTCTACATCTTTCATTGTCTTTCCCGTCTATTTTCACTGCCCCCTCCCACAACTGTTGCATACAATACACTTACCTTCTCACTCTTATTAACCATATACAGTTTTAGTAGTAATCTCTGTCTTGCATATTACCCTGTCTTCGACCTTTAAGCTCTCAGGTTTCCGAATCTTGCCCGATGCAGTCCCCAACAATTAGTCTTTCCTTCTCATCCTGTACGGTAAGTCACCCATGACCCATGGTTCTGGGTGACTTTCCCAAAATCTACCCCTTTTCTTAGACCTCTCCAGTCCTTTTCCTTCACCCTTCTTGCTTCCCCTGCAACCCTTCAGCCTGAAGAAGGAGTCACTGGCTCCAAACGCTTGCCTATCACAACACTCTTTTATGTGTGTGTTCTGCCACTGCTTGGTGAGTAGATTTTTTATCTATCCAATTAAATAATTTTATAAAGAGTATCTGTGTGTGATGTTTTTATTGGTATACAACTTGTTATAAACAAAACTTATTTTTACCATTTAATATGTTTCCAGATATTTACCAGTGGTAAAGATGAAATTGGGTTGATTGTACTTGGTTCTGACAAGACACAGAATCCACTTGATTACCCAAATGTTAGTGTGGAATTTCCTCTTGCACTACCTACATGGCAGATGATATCCTTTGTGGAGAAATCTTTTCATGAAAGTGAAATAAAAAGAGATTGGATAGATGGTGTTGTTGTTGGTATGCAAGTCTTGAAAGATGAGCTACAGTAATTATTTAAAGCTGTCTGTTTCATGACATTCCTGGAACATGTTCCAGAATGTGTGTTACACAAATCACAGTGACATAGTTGTGACTTTATAAACTTGAATCAATATGTTTTTGTAATGAAAAAGAACCAGAAGGCACAATACCTGCAGAAATAGGAATTTTTTTTGTGTGATTTTACTGCATGAATGTTTTTTACAGTTTTTCAGCTCAATAATTAAGGAGGTATTGATACAAGGCTTTGCCAAAAACCCATCTGTCACCTACAATTCCAGCCCTGTCACTGGCATTCCGTAGCCCACAATATGACTGGGCCACTATGAAAGCAGCCACATCATTGTCAAATTCACTGAAACTACTGCATAGCAATTTGCTTGAGTATGGCTGCAGTTGTGGTCTTCTGTTTGGTTTAAGCACTGCGTCAATACCTTCTCTTTATAGCACTCAGAGGTCGCGATCTGCGACTGTTTTTACAAGTGGCAAGAGAACTTTTCCTCTAGTTGCTTGTTTTTCACTGAAAGATGCAAATATTTTAGAATGTAGTGCCCTATGTATATCTGTTAGAATAGCCACAAGGTCTGAAAGTTATTTTCAAATGATTGAGCTCTTCTACAGAGTATTGAAATTCACAGATTCTTCCAACCTGGTCCAACAATGTCTTACATACTCCTCTTCCTCCATGGATTGTTTCCAGTATTTGGAGATGAAACATTAGGCAGCAAAACGTGCCTTATAACCAAAATCTAATGAACATATAATTAAATTAACTAAAGATGTAATGTTGCACTCTCAGGTAAGACTGATCTTGAATACAAAGCCAAAGTGGAAATTAAATGTAAGCTGCAACATTCATCTCACTCTTTGTTATTGAAATTATTCACAGTGCCATAGGGAGAACTGAGTTTATGTGTTTTATAGAGTCAGATACACGCTGTGGCACAGGGTGCTGTCCATTATTCTCCTGACTATGATGTCCAGCTATGGTAGTCTTCCTTCTTCTTTGGTCTCCATAGTGAATTTGATTTTGTGGCGTGTGGAGTTCAGATGTACAAAGAAGTCAAGAAGTTTGTCTCTTCCATGAGGCCAGATGACAAGTGTGTTATCCACATAACAGAAGAAGAAGAAGAAGAAGAAGAAGAAAAGAAGAAGATGGATTTCCATTTGGTTGACATCAGGGCCTCTTCCTCGAAGTGCACCGTAAACATATTCACAATCTCTGGTCAGAGTGGGCTGCCTATTGCGACTCCATCTGTTTGCGGGAGGTGGGTGTGCCATGAGTCAGTGAAGTGGGAAAGTTGACCAAGTAATATGCGTGACGTGTCATACCTCGACCAATATTGAGAACAGAATAAAAAATTCAGAGGCATTACTTTTCAGCACTCTCATGCATATTCTGTATGCAAGAAAAGCTTATGGAGCAGGTTTCTCATTCAGAAATTCTATTTCAGTGTTGGTTGTTTACACGAAGACCGTGTTAAGCATAATGGAAGAAGGAGAAATGTTTATCAGCATTCCAGATTTGGCAGTGGCAGGCTCATGGTCTGCTGAGACTCTGGTTTATTGTTTCACTATATTGCTGCTTGCATTGCTCAGAATCTCATTTTGTGCAAACATAGAATTGGTAGGTTCAGGAGGGCCATGCTAAATGCCTTGCAGGGCCTCAGTAGTGCCACCCAACTAGCACCTGAGAGGGCAGACAAGTGTTCGCTCATGCGTACGTGATCCTGCAGTGAAGTTGTGTACATTTAGTCAGGAAGTGGGCTTGTATACAGTGAGACAGATATCCACACAGACAATGTGATGGCATCTGGAGCAGCACAGACTGTCAAGCCCTTAATGCAGCTCTAGAGAGAGGTGAACTGACAGCGGTGCAACTGACAACAATGCCAGACACAGGAATGGCACTGTGTCATCGTGTCAGACGAGTCTCGGTTCTGCAACATCGTCACAATTGATGTACTTGTGTTTGGAGGCTCTGATGCCAACAGACCTGGCCAGATTGTACCTGTCATTCTCATGCGGGTCCAGCATGTGATGTGATGGTATGGGGTGCAACTGGATACATGTCACAACTTCTGGTTCACATATCCAGTAATTTGGACAGCAGTCATTGCATTTGTGTTTTGTTAAGGCCTATCGCTGTGCCCTATTTTCAAGGGCTCCGTGATTGTAGATTGTATTTTATTGGTCCTGTTGTCTACATAGCAGCTTATGCATAAGACATTGGACAAGTCAAGTTATAAATATACAGGCTGAAAGTAATTTCAAAGCATACATATTTAAGCTTACAATAATACACTTTACACACAAGTATTTGTATAACACATTTCATAAATTTAAATATTCTTCAATGGAATAAAAGCAGTGATGCTGTAAATATGACTTTAGAGATTTTCCAAATGTATTGACCTCAGTGATAGCTTTTATGTTTTCAGGAAGTTTGTTATAAAGCTTAACTCCCATGTGAAAAGTACCTTTTTGGCACAGTGCTATGCTGATTTGAGTCATATGTAAGTTCCTGTTTTGTCTGGTAAAGTGCTCATGTATATCACAGTTTTTTTTAGCCTCTGGTCCTTGCCTATTACATTTAATTTAAAGAACAGAAGGGTTTCCATAATGTATACACACGGTAATGGGAGAATACCAGATTTATTAAACAGGGGTTTACAAGAGTCTCTAGGCTTGCACCCAAACAAGATTCTAATGGCCCTTTTTTGTAGTTTAAAAGTGCTATTAGCTATTTTAGAGTTTCCCCAGAAGGTGACCCCATATCTAAGACGAGAATGAAAGTACGCATGATATGCATTCAATACTGTTTTCTCACTACAGCATGATTTTAATGAACAAAGAAGATAACGTGTTTTGGTCAGTTCTGCATTGAGACATTCAATATGCTTGTTCCATCTGATCTTACTCTGCAGCCAAAGTCCTAAGAATTTGGTTTCAGTACTGTTACCAACTGGTTCGTCATTGATAGAGACTGATGGGATAAACATGTCCTAGTTAGGAACATTGTGGAATTTTAGAGCAACTGTTTTCTTACTGTTTATTACAAGCCGATTACTCTGTGCCCAGCTGCTAAGTTGTTTCGTGACTGTGTTTACTGTCTGCTGTAACTGTTCATCGTCGTCTCCTTTTAGTAGAATCGTGGTGTCATCTGCAAATATGATTGATTTGTGTGCATCAATATTTAAGCTTAGATCATTTATGTACAGAAGAAACAGAAGGGGTCCCAATACGGATCCTTGGGGTACACCACATTTTATTTGTTTATAGTCAGATAAGTGATTAGATACAGTTTTTAGTTCAATATTTGTGTGCTTGACGCACACTGCCTGCATACGATTTGTCAGGAAGGAACTGATCCACTTGTTGGACAGACCTCGAATACCATATCTTTCTAGCTTTGATAGCGGAATTTTGTGGTCCACCATGTCAAAAGCTTTTGACAAGTCAATAAAGACTCCTATTGTTTCCTGTTTTTTGTCCATCAGGTTTAGGATGAAATTGATGCACTCATAGACAGCAGTTGTCGTTGACCTCTTATTTCTGAATCCATGTTGTTCATTACATAGGATGCTGTTTTTATTTATAAATTTCATAAGTTTCTCATACATAACTTTTTCCAGTACTTTAGAGATGCAGGAGGAAATTGTGATGGGTCTGTAGTTATTTACATTGTCTTTATCCCCTTTTTTATATACATGAATAACTTTTGATGTTTTTAACACATCAGGGAAAGTGCCTGCCTGAAGTGAGCAGTCGCATAAATGTGTGAGTACTTCAGTTAGGTTTGATGCGCTCTTCTTTAACACTGTTGCAGGTATACCATCAATACCTGCCGATTTGGAATTTTTTAGTCCTTTTATTGCTTTAGCTACTTCATCTTGTGAAACAGAACCGATGTACATTGATCCTCTACATGTACTTATTTTATATTCATTTGCCTGGATGCTCTTAAAGTTTGATTGTAACATATTTTCAGCAACACCTGTGAAAAAGTTGTTAAATGTGTTAGCTACTTCTAAGGGGTTTGTTACTTTTTTATTTTTATGTGATAGTGTTATATTTTTCCAAGGTTGTCTGTATTCTCCACATTCTTTTTTTATAACACTCCACATAGCCTTTGATTTATTAGCTGAATTATAAATGATTTCATCATTATGCATTATTTTTGCTGCTTTTATTACTTTTCTTAATATTTTGGAGTATTTTTTATAGTATGCGCGTACTACAGGTGAGGAATTTTTCGAGTTACATATTTCATGAAGTAGTCTTCTCTTCTGGCATGAAACCCTTATTCCCTTTGTGCTCCAGCTGTTTGTTCTAGAGTTTCCCCGTATGGGTAATGTTTTCAGTGGGAATGCAAGTTCAAAGAAATGGGTTAATGTATCAATGAAAGTGTCGAATTTTTCATTTATATCATTCATTTTGTACACTCCTAGCCGTTTTTCTTTGTGTAATAAGTTGTTGAAGTAGTTCACATTATGCTGATTATAGCTTCGATATGCTGTTCTAAAAGACATGTTGTTAATAATACTGCCTTGTACTTTTATGCTTAATATTTGAGCAAGATGATCACTAAAACCTGCATTGAAAATTTTTAGTGAGGTGTTGTGTAAACTCTTATTTACTAGAAACTGATCAAGAGCTGTTTGACAAGTTTCTGATACTCGGGTAGCTGCTTTTACTTCAGCCTTTAAATTGAAGGACGTTGCAAGGTTCAAAATGGTCTCCCTATTTCCACTATTCGTGAGGAAGTCAATATTGAAGTCACCACAGATTATAAATTCACAATCCATTTTATTTACTTTATTTAGCAATGACTCCATTTTGTTTAAGAAAAGTTCAAAATTCCCAGACGGTGATCGGTAAGCTGTAGCAATAACCAGGTTGAACTGAGTAATTTTTATAGCTGCAATTTCATAATCCTTTTCGACATTTGCCCTAGTTAAGTCAGGTAGTGTAATAAAATCTACATTATCCTTTGTGTAAATTGCTACCCCACACTGTCTGCTGTTTTTCCTGCAGTGGTAAGCAGCCAAGACAAATTTGTTTATTTTAGTATTCTGGATTAATTCTGGGTTAAGCCAGTGCTCAGAAATGCATAACACTGAGATATCATTAAGTTCATGTGTTAATAGAATGTTAATTTCATCGATCTTATTACGCAGGGATTGCACATTATGGTGATAAATTTTTAAATCGGGCGTATTCACGATTTGGTAATTGGGAATCATATTTACAGCATCACATACCTCTAGTTTAAATTAGGAATGTCAGCAGCGTTGTATTTTCGTTCTTCTTTCTTGTTTATTTTGTTTTCCTCGCTGTTGGAAGGATGTTCAGGAAGCTGATAAATTGTTCTATCCCTTACAAGTCTTTCTTTGATGTTATCTTTTAACAAGATAATGCAAGACTACACATCACCTGAGCTGTACTGAGCTACCTCGATACAGAGAGTGTTCCACTGTTGCCGTATCCAGCATTTTCTTCAAATCTGTCACCTGTGGAGAACGTCTGTTCACAGGATGCCAAGAGATGGGTATGCCACCAGTCGCCAGCCACCAGTCACCAGCCACTACAGTTGAAGAACTCTGACATATGACATTCAGTTGAGTAGCATGAAATGATGTACCCATGGCTGTAATCCAACCTCGATTTGATATCCAGTGTGATGAGAGCTGTTCTGCTGTTCCAGTTTCAATACTGAAATTCATATATTATTTTTATGCTATCCTAACCAGATTGGACTGTGGTGTCATACAGCATAAAATATCTTACAACGTGTTGAATTAGTTATGAGAAGTGTAGAACAGCCAGCAGGGGAAAGATGTTGGCAATGAGACAGCTTTTATGTATAACAGCAGTACAGTGTTTCACAGTGCATAATGCTTCCGCAGATTGAGAACAAAATGTGTGGTTTGCTTTCATCCATTTTCACAAACATAGCCTAAAAAATAATGTTGACGTTACTGTGCATTTCACTCTGAGGCATATTGCACTCTGAGAATGTTCATTGAATTCAGTTACTTTGTATTATATTTCAGTAACAGTGACATAATAGCAAATTGGACTGTATGAGTTTTTACGGATTTTTTTTCCAGACACACACTACCATTTCTTCAGATTTATTTAATTTGGGTATAAATCCTTTCCAGCATATATGCTGTACACAAAATGTTGAACATAAAATGTAGCTATCTGCTGATTTAACATCTTGCTGAGTATACCGGTACAATATTTTGTTGTAACAAATAGTTCAATGTATTTTACACACTTATAAACTTATTTATACAGTTATAGTAATTTATACCATTACATTAATGTTGTACCTTAATGTTCTGGAAGACGATATTATAAGGAACCTCATACTTTTCCTGGATGATAGAGTTGTCTATAATGAATTATTGCCTGAAAAAAATCTGCACAAATTTGAGTCAGATCATAACATTTCAATTTGGTCCAAAGATAGGCAACTGAGTTTAAGTTTTCAGAAATGTAAATTGGAGCACATCACAAAACAAAAAAAAGACAGTATTGTATGACTACATTATCAAATAATCACAGTTTTAATTGGTCAACTCATACAAATATCTGGATGAAATGAAATGGTGACATAGACTCACTTGTAGGCAAAGCAGAATGCAGACTTCAATTCATTGGTAAGATACTGGAAAATGCAATCAGTCTATAGAGGACATTGCTTACAAAATACTTGTGTGGCCCATTCTAGAATATTGCTTAAGTATGACCCATAACAAATAAGGCTAATGGCAGACATTGAATGTATACAAAATAGTGTAGCATGATTGATCATAGATTTATTTGATGCATGGGAGAGCATCAAGAAGCTACTAAAAATTGGAAATGCCAGACAAGTGAAGATAGACGCCAAATATATGACAAAACCTAACTTATGAAATTTCAGGAACATGTATTAAGTGAGGTATTTAGGGATTATACAATAACCGCATATGTATCACTCCTATAGGGACCATGAAGGCAAGATTAATTACAGCATGCACAGAACCATTTAAAGAATCATTCTTCCCACACTCCACATGAGCATTGAATGGGGATAAACCATAATGTGTGGTACAACAATGTACTTTGTCGGACAAACCCACAGTGGTTTATACAGTGTGCATGGAAACATGGAATCAGTTGACAGTAGCTGGGTAATGGTTCATATTGATTCCCATTTCCCTGTTGCAGTAGGTGATCTTATGCCTCTAATTATTTTTTCATTGCTATCTTAACTTGCATTCTTCAATTCAGTTTATTAACCCTTCTTATCTCTTTGTATTAGGGCAAATGTACAATTAACTTTTGAGGAATTTGTATTTTCAATTTATCAACTGGAGTTTTGTTTCATATGCAGCAGCAATGTTACAAATTATTTGTTTCAGTTTCTTTAGAATAATTTGCTGTTTTACAGGTGCCTTGAAGGAAATGAAAGATCTCGAAAGTGTCTTAATGACAACCGATGGCCTCATGTTGACAAGACAGCTGGTTGCCTTGCAGAGGGCAGGGCTTGACGGTCTGAACATCAGCTTAGACACCCTGCAGTCCCAACGCTACAACCAGATCACGAGGAGGAAAGGCTGGGAGCGTGTCATGGTTGGCATAGATCTAGCCTTGCAACTTGAATACGACCCTGTGAAGGTATTACTAGTGCAGCTGTCATCGCATGCAGACTTTCATAAACAAAAGATATAAATCTGTTGTTAAGAATATCAATACAAGAATCACCATTTTAAAGCAGTATGCCCTCACCCTCGCCCCCATCCCCGCTCCCACCCTCACCGCTGTCTCCACACTGCAGCTGTAAGTGAAGGAAGGTATATTAAGACAGAAGAAGTAAATTTTAGCTGACGATGCTAACAGTTTCGTAGTTTATACAACATAAAAAGGATGCCTTGCAAGTTTACCAATTAAAAATCTTATATTTTCCTCCCAAGAGAGTCTTATGAGACTCAAGATCTTTACAGTTTCTCTTTTTTTCTTTTGTGTCTTTAGTTTAAAATAAGTTTCCACTGTTGTGGTGTTGTTTTGGTAAAAATACTCGATTGTTTGGAAAAATTATTCTTAATTCTGTAGTCACATTTTTGTTGTGTCTAAGTACTACTGGTTTCAGTAGCAAGTGCCAGCATCAGTTCATCTTATTATCAAACATTTCTGTGCAAAATAAAAGCTGACCACTGTGGCCGAGCGGCTCTAGGCACTTCAGACCAGAACTGTGCTGCTGCTATGGTCGCGGGTTCGAATCCTGCCTCAGGCAGGGATGTCCTTAGGTTAGTTAGGTTTAAGTAGTTCTAAGTCTGGGGGACTGATGACCTCAGATGTTAAGTCCCATAGTGCTTAGAGCCATTTGAACCATTTTGCAAAATAAAAAGCTTCTGTACAACTGCAAACTAGACATATCATTTTCAGGGTGCAGTTCACATCTATTGAAAGCACAACAGTGACCTTTACTTTTAGTAGATAAGACACCTACTGAGGTAAGTGACTTGATGACTGCACACAAGAAGTTGTCATTTATTCCATATGTAGCTACCATGCAGACTCATATTTTGTATTAGTTTGTCCTTACTCTTCCAAAAGGTTAAACCTTGTCTCTGCAGCCACAGCTTCCTCTCTTCAGCAGTTGTCTTCATCTCCATGTGTGAAGAAAATACCATTCATTGATCATATTGTTTAAGTAGGATGTTCTCAGTCATCCCCTTGTTTTCTTACCTACGATCTTGCCTTCAGAAATGTTTTTTAAAAGATTATCGTCTCCAGTTATGTGTCCAGTGTATTTTGCTTTGCCCTGGCCTATAACTTTCAGTGGTTCTTTCTTCTCTCCTATTTCCTTTAATTTTTCTGTCAATGCAGATAGTTCTTGTACTTCTCCTCCAGAACCACATTTCAGCAGGTTTGAGGCGAGCTTCCTTTGGCTTTTCTAATGTACAGATTTTGCATCTGTGTGTCAGAACACTCCACACAAAGGTCTTTACAAATATTTTCTTAATGTGGAAGCTGATATGTTTATTCAGTTGCAGCTTCTTCTTATTTTGGAAGGAACTCTTCGCCTGTGCTATTCTTTTCTTGAATGCCTTGAAATATTGATTGTTTTCTTGCAAAATGCTACTGAGATATTGAATTTCAGTTCCTTTCTTGAGTTGCTCATTGCCTGTTCTTGTGTCAGTCCTACCTCCTCCTCCTTTCTTGTCTGTAGCCATAACTTTTGTCTTCTTTGTATTCATTTTTAGCTTTAGTTTTACCACTTCTTGATTTAAGGCCTGAAACATTTTATTTAGTTCCTACTCTGATTTACTATTGCGATGTCATCAATCTGCAGTGTATATGCATGCAATTAAGTTTCCATATCGACATCATGCTCCAAAAACCACCTAACTGTGTGTGGCAGGGGGTACGTCTCATGCCACCAACTGATCCCCTCTGCCTTGTTCCACTTGTGAACAGTGCTTGGGAAGAATGACTGTCAGTACACTTCTGTATTATCTCTAACTTCTCAAATTTTCTTCTCGTGATCATTTCGTGAATTGTATATGAGAGAAACTATTATGTTGTCAGACTCTTCTCGGAAACTACTCTCTCGAAATTTGGGTAGTAAATCTTTCCGTGATGCACAACTGCTCTCTTATGGCATCTACCACTGGAGTTGCTGAGCATCTCTGTAATGATCTCACAGCGACTAAATGATCCTGTGACAAAACACTCCGCACTTCATTGGATCTTCTTTCTCTCTTCTGTCAGTCTTACTGGGTAAGGACACAGGGGTAATTTACATTCATTTAAGATTCTTCCTGTGAATCTTAGTCTGGCATCTGCTTTTCTATTGCTGTTTTATGTGGTCATTCCACTTTAAGGTTGCTCTGGATAGTTACTTCTAGATATTTTATGGTAGATTCTGTTTCCAGCAATTTGTCATTAATAGTGTAGTTGTACAGTATTGGATTTCTTTTCCTGTGTGTGTGTGTGTGTGTGTGTGTGTGTGTGTGTGTGTGATATGTTACATTTATTTATGTGCAGGGTCAACTGCCAGAGCCTACATCATTCACCAATCCTCTGCAGGTCATTGTGCAAATTGATACTGTCTTCTGTTATTGCTACTTTCTGATGGACAAGTGTAGTACCTGTGAACAATATTCAGGAGCCTCTGACACTTTCTACTGGATCATTTATATACATTGTAAATGTCATGGTCCTATCACATTTCCATGGCGTATTCCAGAAATTACCTTTTGATTCTGGTCATCTTTTCTTTGTTGTTGTTATTACTTCCTTGATGAACATATTAAGGAAGTAAGGTGATAGAAGGCACCCGTCTCTCACTGCCCTTCTGGTTTTCCTTCTTTCATATCCGGTTCAGTACTCTGACTTTAGTATATACTCAAAATTAATCATCTGTCCTTCCACTTTGGACATTACTTTAAGGAATGATGATATAATGGTAATCTGTTTATTAAACATTATTTTAACGATACACTATGCTTTCTGATCATATAGTGGCTTGATGATGGAATTTGATACTGAAATTAGTAATCATTAGACAAAATAAAAGTGAAGCTATAATAAAAGAAAGTAATATTTTGGATCATGTCAGTTGTTGTTCCAAACAACAGCACGTCAGGAATAGGTTCAAATGGCTCTGAGCACTATGCGACTTAACTTCTGAGGTCATCAGTCGCCTAGAACTTAGAACTAATTAAACCTAACTAACCTAAGGACATCACACACATCCATGCCCGAGGCAGGATTCGAACCTGCGAACGTAGCGGTCATTCGGTTCCAGACTGTAGCGCCTAGAACCACACGGCCACTCTGGCTGTCCAGGAATAGGTACTAAATTATTTGTCCGCTGATGACCTCACAGCTTAGAACACTAAAACACAAATGTTAATTGTTTGTTATGTGCCCTGGTAGAGTGTACAGCTGTTTACAGTTCACGATTGGTTGTTGGAGATTGGACATTACTCACATAGTGTATTTAGTGCACAGTGCAGAAAAAGGCAGTGTCCAGAAAAGTAAACAAGTGTAAAGGCAAAAGTTTCATGACAGGATGTTGTGTCACCATACTTGGAAGACAATTATAGCCAAAGACAGAAATTTAAAAGAAACTGGCTCATTTGAGCTGCGGAGACCTAGTCGAGGATTCTCAGTAGATAATTGTTAGCACAGTAGAATTTATAAAGAGACAATGTCAGTTCGTGTCAGGGAAGGTTGATTGGTAAGTATCTATCAGCTTTCTCGTAAAACTCACAATTTGAAGAATACACATCAAGGAAAAGGTAGAAGTCCAACAGTGTCAAATCTAGACAATAATATCGATCATCCAACAGTTTTGCAAAATCCCCAGTTGTACTTACTTTACTTACTTACTTACAAACTTACTCAGATTTGCTGTGTACCATACAAGGAACTGGTTTCCACTAGTTCACTTGATCAGCTGCCAAGTTCTCACCTTCCTCCAAGTTTGTGTCCATGGATTGAAGATTCATTGCAAAAGTTCCAGGTGTTAAAAGGTCTTCCTGTACTTACTTTACTTACTTACTTACTTACTTACAAACTTACTCAGATTTGCTGTGTACCATACAAGGAACTGGTTTCCACTAGTTCACTTGATCAGCTGCCAAGTTCTCACCTTCCTCCAAGTTTGTGTCCATGGATTGAAGATTCATTGCAAAAGTTCCAGGTGTTAAAAGGTCTTCCTGTACATCTGTATCTGTCCATTGATTTCAACAACAGTGTTGATTTTGGGATTCTTCCACCTTACATGCGTAGAACATAACCTGCAATCCTCAGTCTTCTTTCAACAATAATTTTGTGCAGGCTGTGTAGACCTCTTATTCTCAGCACTTCATCGTTTGTAACTTGGTTGGGTTAACATCTTCAGAATTCATCTCTAGCATTGTTGGTGAAAAACATGGAGACTGTGTGCTGATTTTACTGACATTTTCCAAGTCTCACACATATAAACGATAAAGGAGTGCAGTCAAAGCTTTGTTGGCATATTACAGACCTAATTGCCATATGGACTGATTTTACAGTTCTGCTGGTGATTTCTGCATCTGTGACCTCATTATTACATATAAAGCTATCGAGATATGGCAATCTGTCAACATCTTGTATTATCTTCTATTGCACTGTAATCGGGGAAGAGACGAGTAATTTCCACTTACTTTGCACATTCTGTTTACCTTATCCCTATTAATTTTCAGCCCTACACAATAGGGCATTTAATGAGAAAGCATATAAAAATTAACTTGATGCCTTCCAAGGAGACGGTCTCTACTTACTCTCTACTCCTTCAAGCCTGACTTTGTAAGTGTAGACCAGACATGGCTTAAATTCAGAGAAATAGTATCGACATCAATTAAGAGATATATACCAAATAAATTGAAAGGATACCAAATAAATTAAAAGGGTGGTGCACAAAATATGTCAAAACTCAGCTGCAGAAGCAATGAAAAAAAGCATGTCAAAATTTAAAAGAATGCAAAATCTCCAAGATTAGCGATGTTTTACTGAAGCTCGAAACTTAGGGTGGGTTTCAGTGCAAGATGTGTTTAATAGTTCCCATAGTGAAACTTCGTTTTGAAATCTGGAAGAAAATCCAAAGAGGTTCTGGTTGCATGTGTAGTACACCAATGGCAAGACACAACCAATACCTTCACTGCGCAATAGCTGTGGTAATGTTACTGATGACAGTGCTACTAAAGCAGGGTTACTAAACACGGATTTCTGAAATTTCTTCACCAAAGACAACAAAGTTATTATTGCAGTATTCAAATCAAGAATAACTGCAACTGTGAGTAACTTAGTAGTAGCTCTCCTCAGTGTCATAAAGCAGTTATGTTTCTTTCAGAGAATGCTGATACAATAGCTCCATTAGAAATCATATATAGCCCTGGAGATTCTAAAAGGTATCAGATAGATTATATAATGGTAAGACAGAGATTTAGGAACCAGGTTTTAAATTGTAAGACATTTCCAGTGGCAGATGTGGACTCTGACCACAATCTATTGGTTATGACCTGTAGATTAAAACTGAAGAAACTGCAAAAAGGTGGGAATTTAAGGAGATGGGACCTGGATAAACTGAAAGAATCAGAGGTTGTACAGAGTTTCAGGGAGAGCATAAGGGAACAATTGACAGGAATGGGGGAAAGAAATGCAGTAGAATAAGAATGGGTAGCTTTGATGGATGAAGTAGTGAAGGCAGCAGAGGATCAAGTACGTAAAAAGACGAGGGCTAGTAGAAATCCTTGGGTAACAGAAGAAATATTGAATTTAATTGATGAAAGGAGAAAATATAAAAATGCAGTAAATGAAGCAGGCAAAAAGGAATACAAATGTCTCAAAAATGAGATCGACAGGAAGTGCAAAATGGCTAAGCAGGGAGGGCTAGAGGACAAATGTAGGGATGTAGAGGCTTATCTCACTGGGGGTAAGATAGGTACTGCCTACAGGAAAATTAGAGAGACCTTTGGAGATAAGAGAACCACTTGCATGAAGATCAAGAGCTCAGATGGAAACCCAGTTCTAAGCAAAGAAGGGAAAGCAGAAAGGTGGAAGGAGTATATAGAGGGTCTATACAAGGGCGATACACTTGAGGACAATATTATGGAAATGGAAGAGGATGTAGATGAAGATGAAATGGGAGATACAATACTGCGTGAAGAATTTGACAGAGCACTGAAAGACCTGAGTCGAAACAAGGCCCCTGGAGTAGACAACATTCCATTGGAACTAATGACAGCCTTGGGAGAGCCAGTCCAGACAAAACTCTACCATCTGGTGAGCAAGATGTATGAAACTTGCGAAATACCATCAGACTTCAAGAAGAATATAATAATTCCAATCTCAAAGAAAGCAGGTGTTGACAGATGTGAAAATTACCGAACAATCAGTTTAATAAGCCACAGCTGCAAAATACTAACACGAATTCTTTACAGACGAATGGAAAAACTAGTAGAAGCCGACCTCAGGGAAGATCAGTTTGGATTCCGTAGAAATACTGGAACATGTGAGGCATTACTGACCTTACGACTTATCTTGGAAGAAAGATTTAGGAAAGGCAAACCTACGTTTCTAGCATTTGTAGACTTAGGGAAATCTTTTAACAATGTTGACTGGAATACTCTCTTTCAAATTCTAAAGGTGGCAGGGGTAAAATACAGGGAGCGAAAGGCTATTAACAATTTGTACAGAAACCAAATGGCAGTTATAAGAGTCGAGGGACATGAAAGGGAAGCAGTGGTTGGGAAGGGAGTAAGACAGGGTTATAGCCTCTCCCCGATGATATTCAATCTGTATATTGAGCAAGCAGTAAAAGAAACAAAAGAAAAATTCGGAGTAGGTATTAAAATCCATGGAGAAGAAATAAAAACGTTGAGGTTCGCCGATGACATTGTAATTCTGTCAGAGACAGCAAAGGACTTGGAAGAGCAGATGAACGGAATGGATGGTGTCTTGAAGGGAGGATATAAGATGAACATCAACAAAAGCAAAACGAGTGTAATGGAATGTAGTTGAATGAAGTAAGGTGATGCTGAGGGAATTAGGTTAGGAAATGAGACACTTAAAGTAGTAAAGGAGTTTTGCTATTTGGGGAGCAAAATAACTGATGTTGGTCGAAGTAGAGAGGATATAAAATGTAGACTGGCAATGGCAAGGAAAGCGTTTCTGAAGAAGAGAAATTTGTTAACATCGAGCATAGATGTAAGTGTCAGGAAGTCATTTCTGAAAGTATTTGTATGGAGTGTAGCCATGTATGGAAGTGAAACATGGATGGTAAATAGTTTGGACAAGAAGAGAATAGAAGCTTTCGAAATGTGGTGCTACAGAAGAATGCTAAAGATTAGATGGGTAGATCACATAACTAATGAGGAAGTATTGAATAGGATTGGGGAGAAAAGAAGTTTGTGGCACAACTTGACCAGAAGAAGGGATTGGTTGGTAGGACATGTTCTGAGGCATCAAGGGATCACCAATTTAGTATTGGAGGGCAGCGTGGAGGGTAAAAATAGTAGGGGGAGACCAAGAGATGAATACACTAAGCAGATTCAGAAGGATGTAGGTTGCAGTAGGTACTGGGAGATGAAGAAGCTTGCACTGGATAGAGTAGCATGGAGAACTGCATCAAACAAGTCTCAGGACTGAAGACCACAACAACAACATATAGCCACTCATTTGATAAAGATCCATACCTAGAGACTGAAAAGTTGCTCAGGTCACACCAATGCTCAAGAAAGAAAAGAGGAGTAATCTACTAAATAACAGACTCATATCACTAATGTTGATTTGCATTAGGATTTTGGAACATATATTGTGTTTGAATATTATGAATTATCTCAAAGATAATGATTCATTGATAAATAGCCAAGATAGATTCAGAAATATTGACCTTTTAAAACACAGCTAGCTCTTTAGTCACACAAAGTAATAAGTGCTGTTGACTGGGGCTCTCAAATTGATTCCATATTTGTAGATTTCCAGAAGACTTTTTGAAACAGTTCCTCACAAGCATTTTCTAATCATATTGTGTGCCTATGGTGTATTGTCTCAGTTGTGCAACTGGATGTGTGGTTTCCTGTCAGAAAGGTCACAGTTCATAGTAATTGATGGAAAATCGTCAAGTAAAACAAAAGTGATATCTGACATTCCTCAAGGAAGTGTTATAGACCACCTGCTGTTGCCGATCTACATTAACAATTTAAGAGAGAATCTGAGCAGTCCTCTTAGATGATGCTATCATTTACAGTCTTGCATATCATTTACTGTCTTGTAAAGTGATCAGATGATCAAAACAAACTGCAAAATGATTTAGGCTACCTATCCATATGATGCAAAAAGTGGTAACTGACCTTAAATAATAAAAATTGTTATGTCATCCGCATGAGTAGTAGAAGGCATCTACTAAATTTTGGTTACATGATAATTCACGCAGATCTAAAGGCTGTGAAGTCTATTGAATACTTAGGAATTACATTTACAAATAACTTGAATTGGAATGCTCACATAGATAACGCGGTGGGAAAGCAAACAAAAGACTGTGATTTGATAGTAAAACATTTAGAAGGTTAGGATTACTAAAGAGACTATCTACAACTATACTTGTCTGTCCTCTTTTGGAGTATTCTGCATGGTGTGAGATCCTTACCAGATAGGACTGACAAAGGACATCATTTAAAAGTTCAAAGAAGGGCAGCTCATTTTGTATTATTGGGAAACAGGAAAGTGCATGCCACAGATATCGCATGTGAATTGGGGTGGCAGTCATTAAAGCAAAAGCATTTTGCTGGAGCAGGTTCTTAAAATTTCAATCATTAATTTTCTCCTCCGAATGTGAAAATATTTTGTTAGAGCCCTCTTACATAGGGAGAAATGATCATTGTAATAAAATAAGAGAAATCAGAGCTTGTACGGAAATATTGAAGTGTTTGGTTTTCCTCAAATGCTGTAGGGGAGTGGAATGGTAGATAAATAGGTTGAGGGTGGTTCTCTGAACCCTCTGCCAGCAATTAATTGTGAATTACAGACTAGTCATGCAGATATAGATAATGTAGATAGGCTTTCAATATTGTGCACTGATTCTCTAATTTTATACATTGCCCAAATACTTTCGTGGCGCTTTGGAGTGACCCCTTCAAAATAACACTTTACCAGTCTTCTTAATATGTATTTTGGTAACCAGGTTGATAAGAAGTTACAACAATACTCTCTTATTACTCCCCAGTTTTGGGTTTTATTAATGAACAAAATCGCCGCAGTGTTCCATAACAATTACGGGCTGAAGTTTCCTGCTGATGGAACCAATATGATTTTCTGTGTTTCTGAGCATACAGGTTGTGTATGCTGTTTGGAGCCTGTTGTATGCTGAATCAAATGTTTTTATTGTTGTGATCTTCCATCTGAAGATTGGTTTCATGGAGTTGCCCATGCTAGCTTATCCTCTGTGACCCTCTTCACCTCTGGGTAACTACTGCAGCGTACAATAACTTGAACTTGCTTACTGCAGTCAGTTTTTGGTCTCCTACAGTTGTTACCCCCATTATATTCACAGATGACCACATATTGTGGAAATTGCATATTGTAATGTAGGATGCAACAATAAGGTACAGAATGTTTCTGTTGAAAATTACGAATTATTTAGGAATAAAGGAGATGGCTCACCAAAAGGCAGAAGCACTGTCTCATCGATAGGCACACGAACAAAAGGTATGTAGAATGAGATTTTCACCATGCAGTGGAGTGTGCACTGATATGAAACTTCCTGGCAGATTAAAACTATGTGCCGGACCAAGAGTCAAACTTGGGACCTTTGCCTTTCGTGGGCAAGTGCTGAGCTATCCTTGCACGACTCACGACCCGTCCTCACAGCTTTACTTCCACCAGTACCTCGTCTTCTACCTTCCAAACTAAAAGGTACGTTACTTGGCGAGCTTCCAGAATGCACTTTCTTTTTCTAGCTGTAGGGAAAACATGTGCGCGCGCCCACACACACACACACACACACACACACACACACACACACACACACTCTCTCACATGCGCATGCATGTCTCCTTATGCTGTGGTCGCTCAACTGCCAGCTCTTTACTGGCCCACGGTGAGTGTTCTGGAGTGAGGTGGGGCTTTAGAGTGGGGTAGGATGGGGTGGGTTGAGGCAATGTGAGAGATGGAGAGAGATGGGAGGGGTTTGGAGGGAAGCATTTAGTGGCTCGTGGGAGAGTGGGGAGCCATCTGTGGGCTAGCTAGGGGTGCAGTTAGAGGGGTCAGGTGCCAGACAGCTGGGCACTCATAGACTAGGGTGTGACGTGAGATAACAGCACACAACTAGCTGATTTGCGAGGGGGGGAGAGAGGGGTGTGTGTGTGTGGGGGGGGGGGGGGGCTGGGAGTTAACTTGGATTTAGGCCAGGAAGCAAAGGATGTGCTGTAAGTATGGCTACAAAAGTTGAGTGTTCTTAAATAAGATCAGCTGGTGCCAATGTATTGGAAAGTAACTGGCACACAAAGTGCAATTGTGGCTCCTTTTTCTTCAAAAGTTTTAAATAGTCTGCAGAGCAAATTGAATTAGGAGGATCAGGCATTTGTGTGGGTCTAGGAAAGTAAATTGTAGAGCCAGATAAAAGGCGCACAAGACAGGAGGGGTACTACTACTCATCACTGCTGTATCGTGCTACTAGTACATGTCAGTGTGAGTGCACCGAGAGTGGTGTTGCCGTACATGCGTCTTTAAATTGGTCACCGACTGATCATTGCAGGCTGGCTGCTGGAGGCCGTCTCTGGGAGCCAAGCGTGCCGTGCGGTCCCTGCCGTGCCATCTGCTGGTGACTCGCACATATATTAGTGTGGAACAGTGCTGACTGACTCTCTGTGTGATTGTAGTTTGTAATGTGCACATCAGTGTTCTGTGTCTTGTTGAGTCCTTAGAGGCATATTGTTCGGAGGTTATTATTAAAGCCATATTTGTGCGACTTGGATCACACTTCAGTATTTATTTATTTATTTATTTCTTGTTCCATAGATCCAGTTAGTGAGTCAATCACAAGGATATGGAACGTGTCAAATTGTACAGGTATCAATTTAAACTATACAAGGGCAATTCAATGGCAAATTGTACATAGTTTAAGTAAGACATACTATAAATACAGTAACAGATACAATATCAGCTAGATAACATAACAACCATTTGACAGAAAAAGGAGTTTCAAATAAAGGTTAAAGGCAAAAGCACAAAGTTAAATCAGATATTAGGCCTACAAGAGTAAATACATGTACAGCCAATCTGTTGTTACAAAAAGTGTGCTAATTCCCAAATGCACAATAAAATCAATTGAACTACTTCTAGACACAATAAGTTTAGTGATGGTATACATTTTCTTTCAGGTATTCATCCACAGTATAATAAGATTTCTCTGTCAGGTAATCTTTGAGAACTCGTTTAAATTTTGGCAGTTCTGTATGAACACATTTGATATGTAGTGGTAGAGCATTGAACAGCTTAATGCTGGAGTAGTAAACTCCTTTTTGTACCAGAGTGAGACGTTTCATTTCTAAATGTAGATTGTTTTTGTTTCTGGTGTTATAACCATGGAATTTACTGTTGTCTTGGTAGATGAAATAATTTTTTGCACACAAAGGTCAGCAAGGAAAAAATATACTGTGAGGCAGTTGTTAGGATACCTATCTTCCGAAACAAGTGCCTGCAAGAGTGTCTTTGATTAACCCCACACGTTATTCTGATTGCTTTTTTTTTGGATGGTGAAAACTTGTTTTGCAAGTGGTTGGTTCCCCCAGAATATGATAGCATATGACATCAATGAGTGGAAGTAGCCAAAGTAGGCAACCTTAATAGTGTCAACTTCAGCCACTGAAGAAATTACCCGTAGTGAAAATGTTGCCGAGCTAAGTTTTTTACATAGATGAAGAATGTGAACTGACCAATTACATTTACTGTCTATGTAAGCACCCAGGAATTTTGTTTCTTCAACTTTCTGTATTGGTTGATCTCTACATTTTATGTCAATTTCATTGGGATTACTTTGTGATGTATGGAACCTCATATAATGAGTTTTATCTGCATTGAGTGAGTGACCATTTGAGGAGAAACAATTTAAGATGTCATTAAAAACAGTAGTTGTAGTTTTTTCAAGATCATGATCAGTCAAATCGTCAATTAGAATTGTGGTATCATCGGCAAACAGGGTAAATTTGCTGTTTGTCTCAGAACAAAGAGGAAGATCATTAATAAAGATGAGGAAAATCAGTGGGCCCAAAACGGAGCCTTGAGGCACACCACACGTTATCATGCCCCATTCAGATGAGGCAGGTTCTCCAGAAGAGCCATTTAGCATTACAGTCTGCTTCTGATCCTGTAGATATGATTGTAGCCACAAGCCAACAGTACCACCTAAACCATAGTATTCTGCCTTTTTCCAAAGAATTTGGTGGTTTACACAGTCAAAGGCTTTCGTAAGATCGCAAAAAATACCCACTGGAGACATTTTTTAGTTAATGGCTTCCAAAACTTGGTTGCTGAAAGAGAATATTGCCTGTTCAGTACAAAGACCGGCACGAAAACGAAACTGATTTTTGCTTAAGATACTATGGAATTTGAGATGGTCTACAATCCTCCTGTGCATGAGTTTTTCTAGAATTTTCGAGAAGGTAGTTAATAGGGATATTGGGCGATAGTTTGTAACAATGCTTTTATCCCCTTTTTTAAAGAGAGGAATCACTACAGCCAACTTAAGTCTGTCAGGGACAATCCCATCTTGTAGGGATGCATTGTATATGTTGCATAAGGCGGGACTAACAAATTTATAACAGTGTTTCAGTATTTTACTAGAAATATTGTCCACACCAGCAGAATTTTTGTTTTTTAATGATCTAATTACTCTTATGACTTCGCTTACAGTAAATGGAGATAAGGATAACTGTGGGATTCTGTTGCTAATAGCTTTCTGTAGGAGGGACAATGATTCTTCCATAGAACCATTACAGCTTGTCTTCTCTGCTGCTCTCAAAAAGTGGTTATTAAATATTTCTGCAACCAACTCAGGTTTCTTTATGATACTGTCCCGTGTTTTAATCTCCACCTGAGACATGTTCCCTGTTGTCCTGCCAGTTTCCTTCTTTATTACATTCCTTATAGTTTTAATTTTATTCTCTGAGCTTTCAATTTCTGATTTTATGCACATACTTTTAGATTTATTTGTAACCTTCTTGAGAATGCTACAGTAAAGTTTGTAGTGTTGTTATTTCTTTGGATCATTACAAGTCCTGAGAGAACTGTATAACATCCTTTTTGTTCTACAAGATGTTGTTATCCCTGTAGTGATCCAAGACTTCTTGGCATTGCCTATATGACTATTTCTAACTACTTTTTTTGGGAAAGATGGACTCAAATACAGACATGAATTCATTTAAAAATGAATTGTACTTTTTGTTTACATCTGTTTCCCTATCAACTCGGCTCCAGTCTATCTCTTTTAGGCTATCACTGAATTTTTTAAGGCCCTGTTCATTTATTATCCTAAAAGATTTCCAAGAATGCTCGGAACTGTTGCACACACTGATGTAATTGAGCCTAAGCAATTGACCACCATGATCAGAAAGGCCAAGGATTGGATGTACAGTGATCTCATTCCATGTAGACTTATCTATAAATATATTATCTATCAGACTTTCACTGTTAACAGCAACCCTAGTTGGGAAATCTACTATTGTCATCAGATTATAAGACTCCATTAAATGTACTAAATCAGCTTTACTATTGCTCTCATTTAGGAAATCAACATTAAAGTCACCAGTAATTATCAAGTTCTTGGACTTTGAGTACAGTATGGATAATAAAGAATCTAAGTGCTTAAGAAATACATTCAAATTCCCTGAGGGAGATCTATACAGTGCTAACACTACAGCCGTGAAGTCATTTACAGTAATCTCAACACCACATACTTCAATTTGTTGCTCTATACAATGGCTCTTTAAATCTAATGCATTGTAAAATATGTTGTTTTTTACATAAATTACCACTCCACCTTTTTCCATGATGGTTCTTGAGTAATGCGCTGCCTGACACACAGTATTACTTGGTTAGTACATCACCACAAACATATGGACCGGGACTGTACATGCTTTGACAGTTTGCTACGTCTCTCTCTTCTAGGACTGACATGGTAGCTGCCTTGCATTTCTTAATGACTCTGACCTTGTCAACCACAAACCGAATCTTAGTACAGTCATGATTTCCCTGAAGAGATTACATGACAGCAGAGACTTGTAAAATTGTGTTACCCATTTCTCTAGCCAGTGAAGATTCATTCTATACCTTCAGATACAGTGTCATTTAGGAGTAGAACAGCAAGAAATACGTAGCTCCTCTAACAGTAATGACAGTTTATCACCTCCCAACACTACATGTGCCAATGTTTCAGTGCATTTTTGAATATGTTTGTTAACAGATTCATCAACACAACAAAAATTTACGATCTCAGTAGCATCTTATTTCTTAACTCATACTTTACTATTCGTCAGAATCTTCATCGCTGCTCTTTGATTCGTCAGAGCTCCCTGCTGTACTTTGTTTTATTTCATAGTCAGAATTAGTTGAAATACCACCTACCGTATTTACCCAAATCTAAGCCGCACTCAAACCTGAAAAATGAGACTCGAAATAAAGGAAAGAAAAAAAAAAAAAAATTCCCGAATCTAAGCCACACCTGAAATTTGAGACTCGAAGTTCAAGGGGAGAGAAAAGTTTTAGGCCGCACCTCCAAATCGAAACAAAGTCAGTCCATTGTAATATGAGACACAATTTAGGTCGAATGAATGACGATACAGCTACAGTAGTTTGGTTCGAGTCGTAAGCTTTGCAGTTAAACTTTACCAGGTAGCCTTTGCTAAGCATCAGGCGCTCCATCCGTATTTATACTGGTACCCTTCCTTCTTCATGTGCTTCATCTGGTTTGAATCAATTGCTTATTTTGCTTTGATCTGATAAGTGCCGTTTTCCTTGTTATAGGCGTTTATGTCACTCTAAGCTGAAAATGCATTACTGTACTGTGTCATGCATTGTTTGTCGCATTCTGATAGTGCGTGTTTGCGGCCTGTCGTCACTCGTGGCATGGCTTGCTTTTGTGCACGCTACCGCTGCCTACAATTAAAAAAAAAAAAAAAAAAAAAAAAAGAAGAGAGAGAAATCATCTCATTAGCGAAACAATGGCAAGAGACTACTATTTGTTGTTCCTTACACTGCTGCTTTCTTTGATAATGATCAACAAGAACCAAATAATAGACTGCGTATGATAGAACATGTTCTGAACGAGAGTTAGGTGAAAATTCTTCTCCATTTGAAAATCTTTGTGGCCGCTTCTTTAGTACATCAAATTCTGCACAGAAATTAGAGTCATCTTGGATATAAAAATCTAGTCAGTTGCCGTGCTTCATTTCTGACTGTATCACTATTAGGCATAAGAATAATATGAATATAAACATGACACGATACGTATATTCTTCCGCGTTTGCTGTTGTCTCACTCTAGTTTCGTAGTTTATTAGGCAGACAGGATTTAAATAAGATAGCAGCAAACACGAAAGAATACGTGGCAAAATGTTTATATTCGTATTACTCTTATGATGAAGAGAATACTGCATGTGATTCACATTTCATCAGGTTCCTATTAGCAACCGTCTCTTCTCACAGGTAGGAAAAAATTCAGAACATTGAGTTGGCCATATTGACAAACATCCCAAACAGTCTTGCCGGTCGGATTTTCGTAATACATTGAAGTTCTGCTGCATTCGAAGATGAACAATACGGAATTTGTATTTACTTCATTGGATAATGTATGAAAATTGTCTTCCACCTTTTTTTTTTAATTTATTTACTGACGCAGAGGTTTTGGCGCCAGTATTTATCTTTGTGCCTACGAAGCATGCCTGTGTAGCGCTACATATATTCGACGGCAGAAATTAGTTGTTTCAGCACCTACCGACATTTTTCAGAACTTCCACTTGCTTTGCACTCGATTCCAAGCCGCATGCGGTTTATTGGATTACAAAAACCAGAAAAAAAGTGCGGCTTAGATTTGAGTAAATACGGTACATCCTCTCCTTTGGATTCAACTTCTTAAGTATTAGATTTCAAGTCAACACCTGCTAATCTGTGAGACCGAAATGATGAGCCATACTACTCTATTTCACTGTACCTGTATGTTTCATTTGTATAACATTTTATTCCATCATAGATGCTGCACTTATAGTTTCATATATGCATTGCAGCAGCAGACACAATAAAAGTAGCAATCAGCAGTGCTTAGTTTGTTGAATGGGTAAAAAATATGCCATTGTCCCAGTTCCACATATCCCCAAAATTTGATTCTGCCAAATTCTGTACTCTCTGAAATCGAATGTTTAATCCAAAGATGAAAGTGAACAAGTTTGATGCAGTATTGCTAATATTGTTTATTACTCATCTTGCTGAATGAAGTGCATACCGTGTCCTTTCTGAAAGGTTTGCAGAAGTAATGCACATACCAGTTTTCTAAAAACTTACATTGAGATTGTGCTCTCCTTCCTCTTGTACAAATTAGTAGAGCCCTTCGGATTACTCCACAATATGCCTCTTGGCAAGGTGGTAACGACAGTATTATGAAAAGGATAGATTGGCACTCACTGTATAGTGTAGGTGTGTTGCTGGCAGGGGTGGGGGGGGGTGGGGGGGGTGGGGGGGGGGGGAAAGGAACACCACCTATTATTAAACACGTAAGCTTTTGGTGCAACCCCCCCCCCCCTTTTCCCTCACACACACACACACACACACACACACACACACACACACGCACGCACACGCACACACATGCGCGCAAATGCAGATCACACATACATGACCACTGTCTCCGGCTGCTAGGGCCAGACTGGGAGCAACTGTGCATCATGGGAGAAACAACGGTCGTGTGTGTGTGTGTGTGTGTGTGTGTGTGTGTGTGTGTGTGTTTTTTGTCCACTTTGGAAGAAGACTTTCTGATGGAAAGCTTACGTGTTTAGTAGTCTTTTTGTTGTGCTTGTCTGTGACCTAACATCTCCTGTATACAGTGAATAGCAATGTATCTTTTTTATAATATGGTCATTACTCCAGCCTAGATTTCTATTGTTTGTTTCCTTTTAAGACCTTATAAAGACAGTTACTGACAATTTCTTTTTTCTTATTGGAGAAAAGTAAAACCATATGGGGGCCAGACGTAGATTGTAAATGAATATGGAATAGAGTATTTTTATTCTCCCTGTATGCAGTGTCAATAACGTCACCTCACACACTTCATTTCTGGCAGCACCTCCTTCTCAACACATGACTGTCCCCCACCACCTCACCATAGTCTTCAAGTTATATCCTATAGCACTTCTGGGTGGACAAATAGATGAAGGATGTAGTTTAAAACAGTATAACTAAACTTAAAAGTCAAACTGCCCTTTTATAGAGACTGCCATCATTATTTAAACATACTAAACAACATCAAAACAGTCAAAAGAAATTTTTTTTCAAAAGAGCGGAAAATTGTAGTGAAATTCATGAGAGGATTGTTTTAAATTGTTATATCTTAAATCAATAAGTATGTCAGCATTTCCCAGGATTTTCTGGCTTAATTAAGACTAGGTCATGCCACCACAGTGGTCAGACAGTGGACTTGACTTCCAGAGGACAACGGACCCGAATCCCATCGGGCCATCAAAATTTGGGTTTTCCTTGATTTCCCTAAATGATTTAAGACAAATGCTGGGATGGTTCCTTTGAAAAAGATGACATTCGGCTGAGGAAGCTAATTTCTGTGGCATGTCTGATGACACAGTGCTGGTGGAAGCACGAGTATTTCAGAGCACACCATTCATTGCACATTGTTAAACATAGGGCTCTGCTGCAGACAACCCCTGTATGTTCCCATGTTGACAACACAGTTGAATTACAATTTCTGTGGCTCAGGAGCATTGAGATTGGGCAGTGAATCAATAGAAATGTGTCATCTGGTTGAATCATTCGAGTTTCGCATTACACCTACTTGACGGTTTTGTGCACATACACTGTCAACAGAGTGAATTGGTGCTTGAAAGGTGCACTTTGCTACAGGCTTAGGCCAGTGGGAGCAATATTATGCTATGGAGGACATTCACCTGGTCTTCTATGGGTCCTGTGGTAGTAACTGAAGGCTCCATAACAGCTTTGTTCTGTGTGAACATTATTGTGCACTGTCCGCACCCTGTCCCTAATGAAGGTGACATGTTTCAACAATATGACTTTCAGTGTCACGAGGCCAGAATCAAATTCACCCCTTCTGAATCTGATGGAATACATCTGCGATGCTATCAGATACCAGTTCTGCACCCAGAAACCACTGATCTCCAATTTATGGGAATTACATGACCTGTGCTTAGACATGCGGTGCTGCATAATGCTGGGAACATACCTCACATAATGCTGGGAACATACCTGAAATTTGTTGAACTTGTCCCACACAAAATCACTGCTGTATTGTGTTCCAACAGTGGACAAACACATTATCAAACAGGAGGTCATAGTGTTTTGTCTCATCAGTTTATATATTCAATGCTTGAATGAAAGGTGTGCTCTTTTCCTTTTTTCTGCCATTGCGTGTATGTGTAAAGCAGGATGTTCTACCATTTGGGCTTGTTTATATGATGGCTGTCAGTATTACCACCTGCAGAGATACTAAATGCTCCTTTTGTGAAGACCTTTTATCTTGAGAACACTTTCAACTTTGTTTCACAAATGGCAGCACAGTTTCATGTAATTGTTAAAATAATACTTTCAGCAAAAGATGTGTGCGTTGGAGTGGGGAAAAAGATTGGAGATGTATTTAGTTTAATTTTCATAAATTGTTAAGAAGGTTAACAGCTTGGCATGCTAAGATAAATTCAGACATTCTCTAAAAAGAGAGAAAAAGATTAATTTAACAGAATCAGTGAGGTATACAAATATAACTACAGACTTGTAGAACCATTACTTTGTAGGTTAGATTAGATTAGATTCAGCTTTTGTTCCAAGACCCAAAACATGAGACGATTCTCATGGGTGAGTAACATGCCAGAAAGTATAACATAAAAAATATAAAACATTTGAATACCCTGATCATTTGTCAGGAGATTGTCAAACTAGGTGAATACAATACAAACTGGAACAGCTAATATTTTCAGAATTGATACGCTGTCAGACTGAAACATTGTTATGCACTATTAATAAATTTATCAAACAAAAAGTACATAATCTTGACTGTTATGACAAAGTGCTCTCAGAACTGAAATCTAACAGACATTCTTATTTAAGCTGGCCTAACATCCACTGTTAAGATATTCATCTATTGAGTAGGATGAGTTACCTATCAAAAAGTCTTTCAAACTCTGTTTAAACCATGCTTTATCTGATACCAAGTTTTTAATGGTGTCTTTCTTCCACAGATAAATTGTGTTGTAATGCGAGGTTTTAATGAAGATGAAGTGTGCAGTTTTGTGGAGTTAACAAAAGAGAAAAATGTTGATGTAAGATTTATCGAGTACATGACTTTCAGCGGCAACAAATGGAATGATGGGAAGATGCTCTCATTTAGTGAAATGGTCCAAATAATTAGAAAGCAGTGGCCTAATTTTGATCCTCTGCCCAATGGGCCCAATGATACCTCAAAGGTACGTGCAGTATTACATATGAACATACATTGAAAATAATTTAATGTTTATGACTTACTACCAATCACAAGAATACTTCACATCTGCTGGTGGTATGAGAGATGGACTGGTTTAGTTACATATTTCTCATCCCATTCAGTAAGTCTGTCCTGGCCTGGGTTTCTCTGCAGCTTTTCTACAACTCTCCCCATTTCCTAAACCTTGACAATCCTTTTCTTTCTTCCCTTTTCCTTCCCCTTCATTGTTTCTGCCAGAAGAAGAAGCCACTGGCTCCGAAAGCTTGCACATTTCCATAACTTTAAGGGGAGTTAGAAGGGGAAAACATTCTTTTTCACTTTTTCGGGTTTTTACCTGATTATAAAATTTGCAATTTTCCAAATAAAATGATATGTATATTACTTATAAACTTGCGTGGGAAGTATTTTATTTTATTTTCTAAAATATAATCTACACTAGTTGAAAATGTTAAAATTTTTACACGCATTACTTCAAGACCTAATAAAATCGGTAATTTTTTATATACAGGGTAGTCCATTGATCGTGACCGGGCCATATATCTCACGAAATAAGTGTCAAACGAAAAAACTACAAAGAACGAAATTTGTCTAGCTCGAAGGGGGAAACCAGCTGGCGCAATGGTTGGCCTGCTATAAGGCGCTGCCATAGCTCAAACTGATATCAACTGTGTTTTTTTAAATAGGAACCCCATTTTTTACTGCATATTCATGTAATACGTAAAGAAATGTGAATGTTTTAGTTGGACCACTTTTTTCGCTTTGTGATAGATGGCGCTGTAATAGTCACAAACATATGTCTCAAAATTTTAGACGAACAGTTGGTAACAGGTAGGTTTTTTAAATTAAAATACAGAACGTAGGTACATTTGAACATTTTATTTTGGTTGTTCCATATGTGATACATGTACCTTTGTGAACTTATCATTTCTGAGAACGCATGCTGTTACGGCATGATTACCTGTGAATACCACATTAATGCAATAAATGCTCAAAATGATGTCTGTCAACCTCAATGCCTTTGGCAATACGTGTAACGACATTCCTCTCAACAGTGAGTAGTTCGCCTTCCGTAATGTTCGCACATGCATTGACAATGCACTGACGCATGTTGTCAGGCATTGTCGGTGGATCACGATAGCAAATATCCTTCAACTTTCCCCACAGAAAGAAATCCGGGGACGTCGGATCCGGTGAACGTGCGGGCCATGGTATGGTGCTTTGACGACCAATCCACCTGTCATGAAATATGCTATTCAATACTGCTTCAACCGCACGCAAACTATTTGCCAGACATCCATCATGTTGGAAGTATATCGCCATTCTGTCATGCAGTGAAACATCTAGTAGTAACATTGGTAGAATATTATGCAGGAAATCAGCATACATTGCACCATTTAGATTGCCATCGATAAAATGGGGGCCAATTATCCTTCCTCCCTTAATGCCACACCATACATTAACCTGCCTAGGTCGCTGCTGTTCCACTTGTTGCTGCCATCATAGATTTTCCGTTGCCCAATAGTGCATATTATGGCGGTTTAGGTTACCGCTGTTGGTGAATGATGCCTCATTGCTAAATAGAATGCATGCAAAAAATCTTTCATCGTCCTGTAATTTCTCTTGTGCCCAGTTACAGAACTGTACATGACGTTTAAAGTCACCACCATGCAATTCCTGGTGCATAGAAATATGGTACGGGTGCAATCGATGTTGATGTAGCATTCTAAACACCGACGTTTTTGAGATTCCCAATTCTCACGCAATTTGTCTGCTACTGATGTGTGGATTAGCTGCCCCAGCAGCTAAAACACCTACTAGGGCATCATCATTTGTTGCAGGTCGTGGTTGATGTTTCACATGTGGCTGGACACTTCCTGTTTCCTTAAATAATGTAACTATCTGGCGAATGGTCTGGACACTTCAATGATATCGTCCAGGATACCAAGCAGCATACATAGCACACGCCCCTTGGGCATTTTGATCACAATAGCCATACATCAACACGATATCGACCTTTTCCGCAATTGGTAAACGGTCCATTTTAACACAGGTAATGTATCACGAAGCAAATACCGTCCACACTGGCGGAATGTTATGTGATACCACATACTTATATGTTTGTGACTATTACAGCAGCTGGCTGGAGTGGCCGAGCAGTGCTAGGCGCTACAGTCTGGATGTGTGTGATGTCCTTAGGTTAGTTAGATTTAAGTAGTTCTAAGTTATAGGGGACTGATGACCTCAGAAGTTAAGTCCCATAGTGCTCAGAGCCATTTGAACCATTTTTGACTATTACAGCCCCATCTATCACAAAGCGAAAAAAGTGGTCCAGCTAAAACATTCATATTTCTTTACGTACTACATGAATATGTAATAAAAAATGGGGGTTCCTATTTTTAAAAAATGCAGTTGATATGAGTTTGACCCATGGCAGTGCCATCTACCAGGCCAACCATAGCGCCATCTGGTTTCTCCCTTCAAGCTAGACGAATTTCGTTCTTTGTAGTTTTTTCATTTGATGCTTATTATGTGAGATATTTGGCCCGGTCACTATCAATGGACCACCCTGTAGAAAGCTGTGGATTGCTGTGTTATAAAGGTTAAATTATATGTTTGTATTGGTAGCACTGTCAAAAATAGTATCGTATCTTTTCATAGTATAAACATGCTTTGTATATCGAAGTGCTAACATTTTTCCGAGGAATAGTGACGAATAGACTGGTAAATCTCTCAAAAAGTATGACTCCAAAATGAAGTGTTTTTAAGAAATGTGGGTTTCATGGTAATAAATTTTTGAATAAAGAGAAAAATTGTGTTCAGCATGTGGTGTGTGAAGTTACAGACAATGAAATACTCGCAAACTCATGAGTATCTAGAGAAACACCCATTAGTGCTTCGAAGATTAAAATAAAACATAGTGATAACACAGTTATCTCAAAACAAAACTCACGTAAATGGTAGGTTAGGTTATATTCTGATACATCTACACATCGTAACAGGGGTGTTATGTGAATGTGTGTGCTGTATGTATGTGGAGGGCCAGTTAGTTTACATGAAGACATTGAGGTATCATATGGACTAGCCAGGAAACTTATCATTAATTCTGCCAGTTGTAAATATACTCATTCATTTTGGAGTTCTGATAAGTGTAAAGATAATTATTTTGAAATAAATGTTAGGTGGTTTTATGGATTGAGAGCTATTGGCAAAGGACACACTGCAGCAGAAACAATGTGTGTCGTGATGTATATGCCACGCCCACTTTGTAAAATGGACAAGTATGCAGGATTTATTGGAGCTGCTGTGAAATCCACTGCATGTGAGTCAATTAAGGGTGCTGCAAATGAAGCTGCTGAAATAAACGATGGTATGATTGACATATCAGTAGCTTTTGGGGCACTTGGTAGAAGCGCAGCTGAAGTTCTAAGAATTCTGTTGCTACAGTGACCAGTGGTGGATACTGGAAAGCTAATAGATTTCCAGATTTTAACCAAACATTCTTATAAGTATAAATCAGGGAATGAAGAAGGGCATATCTGTGACAGATATTATGAAGGACAACTAGTCGTACGGAGGCCTGTGCAGCTGTTGAAATTTTGTGTTTGTTTTGAATACAGTCAGAGAAAGTCCGTTTAGTCAGCCATAGTGCCAGTAGTGCTAGTGTTTGTTTTCAATACAGTCCAGAGACAGGTAGTGCTATTTTCATTGTTTTCTACAGGAAGTGTCTAGTAACCACAGTTTAGTCAACTATCAGCCGCCTTTAGTGAATTAGCAGTCTAGTTATAAGTTGATTAACTCTCTACAGTAAATTGATTTCTTAAGATTGATAGGATGTGAGACTGCTGTGTACGGACACAGGAGGAGCTGGCCACTGTTCGCAAACAGCTGAACGTGTTGATGGCCGCGGTTAGCCGTCTTCAGGCAGTGGTGAGTCTGGTGCGTTGCATGGTACACCCCAGGTGTTACATGCTTCACCCACTGACCCTGCTGTCGACACATCTTTGCGGATACCGGGCGCGGTTGTGCCACCCTCTTCCCAAGGGGAGTGGCGGGTTCAGCGGCGTTCGCGGCGCACGAGACGGAGGGTAAGTGTGGAGGCTGGCCGTGTGGCATCGCCCGTTCTGCCTGTGAGTGGACATGTGGCCACTCCTTCAGCAAGGTCCGAGCAGGCACATGGGGGGAGGGGTTTATTAGTTATTGGGAGCTCCAACGTTAGGCGGGTGATGGAGCCGCTTAGGGAAATAGCGGAAAGGTCGGGGAAGAAGGTCAGTGTTCACTCTGTCTGCTTGCCGGGGGTCTCATCCGAGATGTGGAGGAGACCGCGCCGGCAGTGATAGAGAGCACTGGGTGCACCCGACTGCAAATTGTTGCTCATGTCGGCACCAATGACTCCTGCCGTCTGGGTTCAGAGGTCATCCTCAGTTCGTTCAGGCGGTTAGCGGAGTTGGTGAAGGCGGAAAGCCTCGCGGGGTGGAATCTGAGCTAGCTATTTGTAGTATGGTTCCCAGAACCGATAGTGATCCTCTGGTTTGGAGCCGAGTGGAAGGCTTAAACCAGGGACTCAGACGATTCTGCGGAGATCTGGGTTGCAAATTTCTCGACCTCCGCTATCGGGTGGAGAAATGTAGGGTCCCCCTGAATAGGTCACGCATGCACTACATGCAGGAAGCGGCTACAAGGGTAGCGGAGTATATGTGGAGTGCACATGTGGGTTTTTTAGGTTAGAGAATTCCCTCCCTAGGCCCGACAAGACACCTCCTGAGATGCGGCAAGGTAGGAGTAGACAAAATGCAACAGGGAATAACAATATTAATGTGCTAATAGTAAACTGCAGGAGTGTCTATAGAAAGGTCCCAGAACTGCTCTCATTAATAAGCGGTCACAATGCCCACATAGTACTAGGGACAGAAAGTTGGCTGAAACCAGATGTAAACAGTAATGAAATTCTAAACTCAGATTGGAATGTATACCGCAGAGGCAGGCTGGACAGTGAAGGGGGAGGCATGTTTAAAGCAATAAGAAGTGCAATAGTATCGAAGGAAATTGACGGAGATCCGAAATGTGAAATAATTTGGGTGAAGGTCACGGTTAAAGCAGGCTCAGACATGGTAATGGGATGTCTCTATAGGCCCCCTGGCTCAGCAGCTGTTGTGGCTGAGCACCTGAAGGATAATTTGGAAAATATTTCGAGTAGATTTGCCCAACATGTTATAGTTCTGGGTGGAGATTTTAATTTGCCGGATATAGACTGGGAGACTCAAACTTTCATAACGGGTGGCAGGGACAAAGAATCCAGTGAAATTTTTTAAGAGCTTTATCTGAAAACTACCTTGAGCAGTTAAACAGAGAACCGACTCGTGGCGATAACATATTAGACCTTCTAGTGACAAACAGACCTGAACTATTTGAAACAGTTAACGCAGAACAGGGAATCAGTGATCATAAAGCGTTTACTGCATCGATGATTTCAGCCGTAAATAGAAATATTAAAAAAGGTACGAAGATTTTTCTGGTTAGCAAAAGTGACAAAAATCAGATTTCAGAGTACCTGACGGCTCAACACAAAAGTTTTGTTTTAAGTACAGATAGTGTTGAGGATCAGTGGACAAAGTTCAAAACCATCGTACAATATGTGTTAGATGAGTATGTGCAAAGCAAGATCGTAAGAGGTGGAAAAGAGCCAGCGTGGTACAACAACCGAGTTAGAAAACTGCTGCGGAAGCAAAGGGAACTTCACAGCAAACATAAACATAGCCAACACCTTGCAGACAAACAAAAATTACGCAAAGCGAAATGTAATGTGAGGAGGGCCATGCGAGAGGCGTTAAATGAATTCAAAAGTAAAGTTCTATGTACTGACTTGGCAGAAAATCCTAAGAAATTTTGCTCCTATGTCAAAGCAGTAGGTGAATCAGAACAAAATGTCCAGACACTCTGTGACCAAAAAGGTACTGAAACAGAGGATGATGGACTAAAGGCCAAAATACTAAATGTCTTTTTCCAAAGCTGTTTCACAGAGGAAGACTGCACTGTAGTTCCTTCTCTAGATTGTCGCACAGATGACAAAATGGTAGATATTGAAATAGATGACAGAGGGATAGAGAAACAATTAAAATCACTCAAAAGAGGAAAGGCCGCTGGACCTGATGGGATACCAGTTCAATATTACACAGAGTATGCGAAGGAACTTGCCCCCATTATTGCAGCGGTGTACCGTAGGTCTCTACAAGAGCGTAGCGTTCCAAAGAATTGGAAAAGGGCACAGGTCATCCCCGTTTTCAAGAAGGGACGTCGAACATGCGTGCAGAACTATAGACCTATATCTCTAACGTCGATCAGTTGTAGAATTTTAGAACATGTATTATGTTCGAGTATTATGACTTTTCTGTAAACTAGAAATCTACTCTGTAGGAATCAGCATGGGTTTCGAAAAAGACGATCGTGTGAAACCCAGCTCGCGCTATTCGTCCACGAGACTCAGAGGGCCTTAGACACGGGTTCCCAGGTAGATGCTGTGTTTCTTGACTTCCGCAAGGCGTTCGATACAGTTCCCCACAATCGTTTAATGAACAAATTAAGAGCATATGGACTGTCAGACCAATTATGTGATTGGATTGAAGAGTTGCTAGATAACAGAATGCAGCATGTCATTCTCAATGGAGAGAAGTCTTCCGAAGTAAGAGTAATTTCAGGTGTACTGCAGGGGAGTGTCGTAGGACTGTTGCTATTCACAATATACATAAATGACATTGTGAATGAAATCGGAAGTTCACTGAGGCTTTTTGCGGATGATGCTGTGGTATATCAAGAGGTTGCAACAATGGTAAATTGTACTGAAATGCAGGATGATCTGCAGCGAATTGATGCATGGTGCAGGGAATGGCAATTGAATCTCAATGTAGACAAGTGTAATGTGCTGCGAATACATAGAAAGAAAGATCCCATATCATTTAGCTACAATATAACAGGTCAGCAATTGGAAGCAGTTAATTCCATAAATTATCTGGGAGTATGCATTAGGAGTGATTTAAAATGGAATGATCATATAAAGTTGATCGTCGGTAAATCAGATGCCAGACTGAGGTTCATTGGAAGAATCCTAAGGAAATGCAATCCGAAAACAAAGGAATTAGGTTACAGTACACTTCTTCGCCCACTGTTTGAATACTGCTCAGCAGTGTGGGATCCATACCAGATAGGGTTGATAGAAGAGATAGAGAAGATCCAACAGAGAGCAGCATGCTTCGTTATAGGATCATTTAGTAATCATGAAAGCATTACGGAGATGTTAGATAAACTCCAGTGGAAGACTCTGCGGGTGAGACGCTCAGTAGGTCTGTACGGGCTTTTGTTGAAGTTTCGAGAACATACCTTCACCGAGGAGTCAAGCAGTATATTGCTCCCTCCTACGTATATCTCGCGAAGAGACGATGAGGATAAAATGAGAGAGATTAGAGCCCGCACATAGGCATACCAACAATCCTTCTTTCCACGAACAATACGAGACTGGAATAGAAGGGAGAACTAATAGAGGTACTCAAGGTAGCCTACACCGTCAGGTGGCTTGAGGAGTATGGATGTAGATGTAGATGTAGACCAAAAAATGTTTTTCTTGTAATGAAGACACTAAAGTGGGGGTCAGTCATGCTGTTATTGCTTTTAATGATGGCAACATTGGTAGCGTGAAAGTGCTACAACATATGAGAATTAATTCTGGAGCAAACTGCATCAGAGAATTTGAATGGATGGACAAGGTTTGCAATGGTAAAGCACTGTATGCAGCACAGTTGGCCACTACGGAGTCCAGAAAGAAGAAAACAAGAAAAAACTTAAAAAAGGTCAAGAGGATGATATACAGTATGGTGCAGGGTGCTTCTGAGTGACTAAAAATAAAATGTTAAGCATATATTGAGTTACAGTCTATTAAAACTTTAAAAACTCTTCTCGAAAATTTAGATTTTCTCTTGCATTTTTCGCTAAATCTCAGAAACTACTTCGAGTAGCAAATTCAAATTTTCAGGGAGTAATAACATACGTATTCTGAGTCTTCTGAACTAAATGAAGAACATAATATTATGCATAAATAAAATTATTTAGAATAACATACAAAAAAGTACACAAAATTTTAACTGTGTAATTAAAAAATTGCATTTCCAAAAGCAGTGGCTGAAATGCAATTATTGTAAGACTCAGAACATATAGTTTAATGTCCTGTAAAAGTTTCTTGTCAATGGCTACAGTTGTTCCTGAAATACGGGGAAGTTAAGTCACCAAATTTAACATTGTCAGGATAGGGCGTTCAAACTCCCCTTAATGCACATTTTCTCCTTCCTCCACTTGGTGAGCAACACATTTATAGTATTTACACAACAGCAGTAGCTATTTTCTTACAATTTCTTTTTGCAGGCATACCATGTCCCGGGCTTCAAGGGACGTGTGGGATTTATTACCTCAATGAGTGAACACTTCTGTGGCACGTGCAACCGTTTACAGATAACAGCTGATGGCAATTTGGAGGTGTGTCTCTTTGGGAATTCAGAGATATCTCTCAGGTGAGTGATGAAACATAGAATAATCGTGTCCAAGTGAAAATTCATGCGAGGAAACCATAAAATTACTAGAAGACTGACAGACTGATCAGTATTTTACCTTCAGGAGGTGAAATTCCAAAACTTCTTATAGACACATTCGTTCCTCTTGTCCTCACATTAGTCATGGAGTCCAAGTGACCTTTGAGACCTTCAGAAACTTATCCCTCTTTCCTCTCTCGTTAAGGAACTGATAGTTCCAAATGCTGAGTATAGAATAATACTTTCAAACTGTTTGCCATGCACATTAGGTATGTGGTTGGTATATGGAAGAGATAAACTGCAGTTAAATCCAGCAGGTATGAAATGAGTAATCTTTTCTTGAAGTTTTCAGCTTGCACCCTCCTCCCTCCCAGACATACAAACCAGATACCTCTAGCTAAATAATTTGTGAGTATATATAATTTGCCTCTGTCAACATCATGTTACACTAACCTATTTGTGAGATTAAATTAAAGGAAAGTAATCAGAACTGGAAATTATGTAAAGACATTTTTGGCTATGTCCCTGTGTTGTATTAAAGTTAACACAGTATTTCTGTCCATGTGATGGTAACTATGATTCGCCAGCCACCGTTGCCGAGCGGTTCTAGGTGCTTCAGTCCAGAACTGCGCGACTGCTACGGTCGCAGGTTTGAATCCTGCCTTGGCTCAGATGTTAAGTCCCATAGTGCCCAGAGCCATTTCAACTGTGATTCATGATTATCAGAGTCTATATGTTCCAAATAAAAATTGGAACTTCATGTGTATAAATGTACAAATTATTAGACAATGGGACCAACAACTGACACTTTTAAATTGATGACTAGACTAAGACTTGGCGATAAGTTTGTTTCAGGACATGGTAAGGGGGGTGAGGGGTGGGAAGAATCAGCTCTCTCTTTGTGAGCATACCAGAAATCCTTTATCAACCGAAGGTAAAATAAGATATAAAAATACAGGGTCAAACAATTAATTTAAGTATCTTAAAAACCAAATGACTAATAATATTGGAAGCTAAGAAAAGTAAGTTCATAGTAAGTAGGGTGAAACACAGGGGGCTGCAACATATTGCCATTGTTGTTTGACTTGTCTATCAAAGAAAAAAGAAATGGATCAAAACAAAATAAAAGTGAGAATGGAAATGTATCAGAAGCAAATAGGAATAAGCAAGGAACATATTCTTTAATTAAAAAAAAAAAAAAAAAAGACATGTGAGGCAGATGTTCCTACAATTTTATGTTCAAAGCGCAGCAGCCTGTGAAAGCAAAATATTTATGACATTGAAAAAAGAAAATCAGTGAGTGAAAAGTGTGTGTAGGTGAATTGTGGTGAAAGACTGGATATTGGAACTTCTGTTATGCTGCCCAGTATTAGTTGACTTGGTAGTAAAGGAGCAAGTTTGCAAGGGCAGATAACTGTTTGGCTACGTAAAATAGAGTGGGAGTATGGAAAAGCTAGTCCAAGATAGGATGAAAAAGATAACAGCAACTTAAAAAATGAACCCCATGAAGCCCATGAACCCCATTCCAATCTAGTGAATGCAGTGGTTGACAATATCTTGTGACATTCACCTATAAGGCTCAAACAATAATTGCTAAATAAAAATACAAAATGTTGACAAGACTGTTCTAAGCTGTCACTCTCTTTTGAAACAAGGGTGTTTAAACCAACAAACATGCAGGAAAGCAGGGACAACTCACACACTAGAGAAGGATGGGCAGTATCAGTGAAGGAGTGAGCATGAACCGTGTGGAATATGTGTGGTACAAGTAAAAAAAAAAAAAAAAAAAAAAAAAAGTAATGATAGTAAAATTCCAATCCCGGGAGATGAAAGACTTACCTTAGGGGGAAAAAGGACAGGTATACACTCGCACACACGCACATATCCATCCACACATACACACACAAGCAGACATATATATGTCTGCTTGTGTCTTTATGTGTGGATGGATATGTGCGTGTGTATACCTGTCCTTTTTTCCCCTTAAGGTAAGTCTTTCCACTCCCGGGATTGGAATGACTCCTTACCCTCTCCCTTAAAACCCACTTCCTTTCGTCTTCCCCTCTCCTTCCCTCTTTCCTGATGAGGCAACAGTTTGTTGCGAAAGCTTGAATTTTGTATGTATGTTTGTGTTTGTTTGTGTGTCTATCGACCTGCCAGCGCTTTCGTTCGGTAAGTCACCTCATCTTTGTTTTTATATATAGAAGTTTATTATTTTATTTACCGGTCTTGCAGTTTCCTTGATTTCTTGCAAAGTACAGTACAATGAAAACCTACCATATTGCATAACAAGTAGATGAGTATAAACTTCAGAATAGCATCATCGCCATTAAATGACCTATGTTTTCTTTACTAACAAGAGAAGGGACAGAAGCAATAAACACAAAATCAGAACTGCTTTTGCTTGATTACAGCAGGGACAATAATTTTTAACATCTACATTTACAACAGATCATATTTACAAAATGTTTTCGAAATTTGCTCTGTTTGCTCAAATGAAAGTATTGCACTGCTCAATCATTCATTTACACTCAACCCCGACTGCTGCACATGCTGTGGGGTGTGTCATCTGGTTATGTCATATGTTCAGTGTTTCTCACCAATTTTTGGGGTATTTTGAAATGTACAAAAAGGAAAATGCAGAAAGTTATCACATTTTGCTGCACATTACCTGCGTCACAGAAAAATAATGTATACAAATCTTCTCAGATTTGCCACTGAATAACTTTGTCCAAGCCTCACAATATTTCACCAACACAACTGTTCGTCATCTTCAGGTAGTGGTGGGTCCTGTCATCACTGCTGCAAGATGTGGCTGGTGATATTCGCACAGCAGAATTGAAATTTGTCAGGCTAGAAGCAGGAGTACGAATGTGTGGACAGGCACTCCCAGTTGGATGTAAATGCCATTCATAGTAGCCTTCTGCTTATGTGTTGTGGGCAATGACTGCACTTCTGGACACTAGTGTGGTTAAGAGCTGAATTAACTCTCTGCAAGGTACTGCATCAGGTCATACATCGGAGGATCTGGTTTCTACTGTTTTAATTTCATGGCAGTCAGTGCTGGATTCTGGGCAGTGTTTAGTCAAAATTCCATATTCCTGTTGGTAAGATTGCCCACCGTATGGATACATGCCTCATTCTTAAAAACACAGTCCTAGAGTGATGATGCTGAGGATAAAATTTCAGTCCTCTTGGGAAACGTGTGGTGCCCTGTATTCAGGCAGTGCTCTGCTACCATTAATTTACTGGGTGGCATTTTTGTCAGCGCTGTTGAACACAGTGTTCTTGCACAATGTGAGGTGTCTGCCCTATATAAGGTTTCCCATAATGGCATCAGATCTTATATATGATCTGTGTTTTCTAAGGTCAAGATTGTCTTTAACTGAACACAAACAATTCCTTAGTTTTGCTGGTAGACGAAAAACACACTTGATTCTGTTTCTCTTAGCGATTCTTTTAATTTTGAAAACATGCTACTGAAATATGGCAAGAAAGCCATTTGCAGTGCTTGTCTAAGTATCTTCATTTACATCCCTACACTGAACTTGCTTTGCTCAGAACACATTGCAAATCTGTTTACAAGAATAAACATTCTGCTGGAACACTGTTCTTAGGTGTTACAGTTCACCAGGCAGACTGTCGGTATCTGAAATCACGTGTGCTCTATGTGCCAGGGAGTGTAAGACACTACCAAATTGTGCAGGGTGACGGCAACTTTTGGACCTCAAATATAACTCTGCGTGTATCAGTTTGCAGTAGAGACTAAGCCCCAGTGCTATGTCAGCTTTTCTTCTAACCGTGACATCCAGGAATGGTAAGCTGCTATCTTTTTGTACTTCCACAGTGAACTGAATATTCAGATGGAGCGAGTGCAAATGCTGCAGGAACATAGGTAGTGTCTGTATTATGTGGGCCACACCACAAATGTCTCTTCAGCATTCTGCCAGAAGGAGGAATGTTGGATATTTACTAAGGGAAATAGAGGATCTCCCATGGGAACACTGTCCACTTGATCAAAGTAGTTGGTGTTACATAAGAAATATAATGAGGTATGCACATGTTTAAACAGCATCACAATTTCTTTCTCAAACTTGCTGCTAATAACCTCTAATGAGGGCTGCAGGGGCACTTTTGTAAGTAATGATATAACATTTGAGCTAACTAAAAGATCTGAAAGTTCTAGTTTAAGCATCTTCAGGTATTCTATGAAATCCTCTGAATTCTAAATATGATGGTCATAGTCATCCACATGATAAATTTCAAAGCTGTCACGTGGAAATTGCCAGTTGCATCTTGCAGCAGTGATGGTGGAAATCACCACCACCTGAAGATGCCAAACCGTTGTGTCACTGAAATATTGAGGGAGGGGCTTGCATAATGTTATCTGGTGGGGAACCCAAAGTGTTTTTGCAACAGATCTATTAGGCAAGCCTGAAAAGTCACATATACTCCAAGCAGTAAGTACCTGTTATAAAATGGTCACATTAGTGAGCTTGGCAATTAATTAAGAGTTTATCAATAAATTTGGCTTCATTTTGCAAGAAATTGTGCTGTGTTCCAGTACTCCCTCTTCAACAAAACTAATGTCAGTTTCTGCTCCACCTCTTCAGCCCGAGATCCTATGTATACTCTTGAGCATTTGTGTAAGATACCTGTTTATTTATAAAAATGAAAGTAACTTCTATCATGACTTTCCCATTCTTGTCCAGTGGGTTTGTTATCCTGCTGTTGCCTACTGCAGACTACAAGATTACTGTTGAAGATTTCTGCAAAGTTTTTCTTCCTTTTTAGTGTACCAACATTTCACTGTGTGGTAATTGCCTGGTACTGTTCAACGGGTGTTTTAACTGTTGTTTCAGAGATGCAATACGAAGCAAATGCAGTGAGGATGACTTGCTTGCCATGATTGGGGCAGCAGTGAGAAGAAAGAAGAAACAACATGGAGGTAAGATACATTACAGCAAATGTAACTCTGTAGATAGAAAGAAAATTTCTGCTTAACAAGTCATAGCAAACATAAGAGCAAAATAGAATGAAAAGCAACAGTGATAGAACCTGTGTTTTTTGTGTAAACTTGGATTTAATTTTTTATTTAGTATTCATTCTGATTAATGCCCATTGGTCAACAGTATATTTCAGCCCTAGAATTTGGTTCTGCAAGGTCCACCAGATAACCATATATGGCTGTTGTAACTCCTTTATTGGACTTCAGAAGTTTTCCAGCAACAAATCTTTTTTTTTTCTTTCTTTCTTTCTTTTTTTTTCTTTATTAAAAAAAAGCTAAAATGCAGAAAACATCATAAAGCAAACACTCACAGAAAAGCATCAGTGTCCTTGAAACAATGGAAACTCCAGTAGGAATATCAACAATGTTGGAAAAGACAGATTACTACTTACTGATGAAGGCTGTGGCTGAAAGCTTTATGTAAGTGTCTTTTAATTCTTCCCATCTGCAGCCTAAGGTATCTTCTTTATGGTAAGTAACAGTCTGTCTTTTCCTTCATTATTCAATAGTGTTCTTTTTTTTTTATTGCTGTTTAGCAAGCATCGTGTGGTATATAAGGGATGTGAATAGCGTCAGATGTTGAATCATCACTCTGGAGGATATGAAGGTGCTGCATATTGGTGTGAGACAGCATTATCTGATGAGAGTTTGAAAGAAACCTCATTGTGGATGTCCATTTGGTCCCCTGGTTAAACCTTGCAACATCTGTATTTTTGGAGTATTTGGATCTGACAGTGGCCTGATGTTGGAAAGTAAGGGCTTACTCATCATCAATGTTCCAGTTGACTACATGAGACCACTACAAGGGAGCATCACTGTGTAGTGTACTGAGTACATTGTAACCTGTTCACGTCTGTGACTGCCATCTGAGAACAAGTACAGTAAACTCTCGTGCAGCTACACTTTTGGCTAGCTAGATTGACACTTGACAAGTTTCAATTTGCGTGCACCTGGAGCCAAGCATTTGCTGGTGTTTTTTGGCAATCTACTGCTAATCAGTGCACTGGTGCGTGTCAAAAGTCCAAGTATCGTCAATTCGTGCGTGTGTTGGTTGAAGCTCTAGTGCGTTTCTTATTCGTATTGCATGGTTTCATGCCACTGCCATCTATTGGAACTCCTTGGAAGTACAGTACATACAGTATTGTTCTATGGAGCGCAACGTAGCCCTGTCGAAACTGACAATTAGAGTGCGCCGCCTAACACTTTCCACTTGTTGTCGGTACATCAAAGCTGAGTGTTTAACAGTGAATGTACAACACCCTGTTGTGTTGCCACGTGGGCTTGGGTAGAACAGAGGAAATGGCATAGATGTATCGAATGCTTTCATTTGATGGCTGCCACAGCCTGGTTTCAAAAATCAAAAGTTTGTCTAGTGCATCTCGAGTGTTGTCAAGTTGTGCATTTGTGTGTTTCTGATTTGAGGTTTTGTGCTCCCACTATGTGCCTTAAAGTGTCCAGAGATAAAAGGGGCCAAAAACCATAAAGGACTCAGTCGAGTGTCTGTAAAAAGAACACTGAACGTGACTACGGGCACGTAACATAAAATGAATGTGATCTTGTTGGGAAAAGAGCATCACACTTTGCAGAGAATTGATGCTGGTGAGCCACCCACAAAAGTTGCTGCAGAGTAGGAGTACAATTACTGATCGGAAGACAAATCGATCAGGAATTGAAAAATTTTTGTTCCATCCAAGCATTGGGCAGCGCAGTGAAATCTTGAAAAACAATGAGAAAAGGTGCACATCCTCAGTTAGAAGAGGCATTATTTTTGTGGCACGAATAAATAAGAGCCAAAGGTGTGTCAGTTTCAGGTCCTCTAATTTGTCAAAATGAGCTAATGAGCTGATAGAAGGAAAGAAGCAAGAATTCCTCGGAAGTAATGGCTGGCACGATCATTTCAAGAAGCAGCTTGGCATCCATGAAGTTGCCATCAGTGCCAAATCATTATCTGGGGATGAAGCTGCTATGCTGATTTTAAGAAGAAACTGCACACAATCATTGACAAAGGAGGTTATACTGACAATCAACTTTACAAATGTGATGAAACTGGGTTGAATTACAAAATGCTGCCAACGAAAACCCTTGCCTCTAAAGAAGAAGAAATGGCTTCCAGATACAAAAAAATCAAAGAAAGATTTACTGTCCTTGCTTGCAGTAATGCCACTGGCAATCATAAACTGTGTCTTACTTTAATTGGCAAATCCAAAACACCAAGAGCATTTAGACACCAACCAACCAGCTTTGCCACTGAGGTACACGAATCAGTCTTAAGGCATGTATGAACAGTGCCGTGCCATCTTCAGAGAGTGGTTCCAGGCAGAGTTTGTTCCAGCTGTAGTAAATTACATGGAAGGAAAAGGACTTCCTTGAAAAGCGCTACTTCTTGTGGACAATGCTCCTTCTCACCCAGGTGATCTGCAAGATGGGGATATCAAAGTTGTATTTCTTCCACAAAATGTCACATCTCTATGTCAACCGATGGACCAAGGTATTCTTGAGGCGATGGAAAAACATTACAGACACAAGATGCTGGAATACTTAATAGGTGTGATTGATGCTGCAGATGATTTTGTGGAAGCTCTTAAAAAAATCGATGTTTTAAGTGTCATTCACTGATTGCTGAAGCTTGGAATCTAATTCCTCCAGTTCCTCTTGTTAGGTCTTGGAAAAAACTCTTAGATCGTAAGGCAACCTAAGTGGTGGGAAGGAGGAGACAACACCGAAACTCAAGCTGACATAATTTTGGTGAATTTACTGGAGAAGCTGGTTGTAAAGACACACACTTCGAAGACATTGAAGAGTGGATGGAAAATGGCATTTTTTCATGTGACTGAGGATGAAATCGTCCAAATTGTGACCGATCATAACGCGTTAGAAGACTATGTTTCTGATGATGAATCAGAGAAAAATATTCCTCACACATTCTGTTACGAAGTGATCCAAACTGCCCTGGAGTACATCAGCCAACAGGAGGAGACGATTTGTCCTGAAATAGTTTGATTTCAACGTTGGAGATGTATTGTTGCAGCAATAGTTTCTCAAGCAAAAAAACAAAAGAAAAAAAGACATTCGTGACTTCGTTACCAAAAAATAAACTCTAATGAAGCATCCTAGAACTTCTATGTCCATAACTTAAAAAGTTTTTTTTTTTTTTTTTTTTACTTTTCTTGAAAGTTCCTCTGAACAGACTTTTCGTTCCTTTGAGTAATCTCTAGATTTGTTTCATAATTTTGTTCAGTAGTTTATTTTTTATTCAAAAGAGTAGGTAATAAAATTAAAACTCCTGTTTTTTCCTGCTGCCAAATAAGGGAGATTTTTTCTGTAAGAATGCAAAATAAACGAGCTTTGTTATACAGCATTTAAAAACTTTGAGTTTTCAATCATAGTTTGGTGCCTTTTTAACATGTCAACACAATTTTTTCAGTAAAAAAGTGTAGGGTTATTTGCAACCATATCAGTAATGTTTTACATACCCTACGCACGTTTTACGATCGTATTTCGCAATATTGACGCAATTTGGAGTGTTCACATGTGAAAACAGGGGGACTTTGATTTATCTGGAATTTTCGTTATCGGAACTGACCACCGTCCTGATCATTTCGGATAAACAGGAGTTCACTGTAATAGTCTCCTTGCAACATGCTGTGTCATACAGCTAGGAGCAGCCAGACTATGGAATTGCCGTCCTGCGCATAGGCTGCCATTAACACCCAAGCAAATGACTGCATGTGAAGTGGTGCCATGATCAAGAAGTACGGACTGCTAATGAATGGCGTCACATTATGTTCACTGATGAGTCCCAGTCCTGCACTGCTCCAAATGACTATCGTGGAGAAGTTTGACAGTGACCCGGGGAGATGGGGAGAGGTCCCATTCTTCCACATTTTGGGGGGGGTGGGTCACAAAGGAGTCCCATGGTGTGGGGAGCCATTGGGTATGACTTCAGGTCACGGCTTGTAATGGCCGTGGGAACTCTGATGGTACAGCAGTGTGTAATAGTATTGTGGTGCTATTTTTCAACAGGCCGGTGCTTGTCCACATGTAGTATGTGTCTCTTTAAATTGTCTGTGTGATGTTGATATACTCCTGTGGCCAGCAAAATCCCCATATCTGTCCCCGATATAACATTATGGGACCAACATGGATGTCAACTCCATCCCACTGCCTGTATCCATGATTGCAATGTCCAGTTACAACAGTTGTGGATCACCTTTCTCAGGAGGGTATGCAGCAGCTTTACGACATCCTCCCGCACTGTCCAGGCCAGACAGGGTGCATTGCTGTATTGATAAGTGGGCTCAAACTGATAAGTTCTGTGTAAATTTGACTCTGTTTTGTTATCACTGAAATAACATCACATACCCTCTAAATTAGCTATGTTTCAATTTGTTTTCTCCCCACCTTCTGAGTGTCTCACTTTTTTTCAAGCAGTGTAATTTAAGACAGACATAAGAATATGAAAATGGGATGGCATATCACATTGCTATTCAACTATGCCCCTAAGAAAATTGTAAGATAATGGAGAAGAGCAGGTGCACTATTACACTGACTAGAACGTAAACTTAAAGATAGAATTATATTGTGTAACCCATACCGATGACATAATACTAATTGACAAAAACATCACTGATATGCTAAAGCAATTTGAAATATTAAGGGAGCAAGCTAGGAAAATTGGACTACTAATTTCACCTGGAGAAAAAATTCTTGGCTGATACCAAAATGGCACTGGGTGAACTTATATAGGCAATGACATAGTATTTGGTGTTAAATAGTTTAAATAATTTGGTGAAAAAGACCACTGAACATCATAATGAAAAGAAGGCCATAGAATCCAGACTTCAGAAAGTACAAACTGTCTCTCAGTTAACTAAAAGTATTTTTCCTGGAACTCTAAAATCTAACATTGTACAACAGTGATCAAATTAGAATTTCTTTATGCATGAGAGAGACTCTTTGTCCAACACAAGACATGAAAACAGCAAACTGAATTAGAAGAATGTAAAATTGTAGTAAAAATCTTAGGTCCAAGAATAAAGGATGGGATACATCACACAGAACCCAGTGTGAAATCTCCAGGCAAATTCCTAAAAGCTCTTGTTACAATGTGTCTCCAAGGAATCCAACTTGTGGGACATACAGAAAGAATGTATCCAAACAGGCAGCTCATTGGATTCCCACATACTTGAAAAATAAGATCCTACTGATGAAAACAAACAGGAAGAGACCTTAAGAAATTGGAATCACCACATTTACAGTATTCTGATGTAGTGATGAGTCACACAGAGTGCAGTTTCGCAGTAGCTTGATCGATGCTTGTACTTGTGTATGTAGTATATGCAAGTGTGTACAGCGTCTCTTCTGGTGTACTCACGATATGCTAAATTAGTGGCCGAGCAGTAAACCGGATCCATACTCGGTTCCAGTGTGCTGTGCTAATTATTCTTCTTCACTTGACATTTATGCTTGGAGCTGCAAGAGAGGCCATTTTCCAGATAATGCCACAAAAACAACAAATTCTCAGATATCAGTTTAACTTACACTCTTCAACATCATAGACAACATTTCACATTAATATGTTGCAGAACACTAGATTAGTGTTAAAATGGCCAGAGTAAACATTGTTCTCCATGTGACAGATTGTCAAAAGATGTCCAAAATCGATAAATTTTATATCTCTGCACAGAGAAGCAGCTGGTTGCTCATTGTCATCTGTGGTGCTAATCAATGGGTCGAGCTCGTTGCTGGCACAGCGCCACCTCAGAGTAAGTGGCCCCTCATCCCAGCAGGTGTCGATGTTTAAACACCCGTATAGCTCCCAAGACTTACTGCGTCTGTGGATAACTCCATCTCTGCACAGAACTTCCCACATTTCCCACACAGTGGGCCCTCGTGTCTCTTACACAAAATAAATCTTCAAACTTATTTCATTGGCTAAGTTAAATTTCGAGTGTGACGTGCTATTTCGTAAAAAATAGCAAACGGTAGACATGGATGTTATTGTGACTCTTTCCTAAGGCAACATTTGTGTATTACACTTGTAGAAGTGCACTGCAACATAAAACAGTAGACCGTAAGTTCAAACAATGGAAACTCCAGGTTGGAATATCAGCAGTGTAGGAAAAGATAGAGTGCTAATTACCATAAAGATGGCACGTTAAAATGCAGACAGGCACAGTTAAGACACTTACACATAAGCTTTTGGCCACAACCTTCATCAGAAAAAGAAATAGAAATACACACCATTCATTCACACAAGCAAGCACACCTCACACACACATGACCGCCAACTCCGACAGCTCAGACCAGAATGCTAGTCTGTAAGTTTGCTACACAATAAAATAATTATTCTGAGCTACAAGAAAAATGGATTCAAAGAACTAAACAGCTTGAAGAAAAAAAAGGGAAGCTCCCTGAAGCAACGTAGTTTCACGAGTGTGCATACCAGTGGTAAATTATGAGAGTTGCAACTCTCTGAAATGGATACAAAGGCCACCAGATTGCATTAGCTTTGTTTGTGTCTCGGATTGTTACCAAGAATGGTAGGAGCTATAAGAGATGTGAAGAGTGTAAGATGTTGAGTGATCCCTGTGAAGGACACAGATGCCCTGTACTTCTGTGAGTCAGCATTATCAGCACGCAACAAAATTTGAAGGGGCCTAATTGGGTGTCTCCATTTGCCAGGCTGATTGAATTATGCAATATGCAGATTTGTGAGTCATTCAGATGTGGTAGTGGCCCCATGTTGGACTGCTTGGGAACGTAAGGGTGGTGTGCTTGTCAGCAAGCTTCTGGTTTACCGTGTCTGACGAGCCCATGGGAGAATTGCTGTAATGTACGCCGAGCACATAGTAACCCTTTCACACCTGCACCTGTCATGTGACCAGCAGTGAGTCACATTCTGCAAGACCCGCGATGACAGTTGTCAGTGAGTATGACAACGACATAGGGAGAGGGCGTGTGGGGCAGCATCGGATACGACTTCAGGTCACTCTGACAGCACAGCAGTATGTCATGGACATCCTACATCCTCATTTGCTACCTCCATGTCCAACGGAGTTACAAGAGACAGACCAGTGAAAACATATCCAGTTGTTGACTCACAAAACGGTTTTGAGCTGTGACGTATGTAGTCTTAAGTGAATCATTCATACAAAAAGAAAAGAAGAAGAAGCTAAAGTCAGAATGTGAAAAAATTGGAGAATGGAATAGATATTTGAAGACTTCACACTTGAAACTCCCAGTTTTCCTATTGTGAAAGTGCCTTTGTGACCATATGCATTTCACTGACAATAAACTTTTTTTTTCCCCCTGGGTCTTGGCTCCATATTTTTTCATCCAGTTGAGTCAGAATACTTGCATTGTATTTGTGAGGTATTGTTTCAGTCTTGCAAGCTAATCTAAAATACAAATCCCTTTTGCATCCTAGAAAACAATGACCACTCTTTCTCTCCGATGAAGTCACCTTGGCTATTTTTGTGCAACTGCTGTTTCATTTCGGTCATCTCTCATCCACGGGAACAGATTGGTGCATAGAATCAGTTGTGTGTCAGATTGTCCCAAATTGTTTTTCACATTGGGTTGTAGTCAGGCTTCAACAGACATGCCACACACTTCCTGGTATGGCCACGGCATCAAATGTTTTGCACATCTTTTTAATTACTGATCTTGCAATATCACACTGTGTTCTTTCTCAGCATTTTCATATTTGATTGTAATTCTAGGAAGTTGTTCATGAGTCATCTTACAGAGACATATGCTACATATGAATTCAGCCACCCATTCCTTAACTGTTGACTATGAAGGAACTCCCCCCATGAACCATGGACCTTGCCATTGGTGGGGAGGCTTGCGTGCCTCAGCGATACAGATGGCCGTACCGTAGGTGCAACCACAACGGAGGGGTATCTGTTGAGAGGCCAGACAAACATGTGGTTCCTGAAGAGGGGCAGCAGCCTTTTCAGTAGTTGCAGGGGCAACAGTCTGGATGATTGACTGATCTGGCCTTGTAACATTAACCAAAACGGCCTTGCTGTGCTGGTACTGCGAACGGCTGAAAGCAAGGGGAAACTATAGCCGTAATTTTTCCCGAGTACATGCAGCTCTACAACTTGACTAGAAGAAGAGATCGGTTGGTAGGACATGTTTTGAGGCATCAAGGGATCACAAATTTAGCATTGGAGGGCAGCGTGGAGGGTAAAAATCGTAGAGGGAGACCAAGAGATGAATACACTAAGCAGATTCAGAAGGATGTAGGTTGCAGTAGGTACTGGGAGATGAAGAAGCTTGCACAGGATAGAGTAGCATGGAGAGCTGCATCAAACCAGTCTCAGGACTGAAGACCACAACAACAACAACATGAAGGAACTGACTCCTAATAAGTAAGATGATGCCTGTAGAAAAGTACAACAAAACAGTAATCTCAAAAAAGGACAGGATAGACAGTACATTCTGTAGGACATATTAAAAGTGATTGGTAAAAGAGACTTGGTGTGTTAAATGCAGCTTTTGGTTACATGATAATTGAATTGGATAGATAAACAATCTACTTGCTAAGTGGCGGCAGAACACACACATAAAAGAAGATTATAATTAGGCAAGCTTTCAGAGCCAGTAGCTCATTCTTCAGGCAGAAGGGTTGAAGTGGAAGGAAGAGGGGTGAAGGATAGGTCTAGGAAAAATTGTAGATTTTGAGAAAGTTACCCAGAACTGCAGATCAGGGGAGACTTTCCAGATGGGATGAGAAGGAAAGACTGATTCCACATCTACATACATACTCCACTAGCCACCATATGGTGCATGGCAGAAGGTACCCTGTCTCACTACAATAGTCTGAATAAAATTACTTGATAGTTGACATCAATCACTTGCCGCAACAATGTTGCCACATTGGCTACCAGCTACCGTTTGGTTACAGGTGACAACAAACAAGCGGCTCACTTCACAAATTATGTTAAACGTTTAACACAGAGCAATTTTTCTAGTGGCTGGTGCAAGGTATGTCAGAAATGTTGGATACTCTGTCGACTATTGATTTAAAGTGACCAGTGACTGAACTGGGGAAGACGACCCGTTTTGTATCCCTGACTGTAAACTTGTGTCCTAACCCAGCCGAGAAAATTGTGGTCAACAGTCTGCAGCAGTACTAATATCATGATCGCTTTGTTCATGGCGATTAAAGCTAACGCTTAAGGGTAAACTCAAGACAACAAAAACACAATTTCAGGGCTGAAAGCAAATTAAAATTTCTCCGTTTCATTTGTTACCTGTAACTATCCTTACTCTAGCTGCACATGCTGCCATGTTAGAAACCAGTGAACAGTCCATGTGGGCACTTGTTCGTGGATTATAGATGACTGAGGCAGATTCCAAATGAAGAAATAGTGACAGGAAGAAAAATAAGACCAAATAGAACAGTCAAAACAATGATGAAAAATGATGCAGCATAGTATTCAAAATAAAAAAATACATTTAAACCAATTAATTGAATGAAAATAATAATCACACTCTTTTGGTTAGATTTAGAAATAAAAATTTTGCTACATTAATGAGATTCAAACCTACGACATGCTACACATTAGATTAATCTGCCAACCATTGTGCTATGCCACAGCACTGCATGAAGTATTTATATATGTGAATGTAGTGACCCAGTTGCAACTATGAACTGCAACCTTAAAAATTTCAGTTTCACACAATGTAGTGAAAAGCTTATCTAATGTCAGATGATCTCTGTGAATATGATAACTATATGTATGATACTGAATTACACCTTGTGCTGAGTTATTCGGTAGTGTTTGGTTAGTGCTATGAATGAAATGTGTGTCTTTCATTAGCATTGTTAATGTGTGTTGTTTTTGGTGTAGCTATCACGTGTCATGAAATACATAATAAAAGTGTCGGGCTCGTAATTCGGGATACAAATACATCAAGAAAGAATGCTGAACCAGGAATTGGAAGTGACTGGCCAATTTTGGTGGAGTTTGGCAACAGCAGACAGTTCAAGTGTGACGCTGACTACTCTTATTGGCGTTTGAAGTGCCAACTATCAAGTAATTTTATTTCAACTGTAGTCAGTTCCTTTTCCGTTCCATCTGCCAATCGATTGAGGAAAAAGTGAATGTCTATATGCCTCTCTATGAGTCCTAATTCGTCGTCTCTTATCTTCGTGGTCCTTACGCATAATGTATGTTGGTGCAATCAGAATTGTTCTGCAGTCAGCACAGTGTTCCTCAAAATCCCTCCAGGGATTCCCATTTGAGTTCCAGAAACATCTCCATAATACTTGTATGTTGTTGTTTCGACCTACTGTTAACAAATCTAGTATCCTGCCTCTGAATTACCCCAATGTCTGCTTTAATTCGACACCTTGTGGATCCCAGACACCAGCATCCTATATGTGATGTCCATCACAGCTGAGCCACACTGTAGTAAAATCCACCAAACAAACGAAAGATGATTATTCGCCCTCCCTACCATGACCCTCACAAGTTTGTTCCATTTCATATCACATTGCAACGTTATGTCCAGATATTGAAACAATGTGACTTCATTCATGACACTACTAATGCTGGATTCTGGCATTATGGATTAGTTTTTCCAACTCATCTGCAGTAACTTATATTTTTCTACATTTAGGGTTAGCTGTCATTTATCACACCAACTGGGAACTTTGCCCAAGTCATCTTTTATCCTCCTAAATCACTCAACGATGACACCTTCCATACACCACAACATCATCAGCAAACAACCACAGATTACTGTCCACTTTGTCCATCAGATCAGTTATGCACATAGAAAATATGAGTAATAGCGCTCCTATCACACATCCCTGGAATGATCCTAATGATACCCCAGTCACTGATGGACACTCACCGTCGGGATAATGTAGTGGGTTCTATTACTTCAGAAGTCTTTGAGCCACTCACATGTCTGGGAACCTATTCCATGTGCTTGTACCTTTGTTAAAAGTCTGCAGTGAGGCACTATGTCAAATGCTTCTCGGAAATCAAGAAATATGGAATCTGGGTTTGTGAATTTTGTGATGGCAAAGTTAGAGGAGCAATGCATCTGCATTAAATTTTGCGTGAAACTCAAGAAAACCTTTACACAGACACACCAAATGATGCAGGGAGCCTATAGCGATGAGTGCTTAAGCCATACTTGGTGTTATGTATTATTCACACGTTTTAAAATGGCTTTACAAAAGTCAAAAATAATCCTTGTTCAGGACGCTCTTAGATGTCCCCTGATGACGCTTGTGTCAGGAACGTCAAAGAAATTGTGTGTGGCAGTCGAAGATACACTGTCTGAGAGATTGTAGAAGAATGTAACATTTCAATTGGATCATGTTATGAAATGACACAGCATCTTGGAATGCATTGTGTTGCCGCCAAGTTCATTCCACGGCTCATGAGTCAAGACCAAAAAAACTTTTGGATCTCACAAATGAGAATGAGATGTTCCTTGCGAGAATAGTATGACCCCTGCAGACTTCTTTTTATTTCCAAAGTTGAAAAGGATGAAGTTTTGCAATGGTAGATGAGATAAAAGAAAATTCGCAGACGGCACTTTATGCGACCCAGCAAGAGGTGTGTCAAGACTGCTCCTGGAAGTGGAAATGATATTGGGAGCAGTGTATCAATTGTGGAGGAGAGTATTTCGAAGGAGACAATCCATAGTAATTAAAAGATAAGCATAGAAAATTTTGTGGACAAAGTTTTGGAATTTTTTGAACAGACGTCGTATGACAAAAGGGCATGCTGAGTTGCCCATGAGCGATGCTTTGTACTGATTTGTGGACATAAACTTATTGGTCTCTATGAAACTGATTAGATTCAAACCCAGAATATGTTCAAGAATTCTGCAGCAAACTGATGTTACGGGTATTGGTCTGTAATTTCGCGGGTCTGTACTTTCGCCCTTCTTATATACAGGAGACGCCTCTGTATTTTTTTCCCCAGTTGCTAGGTCTTTCTGCTGGGTGAGAGATTCACAATAAATACAAGCTAAGTAAGGGTCCAGTGCCATATAGCACTCTTTGTAAAACCAAATTGAAATTCCATCTGCAACTGGCGACTTATTTGTTTTTAATTATTTCAGGCGTCGGGGATGCTTACGAGGGTGGTTTGAAAAGTTCTTGAAACAGAATAGAAAAAATGTACTTATGTCACTGAAACTTTTTTGTTTTTCAATGTACCCTGCTTGTAGATTAATTCACTGGGTCCAACAGTGTTCCAATACCTTGATCCCATCTCGACAATGATTTTCCTCCAGGCCTATAAAATAGTTGTCAACTCAGGCTATCAATTCTTCATTTAAGTGAATCTTCATCCACAAAGAAAAATTTTAAGTTTAGGGAAGAGGCACGTGTGGCAACAATTCATACCTTAGTTTGTGTAATTTTACCATGGCGATGGTACATGCATGCGAGCGTGCATTTGCTTGATGCTAGACAACTTTCTTCCTGAATGAGATTTTCACTCTGCAGCGGAGTGTGCGCTGATATGAAACTTCCTGGCAGATTAAAACTGTGTGCCCGACCGAGACTCGAACTCGGGACCTTTGCCTTTCGCGGGCAAGTGCTCTACCAACTGAGCTACCGAAGCACGACCCACGCCCGGTACTCACAGCTTTACTTCTGCCAGTACCTCGTCTCCTACCTTCCAAACTTTACAGAAGCTCTCCTGCGAACCTTGCAGAACTAGCACTCCTGAAAGAAAGGATATTGCGGAGACATGGCTTAGCCACAGCCTGGGGGATGTTTCCAGAATGAAATTTTCACTCTGCAGCGGAGTGTGCGCTGATATGAAACTTCCTGGCAGATTAAAACTGTGTGCCCGACCGAGACTCGAACTCGGGACCTTTGCCTTTCGCGGGCAAGTGCTCTACCAACTGAGCTACCGAAGCACGACCCACGCCCGGTACTCACAGCTTTACTTCTGCCAGTACCTCGTCTCCTACCTTCCAAACTTTACAGAAGCTCTCCTGCGAACCTTGCAGAACTAGCACTCCTGAAAGAAAGGATATTGCGGAGACATGGCTTAGCCACAGCCTGGGGGATGTTTCCAGAATGAGATTTTCACTCTGCAGCGGAGTGTGCGCTGATATGAAACTTCCTGGCAGATTAAAACTGTGTGCCCGACCGAGACTCGAACTCGGGACCTTTGCCTTTCGCGGGCAAGTGCTCTACCAACTGAGCTACCGAAGCACGACCCACGCCCGGTACTCACAGCTTTACTTCTGCCAGTACCTCGTCTCCTACCTTTCAAACTTTACAGAAGCTCTCCTGCGAACCTTGCAGAACTAGCACTCCTGAAAGAAAGGATATTGCGGAGACATGGCTTAGCCACAGCCTGGGGGATGTTTCCAGAATGAGATTTTCACTCTGCAGCGGAGTGTGCGCTGATATGAAACTTCCTGGCAGATTAAAACTGTGTGCCCGACCGAGACTCGAACTCGGGACCTTTGCCTTTCGCGGGCAAGTGCTCTACCAACTGAGCTACCGAAGCACGACCCACGCCCGGTACTCACAGCTTTACTTCTGCCAGTACCTCGTCTCCTACCTTCCAAACTTTACAGAAGCTCTCCTGCGAACCTTGCAGAACTAGCACTCCTGAAAGAAAGGATATTGCGGAGACATGGCTTAGCCACAGCCTGGGGGATGTTTCCAGAATGAGATTTTCACTCTGCAGCGGAGTGTGCGCTGATATGAAACTTCCTGGCAGATTAAAACTGTGTGCCCGACCGAGATTCGAACTCGGGACCTTTGCCTTTCGCGGGCAAGTGCTCTACCAACTGAGCTACCGAAGGACGACCCACGCCCGGTACTCACAGCTTTACTTCTGCCAGTACCTCGTCTCCTACCTTCCAAACTTTACAGAAGCTCTCCTGCGAACCTTGCAGAACTAGCACTCCTGAAAGAAAGGATATTGCGGAGACATGGCTTAGCCACAGCCTGGGGGATGTTTCCAGAATGAGATTTTCACTCTGCAGCGGAGTGTGCGCTGATATGAAACTTCCTGGCAGATTAAAACTGTGTGCCCGACCGAGACTCGAACTCGGGACCTTTGCCTTTCGCGGGCAAGTGCTCTACCAACTGAGCTACCGAAGCACGACCCACGCCCGGTACTCACAGCTTTACTTCTGCCAGTACCTCGTCTCCTACCTTCCAAACTTTACAGAAGCTCTCCTGCGAACCTTGCAGAACTAGCACTCCTGAAAGAAAGGATATTGCGGAGACATGGCTTAGCCACAGCCTGGGGGATGTTTCCAGAATGAGATTTTCACTCTGCAGCGGAGTGTGCGCTGATATGAAACTTCCTGGCAGATTAAAACTGTGTGCCCGACCGAGACTCGAACTCGGGACCTTTGCCTTTCGCGGGCAAGTGCTCTACCAACTGAGCTACCGAAGCACGACCCACGCCCGGTACTCACAGCTTTACTTCTGCCAGTACCTCGTCTCCTACCTTCCAAACTTTACAGAAGCTCTCCTGCGAACCTTGCAGAACTAGCACTCCTGAAAGAAAGGATATTGCGGAGACATGGCTTAGCCACAGCCTGGGGGATGTTTCCAGAATGAGATTTTCACTCTGCAGCGGAGTGTGCGCTGATATGAAACTTCCTGGCAGATTAAAACTGTGTGCCCGACCGAGACTCGAACTCGGGACCTTTGCCTTTCGCGGGCAAGTGCTCTACCAACTGAGCTACCGAAGCACGACCCACGCCCGGTACTCACAGCTTTACTTCTGCCAGTACCTCGTCTCCTACCTTCCAAACTTTACAGAAGCTCTCCTGCGAACCTTGCAGAACTAGCACTCCTGAAAGAAAGGATATTGCGGAGACATGGCTTAGCCACAGCCTGGGGGATGTTTCCAGAATGAGATTTTCACTCTGCAGCGGAGTGTGCGCTGATATGAAACTTCCTGGCAGATTAAAACTGTGTGCCCGACCGAGACTCGAACTCGGGACCTTTGCCTTTCGCGGGCAAGTGCTCTACCATCTGAGCTACCGAAGCACGACCCACGCCCGGTACTCACAGCTTTACTTCTGCCAGTACCTCGTCTCCTACCTTCCAAACTTTACAGAAGCTCTCCTGCGAACCTTGCAGAACTAGCACTCCTGAAAGAAAGGATATTGCGGAGACATGGCTTAGCCACAGCCTGGGGGATGTTTCCAGAATGAGATTTTCACTCTGCAGCGGAGTGTGCGCTGATATGAAACTTCCTGGCAGATTAAAACTGTGTGCCCGACCGAGACTCGAACTCGGGACCTTTGCCTTTCGCGGGCAAGTGCTCTACCAACTGAGCTACCGAAGCACGACCCACGCCCGGTACTCACAGCTTTACTTCTGCCAGTACCTCGTCTCCTACCTTCCAAACTTTACAGAAGCTCTCCTGCGAACCTTGCAGAACTAGCACTCCTGAAAGAAAGGATATTGCGGAGACATGGCTTAGCCACAGCCTGGGGGATGTTTCCAGAATGAGATTTTCACTCTGCAGCGGAGTGTGCGCTGATATGAAACTTCCTGGCAGATTAAAACTGTGTGCCCGACCGAGACTCGAACTCGGGACCTTTGCCTTTCGCGGGCAAGTGCTCTACCAACTGAGCTACCGAAGCACGACCCACGCCCGGTACTCACAGCTTTACTTCTGCCAGTACCTCGTCTCCTACCTTCCAAACTTTACAGAAGCTCTCCTGCGAACCTTGCAGAACTAGCACTCCTGAAAGAAAGGATATTGCGGAGACATGGCTTAGCCACAGCCTGGGGGATGTTTCCAGAATGAGATTTTCACTCTGCAGCGGAGTGTGCGCTGATATGAAACTTCCTGGCAGATTAAAACTGTGTGCCCGACCGAGACTCGAACTCGGGACCTTTGCCTTTCGCGGGCAAGTGCTCTACCAACTGAGCTACCGAAGCACGACCCACGCCCGGTACTCACAGCTTTACTTCTGCCAGTACCTCGTCTCCTACCTTCCAAACTTTACAGAAGCTCTCCTGCGAACCTTGCAGAACTAGCACTCCTGAAAGAAAGGATATTGCGGAGACATGGCTTAGCCACAGCCTGGGGGATGTTTCCAGAATGAGATTTTCACTCTGCAGCGGAGTGTGCGCTGATATGAAACTTCCTGGCAGATTAAAACTGTGTGCCCGACCGAGACTCGAACTCGGGACCTTTGCCTTTCGCGGGCAAGTGCTCTACCAACTGAGCTACCGAAGCACGACCCACGCCCGGTACTCACAGCTTTACTTCTGCCAGTACCTCGTCTCCTACCTTCCAAACTTTACAGAAGCTCTCCTGCGAACCTTGCAGAACTAGCACTCCTGAAAGAAAGGATATTGCGGAGACATGGCTTAGCCACAGCCTGGGGGATGTTTCCAGAATGAGATTTTCACTCTGCAGCGGAGTGTGCGCTGATATGAAACTTCCTGGCAGATTAAAACTGTGTGCCCGACCGAGACTCGAACTCGGGACCTTTGCCTTTCGCGGGCAAGTGCTCTACCAACTGAGCTACCGAAGCACGACCCACGCCCGGTACTCACAGCTTTACTTCTGCCAGTACCTCGTCTCCTACCTTCCAAACTTTACAGAAGCTCTCCTGCGAACCTTGCAGAACTAGCACTCCTGAAAGAAAGGATATTGCGGAGACATGGCTTAGCCACAGCCTGGGGGATGTTTCCAGAATGAGATTTTCACTCTGCAGCGGAGTGTGCGCTGATATGAAACTTCCTGGCAGATTAAAACTGTGTGCCCGACCGAGACTCGAACTCGGGACCTTTGCCTTTCGCGGGCAAGTGCTCTACCAACTGAGCTACCGAAGCACGACCCACGCCCGGTACTCACAGCTTTACTTCTGCCAGTACCTCGTCTCCTACCTTCCAAACTTTACAGAAGCTCTCCTGCGAACCTTGCAGAACTAGCACTCCTGAAAGAAAGGATATTGCGGAGACATGGCTTAGCCACAGCCTGGGGGATGTTTCCAGAATGAGATTTTCACTCTGCAGCGGAGTGTGCGCTGATATGAAACTTCCTGGCAGATTAAAACTGTGTGCCCGACCGAGACTCGAACTCGGGACCTTTGCCTTTCGCGGGCAAGTGCTCTACCAACTGAGCTACCGAAGCACGACCCACGCCCGGTACTCACAGCTTTACTTCTGCCAGTACCTCGTCTCCTACCTTCCAAACTTTACAGAAGCTCTCCTGCGAACCTTGCAGAACTAGCACTCCTGAAAGAAAGGATATTGCGGAGACATGGCTTAGCCACAGCCTGGGGGATGTTTCCAGAATGAGATTTTCACTCTGCAGCGGAGTGTGCGCTGATATGAAACTTCCTGGCAGATTAAAACTGTGTGCCCGACCGAGACTCGAACTCGGGACCTTTGCCTTTCGCGGGCAAGTGCTCTACCATCTGAGCTACCGAAGCACGACCCACGCCCGGTACTCACAGCTTTACTTCTGCCAGTACCTCGTCTCCTACCTTCCAAACTTTACAGAAGCTCTCCTGCGAACCTTGCAGAACTAGCACTCCTGAAAGAAAGGATATTGCGGAGACATGGCTTAGCCACAGCCTGGGGGATGTTTCCAGAATGAGATTTTCACTCTGCAGCGGAGTGTGCGCTGATATGAAACTTCCTGGCAGATTAAAACTGTGTGCCCGACCGAGACTCGAACTCGGGACCTTTGCCTTTCGCGGGCAAGTGCTCTACCAACTGAGCTACCGAAGCACGACCCACGCCCGGTACTCACAGCTTTACTTCTGCCAGTACCTCGTCTCCTACCTTCCAAACTTTACAGAAGCTCTCCTGCGAACCTTGCAGAACTAGCACTCCTGAAAGAAAGGATATTGCGGAGACATGGCTTAGCCACAGCCTGGGGGATGTTTCCAGAATGAGATTTTCACTCTGCAGCGGAGTGTGCGCTGATATGAAACTTCCTGGCAGATTAAAACTGTGTGCCCGACCGAGACTCGAACTCGGGACCTTTGCCTTTCGCGGGCAAGTGCTCTACCAACTGAGCTACCGAAGCACGACCCACGCCCGGTACTCACAGCTTTACTTCTGCCAGTACCTCGTCTCCTACCTTCCAAACTTTACAGAAGCTCTCCTGCGAACCTTGCAGAACTAGCACTCCTGAAAGAAAGGATATTGCGGAGACATGGCTTAGCCACAGCCTGGGGGATGTTTCCAGAATGAGATTTTCACTCTGCAGCGGAGTGTGCGCTGATATGAAACTTCCTGGCAGATTAAAACTGTGTGCCCGACCGAGACTCGAACTCGGGACCTTTGCAAGTGCACTTGCCCGCGAAAGGCAAAGGTCCCGAGTTCGAGTCTCGGTCGGGCACACAGTTTTAATCTGCCAGGAAGTTTCATATCAGCGCACACTCCGCTGCAGAGTGAAAATCTCATTCTGGAAACATCCCCCAGGCTGTGGCTAAGCCATGTCTCCGCAATATCCTTTCTTTCAGGAGTGCTAGTTCTGCAAGGTTCGCAGGAGAGCTTCTGTAAAGTTTGGAAGGTAGGAGACGAGGTACTGGCAGAAGTAAAGCTGTGAGTACCGGACGTGGGTCGTGCTTCGGTAGCTCAGTTGGTAGAGCACTTGCCCGCGAAAGGCAAAGGTCCCGAGTTCGAGTCTCGGTCGGGCACACAGTTTTAATCTGCCAGGAAGTTTCAACTTTCTTCCTTATTAAACCTGGCCTTTTTCGCATATCATTTGTTGCAATTTGTCCAGAAGGTTAGCATAGTATTCTCCAGTAATTGTTTGCCCAGTGGGGAGATAATGTACAAACAGAATCCCCTTCTCATCCCAGAACACTGATGCCATGCTCTTCCCCGCTGAAGGAATTTGGTGGCGCATCCCAGAACACTGACACCATGTCCTTCCCCGCTGAAGGAGTTTGGCGGCGGAGATTCAGCATGTTTCCACTGCCTTGATTGTTGCTTTGTCTCTGGGGTATAGTAGTAAACCAAAGTTTCCTCGTGGTCACAAACCAGCACAAAAGATCTTGTTTGTTTCTCCTAAAACAGGCCAAACATTGTTGTGATATGTCCATTCTCATGCGTTTTTGACACAGCGTCAAGAGTCGCGGCACCCATCTTGTGAATACCTTTCAGATGACATCTGGCAAGCGTGAGCAATTTCATGCACTCTAAATTGGTGATCCTCCTTGATCATTATGCGGACTTTTGCAATGATTTCTAGAGTAGTGACACGTTTTGGCTGACCTATTCATGGATGATCATCATCTAAGCTCTCCTGATCAAATTGAAATTCATTTATCCACTTGGCAACAGTTGAAGACAAAGGAGCAGAGTCCCCTGGTGTTTTCTGGAAATCGGCATGAATGTCCTTCACTTTCATACCTTTCTTTATGAAGTATTTAATCACTGCTTGAATCTCGACCCGACCCCCTGTCCCGTACCGTCGCGTCTTTGCAGATCACTGCACAGGAACAACAACAGAGCCGTGTCACTGCCACAGCTCTCTTCCAAGAGCACTGACATGGGACGGGTTTACAGGCAACAGTCCAACGAATATCATGTGAACAACTTGTGCTAGTGCTGGCCTCCTGTGGTGATTGTTGTTAGGTGTCTTTGTGCTATTGTCAAATGACGGTATGTTTATATGATTCTCTTGCATGAATGATTTCTTAAATGCAAAATTTAAAACATTTATCTCCTACTGCCACACCAGACTGGTCAAGTGACTTGATGGAATTCTTTGACTCACTTAGTGATTTTACATAGGACAATAAATTCCCCTGCTTCTCAGCCAGATCTTTTGCTGAGGTATGACAGTGGTAGTAACCTTTCCTTGTTGCCATTTGGCATTCTCTTTTGAACCAAGAGTGCAGTAGCTTTTCCTTCCTCAGTATTTTCCAAATTTCATTGTTAAACCGCAGTGGCTCTTTTGCATCCTTAATTCGTTTGCTAGGTACAGACTTGTTGAGAGTGCAATTCACGATCTGTTTAAGCTTTGACCATAATCTCTCTACGTCCATCTTAATGGAACTAAGTGATGTCAGTTCTGTCTAAGTAAGATGCTAACATCTGCTTATCTGCTCTTTCTGGCATGAACATTTTCCTAGCCTTCTTGACTGATTTATTAATTTTTGTAACCTTAGTTGTTATGATGTTATCATGATTATTAATCCCCATCTCTATGCTGTAGTCATTGATGATATCTGGCCTGTTTGTAACTACAAGGTCTAAGATATTTCCATTGCATGTGGCATGGCAAACTAGGTGCTCAAGACAATTTTCGAAAACCACATTCAAAAGTGCTTCACAAGATTGACTGCACCCCCTGCAATGAAGCCATAGGCTACCATCTATACTCAGTGGGCTAAATTCACCTCCAACTAGTATTGCATGATCTAGGTATTTACGTGCTACTGTCTGTAGACTTTCTGTGAATGGCTCCAAAACTGTCATAGCAGAACTGGGTGGCTGATTATCCATTAATTAACGTGATTTCATCTAGACTTGTTATACGCAACCAGATAACTTCACTGTCACAATCAGCTTTGACCTCAATAGAGACAATGGACACTCCCTCTCCTACAGTGTCTAACCTGCCTTTCTGATATATATTCCATTAATCACTAAATATGTCAGAGCTTTCTGCTCTCGGTTTCAGCCATCTCTCAGTCTCTGAGAATAATTTGAGTGCGATACTTTCCTGGATGGCAGTAAATTCGGAAACTGTGTTACAAGTACATTGACAACTGATAAAATTTTGACAATCTACACTGGAGTGAATTCAAAAGATAAACCTCAACCAACATTGAATGTATCTTGGTGATAAAGAGCCCAACTAAATAAATAGATGATTTTATTCCATTTCATCTGATTGAATGAAACACACACAGCATAACTACTCAGAAAACAACTATAGTGCTGATTACATTTACTATCATACATGTAGCACTCTGAGAACATTTCACCTTGTCATAGTAGTCCTGTGTTTTGGAACTAGGCAGTGCTTCATTTCACAAAGCGAAAGGAATAGCTTGTGTAAAAAACAAAAGAAGGGGAAATAGTGGTTGCTGGTGTTTTTAACACTATCATTCAATTTAGTTCCTATTGTGAACTTTGCAGCTAGGATATGTAAATGCTCTGAGACTGCTATTGATAATATCTTTATGAACAAATCTAGGGGAAAAACGTCATATCACAAAACCAATAGTAAATGGACTATCTGATCACGACGTGCAGCATCTTGTGTTAAATGTTGAAACTTGTCAGGATAAAAAAATATTAAATCTGAGTACAGGAGGATAATAAATAAGCCAGAAATTGAGGAATTCAGGAAATTGCTCAAAGACATGAACTGGAGAGATGTTTACCTGACTCAAATGGAAAATGCAAAGCATTTATTAATAAAGTTACCTCCTCTTTTGAAAATTGTTTTCCCCTAAAGGTAACTCAGATCACACAGAAGTCAAAAGATAAACCATGGATTATACAAGGAATAAAGATATCATGTGGGGCAAAAAGGAGACTGTACCTACTATCTAGGAACGTTTCTGATATTAGAATTGTAATGCATTACAAAGAATACTGCAAAATATTGAATCAAGCAATCCAGAAATCGAAGTAGCTTTATTAAGAGAAAAAGATAATTGTATCGGGCAATAAAATAAGAACTGTTTCAGATATAGTGAAGACAGAGAGAAGTGGGGCCAAAAAGGAAGTGGAACAGATAGCTCTAAAAGTAAATGAGACTTTGGTAACAAGTGCATGTAGTGTTGTAAATCTCTTAAGCAAGACTTAATTTTTGTTACTGACGGCTCGGGGTTATCAGGTTCGGTGAATGGCGCAATGGAGTATCTGGGACCAGTCTTTGAAGAACATTGTGTAGAACCTATTCGAGGAACTTTGAATTCCAACCATTGCTTCTCAGTATACTTACTCCTTAATGAAATTTGTTGCAAGTTATATATCTATATTTCCAACAAGTAGCTCAATACATATTATCAATACTAGGAATAAGAAAAATCTACATAAAGACCTAAAATCACTTATGTTGGTCCAAAAGGGGGTCCAATATTCAGGAACACACATTTTCAATAAATTACCAGCAACCATTAAAAACTTGGTTTCAGATAAAGCACAGTTTAAACAGAGTTTGAATGACTTTTTGATAGGCAATGCCTTCTACTCTATAGATGAATATCCTAACAGAGACTGTTAGGCCAGCTTAAGTAAAAATATGTTAGATATAAGTTTTGACAGCACTTGGTTGCAACAGTCAAAATTAGGTATTTTGTGTATGATAAATTTATTAATAGTGCATAACAATGTTTCATTCTGACAGCGTATTAATTCTGTAAATATTAGCTTTTCCAGTTTATTGTATTGTATTCACCTATTTTGACAATCTCATGACAAATGATCAGGGTAGTATTCATTATATTAAAATGTTTTGTGTTATACATTCTGACATGTTCCACACCCTCGAGAATCATCTCATTTTTTCGGTGTATGTAATGAAAACTGAATCAAATCAAATCCAATCACCATCTCTCATCATGTAATAACTTCACTTCTTCTTCTTCCCTTGTCGTCTCCTGTTTTTCCAGTACTCGTCCATCTCCTCCTCATGTTTTTCTCCCTTTATTCTATTCGTGTTGTTCTCAATCCCCTATTTCTTCTGCATTGAAAGCCTTTTATTTTTATTTACTTATTTTTTTTATTGAGGTGAGTCTCTACGGACTGCGTGGTAACAACCGACTTCACTCTAGTGTCCAGGTCTTGTTCTTGCTCCAGCTTTGACTTCCTGCCAGTATCTTCTGAGCCCCTCCAAGAAGTGCCTTTTTATGCTCTTCACATAATGGTCCTCACTGTATTTCGTATGTTGATGCCATGTTAAAACCCTAGTAGTTGGTCACCAATCCTCTAAATTTGTTCCTTTCAGGAATTTCTCTCTGAGATACCAATCTGCTTAAGATCTTTTTCACATTCTTTGAACCATCTCGGTCTCGTTTTCTTAGATGGGATGAAACTCCATATTCTTTTTGTTAGTCGATCACCGTCCATTTTCATGAGATACCATAAAATAACAATCATTTCTTCATAATGGATGCTGTGATAGGTTCTGTCTTGCTGCACGAGTCCTCATTTGCTCTCATTCGCCATTGTCCATCGACCCATCTATTACCTTAGGATTTTCCTTAATATCCTACACTCACGCTTTTCCAGCCGCTCAGCTTACCTTGTCTATTTGTGGTCAAAGATTTGGATGCTTATAAGCCCTCAGGTTTTACAACTGTATTATAATGTTGGAACTTGGCCCATATACTCATAGACTTTTTGTTATAAGTATTCTTTGTCAGTTGGTATGCTTGGTCTAACTTCCTCATCCCGACAATTGCTTCTTCTTTTAATCCATTCTCCAGGTGGATGACTTCACCGAGATACCTGAAATTCTTAACTCATCCAATTTTTTCCCAGGTTGGTTATCATCCATTCAGGTCCATCACAGATGTTCGTCATATGTTTTGTCTTTTGAATAGAGATCTGGAGTCTAACTTTTTTCAGCAATTTCTGACAGCCTATTTATCTTTTTGACTGCTGACTCTATGTTGTTAGCAAAAATGGCTAGGTCAGCCGCAAAATCTAACCAGCCAATGCACACCCCTTTGTTCTTAGGACCAAGTCTGAACCACTCTTCATTTGTTTCTCCTTGGGCTAATAACTTTCTCCACTCTTGAATGACCTTTTCCAAGACACAATTGAAAAGGTTCAGATACCTCACCCATAAATTTAATTTTTGACAATGTGTTAGTAAGAGTTTGTTTGATCAGCTTTCTTGATGTATTATCCACCCCAAACTTTTCCAAAATATTCATTACTGCCTGTCAGTCGATGGAGTCATATACTTTCTGAAAATCAACAAATATGACCACATTGTTATTTTTCCAATTTTTTTTGTACCTGATCATGTTCTTCAGGTTAAAGATCTGTTCTGCGCAAGAATCGCCCTTTCGGAAACCAGCTTGATAGTCCCCAATCAGTTGGTTACAATGATCTTCTATTCTATTCTGTATCACTTTGGAGAGAATCTTATATGGAACAGATACTAATGAGGTACCCTTATAGTTATTGACATTCTATTTATCACCTTTTTTGTGTATACGATGGATTAAAGCTGACTGCCATTCAGTTGGTATCATCCCAGCTCTCCAGATCTCCTCAAAAAGTTGGACTAGTATATCTAGAGTTTCATTATTTGCCAGCTTCAGTAGTTCCACCACTATTGAATCCTCTCCAGCTGCCTTATTATTCTTAAAGTTGTTGATGATCTCTTTGGTCTCCTCTTTACTAGATGGAGATGAGGGGTAGTTTGTGGATTGGGGCACATACAGGGAATCTTTCTTTCGGTTCATCACAATTAAGTAGGTTTTCAAAGTAACGAGACATTATCTTGCAGTTCTCTTTGTTGGTCAGGCCGAGTGTGGTGTGCGTACTGTAAGACCTTCAGTACACACACCATCAGATTATTTGACTTGTTGCTCTAACGAAGTAAGCGAGTGTCAGCAATATGTCTCGTGGTCTTATCATGGCATGTTTATCTTCTGCCATTAGGTCAGACGATAGAAATGCCACTTGCACACTTAGAGTAGCAGATTGATGGTGACCAACTTTAAATAGAACTTGATTAATTTTCACACACATTTATTAAAGTAATAACAAATATAAAAATTATTTAACTTGGTTCTGGATGCTATTTACAATTGACAATCTGAAGTTCCTTTGGTATTGGTACGTTAATCCTATTCTTACATATATCTCGGATACTTGACAAAAGTGTCTATACATTTATCTTCATGGCTATGTACAGGAATATGGTAATCTTATTAGGTGCAGACTGGATCTTGACTATGGACTGGCACAGACAATTGTAGAACTCATACAGACTGGTACAGACTAATGCAGACTGGTACAGACTAATGCAGACTGGTGCAGACAAATGCAGACTGACTGATCGAAGGTCTTTACACCCGTTATAATACCTCGCACGTTCATGTATCACTGCGTGAGTGTGATGCGCGAGGAGAAAGTGTTCTATGTTAGCAGCAATCTCATTGGCTGCGTTACATATTAATACGCGGATCGGCGGAAGCAGAATTTGGTCCGTCTCTATGGCAGCGCCATCTCATAGTGGGGAGATGGACGAGTGCTGCGCCTGCGCTGTTGTGCTTAGCGGGGCGCACTCTAGTGGGAAATTTGTGTACGCGCTGAATACGCGGAACTATGTACACAACACTGAGCTTTCCATTTTCGTCTCTAAAACAAAAACTAGGGGCTTGGTATCCTTTCAAATTCGATTTGAACGTCTGATAGAAGTCTCTGACATTCTTTATCTGGAAACGCTGATCGATCTGTTCTAACTGCTGTTTCTCATGCAGTAGAGTTCTGGCTGCATATTTTTGAACTTCATGGAATACATCAAAATCATCAGGTCTCCTGGTAGAGTTCCACTATTTCCATGCACTTGCTGTTTGGGCCACCACCTCACCACAAACCTCATTCCACCATGTATGATTCCTCTTTTTAGCTGTCAGGATTGTAGTATTAGCTGCTTGTTGGATCATGGAGGCAATGTCTGCCCATTTATGGGATTCAACTGTCAGTTACTGGTGGCATTGTTCCAATACGTTTTGATTGATTTTGAGCTTCGCAGTATCATATTTATGAAATTTATTTCCGGTTTTCACAGTCTTATTGAGAGGGATGAAATTAATTTTGATCTTGGAGAGGTGATGATCCTTTTACATTCAGTATGTTATCTGTAAAAAGGTTTCTTTCTATTATTTCTGATTGTTTGATGTTGTTTCTTTCTTATTTCTGTAATCCATGCTATCATTGATTCCTTCTTCCAGAACTACTCATTCAGTAGAGGTCTCTAAAAAAAGATTAATCTTCTTTTAGCCATTACTTCTGATATTTTCTCAAAATTTTTGTATATCTCCTCATTACTTCTCATTTTCCAGCCATCTGTAGCTTGTATTGCAACCATTATTTTCTAATAATGCTCCTTTGTGGAACCTCTGTTCTGTCCAGCTTATAGTTCATCATTAGGCATCCTCATCCATGTAAACATCCTGGTCATACCATTGTGGGATAGTGTTTAAATTTGTTTTTTTTAGTTGTACATTTCTTGTTGTAAATATCCTTTGTCAAACGATTTGCTCTCTCCAGTTTGCTGACTCTTGCATCTACTGTTAATTCTTCTAGTCCATTTTGTTGTACAGTTTGTCCAGTATATTTAAATTTACTTACTAATGCTATTTTACATTTTTGTTTTTCTAAGAATGTTGATGCATTGTTTGAAATTGTCATCAATGTTGTTTTTTCGGCTGAAATTTTGGGACCAGCTCTCTTTGCTATTTCTTCCAAAAGATTTCTTTTAATAACTGTCTGTCAGATTTTTTGAAAGTATATCAGAATCATCTGCAGAAGCCAGGCAGTTTACCTTAATTCCATTTGTTTTTCGTCCTAAAATTATTGGTTCAATTTTGTGATTTTTTTTCTCCAAATTCCAATAACTTTCTATTTTTTCTAGAATGTAGTGTTACAGTAAAGGTGATAAATTGTCCCCTTGTCTAACACCAGTTTTTATTTCAAATGGTTGAGATACTTCTCCCATAAATTTAGCTTCAGTCACCCTATTTGCTAGTGTTTTGAGGATTATGTTTGCTTTAACACAAAATTCTTTGATGATTTTACCCATAATTTCTCTGCCTACCAAATCAAATGTTTCCTTGAAACCAATACGTGATACTACTATTGGTTTGGTGATTAACAGTCTGTGGAGAATTATCAATTTTCTAATAAACATCTGTTCTGTGAAGGGTCTTCCCTTTCTAGAGCTCCTTGAGATTCTCCCAGTTATTTGTCTAAAGTTTCTACAACTCTGTCCAGAGAATTTTTGATAATATTTTGTATACCACTGGCAGAAGTCAGGCATCTCTGCAATTGTTGACATTTTGTGTGTCCCCTTTTTTTCATAGCTGTGGATTAATGCTTTCAATAATCTCTTCAGCTTTCCAAATGTTCTCAAACAGCAGTCGTAGATCATTTGTGTGTTCTGACTATTTCAATAATTTTGCTGTAGTGGAGTCTTCATTTGTTGCTTTGAAGTTTTGGAATGATTTGATGGCTTCATGAATTTATTGTTCTGTTAGTGGAAAATCTTCCTCCAGATTTTGTGGGACTGCTATTATATATTGCTACAATGTGCTGTTATTATTATTGTTGCTGTTGTTTGGTTGCCTGTTCTTCAGCACTATCTTTCTGTTTCGTTTATCTATTTGCCGCCATTTTAGCCCATTTACCGGTATTTTCAGCTTGTTCTTCACTTATTTGACCTTTTGGTGGCTCCTCTTGAAGAGATCTTATTTCTCAGCATTTAAAATTACATCATCTGCTGCTCTTTCGCATCTGAATTTCATCATGTCCAGTCTAGTTTTTTCATTCATTTAACCATCCGTCTTCCATGACTCAAGATCCTAAATTTTCATCCTTATTTCTTGAACAGTCTCATTTCTCTTTTTACATTTTCCAGATGAAGAAACTTTTGGTCCTCAAAGCTAAGATTAGTATCACTTTTTTTATTTGTTTCTGCCTATGGCTGCTATATCTCTTTAGTTAGAATATTTTCTCTCTCTGTATTTGATTATAGTCTAAGTCTGAATATTTTTATAAGTACATTTATTGCTGTAGCAATGAGTAAAATAAATTGTATTGCACTGCCTGTAGCATGTAGCACCATTTTGACTGTTAGTCCTCTTGCTGTACAAAAAGTAGCTTTGATGATTACTTAATGCAAGTATTTTGTAAGAGCTGTGGAATGGTTAGTATCTGTTTATATTTTTCTGATTAATTCAAGCTCGTCAATGCACATCCTGTGTTAAGGAAATATTTGCACTGAATTTGCTGTGTGTTAAATATAAGCAGTGGATCCATTGGGGTAGTCTTTTTGGTAGAAATATGTCAAGGTGAACAAAACAGGAGATGGTGAAGGAAGAGAGGGAAAAGATCAACATTTGCTTCTCATCAGCAATATAACTGGGTTGAAACATTCAATGAAAATTATCTGTGACAGGAAGTTGTCAGAAATACATTTTTTGAAGAAACTTTATGTTTGTATAAGCATTTATTAAATTTAAAAATTGGATTTCATGTGTTAATACAAAAGGTAATGTTTTGCATTGCAGGCATGCTGAACCTGTCAAAGATGAAGAATCGGCCAATGATTCTTATTGGAGGATAACAGTATGTATAACTTAAACTTGAGATTCTTGAAAATAAAGCTAGTCAGTATTTCTTAACAGTACTGATTTAAATACATCTAAAAGATCGCTGTTACCTAAATGAAAGTTGACGAGCAAAGTCTTAGTGGACATTTGTATAAATTTGTCATAGGTGTTATTTACAAGAAGAGTAAATAGTTTCAATAGGAATGTGGTGAGACATTTAACAAACGTGATGACCACACATTAATAGGACCTCGTAACACTACCATTATGATATTAGTATGCTTTTATGTAAATAACAGAAACCCTGTCTCTATGTTGCCACGTATAACCCTCTTACTAAAATTTAGTTTAGTTTCCAAATAAAATACACTGTGGACGGATAGTCCTGTTTATAGGAAAAGATAATCAATAGAGTTATCCTTCTTACAGGATTTACCGTGTGTTCCGTCTAATGGATAAGTAAATTGGACTGTTCACTTCTTTTCCTAAGATCTTACCCAGTGGCTAGATAGAAACACAGTATGAATAATAATATACTGAAGCTAGGACAACTCATTTCCAAGTTCATTTAGTGGTTTAAAACATGTACTTAATGGTCACCAACCTATCCTGGCAATGAAATAGTGAAGTATTGGAGAAGCAGAAATGTGAATTTTGCCTACTTTCTTGCTACTGTTTAGTTTGGCTCTTCGAATAAATTACCCCACTTAAACAATTTTGGGCTACATCTTTATACATTATGATTTAAAAAAAGAAAAAGCCCAGTAGATAACTTCAAGGAAGGTAAAAAAATTAGCCGGGGATGGGGGGAACAACCTTTAGAAAAGCACTTTCCATAATCAAGAAACTTAAATACTTAGACACTAAAGCACACACTTTTTAACTGAACATTTCACTTAAAGAAAACCTCTTTCTTGGTGGAATTTACTTTCAAAAGCTATTATTCTTTGAACTAATTCTGTATAGCCATCTAACAGGTTCTAGTAACTTGGCTTCACTCTGATTGAATTTTATGTAAGCAAACTATAACACTTTGCAATAGTTAAGAAAACATTTTTATTATTTACACTGTCCGCCCTGGTAGCTGAGTGGTCAGTGTGACAGACTGTCAATCCTAAGGGCCCGGGTTCGATTCCCGGCTGGGTCGGAAATTTTCTCTGCTCAGGGACTGGGTGTTGTGTTGTCCTAATCATCATCATTTCATCCCCATCAACGCGCAGTTCGCCGAAGTGGCGTCAAATCGAAAGACCTGCACTAGGCGAACGGTCTACCCGACGGGAGGCCCTAGCCACACGACATTTCCATTATTTACACTAAAGCAATTTAAATGGTGCCTCTTTATATTAACTTGGCACTTCACTCTGATTGAATTTTATGTAAGCAAACTATAACACTTTGCAATAGTTAAGAAAACATTTTTATTATTTACACTAAAGCAATTTAAATGGTTCCTCTTTATATTAACTTGGCACTTCATAAGTCTGTAAAACAGGACACTCGGATCAATCAAACACCAGGAAGGAACCCTATACAGATGTATGATTAGGATGAAATGACAGGGTGAGCCAGTTTCCGTAAATTTCAAGAATGATTATTAAATCACAGTTTAAATTAATGGTTCATGCTGTACAAAGGTAAAAATAGAAAAAAATCTTATCTGGTGGCTACAGGCTTGGGTTTGGCGAACAGTTATGACGGCTACACTACCCACACTATGGCCTGCAAGTTTCTTGCTGTATGGGCTCAATTTCTCTTCTTGGCTTCATTCAGTTTTACATACAGTAGCTCAACAACTCGCAGCTATGCTGTAAGCTGTTTGCAGTCTTCAACCGAGGCATTTTTATGAAAATTTGCAGGCAAAGCTTCTGCTCCACAAAGGAGTTACCTCAATCACTGCTGCCTACAGACTGTGTGACTTACTTCCCACACTTGCTCAAGGTAGCACGCCAATTCGCCTTTCGCACCTTTTCCACTCCCCACAGCTATTTTCGTTTCAAACAAAAGCACACTGGCTTTTACATAACACCTATTTCTTACATTGTTCCTAAGCATGACCATTTCTTAAATTGTCAAATTTACATCAACATGAACAATTTATACACACAAATATTTTTAAATACAAAATGTTATCAAAACATTATTTAGACCCTTGGTATCCTTTGTAGAGGACTTGGGCAGGTTTGTCCCATCCTAGTACACATTATTTTGTTACCTCCCTTCAGATATTCCATTTAGCTACATCTACAATAATTCCCAATGTTCTGCCTTTTGAGGTGTCCAGTGCGGGTTGTTTTTATTTTTTATTTGATATGCGTATTCCATAGATCCGTACATGCGAGTGATTCGCCTGGATGTGGAACGTGTCAATACAATTGTACAAATACAATTAATGCTACAGAATAGTAATATAATTCAATGATATAGATATTACAAGCTGTCATTAAACTAGTATAGCAATTCTCAATATAACATTATAACTATAACATTAACACTATAACATTAACATAATATTGTATCATCCATCTAATAACTAAGAGACTAAATACATCTATTATTAAGGGAGGGCATTACTTCTGGAAAAGAATTCATCTAACGAGTACAGTGGATGGTCGAGCAGGTATTTTTTTAACATACCTTTGAACAGCGTTTCATTTTCTATTGTACATTTAATATAATTAGGCAATGCATTAAAAGTCTTTATAGCCGCATACTTTACTCCCTTCTGTACAAGTGTTAAATTTTTTAGTTCAACATGTAGATCATCTTTACCTCTAGTATTGTAGTTATAGTATGAACAATTTGTTTCATACTGAGCATAGTCTTTATTAACTACATTCATCAGAGAGTATATGTACTGACATGTTGTGGTCAGAATACCTAACTGTATAAAAAGTTTTCTACATGAGGTTCGTGGAGGAACCCCACACATGATTCTGACTGCTCTCTTCTGAGCATTTAAGATTTTTTTTGAGGCTGGTGAATTACCCCAGAATATTATTCCGTAACTCATTAATGAGTGAAAGTACCCAAAGTAAGACGATTTTAAAATGTTGATGTCCCCAAAATGAGTAATTATTCTTAGAGCAAAAGTTGCTGATGAAAGCCTTTTTAGAGTAAGGGACACATGCTGTTCCCAGTTGAGCCTACTGTCAATGTGAACCCCCAGGAATTTAGTGGATTGCACCTGTTCTAGTTCCTGGTTGTCATGAGCAATTACTATACTTTCTAGAGTTTTATTTTTGTGTGGAACTGTATAAAATTAGTTTTTTTAATATTAACTGAAAGAGAATTAATTGAAAACCAAGCTGTAACTTCTCTGAGTATATCATTAACATCAGTCTCCATATCAGCAGTAGACTGACCATCAACGACAATGCTTGTATCATCAGCAAACATTGTGAATTCACAATTTTTACTAATGGACAAGGGTAAATCATTAACATATATTAAAAACAGCAAGGGTCCAAGGACAGATCCCTGGGGAACTCCATGCTGAATTTTGCCCCATTCAGAATCCACTAGATTAGGAGATCCTTTGTTGCAGCCATGTAGAACCACCTTTTGTTTCCTGTCTTGAAGATATGATTTTAGCCAGTTACCTATAGGCCCTTTGATTCCGTAATGATAGACCTTCTCCAAGAGTATCTTGTGGTTTACACAATCAAAGGCCTTGGAAATATCACAGAAGGCACTAACTGGTGACTTCTTACTATTAATAGACTCCAAGACATCATTTGTGAGTGAATATATGGCACACTCTGTGGAAACCCCTTTTTGAAAACCAAACTGTCTGTGGTTAATAATATTAAGTTTATCAAGATGTGCCACAATCCTGTTATACACTGCCTTTTCAAGAACCTTTGAGAATGTTGTTAAGAGAGAGACAGGACGATAATTTTTTACATCTGTAGCATAGCCAGACTTGAAAAGAGGTCTCACAGTGGCATATTTCATTCTCTCTGGAACAACTCCCTCATAAAGAGACATGTTGCAAATGTGAGCAAGTACTACACTTACATCATTACTGCAGGCTTCCAACAGTTTATTAGAGATGTTATCTATACCTGAAGATCCTTTACATTTCAATGAGTGAATTATTTTTTTTATTTCATTAACAGTTATGGGTGTTACATTTATATCATTAAAACATTGTGGGAGGTTAAGTTTCAGAATATCTAAAGCTTCTCTTAGGTCACCACTGAACCTATTTGAGAGGTGACACTTAGAAAGTGGTTGTTAAATGTGTCTGCTATCTGTTTACTATCAGTTATTTCCAAATCGTTAATTTTTAGGACAGCAGATTTTTCATTGTCAGATGGTGAAGTACCTGTTTCCCTCTTTATTACATTCCAAATCGTTCTGATTTTATTGTTTGAACAGTTAATTTTAGATTGCATGCACATACTTTTAGATTTTTTAATGACTTTAGTTAAGATTTTGCAGTATGTCCTATAATATTTCATCTGCAGGGGATTATTGGATTGTCTAGATATTATATACAGTTCCCTTTTTCTCTGGCGTGATATTTTTATGCCCTTGGTGAGCCATGGTTTTTTGCTTGATTGCCTGTTCTGTAGTCTACAGACCTTTTTTGGAAAGACATTTTCAAATATACCTGATAATTCATCAGTAAATAAATTATATTTTGTATTAACATCATTTGCAAGATAAACATACATCCAGTCAGTCTCCCGAATGCATGATTTGAATTTTTGGATATTTTCCTCATTCATGTTTCTAATGGTTTTCCACTGTGCACTAGCTTTGTTCTGATTTGTATTAAAGTTGTCAATTGTGAGTATTTGCCCATCATGATCAGAGAGTCCATTTATGACTTTTTCAACTTTGATGTGATTAGTTTTACTCATATCTACAAAGATATTGTCTATTAGAGTGCTGGAAGTGGCAGTAGTTCTTGTGGGAAAACTGACAGTGGAGACAAGGTTGTAGGTATGCATTAAGTTTGCAAACTCTGTCTTAGAAGATGAGCTTCCTAGGAAATCTATATTAAAATCTCCAGTCACTATAATGTCCCTATTTTTTCTTGTGAGATACAATAGCACAGAATCTAATTGTTTCATGAATACTTTAAAATTACCAGATGGAGCCCTGTATACTGCTACGATTACCAGTTTCTTGTTACCTTCTACTATTTCTGTGACACATGCCTCAAAGTCTTTCTCTACACAATATTTCTCTACATCTATTGTATCAAAGGACAGGCTGTTTTTCACATAAATAACTGCCCCACCTTTGCACATATGCTTTCTACAAAATGAGGTAGCTAAAACATAATTTGGTATATTGAGCATTTCAATGCCAAAAGTGATATGGTGTTCTGTCAGACAGAGAATATGAGCACAATTTGCGCCTGTTGGTTCATCAATATTTACAATAAATTGGTCTAACTTACAGAGCAGGCTTTGAATATTTTGGTGAAAAATTTTGAGCTCATTTTTAATTACATGATTAGTTGTGGTGTTACCATTGCTAGGACTGAGTTTTATTACTTTTGACATACCAGTATTACAGGAACAGTTTTCTGCAGGGAAGAGGGAGCTGTTGTGCTGGTAACACCCACATTTGTTGTTATTAACTACATTACTTACATTCTGATTGGAACCTTCCCCCTTCTGCCCCAGTACCATAAAAAATCCCCATTTGCAGCTGAGGACTTTCTTGATCTCAGGCACATCCTATGTGGAGCAGCTGCAGTCACTACTGTGCTCCTTTTTGCCATAGAGGGTGGATCTCCTGTTGGTGAGGTTTCTACACTGTCGGCTTGTACACTTGATCCTGTGGGGGTTGGTGTTGCTGTTTCTGCTATTGATGACTGTTCTTCCTCCTTAAATGCTGCTGCTTCACAAGTTGGCGGTGGACTAACGTTTCCCACTTGAGTTGTAACTGCTGGTGCTGTCTTGCTTTTGTATAAAAGACCTGTTTGTGTTGATTCACATACAGGTGCTGCTGCATATGAAGTCTTCCCTTCAGCTGTTCCATTAGGTTTGAAGGAGTATTTTGATGACACTGTATGTATTTCTTCCAATGGTACAGTTTCAATGGGCACAGGTGCTTTTAGAATGATTGGAGGAGTGGTGTTTTCAAATAGTTTGAATGTTTCTGCTAATAATGCTTTAGCGAGTACACGTTTTCCTAGCCAGTTCCTGTGCATTCCATGCCGAGTAAAATGGTTTCTCTCTTCGGAATTACTGTCCAAAAACTTCACGTCCTTGAATGCTTTGCATACCTTTTGAAACATTCTGTTTGTGAATTTTATTTCATTATTTACACATGAACTGTTTATTAGGTCATGTCTATATGGGATGCTAATGATGATTGTTTTTCTTGGCGAGATTCTTTCCAGTGCATTTCGCAATGCTGTGATTGCATTTTTCGACTCATTTTTATAAACATCGTTAGCTCCAGCAATAATTACACAAACATCGTTTGGTTGAGGGCTTAAATCTTTAATTATTTGCTGGAAAGGAGCCCCGGGTTTTACTGTGGCAGTAACGGAAAATTTAGATTGCATATTCGTAAGAATAGTGGCTAAATCTTGTCCATGGCTGTCTGCAAAGATATAAACTTTTGGTTTTGTCTCGTCTTCTCTCAATAATTTCATTTGTCGGTGTTTCTCTTGTGCAATGGGCGCAAACGAGTTTTTCGTAACTATAGCAGATATTGGAGCACTTTAAATTTCAGTAACGGTTTCTTTGAGAGTGTTGTAGTTTTCACTTTGTACATTTTTCACAAAAGGATTAAAATCGACATTCAAAGAATTAATTAACGATTCGATGTCATTCATATATTTTTTAGCTATTGCGAGTTCTTCTTTCAGCACATCAGAGATGAGTTCTTCAGTACCAGCATTATACATCTTGACTGCACTTTTTCGACCACTGCACTGAACAAAGCCACATACACAATTCGGATTTATCACTTTTCTGTTGTTCATACACGATAGATGGATCCATATATGTGAAAAAGAGCACAAACAAATACCGCTATGAATACTGTTTTGGCAGACTATGCACTTTAAACTAAATGTAATACGATTTTCTACGGCACGATTTACTACTGCTTGCATACTCGACGCCACTTCCTGGGTGTATTGTATCGAGTTAGCTTTTTCAAATTTCCATGTGGGTTTATCAATGTATTTTGTAACTGATATTTCAGCACCAATGATAACTTTTGTGAGCCAATGTACACTCCTTGAAAAATGTTTCAGTACTACTATTGAGTGATTCAGTGGTAATTTGTTCTCATCAGTGGAAAAGATGGATGGGTAAGGTTTTGTATCAGTTTCCATCTGCCTGCCCAAAACGTTTTAAATTCCTTGGCATCAAACTTAGATAATTTCTTGTGTGTTGATCCATTCGAACAATGGTTCTCTATTTTTGTCTCTATTTATGTATCTCCGGGTTGTGTTTTGGAATTAAAATCTTAAACATATACGTGCTGTCTAGTTGCTGTGTGTAAGACTAGTGTCAGACACTTTCCGTTAGGTGATTTGTGGACTGATGTAATAACCAGGCCTTTGAGTTTTATTCTAATTACTTCTACATCACTAATTTTCTGACAGCTTAAGCCAGCATAATCCAAGAGCTGTTTCTTTTTTCATTTATTGTGGTAGCACCTAACAATTGAGAGGAGTATTGATATTGCTTTATATTGCGTAATCTTGCATGTAGCTGCTGAATTATCACCTAAATGCATTTCCTATAGAGCTATAATACTGATGGCATGCTCATCATCTAATTTGCTTTGGTAACTGCATTTGTAACTTGTTAATCCTACGTTAATTTGCATAATATGGACACCTTGCCTGATAATTTTTGACTGTAAGCTCTGAGAAGTGCTGGACCATCTTTTGTGTAGAGTTTTTGCTGTATGCTCCTGCAGTCACACTGCCTTGGTGGACCATCTCGGGGGTTGTCTACATGCCACACAACAGTCTTTTTGGTGTCCCGTGTGAATGATTCACTGGTAAATATCCTGTCCCATACACTTTTGTTTGTAGACAATACTTCTGTGTTAGCTGAAAATAGAGCCAGGAAGCAGTAGTCTCAGTACCTCAGAGAATTAGTTTCAGGTAAAGTATATGGATCTAACATATCTAAAATGCACATGGTTTAGTTTGGAAACCACACAAACACCCAAATGTACACACCCGCAGTAGCTGCACGGGGTGGGGTGGGGGGGTTGGGGGGGGGGGGGGGGAGGGGGGGGGCAGAGTGATTGGAGAAGACAGTACATTGTCTGAATGGGAAAAGATTGGTGGGTACAGAAGAGAGAAGGGAAAAGGTGAAGTGATACAGTGGGAAACAAATTAGCAGAGGTTTAGGTCAGGTGGATGGCACTAGATGTGCTGGAGAGACAATTTCCACCTGCGTAGGTCAGAGAAACTTGCACTGGAAGGGAATATCCAAATGGTATGTCTAGTGAAGCAGTTGTTGAAGTGGTGTACAGCCTCTTGGCAACTGCAATGTCAAGTCTGTGGTTTGCCACAGTTTGGTGCTGAACATTACTGCGAGTGAACAGTTGGTTACTTGTCATCCCTACATGGAAAATTGTATGGTAATTGCAGCATAGCTGATTTTTAACAGGTTGCTTTTGCACATGATCATGCCTTTTATATGGTGGGAGATTCCTGCGACTGGACTGCTGTAGGAGGTGGTGGGTGGATCTGTGGGACAGGTCTTGCACCTGGGTCACTCACAGGACTAGGGGCGGACAAGGATGTTCTCTAGATTGTGTGGGCAGTGGAACATTACTTTGCAGGAATAGGGTAGTATCTTGAGTACAGTATACCCCATCTGAGATAGCCAAAGCCCCAGTGAAGGATGTGGTTGAGCTTTTCAAGGCCTGGGTGATTAGGTGAGTGCTGACCATTGTCTGGTTAGCAGGGTTACAGGTGTGAAATGAGGAGATGGCACGGGAGATCTATTTATGAATGAGACGGATAGGATACTGTGGCTCTGGTAGTGCTATTGCCATATTTAGACAACTCCTGCTTTCCACTGGGGATAGTGAGTCCACGTGTGACAAGGCTGCATGGAAGAGACTTTTTGACATGGAATGGGTGACGGCTGTCAAAGTGGAGGGAGGTACTGTTGGTGGTTGGTCCACTTGACATGTATTTATGGATATCGATGTCTAGTGATATGGCGCATTGAGTTGAGAATAATCAGGTTAAGGTGATTTGGGAGTAGGTTTTTAGGTTATGGAAGAAGCAGTCTATACCATGAGTCCAGATCATGAAAATGTCTCAATTACTCTGAATCAGACAATGGGTTTTAGGTGTTGACAGGATAGGAAGGACTTCTCCTGATGGCCAATATAAAAGCTGGTATAGGATGGCACCATGCGAGTACCCATGGCAGTACTACAGATTTGTTTATACAGGGATAATCTCTTAAAACCTGCACCGCAAACATTGCAGAAATGGAAAGTGCTATTGATGTGTGGTTTTCACAGAATGGATTGGTAGTTGGGGGCTTATGCTAGTAACCAACCAACAGGTTGTAGTGATATTAGAAAGTGCATTTTTTGAGCAAACATAAACTATTTTAAATGAAACTATGCCTATCGTTATTAACTAAATGTAGGGTAAGTTAGTCTATCAGCGGTGTTTGTTGCAGGAGTCTAGTGTGAGCCATTCATGAGATATCATATTTTGAAAAGATCCCACGCCAACACTTGTACATTAGCTGTAAAGTTCCCACACCAACACTTGTACATTAGCTGCGGTAGCACACACCAAAGAACAGTGCAAGTCCATACACTAGTTATGTGGATTGTGACCAGTAATGAGACAATTGACCATCACAGGCTGTGTTCAAAATGACCACTGGCAGCACCAGTATATGCTCCCATTCTGGTATGGAAAGACTGCTGCACACATACCAGTATTTCAGCAGGGACAATCTGACAGGCTGCAGTAATACATCATTGCATATCATCAGATGTAGTTGGTATGCCCTTGTAGACAGTCTTTCAGCTTCCACCATAGAAAAAAAGTCTCCAGGCATGAAATTTGGCGAATGGATCAACCGAGATACAGGTCCTCTGCATCCAATCTAATGATTTGTAAACAGTTTGTGAAGCCATGTTGTACTTCGTGCACTGTGGGTTGTACAGCCATCGTATTGGTACCACAAGTTGCTCCTAGTCTGCAGAGGAATCTCTTCTAGCATCCGTGGAAGATGATTTGTTAGGAGGCTGTGATACTTGTGCGCATTCAGTGTTCTTTCTAAGAAAAACGGGCCTATGAGCTGATGGTTCACTGCCTCACACCACACGTTTACACTCCAAGGATGCTGAGATTCCACCTGCCACAGCCAAAGACAATTGTTAACAGACCAATTGTGCTTATTTCAGCACTTTACCAGGCCACGATTGTTAAAATTTCCTTCACCGCTAAACAAGATACATGATACATCTGGAGTATCCTGTCTTAATGCCCATGTATGGAAGTTAACACAATTCTCTTGATCAATTCCATGCAGCTCTTTATAGAAAGGGATAAACCTATATCAATGGAGAATGCATAGAACACTTGCCCGATTAATGCCATTTCCACATGCGATTGTGCAAGAGGTAACATGTGGATCAACTACTTGTTTCATCTGTTATGTTGCTAAGAGTTAGGCTATGACTTCCACATAACTGGTTGAAGAGGTTGCCTAGCAACTACCCACACACACAAACACACTGTAAGCAAACAACATCATACCTAGCAACTACCCACACACACACACAAACACACTGTAAGCAAACAACATCATACCTAGCAACTACCCAGATTGAGTGGCACAAACTAGTATTGGTGTGGAAACTTTTAAAAATACTGTATCTCATTGACAACTTGTACTAGAATCCTGCAACAAACCCCACTGACATTCTGATTTACCATATTTTTAGTTTGTTAATGTCAGTAAGCACAGTTTCATTTAAAAAGTGTACATCTGCACAAGAAAGGATTTTTACAATCTGTTGATTGGGTAACAGTAATGAGTCCCTGTCTACCAATCCATTCAGTCAAAGCCGCAAATCAATAGCACTTCATACTTGTGGTGCGAGCTTTAGGCATTTCACCCTGTGACTTGGTCTTCGAAAGTGAAATAATTGTGGGTCAGGATGTGTTTGGGGAAGGGGATTTGGAAAGAGGTGGTGGGTTTGGTATCAGGAGGATGTTTGGAAAGTGAGGCCATGGGCATGGGGGATGTTGTAAAATGATGTTGCATCCATAGTAACCAGCAAGGAGTCATGTGGTAGCAAAACAGGAACTGCAGAAAGGCGGTGAAGGAAGTAAGCATTGTCTTCACTGTAGGATGGGAGGTTACAGACAATGGTTTGCATGTGATGTTCAGTGGGAGGATTGTACCCAGCCACAGTTGGGCAAGTGGAGAGACCTGTGTAGTTGGGTTGGCGAATAGGTAAAAAGGAAGGAGTGGTGTGAGGAGGGAGATAGATCCAGGAGTCAGGTTATGGGATGGACTTAAGGTCTTGGAGAGCTGCTGGAGTCTTGTTGGAATTCACGGATGTGATCATGGTTGTAAGGTTTGTATGCAGAGGTGTTAGAAAGTTGGTGAAGACTCTCAGCCACATAGTCACTATGATTCATGAACACTGTGATGAAGCTTTTATCTGTAGGAAAGATGATAAGGCACGGATTGATTTTAAGGATATGGGTAGCTGTGTGTTACATAGGAGTGATGTTGGTCTCACTAGGGAGGATTTAGGAAAGGAAAGTAAGGCCGGGTTAGAAGTGATGAATTCCTGAAAGATAACCAAGAGATGACTGGCTGGAATGGGAGGTTCAGGGAGGGAGGGAGGCTGGAACTGTTTTAAGCAAGGTTCTATGTGAGGTTTTTGTTGGCTGTTATTAGTGGGATGCATCATCATCATCATTTAAGACTGATTATGCCTTTCCGCATTCAGTCTGGAGCATAGTCTTGATCTATTTCAACAGTTTTTATACCCCTTCCCTTCCAACACACACACACTAGCCACCGAGGAAGAGCCTACAGCTTTGATTCAACCCCCCACCCCTCTTCCAGTCATACCCTCATACCTCTCTAATGCACATTGAAGAAATTTCAGCTGCAGAGATTAGGTAAGGAAAGAAGGTCCTTTACAAGTCCAGCACACTTGAATTCAGGTTTTGGGCTAAAGGTGAGGCCTTTAGAAAGTACCAAGACTTCTGCAGGGCTAAGAGTTGTGGCAGAAAGGTTGACAACAGTTTTACAGGATTGGTGCTTAGGATGTATATATCTCGTGGAGGATGGAGGAATTCGTAGTGATTGTGGAAGATGGAGTAATGAACAAAGCATAGTTAGGGAGGTATGAGGGTATGACTGGGGGGAGGTTGAATCAAAGCTGTAGGCTCTTCCTTGGTGGCTAGTGTGTGTGTGTGTGTGTGTGTGTGTGTGTGTGTGTGTGTGTGTGTGTGTGTGTGTTGGAAGGGAAGGGGTATAAAAACTGTAGAAATAGATCAAGACTTCACGACAACTAGCAGGTTTAAATGGGTGGGTGTTGTAATAGATATGTAGAGGTGGAGGTGATGAGGCTTGCACAGGATAGATTAGTATTGAGAGCTGCAGCAATCCAATCTTCAGACTACCACAGCAACAACAAAAAGGTCATAAGATGGAAACAATTTTGCATCGTAGTATCTCCCTGTATCCACTCCATGTAGTTTTCACTTGTGGTAATGTGGCGTGTGTACAGAGATTTATCGGGTGTTGTTATTTTTATTGTACTGTATTAACAGGATTTATCAAGAGTGGTGATAACATCAATTTGTGACAATAAATCTTTGTCATGTGCAATCTATAATACTGTTGTTCCATTTGTAATAAACAATTTCTTTGGTGCTGTTTTCCCAAATAAGCCTAAATTTTACTGTTATTCACATGGACAGAGGCAGAGTAAGACATGGGAGATAACTTCAGCTGATCTTCGAAGATCAGTTTCTTGAGACAGAGACAGTGTCATTATTATTATTGTTTCTTTACTTTCTCAAACATTAAGTCCGGTTAAAAATGGAGTGACGCGGACCTTGATCAAGCGTCACTTCCTTTTAACTGTACGGTATGTGTTATATTGCATTTAGGAACTTTCGGGTAATTGAACATGTATCAGTAATTACGGATTTCTGTATTTGTATATATATGTTTGGATGTAGCTGTATTGCATTGATGTACTGGTGGATATTGTGTGGTATGACTCCTGTAGTTGATAGTATAATTGGTATGATGTCAACTTTATCCTGATGCCACATGTCTTTGACTTCCTCAGCCAGTTGGATGTATTTTTCAATTTTTTCTCCTATTTTCTTTTGTATATTTGTTGTATTGGGTATGGATATTTCGATCAGTTGTGTTAATTTCTTCTTTTTATTGGTGAGTATGATGTCAGGTTTGTTATGTGGCGTTTTTTTATCCGTTATAATGGTTCTGTTCCAGTATAATTTGTATTCATCATTCTCCAGTACATTTTGTGGTGTATACTTGTATGTAGGAACATGTTGTTTTAAAAGTTTATGTTGTAAGGCAAGCTGTTGATGTATTATTTTTGCGACATTGTCATGTCTTCTGGGGTATTCTGTATTTGCTAGTATTGTACATCTGCTTGTGATGTGATCTACTGTTTCTATTTGTTGTTTACAAAGTCTGCATTTATCCGTTGTGGTATTGGGATCTTTAATAATATGCTTGCTGTAATACCTGGTGTTTATTGTTTGATCCTGTATTGCAATCATGAATCCTTCTGTCTCACTGTATATATTGCCTTTTCTTAGCCATGTGTTGGATGCGTCTTGATCGATGTGTGGCTGTGTTAGATGATACGGGTGCTTGCCATGAAGTGTTTTCTTTTTCCAATTTACTTTCTTCGTATCTGTTGATGTTATGTGATCTAAAGGGTTGTAGAAGTGGTTATGAAGTTGCAGTGGTGTAGCCGATGTATTTATATGAGTGATTGCTTTGTGTATTTTGCTAGTTTCTGCTCATTCTAGAAAGAATTTTCTTAAATTGTCTACCTGTCCATAATGTAGTTTTTTTCTGTCGATAAATCCCCTTCCTGCTTTCTTTCTGCTTAATGTGAATCTTTCTGTTGCTGAATGTATGTGATGTATTCTATATTTGTGGCATTGTGATCGTGTAAGTGTATTGAGTGCTTCTAGGTCTGTGTTACTCCATTTCACTACTCCAAATGAGTAGGTCAATATTGGTATGGCATAAGTATTTATAGCTTTTGTCTTGTTTCTTGCTGTCAATTCTGTTTTCAGTATTTCTGTTAATCTCTGTCTATATTTTTCTTTTAGTTCTTCTTATTATTGTTATTGTTATTATTATTATTATTATTATATTGAATTATTGTTAATTAATACCCCCTTAAGGAGAGCACCATCAATTTTCAAGGCTTTTTTTCTGTCTCTTTCATTTGTCTTTCAAAAACTTCTCATATATTCATTGTGATTCCTCTCCCTCTCTTCTGTACCGTTCTTCCCCATTTTCTTCTCTTTCAATATCTGCTGAAATTTCTGTTTTCCAGTTTTTTACTCTGTATTTTTTCCTGTCTGTGATGTCTTCTGTGGAGAGGTTTTGTTTCTTGAGGTCCTCCATGGTTTCCTATACCCAGTTGGTTTTCACTTTATTAGTCATAACTATAAAAAAAAATATTCTTGGTAAGTCTGTTTTTGTGCATAATTTGTATGTGTCTCTAGAACCTTGTCCTTCTTTACCTGGTGTTGTTTTTAATCCTCTGTTTGTATTTGTACAGTTCTTTTGTCAATATGTTTATCCAGATCCCCTCTCTCTGAACTGGCCTGTAGATCTTTCCTTCTGTTTTTCCATCTCTTTGATTTTTGTTCTTCCCTTCATGGCTGTTGTTCTGAGGTGTACAAGGCCTGTGGTAACTACTGTACTACAGTGTCTTAATTTGGCATTGATGGAAAAACTTCTTTTGTTATAATTGTTCCATATAAGTCTGAATACCTTATGTAGTTTTGTGATTCTTTTTTCATTGGATGTTGAGTTCAGTCTTATTTTCTGTGTAATCTCTTCCAGGCACTGGAAACTTTCTTCATGTGATATCTTCCCATACTTTGTTACCAGTGGGTGTCTGTCTCTTTACATTGTGTCAATGTACAAGTTTTTTTCATTTGAGATTTGTAGTCCCGTTTTGATTGAGATTTGATAAAGAGTTTGTAGAGCTTTTTTGTCTTCTTTTCTGTTATTTGTTATGATAGCTATATCATCAGCAAAGGCCAGACATTTTATCTACATGTGCATATATATTTCGCAAGTCATGGTGTGGTGTGTGACATGATCTGACTACACGTAGAGTGCAGTCTTTGTTTGGCACGGCACTTGGAGGGCGACAGTTCAGTCTTCACCCATCTGTCTCTTTTGTCCCATGTCCTGATTATTTTCTCCAAAACTGAGTTAAATAGAGTGGGTGATGGCCATCCTCATGCCTCACTCCTGTCTTTACTTTGAACGGTTCATAGATCTCTCCCATGAACTTCACTTTCAATATTGCATTTTTCATGTTTCTTGTCATATTAACATCAAAGATAATGATAATGTGCAAGAATAATGTAAGGCTAGCATCTTTTTAGTCACATGTTTCTGCTGATACAGCTTATATTGTACACCTGGAAACACAATGTCAATTTTGTTCTGATGACAACACATGTCACCTGGGAATAGTAGCTGTACTTGCAATGGTTTCAGTGTCATCCGCCAACAGATAGTGTAATGGCATAGCTATCAGAGTGCTATATGTGTCTACCCTTTAATAGGAAATGCTCACAGCCAGTGTGATGCAGACATGTGAAGCAAGCAGGCAACCATGCCAGGAAGGCACACTCGTGATTCTTATAGCCAACGAGTGAGTTTAAAATGGGGTCAAATTGTGGGCTTCCGAGTGGCAGGATGGTCCTTTCGGGGGAATTGCCACACAAGTTGGATGTGCTGCGTCAGTTATGCAACATTGCTAGTATCAGTAGTCACGTGAACATTCTCACACACGTAGTCGAGGTTCTGGACATCCACACAGCACAGATGCTCACTAGGATTGTTGTACTGAAAGGGCAGCAGTTGCAGATCGTACGGCTACCACAGCACAGATAAAAGGTCTTGTGAGCCCCAGATGTGTCAACACAAACTATTGCGAAGCAGTTATTGCCAGTTGCGTTACGGACATGCACACATCTATCCTGTCTTCCAATCGTGCCTCAGCACTGACATGCATGGTTCGAGTGGTGCCATTAGAGGATCTCTTTGAGGATGGCATGGCACGCCATGGTTGTAAGTGATGAAAGCAGATTCCGCTCGCAGACAAGTGATGGTCGTATCAGCAAATGACATAAATCTGGTGAGCACTCTCTTGTAGAGTGCATTAGTCCAAGATACAGTGGCCCCACCCCAGGCCTTATGGTCTGGGGTGCGATAAACTACAACTCTCATTCGTCTGTGGTGTTTCTGCACTTGGTACATACAGAATGATGTTACACCCGTTATTTTTGCATTCTTGCAACTGGAAGGTAATGTACTGTTCCAACAGTACAGTGTTGACCCACACACTGCCCACGAAACTCAGTGTTCTCAGAAAGATGAACAGTGACTTCCCGGGCCACCATGTTCTACGAGTTTGTCTCCAACCGAGCACATGTGGGGACATGGGATGAGAAGTGACTCGTGCAACTTGTCAACCAACAACTCTTACATAACTATCTGAACAGATTGAGCATGTGTGACATAATTTATCTCAGGACAGTTTTTGCCATCTGTACTATCGACTGAATGCTATAGTCAGTGCCTGCATTGTCACCAGTGAGGGCTACACCACATACTAATGTGTGTGTTTTGGCATGGGTCGATACATGCTAGCTGAGAAGCATTTGCAGTATTGATCTGTAAATGTGATCATTTCATGTACTCCATATGCACTGTTGCAACATTAAATCTGGAGTGAATTTTCTTCTGGCAGTGGGCACAAACTTTTACCTCACAACTTTGATACATTTTACTTTTTCTTTTTCTTAGTCTTTATCCCCTGCTATCACAGTCTCAGCATGTTAATGTGGATTTGGCAGTATTAGTGGTAAATTGTGGCCAGATGCCCTTTCCATGCCACCTCCCCCCTCCCCCCCAACCTTCCAACCCACACCAGGGTGAAAGGTATGTACCCTGTATCTGTATGTATCTAATATTATCGTGTGTGAAAGTGTGAGAATGTTTTCAAAATGTTTGAGGATCATGTAACTGATGTGGGGTGTGCATACCAGTCTGCTATTCATCTAGTTGGATGTGGACAACAGCCTAAAAATCATGTCAACACTGGCTCTAGCTGCATGCTAATGTTGGCATCTACCCAGGAGTATTACAATTTCGATAGAGTACAGTAGAGTTTTAATGATTTATACAATACTTTTATGTCATGAATTTTAGAAAATTAATTGAAGATGTCTTTCTGTTGTTGTTTAATTTATGATATAGCCGCAACAGAAAATCCAACAGAATATGTTAATTATTCTGGTCTTGTTCATTTCTGTATTTGTTCTGTGTTAAAGTAATTGTTCAGACGCATACAACATAAAAGTTAAAGTAAGGTCTATGATGGCAGGCAGTGACTGGGCTGTTGTCCTGACAGCAGGTAGGGTGCAGCCTTTGTTCACCGTGGCACTAGGAGGGAGAGGGTTATGGCCGATCACCCCAGCTTCCTTTTACCCCTGGGAAACATCCCCAGGAGTCATCTGATAGCAGGTTGGTGTCACCTGGGGCGATCCTGCAGTCACTGGAACAAGGAAAAATCCCCACCTTTTATGTATTATGGGGAATCGAGCCCAGGACCTCCTGATTGGAGTCTAGTGCGCTACCCACTAGACCACCACAACCACCGTGCTTATGGGATATGAAATGTCTGCATCTATATGACTACTCTGCATTTCACAAATCAGTGCCTGACAGAGGATTTATCAAACCACTTTCATACTGTTTCTCTACCGTTCCACTCTTGAACAATGTGTGGGGAAAAGTAACACTTAAATTGCTTTGTGTGATCTCTGATTTGTTGTGTTTTATTATAACGATCATTTTTCCCTATGAAGGTGAGTGCTATGAAAATTAAAATGTTTTTGCATTTGGAGGATGAAGTTGGGACTGGAATTTTGTGAAAAGATCTTGCCACAGCAAAAAAGTATTTCTTTTTGTGATTACCATCTCAACTCGCATATCATGTCCGTGACTCTCTCTCTCCTAATATTTTACAATAATACAGACTGAGCTGCCCTCATTTAGACTTTGATTTCCTCCATCATTCATATCCCATGGTGTACTTGTGCATTGTCATCTTGAAACACAACCAATGATCATCCAAATGTCGACTATATGACAGGTCAGTAGTTTCGAGGATCCTGTCATCAAATTGCACAGCCCTCAAATAGCCTCATTAGAAATGATATGTGTCAGACATCTGTATACCATACTGGCCCAAAACATGACTGATCCATCTGCCTGCTAAACTTAAAAGACTGGACTGCAGGTCTGAAACTCATTTTTCACTGGAGCGGACACAAATGAACAAGAATTCTCTGTGGCTCTGAACAGTAGCTGAGCACAAGCAGACACCATTCTGTTGCATTTGGTTAGCATTCACAGGTGTTCACTCATGTTCTGCCCATTATCAGTCCTTCGATGAACTGTCAAACGAAGTCTCCATCATCTCTGCATTGGTGAGAGCAGGAGAGAAAGAGCTAAATTTTGGTGTTTCATGAGTGAACTTTTGTCTTCAACTCAAGATCTTTGAGCAGCAGAATGGTCTGAAGAGAATGTAATGTTTCTGATAACAGAATAGATGCTCGTGAATTCCAAGATGTCCACACCATAAATGCCAAATAAAAAGAAATGCAATTGACAGAGAGTTTCCGAGGTACTGGGAACATGAGAAAGATGATAATTACAATAGATACTTTCATCAGCCAGGAATGGAGTGAATAAGCACGAGCTTCATATTTGTTTTTATTAAAAAAGAACAGCACAACAAAGTTCCTTGAAAGTAAACATGTACAAAAATGTATCCATCATGCTGATTAAAATTATGTACATACCCCACATGAGCTTTGTATTTGTTTTTATTAAAAAAGAACAGCACAACAAAGTTCCTTGAAAGTAAACATGTACAAAAATGTATCTATCATGCTGATTAAAATTATGTACATACCCCACAAGCCACCTTAGTAATTTCTTGCCCTGTTCCACTGACAAATAGTGCTAGGAAAAATGATAGTCTATATACCTCTGTACAAGCCCTAATTTCTCTTGTCTTTGTGGCCTTTACATGAATTGTAAATTGGTCGCTGTAGGATCGACCTAAAGTCAGCTTCAAGTACGAGGTACCTAAATAGTTTAATGGTGTTTTGTGAAAAGAATATCATCTTCCCTCCAGGGGTTGCTATTTGAGTTCATGAAGCATCTCTATAATACTTATGTGCTGGTCAAACTTACTGGTGACAAATCTCTGAATTGGTTCAATGTCTTCCTTTAATCCAATGTCGTGCAGATTCCAAACACTCAAGCAATGCTAAAGAATGGGTCACACTAGTGTTGTGTCCTTTAGAGATAAGCTACACTTTCCTAAAATTCTTGCAATAAACCAATTTGTCCATTTGCCTTCCCTACAACCAATTTTGCTTGTTTCATGTTTTACTGCTTTGGAACATTATGCCTAGGTATTTAATTGACATGACTGTCAAGCAGCATACTACTGATGCTGTATTCAAACATCATGGGATTTTTTTTCCTTCTCATCTGCATTAACCTACATTTTTTTATATTTGCAGTAAGCTTCCATTCATCTCACCAATCACAAATTTTGTCCAAGTCATCTTATATCCTCCTATAGTCACTCAATGGCGACATTTGCTCATACACATTAGCATCATCAGCAAACAGCCTCATAGTGCTGGCCACGTTGGCTGTCAGATCCTTAATGTACACTTATTAGCCAAAACATTATGACCACTGCCCACTGCGAGTTGGATGCTGCCTGGTGGCATTGGGGGCATGTGATGCAGTAACAAAAATATGTAAATAGAGCAGACGCAGATGGGGGCTCACTTTAGGGAAGATATGGGCTGCAAATGGGGAAATCAGTTGAGATAAGTGATTTTGATAAATGGCAGATTATTATTATGCTGAGCCTGTGACACACATCTCAAAAGCGGCAGTGCTGGTCAAATGTTCATGAGCTATCTATCACTAGGTGCTAAATGGTTAGACATCCATGACTCTTCACAGTACTTGGGGTTTGGAGGCATGTCTGGCTGCAATGTGGATAGATGGTGATTTGTAGCACAATGCTGGTGCACACACAAGTGTTCCATAGCACACTGTTCATTGTAAATTCTGGAACACGGAGCTCCGCAGCAGACCACTCCTACATGTTCACATGTCTACCCAACAACATCATCAGTTGTGATTGCAGTGGGCACAGGACCATTCGGATTAAACCATCAATCAATGGAAATGTTGGCTCTTTGGGTGAATCCCATTTTTGCTACACTAGGTTGGTAGGTGTCTCCACAAAAACCATCATTGAGGTGAATGGCAGCTCCAAATGTGCAGCACACCACGGATGCTGGCCGGTGGGAGCAGCATTATGCTTGGGAGACATTCTCCTGCACTTGCATGTAGTAATCGAAGACATGCTGACAGCTGTGAATCACCTATGTCCCTTCATGCTTGATGTCTTCCCCGACAGCGATGTAATCTTTCAGCAGTGTAAATGTCTGTGTCTCAGAGCCAGAATCATGCTACAGAGGTTTGAAAAGCATTATAGTGACGTCATGTTGATGTCTTCGTGGCCAAATTTGCCTGATGTAAACCTAAAGAACCCATCTGGATCGCTATCAAGCATCATTACCACGTATGCAAATCAGTGATATGCTATTTACGTGAATTACAAGACCTGTGTGTAGACATCTAATGTTTCATACCTCCTCAAACCTAACAACAAGCTGTCTGATCCCTGATATGCAGAATCAGTGATGTATTTTGTCCCAAAGATGGACAAACAAGCTATTAAGCAGGTCATAATGTTTTGGACCACCAGTCTAAACAGGATATTACAAAAAGGTACAGCCAAACTTTCAGGAAACATTCCTCACACACAAAAAAAGAAAATATGTTATGTGGACATGTGTCCGAAAACGCTTACTTTCCGTGTTAGAGCTTATTTTATTACTTTTCTTCAAATCACATTAATCATGGAATGGAAACACACAGCAACAGAATGTACCAGCATGACTTCAAACACTTTGTTACAGGAAATGTTCAAAATGTCCTCCATTAGTGAGGATACATGCATCCACCCTCCGTCGCATGGAATCCCTGATGCGCTGATGCAGCCCTGGAGAATGGCGTATTGTATCACAGCCGTCCACAATATGAGCATGAAGAGTCTCTACATTTGGTACCGGGGTTGCGTAGACAAGAGTATTCAAATGCCCCCATAAATGAAAGTCAAGAGGGTTGAGGTTGGGAGTGTGTGGAGGCCATGCTATTGGTCGGCCTCTACCAATCCATCGGTCACTGAATCTGTTGTTGAGAAGCGTACGAACACTTCGACTGAAATGTGCAGGAGCTCCATCGTGCATGAACCACATGTTGTGTTGTACTTGTAAAGGCACATGTTCTAGCAGCACAGGTATGAAATCATGATAACATGCTCCATAGAGTGTAGGTGGAAGAACATGGGGCCCAATCAAGACATCACCAACAATGCCTGCCCAAACGTTCACAGAAAATATGTGTCGATGACGTGATTGCACAATTGCGTGCAGATTCTCGTCAGCCCACTCAAGTTGACTGTGAAAATTTACAATTTGATCACGTTGGAATGAAACCTCATCCATAAAGAGAACATTTGCACTGAAATGAGGATTGACACAATGTTGGAGAACCATTCGCACAAGTGTACCCGTGGAGGCCAATCAGCTGCTGATAGTGCCTGCACACGCTGTACATGGTATGGAAACTACTGGTTCTCCCGTAGCACTCTCCATACAGTGACGTGGTCAATGTTATCTTGTACAGCAGTAACTTCTCTGACACTGACATTAGGGTTATCGTCAACTGCACGAAGAATTGCCTCGTCCATTCAGGTGTCCTTGTCGTTCTAGGTCTTCCCAGTCGCTTAGTCATAGGCTGGAATGTTCCGTGCTCCATAAGATGCCGATCAATTTCTGCGAACGTCTTCCTGTCGGGACACCTTCGTTCTGGAAATTTGTCTCGATACAAACGTACCGCGCCATGGCTATTGCCCAGTGCTAATCCATACATCAAATGGGCATCTGCCAACTCTGCATTTGTAAACATTGCACTGACTGCAAAACCATGTTCCTGACAAACACTAACCTGTTGATGCTACGTATTGATGTGCTTGATGCTGTTACTGTAGAGCAATGAGTCGCATGTCAACACAAGCACCGAAGTCAACATTACCTTCCTTCAATTGGGCCAACTGGCGGTGAATCGAGGAAGTACAGTACATACTGACGAAACTAAAATGAGCTCTAACATGGAAATTAAGCATTTCCGGACACGTCCACATAACGTATTTTCTTTATTTGTGTGTGAGGAATGTTTCCTGAAAGTTTGGCCGTACATTTTTGTAACACCCTGTATAGAGAATGAGAGTGATCCTATCATACTTCCCCGGGGCACTCCTGAGAATAACCCCAATACCCCTGCCTCTGATGAACACTCACCATCAAGGACGACATTCTGGCTTCTACTACACAAGAAGTCATCTCGAGCGATTCACATATCTTGAAACCTAATCTGTAATTTCAGACCTTCATCAACAGTCTGCAGTGGCGCACTGTGGCAAACACTTTCTGGAAGCAGCAATGTGGAATCTGCCTGTTCCCTTCATCGCTGATTTGCAGGATATCTTGTGAGAAAGGGGCAAGTCGAGTTTCACACGAACGATGATTTCTAAATCTGTGCTGATTTGTGAACAGAAGCTTTTCTGTCTTGTGGAAATCAAAGTGAAAATACATTCAAGAATTCTGCAGCAAACCATTGTTAAGGATATTGGATTGTAATGTTGTGGGTCCATTTTTTTACTCTTCTTATATACAGGAATTACCGTGCTTTTTTCCAATTGCTTAGGACTTTGCATTAAGCAGGAAATTACAATAAATGCATGCTAAGAACAGGACCTATGCCATAGTGCACTATTAGTCGCGAGACCCATTGCTGAAATTTTGACATTATGTTGGCTAGACAGTAGGTTGGAGGATTCAGTTCTGATACTGCACAGCTCTCAAATTATACTTACTAGTTGTTAGAGGCATTTGATATCCATAGGTGACACCAGACCAAAACCAGACTGACTCAACTATGTGCTGAATCTGTGGGTCTTCACACTTGAGACATGCATTGGTACCTGGCCATTTCCGCACCCTTCTACAAGGATCATCAGGTATCAAAGAAATGCTTCACTTATTGTGAAAGGAATACAATACCACTGATCCAAGTTCCGCTGGAGGACACCCTGTATCACCACTAGTAATTTCCTTTCCTGTTGCACCACAAACAGAGTGAGGGCAAAATGACTTGTCTATATGCCTATTAGTCGCAGTAGATTGTTCTGCAGTCAGCGTCAACAGCCATTTCTCTAAATTTTCTCACTAGTGCTCCTTAAAAAGATTGTCGCTTGCCATCCACCGGTTTCCATGTACACCACGATTCTTTGTGCACTACATTCCTCGGGGGTTTGTACTGTAGTACATAATGGACACCTAGAGACCCCACTGAATGTGTCGAGATGGTTGTGTACCGTGTGAGTCAACACAGCTCTCCCCATTATCTGCAAAAAAAGTCACAGTGCAGTTACAGTAAGTTCCCGAGGTATTACCTGTCAGCTATAATTTGAAGTTAGCAGTCGTCAGTTGTTGTTGGCTCTGAGCAATCTCTGTAGTGCTGATTTTTAACATTTTGTTACTGCAAAGGCTGTGGAACGTTCATTTGATGTCGCTGTAGCGTTTGGCAATTGTGTGGTAACTTTCCATGCTGACAAGCATTCTTACTGTAAAGTAACAATGCCTGGGCAGTCTTTAAGCATTAACGCTTTAATCCCTTTGCAACGTCAAATTTTTTGATGTTATATTGGACATGTGATCAGTTTGTTTATTTATTTATTTTTGTAATTTTATTTTTGTGGTTTAGTACAAAAACTGTAGTGGTAGTGTATTTCTCCTAGAGCCCTTTTGTGAGCTGCTATTTTCCTCTGTGAAAATGAGGCAATTTTTTTTTCCAACTACACAAGTGACGATAGTAGTGATCTGACAATAAACAAAAACTGTTTGTTGTAGCAATTTTTATGCATCTGGTACAGTGTACTATCACAAGATACCAGGTACATCTACAGATGGTAATATATATTCCCAAAAGCTTTGTAAAACCACTAAGTGGTTGGCAAGTATGCTTCCCGAGATTCACAAAAGACATAATTGTGTTTACTCGAATCTAAGCTGCACTTTTTTCCGGTTTTTGTAATCCAAAATACTGCCTGCGGCTTAGAATCAAGTGCAAAGTAAGCGGAAGTTCTGAAAAATGTTGGTAGGTGCCGCCACAACTAACTTCTGCCGTCGAATATATGTAGCACTACACAGGCGTGCTTTGCAGGCACAAAGATAAATACTGGCGCCAAAACCTATGCGTCAGTAAACAAACTAAAATAAAACAGGGGTGGGGGTGGAAGACGAGCTTTTTTCTCTGCCCCAAGGTTCAACCACTGCATTTCCATACTTTATCCAACGAAGTAAATACAAATTCCGTATTCTTCATCTCCGAATGTTGCAGCCTTTCAATGTACTATGAAAATCCGACTGGAAGACTGTTTGGGATGTTTGTCAATATGGCCAAGTCTATGTTCTGAATTTTTGTCCTACCTGTGACAAGAGATGGTTGTTAATAGCAACTTTTATGAATTGTGAATCACATCCAGTATTCTCTTCACCATAAGAATAATTCGAATGTAAACATTTTGCCATGTATTCCTACATGTTTCCTGCTATCTCATTTAAATCCTGTCTTCCTAATAAACTACGAAACTAGAGTGAGACGACAGCAAACGCGGAAGAATATATATATCATGTCATGTTTATATTCGTATTATTCCTATGCTGAATAGTGATACAGTCAGAAATGAAGCACGGCAACTGACTAGATTTTTAAACCTAAGATGGCTCTAATTTCTGTGCAGAATGTAATGCACTAAAGAGGCGTCTGCAAAAATTTTCAAACGGAGAAAATTTTTCGCTAAACTTTCGTTTGGAACATCTATCATATGCAGTCTATTATATGGTTCTTGTTGATCATTATCAAAGAAACCAGCAGTGTAAGTAACAACAAATAGCAGTCTCTTGCCATTGTTTCACTGATGAGATGATTCCTCTCTCTTTTTTTTTTTTTTTAATTGTAAGCGGCAGTAGCGAACGCAAAAGCAAGCCATCACGCGAGCGGCGACAGGCCGTAAACACGCATAATCAGAATGCGACAAACAATGCATGGCACAGTATGATAATGCGTTTTGAGCTTAGAGTGACGGAAACACCTATAACAAAGAGAACGGCACTTATCAGATCAAAGAAAAATAAGCAATCAATTCAAACCAGACGACGCACGTGAAAAAGGCTCTCTAGTATAAATATGGATGGAGAGCCTGACGCATAGCAATGACTACGTGGTAAAGCTTAACGGCTATGTTTACCACACGCACCAAACTACTGTAGCTGTATCGTCATTCATTCGACCTACATTGTCTCAGGTTGAAAGGGCTACTCTGAGATGAACAGGTTGCCACAGGAGAGTAATGCATGGACTTTAACTGTTAGTTGCCCTGAATGTGAGTCCAGTGAGCTCACCACTGTGCCACCTCGCTCGATATATTTTGAGAGAAGTTCCCGATTTAACCATTTCACAGGATGTGGGAAGTGTACTTCCCATCAACTGTATTTCTTTACTGTATTCCTGAGAACACATCATACGAGCTCTGTATGCACCTGGCACCTGATGTTAGTTTGCTGCACCAGCTGAACTTTCTGTCTGTTATGAAATGTAGCTTTTAATTGTCATTAAATGTCACTTGTTCCTTTCAGAAGCAGTTGCAAATATACGTGCCACCAAATAATGTTGTTTTGAAGGCCACTGGGAAGTATGCTTACTACCAAAGTAATTTTTCCGTGATACAAGGGGAATATACTTACCACAAAATTAATTTCTTTTTTGGACTGCAGAAAAGATACTTACCACCAACTGACCATACTTACCACTAATTTAGTTGTTTTACTATGCTCTTGGGAAAATGTTGTACCTCCTCTGGATGTGGTTGACCTTTTGTGATAATATGCTAAACAACTGGTGTCTGTTTGTCATGACATCAGTGCTGTTGTCACTTGTTACAACAGAACACATTGTTTCATTCTGCAATATATGCTATTGTGACTTGTCTCAGCTCGTTTCTTTAAGCAGTGTTAAATGAAGTTTCTAGGATTGTAAAATAGATAGTCAAATAAAAACAGAAAATTCCTTTTTTTCACATGTAGTAGTAACTCATAACAGCTTACTAAAGACAGTGGGAAGTATACTTACTACTATAGTTTTTTGTTCCTAAATCACAAAAATAAAATAATCAAAAATTAAATTTAGTTGAAACTTCTAAAATGATACCAAAACAATTAACTTTACAGGGCTGCTACAAAAAATGTGCCTACAAATGGGTTACAAACAAAGTATGCAAGCTGTGGGGGCAGTGTGAAACTTTTTTAAGCACTGTATTTGAAAAATATTATTCATTTTGTTCCACTTCTAGAATGTTAGGTTTTGTGGATTTTTGCCTGTACATTAATGGGTGTGGATGCGTTCAGTGGAGGCAAGTGTGTCGTGTATGATTTTTCTCAGTAAATATGTCCTACTGACGTTGCAGTATATCTCCAATGTTCTGGATGCATCAAATGAAGTTTAAAAGACAGCTAACTGCTGCTGCTGGTATGCCTCTTCATGTAAATGTCAGAGTTACTATTATTATTCAATACAAAAAGGAAGATTACCAGCTTAGCAATTTGCTGAAAATGAGTTCATTAAAGGGAATATTACAATTAACATCCTGTTAACGACAAATTAATTAGAGATGGGAAGCAGCCACAGATTGGAGAAGGAAATTAATACATTTCATACTGTGCTCGAGCACAGGCAATAAAAAACAGTGTGCAAACATGATGCGTGTACTTTTTGCCTCAGGGTCTCCTGCGAAGCTGAGGTGCTTGAGTAAGCTACATCACACTGCTTCGTTGTGTGCTTGTTGTCAAGCCAGTTTATGAAGTACACATCCCTCTTCATTTTTATATAACTTTGTTTTGAATGCACTGTACAAGAATATTGAATACCTTGAAAATTATCGAGTTCAGCCATTCATTCACATGTAATATTCCAACAGCTCCATCACTGATGAGAGCCTTCAGGGGTGTAAAACGAGTAAGTGAGAAGTGCCACTGAACTACTAACAACCATTTTCATCTACTACTAATCTGCTCACATTAATAATTATTCAAGGGGATCAGTTCTACATCATTTTATTTTTATAAATATACAGAGAAGCAACTACTTGAAAAAAGCCAATGCTCTGCTACTTAAACTGCTCTGCCACTATTTTGATTTAATACTTCATGCTAAATGGGCATTTAATTTTACACAGGACACTGTCATCTAAACTTATTCTGATAAATTCATATACTTCCTTCCTGTGCAATGTCCTTTATGCTGTCAATGCCACGTTGGGACCAGTACAGTAGTTTCTGTTCCGTGGAGAACCAACCGTACCTGCACATAGGCTATTATTATGATGGAATCACCACTTCAAAAGGCATTCCAAAGCTGCTGCCAGCTTCCCTCTGTGGAGTAAACCATCTACCATTCCTGTCTGCTCCTAGAGAATATGTTGCATGGCTAAATATGGTTTTCTGTTAGAAAGTGTTTGTGCGTTGTGTATCTGAGGTGGGACAGGTAGGTAAATTCACATATCCAGGTAAATTATTGGTGGACTGGCTAATAAAACATTTTTTACTTTAAATTTGAATGTTTGGGGATTTCCAGATTGCTCCTAATTTCGGCTGGGAGATGTTAAAAGGGTGTTGCACCTGAATATAAAACAGTTTTCTTAACCCTAAGCTCTTTACGGGTGTCAGTCCTAATGAGGAGGGGTACTCCTGGGCTGTGCACCTGAGTTTCTCCTGGGCCACCTGCAGCATCTGTACTTGTAACATGCCAAGGTCATTATACGAGTGGTCAATTGGCCATAAAGAGGTTTGGTTGGATATGTTTATGTTTAGTGTGCAATACTGCTTTCCCGTATTGCCAGTTGGTCAGCTAGATATTTGCAGCTGGCAATGCCATTTAGTTTTGCTGTAATGCAGGGATTCACCAGTGTTTATTTTGTCTGTGAGCTTGTGCTGTCCACAGGTGATTAATTGTCCCTAGATAGAAGTGTTTTTCAGCAGTTGTGTTTTCACCCGTGGTTGTGGTCGTAGTTTCCCAGGTTAAGAATGAAGTGATTGTCAGAGTGTCTCAAGTTCCTGTACAGTCGTGTGGTGAGTTTTTTGAATATCTGTGTGTGAGTCTCAAGGCAGTATTCTCTGTGAAGGTCGACAGTGTGTGTGGACTGTGGTGCACTTCGTTGTGTATCACCTGTAGGCGGCACAGGCGGTCAGAGCCACGTAACCCCAGACTGCAGCTGCATGTATCATCATGGGTCTAATCAGTATCATGTACACGGACCTCGATATCCTCCTATTCAGTGTGCTTTACCTGTTGAGCTTAGAGTAACACTGTTTGAGCCTTGCATTTGCTCAGTTGGCCTGTCACTGAAGTATTTGACTTTCACACTGAAACGTATTGGGCGTGTGTGTAGTGTTATTTGTCTGCAGTCTTAATGTGGGGTCCTACCCACTCATCTCATGTAGGGTGCCTAAAGGATGCTGCATTCTCAAAATGCTATACAACAATTCAAGCAAACAACATTAATAGTTTTTATTACAAATAAGAAGCTTGACAATGCTTGACCTGGAATTTACAATGGTGTCGCAAGCAATAGGCGACATGCAGTATAAATCCGAGTCCTTTGCTATATACAATGTTCGTGCAAGTTTCACACACAGCTTGTGGATCACTAGTAACTGTTATTGTAGCATTCTGCGCTAGGCCTGTCCGTATACTGTCCTAATCCTGTCCAAATACTGAGTGGCCGAGGCTGGCAGGGGTGGCACTTATATTCTCTTTGTCTAGGGGCCTGCTCCCATTGTGGTGTGGTCCTTGCCAGTGGGCTATTCGCTGACGGTGTGTTCACTGCCTTCTTTGCTCTTGCGATCTTAATTTTCATTCCAGTGCTTGTGGGTATGCCAGAACACTTAATGATTGTGCAGTTGTTATGGTTTGTCAGTGAACAGAACTGCTTCACACTTGTCAGCATTTGCTTTAACACACTGTCGTTCCAGCTAGGCAGTTTTGTTTGCAGTTGCGAATTATGCCTGATGGTTTCCAGTCTTGCACTAGGATGGTAGTGTCATCTGCGTAGATGGTTGCCATTGTGTTTTGTTCAGTTGGAAAGTCATTGACGTAGAGATTAAACAAGAGGGGCCCTTGGATGCTGCCTTGAGGTACTCCCACTTGTATACTGTGTTGTGTTGACTGTTTGCCCTGAATGTCGGTGTTGAAGCTTCTGTGAGTGAGATATGTGTGTGTAAGGTGTACGAGCTCGTCGGAGAGACTAGCAGTGCAGAGTTTGTGAATGAGACGATTGTTCCGTAAATGACTGAAGACCAGGAACAGTGCTCCTGTAGCTTTATGGTGTTGGGGGTGTGTGTAATATGTTCTACTACACGGAGGAGTTGTTGTGTTGTGGAGTGGTGATTGCTGAATCCAAATTGCTCCAGTCTCAGCGAGTCATTGGTGTTGCAGTGCATAGTAAGATGTTTGAGAATCATCTTCTCAACAATCTTATTCAGGGAGCTCAGCAGGCTGATGGCTCCATAATTTTGTGGTAGGGAGTGGTATTTCCCTGGCTTCCTGAACATCAGGACAGGGAAGTGTTGATGTTGTAGAATGGTATTCGTCATATGTGCGAGATGCTCTATAGCTTTATTCGTGAACTCCTGGGTGACATGGTTTTGAAAGTGATTGGGACCAGGAGCTTTTCTAATTGTTTTGTGCTTAATAACCTGTGTAATTTCATGTGTAGCAGTATGTATTGTTACATTGCACTTGGGCTGGGTTACAGGCCATGTAACCTCCTGGTCCATTTCAAGTAGCAGTGCTGGATTGGAAGGAGCCAGATTCAGTGTGAATGATGTTGCTAGTGTTCTGGTCATCAGCTCATGCTTCCCCTCCATGGAGTATGCTGGTCTGTAAGGTATTTGTAAACTTGGTGTGTAGTATTTCTTCTTGGTGGAGTGGACAGCTATTTGCCACACTCCAGGTCATGTGGTGTGCAGCCCTGCGAGTGTATTGTCCCAGTTTGTGGTTTTAAAAGTTTTAATTTAGCCTGTATGATCCCCTGGAGCCTGCTAATATGCTGTTTGTACATCCAGTATCTCCCGAGATGATCTCTCATTGACATTGGCAACTGTATTTCTGGGAGCAGGGCCATTGAGCATTCTTGTGGTATAAGTACTGTAATGGTACCTGCTATTGCATCCTGAACTGCGGTGGTAAGGGCTTTGACAGCTTCAACAAGTTTCCTGCTTTGTGTAATTTTGGGAATTTGTGGGATACGACTTTTCAAGCATTTCCTTGAACAATGCCCAATTCACACGCTTGTAGCTCAGTATCCTGTGAGATTCATCATACTGCTGTGTTTCTTGCGAGTAAAGTATTACAGGTGTTTGATGAGGCCAAATCGTGTATAATTTCAATGTTGATTGTGACTATAATGCCTATCACATCTAATGTCTATCACATTTAGTCTCTGTTCCCTGTTTTAAGTGTCACCTCAGCTGGCACTAGTGTAATGTAGTTTGGGCGCAGTGCATGTTCGCATAGTTTTCTTGCTATTCGTGTTTGATCTTTGTTAGTTCCAAGCAGAGTGTTTAGCATTAAGATCACCAGTGGATATTAGTCACTATGCTATGTTGAGTATTGTGCTGATATCGCTTGTTATGATATTACCAGATCAATTGTATATCGATATCAATGTAGTGTTCACTCAGTTGACTTGACCCTAACAGCTTCTAGTCTTTCAGGTTCAGGGATCTTAATATTTGTGTATTCTTTGTCTCAATATATGAAGATTGCTGTTCCACCCACAGTTGTGCCTTCAGGTGGTCAGTACAGTAGATGTAATATCTTGAGAAGAGTAGTTGTTTGTGTGACTGGAGCTCAGCTTCGTTCATGAGAGCATTCCAGATTCCCTTCTCCTCCATAAATGCAGCTAGCTCTGCCCTTTTGTTGCCAATCCCATCTGCATTCCAGAATAGCATCTAGGTCAAAGTACTGTTGTTTGTGTTTTGTGGTGTATTATCTATGGAAGTGTGTGGGCAGTGTGGTGATAGCAGTTTGTATAGCAGCCATGCACTGGCTGTGTGTAGCCGTCATGAGTTTGTGCATGTGTTACGATGAAGAGCCTCAAGAGGATCTTAAGTCATGTGAGTGGGGTTTAGTGTCTCCACTATGCCTCTGATTGTGGTGAGAATGTTTGTTATGTCAGCCAAAGTGCTGGCGGTGGTGTTGGTGGCTGGTGGTCCTTATGTTGGTGTACTGGATGGGCTGGCTTGTGTGTTATTCATGGTTCGTATTTCATCTGGGGTCACCTGTGTTATTGCTGTGGTGAGGGGGGCAAGAGTGTGAGTTACGGTTACATTGTTCCTTTTAATGTGTTCCTATGTTTGACTGGTCTGTTGTTGGTGTATTTGTTGTGGTGTGATAGTGTCCCCTCTTTTGTTTTTTGGGTACCTCTGTTTTATTTCGTGTGTTTGTGGTTGCCCTAGTTTGGGTGTGTCTTCTGTGATATCACGAGTGTCACAATCTGGCCTAGACAGAGTTGACTTGGTGTTGTCTGGGACCGGCAGTGTTGTCATCAGTACAGGGGCAGTTTCTAGCATTGCAGGTGTGGGTTGTGGTTCTGTAGTTGTGGGAGTGTGCCGTGAGTTTGTGGAGCTCTGTGCATCCTCTGTTCATCCACTTCCACTGACAATGCCAGTAAAAGAGATTCCACACCTTACTGGTTGGGGGGTGGGGAATGTCTTGGAGCTGTTCTGGTTACCACTTGTCTGTCTTTGGCACTTTTGCACCTTAGAGCTTCTTTGTATGCTGCACACCATCTGTAGTTTGCACATGGACCCCTCCACATTTGGTACATTTGATAGTTGTGCCAAGTTTAAAGTGTCGTGCTACACGGTTACCAGTGCATTTGCGGCACCGTGTGCCAGATCACATCGGGTGCCGCATGGCCAAACTGCTGGCAGTGGTGGCACTGTTGGGGGACACACGGAAGTGTGTATATTTCTACTACGACCATGTGAAGCAGGAGCATCTGCATCAGAAAGTTGCAGGAGTAAGCTGTGTCATCGAACTCCACTAAATAGTTTGGCTGCAATCTGTGTGTCACGAATCCAAGAATTCATCTCATGCTCTCACAGTCCCAGCTGAGAGCTGTGATTATACCATGAAGAATGTCATTGAGGGTTGTGGTGTCAACTCCTTTCACGATGTACATTCGAGTTTTCCCCCCTTGGGTGTTATATTTATGATACTCAATTCCCCCAGCTTTGACGATTTTCAGGAGATTTGTGCAATCTGTTTTGTTGCATACATACAGTGATACATGGTCCCTTGTGAGTTTTGTGTTTGGTATATTGTGGGGAGTGACATTCTACAAATGTCTTGTTTAGCTCGCCGAGGCAAGTGTAATTGTGTATTATGACCAGTGGGAAGCCAGTCGGTGTAGTGTTCTGCGTAGCGGCTGGGGTAGTGTTGTGTAGTTGAGGTGCTGCAGAATTGTTTGTATGGTCCCTCATATTACCAATGCTCAGAACTGGTATTGGTAAAAGCACGCTGCATTTGCCGTGTGAGTCAGTAGGCTCAGTTGTTCGTGTATGTTGCTGCTGATTGCATTTTGGACCCACCAGCTTCGAAGGTCCATCTTTGTTCCACGGAGCTGTCACTTCCAGCTCGAGGACTACTGCGGTGATATTAAGGGCCTCTCTAGTATATTCACTGGTGGTGTGACTGGTGTTGGTGTTGCTGTTGCTGTTGCGTTGCTTCCACCCGTCAGTTGGACAATGAGCTCATGCTGTCTCCGAGCCATTGCTTCTTGATTTGTGGCAGCAAAGTCCAGATTTAGCTGGTTCATCACTTACTGATAGGTGGCAAAGCAAGACAGAAACGTCAAAGGGAACAGATGGCACTCCGGCCTCTTGTGCTGCAGTCTTGCTACGGGTCGTCGGGTGGGATCTGCTAGGTGGATCTGCGTCTCCCAGACATAAGGATACTTTTAAGGATAGAATGTGGATATGAGACAATTTTACTTTTTCGTCTGAAAAGACAATTTTGCTTTTTTAGTGTACATACAGAAGAGGGGAGTCCTTATGACTCACTTGTGCAAGATGCAATGCTCAGTGCAAGAGAGCACGGGTGGAAGACAGCAGCCTGTACTGGACAGTGTTGTCCAATGTGAACATGCCCCGGACACTGAAATACCCTATTAAAGAATGGGAGAGTCACACTGAGGAAGTTCCAACCACAGCTGCAGGAACTTTGAGCCAGAACTCATGGCCACCTAGCACTGTCAAGTGTGTAGCAGCGTGTGCTTGTAGGTGACACTCCAAAGAGTGTCCTGTGGCATCTACACCAGTTTTAGCGTATGTGTAACACAAATATCCTCTCGCAGCTACTGCAGGTACAGGGGAAAGGCAGCTGCTCAGCTGCGACTCACCCGTAGTACTGCCCGAGGTTTTCCTTGGTGGGAGGACTGGAACGAGGTGCACCAAGCCTTGTGATGCCCATTGAGGAACTGTTGGAGTGAGACGTAGTGACTCTGAGGTCAAGAAAGCTGGCAGTGACCAGAACAGGGTGTGCTGACTCCCACCCCTCCCCCTCCCACCATACTGCTTTCAGTGATGCCATTGCAGAGGATTACACTGTGGTTGGTCATCTGGTTTTTATGTGGGCCAGAACATGAAGCTTTCCTTTGCTTTTTTTTGCTAAATTGACTCATACTTCTGGACACAAACACCTATACAGAGCAAATGTATTGGCATCCAGGGTTGGGTTATTTGGGGGGGGGGGGGGGGAGTCACAGTTTGTTATTGTTTCCGCCCCCCCTCACCCAGCTTCCCTCAAAAATGCAACTCGCTAGCAACCTCGCTGTTAGCATACGACAGACATCTACAATTTTAATAACAATAATAAACACACAAAAATATATTAAATTATTCAATATAATAGTAACAATACAAATAGGTGGGTCAAAGAAGGAAGAAAACATAGAACAAACAAAAGAACTTCAGAAAGTGTACAAACTGACATGGACACACTGTAATAAAAGAAACATTTCAGTACAAGGCAAACACATGCGCTATAATACAGTTATAGTATCAGAAGCACTCTTCGCATCAGAAATGACCACAATCTGTGGACCAGGCACCACAAAGCAGAAAGAATACAATGCAAAATCCTCAGAAAATTTTTTGGAGCAGTGCACAGAGATGGCATATGGATGAAGAGATCAACCAGAGAATTATAAGAACACAGAGGCAGATTCAGTCACAATCAGAAAACACCGACTAACATTCTGTGGACACATACACACAATGAACAGCGACAGATTCACAAAGGGATGTAGGATGTAGTAAATGCCTTAATCAAAAAAACCAGTTGGTTTCAAGAGATAGAAGAATGCCAAAACGAGCAGGAATCAGAATGGAAATGATGAATGAAAGAGACAAATTCAGAATCAAAATTATGAACATAAAACTTGAAGTAAAGGGAAGGAAGAAAACAGAGAAAATATGTACATATCAAAGGAAACAGGAACACAGTCAAAGAATGAAAAGATTTTGGGAAGAGAAAAGGGAGGAGGAAAGAAGGAAAAAGCTGAACAACCATGTAACAACGAAGTTGAACTCTGTCAGATTGTGTGCTCACCATCATTATTTCAATAAACATTATGACTGAACAGAGGTCTGCAAACACATGTGAATGAGGGGAATACTGTTTCTATCAATGATTTCTAACTGTGTTCGGGAAGTCATTCTTTCTGTTGTTGTTGTATCGGATCTGTTGACAGCTGGTATGTTCAACCCAGTGGTGTGCAGCTTTACCCGGCTGGAATGTTGTCAATCAGACCAAAAGCATGTCCTTGTGGGCAGACCCTAGCACGAGCAACTGAAAAGTGTCCTTTATTAAATGTAGCTTGTCATTGCTGGAAGAACTTGGCATTTTTGACACACTTCTGTTTCCACGCTACCTCCTTCTCCAAAAGTTATGTGTGCATTTGGAAATTGGTGAAGTAAAAAATATAAAGACATCGTGTCATTCTGCCACATCTGTCTGTAGTGTGCATTTTGGGGTGCGTGTACGATACAAGGCATTTAGGTATGATGAGGTTACTTAGCCATTAATGCTCACAATGGCTGGCATAAAGGAAACATGACAAGTATTACATTAGAAAGCAACAGCGATAGCTTTCCGACCACATAAATTCTACTAGGCAGAGTCAGAAGCAGACACAGTGGCCTGTGCCAGATACGAGGGTTGGAAGTGGCTGAAATGTGAGTCGTGGGACAAAGAGAAAGAGAGAGAGAGAGAACACACAGACAGCACCATAAAGCATTCCCCATCTCTTTCTGCACAGAATGCACCACACTGCTGCCTTCTTAAGTGCACCCCAGTATAATATGTTGTTTGGGAAGTGGGTGGTAGTTATCACCATTGCCACGACCTCCCCTTATATCCACTCCTGCAAGATTGTGAAATCTACAGCCACTGAGGAGATTTATGTGAGATGTTCCTATCAACTTTGTGTAATATTCATATTGCACACTTCTGCAGACAAAACAGATTTTCGACCTTAGCTTAGGAAAGAAAATGATCATCACAGATCATTAAGGTTCAAAGAACTTGTCTTGAACACTGTAAGGGATCCGTGATCCCACAAACAAAGATGCTAGTATCTGACGCCCAGGTCGATAGCGGACAGGAGTAGATTGTCGAGCGCTGCAGTAGGCAGTGAGACTAGTGCTGAGTGTGCAGTAGTATGGTAGAGTGTCAAGTGAGAAGTAGAGCAGGAAAGACGGGCAAGAATGGTGGTCGAGTGAGTTGTAAATGGTAAAATTCACTGGAGTATGACGAGTGAGCACGTCCCCCTGATCGTCGTGGGGTTGACTCTCACTAATGCCGATTCGCAAGTGATAAGAAACAGAAAGTGACAAGTGCCGAATTACGTGTTTCACGTCAACTGTGTCGGCCAGCAACAACCATGGATTGCAGTGAGGATTGTTGTGAATGTTAACCATCAGCATTGCGTGTGACAAAGTACTGAAAATCAGCAATCAATAAAAAGAGATAACCACAATTAGACGTGTAAGGCAAAGGTAGCAACTGCCTCAGAATTTGTGTGTTAGTAGGAAATATATATCAGTTGTACATCACAACCTTTGTGATTCTTAACAATAGACAAACTTTCAATCATTAGCTATTCCATCCCAGAACAGCCGCATTCGGTTGAAATACTCCTGAAACCACACCAGAACAACCAATAGCCTTTCATCCATTAAGCACACGGTCATATATCATAATAATTAACTGTTTGGTGGCTTCGGTAAATTACCCAAAATCCAGTAAAGGAATTAATCGGGGGTGTTTCAACACGAATGCTTAAAAATTCTTTTGTAGTTAACCTATTTTCAGATTATGAAGAGTTGTTTGTTACAGCTTGTATTTTTGTTCCAGGTGGCCCTGAACTTGATGGTTGTAGTGATGTCGTGAAGACACAAAGTCGGAAGTTGTTAAACCTTCAGAAACAAGATTTTCAAAAGTACTTCTTCTCAGATACCAATATTTCGCCCCTGTTTGTGTCGGATACACAGATGTCTCAGTTGTTGTCACGTAATTTGAGTGTAGTGACTGAATCTAGAAAACAGTTTCTTTTGCTTCCCTGTGCCCCAAGCATTATGTGCAATGCAGGACTCCTAACAAAACAAAGACACAGAGCACAGCCCTTTGTCTTCTCTTGCCGTTTCTGCAGTTTGGGAGCACAGTCCGAAAGTCGGACTCATGTTGACCGGTCTGGCAGGGCGAAAATGGTCAACGTGGGTTCGAAGCTGGTGACAGAACGGACTGCTACAGCACGAGCAAAGGTTTTTGTGGGACCCGAACTGATGAAACTCATACGAGAAAATGGCCTGAAGGTACTTAGCGTTGCTCGCCTGGCGGGAATTGTGGGGTCCAAGCAGACGTCCAGCCTTATCCCTCTGTGTCATAACATATCTTTATCCTCTGTGGCTGTGGACATTGAACTGGACTCTGCTCTCAACTGTGTGATTATAACTGGCACGGCAAAGTGTAGAGGGCAGACGGGCATGAAGATGGAAGCTCTCACTGCTGTATCGGTGTCTGCCTTAACAGTGTACGATATGTGCAAAGCTGTGAGTCATGACATTGTGATATCTGAAATAATGCTTCTGGCCAAAAGTGGGGGAACTAGAGGAGACTTCCACCGGACATGAGCATCTGTGTGGGGCAGTGAAATAACTTAAGTATACCAGGTGTGATGTAGGCAAATTTCAAAGTCTGTTCATAGTTATCATAAATTATATACACATCGAATTGGCCTGAATATAAGTTGCACCTTTAATTTCGAAAAAGAGAGAAACTTAATTAAAAATAATTTGTCAAGTTGCCCATTTACAAAAGCTTTTCAAAATGTGATTTACCCTTAACCAGTTTTTTTGTAGTACACTATAGATAAATTACACACAAAAACAAAGCTTTCAGTTGCAGTTTTCATGTAAGACACTCTTAACTTCACTAACATTCATTGTTTTGTCACTGTCAGTATTTTTGTCACTCTCCTCCCAAAGTACAGTGGCATCGCTACAATCCCGGGCATTGCATGTGCAGCATTTCTTGAACCGTACCTTTAAAAAGCACATCTGTTAGATGAATAACTGTGAGTTTGAAATTTGCAACGTAACTGTACCGAATTCCAAAATTTTCTCTCAATGTTGTGCTTCATTGGTGAAGAATAAATTATATTCTTTAGTTAGAGAAAAACTGTGCCTGTTCCATTGTCTAAAATAGTGAAACTGTGAGAATGGGAATACAGAGGGGTCCAGAAAAATGTAGACTCTCTTTGATAGTCAATATTGATGGAACAAAATGGCATAGTGTCAAAATTCTTGCATGGGAGGAAGATCATTTTGTGTGTTCAAAGTGACACCTGTTAGCAGCCAAGCAACATCAATGTTGCTGAATTGTTGACTGAAGTACAGCTGTCAATGTTGCCAGTGTGGTAGCTGCACAGGATGTCTTGATGGTTTCTCATATCTCATTCAGTGTAGCTGGGTTCTGTTGGTAAACTTTGTTTGTCAAGGTCCCCCATTGGTAGAAGTCGAGAATTGTAAGGTGGGCACTTGATAGTTCCTCTTCGTTTTATCTGTCGTCCAGGTATATTTTCATCTAAGTAGAATCTGATATCTCTGTGGTGGTGAGGCGGAGTACAGTCTTGTAGGTAAAAATCTTTTGTTTCCAAACACCACTTGGATGGCTAATAAAATCAATGTTTGCAGCATATGATACACCTCACCAGTTATGTACCTTCAAAGAAGAATGGGTCAGAGAAACAATACTATGACGGACCACACCACACATTAACACCATGTGAAGTAACATGTTTGTCCATGTGAACATGAGAATTTTCAGCAGCCCAGTACATGCAGCTATGACAGTTTACATTACCATTCAGGTTGAATTGTGCCTCATTAGGCCAGATAACCTTCCCTGCAAACCATTCATCTTCGTGAAGCATGCCTTCAGACCATCCTTCGATTCGAGTTGTCCTCATTCATAGTGTGAAACAATCTTGGAATGTACACTTTCCACTTTGCAGTCTTCAGAATTTATCATGCACTTGATCAGCTTATCCCACTTCCCCATACACAATGCTTCATAGATTTTTGGGATGATCTAGAAAAATGTTGCAATACAGCAGTGCTGGAACCTGGAGGTTGATGTTGTTGTTCAGAGGACCTTTCCTTCTGCACATTTTAAACAGCATTGTCGGCTTAAAATTTATACCAAATACAATAAATTGTTGTTTCAGTACAGCCTTGCATTGCTCAAACAATAGTTGTACTTCATTCAGTGCTGCATTGTCATCTGCTGGAAACCCACACGACAAGATCTGTTGGGAAAACAGTGGTTTATGCTACCACTCAAAATTGCAGCCATATAACACTTTGTTCCAAAGGTAATAACTATCAGAGAATGTCTACATTTTTCTGGATCCCTCCCTTGCATTGCTCAAACAATAGTTGTACTTCATTCAGTGCTGCATTGTCATCTGCTGGAAACCCACACGACAAGATCTGTTGGGAAAACAGTGGTTTATGCTACCACTCAAAATTGCAGCCATATAACACTTTGTTCCAAAGGTAATAACTATCAGAGAATGTCTACATTTTTCTGGATCCCTCTGTAGTCACTACCTAAATGGGATAGCAACAAAGAGAATGTTTGCATTGCTACCTCATACACAACAATTGATTTACAAACTGTAGTGATATTTTTGTTTCATTTCAAACTTAAGAAAAAGCACTACAGTTGAGGTTTCTATGATTCATAAAAGTCCCAGTTTTTATGGGAGATTTTTTGTAGAAATGGTGTATCTTATATTCAGGCCAGTATGGTACCCGTTTCCATCCTGTTTTAAGTCTTAATTCAAAATATTTCTCTTTCTTTTTCCAATACCTGATCAGTTTGAGAGAGATATTTAAAACAAAAAATAAGCACTAGCAAGTACGTTAATTTGCTACTGTTAAAACTTTTTCTCGTGCATGTTCTCTACAATTTTGATATGACACCACCTGCACTCTTATCTTGTTGCCAGTAAAAAGTGAGTAAGTAGGTCATTAAACTCTCTCTCTCTCTCTGTGCCCTCCCCCAGCTGTGTGGTAGTGTCCTCTGTGTTGCTCTATTGTTTCAATTTTTGATGGTCCCGTGCTGTGAAAAGTTGAGGTGAAGTGTTCATTCTTAAATAAATAGTGTGTATCAGCTCTTTTCTCCTAGGATCAGGTTGTCATTGCTGTGTTCATTGATGTAAAATGACACTTTTTTAACAGTTCCTAAAAGGTGCACCACTTCATTGACACTTTTGCTCAGGTGTAGAGCATATTGGCCAAACTAATTTACATGTTTCAGCTTTACACTGTATGGTATCCTCTTTTTTAAAGGCCTATTATCTTTCTTGTGTGTGACTAGTCCAGAGGTTGAAAATGTTTTATTTTGTAAGTTACCAATCCAGAACAGGTTTCTGTCAATTTAATTCTTCAGGTTTTTCCAGAAGTTTGCTGAAATTCCTGAGTTGTCCTTTGCACAGTCGGACATCATTGTCTTCCTCGCATATTTCGGTGACATTAGTTGTTGCTTTTACAAAGTGCTACTTGAGACTGACCGTCAGATGGAGCAGGTCTGTAATTTGTTCCCTCTGCCTTCGTGCTTCATCTGCAATCTGCTCTGACAGACATCATCCTCGGGTATCCGTGTTGCGTGATATTCCGAGTGTCATCTACACTCACGGGCACGATTCTTGTGTGTTATGTTTTCAGTCCAAGCTGGTTGGTAGAATTCTGTTTGCGGGCTGTCCCCGTTTGGGGACAAGGATCGGCAGGGCATGAAACCCTAATCTTTCATCTTTCAGTTAACTCAAATGTCGAGTGTCACTTTTTTCATGTACTGCGGTTACAAATATAAGAAAATACAAAATGAAAATTTCTCAACATAGTCATGTTTCTTTTCAGTATGTTTCTCAGATCAGTACACTGCAATGTAAATATTCCATTAAAAGAATATATTTTTGATTGTTTCTTCAGTCAAAGATGCATTGCCTTTTTGACTTAACAATCAATGTCAAATCATTGTCCCTCAAACAATCCTGCAGGGGTTTGACAACGTGAGACCATGGCTTTATGGAGGATCACCTAGAATTAGCTGCCGTCTTTTCTGACATGATTTTAAATCAATGCTATCATCACTGTTTCTTTTGCTTAGGGTTTTGAGTCTAGGAATGATGCAAACAATCAGCAGTTTATTTCTTTCTTACGTGATCTTGTTTTCTCCACCCTAGCCCCCTTTCTTCTTTCATTTGGTAGCCTCGAGCAAATTGAATATTCCTGCTTTTGTTTGTATTTATTAATCTGTTTGTGCCTCTAATTCTTAAAAGACTTCATTATGACGGTAATACTCTGAAGCAGCAAATTTGGGGAAAAAGAGCTGCATTCATTTATGCTGTTGTAAAATGGAGGAATTGGTTGTAGTTGGAAAAAAATCTGCCTTTTACAGCTGCTGATTTTTGTCATTTATTTTACATAGCCCACCCATGATCTACAATCAGGTCTTCCTTTTTATGTTGTATTTTTTATAAGAATGTTGAAACATAGATGATTGTTATGCATCTTTGCAGCACCTAAACTTGAATATTGTACTTAAAATGTTATTTGTTGTCTTTTTTAAATTAAATTGTTATGTTTAAGAAGTGAATTAAATAATTGTTACCTGTGACACAATTTTGTAGCAGCTAAACTTAGATGCTGGTCTTCAATATTTTAATTTTTATAGTTTGGGGTATGATTGTTGTAATTAGAAAATGAATGTGTGCTTTGTGCACTATGTTGTTACAGTAATTTGGAGTTTATTTTGTACATCATCTGGTGTAAATTATAAGAATTTAAGCAAAAACTTCTGTCTCTCAACAGCTTTCTTAATAACACTATTCCAGTAACTGGATATGCATATTGAAATATCTGTGTTGTATATTAGATTCTATGACCTGTACCGAGGCAATATTTTGCGGTTGCAAATTTTCTTGACTATTATTAAGTGTGTGTGTGTGTTGCTTATGCCCTACATACGAGTCCTCCAAGCTACTGATGATCTGACCAATGTACGACATGCCAAAATGCTACGGCTGCATGGGGAGATACAATTAAATCCCATCCCCCCCCCCCCCTCTCTCTCTCTCTCTCTCTCTCTCTCTCTCACTCTCTCTCTCTCTCTCTCTCAAAGATCAGCAGGTTCAGGAATCTAACACAGAAAGAATTTAATCACGGTTTCTTTTTCATCTCTATCATACAATGTAGTCCAATTTTTTGCTAATACAGAAATAACATTTTGTGATTTATGTAGTGTACTCTTCAAAAGATCTAATGATGTCCTCATTCCTTTCTTATAAACAAAACAAGAAGAAACTGACAATAATTGTCATTAAAATGAAACACAGAACAGTGTCTCCATAGCATCAATGAGCACATCCTTTCAGCACCTTTGACCCAGGCAGTGAACACAGCAGCGGTCAGTCTATGACTTGCAGCAGGTGAATCCCAGTCAGCTGCATTGCTCATACACCCCACATAAATAATAATAAACAAAATCTAACAATACACATAACCAAGGCTTGATTTGTGACAGTATACCGCTGATGACAAAAAAAATTAGACCCAAAGATTTTGAGATGTGGTACAATAGAACTTTTGCTCTAGTTGAAGCGGTAAGATACAAATGTTGTATTCACACTGTTAAAAAGCTCAGACAAGTGTTATAACTTTTTCAGAAGTCTAAATCAAACTATGGAAACTCTCGGTAGGAACTTAGAAATATAGGAAATGATAGAGTGCTACTTACCATAAATACATGTTAAGAAGTCTATTTTTTTTTCTTTTAACAAATCTAGCACTGCATATTACTGCCAAATTAGTCATTACCTATGATTGCCCCAGTGGCAGAAGTATGTATAATAATGTCAAAACGTTTGTGACACTACACACTAGGAGAAGCTCAAGTTTCAGATACACGTTGATTGCGTTCTGGATGATGCTATCTACATGTTCATCCACACTCTGCAAACCACTATGAAGAGTATGACAGAGGGTACATCTCACTGTACCAGATATTAAAGCTTGTTCATGTTTCCTTTCCTCCATCTTGTACTTCAACTTTTCTTCCTTAAACTTATCCTGTTTCTAACTACTCTGATTTGCTTTTGTGGTTAGTGTGAATTTAAACTCAGTTGCCATAAATATCTAATATCTTTTATTGAACAGTGAATGGATTATTTTATATTTCATTTAATGCTGTTCTGCTCTTTGTTACGGCACAAATGGTGTTCCCTACTTTTGTGCAATTTTCACACAACTTGAAAAAATGGTGAGATAAACAACTAGCTTCATTATTTATTTATGTTTTGAATGTACCACTAATGTTTTGAATGTAACCAAAAATGCTTGTTGTTGTAAAATATACTTTCAACTTGCCTCCTTCACTAGCTGGAAACCTTTTTAGTTTCTCATGTTACCCCTGATGTCTTCTTTTTGGTTGATTCATTTATGATAACATTTTACTGTCCTGAGTAGTACCTGTGTATAAATATAATTTTATTTTTATTTTTAGTGATGTGTGTTTTTATGTGCATATTCTTTCAGTCCTGTGTAATGTGAGTCTCTGTTTAATGGTATGGTTATGTTGTCTTCAGACTTAAAGAATTGATGTAGAAATTTATAGTTTTCAGCATGTGGTTCAACAGATCCTTATTGTGTTCCTAAATTGGAAAAGTCCTAAAAACAGAAACTAGAAAATAACTGTATAGAAATTTTGGACCACCATTGGTTAAATATTTTATTACCAACCCAAGAAATAAATTGGGAACAATGTGCAGCATCTTATTCAGTGTAAAAGAAAACTCAAATTTAGTTAAAAGTGGACCACTTGAGTTTGCTAAAGGCATAGAATCGTGTGTTTCTAGTGTTCTTAAATCCATTCAAAACCCTCGAAAAGAACAAAAAAGTAAGAGAATATAATATTGAACTTACAGGCCTAAGTCTGGAAACAACATTTTAATTGTGTGTATTTGGTTTTGTTTCTATGCTGTTGACATCCTGTACTGTTGATTTGAAATTATATGTGAGAGTTGATGTTTGGAAGCTAAATGCAGGAAAGAAGACCATGAAGTGAAATCCACCCTTCATGTTCTCAGTTGGCGGAGAATGTGGGCAAAGAACTGGAAATCTTTGAGGTACCAAATTGTCAAGGGCTGTGATATTGCCCTTTTAACGTCACTTAGAGTAGACATAGTTCTCTTAGTCCCAAGTGTAAGACAACATTTTTGGTACCTTACAATTTCAGTGGTTTCCATTTACAATTTCTGTTTACAGTGCTCATCATCAAATGTTTTGGTGTTGTTATTTGATTTCATATAAATAACATAGAGGTAGTTATTTTACATACTATTATGTTTCTGATAGCTTTTTCTCACAAAGCATACTTTAGGCTCGTATTTTATTGTAAAATATTGAAACTGACAGATATAAAGACTTGCATTTTCTGCATGTCTTCTGTCACCAGTTTCGCCTCTAATATTGACTGCAAAGCAGAAGTGATCGGCATAGAAAATGATGGAGTGAGGGTGGAGAGGGGGAGAGGTGGGGGGGGGGGGGGGGGGAGAAATGTAATATTGAAACTAAAATCAAGAAAGAGAGCAGTCAATTGAGGATACAATGAAACATTTGGGACCTCATTAACTGCAGGATCATTCTAGTAGAATAGAATTGTATAAAAGATTACTGCCAAAGAGAAGTGTTAGAACTTCAAGTTTAACACATATATTTAGGAACAACACAACAACACATATAAGTCACTGAGTAAGTTGACCTGTGTACAAGTCGGCATTCGATTCAACACTGAGTCTCAGTCTAGCGGCCGCTGCTCGGCTGGCCGCTTAGGTGGCGCAGCTGCTGCATGGCTGGCAGACAGCGCCGCACGTAGAGGACGCGTGTAATTGCGTGGCAGCACTTTGAATAATCGGCGAGTCACAACATTTTTCCCCCCTTTGAAATTGTTGCACTGGTCTTGATGGAGGTGTCCTGGAGATGGCTAATGTAAAGTCTCGAGGAGGAGGCTTCCCGTACGGACGGAAGTGTCCCCGATGATAACGGGTCGAGATGACAGGAGACGTGGGTGATGTGTCGGCATCCATTGAAGGAGGAGGCGAGTAGATGTACTCTGACAGAGGATGATAATCCGGTTCCTGCATGGGCACGTCTCCTGGTGGCGTCCGTTCTGGTGCTGGCATCGCGATGACGGTGAGAGGGCTGCGTTGTGAGTATTGAGAGATGCCAAGATCCCGGGCATCAGGTAGAGCCAAAAGTGGTGTGGCAGCATTCGGAACAGGCGTTGCTGGCACCCGAAGCCGAAGCTGGTCCGAATGACGCACTGCAACACCCGTGTCCATCTGGATTTCATACAGGCGTCTACCACGGTGTCGTAAGATGCGGCCCGGGCTCCTTTTTGGCCGCCTGCCATATCCGCGTACCCAGACGAGGTCGGCGGCGGTGAACCAGCCAAGGGAAGGCACCCGCGGCCATGAGGAGGGAGGCCGCAGAAGATGAAGTAGCGTGCGGGGCTGTCGCCATGTAAGAGCTCAGCCAGGCTGTGATCGCCCATGGGGGTGAAACGGTAAGACGCCAGGAACTGGAGAAGCGCATCATCATCAGCAGAAGAAGTCAGAAGTTTCCGCATCTGAGCCTTAAATGTGCGGACCAGCCGTTCAGCCTCACCGTTGGATTGTGGATGGAACGGCGGGGCCGTGACATGAGTAACGCCGTGACGAGCACAAAAATCTGCAAAGTCGGAAGAGGCAAATTGCGGACCATTATCAGCAACAAAAGTAGAGGGGAGGCCTTCCAAAGAAAAAATGCGGGTGAGAGCACTGGTGGTTGCCGCGGTGGTAGGTGACGTGCAATGGACAATGAAAGGAAAGTTAGAGTAGGCGTCAATTACAAGGAGCCAATAAGTACCTAAAAAAGGTCCCGCAAAGTCAGCATGAATGCGCTCCCAGGGCTTCTCAGGCGAAGGCCACGGTGACAAAGATGACTTCGGGGCAGCGGCCTGTGACGCACAAGGGCCGCAGGCAGCCACCATGTGTGCAATTTCAGAGTCAGCACCAGGCCAGTACACATGACGGTGCGCCAGAGATTTTGTGCGAGACACACCCCAGTGCCCCTGGTGAAGGAGGCGCAAGACCGCAACACGCAAAGATGCAGGTACCACTACACGCGGTGAAGCATTGTCAGTGGAGAGGAGGATAATACCATCCCTAGCCGTAAGGCGGTAGCGCAAAGTGTAGTAGTTCCGCAACGGATCAGAAGTCTTAGCGGATGGGCGATCTGGCCAACCCTCCTGAATACAGCGTAAAACCCGGGAGAGGGTAGGGTCAGAACCCGTAGCAGCTGCCAGCCTGTCCCCAGTGATGGGGAACCCGTCCACAACCCGCTGCTCGGCAACATCCAGGTGGAAACACAAAAGTTCGTCCCTATTGAATGCCTGATCAGGACCCATGGGAAGGCGAGACAAAGCATCAGCATTCGCATGTTGAGCCATTGGCCAGAAATGAATCTCATAATTGAAACGGGACAAGTAAAGAGCCCAACGCTGGAGGCGGTGTGCAGCCTTGTCGGGAAGTGACGTTGATGGATGGAACAAGGAAACAAGTGGTTTGTGATCCGTAACAAGATGAAATTTTGAGCCATAGAGAAAAACACCAAACTTATGAAGAGCATAAATAATGGCCAAAGCTTCTTTCTCAATTTGGGAATACCTTTGTTGGGCATCCGTGAGCGTTTTGGAGGCATAAGCGATGGGTTGTTCTGAACCGTCAGAAAAATGGTGTGCAAGGACTGCACCGACCCCGTATTGAGAGGCATCTGTGGCAAGAACAAGATGTTGGCCAGGTCGATAAGTAGCCAGGCATAGTCTTTAATTTCCGGAAAGCCGCGTCACATGACGCGGACCAGTGAAAAGGCACGTTTTTATGCAACAGGGGATGCAACGGCTGAGCCACCGACGCCACAGATGGTAAAAACTTGTGATAGTATGCTATTTTCCCCAAGAAGGCCTGCAGTTCCTTAACAGATGTAGGGCGAGGAAGGGCATTGATCACAGCGACAGTGTGTTGAAACAGACGAATACCATCGCGAGAGAGTTGGAACCCAAAGTACGTTATAGATGCCTGAAAAAATTGTGATTTCTGAAGATTACATTTAAGACTGGCAGTCTGTAAGACATTAAAAAGTGTGCGGAGATTTTGAAGATGTTCGTCAGTGGTGGAGGCAGTGACAACAATGTCGTCCATGTAATTGATACACCCAGGGACAGGGAGCAATAATTGTTCCAAGAATCGCTGAAAGAGAGCAGGGGCACTAGCAACCCCGAATGGCAAGCGTTGGTATTGATAGAGGCCGAAAGGCGTGTTAAGGACCAGAAACTGCCAGGAAGCAGCATCGAGAGGAAGTTGATGATAAGCTTCTGACAGGTCAATTTTAGAAAAATACTGTCCTCCAGCGAGTTTAGTGAACAGTTCTTCAGGACGGGGCATAGGGTAAGTGTCAATGAGGCATTGAGCATTTACAGTGGCTTTGAAATCGCCACAGAGACAAATATCACCATTGGCCTTAGCAACTACAACAACAGGAGAGGACCACTCATTGGAAGTGACGCAGTGAGACGATCCAACTCCCGTTTTACCCGATCTTGAAGGGCCACAGGAATGGGCAGAGCCCGAAAAAACTTAGGCCGAGCAGTGGGTTTGAGCATGATATGAGCTTCAAAGTCGTTCGCACAGCCTAAACCGGGAGAAAAAAGGGACAAAAATGTAGTCGACAAGGAATCCAGTTGAGCATAAGGAATAGCGTCAGAGACAATATTGACAGAGTCAACTATGGAGAACCCAAAAACGCGAAAGGCATCGAAACCAAAAAGATTTTCTGCATTGGCAGAACTCCGGAGATGGGAACTTGCCCTTCAGTATATCCTCTCTTCTCGTTATCCGCCAGGCCTCAACCTCTGCTAATTTCAAGTTGCCGCTGCTCATAGCTCACCTGTCTTTCAACAACATCTTTGCCTCTGTACTTCTGCCTCGACTGACATCTCTGCCGAATCTCTTTGCCTTTACAAATGTCTGCTTGTGTCTGTGTATATGTGGTTGGATATGGGCGTGTGTGCAAGTGTATACCTGTTCTTTTTCCCCCTAAGGTAAGTCTTTCCGCTCCCGGGATTGGAATGACTCCTTACCCTCTCCCTTAAAACTCACGTCCTTTCGTCTTTCCCTCTTTCCTGATGTAGCAACCGTTGGTTGCGAAAGCTAGAATTTTGTGTGTATGATTGTGTTTGTTTGTGTGTCTATTGACCTGCCAGTGCTTTCGTATGGTAAGTCACATCATTTTTGTTTTTAGATATATTTTCCTGCATGGAATGTTTCCCTCTTATTATGCGTTCAGTTAACTAAGTAGAAATCAGTAATATCTTATCTCAGTGAGGAACTTGAAACTTTCAGCACAGGTCAGGAGCATGTAGAGGTGCTCTTCCTCTACTTGAAAAGAACAGTTGACCACGCACTGAGTAGATAGGTTCCTAGTAGAACAGTTCATAATGGGATGGAACCTCCGTGGTATACAGTCACTGTAAAGAAAACTTCTAAAGGAACAGAGATTACTGCATAATAGGTGTAAAACAAAGTGTAGGATTATAGACTGAGAGACGCTGGATGAAACATGTTTGGCTGTCAAGAGAGCAATGCATGAAGCCTTCAATGACTACTGTAGCAGAATATTGTCAAATGACATTTCACAAAATCCAAATAAATTCTGGTCGTATGTAAGGGCTGTTAGTGGCAAAAAAGTTAGTGTCCAGTCCCTAGCAAGTGAGACAGGAACTGAAATTGAGGGTAGCAAAGTAAAAGCTGAAATTCTGAACTCGATTTTCAAATGTTCCTTTGCAAATAAAAACCCAGGAGAACTGCCCCAATTCAATCCTCGTACACTGAAAAAATGAACAAAATAGGTATTAGTGTCAGTTGTGTTGAGAAACAGTTGAAATCATTAAACAAAGCTCCAGACCCCAATGGAATCACAGTCAGATTCTATATTGAATTTGTGGCTGAGTTATCCTCTCTTCTCACTGTAATCTATCCAAAAAACCTTACCTAGTTTTTGGAAAAAGTTACAGATCACACCCGTCTACAAGAAGGGTTGTAGGAGTGACAAAACTACCATCCAGTAGCCATGACATCAATTTGTTGTAGATTCTTAGAAAATATTTTGAGCTCAAACATAATGAGATATCTCGAACGGAACTACCTTCTCGAATCAACCAGCATGGTTTTCAAAAATATAGATGATATGTAATCCAACTCTCACTTTTCTCACATAACTTGCTGAAAGCGTTGGATCAAGGCAACAGGTAGATTGTGTTTCTTGATTTCCTAACAGTATTTGATTCTGTTCCACACCTACACTTACTGTGAAAAGTACGATCATATGGGGTATCAAGTGAAATTCGTGACTGGATTGAGGACTTTTTGATAAGAAGGACACAGCATGTTACCTTGGATGGAGAGTCATCATCAGATGTAGAAGTAACTTCAGGTGTGCCCCAGGGAAGTGTGTTGGGGACCTTGCAGTTCTTGTCCATTAATGACCTTGCTGTAAATCAGGATTTTTGCAGATGATGCAGCTATCTGTAATGAAGTGCTATTTCAGAGAAGCTGCATAAATATTCAGTCAGATCTTGATGAGATTGCAACATGGTGCAGTGATTGGCAACTTGCTCTGAATGTTTAGAAATGTATAAACTTAGTATCCTGTGACTATAATATTGGTGAGTCACTGTCGGAATCTGCCAACTCGTACAAATACCTGTGTGTAACACTTTTTAGGAATATGAAATGGCATGATCACATAGGTTCAGTTGTGGGTAAAGCAGGTTGCAGACCTTGGTGTATTGGTATAATAATGGGGAAGTGCAATCAGTCTACTAAAGAGATGCTTACAAGTCATTCGTGTGACCCCCCCCCCCCTCCCGCCCCCCCTAGACTATTGCTAAAGTGTGTGGGACTTGTACCAGATGAGACTAGCAGGAGACATTGAATGTATACAGAGAAAGGCAGCATGGTCACAGGTTTGCTTAATCCATGGGAGAGTGTCACAGAGATACTGATGGAACTGAAATGCAGACTGTTGAAGACAGGTGTAAACTATCCCAAGAAAGTGTATTAGCAAAGTTTCAAGAACTGTCTTTAAATGATTACTCTAGGGATATACCACAACCCCCCTCCCCCCCCCCCCCCCCCCCCCCCCCCGCCCCCACATATTGCTCTCACAGGGGTCGTGAAGATAAGATTAGAATGATTACTGCTCACACGGAGGCATTCAGACAAATTCAGACAATCATTCTTCCATGCTCCATACATGAATGAAACAGCAAGAAACCCTGATAACTGGTACAATGGGACTTACCCTGTACCATGCACCTCCTGGTGGATTGCAGATTATAAACGTAGATGTGAACTGACAGTCTTTTACATGTGCATAAGGGAAACATCTAATCACCTTTATTTGACCAAGACAAAATTTATGATTTTCTAAAGTTTCAAACCTTGACCGGAAATAATGGATTAGGCTGTCCGTAAATTATAAACTAACATTATTGTGATGATGGAAAATCTCATATAAAGACGTGAAACAAATACTAACAAAGAGATAGAGGGGCTGGCCAGTACAGCCAATAGATACACAAAACATAACAGAAAATTTACGTATCCTAGCTTTTGGAACTTTGTTCCTTCGTCAGGGAGGAGAGAGGGGAAAGAAGGGGAAGAAGAGAAAGTGGATTCAGTTACTCACAACCCAGGTTATGAAGCAACAGGGTAGAGGTAAACAGGGAGGCTAGCAAAGATGGAGGCATGGGTGTATACTCTACAGTATGTCAACATGTTGCCTTGACCTGTTTGATAACCAGGTCTGGCTCCAATTTAGTGCACACGGGATATCATCGAACAACTCCAGTGTCTCCCAAAAACAGCATTAACCATCCCTGTTTTGATGACAATGTGAAACAGGCATGGAACTTCATCCCACAAACTCATAACCAGCACAATGCATGCACGTTTGCATGCTTACATTCGGGCAGTTACACTGGATTTCAATGCATTAGTGTATCACATTTGCAATGGTGTATCTCGCACTTATATTATCCTGTGATCTTGCAATGTTAATCACTTAAATAAGTTACTTAGACATATATGTTCCTGAAATTTCATTACTCTACGTTAATTACTTTTTGGTGTTGCAAATTATTTTTTTTTTTCAGTGTACATGATGACTACAATAATACATTATAATGTTTCTCCAGTGGTTTCAACATTAACTTTTTAACAGAAAAGATTTTGCTTACAGTTCATTTTTAAGTTAACATTTCTAAACTTTTTAACAATCCATATTAAAGCTAGCAATAGTAACTATATTAATAATTGCTACTGTAAACAGTTACACATATGGACATCAGTTTTGAATAATGGGTTTTGAGTGTAAATAATGTTTTATGTAAGTGTTTGTATTGATACTTAAAATTAAATGTCATGTAATGAATGTCCACTGTTTTGTTGGATCAAGTTATTTACGAACGCGATGTACTGTGTTCTTCCATTAGAGAATGAGACTGTATTGTTTATCGGTTTCATTACAAAATGCTAATAAGCTTTTAGTTAGAAAACCTTCTATAACTAGAATTATTAATATGAGAAAAATAGGAACAATGAAGGAACGGAAGATCAGTTCCAGAAACAAGAGTAGCTCTGAGTTGCAAGAGTGGTTGCTTTTCCCACCCATGTAATTAACTGGCATTATCACCACTATTAACTTACCGTGGTTTCACATCTCATCTGTTCATTGTTCCCCATGTCCTGCCCTTGTGTTCACCCTTCCTATTAGACCATATATGCCTCTGTTACTGTAATCGATATGTAAACAATATTTATCACATGACCTTTTTTTTGTTACAGGTTGTAATATTTGACATTGCAGCTTTTGAAAATGGAGCAGGATGTTGTGCCCTCTTTCCTATTGGAGTGTTTCTCTGTGATCAGAATTGGAGGCAGACAATTCACTTGAACTTCCATTGCTGTTGTTGATGTCTTTGAATCATGTTGTTTCTTTGTGATTAATAGAAAAATTATACAATCCAATGGTTTCTTCACCTTGTCTTTAAAAATTCCAGACCTATTGTTCAAACACATATTTTGAGAGTTATGCATCTGAGCATTTTTGTGGAAAGTGCATTTCACACATACTTTCAAGATAAATTGAATAATGACCCCCATTTTGTGTGTTGGGGAAGATAATTTGATACAGCTAAATGCATATACAGGTACACACATTTGCTCGTGCCTGAGACAAAGTGAGAGTGATTCAAAGGAAGAATTCACTACTTTTTACCTACTTTCTGAATAACTCGTACTTTCGTCAGAAATGTCACAATGCAAAGTTGATTAGATAAAGGGACAAAAATGAGAGCAAAATATAATTTGAATATCAGAAAAAATAACCAATTAGTGTTTGTGTAATACTTTACGGCAAGCCTAAAATTAATTTTTAAGCATTGGGATATCTGGGATGGAATAACAATAATATGGAATAGGATAGCTTTCTGCTCCCCACCTAGAGGAGACACTGAGTGGCAGACTGGCACATTGAAGGAAGATTTTTAGATATTAGAAAGTATGGGACAGTCCTCATCTAGCAGGTGTGGTGGTGTGAGGCCGGGGTGGGAGCAGGTAAAGGCCTAGATATGTGAGACAGAGAGACTAGCAAAGGTTTAGGTAACGGGGTTTACAGGAGTGAAGAATATGTCGCAGCTAGAGTTTCTAGGCTTCGTTCCTGTGGCCCCACACCTCAATGCCCTCCCCTGCTCCCATTCCAACCTCACACACTATTACGTCCCCCTAGTACACCTCTCTCTGTCTGTCCACCTCCACACTCCCAACCAGCAGAGACTCCCTATGCTGAGGTGGGCTCTGTCCATTAGATTACACTCGTAAGATGAAAATAAACATTATGCAGCATGAAAGAATTATCTGTGTGGGATGGAAATATGTAGATGTGATGTACGTGCACAGACAAAAAAAAATAAAATAAAATAAAATAAAATAAAATAAAAATTACAATGTCAGAAAAATTGAATGATTTATTCAAGAGAAAGAGCTTCACAAATTGAGCAAGTTGGTCCACTTCTGACTCTTGAGCAAGTTTGGCATTGATAGATTTGTTGGATGTCCTACTGAGGGACATCAAGCCAAATTCTATCCAAGTGGCACATTGTATTGTCTAAATCATGAGCTGGTTGGGTGGCCCTGCCCATAATGCCGCAGACATACTCAGTTGGGGAGAGATCCCGTGACCTAGCTGGCGAAGATAAGGTGTGGCAAGTATGAAGACAAATTGTGTGTGGGCAGGCATTATCTTGCTGAAATGTAAGCAAATGATGGCTTGTCATGACGAGAAACAAAATGGGGTTTATAATATTGTCAACAGATGTCTGTGTTGTAATGGTGACACAGATGACAACCAAAGAGGTCCTGTTATGAAAAGAAATGGCACAGTAGACCATCAGTCCTCGTTTGGCTGTATGGCAGCCAGCAGCCGGGTTGGTATCGCACTGCTATCTGGTGTGTCCCCAGGCACGTCCCTGGTCTGGAATTGCATTGACTGGAATATAATTGGCTTCAGTGATGAGTCCCACTATGAACTGAGCCTCAATGATCATCACAGATGTGTCTGAAGACGCCCCAGATGGTGGGATACCACCGTGAATGCCACATCCCATACGGTCCAACTACCAGGACTGATGATCTGGGGTGCGATTTCTTTTCGTAACAGATCACTTTTGGTCAACAGACAACTATGCTGTAAGGGTGACATGGATGTCACCCCTACAGCATAGTTGTCTGTTGACAATACTATACATCCTATTTTGTTTCCCTTCTTGGCAAGCCATACATTGCTTACATTTCAGCAAGATAATGCCTGTCTGCACACAGCTTGTCCTCATGCTTGCCAAACCCTACCTTGGCCAGCAAAGTTGCTGGATCTCTCCCCAATTGAGAATGTAAGGAGCATTATGGGCAGGGCCGTTAGACCACCTCGGGATTTTGACTATCTACAGTGACATTTGAATAGAATTTGGCATGATGTCCCTCTGTTGGACATCCAACAACTCTATCAGCCAGAGCCAAGCTTGTATAAGGGCCAGAGGTGGACCATCTCATCCAATTTGTGATGCTCTTTCTCTTGAATAAATCATCCAGTTTTTTCTGAAACTGTAATTATTTTTCTGTTTTCACATGTATGTCACATTTACTGATTTCAGCCCTATTTGGAATTTCGATAATTCCTTCAGTACCTAAGTGTTTTTTTGAGTATATAGTATCTGACAGTTTCTTTTTTTTCAGTATGCTTGTCTGCTGCCCATTGCCTGCTCTAACTGGTGAGTAGCAATCTGTCCTATTTCATATTGTTAGAATTATCTTTTGACACTCAATATTTATGATGCAAGCAAACTGTTATTGCCACTTGACATGATGGTGAATGGTACTCTGTTAGCCATTGGCACAAATGGATTGACATGATAAAACAAGGGTCCACAGCTATTACAAACTTTTTGAATGTGATAAATACAGCTTACTGCTGTCAATACTTCTGTTAATTACATTTTTGATCGTTTGTTATTTTCAAGCATACATGTCAGGTGCTACGACACCTTTGAATTACTGCAAATGGACAAAGATGACCAGACTCATTTCTCTTCAGTAGAAACAACTATCGACAAGAGAAGAAACTTAATGTCATTCAAATCTACTTTTTCATTGGTAGAGATCTTTCACTCATGGGATTAGCAGCAGAGATTAAAAAGAAGCAGCAGCAAACAGATCCAAGGCATCCATTGTTTGGAACTCATGTTCTTCCATCACAACTCCTTATAATAGGATCAGCTCTGGAGAACTAAGTCCCAATTCATTTTCTTGTAAAAAATAGATTGCCATTACCTTGCAGTTAAAAATGGGAAGCTTTACATGAATGTCCTACATGCAGTTTTTTTATACTTGTGCTCTTTGAGTTCCTGTCCTAGAATACATTAAAATATTAAAAAATGTGTAAATTAATCTTTGAAACAATCCAAACCTTTCAATGGAAACCAGGAAAGACTTAGAAACATTATCATTAAAAAAAAAAAAAAAAAAATCAAGGAAAGATAATGTAAGGAACAATCAGGGAAAGTCTGCTGTACCCTTCCTGTTGTGTACTGTGTTATTGTTATTCTTAATTTTTTAAAATTTGATAATGGCCATTAAAGACCATGCAGAATAGCAATTGCACATTACTAGAAGCTGCCTTTGCATTCTTCCTCCAACAGCCCGTTGTATTTGCTCAGCGTAGAAGCCTTTAAAGTTGTAACTCTGGTCGGTCTGAGACGCCGCCTAGATTTAATCCAGCCTGTCAAAGATCCCTTTGTCATTCCCCTGAACTACGTCAGAAACTTAAAGGTTGTTTCCAAGAGTATTAAAAATCTGTTTTGTCAACCTGACCTTCAAACTTTCGTCTTCCTGGCTCGACTGGTGCAGGCAGTATTTCTCGATTTCTGAACAGCTTTTGACTTAGTGCCAGATTGATGCTTATTATCAAAATTGCTACTGTGAGGGGTATCGAGTGAAATTTGTCACTGGAATTGAGGATATTTTGGTAGGAATGACTTACATGTTATCTTGGCTGGGGAGTCATCATCTGATGTAGAAGTAACCTCAGATGTGTCATAGAGAGGTATGTTGTGACCATTGCTGTTCATGTTCATGTACATTAATGACTTTGCAGACAATATTAATAGTAAAGCACTCTTTTCACAGATAGTGCATTTATCTAGAATAAAGTACAGTCTGAAAGAAATTGTACAAACATTCGTCAGATCTTGATAATTTCAAACTTTCTTTTAAATGTTCAGACATGTAAAATTGTGCATTTTGCAAAATGAAGAAAACGCAGTGTGGTATGACTACAGTATCAGGGTGTCTTGCTTGGATTAAGTCTATTCATACAATTACCTGGGTGGAGCACTTTGTAGGGATATGAAATGGAACAGTCATATAGGCCCACTCAGGGGTAAGGCAGACGAAAGACTTAGATTTTTTTTGGTAGAATACCATAGAAATGCAGTCATTCTACAAATCATTTGTATGATCCATCCTAGAATATTGCTCAAATGTGTGGGACCCGTATCAAAATGGATTAATGGGTGATTTGAACGCATGCAGAGAAGGGCAGATCAAATGGTCACAGGTTTGTTTGACCCAAGGGAGAGTGTCACAGAGATGCTGAAATAACTGAATTGGCAGACGCTTCAAGATAAGATGTACACTATCCTAAGAAAGTATGCTTACCAAAAGACGACTCTAGAATATGTTACAACCTTGTAACTATTGCTCCCATAGGGACCGTGAGGACAATATTAGATTAATTACAGCATGCAGAGAAAGATATAAATGGTCTTGAAACATGAACAAGCTTTAATATCTGGTACAGTGAGATGTACCCTCTGTCATACTCTTCATAGTGGTTTGCAGAGTGTGGATGAACATGTAGATAGCATCATCCAGAACGCAATCAACGTGTATCTGAAACTTGAGCTTGTCCTAGTGTGTAGTGTCACAAACGTTTTGACATTATTATACATACTTCTGCCACTGGGGCAATCATAGGTAATGACTAATTTGGCAGTAATATGCAGTGCTAGATTTGTTAAAAGAAAAAAAAAATAGACTTCTTAACATGTATTTATGGTAAGTAGCACTCTATCATTTCCTATATTTCTAAGTTCCTACCGAGAGTTTCCATAGTTTGATTTAGACTTCTGAAAAAGTTATAACACTTTTCTGAGCTTTTTAAAAGTGTGAATACGACATTTGTGTCTTACCGCTTCAACTAGAGCAAAAGTTCTATTGTACCACATCTCAAAATCTTTGGGTCTAATTTTTTTCGTCATCAGCGGTATACTGTCACAAATCAAGACTTGGTTATGTGTATTGTTAGATTTTGTTTATTATTATTTACGTGGGGTGCATGAGCAATGCAGCTGACTGGGATTCACCTGCTGCAAGTCATAGACTGACCGCTGCTGTGTTCACTGCCTGGGTCAAAGGTGCTGAAAGGATGTGCTCATTGATGCTATGGAGACACTGTTCTGTGTTTTACTTTAATGACAATTATTGTCAGTTTCTTTTTGTTTTGTTTATAAGAAAGGAATGAGGACATCATTAGATCTTTTGAAGAGTACACAACATAAATCACAAAATGTTATATCTGTATTAGCAAAAAATTGGACTACATTGTATGATAGAGATGAAAAAGAAACTGTGATTAAATTCTTTCTGTGTTAGATTCCTGAACCTGCCGATCTTTGAGAGAGAGAGAGAGAGGGAGAGAGACAGAGAGAGAGAGAGAGAGAGAGAGGGGGGATGGGATTTAATTGTATCTCCCCATGCAGCTGTAGCATTTTGGCATGTCGTACATTGGTCAGATCATAAGAACCTTGGAGGACTCATATGTAGGGCATAAGCAACACACACACACACACAGACACACACTTAATAATAGTCAAGAAAATTTGCAACCGCAAAATATTGCCTCGGTACAGGTCATAGAATCTAATATACAACACAGATATTTCAATATGCATATCCAGTTACTGGAATAGTGTTATTAAGAAAGCTGTTGAGAGACAGAAGTTTTTGCTTAAATTCTTATAATTTACACCAGATGATGTACAAAATAAACTCCAAATTACTGTAACAACATAGTGCACAAGGCACATATTCATTTTCTAATTACAACAATCATACCCCAAACTATAACAATTAAAATATTGAAGACCAGCATTTAATTTTAGCTGCTACAAAATTACGTCACAGGCAACAATCATTTAATTCACTTCTTTAACATAACAATTTAATTTAAAAAAGACAACAAATAACATTTTTAAGTACAATATTCAAGTTTAGGTGCTGCAAAGATGCATAACAATCATCTATGTTTCAACATTCTCATAAAAAATACAACATAAAAAAGAAGACCTGATTGTAGATCATGGGTGGGCTACGTAAAATAAATGACAAAAATCAGCAGCTGTAAAAGGCAGATTTTTTTTCCAACTACAACCAATTCCTCCATTTTACAACAGCATAAATGAATGCAGCTCTTTTTCCCCAAATTTGCTGCTTCAGATTATTAGTGTCATAATGAAGTCTTTTAAGAATTAGAGGCACAAACAGATTAATAAATACAAACAAAAGCAGGAATATTCAATTTGCTCAAGGCTACCAAATGAAGGAAGAAAGGGGGCTAGGGAGGAGAAAAAAGATCACATAACAAAGAAATACACTGCTGATTGTTTGTATCATTCCTAGACTCAAAACCCTAAGCAAAAGAAACAGTGATGATAGCATTGATTTAAAATCATGTCAGAAAAGACGGCAGCTAATTCTAGGTGATCCTCCATAAAGCCATGGTCTCACGTTGTCAAATTCCTGCAGGATTGTTTGAGGGACAATGATTTGACATTGATTGTTGAGTCAAAAAGGCAATGCATCTTTGACTGAAGAAACAATCAAAAATATATTCTTTTAATGGAATATTTACATTGCAGTGTACTGATCTGAGAAACATACTGAAAAGAAACATGACTATGTTGAGAAATTTTCATTTTGTATTTTCTTATATTTGTAACCGCAGTACATGAAAAAAGTGACACTCGACATTTGAGTTAACTGAAAGATGAAAGATTAGGGTTTCATGCCCTGCCGATCCTTGTCCCCAAACAGGTACAGCCCGCAAACAGAAGTCTACCAACCAGCTTGGACTGAAAACATAACACACAAGAATCGTGCCCGTGAGTGTAGATGACACTCGGAATATCACGCAACACGGATACCCGAGGATGATGTCTGTCAGAGCAGATTGCAGATGAAGCACGAAGGCAGAGGGAACAAATTACAGACCTGCTCCATCTGACGGTCAGTCTCAAGTAGCACTTTGTGAAAGCAACAACTAATGTCACCGAAATATGCGAGGAAGACAATGATGTCCGACTGTGCAAAGGACAACTCGGGAATTTCAGCAAACTTCTGGAAAAACCTGAAGAATTAAATTGACAGAAACCTGTTCTGGATTGGTAACTTACAAAATAAAACATTTTCAATCTCTGGACAAGTCACACACAAGAAAGATAATAGGCCTTTAAAAAAGAGGATACCATACAGTGTAAAGCTGAAACATGTAAATTAGTCTGGCCAATATGCTCTACACCTGAGCAAAAGTGTCAATGAAGTGGTGCACCTTTTAGGAACTGTTAAAAAAGTGTCATTTTACATCAATGAACACAGCAATGACAACCTGATCCTAGGAGAAAAGAGCTGATACACACTATTTATTTAAGAATGATCACTTCACCTCAACTTTTCACAGCATGGGACCATCAAAAATTGAAACAATAGAGCAACACAGAGGACACTACCACACAGCTGGGGGAGGGCACAGAGAGAGAGAGAGATTTGGAATTCGGTACAGTTACGTTGCAAATTTCAAACTCACAGTTATTCATCTAACATATGTGCTCTTTAAAGGTATGGTTCAAGAAATGCTGCACATGCAATGCCCGGGATTGTAGCGATGCCACTGTACTTTGGGAGGAGAGTGACAAAAATACTGACAGTGACAAAACAATGAATGTTAGTGAAGTTAAGAGTGTCTTACATGAAAACTGCAACTGAAAGCTTTGTTTTTGTGTGTAATTTATCTACAGTGTACTACAAAAAAACTGGTTAAGGGTAAATCACATTTTGAAAAGCTTTTGTAAATGGGCAACTTGACAAATTATTTTTAATTAAGTTTCTCTCTTTTTCGAAATTAAAGGTTCAACTTATATTCAGGCCAATTCGATGTGTATATAATTTATGATAACTATGAACAGACTTTGAAATTTGCCTACATCACACCAGGTATACTTAACTTATTTCACTGCCCCACACAGATGCTCATGTCCGGTGGAAGTCTCCTCTAGTTCCCACACTTTTGGCCAGAAGCATTATTTCAGATATCACAATGTCATGACTCACAGCTTTGCACATATCGTACACTGTTAAGGCAGACACCGATACAGCAGTGAGAGCTTCCATCTCCACACCCGTCTGCCCTCTACACTTTGCCATGCCAGTTACAATCACACAGTTGAGAGCAGAGTCCAGTTCAATGTCCACAGCCACAGAGGATAAAGATATGTTATGACACAGAGGGATAAGGCTGGACGTCTGCTTGGACCCCACAATTCCCGCCAGGCGAGCAACGCTAAGTACGTCACCTTTCTTCAGGCCATTTTCTCGTACGAGTTTCATCAGTTCGGGTCCCACAAAAACCTTTGCTCGTGCTGCAGCAGTCCGTTCTATCACCAGCTTCAAACCCACGTTGACCATTTTCGCCCTGCCGGTCCGGTCAACATGAGTCAGACTTCCGGACTGTGCTCCCAAACTGCAGAAACGGCAAGAGAAGACAGAGGGCTGTGCTCTGTGTGTTTGTCTTGTTAGGAGTCCTGTATTGCACATAATGCTTGGGGTACAGGGAAGCAAAAGAAACTGTTTTCTAGATTCAGTCACTACACTCAAATTATGTGACAACAACTGAGACATCTGTGTATCCGACACAAACAGGGGCGAAATATTGGTATCTGAGAAGAAGTACTTTTGAAAATCTTGTTTCTGAAGGTTTAACAACTTCCGACTTTGTGCCTTCACAACATCACTACAGCCATCAAGTTCAGTGCCACCTGGAACAAAAATACAAGCTGTAACAAACAACTCTTCATAATCTGAAAATAGGTTAACTACAAAAGAATTTTTAAGCATTCGTGTTGAAACACCCCCGATTAATTCCTTTACTGGATTTTGGGTAATTTACCAAAGCCACAAAACAGTTAATTATTATGATATATGACCGTGTGCTTACTGGATGAAAGGCTATTGGTTATTCTGCGTTGTTCTGCTGTGGTTTCGGGAGTATTTCAACCGAATGCTGCTGTTCTGAGACGGAATAGCTAATGATTGAAAGTTTGTCTATTATTAAGTATCACAAAGGTTGCGATGTACAACTGATATATATTTCCTACTAACACACAAATTCTGAGGCTGTTGCTACCTTTGCCTTACACGTCTAATTGCGGTTATCTCTTTTTATTGATTGCTGATTTTCAGCACTTTGTCACAGGCAATGCTGATGGTTAACATTCACAACAATCCTCACTGCAATCCATGGTTGTTGCTGGCTGACGCGGTTGACACGAAACACGTAATTTGGCACTTGTCACTTTCTGTTTCATATCACTCGCGAATCGGCATTAGTGAGAGTCAACCCCACGACGATCAGGGGGACGTGCTCACTCGTCATACTCCAGTGAATTTTACCGTTTACAACTCACTAGACCACCATTCTTGGCCGTCTTTCCCACTATACTTCTCACTCGACACTCTACCATACTACTGCGCACTCAGCACTAGTCTCACTGCCTACTGCAGCGCTCGACAATCGACTCCTGTCCGCTATCGACCTGGGCGTCAGATACTAGAATCTATGTTTGTGGGATCACGGATCCCTTACAGTGTTCAAGACAAGTTCTTTGAACCTTAATGATCTGTGATGATCATTTTCTTTCCTAAGCTAAGGTCGAAAATCTGTTTTGTCTGCAGAAGTGTGCAATATGAATATTACACAAAGTTGATAGGAACATCTCACATAAATCTCCTCAGTGGCTGTAGATTTCACAATCTTGCAGGAGTGGATATAAGGGGAGGCCATTGCAATGATGATAACTACCACCCACTTCCCAAACAACATATTATACTGGGGTGCCCTTAAGAAGGCAGCAGTGTGGTGCATTCCGTGCAGAAAGAGATGGGGAATGCTTTATGGTGCTGTCTGTGTGTTCTCTCTCTCTCTCTCTTTCTCTCTGTCCCACGACTCACATTTCAGCCACTTCCAACCCTCGTATCTGGCACAGGCCACTGTGTCTGCTTCTGACTCTGCCTAGTAGAATTTATGCGGTCGGAAAGCTATCGCTGTTGCTTTCTAATGTAATACTTGTCATGTTTCCTTTATGCCAGCCATTGTGAACACTAATGGCTAAGTAACCTCACCATACCTAAATGCCTTGTATCGTACATGCACCCCAAAATGCACACTACAGACAGATGTGGCAGAACGACACGATGTCTTTATATTTTTTACTTCACCAATTTCCAAATGCACACATAACTTTTGGAGAAGGAGGTAGCATGGAAACAGAAGTGTGTCAAAAATGCCAAGTTCTTCCAGCAATGACAAGCTACATGTAATAAAGGACACTTTTCAGTTGCTCGTGCTAGGGTCTGCCCACAAGGACATGCTTTTGGTCTGATTGACAACATTCCAGCCGGGTAAAGCTGCACACCACTGGGTTGAACATACCAGGTGTCAACAACAGATCCAATACAACAACAACAGAAAGAATGACTTCCCGATCACAGTTAGAAATCATTGATAGAAACAGTATTCCCCTCATTCACATGTGTTTGCAGACCTCTGTTCAGTCATAATGTTTATTGAAATGATGATGGTGAGCACACACTTTGACAGATTCAACTTGGTTGTTACATGATTGTTCAGCTTTTTCCTTATTTCCTCCTCCCTTTTCTCTTCCCAAAATCGTTTCATTCATTGACTGTGTTCTTGTTTCCTTTGATATGTACATATTTTCTCTGTTTTCTTCCTTCCCTTTACTTCAAGTTTTATGTTCATAATTTTGTTTCTGAATTTGTCTCTTTCATTCATCATTTCCATTCTGATTCCTGCTCGTTTTAGCCTTCTTCTATTTCTTGAAACCAACTGGTTTTTTTTGATTTAGGCATTTACTACATCCTAAATCCTTTTGTGAATCTGTTGCTGTTCATTGTGTGTATGTGTCCACAGAATGTTAGTCGGTGTTTTCTGATTGTGACTGAGTCTGCCTCTGTGTTCTTATAATTCTCTGGTTGATCTCTTCATCCATATGCCATCTCTGTACCTCTGTACACTGCTCCAAAAAATTTTCTGAGGATTTTGCATTGTATTCTTTCTGCTTTGTGGTGCCTGGTCCTCAGATTGTGGTCATTTCTGATGCAAAGAGTGCTTCTGATACTATAACTGTATTGTAGCGCATGTGTTTGCCTTGTACTGAAATGTTTCTTTTATTATAGTGTGTCCATGTCAGTTTGTACACTTTCTGAAGTTCTTTTGTTTGTCCTATGTTTTCTTCCTTCTTTGATCCACCTATTTGTATTGTTACTATTATATTGAATAATTTAATATATTTTTGTGTGTTTATTATTGTTATTAAAATTGTAGATGTCTGTCGTATGCTAACAGTGAGGTTGCTAGCGAGTTGCATTTTTGAGGGAAGCTAGGTGAGGGGGGTGGAAACAATAACAAACCATCACTCCCCCCCCCAAATAACCAAACCCTGGGTGCCAATACATTTGCTCTGTATAGGTGTTTGTGCCCAGAAGTAAGAGTCAATTTAGCAAAAAAAGGCAAAGGAAAGCTTCATGTTCTGGCCCACATCAAAACCAGATGACCAACCACAGTGTAATCCTCTGCAATGGCATCACTGAAATCAGTATCGTGGTGGTGGGGGGGGGGGGGGGGTGAGTCAGCACACCCTGTTCTGGTCACTGCCAGCTTTCTTGACCTCAGAGTCACTACGCCTCAGTCCAACAGTTCCCCAATGGGCATCACAAGGCTTGGTGCACCTCGTTCCAGTCCTCCCACCAAGGAAAACCACGGGCAGTACTACGGGTGAGTCGCAGCTGAGCAGCTGCCTTCCCCCTGTACCTGCAGTAGCTGCGAGAGGATATTTGTGTTACACATATGCTAAAACTGGCGTAGATGCCACAGGACACTCTTTGGAGTGTCAGTAATAAGCACACGCTGCTACACACTTGACAGTGCTAGGTGGCTAAGAGTTCTGGCTCAAAGTTCCTGCAACTGTGGTTGGAACTTCTCCAGTGTGACTCTCCCATTCTTTAATAGGGTATTTCAGTGTCCGGGGCACGTTCACATTGGACAACACTGTCCAGTACAGGCCTGCTGTCTACCACCCGTGCTCTCTTGCACTGTGCATTGCATCTTGCACAAGTGAGTCATAAGGACTCCCCTCTTCTGTATGTACACTAAAAAAGCAAAATTGTCTTTTCAGACGAAAAAGTAAAATTGTCTCATATCCACATTCTATCCTTAAAAGTATCCTTATGTCTGGGAGACGCAGATCCACCTAGCAGATCCCACCCAACGACCCGTAGCAAGACTGCAGCACAAGAGGCAGGAGTGCCATCTGTTCCCTTTGACGTTTCTGTCTTGCTTTGCCACCTATCAGTAAGTGATGAACCAGCTAAATCTGGACTTTGCTGCCACAAATCAAGAAGCAATGGCTCGGAGACGGCATGAGCTCATTGTCCAACTGACGGGTGGAAGCAACGCAACAGCAACAGCAACACCAACACCAGTCACACCACCAGTGAATATACTAGAGAGGCCCTCAATATCACCGCAGTAGTCCTCGAGCTGGAAGTGACAGCTCCGTGGAACAAAGATGGACCTTCGAAGCTGGTGGGTCCAAAATGGAATCAGCAGCAACATACACGAACAACTGAGCCTACTGACTCACACGGCAAATGCAGCGTGCTTTTACCAACACCAGTTCTGAGCATCGGTAATATGAGGGACCATACAAACAATTCTGCAGCACCTCAACTACACAACACTAACCCAGCCGCTACGCAGAACACTACACCGACTGGCTTCCCACTGGTCATAATACACAATTACACTTGCCTCGGCAAGCTAAACAAGACATTTGTAGAATGTCACTCCCCACCATATACCAAACACAAAACTCACAAGGGACCATGTATCACTGTATGTATGCAACAAAACAGATTGCACAAATCTCCTGAAATTCGTTAAAGCTGGGGGAATTGAGTATCATAAATATAGCACCCAAGGGGGAAAAACTCGAATGTACATCATGAAAGGAGTTGACACCACAACCCTCAATGACATTCTTCATGGTATAATCACAGCTCTCAGCTGGGACTGTGAGAGCATGAGATGAATTCTGGGATTCGTGACACACAGACTGCAGCCAAACTATTTAGTGGATTTGGACGACACAGCTTACTCATGCAACTTTCTGACGCAGATGCTGCTGCTTCACATGGTCGTAGTAGAAATATACACAACTCCGTGTGTCCCCCAACAGTGCCACCACTGCCAGCAGATTGGCCGTGCGGCACCCGATGTGAACTGGCACACAGTGCTGCAAATGCACTGGTAACCATGTAGCACGACACTTTAAACTTGGTACAACTATCAAATGTACCAAATGTGGAGGGGTCCATGTGCAAACTACAGATGGTGTGCAGCATACAAAGAAGCTCTAAGGTGCAAAAGTGCCAAAGACAGACAAGTGGTAACCAGAACAGCTCCAACACACTCCCCACCCCCCAACCAGTAAGGTGTGGAATCTCTTTTACTGGCATTGTCAGTGGAAGTGGATGAACTGAGGATGCACAGAGCTCCACAAACTCATGGCACACTCCAACAACAACAGAACCACAACCCACACCTGCAATGCTAGAAACTGCCCCTGTACTGATGACAACACTGCCGGTCCCAGACAACACCAAGTCAACTCTGTCTAGGCCAGATTGTGACACTCGTGATATCACAGAAGACACACCCAAACTAGGGCAACCACAAACACACGAAATGAAACAGAGGTACCCAAAAAACAAAAGAGGGGACACTATCACACCACAACAAATACACCAACAACAGACCAGACAAACATAGGAACACACTAAAAGGAGCAATGTAACCGTAACTCACACTCTTGCCCCCCTCACCACAGCAATAACACAGGTGACCCCAGATGAAATACGAACCATGAATAACACACAAGCCAGCCCATCCAGTACACCAACATAAGGACCACCAGCCACCAACACCACCGCCAACACTTTGGCTGACATAACAAACATTCTCACCACAATCAGAGGCATAGTGGAGACACTATTCCCCACTCACGTGGCTTAAGATCCTCTTGAGGCTCTTCATCATAACGCATGCACAATCTCATGACGGCTACACCCAGCCATTGCATGGCTGCTATACAAACTGCTATCACCACACCGCCCACACTCTTCCATAGATAATACACCACAAAACACAAACAACAGTACTTTGACTCAGATGCTATTCTGGAATGCAGATGGGATTGGCAACAAAAGGGCAGAGCTAGCTGCATTTATGGAGGAGAAGGGAATCTGGAATGCTCTCATCAACAAAGCTTAACTCCAGTCACACAAACAACTACTCTTCCCAAGATATTACATCTACTGTACTGACCACCTGAAGGCACAACTGTGGGTGGAACAGCAATCTTCATATATTGAGACAAAGAATACACAAATATTAAGATCCCTGAACCTGCAAGACTAGAAGCCACAGCTGTTAGGGTCAAGTCAACTGAGTGAACACTACATTGATATCGATATACAGTTGATCTGGTAATATCATAACAAGCGATATCAGCACAATACTCAACATAGCATAGTGACTAATAGCCACTGGTGATCTTAATGCTAAACACTCTGCTTGGAACTAACAAAGATCAAACACCAATAGCAAAAAAACTATGCGAACATGCACTGCGCCCAAACTACATTACACTAGTGCCAGCTGAGGTGACACTTAAAACAGGGAACAGAGACTAAATGTGATAGACATTAGATGTGATAGGCATTATAGTCACAATCAACATTGAAATTATACATGATTTGGCCTCACCAAACACCTGTAATACTTTACTTGGAAGAAACACAGCAGTATGATGAATCTCACAGGATACTGAGCTACAAGCGTGTGAATTGGGCATTGTTCAAGGCAATGCTTGAAAAGTCATATCCCACAAATTCCCAAAATTACACAAAGCAGGAAACTTGTTGAAGCTGTCAAAGCCCTTACCACCGCCTTACAGACCAGCATACTCCATGGAGGAGAAGCATGAGCTGATGACCAGAACACTAGCAACATCATTCACACTGAATCTGGCTCCTTCCAATCCAGCACTGCTACTTCAAGTGAACCAGGAGGTTACATGGCTTGTAACCCAGCCCACGTGCAATGTAACAATACATACTGCTACACATGAAATTACATAGGTTATTAAGCACAAAACAGCTAGAAAAGCTCGTGGTCCCAATCACTTTGAAAACCGTGTCACCCAGGAGTTCACAAATAAAGCTATAGAGCATCTCACACATATGACGAATACCATTCTACAACATCAACACTTCCCTGTCCTGATGTTCAGGAAGCCAGGGAAATACCACTCCCTACCACAAAATTACGGAGCCATCAGCCTGCTGAGCTCCCTGAATAAGATTGTTGAGAAGATGATTCTCAAACATCTTACTATGCACTGCAACACCAATCACTCGCTGAGACTGGAGCAATTTGGATTCTGCAATCACCACTCCACAACACAACAACTCCTCGGTGTAGTGGAACATATTACACACACCCCCAACACCAACAAAGCTACAGGAGTGCTGTTCTTGGTCTTCAGTCATCTACGGCACAATCGTCTCATTCGCAAACTCTGCACTGCTAGTCTCTCCAACGAGTTCATGCATCTTACACACTCATATCTCACCCACAGAAGCTTCAACACCGACGTTCAGGGCAAACAGGCAACACAACACAGTATACAAGTGGGAGTACCCCAAGGCAGCATCCAAGGGCCCCTCTTGTTTAATCTCTACGTCAATGACTTTCCAACTGAACAAAACACAATGGCAACCATCTACGCAGATGACATTACCATCCTAGTGCAAGACTGGAAACCATCAGGCATAATTCGCAACTGCAAACAAAACTGCCTAGCTGGAACGACAGTGTGTTAAAGCAAATGCTGACAAGTGTGAATCAGTTCTGTTCACTGACAAACCATAACAACTGCACAAACATTAAGTGTTCTGGCATACCCACAAGCTCTGGAATGAAAATTAAGATTGCAAGAGCTAAGAAGGCAGTGAACACACCGTCAGCCAATAGCCCACTGGCAAGGACCACACCACGACGGGAGCAGGCCCCTAGACAAAGAGAATATAAGTGCCGCTCCTGCCAGCCTCGGCCACTCAATATTTGGACAGGATTAGGACAGTATACGGACAGGCCTAGCGCTGAATGCTACAATAACAGTTATTAGTGATCCACGAACTGTGTGTCAAACTTGCACGAACATTGTATATAGGAAAGGACTCGGATTTATACTGCATGTCGCCTATTGCTTGCGACACCATTGTAAATTCCAGGTCATTGTCAAACTTCTTATTTGTAATAAAAACTATTAATGTTGTTTGCTTGAATTGTTGTATAGCATTTTGAGAATGCAGCATCCTTTAGGCACCCTATATGAGATGAGTGGGCAGGACCCCACATTAAGACTGAAGACAAATAACACTACACACACGCCCAATACGTTTCAGTGTGAAAGTCAAATACTTCAGTGACAGGCCAACTGAGCAAATGCAAGGCTCAAACAGTGTTACTCTAAGCTCAACAGGTAAAGCACACTGAATAGGAGGGTATCGAGGTCTGTGTACATGATACTGATTAGATCCATGATGATACATGCAGCTGCAGTCTGGGGTTATGTGGCTCTGACCGCCTGTGCCGCCTACAGGTGATACACAACGAAGTGCACCACAGTCCACACACACTGTCGATCTTCACAGAGAATACTGCCTTGAGACTCACACACAGATATTTAAAAAACTCACCACATGACTGTAAAGGAACTTGAGACACTCTGACAATTATTTCATTCTTAACCTGGGAAACTACGACCACAACCACGGGTGAAAACACAACTGCTGAAAAACACTTCTATCTAGGGACAATTAATCACCTGTGGACAGCACAAGCTCACAGACAAAATAAACACTGGTGAATCCCTGCATTACAGCAAAACTAAATGGCATTGCCAGCTGCAAATATCTAGCTGACCAACTGGCAATACGGGAAAGCAGTATTGCACACTAAACATAAACATATCCAACCAAACCTCTTTATGGCCAATTGACCACTCGTATAACGACCTTGGCATGTTACAAGTACAGATGCTGCAGGTGGCCCAGGAGACACTCAGGTGCACAGCCCAGGAGTACCCCTCCCCAATAGGACTGACACTCGTAAAGAGTGTTTTAAGCTGCGACAATGGTATCGAGCATCGCATGATACCCAAAACTAACGACAACCTCACCCTTGCAGACAGAAAGAAACTGTTACTGCTCTTACTATCTGTCCAGACTATTGCAGAAGTTCTTTTCCTTTGGTGCTTGCCTCGGCTCTTTTCTCCCTCTGCCCTTAAAACTGCTACCTTCTGCTCACTTCTCGACCACTTCTATCGCCTCAAAGTGCCTGTATTAGTGGGTAATCCTACGGACAACATCATGACCCCACATCCTGTGCACTTCTCAATTGTAACGAAGCAAACGGAGGTGATGGTAGAACTTTGGTGATGGTCACCATGTCAGTGTGGGTGTGGAGTAGCTTCGCCCCTTAAAAAAAAAGGCATTACCACAAATTGGACCTGGGTCCTCCACATAGCAGCAAGATACGCTGACCTTGAGCTGCTGAAATGGACAAGAGAGAATTTAGCATTAATTGCAAAGTTTGCAACCATAACAATCACAATATAAATAATTTCCATAGAGAATATGCATTGAAGCTTAGGGTTAAGAAAACTGTTTTATATTCAGGTGCAACACCCTTTTAACATCTGCCAGCCGACATTAGGAGCAGTCGGGAAATCCCCAAATATTCAAAATTAAAGTAAAAAATGTTTTATTAGCCAGTACACCAATAATTTACCTGGATATGTGAATTTACCTACCTGTCCCACCTCAAATACACAACACACAAACACTTTCTAACAGAAGACCATATTTAGCCATGCAACATATTCTCTAGGAGCAGACAGGAATGCCTTTTGAAGTGGTGATTCCATCATAATAATAGCCTATGTGCAGGTACGGAACAGAAACTACTGTACCGGTCCCAACGTGGCATTGACAGCATAAAGGGCATTGCACAAGAAGGAAGTATATGAATTTATCAGAATAAGTTTAGATGACAGTGTCCTGTGTAAAATTAAATGCCCATTTAGCATGAAGTATTAAATCAAAATAGTGGCAGAGCAGTTTAAGTAGCAGAGCATTGGCTTTTTTCAAGTAGTTGCTTCTCTGTATATTTATAAAAATAAAATGATGTAGAACTGATCCCCTTGAATAATGATTAATGTGAGCAGATTAGTAGTAGATGAAAATGGTTGTTAGTAGTTCAGTGGCACTTCTCACTTACTCGTTTTACACCCCTGAAGGCTCTCATCGGTGATGGAGCTGTTGGAATATTACATGTGAATGAATGGCTGAACTCTATAATTTTCAAGGTATTCAATATTCTTGTACAGTGCATTCAAAACAAAGTTATATAAAAATGAAGAGGGATGTGTACTTCATAAACTGGCTTGACAACAAGCACACAACGAAGCAGTGTGATGTAGCTTACTCAAGGACCTCAGTTTCGCAGGAGACCCTGAGGCAACAAGTACACGCATCATGTTTGCTCACTGTTTTTTATTGCCTGTGCTCGAGCACAGTATGAAATGTATTAATTTTTATGGAGTCAGCTATCCGTCCAATTTCCTTCCCCAATCTGGGGCTGCTTCCCATCTCTAATTAATTTGTCGTTAACAATATGTTAATTGTAATATTCCCTTTATTGAACTCATTTTCAGCAAATTGCTAAGCTGGTAATCTTCCTTTCTGTATTGAATAATAATAGTAACTCTGACATTTACATGAAGAGACGTACCAGCAACAGCATTTAGCTGTCTTTTAAACTTCATTTGATGCATCCAGAACATTGGAGATATACTGCAACGTCAGTAGGACATATTTACTGAGAAAAATCATACACGACACACTTGCCTCCACTGAACGCATCCACACCCATTAATGTACAGGCAAAAATCCACAAAACCTAACATTCTAGAAGTGGAACAAAATGAATAATATTTTTCAAATACAGTGCTTAAAAAAGTTTCACACTGCCCCCACAGTTTGCAAACTTTGTTTTTAACCCATTTGTGGGCACATTTTTTGTAGCAGCCCTGTAAAGTTAATTGTTTTGGTATCATTTTAGAAGTTTCAACTAAATTTAATTTTTGATTATTTTATTTTTGTGATTTAGGAGCAAAAAACTATAGTAGTAAGTATACTTCCCACTGTCTTTAGTAAGCTGTTATGAGTTACTACTACATGTGAAAAAAAGGAATTTTCTGTTTTTATTTGACTATCTATTTTACAATCCTAGAAACTTCATTTAACACTACTTAAAGAAACGAGCTGAGGCAAGTCACAATAGCATATATTGCAGAATGAAACAATGTGTTCTGTTGTAACAAGTGACAACAGCACTGATGTCATGACAAACAGGCACCAGTGGTTTAGCATATTATCACAAAAGGTCAACCACGTCCAGAGGAGGTACAACATTTTCCCAAGAGCATAGTAAAACAACTAAATTAGTGGTAAGTATGGTCAGTTGGTGGTAAGTATCTTTTCTGCAGTCCAAAAAAGAAATTAATTTTGTGGTAAGTATATTCCCCTTGTATCATGGAAAAATTACTTTGGTAGTAAGCATACTTCCCAGTGGCCTTCAAAACAACATTATTTGGTGGCACATATATTTGCAACTGCTTCTGAAAGGAACAAGTGACATTTAATGACAATTAAAAGCTACATTTCATAACAGACAGAAAGTTCAGCTGGTGCAGCAAACTAACATCAGGTGCCAGGTGCATACAGAGCTCGTATGATGTGTTCTCAGGAATACAGTAAAGAAATACAGTTGATGGTAAGTACACGTCCCACATCCTGTGAAATGGTAAAATCAGGAACTTCTCTCAAAATATATCGAGCGAGGTGGCACAGTGGTGAGCTCACTGGACTCACATTCAGGGCGACTAACAGTTAAAGTCCATACATTACTCTCCTGTGGCAACCTGTTCATCTCAGAGTAGCCCTTTCAACCTACAGCCTCAATTATCTGCTGGATGTATTCCAATCTCTGTTTTCCTCTACAGTTTTTGCTCTCTACAGCTCCATCTAGTCCACCCAGACTTGGGATTCCTGAGCTTTCTCTAAATCAGTACAGGCAAATGCCGAGATGGTTTCTCTGAAAGGGCACAATAAATAGCCTTCCCATCCTTGAAACAATCAGAATTTGTGCTCAGACACTAAAGACCTCAGTGTTTATGGGACATTAAACACTTATCTTCCTTCATTTCTCCTTTCTCAATATTCTTTTGTCCACCAGAAATCACTAAGTACAACTGACTGTGTAATGTAGGTGAAAGCGAACCTGCACTCTCATTTACTTTAGCAGAGTGCACTGTGTCTCCATTCGTTAATGGGACAGTGTGACTCACGTGAGCTGTACAGTCTGTCGACCTGCTGCAAAGAGTCACTTAAGGCTTTTACTGGTCATGAGAGATATACTTAGCAGTAGCTGTGTTTCTTTACTGCATTTATGGGAATACATTGAACCACTTCTGCATGCTCCTGGCATCCAGTGATAGTCCGCTGCACCAGTTTACTTTCTTTTTGTTATGAAAAATAGCTTTTAGGGCTGTGAGAAGTATACAGCCCACCAAATAACAGTGTTTTAATGGCTCTTGGAAAATATGCTTTCCATGAAAATAGTTTCTCAAAATGGTTTGGGAAGTACACTTACTGTATTTACCCGAATCTAAGCCACACTGGAATCTAAGCCACACCTGAAAAATGAGACTCGAAATCAAGGAAAAAAATTTTTCCCGAATCTAAGCCCCACTTGAAATTTGTGACTCGAAATTCAAGGGGGAGAAACGTTTTAGACCACATCTCCAAACCGAAACAAAGTTGGTCCATTTAGGTCGAATGAATGACGATACAGCTACAGTAGTTTGGTGCGTGTGGTAAACTTAGCAGTTAAGCTTTACCACGTAGTCATTGCTATGCGTCAGGCTCTCCGTCCGCATTTATACTAGAGAGTCTTTTTCAAGTGCTTCGTCTGGTTTGAATTGATTGCTTATTTTTCTTTGATCTGATAAGTGCCATTCTCTTTGTTACATTACAAATGTAATGTATTGCGAATATATAGAAAGAAGGATCCTTTATTGTATGATTATATGATAGCGGAACAAACACTGGTAGCAGTTACTTCTGTAAAATATCTGGGAGTATGCGTGCGGAACGATTTGAAGTGGAATGATCATATAAAATTAATTGTTGGTAAGGCGGGTACCAGGTTGAGATTCATTGGGAGAGTGCTTAGAAAATGTAGTCCATCAACAAAGGAGGTGGCTTACAAAACACTCGTTCGACCTATACTTGAGTATTGCTCATCAGTGTGGGATCCGTACCAGATCGGTCTGACGGAGGAGATAGAGAAGATCCAAAGAAGAGCGGCGCGTTTCGTCACAGGCTTATTTGGTAACCGTGATAGCGTTACGGAGATGTTTAATAAACTCAAGTGGCAGACTCTGCAAGAGAGGCGCTCTGCATCGCGGTGTAGCTTGCTCGCCAGGTTTCGAGAGGGTGTGTTTCTGGATGAGGTATCGAATATATTGCTTCCCCCTACTTATACCCCCCGAGGAGATCACGAATGTAAAATTAGAGAGATTAGAGCGCGCACGGAGGCTTTCAGACAGTCGTTCTTCCCGCGAAACATACGCGACTGGAACAGGAAAGGGAGGTAATGACAGTGGCACGTAAAGTGCCCTCTGCCACACACCATTGGGTGGCTTGCGGAGTATCAATGTAGATGTAGATGTAGATGTATAGGTGTTTCCATCACTCTAAGCTCAAAATGCATTATAGTACTGTGCCATGCATTGTTTGTCGCATTCTGATTATGCGTGTTTACGGCCTGTCGCCGCTCGCGGGATGGCTTGCTTTTGTGCACGCTACTGCCGCTTACAATTAAAAAAAAAAAAAAAAGAGAGAGGAATCGTCTCATCAGTGAAACAATGGCAAGAGACTGCTATTTGTTGTTACTTACACTGCTGGTTTCTTTGATAATGATCAACAAGAACCATATAATAGACTGCATATGATAGATGTTCCAAACGAAAGTTTAGCGAAAAATTTTCTCTGTTTGAAAATTTTTGCAGACGCCTCTTTAGTGCATTACATTCTGCACAGAAATTAGAGCCATCTTAGGTTTAAAAATCTAGTCAGTTGCCGTGCTTCATTTCTGACTGTATCACTATTCAGCATAGGAATAATACGAATATAAACATGACATGATATATATATTCTTCCGCGTTTGCTGTTGTCTCACTCTAGTTTCGTAGTTTATTAGGAAGACAGGATTTAAATGAGATAGCAGGAATCACGTAGGAATACATGGCAAAATGTTTACATTCGAATTATTCTTATGGTGAAGAGAATACTGCATGTGATTCACAATTCATAAAAGTTGCTATTAACAACCATCTCTTGTCAGAGGTAGGACAAAAATTCAGAACGTAGACTTGGCCATATTGACAAACATCCCAAACAGTCTTCCAGTCGGATTTTTATAGTACATTGAAAGGCTGCAACATTCAGAGATGAAGAATATGGAATTTGTATTTACTTTGTTGGATAAAGTATGAAAATGCAGTGGTCAAAACTCGGGGCAGAGAAAAAAGCTCGTCTTCCACACCCCCCCCCCCCCCACCCTCCACCGTTTTTTTTTTTTAATTTGTTTACTGACCCAGAGGTTTTGGCGCCAATATTTATCTTTGTGCCTGCAAAGCATGCCTGTGTAGTGCTACATATATTCGACGGCAGAAGTTAGTTGTGGCGGCACCTACCAACATTTTTCAGAACTTCCGCTTACTTTGCACTTGATTCTAAGCTGCAGGTGGCGTTTTGGATTACAAAAACCGGAAAAAAGTGCAGCTTAGATTTGAGTAAATACGGTATTACACAATTATGTCTTTTGTGAATCTTGGGAAGCACACTTGCCAACCACTTAGTGGTTTTACAAAGCTTTTGGGAATATATATTACCATCTGTTGATGTACCTGGTATCTTGTGATAGTACACTGTACCAGATGCATAAAAATTGCTACAACAAACAGTTTTTGTTTGTTGTCAGATCACTACTATCGTCACTTGTGTAGTTGGAAAAAAAAATTGCCTCATTTTCACAGTGGAAAATAGCAGCCCACAAAAGGGCTCTAGGAGAAATACACTACCACTACAGTTTTTGTCCTAAACCACAAAAATAAAATTACAAAAATAAATAAATAAACAAACTGATCACATGTCAAATATAACATCAAAAAATTTGACTTTGCAATGGGATTAAAGTGTTAATGCTTAAAGACTGCCCAAGCATTGCTACTTTACAGTAAGAATGTTTGTCAGCATGCAAAGTTACCACACAATTGGCAAAAGCTACAGCGACGTCATATGAACATTCCACAGCCTTTGCAGTAACAAAATGTTAAAAATCGGCACTACAGAGATTGCTCAGAGCCAACAACAACTGACGACTGCTAACTTCAAATTATAGCTGACAGGTAGTACCTCAGGAACTTACTGTAACTGCACTGTGACTTTTTTGCAGATAATGGGGAGAGCTGTGTTGACTCACACGGTACACAACCATCTCGACACATTCAGTGGGGTCTCTAGGTGTCCATTATGTACTACAGCACAAACCCCCAGGGAATGTAGTGCACAAAGAATCGTGGTGTACATGGAAACCGGTGGATGGCAAGCGACAATCTTTTTAAGGAGCACTAGTGAGAAAATTTAGAGAAATGGCTGTTGACGCTGACTGCAGAACAATCTACTGCGACTAATGTACATTCCATGTAAGGGCCATGAAGACAAGTTTAGAGAGATTAGGGCTCATTCAGAGGCATATAGACAAGTCATTTTGCCCTCACTCTGTTTGTGGTGCAACAGGAAAGGAGATTACTAGTGGTGATACAGGGTGTCCTCCAGCGGAACTTGGATCAGTGGTATTGTATTCCTTTCACAATAAGTGAAGCATTTCTTTGATACCTGATGATCCTTGTAGAAGGGTGCGGAAATGGCCAGGTACCAATGCATGTCTCAAGTGTGAAGACCCACAGATTCAGCACATAGTTGAGTCAGTCTGGTTTTGGTCTTGTGTCACCTATGGATATCAAATGCCTCTAATAACTAGTAAGTATAATTTGAGAGCTGTGCAGTATCAGAACTGAATCCTCCAACCTACTGTTTAGCCAACAAAATGTCAAAATTTCAGCAATGGGTCTCTCGACAAATAGTGCACTATGGCATAGGTCCTGTTCTTAGCATGCATTTATTGTAATTTCCTGCTTAATGCAAAGTCATAAGCAATTGGAAAAAAGCATGGTAATTCCTGTATATAAGAAGAGTAAAAAAATGGACCCAAAACATTACAAACCAATATCCTTAACATTGGTTTGCTGCAGAATTCTTGAATGTATTTTCACTTTGATTTCCACGAGACAGAAAAGCCTCTGTTCACAAATCAGCACAGATTTAGAAATCATCGTTCGTGTGAAACTCGACTTGCTCCTTTCTCACAAGATATCCTGCAAATCAGCAATGAAGGGAACAGGCAGATTCCACATTGCTGTTTCCAGAAAGTGTTTGCCACAGTGCGCCACTGCATACTGTTGATGAAGGTCTGAAATTACAGATTAGGTTTCAAGATATGTAAATGGCTCGAGATGACTTCTTGTGTAGCAGAAGCCAGAATGTCGTCCTTGATGGTGAGTGTTCATCAGAGGCAGGGGTATTGGGGTTATTCTCAGGAGTGCCCCGGGGAAGTATGATAGCACCACTCTCATTCTCTATACAGGGTGTTACAAAAAGGTACGGCCAAACTTTCAGGAAACATTCCTCACACACAAATAAAGAAAATACGTTATGTGGACATGTGTCCAGAAATGCTTAATTTCCATGTTAGAGCTCATTTTAGTTTCGTCAGTATGTACTGTACTTCCTCGATTCACCGCCAGCTGGCCCAATTGAAGGAAGGTAATGTTGACTTCGGTGCTTGTGTTGACATGCGTCTCATTGCTCTACAGTAATAGCATCAAGCACATCAATACGTAGCATCAACAGGTTAGTGTTTGTCAGGAACGTGGTTTTGCAGTCAGTGCAATGTTTACAAATGCAGAGTTGGCAGATGCCCATTTGATGTATGGATTAGCACTGGGCAATAGCCATGGCGCGGTACGTTTGTATCGAGACAAATTTCCAGAACGAAGGTGTCCCGACAGGAAGACGTTCGAAGAAATTGATCGGCATCTTATGGAGCACGGAACATTCCAGCCTATGACTAAGCGACTGGGGAAGACCTAGAACGACGAGGACACCTGCAATGGACGAGGCAATTCTTCGTGCAGATGACGATAACCCTAATGTCAGCGTCAGAGAAGTTGCTGCTGTACAAGGTAACGTTGACCACGTCACTGTATGGAGAGTACTACGGGAGAACCAGTAGTTTCCGTACCATGTACAGCGTGTGCAGGCACTATCAGCAGCTGATTGGTCTCCACAGGCACACTTCTGCGAATGGTTCTCCAACATTGTGTCAATCCTCATTTCAGTGCAAATGTTCTCTTTACAGATGAGGTTTCATTCCAACGTGATCAAATTGTAAATTTTCACAGTCAACATGAGTGGGCTGATGAGAATCTGCACGTAATTGTGCAATCACGTCATTGACACATATTTTCTGTGAACGTTTGGGCAGGCATTGTTGGTGATGTCTTGATTGGGCCCCATGTTCTTCCACCTACGCTCTATGGAGCATGTTATCATGATTTCATACCTGTGCTGCTAGAACATGTGCCTTTACAAGTACAACACAACATGTGGTTCATGCACGATGGAGCTCCTGCACATTTCAGTTGAAGTGTTCGTACGCTTCTCAACAACAGATTCGGTGACTGATGGATTGGTAGAGGCTGACCAATACCATGGCCTCCACACACTCCTAACCTCAACCCTCTTCACTTTCATTTATGGGGGCATTTGAATGCTCTTGTCTACGTAACCCCGGTACCAAATGTAGAGACTCTTCGTGCTCATATTGTGGATGGCTGTGATGCAATACGCCATTCTCCAGGGCTGCAACAGCGCATCAGGGATTCCATGCGACGAAGGGTGGATGCATGTATCCTCGCTAACGGAGGACATTTTGAATATTTCCTGTAACAAAGTGTTTGAAGTCATGCTGGTACATTCTGTTGCTGTGTGTTTCCATTCCATGATTAATGTGATTTGAAGAAAAGTAATAAAATAAGCTCTAACATGGAAAGTAAGCGTTTTCGGACACATGTCCACATAACATATTTTCTTTCTTCGTGTGTGAGGAATGTTTCCTGAAAGTTTGGCAGTACCTTTTTGTAACATCCTGTATAGACTGGTGGTCCAAAACATTATGACCTGCTTAATAGCTTGTTTGTCCATCTTTGGGACAAAATACATCACTGATTCTGCGTATCAGGGATCAGACAGCTTGTTGTTAGGTTTGAGGAGGTATGAAGCATTAGATGTCTACACACAGGTCTTGTAATCCACTGATTTGCATACGTGGTAATGATGCCCGATAGTGATCCAGATGGGTTCTTTAGGTTTACATCAGGCAAATTTGGCCACCAAGACATCATCGTGACGTCACTATAATGCTTTTCAAACCTCTGTAGCATGATTCTGGCTCTGAGACACAGACATTTACACTGCTGAAAGATGACATCGCTGTCGGGGAAGACATCAAGCATGAAGGGACACAGGTGATTCACAGCTGTCGGCATGTCTTTGATTACTACATGCAAGTGCAGGAGAATGTCTCCCAAGCATAATGCTGCTCCCACCAGCCAGCATCCTTGGTGTGCTGCACATTTGGAGCTGCCATTCACCTCAATGATGGTTGTTGTGGAGACACCTATCAACCTAGTGTAGCAAAAATGGGATTCACCCAAAGAGCCAACATTTCCATTGATTGATGGTTTAATCCAAATGGTCCTGTGCCCACTGCAATCACAACTGATGATGTTGTTGGGTAGACATGAGAACATGTAGGAGTGGTCTGCTGCGGAGATCCGTGTTCCAGAATTTACAATGAACAGTGTGCTATGGAACACTTGTGCATGCACTAGCATTGTGCTCTTTCAGCAGAGTTGCTACAAATCACCGTCTATCCTACATTGCAGCCAGACATGCCACCAAACCCCAAGTACTGTGAAGAGTCATGGATGTCTAACCATTTAGCACCTAGTGATAGATAGCACATGAACATTTGACCAGCATTGCCGCTTTTGAGATGTGTGTCACAGGCTTAGCATAATAATAATCTGCCATTTATCAAAATCACTTATCTCAACTGATTTCCCCATTTGCAGCCCATATCTTACCTAAGTGAGCCCCCACCCCCCTCTGCTCTATTTACATATTTTTGTTACCGCATCACATGCCCGCAATGCCACCAGGCAGCATCCAACTTGCAGTGGGCAGTGGTCATAATGTTTTGGCTAATAAGTGTACATTAAGGATCTGACAGCCAATGTGGCCAGCACTATGAGGCTGTTTGCTGATGACGCTATTGTGTATGAGCAAATGTCGCCATTGAGTGACTATAGGAGGATATAAGATGACGTAGACAAAATTTGTGATTGGTGAGATGAATGGAAGCTTACTGTAAATATTAAAAAAATGTAGGTTAATGCAGATGAGAAGGAAAAAAAATCCCATGATGTTTGAATACAGCATCAGTAGTATGCTGCTTGACAGTCACGTCAATTAAATACCTAGGCATAATGTTGCAAAGCAGTAAGACATGAAACAAGCAAAATTGGTTGTTGGGAAGGCAAATGGCCAAATAGGTTTATTGCAAGAATTTTAGGAAAGTGTAGCTTATCTGTAAAGGACACAACACTAGTGTGACCCATTCTTTAGCATCGCTTGAGTGTTTGGGATCTGCATGACATTGGATTAAAGGAAGACATTGAACCAATTCAGAGATTTATCACCAGTAAGTTTGACCAGCACATAAGTATTATAGAGATGCTTCATGAACTCAAATAGGAACCCCTGGAGGGGAGATGATATTCATTTCACAAAACACTATTTAACTATTTAGGTACCTCGTACTTGAGGTTGACTGCAGGATGATCCTACAGCCACCAATTTACAATTAATGTAAAGGCCACAAGGATAAGAGAAATTAGGGCTTGTACAGAGGCATATAGACTATCGTTTTTCCTAGCACTATTTGTCAGTGGAACAGGACAAGAAATTACTAAGGTGGCTTGTGGGGTATGTACGTAATTTTAATCAGCATGATAGATACATTTTTGTACATGTTTACTTTCAAGGAACTTTGTTGTGCTGTTCTTTTTTAATAAAAACAAATACAAAGCTCGTGTGGGGTATGTACATAATTTTAATCAGCATGATAGATACATTTTTGTACATGTTTACTTTCAAGGAACTTTGTTGTGCTGTTCTTTTTTAATAAAAACAAATACAAAGCTCTTGCTTATTCACTCCATTCCTGGCTGATGAAAGTATCTAATGTAATTATCATCTTTCTCATGTTCCCAGTACCTCGGAAACTCTCTGTCAATTGTATTTCTTTTTATTTGGCATTTATGGCGTGGACATCTTGGAATTCATGAGCATCTATTCTGTTATCAGAAACATTACATTCTCTTCAGACCATTCTGCTGCTCAAAGATCTTGAGTTGAAGACAAAAGTTCACTGATGAAACACCAGAATTTAGCTCTTTCTCTCCTGCTCTCACCAATGCAGAGATGATGGAGACTTCGTTTGACAGTTCATCGAAGGACTGATAATGGGCAGAACATGAGTGAACACCTGTGAATGCTAACCAAATGCAACAGAATGGTGTCTGCTTGTGCTCAGCTACTGTTCAGAGCCATAGATAATTCTTGTTCATTTGTGTCCGCTCCAGTGAAAAATGTGTTTCAGACCTGCAGTCCAGTCTTTTAAGTTTAGCAGGCAGATGGATTGGTCATGTTTTGGGCCAGTATGGTATACAGATGTCTGACACATCTCATTTCTAATAAGGCTATTTGAGGGCTGTGCAATATGATGATAGGATCCTCGAACCTACTGTCCTGTCATATAGTCGACATTTGGATGATCATTGGTTGTGTTTCAAGATGACAATGCATAAGTACACCATGGGATACGAATGATGGAGGAAATCAAAGTCAAAATGAGGGCAGCTCAGTCTGTATTATTGTAAAATATTAGGAGAGAGAGAGTCACAGACATGATATGCGAGTTGAGATGGTAATCACAAAAAGAAATACTTTTTTGCTGTGGCAAGATCTTTTCACAAAATTCCAGTCTCCAACTTCATCCTCCAAATGCAAAAACATTTTAATTTTCATAGCACTCACCTTCATAGGGAAAAATGATCATTATAATAAAACACAACAAATCAGAGATCACACAGAGCAATTTAAGTGTTACTTTTCCCCACACATTGTTCAAGAGTGGAACGGTAGAGAAACAGTATGGAAGTGGTTTGATAAATCCTCTGTCAGGCACTGAGCTGTGAAATGCAGAATAGTCATATAGATGCAGACATTTCATATCCCATAAGCACGGTGGTTGTGGAGGTCTAGTGGGTAGCGCACTAGACTCCAATCAGGAGGTCCTGGGCTCGATTCCCCATAAAACATGAAAGGTGGGGATTTTTCCTTGTTCCAGTGACTGCAGGATGGCCCCCAGGTGACGCCAACCTGCTATCAGGTGACTCCTGGGGATATTTCCCAGGGGTAAAAGGAAGCTGGGGTGATAGGCCATTAACCCTCTCCCTCCTAGTGCCACAGTGAACAAAGGCTGCACCCTACCTGCTGTCAGGACAACAGCCCAGTCACTGCCTGTCATCATAGACCTTACTTTTACTTTTATGTTGTATGCATCTGAACAATTACTTTAACACAGAACAAATACGGAAATGAACAAGACCAGAATAATTAACATATTCTGTTGGATTTTCTGTTGCGGCTATATCATAAATTAAACAACAGCAGAAAGACATCTTCAATCAATTCTCTAAAATTCATGACATAAAAGTATTGTATAAATCATTAAAACTCTACTGTACTCTATCGAAATTGTAATACTCCTGGGTAGATGCCAACATTAGCATGCAGCTAGAGCCAGTGTGGACATGGTTTTTAGGCTGTTGTCCACATCCGACTAGATGAATAGCAGACTGGTATGCACACCCCACATCAGTTACATGATCCTCAAACATTTTGAAAACATTCTCACACTTTCACACACGATAATATTAGATACATACAGATACAGGGTACATAACTTTCACCCTGGTGTGGGTTGGAAGGGGGGGGGAGGGGGGGGGGAGGTGGCATGGAAAGGGCATCTGGCCACAATTTACCACTAATACTGCCAAATCCACATTAACATGCTGAGACTGTGATAGCAGGGGATAAAGACTAACAAAAAGAAAAAGTAAAATGTATCAAAGTTGTGAGGTAAAAGTCTGTGCCCACTGCCAGAAGAAAATTCACTCTAGATTTAATGTTGCAACAGTGCATATGGAGTACATGAAATGATCACATTTACAGATCAATACTCCAAATGCTTCACAGCTAGCATGTATCGACCCGTGCCAAAACACACACATTAGTACGTGGTGCAGCCCTCACTGGTGACAATGCAGGCACTGACTACGGCATTCAGTGGATAGTACAGATGGCAAAAACTGTCCTGAGATAAATTATGTCACACATGCTCAATCTGTTCAGATAGTTATGTAAGAGTTGTTGGTTGACAAGTTGCACGAGTCACTTCTCATCCCATGTTCCCACATGTGCTCGGTTGGAGACAAACTCGTAGAACATGCTGCTCATCTTTCTGAGAACACTGAGTTTCATGGGCAGCGTGTGGGTCCTCACTATACTGTTGGAACAGTACATTACCTTCCAGTTACAAGAATGCAAAAATAATGGGTGTAACATCATTCTGCATGTACCAAGTGCAGAAACACCACAGGTGAATGAGAGTTGTAGTTTATCGCACCCCAGACCATAAGGCCTGGGGTGGGGCCACTGTATCTTGGGCAAATGCACTCTACAAGAGAGTGCTCACCAGATTTATGTCATTTGCTGATACGACCATCACTTGTGTGTAAGCGGAATCTGCTTTCATCACTTACAACCATGGCGTGCCATGCCATCCTCAAAGAGATCCTCTAATGGCACCACTCGAACCATGCATGTCAGTGCTGAGGCACGATTGGAAGACAGGATAGATGTGTGCATGTCCGTAACGCAACTGGCAATAACTGCTTCGCAATAGTTTGTGTTGACACATCTGGGGCTCACAAGACCTTTTATCTGTGCTGTGGTAGCCGTACGATCTGCAACTGCTGCCCTTTCAGTACAACAATCCTAGTGAGCATCTGTGCTGTGTGGATGTCCAGAACCTCGATTACGTGTGTGAGAATGTTTACGTGACTACTGATACTAGCAGCGTTGCATAACTGATGCAGCACATCCAACTTGTGTGGAAATTCCCCCGAAAGGACCATCCTGCCACTCGGAAGCCCACAATTTTACCCCTTTTTAAACTCACTCGTTGGCTATAAGAATCACGAGTGTGCCTTCCTGGCATGGTTGCCTGCTTGCTTCACATGTCTGCATCACACTGGCTGTGAGCATTTCCTATTAAAGGGTAGACACATATAGCACTCTGATAGCTATGCCATTACACTATCTGTTGGCGGATGACACTGAAACCATTGCCAGTACATCTACTACTCCCAGGTGACATATGTTGTCATCGGAACAAAATTGACATTGTATTTCCAGGTGTACAATATAAGCTGTATCAGCAGAAATATGTGACTAAAAAGATGCTAGCCTTACATTATTCTTGCACATTATCATTATCTTTGATGTTAATATGACAAGAAACATGAAAAATGCAATATCGAAAGTGAAGTTCATGGGAGAGATCTATGAACTGTTCAAAGTAAAGACAGGAGTGAGGCATGAGGAGAAAATAATCAGGACATGGGACAAAAGAGACAGATGGGTGAAGACTGAACCGTCGCCCTCCAAGTGCCGTGCCAAACAAAGAAAGTTGATGATTGAAATTTTAAGAACCTGCTCCAGCAAAATGCTTTTGCTTTATTGACTGCCACCCTAATTCACATGCGATATCTGTGGCATGCACTTTCCTGTTTGCCAATAATACAAAATGAGCTGCCCTTCTTTGAACTTTTAAATGATGTCCTCTGTCAGTCCTATCTGGTAAGGATCCCACACCATGCAGAATACTCCAAAAGAGGACTGACAAGTATAGTTGTAGATAGTCTCTTTAGTAATTCTAATCTTCTAAATGTTTTACTATTAAATCACAGTCTTTTGTTTGCTTTCCCACCGCATTATCTATGTGAGCATTCCAATTTAACTTATTTGTAAATGTAATTCCTAAGTATTCAGTAGACTTCACAGCCTTTAGATCTGCGTGAATTATCGTGTAACCAAAATTTAGTAGATGCCTTTTACTACTCATGCGGATGACATAACAATTTTTATTATTTAAGGTCACTTACCACTTTTTGCATCATATGGATAGGTAGCCTAAATCATTTTGCAGTTCATTTTGATCATCTGATCGCTTTACAAGACAGTAAATGATTTGCAAGACTGTAAATGATAGCATCACCTAAGAGGACTGCTCAGATTCTCTCTTAAATTGTTAATGAATATCAGCAACAGCAGGTGGTCTATAACACTTCCTTGAGGAATGTCAGATATCACTTCTGTTTTACTTGACGATTTTCCATCAATTAATATGAACTGTGACCTTTCTGACAGGAAACCACACATCCAGTTGCACAACTGAGACAATACACCATAGGCACACAATATGATTAGAAAATGCTTGTGAGGAACTGTTTCAAAAAGTCTTCTGGAAATCTACAAATATGGAATCAATTTGAGATCCCCAGTCGACAGCACTTATTACTTTGTGTGACTAAAGAGCTAGCTGTGCTTTAAAAGGTCGATATTTCTGAATCTATCTTGGCTATTTATCAATGAATCATTATCTTTGAGATAATTCATAATATTCAAACACAATATATGTTCCAAAATCCTAATGCAAATCAACATTAGTGATATGAGTCTGTTATTTAGTAGATTACTCCTCTTTTCTTTCTTGAGCATTGGTGTACCTGAGCAACTTTTCAGTCTCTAGGTATGGATCTTTATCAAATGAGCGGCTATATATGATTTCTAATGGAGCTATTGTATCAGCATTCTCTGAAAGAAACATAATTGCTTTATGACACTGAGGAGAGCTACTACTAAGTTACTCACAGTTGCAGTTGTTCTTGATTTGAATACTGCAATATTTACTTTGTTGTCTTTGGTGAAGAAATTTCAGAAATCCGTGTTTAGTAACCCTGCTTTAGTAGCACTGTCATCAGTAACATTACCACAGCTATTGCACAGTGATGGTATTGGTTGTGTCTTGACATTGGTGTACTACACATTCAACCTGAACCTCTTTGGATTTTCTTCCAGATTTCAAAACGAAGTTTCACTATGGGAACTATTAAACACATCTTGCACTGAAACCCACCCTAAGTTTCGAGCTTCAGTAAAACATTGCTAATCTTGGAGATTTTGCATTCTTTTAAATTTTGACATGCTTTTTTTCATTGCTTCTGCAGCTGAGTTTTGACATATTTTGTGCACCACCCTTTTAATTTATTTGGTATCCTTTCAATTTATTTGGTATATATCTCTTAATTGATGTCGATACTATTTCTCTGAATTTAAACCATCTCTGGTCTACACTTACATAGTCAGACTTGAAGGAGTAGAGACTTAGTAGAGACCGTCTTCTTGGAAGGCATCAAGTTAATTTTTATCTGCTTTCTCATTAAATGCCTTATTGTGTAGGGCTGGAAATTAATAGAGATAAGGCAAACAGAATGTGCAAAGTAAGTGGAAATTACTCGTCTCTTCCCCGATTACAGTGCAATAGAAGATATTACAAGATGTTGACAGATTGCCATATCTCGGTAGCTTTATATGTAATAATGAGGTCACAGATGCAGAAATCACCAGCAGAACTGGAAAATCGGTCCATATGGCAATTAGGTCTGTAATATGTCAACAAAGCTTTGACTGTACTCCTTTATTGTTTATATGTGTGAGACTTGGAAAATGTCAGTAAAATCAGCACACAGTCTCCATATTTTTCACCAACAATGCTATAGATGAATTCTGAAGATGTTAACCCAACCAAGTTACATACGATGAAGTGCTGAGAATACGGGGTCTACACAGCCTGCACAAAATTAATGTTGAAAGAAGACTGAAGATTGCAGGTTATGTTCTACGCATGTAAGGTGGAAGAATCCCAAAATCAACACTGTTGTGGAAATCAATGGACAGATACAGATGTACAGGAAGACCTTTTAACACCTGGAACTTTTGCAATGAATCTTCAATGCATGGACACAAACTTGGAGGAAGGTGAGAACTTGGCAGCTGATCGAGTGAACTCTGTGAAACCAGTTCCTTGTATGGTACACAGCAAATCTGAGTAAGTTAGTAAGTAAGTAAGTAAGTAAGTAAAGTAAGTACAACTGGGGATTTTGCAAAACTGTTGGATGATCGATATTATTGTCTAGATTTGACACTGTTGGACTTCTACCTTTTCCTTGATGTGTATTCTTCAAATTGTGAGTTTTATGAGAAAGCTGATAGGTACTTACCAACCAACCTTCCCTCACATGAACTGACATTGTCTCTTTATAAATTCTACTGTGCTAACAATCATCCACTGAGAATCCTCGACTAGGTCTCCGCAGCTCAAATGAGCCAGTTTCTTTTAAATTTCTGTCTTTGGCTATAATTGTCTTCCAAGTATGGTGACACAACATCCTGTCATGAAACTTTTGGCTTTACACTTGTTTACTTTTCTGGACACTGCCTTTTTCTGCACTGTGCACTAAATACACTATGTGAGTAACGCCCAATCTCCAACAACCAATCGTGAACTGTAAACAGTTGTAAACTCTACCAGGGCACATAACAAACAATTAACATTTGTGTTTTAGTGTTCTAAGCTGTGAGGTCATCAGTGGACAAATAATTTAGTACTTATTCCTGGACAGCCAGATTGGCCGTGCGGTTCTAGGCGCTACAGTCTGGAACCGAGTGACCGCTACGTTCGCAGGTTTGAATCCTGCCTCGGGCATGGATGTGTGTGATGTCCTTAGGTTAGTTAGGTTTAATTAGTTCTAAGTTCTAGGCGACTGATTACCTCAGAAGTCGCATAGTGCTCAGAGCCATTCGAACCTATTCCTGACGTGCTGTTGTTTGGAACAACAACTGACATGATCCAAAATATTACTTTCTTTTATTATAGCTTCACTTTTATTTTGTCTAATGATTACTAATTTCAGTATCAAATTCCATCATCAAGCCACTATATGATCAGAAAGCATAGTGTATCGTTAAAATATTGTTTAATAAACAGATTACCATTATATCATCATTCCTTAAAATAATGTCCAAAGTGGAAGGACAGATGATTAAGTTTGAGTATATACAAAAGTCAGAGTACTGAACCGGATATGAAAGAAGGAAAACCAGAAGGGCAGTGAGAGACGGGTGCCTTCTATCACCTTACTTCCTTAATATGTTCATCAAGGAAGTAATAACAACAACAAAGAAAAGATGACCAGAATCAAAAGGTAATTTCTGGAATACGCCAAGGAAATGTGATAGGATCATTACATTTACAATGTATATAAATGATCCAGTAGAAAGTGTCAGAGGCTCCTTAATATTGTTCACAGGTACTACACTTGTCCATCAGAAAGTAGCAACAACAGATGGCAGTATCAATTTGCACAATGACCTGCAGAGGATTGGTGAATGATGCAGGCTCTGGCAGTTGACCCTGCACATAAATAAATGTAACATATCACACACACACACACACACACACACACACACACACACACACACACACAGGAAAAGAAATCCAATACTGTACAACTACACTATTAATGACAAATTGCTGGAAACAGAATCTACCATAAAATATCTAGAAGTAACTATCCAGAGCAACCTTAAAGTGGAATGACGACATAAAACAGCAATAGAAAAGCAGATGCCAGACTAAGATTCTCAGGAAGAATCTTAAGTGAATGTAAATTACCCCCGTGTCCTTACCCAGTAGGACTGACAGAAGAGAGAAAGAAGATCCAATGAAGTGCGGAGTGTTTTGTCACAGGATCATTTAGTCACTGTGAGATCATTACAGAGATGCTCAGCAACTCCAGTGGTAGATGCCATAAGAGAGCAGTTGTGCATCACGGAAAGATTTACTACCCAAATTTTGAGAGAGTAGTTTCCGAGAAGAGTCTGACAACATAATAGTTTCTCTCATATACAATTCACGAAATGATCACGAGAAGAAAATTTGAGAAGTTAGAGATAATACAGAAGCGTACTGACAGTCATTCTTCCCAAGCACTGTTCACAAGTGGAACAAGGCAGAGGGGATCAGTTGGTGGCATGAGACGTACCCCCTGCCACACACAGTTAGGTGGCTTTTGGAGCATGATGTCGATATGGAAATTTAATTGCATGCATATACACTGCAGATTGATGACATCACAATAGTAAATCAAAGTAGGAACTAAATAAAATGTTTCAGGCCTTAAATCAAGAAGTGGTAAAACTAAAGCTAAAAATGAATACAAAGAAGACAAAAGTTATGGCTACGGACAAGAAAGGAAGTGGAGGTAGAACTGACACAAGAACAGGCAATGAGCAACTCAAGAAAGGAACTGAAATTCAGTATCTCAGTAGCATTTTGCAAGAAAACAATCAATATTTCAAAGCATTCAAGAAAAGAATAGCACAGGTGAAGATTTCCTTCCAAAATAAGAAGAAGCTGCAACTGAATAAACATATCAGCTTCCACATTAAGAAAATATTTGTAAAGACCTTTGTGTGGAGTGTTCTGACACACAGATGCAAAATCTGTACATTAGAAAAGCCAAAGGAAGCTCGCCTCAAACCTGCTGAAATGTGGTTCTGGAGGAGAAATACAAGAACTAGCTGCATTGACAGAAAAATTAAAGGAAATAGGAGAGAAGAAAGAACCACTGAAAGTTATAATCCAGGGCAAAGCAAAATACACTGGACACTTAACTGGAGATGATAATCTTTTAAAAAACATTTCTGAAGGCAAGATCGTAGGTAAGAAAACAAGGGGATGACTGAGAACATCCTACTTAAACAATATGATCAATGAATGGGATTTTCTTCACGCATGGAGATGAAGACAACTGCTGGAGAGAGGAAGCTGTGGCTGCAGAGACAAGGTTTAACCTTTTGGAAGAGTAAGGACAAACTAATACAAAATATGAGTCTGCATGGTAGCTACATATGGAATAAATGACAACTTCTTGTGTGCAGTCATCTAGTCTCTTACCCCAGTAGGTGTCTTATCTACTAAAAGTAAAGGTCACTGTTGTGCTTTCAATAGATGTGAACTGCACCCTGAAAATGGTATGTCTAGTTTGCAGTTGTAGAGAAGCTTTTTATTTTGCAAAATGGTTCAAATGGCTCTAAGCACTATGGGACTTAACATCTGAGGTCATCAGTCCCCCAGACGTAGAACTACTTAAACCTAACTAACCTAAGGACATCCCTGCCTGAGGCAGGATTCGAACCCGCGACCATAGCAGCAGCACGGTTCCGGACTGAAGTGCCTAGAACCGCTCGGCCACAGTGGTCAGCTTTTATTTTGCAAAGAAATTTTTGATGATAAGATGAACTGATGCTGGTACTCGCTACTGAAACCAGTAGTACTTAGACACAACAAAAATGTGACTACAGAATTAAGAATAATTTTTCCAAACTATGGAGTATTTTTTTCAAATCAACACCACAATAGAGGAAACTTATTTTAAACTAAAGACACAAAAGAAAAAAAGAGAAACTGTAAAGATCTTGAGTCTCATAAGACTCTCTTGGGAGGAAAATATAAGATATTTAATTGGTAAACTTGCAAGGCATACTTTTTTATGTTGTATAAACTATGAAACTGTTAGCATCGTCGGCTAAAATTTACTTCTTCTGTCTTAATATACCTTCCTTCACTTACAGCTGCAGTGTGGAGACAGGGGTGAGGGTGGGAGCAGGGATGGGGGTGAGGGTGAGGGCGTACTGCTTTAAAATGGTGATTATTGTATTGATATTCTTAACAACAGATTTATATCTTTTGCTTGTGAAAGTCTGCATGCGATGACAGCTGCACTAGTAATACCTTCACAGGGTCGTATTCAAGTTGCAAGGCTAGATCTATGCCAGCCATGACACGCTCCCAGCCTTTCCTCCTCATGATCTGGTTGTAGTGTCGGGTCTGCAGGGTGTCTAAGCTGATGTTCAGACCGTCAAGCCCTGCCCTCTGCAAGGCAACCAGCTGTCTTGTCAACATGAGGCCATCGGTTGTCATTAAGACACTTTTGAGATCTTTCATTTCCTTCAAGGCACCTGTGAAACAGCAAATTATTCTAAAGAAACTGAAACAAATATTTTGTAACATTGCTGCTGCATATGAAACAAAACTCCAGTTGATAAATTGAAAATACAAATTCCTTAAAAGTTAACTGTACATTTGCCCTAATACCGAGAGATATGAAGGGTAAATAAACTGAAGTGAAGAATGCAAGTTAAGATAGCAATGAAAAAATAATTAGAGGCATAAGATCACCTACTGCAACAGGGAAATGGGAATCAATATGAACCATTACCCATCTACTGTCAACTCATTCCATGTCTCCATGCACACTGTATAAACCACTGTGGGTTGTACGACAAAGTACATTGTTGTACCACACATTACGGTTTTTCCCAATTCAATGCTCATATGGAGTGTGGGAAGAATGATTCTTTAAATGGTTCTGTGCATGCTGTAATTAATCTTGCCTTCATGGTCCCTATAGGAGTGATACATATGCAGTTATTGTATAATCCCTAAATACCTCACTTAATACATGTTCCTGAAATTTCATAAGTTAGGTTTTGTCATATATTTGGCGTCTATCTTCACTTGTCTGGCATTTCCAATTTTTAGTAGCTTCTTGATGCTCTCCCATGCATCAAATAAATCTATGATCAATCATGCTACACTATTTTGTATACATTCAATGTCTGCCATTAGCCTTATTTGTTATGGGTCATACTTAAGCAATATTCTAGAATGGGCCACACAAGTATTTTGTAAGCAATGTCCTCTATAGACTGATTGCATTTTCCAGTATCTTACCAATGAATTGAAGTCTGCATTCTGCTTTGCCTACAAGTGAGTCTATGTCACCATTTCATTTCATCCAGATATTTGTATGAGTTGACCAATTAAAACTGTGATTATTTGATAATGTAGTCATACAATACTGTCTTTTCTTTGTTTTGTGATGTGCTCCAATTTACATTTCTGAAAACTTAAACTCAGTTGCCTATCTTTGGACCAAATTGAAATGTTATGATCTGACTCAAATTTGTGCAGATTTTTTTCAGGCAATAATTCATTATAGACAACTCTATCATCCAGGAAAAGTATGAGGTTCCTTATAATATCGTCTTCCAGAACATTAAGGTACAACATAAATGTAATGGTATAAATTACTATAACTGTATAAATAAGTTTATAAGTGTGTAAAATACATTGAACTATTTGTTACAACAAAACATTGTACTGGTATACTCAGCAAGATGTTAAATCAGCAGATAGCTACATTTTATGTTCAACATTTTGTGTACAGCATATATGCTGGAAAGGATTTATACCCAAATTAAATAAATCTGAAGAAATGGTAGTGTGTGTCTGGAAAAAAAATCCGTAAAAACTCATACAGTCCAATTTGCTATTATGTCACTGTTACTGAAATATAATACAAAGTAACTGAATTTGATGGACATTCTCAGAGTGCAATATGCCTCAGAGTGAAATGCACAGTAATGTCAACATTATTTTTCAAGGCTATGTTTGTGAAATTGGATGAAAGCAAACCACACATTTTGTTCTCAATCTGCGGAAGCATTATGCACTGTGAAACACTGTACTGCTGTTCTACATAAAAGCTGTCTCATTGCCAACATCTTTCCCCTGCTGGCTGTTCTACACTTCTCATCACTGATTCAACACGTTGTAAGATATTTTATGCTGTATGACACCACAGTCCAGTCTGGTTAGGACAGCATAAAAATAATATATGAATTTCAATATTGAAACTGGAACAGCAGAACAGTTCTCATCACACTGGATATCAAATCGAGGTTGGATTACAGCCATGGGTACATCATTTCATGCTACTCAACTGTATGTCATATGTCAGAGTTCTTCAACTGTAGTGGCTGGCAACTGGTGGCTGGCGACTGGTGGCATACCCATCTCTTGGCATCCTGTGAACAGACGTTCTCCACAGGTGACAGATTTGAAGAAAATGCTGGATACGGCAACAGTGGAACACTCTCTGTATCGAGGTAGCTCAGTACAGCTCAGGTGATGTGTAGTCTTGCATTATCTTGTTAAAAGATAACATCACGGAGCCCTTGAAAATAGGGCACAGTGATAGGCCTTAACAAAACACAAATGCAATGGCTGCTGTCCAAATTACTGGCTATGTGAACCAGAGGTTGTGACATGTATCCAGTTGCACCCCATACCATCACATCACATGCTGGACCCGCATGAGAATGACAGGTACAATCTGGCCAGGTCTGTTAGCATCAGAGCCTCCACACACAAGGACATCAATTGTGACGATGTTGCAGAACCGAGACTCATCTGATACGATGACACAGTGCCATTCCTGTGTCAGGTATTGTTGTCAGTTGCACCGCTGTCAGTTCAACTCTCTCTAGAGCTGCATTAATGGCTTGACAGTCTGTGCTGCTCCAGATGCCATCACATTGTATGTGTGGATACTTGTCTCACTGTATACAAGCCCACTTCCTGACTAAATGTACACAACTTCACTGCAGGATCATGTACGCATGAGCGAACACTTGTCTGCCCTCTCAGGTGCTAGTTGGATGGCACTACGGAGGCCCTGCAAGGCATTTAGCATGGCCCTCCTGAACCTACCAATTCTATGTTCACACAAATTGAGATTCTGAGCAATGCAAGCAGCAATATAGTGAAACAATAAACCAGAGTCTCAGCCGACCATGAGCCTGCAACTGCCAAATCTGGAATGCTGATAAACATTTCTCCTTCTTCCATTATGCTTAACACGGTCATCGTGTAAACAACCAACACTGAAATAGAATTTCTGAATGAGAAACCTGCTGCATAAGCTTTTCTTGCATACAGAATATGCATGGGAGTGCTGAAAAGTAATGCCTCTGAATTTTTTATTCTGTTCTCAATATCGGTCGAGGTATGACACATCACGCATATTACTTGGTCAACTTTCCCACTTCACTGACTTGTGGCACACCTCCCTCCCGCAAACAGATGGTGTCGCAATAGGCAGCCCACTCTGACCAGAGATTGTGAATATGTTTACGGTGCGCTTCGAAGAAGAGGCTCTGATGTCATCCAAATGGAAATCCATCTTCTTCTTCTTCTTCTGTTATGTGGATAACACATTTGTCATCTGGCCTCATGGAAGAGACAAACTTCTTGACTTCTTTGTACATCTGAACTCCACACGCCACAAAATCAAATTCACAATGGAGACCAAAGAAGAAGCAAGACTACCATTCCTGCACATCATAGTCAGGAGAATAACGGATAGCACCTTGTGCCACAGCTTGTATCTGACTCTATACAACACATAAACTCAGTTCTCCCTATGGCACTGTGAATAATTTCAATAACAAAAAGTGAGATGAATGTTACAGCATACATTTAATTTCCACTTTGGCTTTGCATTCAAGATCAGTCTTACCTGAGAGTGCAACATTACATCTTTGGTTAATTTAATTATATGTTCATTAGATTTTGGTTATAAGGCACGTTTTGCTGCCTAATGTTTCATCTCCAAATGCTGGAAACAATCCATGGAGGAAGAGGAGTATGTAAGACATTGGTGGACAAGGTTGGAAGAATCTGTGGATTTCAATACTCTGTAGAAGAGCTCAATCATTTGAAAATAACTTTCAGACCTTGTGGCTATTCTAACAGATATACATAGGGCACTACATTCTAAAATATTTGCATCTTTCAGTGAGAAACAAGCAACTAGAGGAAAAGTTCTGTTGCCATTTGTAAAAACTGTCGCAGATAACGACCTCCGTGTGCTATGAAGAGAAGGTATTGACGCAGTGCTTAAACCAAACTGAAGACCACAACAGCAGCCATACTCAAGTAAATTGCTATGCAGTAGTTTCAGTGAATTTGACAATGATGTGGCTGCTTTCATTGTGGCCCAGTCATATTGTGGGGTAGGGAATGCCAGTGACTGGGCTGGATTTGTAGGTGACAGATGGATTTTTGGCAAAGCCTTGTATCAATACCTCCTTAATTATTGAGCTGAAAAACTGTAAAAAACATTCATACAGTAAAATCGCACAAAAAAATTTCCTATTTCCGCAGGTATTGTGCCTTCTGTTTCTTTTTCATTACAAAAACATATTGATTCAAGTTTATAGAGTCACAACTATGTCACTGTGATTTGTGTAACACACATTCTGGAACATGTTCCAGGAATGTCATGAAACAAACAGCTTTAAATACTTACTCTTGCTCATCTTTCAAGACGTGCATGCCAACAACAACACCATCTATCCAATCTGTTTTTATTTCACTTTCAAGTTAAGATTTCTCCACAAAGGATGTCATCTGCCATGTAGGCAGTGCAAGAGGAAATTCCACACTCACATTTGGGTAATCAAGTGGATTCTGTGTCTTGGCAGAACCAAGTACAGTCAACCCAATATCATCTTTACCACTGGTAAATATCTGGAAACATATTAAATGGTAAAAATAAGTTTTGTTTATAACAAGTTGTATACCAATAGAAACATCACACACAGATACTCTTTATAAAATTATTTAATTGGATAGATAAAGAATCTACTCACCAAGCAGTGGCAGAACACACACATAAAAGACTGTTGTGATAGTCAAGCGTTTGGAACCAGTGACTCCTTCTTCAGGCTGAATGGTTGCAGGGGAAGCAAGAAGGGTGAAGGAAAAGGACTGGAGAGGTCTAAGAAAAGGGTTAGATTTTGGGAAAGTTACCCAGAACCATGGCTCATGGGTGACTTACCGTACAGGATGAGAAGGAAAGACTAATTGTTGGGGACTGCATCGGGCAAGATTCGGAAACCTGAGAGCTTAAAGGTGGAAGACAGGGTAATATGCAAGACAGAGATTACTACTAAAACTGTACATGAGTTAATAAGAGTGAGAAGCTAAGTGTATTGTATGCAACAGTTGTGGGAGGGGGCAGTGAAAATAGACGGAAAAGACAATGAAAGATGTAGAAAGCTAAAACGGAGTGAAGCAAAGAGTAATTACAGTGAAGAATAGCTGAGACAGGAGAAATTAACGTAAATTAAGGCGAGGTGGGTGGTGAGAACCAAGGACATGTTTTAGTGCTAGTTCCCACCTGCGGAGTTCTGAGAAACTGGTGTCTGGCGGAAGAATACAGGTGGCATGTGTGGTGAAACAAGTGCCGAGGTCACGTATGCCATGTTGAAGAGCATGCTCTGCAACAGGATATTGCAAGTTCCCAGTATATACACTACGCCTATGCCCATTTATCCTAACAGATAATTTGGTGGTAGTCATGCAGATGTAGAAAGCTTAAAAGTGGTTACATAATAGCTGGTATATGACATGTGTCGTATCTATTTCTCGCCTGATCCGCAGTTCTGTGTGACTTTCCCAAAATCTACACCTTTTCCTGGAACTCTCCCGGCCTTTTCCTTTACCCTTCTTCCTTCCCCTTCAATGCTTCTGTCTGGAAGAGCCACTGTCTTTTATGTGTATGTTCTGCTGCCGCTTGGTGAGTAGATTTTTTATCTATTCAATTAAATAAATTTATCAATAATTTATTGTTTTTGTTGTTATAGTTACTCTTTATAACCTACTTAAAATACATCACGTACCCTCCTCTCCACAATTCTTCGAACACATAGTTTTGCCTTTTGTAAAAAATCACTGCGCTTCTGTATAACATACTTGGGGTCAAAGTGTCCAACATCTATTACAATTATAAACAGATGAAAGAAAGTCATTGTATTTATTGGCAGTATTACGCATTCAAATATTTTGAAAGAGTTCCAGTGGTATAAATTTACAATATCTTACAATTAAATATATACGTTTATTCTTTATATCAATTCTTAGCAATAATATAATAGTATAAATTGCAGAATCAATATAGCCAATTTTAATGTAATGACTGCAATACAAATACAAAATAACAGCGGTAAGTTATAACAAATGAGAGAGAGAGAGAGAGAGAGAGAGAGAGAGAGAGAGAGAGAGAGAGGCATTTAGACAATGTTTCATTACAGTGTGAAACTTATTAGAATTAAAATGAAGCCATAGTGAATTATTACATTCCAAAAATAATAATTATTGTGTTCTTTCACCCCAAAATAACACATTCATTAGGCAATGTATACTTTTAATATCAGAAATTTTTACAACAGCTCTGAACTTCACTGTTTCGATGAATTTATTACATGTGTCAATGAATGAGGGTTGATAACATTGCTTTAGTCATTCAATTGTTCATCATGTGATATTCGCAATGTTCTTAATAACTTCTTATGTAAAGTTCTATCATCAAAAAGATAATCTACGTAAGTTTTAAAAGTCACGAATCTTTAAACAACAACTTGAAAATGGGTATATCAGTATTTTGTATACATTCTAGCATTGCTAGATTTACTTTTAAATTTTAAAGTATATGAGCAGATTGAGCGACTTTCCATCCAGAAAACTGCTGTTGGCAAGACCTCACTACAAAGAAAAATGGTCTTTCCGGAGTCAAATGCTAAAAAATTCATAAATACCAGCATTGTAAGTGATACAAACAGGTATTAAGAACTGGGCATAAATATTGTTCTGCTTGGCGAGAAAAAAAGTATGTAGATGAAAGAGTAAATAGGGTGCAAGGATTGAACATAAACTCACCCAAATTGCAAAGGTTAAAAAAAAAAAAAAACAAGAGGGTCACTGCTCAAGAATTGAGAACTGCCCCCCCCCCCCCCCCCTTTTCTTTTACAGGCTTGCTTTCACTTTTCAGATGAGACCATGTCCCCCATATGTGAAGAAAATAGCCAATATGTAAAGAGAATTACAGATAAAGCGTTTTCTAGAATGAGATTTTCACTCTGCAGCATAGTGTGCACTGATTTGAAACTTCCTGGCAGATTAAAACTGTGTGCTGGACCAAGACTCAAACATGGTGATCGTAAACACAGACCTGTGTTGCCGTTTTGGGAGGTAGATCTCGTATCTGGAAAGAGGAGATGACAGTTAGGGTACTATGGGTGACAAGCTGCCATCAATTTTTGATGGTGCAGAACCCACAATAGTGGAACTGCTGCCTAGTCCAAAGGCACCTTTTACCAGTCTTACCCCACAATAGTGTATCGAATCCAGATGTAATGTCGAAGCTGATAAAAAGTCATATGAGAGATTCCTGTAATCTAGGTGTGACTGCACCAGTGCTGCATACAGCCATATCAAAGTGGAGTGGACCACACCGTGGTCGGTGTCGCTGAGGCATAGAAGAGCATTCAGGTGTGACATACATGTCTGCTTTAGTTGACAAAGACGGGGAAGCCATGTCACCTAGGCATCAAAGACCGGTCCTAAAAAACACAATGACAGAAATGCATAACGTAGGTCATGGCAGCCAAAAAATGGATGCTATGAGTGAAAGCCCAGGATTGTGCTTGGTGTATTGCTAGCTGCATTCTGCCTCCAGCAATAGCCGTCGCGGACGAACAGAAAAGATGGGGACACCATATGTCATGCAGCTGCCGCCAGATCATTGATAGCCACAAAAAGGAGAGTGACACTCAAAACAGAACCTTGTGCAAGCCCCTTCTCCTGCAGGGGGGGGGAGGGGATGCTACAGGAGGCACCAACCTGTACCCAAAAAGTGTGACATGGAAGTAAGTTCTGGATAAAAATCAGGAGTGGGCCATGGAGGCCCCACTCCTTTAAGGTGGCAAGGATGTTATGGCACCATGTTGTATCATAAAATATATATGCAGATCAATGAAAACTGCAACAAGGAACTGATGCTGAGCAAAAGCTGTTCAGATAGCACACTTCAAGTGGACTAAATTATCTTCAGTAGAGCGCCCTTGGCGAAAAGCACCCTGGATCGAAGCCAAAAGATCCGGGGATTCAAGGACACAATACAGCCTTCGACTAACCATATGTTCAAGTAACTTGCAGGACACTGAGTAAACAATCTGGACGACAGCTGTCCGTTTGAAGAGGTAATTTATCTGATTTCAAAATTGGAGTATCGGCATTTTCTCGCTACTGGGAAGAGAATTCTGCATTGCACCAGGGATGGTTAAAGAAAGGCCAGGTACACTGATGGAAAAATTTGCAACACCAAATAATAATTTATGTAGAGTAATGAAATACCAGGAATATGTGGTGTCACCGCCAGACACCACACTTGCTAGGTGGTAGCTTTAAATCGGCCGCGGTCCATTAGTACATGTCGGACCCGCGTGTTGCCACTGTCAGGGATCGCAGACCGAGCGCCACCACAAGGCAGGTCTCGAGATGCGGACTAGCACTCGCCCCAGTTGTACGGACGACGTAGCTAGGGACTAGCAAGTGTGGTGTCTGGCGGTGATACCACATAAAGAAGTTTTGGCTCTCGTGTTTGGTGTTACTAAGTTCCATGATTTCTTGTATGGTCGTCACTTTACCATCATCACCGACGCACAAACAGTTTGTAAATATTGCTGAAACAATGCAGGGGCGGATGCACACCCAAATGGCAGTCTTTTGAATCGGTACAAGCCAAGATGCGTGTTAACCACCAAGACGCGCTAGGATTCGGCGTCCACTGGGATTTGCAAGTACGCATCTGCTAGGTCCAACTTCGAAAAGTATTTACCCCATCCTCCGGGCGCACTGCACGGCCCAGTAAACTGCCCTCGCACGCGTCCGCGCAGCTGCCGCCTCGCTCTAAACCAGGTGTGCCGTGACAGCATACAACTGCAGTGAAATCATGCCCGCGGTGTGCTACTAGACATTTGCATGAAAATTGCCCGTCACGCCAAGCTATTTGTTTTTAGTGTAATAAGAAAGGACATGTTCCAAGTGTTTGCCAGAAAAAGCTCAGATCAGACACTCTTAATCATTCCAACCCCTTTGCTTCGCGCCGGAATCGAACCAAGAATACTCAGGCTCGTGCACCTTCGCCCATGGACATTCATGTAGTTAATTCCACTTCGTCCAGTGCCACTGTCTCTAACAGTGACTGTGTTCGTCCCACAAATGCTGTGCGTCGACGTTGCCGGAACTCGCGTCAAGTCGCAAGTGCTTCTGTACCAGTGTCAGTTCAAATTGCACGAGACAGTCGCTCTTGTCGTCACCAGGACAATAAACTTTTTGTAGATTTGGACTTAAATGGCAAGGTCATACCATTCCAGCTCGATACCGGAGCTGCAGTTTCATTGCTCAATCATGACACGTACAAACAACTGGGCAAACCTCTGTTGCGTGCCGCAAATGTTAAGTTAAATAGTTATTCAGGTCAGAATATCCCTGTGTTAGGACAGTGCACCCTTCTTGCAACATACAAGGGACAAACAAAACTTGTGTCATTTTACGTTCTTCGTTCTTCTACTGCAGTGAACTTGTTTGGTTTAGATTTATTTCAGTTGTTTAACATGTCTATAGTAAATCAGGACCTATCAGTGAACCAGCCTGTACCTCCGTGTACAGCACAGAAATTCATTCGCTGGTCTATTTTCCTCTCGGATTACCGCTACGATATCTTTTATCGGTCCACTGCTAAGCACGGAAACGCCGATGCGTTGTCCTGTTTGCCTGTTGCTGAGGATAGAGCATTCGACTCTTCCGAACTTGCTTGTATGCTCATTGATTCGGAAACCGATGACGTGGTCAAATCGTTTCCGATTGATTTTCGTCGTGTAGCTACAGCCACAGCTGCTGACCCGGTCCTTGCTACCGTTTTGCGTTTTGTTGCTACGCAATGGCCTTTGTCAAAGTCTCGGATCGAGGATCCGTTGGTTCGCCGATTTTTTGCTCACAAGGAGAGACTTTTTGTTCGACGTGCTGTTTTGTTGTTGCGTTCTGATAATGATCAGTCCAGAGTCGTGGTCCCACGTTCGTTACAGTCCTCTGTTTTACGGCTTCTTCACCAAGGACATTGGGGTATAGTGCGAACGAAACAACTTGCTCGTCAGCACTGTACTTGGTTCGGCATCGATGCTGCGATTACGAATATGTGTTCTTCTTGCATGGCGTGTGCCGAACAACAATCAGCACCGCCGCGGAAAATATTTGCATGGCCAAAAGCCACTTCCCCTTGGCAACGCTTGCACATCGATTTTGCTGGTCCATTCTGGAATGCTCGGTGGTTTATTCTGGTAGATGCCTTCAGTAATTTTCCTTTTGTTGTCCGGATGTCTTCCATGACTCAACTACCACCGTCCAAGCGTTGTCTGCTATCTTTTGCATTGAAGGTCTTCCGCAGACTATTGTTTCTGACAATGGCCCACAATTCATGTCCGCAGAATTTCAGTCATTCTGCCAGGCCAATGGTATTCAACATCTGACATCAGCGCCGTTTTCGCCTCAGTCAAACGGTGACGCTGAACGATTGGTCCGGACTTTCAAGTCACAGATGTTGAAGTTGAAAGAGTCGCATTCTCGGGAGGACGCGTTGTTGCTCTTTTTGTCTTCGTATTGCTCTCAGCCCCGAGATGGTCGCTCGCCGGCTGAGTTGCTCCACGGTCGTCCTCATCGAACCTTGATGTCTTTGCTTCACCCGCCGCATCAGGTTCCTGTGCAGCGGCAGACTTCTGCTTTTGCTCCAGGCGACGTTGTATTTTATCGCAACTATCGAGGTTCACGGCGTTGGCTCGCAGGGCGCATTCTTCGCTGCCTCGGCCGCACGATGTATTTGGTTTTGGGGGCCTCTGGTGAGGTGCGTCGGCATCTCAATCAGCTGCGCCTCTGTCGTCGCACGGGTTCTGCCGCTCCCCGTCTGCTTTCAGCGACGGTGCCATCCGGTCAGCGCCCTGGGGACCCATCTACTGGCTCGCCTCATCCCCAGGTGTTACCGACGATGCCTTCCATTTTGCCCCATGGCGACGCGCCGCTGCCGCCTCCGCCGCCGCCGCCTGTCCTCCAGCCGGCGCCGCCCACAGTGGACGCTTCGCTGCAGCCGCCAAGCGCCTCCCTGGGTCACGCGCCGCCGATTGCTTCCCGTGACCAGCTGTCCTCCACCATGGAACTCTTGCCCGCTCCGGACCACATGGCGTCTTCGCGGTCGACCCTTCGGCCCCTCCTGTCTCTTTACGGGCGCATACACCGCATGTTGACGTGCACCCTGGACTAGGTTTTCAGGCGTTTCCTAGATCCCCTCGCACCGAATGGCTGGGTGTGGGTGGCACAGCCTCGCCTGTTGTTAGTTTCCCCACCTCATCGCATACGTCAACATGGGGTCCTCCCCACGGCGGGCGGAAGCCTTATAACACGACCGTTCGCCAATTTGTGGGGGAGGAATGTGGTGTCACCGCCAGACACCACACTCGCTAGGTGGTAGCTTTAAATCGGCCGCGGTCCATTAGTACATATCGGACCCGCGTGTTGCCACTGTCAGGGATTGCAGACCGAGCACCACCACAAGGCAGGTATCGAGATACGGACTAGCACTCGCCCCAGTTGTACGGACGACATAGCTAGCGACTATACTGATGAAGCCTCGCTCCTTTGTCGAGCCGATAGTTAGAATAGCCTTCAGCTAAGTCAATGGCTATGACCTAGCAAGGCGCCATTAGTAACATTGCATGTATCTAAAGAGTCTCACTTGTATCACCACATTCTCCAGATGTACCAAAAGGATGGATTAAAGTTAAGTATTACAGAAGCTACGTACTTTTCTGTATAGCATTCATTACGTATCCTGTTTCAGACCTCACGCCCATCTGCGTGAGCGTAGCGCATGCCTTTCGGCTTCCTCTCATTGTGTCTAGGCTGTCTTGTCTACACACAACAGAATATATTTGTTGAGTCAACGTATGTAAAGTGATTAACGTTGCAGGATCAGAGATCAATGTGAGTGTGAGATAAGCCACTGCAAATGTAAATGCAAATGCTGGTACGCTGTTGTACACTGTCATGTGTCAGTTTGTGGGATGGAGTTCCATGCCTGTTGCACTTGGTTGGCCAATATAAGGACAGTTAATGATGTTTGTGGATGGGTTGAAGCTGTCATCAGATGATGTCCAATATGTGCTCGATTGGAGGTAGAGCTGGTTATCGAGCAAGCCAAGGCAATATGTTGACACACTATAGCATGTTGGCTTACAACAGCAGTATGTGAGCAAGTGTTATCCTGTAGGAAAACACCTCCTGGAATGCTGTTTGTGAATGGCAGCACAACAGGTCAAATAACCAGACGGATATACAAATTTGCAGTCAGCGTTCGTGGGATTCATACAGACAGTTTTGTCAGTGGAAAAGCGAAAGCCATTGTTGATGCTCCAGGAGTAAAGACAATCAAGACATTGCTGAAGGTGCCACTAAGTGAGACAGGTTCATAGAGAACTGCAATAGAAGGCAAAATCGTCAAAAAAAAAAGGGAGCCGGAGATGCCCAGTGGGAGACAAGCCATTATAGGGTTAATGGCGATAGCAAAGAGAATGACACTCAGAATGGAACCCTGAGACACACCATTTTCTTGGATAAAGGTGTCCGACAAGGCAGACCCTTCATGCACCTCGAAAACTCAGTCTTTTAAAAATGTCTGAAGGAAACAGGGTAGGTGGCCATGGAAGCCCCACATGTGAAGAGTATGGAGGGTACTAGCTCTCTAGCAGGTGTCATAGGCCTTCTCCAAATCGAGAAACACGGCGACAATCTGGGATTTCTGCAGAAATCCATTCATGACTTGGGTGGGCAAAATAATGAGACGGTCCACTGCAGAATGCCGTGTTGAAAGCCACACTGTGCATTCATCAAAAATTGTGAGACTCGAGCCACCATATCATCCGGGCATGAATCATATGTCCCATCACCTTGCGAACACACTGGTAAGAGAGATGGAGTGGTAGCTAGAAGGAAGAGTGTGTGTGTGTGTGTGTGTGTGTGTGTGTGTGTGTGTGTCAGAGAGAGAGAGAGAGAGAGAGAGAGAGAGAGAGAGTGAGAGAGGGAGACAGAGAGCTAATTTCGGCAAGAGCTGGATTTCCATCAATAAATTGAGTTGAAGTCTGCTGTTGTGGTCTTCATCCAACTACTGGTTTGGTGCATCTCACCAGCCTATTCCACCCTTTGTAAGCCTCTTCATCTCTGCATAGTATTTCAACCTAAATCCACTTAGAATGGTGAACCACCATTCAGAGAATAACTTTTTAACAACACAGTTTGACTTCTGTAAAGGCTTCTATACTGAGAATCAAACATAATATCTCACAAATTCAATTCCAGTAGAATTAAATAGTGGAAATTATCCCCTCTGTAATCTTGCCAAAGCCTTTGACTGTTTAGATTAAAAAATTCTGTGAGGGGAAGCTAAAATAGTATGGCATTAAAAGTCTTCCCCTTGCATGGATTGAGTTGTACTTTAACTACAGAAAATGGAAGGTCACATTAACAAATGATAAGACAGGAATAAGATTAAACTCAAAAAGGGAGAACATAAAATATGGTGTGGCACACAGTGTTTGCTGCCAAGTCCACAAAAATGATTTACTTGCGGCATTGGAGGGCTTAGGAAAAACTCTAATGTTTTGCAGTGCCACAAACTTATTGATGCAAGATCTAAACTCATCCATACCAGAAACATCCAGGAGAATAACAGAACATGCGTGTACTGATCCACAGGTACCAGCTTAATGCCTAAAAACTTGTATTGTGCAGTTCTAAAGAAATAAAAGTGACTTACAGATACGAATATCAAAAGTAGGGATAAATGGGCAATTAGGCTCCCGTGTTCTAAGTTCTTGGGTATGCAGATACCACTCACGTGTGAGTTTAGGATGAACTCAGCAATTCAGAACTGCAATACTAGAAGCAAAAATAATTTCCATATATAAAAACCTAAAATCAGGGTTGCCACAAGTTTCTCCAAGTGAAATTCCTTGATATCTCTGATTCCACAGACACATTTTAGAATTTTTCCCCGACAAATTTTGAGGTCTCAAGGGGAGGTAAAGACATAAGTCGACAAAAGAATGTAAGGGCTTTGTATTTCCCCCAATTTTGTTTCAGGGTGCAAAAACAACTAGGGTCATATGTGTCCATGCCAAAACTGTGAAACACAAAGATGAAGATAGGAGTTAAAAATGATTACATGTCAACGTTTAATGACAGAATAGAGGACAGCTACAAACAGGGGACATGGAGAAAGGTCTATGAAGTACGCAATAGGGAAATGGAGGCCCAGAACTAAAAATTAAATGGCCTTCACCATATTGCTACAACTGATAAAAAGTAAAACAAGGTCGACAGCCCACGCATTGTTCACTAAAACGGCCAATAACTCAGATGGCAAACCCAAACGGGAACGTAAACCGTAAAAAAAAGGGCATCCCCTCAGGAAACAGCAGACATTTAAAAGTTGTGTGCAATGTCCACAAAGTAGTGGGGGATCACCACTTAACAAATGGTGATGGCTAAAAAGGCAGTGCCCAATATGCAACCTAGTTAAAATGACCTCATCGCCGCAGGAGGACTGAGTGGAGGTTGTCCAAGCCACTGGAAGAGGCTTAATAACCCAGAGCTTATTCCTATGAATGGAGGACCAGTGGCGATGCCACAGTGACACCACCTCCTGACAGAAAGCAACAAGAGATCATCAGAGGGAATGCAAGAATTATTGGGCTGAAGTACGAGGAATGCAGCTTTGGCAGCAGTGTCAGCAACCTCTTGGACCGATATGACCTGGAACCGACGTAAACATCACAGTGGCTCCATAAAAAGTGAGCAAGTGGAAGCTTTCCTGGAACCGGTGCACTAAGGGATGGACAGTCTACAGTGCACAGAGGCTTTGAAGGATGCCGAGAGAGTCTGAGCAGTGACACAGTTGAAAAGAGTATGTCACCAGATGTACTCCATGATCTGATACAGGGTGAAGAGCTCTGCTGTAAATACTGAGCAATGTGCCGGAAGTCAGTACCAAAAAATGTTGGTTGACGTTGAAGCCACACCTGACACCATGGTCGGTCAAAGAGCCATCAGTGTACACAAAGATACTGTTGCGAAATTCCATGCATAGGTCGTGAAACTGAAGGCAATAGAGCAAGCCTGGTCCAGTGTCTTTAGAAAGTGAATGAAGGTCAAGGTGAAGATGGGCTGCCGCACGAAGCCAAGATGGTGAAGGGTTCACACCCATCGAAAAAGCTACAGGGACCAAGATAGTTTTGTATAAAGCAGGAGCCTCAGGAATTTTGTAGTTTCAATGAATGGAAGAGCAACAGGCCCAAGATGTAAAAATGGTGGGAGAAACCAGCTGTGCTGCCAGAAATTCATACAAATGTTTTTGTCAGTAGAAAAACGAAAGCCACTGTCGATGCTCCGTGAGTAAAGACGATCGAGACATTGCTGAAGACACCACTCAACGAGACAGGTTCATGAAGAGCAGCAGTAGACAGCAAAATTATCAACAAAAAGAGAGCCAGAAATGCCTGGCAGGAGACAGGCCATTGTAGGGTTAATGGTGACAGCAAAGACGACGACACTCAGGACAGAACCCTGAGGTACACCATTTTCCTGGATAAAGGTGTCCGAGGAGGCAGACCCCATACGTACTTCGAAAACTTGTCTTTTAAAAATTCCTCAAGGAGATGGGGCAGTGGGCGCCATGTGTAGAGAGTACAAACGATACTAGTCCCCAACAAATGTCGTAGGCTTTCTCCAAATTGAAAAACACAGCCAGTGTGGGATTTCCACAGAAAACCATTCATGACATGGGTAAACAAAGTGGGTGATAGCCAGAAGGAAGTTGTTTGTCCTTACCGGGCTTAGGTGTGGGTATAACAGTGGCTTCACAACAGTGGCTTAATAACATGCCCTCTGCCCAGGTCCGGTTGTACGTATTAAGCAAAAAGTGCTTGCCCACAAGAGAAAGGTGCTGCAACATTTGAAAATTAACAGTGTCTGGTCCAGGGCAGAGGATTGAGATGAAGTGAGAACGTGAGCTAGCTTCCTCATAGTAAAGGCAGCACAGTAACACACACGATTCTGAGAAGAGAAGGGTATTGCCTGAGTCTTCTCTGCCCATTTCCAATAGAGGTAGGCAGGATGATAGTGGGAGGAGCTCAAAATTTCTGCAAAATGGCGACCCAAGGTGTTGGAGATAGCAATATGGTACACGATGATACTGTCTGCTACTGTCAGGATGAAAATTGGGGAATGGATCTTGCTCCCAGAGAACCATCGGAAGTTGGTGCACACGATGTAAGAGGGGGGTGAAACTGTTAAAAGAACTAGTGAATGAAGTTCAGCTACCTTTTTGGTTACCCTGAAGAATGCGAATTCCATCGCAGCAGGCTTCAGTCCACCAAAGGATTGGGACACAGCATGGTAAAGAGGAAGTGTGAGGAATGGAATGTTCTGCGACGGTAAGGATAATGTTTGTAAGAAATTCCACCTGTGACAACTGTGGAAATCATGTTCGTTGAAGGTCGCCAGGGCGGGGTAAAGTCTCCAGTCAGCCTTAGTGTGCTGCCATTTCGATGTGCACGGAGGTGGGGTAGGAGTCAGCAAATGGATAGCACAAAGGAAATGGTCACTCGAGTAGGTGTCAGAAAGAACGGACCGTTCAAGATGATGTGCAGGACGGGCAGTGAAGAAGGAAAGGTCCAAATGGGAATAGGAGTGCGACGAGTCTGAAAGCAACATGGGTGCTTCTGTGTTAAAGATGAAAAGGTTAAGTTGATTAAGAATGGCAGCGAAGAGGGCACCTCTCGGATAGGTTCTGGAAGAGCCCCAAATGGGATGGTGTGCATTAAAGTCCCCAAGCAGCAGAAATCGGCGAGGAAGCTGTCCAATAAGCTGGAGGAAGTCGAACCTGGTGACATCAAATGATTGAGGGATGTAAATGGTAGAAAAGGAAAAGTTCAAGTGAGGAAGGAAAAGACAGACTGCAACAGCTTGATGACAGGTAGTCAGGGAGATGGATGGGTTGACTATGAATGTCATCCCATATGAGCAGCATGACTCCTTCATGAGACAGAATGCCAACCTCGAGCGGAAGGTCAAAACAGACCAGGAAGAAATACAAAAGCTCAAAGCAGTCGTGAGGATGCAATTTTGTTTCCTGAAGGCAGAGTACAAGTAGAAGCTGCGATTCTAAAAGCAGTCATAAATCCTCTTTGTTGGATCAAAGTCTGCAAAAGTTCCATTGGAGGACAGTCACGATGAGGACAATAGGAAGGGGTGTCACCTCGGCAGCTGCCAAGTGTCAGTCTGCGAAAACTCACTGCTACAGGGCACAGAGGCAAGAGGATCCTGCTCCATGAGGTCCTACAGAAGTGTCGGCTTTCTTCTGCTGTCGACATGAGGAATCCAGGGCATGTTGTCAGTAGTTCAACAATGCCTAGATGATCCTTACTGCAGTTCGATTGCATCTGCATTATTACACTTTGCCAAGAAGGGCTCTCAGCAAGGGTAGTGTCCAGACATCGTGGAGTGAACCGTGGCAATGTTGTTCAGACATGGAAGAGATAGAGAGGGACAGGAACTATCAGTAACATACCTTGCTCAGGCCACCCGAGGGCTACTACTGCAGTGGGTGCCTGCTACCAACGGATTATGGCTCTGAGGAAGCCTGACAGCAATGCCACTGTGTCGAATAATGCTTTTCGTGCAGCCACCGGACGTCTTAGGCCTGTTGCTCTTCCATTCATTGAAACTACAAAATTCCTGAGGCTCCTGCTTTATACAAAACTATCTTGGTCCTCCCACTTCATGCTACCTGCAGCTTTTTCGATGGGTGTGAACCCTTCACCATCTTGGCTTCATGCGGCAGCCCATCTTCACCTTGACCTTCATTCACTTTCTAAAGACACTGCACCAGGCTCACTCAATTGCCTTCAGTTTCACGACCAATTCATGGATTTTTGCAACAGTATCTTTGTGTACACTGATGGCTCTTGGACTGACCATGGTGTCAGGTGTGCCTTCAACGTCAACCAACATTTTTTGGTACTGACTTCCGGCACATTGCTCAGTATTTACAGCAGAGCTCTTCACCCTGTATCAGATCATGGAGTACATCTGGTGACATACTCTTTTCAACTGTGTCACTGCTCAGACTCTCTCAGCACCCTTCAAAGCCTCTGTGCACTGTAGACTGTCCATCCCCTAGTGCACCGGTTCCAGGAAAGCTTCCACTTGCTCACTTTTTATGGAGCCACTGTGATGTTTACGTCGGTTCCAGGTCATATCGGTCCAAGAGGTTGCTGACACTGCTGCCAAAGCTGCATTCCTCGTACTTCAGCCCAATAATTCTTGCATTCCCTCTGATGATCTCTTGTTGCTTTCTGTCAGGAGGTGGTGCCACTTTGGCATCGCCACTGGTCCTCCATTCATAGGAATAAGCTCTGGGTTATTAAGCCTCTTCCAGTGGCTTGGACAACCTCCTCTCAGTCGTCCTGCGGCGAGGAGGTCATTTTAACTAGGTTGCATATTGGGCACTGCCTTTTTAGCCATCACCATTTGTTAAGTGGTGATCCCCCACTACTTTTTGTACATTGCACCCAACTTTTAACTGTCTGCTGTTTCCTGAGAGGGTGCCCTTTTTTTTTACCGTTTACGTTCCCGTTTGGGTTTGCCATCTGAGTTATTGGCCGTTTTAGTGAACAATGCGTGGGCTGTCGACCTTGTTTTACTTTTTATCAGTTGTAGCAATATGGCGAAGGCCATTTAACTTTTAGTTCTGGGCCTCCATTTACCTATTGCGTACTTCATAGACCTTTCTCCACATCCCTGATTGTAGCTGTCCTCTCTCCTGTCATTAAACGTTGACATGTAATCATTTTTAACTCCTCTCCTCACCTTTGTGTTTCACAGTTTTGGCATGGACACATATGACCCTAGTTGTTTTTGCACCCTAAAACAAAATGGGGGAGAAATACAAAGCCCTTACATTCTTTTGTCAACTTATGTCTTTACCTCCCCTTGAGACCTCAGAATTTGTCGGGGAAAAATTCTAAAATGTGTCTGTGGAATCAGAGAAATGTCAGGGAATTTCACTTGGAGAAACTTGTGGCAACCCTGATTTTAGGTTTTTATATATGGAAATTATTTTTGCTTCTAGTATTGCAGTTTTGAATTGCTGAGTTCATCTTAAACTAAATCTTGTTATTAATCACAAATACCATTAGGGAATATAACTTCTACAGGCATGTAAGTGTGAGAATCCATGGGTCCCTGAAGAAGCTTTTTCAAGATGTAGAATAAATATTTTTTTCCACTTAGCTGAAGTACCTCAGAAGATTATGCCATATGAGTAAACTGAGTGAAAGTGTGTTAGCAATCCTTTGTCCAGTTTCATTCAGTAAGAGATTTCTAAGCACAAATTTGGCAGAACTGAGCTTCTCGGTTTACTGACCCACATGCTGGTCTCACACGTGAGTAGTATCTGCATACCCAGGCACTTAGAACACAGGGGCCTAATTGCCCATTTATCCTTACTTTTGATATTCTTATCTGTAAGTCACTTTTATTTCTTTAGAACTGCACAATACAAGTTTTTAGGCATTAAGCTGGTACCTGTGGATCAGTAAACGCCTGTTCTGTTATTCTCCTGAATGTTTCTGGTATGGATGGGTTTAGATCTTGCATCAATAGGTTTGTGACACTGCAAAACATTAGAGTTTTTCCAAAGCCCTCCAGTGCTCCAAGTAAATCATTTTTGTGGACTTGGCAGCAAACACTGTGTGCCACACCATATTTTATGTTCTCCCTTTTTGAGTTTAATCTTATTCCTGTCTTATCATTTGTTAATGTGACCTTCCATTTTCTGTAGTTAAAGTACAACTCAATCCATGCAAGGGGAAGACTTTCAATGCCATACTATTTTAGCTTCCCCTCACAGAATTTTTTAATCTAAACAGTCAAAGGCTTTGGCAAGATGACAGAGGGATTAATTTCCACTATTTAATTCTACTGGAATTGAATTTGTGAGATATTATGTTGGATTCTCAGTATAGAAGCCTTTAGAGAAGTCAAACTGTGTTGTTAAAAAGTTATTATCTGAATGGTGGTTCACCATTCTAAGTGGATTTAGGTTGAAATACTATGCAGATGAAGAGGCTTACAAAGGCTGGAATAGGCTGGTGAGATGCACCAAACCAGTAGCTGGATGAAGACCACAACAGCAGACTTCAACTCAGTTGATTGATTGAAATCCAGCTCTTGCCGAAATTAGCTCTCTGACTCTCTCTCTCACTCTCTCTCTCTCTCTCTCTCTCTCTCTCTCTCTGACACACACACACACACACACACACACACACACACACACACACACACACACACACACTTCCTTCTAGCTACCACTCCATCTCTCTTACCAGTGTCTTCGCAAGGTGATGGGACATATGATTCATGCCCGGATGATATGGTGGCTCGAGTCTCACAATTTTTGATGAATGCACAGTGTGGCTTTCAACACGGCATTCTGCAGTGGACCGTCTCATTATTTTGCCCATCCATGTCATGAATGGTTTTCTGCAGAAATCCCATATTGTCGCTGTGTTTTTCGATTTGTGAGAAGGCCTATGACACCTGCTAGAGAGCTAGTACCCTCCATACTCTTCACATGTGGGGCTTCCATGGCCACCTACCCTGTTTCCTTCAGACATTTTTAAAAGACCGAGTTTTCGAGGTTCATGAAAGGTCTGCCTTGTCGGACACCTTTATCCAGGAAAATGGTGTGTCTCAGGGTTCCATTCTGAGTGTCATTCTCTTTGCTATCACCATTAACCCTATAATGGCATGTCTCCCACTGGGCATCTCCAGCTCCCTTTTTTTTGACGATTTTGCCTTCTATTGCAGTTCTCTATGAACCTGTTTCACTTAGTGGCACCTTCAGCAATCTCTTGATTGTCTTTACTCCTGGAGCATCAACAATGGCTTTCGCTTTTCCAGTGACAAAACTGTCTGTATGAATCCCACGAACGCTGACTGCAAATTTGTATGTCCGTCTGGTTATTTGACCTGTTGTGCTGCCATTCACAAACAGCATTCCAGGAGGTGTTTTCCTACAGGATAACACTTGCTCACATACTGCTATTGTAAGCCAACATGCTATAGTGTCTCAACATATTGCCTTGGCTTGCTCGATAACCAGCTCTACCTCCAATCGAGCACATATTGGACGTCATATGATGACAGCTTCAACCCATCCACAAACATCATTAACTGTCCTTATATTGACCAACCAAGTGCAACAGGCATGGAACTACATCCCACAAACACACACACATGACACATGTACAACAGCGTATCAGCATTTACATTTACATTTCCAGTGGCTTATCTCACACTCACATTGATCTCTGATCCTGCAACGTTAATCACTTTACATACATTGTCTCAACAAATATATTCCTGGTATTTCATTACTCTACATTAATTATTTTTGGGTGTTGCAAATTTTTCCGTCAGTGTACCTGGCCTTTCTTTAACCGTCCCTGGTGCAATGCAGAATTCTCTTCCCAGTAGCGAGAAAATGCCGTTTTTCCAGTTCTTAAATCAGATAAATTGCCTCTTCAAACGGACAGCTGTCGTCCAGATTGTTTACTCAGTGTCCTGCAAGTTACTTGAACATATGGTTAGTCGAAGGCTGTATTGTGTCCTTGAATCCCCGGATCTTTTGGCTTCGATCCAGGGTGCTTTTCGCCAAGGGCGCTCTACTGAAGATAATTTAGTCCACTTGAAGTGTGCTATCTGAACAGCTTTTGCTCAGCATCAGTTCCTTGTTGCGGTTTTCATTGATCTGCGTGTATATCTTATGATACCACATGGTGCCATAACGCCCTTGCCACCTTAAAGGAGTGGGGCCTCCATGGCCCACTCCTGATTTTTATCCAGAACTTTCTTCCATGTCACACTTTTTGGGTACAGGTTGGTGCCTCCTGTAGCATCCCCCCCTGCAGGAGAAGGGGCTTGCACAAGGTTCTGTTTTGAGTGCCACTCTCCTTTTTGTGGCTATCAATGATCTGGCGGCAGCTGCATGGCATATGGTGTCCCCATCTTTTCTGTTCATCCACGACGGCTATTGCTGGAGGCAGAATGCAGGGAGCAATACACCAAGCACAATCCTGGGCTTTCACTCATAGCATCCATTTTTTGGCTGCCATGACCTATGTTATGCATTTCTGTCATTGTGTTTTTTAGGACCGGTCTTAGATGCCTAGTTGACATGGGTTCCCCGTCTTTGTCAACTAAAGCAGACATGTAGGTCGCACCTGAATGCTCTTCTATGCCTCAGCGACACTGACCACGGTGTGGTCCACTCTACTTTGATATGGCTGTATGCAGCATTGGTGAAGTCACACCTAGATTACAGGAATCTCTCATATGACTTTTCATCAGCTTCGACATTACGTCTGGATTCGATACACTATTGTGGGGTAAGACTGGTAACAGGTGCCTTTGGACTAGGCAGCAGTTCCACTATTGTGGGTTCTGCACCATCAAAAATTGATGGCAGCTGCTCACCCATAGTATCCTAACTGTCATCTCCTCTTTCCAGATACGAGATCTACCTCCCAAATCGGCAACACAGATCTGGGGTTAAGATCACCAAGTTAGAGTCTTGGTCCAGCACACAGTTTTAATCTGCCAGGAAGTTTCATATCAGTGCACACTATGCTGCAGAGTGAAAATCTCATTCTAGAAAACGCTTTATCTGTAATTCTCTTTACGTATTGGCTATTTTCTTCACATATGGGGGACATGGTCTCATCTGAAAAGTGAAAGCAAGCCTGTAAAAGAAAGGGGGGTGGGGGCAGTTCTCAATTCTTGAGCAGTGACCCTCTTGGTCTTTTTTTTTTTTTTTTTTTTTTTTTAAACCTTTGCAATTTGGGTGAGTTTATGTTCAATCCTTGCACCCAATTTACTCTTTCATCTACCTACTTTTTTTCAAATCAAGCAGAACGATATTTATGCCCATTGCTTAATACCTGTTTGCATAACTTACAATGCTGGAATTTATGAATTTTTTAGCATTTGACTCCGGAAAGACCATTTTTCTTTGTAGTGAGGTCTTGCCAACAGCAAATTTTCTGGATGGAAAGTCGCTCAGTCTGCTCATATACTTTAAAATTTAAAAGTAAATCTAGCAATGCTAGAATGTATACAAAATACTGATATATCCATTTTCAAGTTGTTGTTTAAAGATTCGCGACTTTTAAAACTTAATTCACTATGGCTTCATTTTAATTCTAATAAGTTTCACACTGTAATGAAACATTGTCTAAATGCCTGCCTCTCTCTCTCTCTCTCTCTCTCTCTCTCTCTCTCTCTCTCTCTCTCCTCTCATTTGTAATAACTTACCGCTGTTATTTTGTATTGGTATTGCAGTCATTACATTAAAATTGGCTATATTGATTCTGCAATTTATACTATTATGTTATTGCTAAGAATTGATTTAAAGAATAAACGTATATATTTATTTGTAAGATGTAAATTTATACCACTGGAATTCTTTCAAAATATTTGATTGCGTAATACTGCCAATAAATACAATGACTTTCTTTCATCTGTTTATAATTGTAATAGATGTTGGACACTTTGACTCCAAGTATGTTATACAGAAACGCAGTGATTTTTTACAAAAGGCAAAACTATGTGTTCGAAGAATTGTGGAGAGGAGGGTACGTGATGTATTTTAAGTAGGTTATAAAGAGTAACTATAACAACAAAAACAATAAATTATTGATAAATTTATTTAATTGAATAGATAAAAAATCTACTCACCAAGCAGCAGCAGAACATACACATAAAAGACAGTGGCTCTTCCAGACAGAAGCATTGAAGGGGAAGGAAGAAGGGTAAAGGAAAAGGCCGGGAGAGTTCCAGGAAAAGGTGTAGATTTTGGGAAAGTCACACAGAACTGCGGATCAGGCGAGAAATAGATACGACACATGTCATATACCAGCTATTATGTAACCACTTTTAAGCTTTCTACATCTGCATGACTACCACCAAATTATCAGTTAGGATAAATGGGCATAGGCGTAGTGTATATACTGGGAACTTGCAATATCCTGTTGCAGAGCATGCTCTTCAACATGGCATACGTGACCTCGGCACTTGTTTCACCACACATGCCACCTGTATTCTTCCGCCAGACACCAGTTTCTCAGAACTCCGCAGGTGGGAACTAGCACTAAAACATGTCCTCGGTTCTCACCACCCACCTCGCCTTAATTTACGTTAATTTCTCCTGTCTCAGCTATTCTTCACTGTAATTACTCTTTGCTTCACTCCGTTTTAGCTTTCTACATCTTTCATTGTCTTTCCCGTCTGTTTTCACTGAACCCTCCCACAGCTGTTGCATACAATACACTTAGCTTCTCACTCTTATTAACTCATGTACAGTTTTAGTAGTAATCTCTGTCTTGCATATTACCCTGTCTTCCACCTTTAAGCTCTCAGGTTTCCGAATCTTGCCCGATGCAGTCCCCAACAATTAGTCTTTCCTTCTCATCCTGTACGGTAAGTCACCCATGACCCATGTTTCTGGGTAACTTTACCAAAATCTACCCCTTTTTTTAGACCTCTCCAGTCCTTTTCCTTCACCCTTCTTGCTTCCCCTGCAACCCTTCAGCCTGAAGAAGGAGTCACTGGCTCCAAACTCTTGCCTATCACAACAGTGTTTTATGTGTGTGTTCTGCCATTGCTTGGTGAGTAGATTTTTTATCTATCGAATTAAATGATTTTATAAAGAGTACCTGTGTGTGATGTTTTTATTGGTATACAACTTGTTATAAACAAAACTTATTTTTACCATTTAATATGTTTCCAGATATTTACCAGTGGTAAAGATGATATTGGGTTGATTGTACTTGGTTCTGACAAGACACAGAATCCACTTGGTTACCCAAATGTGAGTGTGGAATTTCCTCTTGCACTGCCTACATGGCAGATGATATCCTTTGTGGAGAAAGCTTTACATGAAAGTGAAATAAAAACAGATTGGATAGATGGTGTTGTTGTTGGCATGCAAGTCTTGAAAGATGAGCTAGAGTAAGTATTTAAAGCTGTCTGTTTCATGGCATTCCTGGAACATGTTCCAGAATGTGTGTTACACAAATCACAGTGACATAGTTGTGACTTTATAAACTTGAATCAATATGTTTTTGTAATGAAAAAGAAACAGAAGGCACAATACCTGCAGAAATAGGATTTTTTTTTTGTGTGATTTTACTGTATGATGTATTTTACAGTTTTTCAGCTCAATAATTAAGGAGGTATTGATACAAGGCTTTGCCAAAAACCCATCTGTCACCTACAATTCCAGCCCTGTCACTGGCATTCCGTACCCCACAATATGACTGGGCCACTATGAAAGCAGCCACATCATTGTCAAATTCACTGAAACTACTGCATAGCAATTTGCTTGAGTATGGCTGCAGTTGTGGTCTTCTGTTTGGTTTAAGCACTGCATCAATACCTTCTCTTTATAGCACTCAGAGGTCGCGATCTGCGACTGTTTTTACAAGTGGCAAGAGAACTTTTCCTCTAGTTGCTTGTTTTGTCACTGAAAGATGCAAATATTTTAGAATGTAGTGCCCTATGTATATCTGTTAGAATAGCCACAAGGTCTGAAAGTTATTTTCAAATGATTGAGCTTTTCTACAGAGTATTGAAATTCACAGATACTTCCAACCTGGTCCACCAATGTCTTACATACTCCTCTTCCTCCATGGATTGTTTCCAGCATTTGGAGATGAAACATTAGGAAGCAAAACGTGCCTTATAACCAAAATCTAATGAACATATAATTAAATTAAACAAAGATGTAATGTTGCACTCTCAGGTAAGACTGATCTTGAATGCAAAGCCAAAGTGGAAATTAAATGTACGCTGCAACATTCATCTCAGTTTTTGTTATTGAAATCATTCACAGCGCCATAGGGAAAACTGAGTTTATGTGTTTTATAGAGTCAGATACACACTGTGGCACAGGGTGCTGTCCGTTATTCTCCTGACTATGATGTCCAGGAATGGTAGTCTTCCTTCTTCTTTGGTCTCCATAGTGAATTTGATTTTGTGGCGTGTGGAGTTCAGATGTACAAAGAAGTCAAGAAGTTTGTCTCTTCCATGAGGCCAGATGACAAGTGTGTTATCCACATAACAGAAGAAGAAGAAGAAGATGGATTTCCATTTGGATGACATCAGGGCCTCTTCTTCGAAGTGCACCGTAAACATATTCACAATCTCTGGTCAGAGTGGGCTGCCTATTGCGACTCCATCTGTTAGCGGGAGGGGGATGTGCCACGAGTCAGTGAAGTGGGACAGTTGACCAAGTAATATGCGTAACACGTCATACCTTGACCGATATTGAGAACAGAATAAAAAATTCAGAGGCATTACTTTTCAGCACTCCCATGCATATTCTGTATGCAAGAAAGCAGGTTTCTCATTCAGAAATTCTATTTCAGTGTTGGTTGTGTACACAAAGACCGTGTTAAGCATAATGGAAGAAGGAGAAATGTTTATCAGCATTCCAGATTTGGCAGTGGCAGGCTCATGGTCTGGTGAGACTCTGGTTTATTGTTTCACTATATTGCTGCTTGCATTGCTCAGAATCTCATTTTGTGCGAACATAGAATTGGTAGGTTCAGGAGGGCCATGCTAAATGCCTTGCAGGGCCTCCGTAGTGCCATCCAACTAGCACCTGAGAGGGCAGACAAGTGTTCGCTCATGCGTACATGATCCTGCAGTGAAGTTGTGTACATTTAGTCAGGAAGTGGGCTTGTATACAGTGAGACAAGTATCCACACATACAATGTGATGGCATCTGGAGCAGCACAGACTGTCAAGCCATTAATGCAGCTCTAGAGAGAGTTGAACTGACAGCGGTGCAACAGACAACAATGCCAGACACAGGAATGGCACTGTGTCATTGTATCAGATGAGTCTCGGTTCTGCAACATCGTCACAATTGATGTACTTGTGTGTGGAGGCTCTGATGCCAACAGACCTGGCCAGATTGTACCTGTCATTCACATGCAGGTCCAGCATGTGATGTGATGGTATGGGGTGCAACTGGATACATGTCACAACCTCTGGTTCACATAGCCAGTAATTTGGACAGCAGCCATTGCATTTGTGTTTTGTTAAGGCCTATCGCTGTACCCTATTTTCAAGGGCTCCGTGATGTTATCTTTTAACAAGATAATGCAAGACTTTACATCACCTGAGCTGTACTGAGCTACCTCGATACAGAGAGTGTTCCACTGTTGCCGTATCCAGCATTTTCTTCAAATCTGTCACCTGTGGAGAACGTCTGTCCACAGGATGCCAGGAGATGGGTATGTCACCAGTCGCCAGCCACCAGTCGCCAGCCACTACAGTTGAAGAACTCTGACATATGACATACAGTTGAGTAGCATGAAATGATGTACCCATGGCTGTAATCCAACCTCGATTTGATATCCAGTGTGATGAGAGCTGTTCTGCTGTTCCAGTTTCAATACTGAAATTCATATATTATTTTTATGCTATCCTTACCAGATTGGACTGTGGTGTCATACAGCATAAAATATCTTACAACGTGTTGAATCAATGATGAGAAGTGTAGAACAGCCAGCAGGGGAAAGATGTTGGCAATGAGACAGCTTTTATGTAGAACAGCAGTACAGTGTTTTACAGTGCATAATGCTTCCGCAGATTGAGAACAAAATGTGTGGTTTGCTGTCATCCATTTTCACAAACATAGCCTTGAAAAATAATGTTGACATTACTGTGCATTTCACTCTGAGGCATATTGCACTCTGAGAATGTTCATCGAATTCAGTTACTTTGTATTATATTTCAGCAACAGTGACATAATAGCAAATTGGACTGTATGAGTTTTTATGGATTATTTTTCCAGAGACACACTACCATTTCTTCAGATTTATTTAATTTGGGTATAAATCCTTTCCAGCATATATGCTGTACACAAAATGTTGAACATAAAATGTAGCTATCTGCTGATTTAACATCTTGCTGAGTATACCAGTACAATGTTTTGTTGTAACAAATAGTTCAATGTATTTTACACACTTATAAACTTATTTATACAGTTATAGTAATTTATACTATTACATTAATGTTGTACCTTAATGTTCTGGAAGATGATATTATAAGGAATGTCATACTTTTCCTGGATGATAGAGTTGTCTATAATGAATTATTGCCTGAAAAAAATCTGCACAAATTTGAGTCAGATCATAACATTTCAAATTGCTCCAAAGATAGGCAACTGAGTTTAAGTTTTCAGAAATGTAAATTGGAGCACATCACAAAACAAATAAAAGACAGTATTGTATGACTACATTATCAAATAATCACAGTTTTAATTGGTCAACTCATACAAATATCTGGATGAAATGAAATGGTGACATAGACTCACTTGTAGGCAAAGCAGAATGCAGACTTCAATTCATTGGTAAGATACTGGAAAATGCAATCAGTCTATAGAGGACATTGCTTACAAAATACTTGTGTGGCCCATTCTAGAATATTGCTTAAGTACGACCCATAACAAATAAGGCTAATGGCAGACATTGAATGTATACAAAATAGTGTAGCATGATTGATCATAGATTTATTTGATGCATGGGAGAGCATCAAGAAGCTACTAAAAGTTGGAAATGCCAGACAAGTGAAGATAGACGCTAAATATATGACAAAACCCAACTTATGAAATTTCAGGAACCTGTATTAAGCGAGGTATTTAGGGATTATACAATAACTACATATGTATCACTCCTATAGGGACCATGAAGGCAAGATTAATTACAGCATGCACAGAACCATTTAAAGAATCATTCTTCCCACACTCCACATGAGCATTGAATGGGGATAAACCATAATGTGTGGTACAACAATGTACTTTGTCGGACAAACCCACAGTGGTTTATACAGTGTGCATGGAGACATGGAATCAGTTGACAGTAGCTGGGTAATGGTTCATATTGATTCCCATTTCCCTGTTGTTGTAGGTGATCTTATGCCTCTAATTATTTTTTCATTGCTATCTTAACTTGCTTTCTCCAATTCAGTTTATTAACCCTTCTTATCTCTTTGTATTAGGGCAAATGTACAGTTAACTTTTAAGGAATTTGTATTTTCAATTTATCAACTGGAGTTTTGTTTCATATGCAGCAACAATGTTACAAATTATTTGTTTCAGTTTCTTTAGAATAATTTGGTGTTTCACAGGTGCCTTGAAGAAAATAAAAGATCTCGAAAATGTCTTAATGACAACCGATGGCCTCATGTTGACAAGACAGCTGGTTGCCTTGCAGAGGGCAGGGCTTGACGGTCTGAACATCAGCTTAGACACCCTGCAGTCCCAACGCTACAACCAGATCATGGGGAGGAAAGGCTGGGAGCGTGTCATGGCTGGCATAGATCTAGCCTTGCAACTTGAATACAAACCTGTGAAGGTATTACTAGTGCAGCTGTCATCGCATGCAGACTTTCATAAACAAAAGATATAAATCTTTTGTTAAGAATATCAATACAAGAATCACCATTTTAAAGCAGTACGCCCTCACCTTCACCCCCATCCCCGCTCCCACCCTCACCGCTGTCTCCACACTGCAGCTGTAAGTGAAGGAAGGTATATTAAGACAGAAGAAGTAAATTTTAGCTGACGATGCTAACAGTTTTGTAGTTTATACAACATAAAAAAGTATGGCTTGCAAGTTTACCAATTATTGTCAACATGAGGCCATCGGTTGTCATTAAGACACTTTTGAGATCTTTTATTTTCTTCAAGGCACCTGTGAAACAGGAAATTATTCTAAAGGAACTGAAACAAATAATTTGTAATTGGTATCTTATATTTTCCTCCCAAGAGAGCATTATGAAACTCAAGATCTTTACAGTTTCTCTTTTTGTCTTTTGTGTCTTTAGTTTAAAATAAGTATCCTCTATTGTGGTGCCATTTTGAAAAAAATACTCGATTGTTTGGAAAAATTATTCTTAATTCTATAGTCACACTTTTGTTGTATCTAAGTACTACTGGTTTCAGTAGCAAGTACCAGCATCAGTTCATCTTATTATCAAAAATTTCTTTGCAAAATAAAAGCTGACCACTGTGGCCAAGCGGTTCTAGGCACTTCAGTCCGGAACCGTGCTGCTGCTACGGTCGCAGGTTCGAATCCTGCCTCAGGCAGGGATGTCCTTAGGTTAGTTAGGTTTAAGTAGTTCTAAGTTTGGGGGACTGATGACCTCAGATGTTAAGTCCCATAGTGCTTAGAGCCATTTTAACCATTTTGCAAAATAAAAAGCTTCTGTACAACTGCAAACTAGACATACCATTTTCAGGGTGCAGTTCACATCTATTGAAAGCACAACAGTGTCCTTTACTTTTAGTAGATAAGACACCTACTGGGGTAAGTGACTTGATGACTGCACACAAGAAGTTGTCATTTATTCCATATGTAGCTACCATGTAGACTCATATTTTGTATTTGTTTGTCCTTACTCTTCCAAAAGGTTAAACCTTGTCTCTGCAGCCACAGCTTCCTCTCTTCAGCAGTTGTCTTCATCTCCATGTGTGAAGAAAATCCCATTCATTGATCACATTGTTTACGTAGGATGTTCCCAGTCATCCCCTTGTTTTCTTACCTACGATCTTGCCTTCAGAAATGTTTTTTAAAAGATTATCGTCTCCAGTTAAGTGTCCAGTGTATTTTGCTTTGCCCTGGCCTATAACTTTCAGTGGTTTTTTCTTCTCTCCTATTTCCTTTAATTTTTCTGTCAATGCAGCTAGTTCTTGTACTTCTCCTCCAGAACCACATTTCAGCAGGTTTGAGGCGAGCTTCCTTTGGCTTTTCTAATGTACAGATTTTGCATCTGTGTGTCAGAACACTCCACACAAAGGTCTTTACAAATATTTTGTTAATGTGGAAGCTGATATGTTTATTCAGTTGCAGCTTCTTCTTATTTTGGAAGGAACTCTTCACATGTGCTATTCTTTTCTGGAATGCCTTGAAATATTGATTGTTTTCTTGCAAAAAGCTACTGAGATATTGAATTTCAGTTGCTTTCTTGAGTTGCTCATTGCCTGTTCTTGTGTCAGTCCTAGCTCCACCTCCTTTCTTGTCTGTAGCCATAACTTTTGTCTTCTTTGTATTCATTTTTAGCTTTAGTTTTACCATTTCTAGATTTAAGGCCTGAAACATTTTATTTAGTTCCTACTTTGATTTACTATTGTGATGTCATCAATCTGCAGTGTATATGCATGCAATTAAGTTTCCATATCGACATAATGCTCCAAAAACCACCTAACTGTGTGTGGCAGGGGGTACGTCTCATGCCACCAACTGATCCCCTCTGCCTTGTTCCACTTGTGAACAGTGCTTGAGAAGAATGACTGTCAGTACACTTCTGTATTATCTCTAACTTCTCAAATTTTCTTCACGTGATCATTTCGTGAATTGTACATGAGAGAAACTATTATGTTGTCAGACTCTTCTCGGAAACTACTCTCTCGAAATTTGGGTAGTAAATCTTTCCGTGATGCACAACTGCTCTCTTATGGCATCTACCACTGGAGTTGCTGAGCATCTCTGTAATGATCTCACAGTGACTAAATGATCCTGTGACAAAACACTCCGCACTTCGTTGGATCTTCTTTCTCTCTTCTGTCAGTCCTACTGGGTAAGGACACAGGGGTAATTTACATTCACTTAAGATTCTTCCTGTGGATGTTAGTCTGGCATCTGCTTTTCTATTGCAGTTTTATGTGGTCATTCCACTTTAAGGTTGCTCTGGATAGTTACTTCTAGATATTTTATGGTAGATTCTGTTTCCAGCAATTTGTCATTAATAGTGTAGTTGTACAGTATTGGATTTCTTTTCCTGTGTGTGTGTGTGTGTGTGTGTGTGTGTGTGTGTGTGTGTGTGAGTGATATGTTACATTTATTTATGTGCAGGGTCAACTGCCAGAGCCTGCATCATTCACCAATCCTCTGCAGGTCATTGTGCAAATTGATACTGCCTTCTGTTTTTGCTACTTTCTGATGGACAAGTGAGAGTACCTGTGAACAATATTAAGGAGCCTCTGACACTTTCTACTGGATTATTTATATTCATTGTAAATGTAATGGTCCTATCACATTTCCTTGGAGTATTCCAGAAATTACCTTTTGATTCTTGTCATCTTTTCTTTGTTGTTGTTATTACTTCCTTGATGAAAATATTAAGGAAGTAAGGTGATAGAAGGCACCCGTCTCTCACTGCCCTTCTGGTTTTCCTTCTTTCATATCCGGTTCAGTACTCTGACTTTAGTATATACTCAAAATTAATCATCTGTCCTTCCACTTTGGACATTACTTTAAGGAATGATGATATAATGGTAATCTGTTTAATAAACAATATTTTAACGATACACTATGCTTTCCAATCATATAGTGGCTTGATGATGGAATTTGGTACTGAAATTAGTAATCATTAGACAAAATAAAAGTAATATTTTGGATCATGTCAGTTGTTGTTCCAAACAACAGCATGTCAGGAATAGGTTAAAATGGCTCTGAGCACTATGCGACTTAACTTCTGAGGTCATCAGTCACCTAGAACTTAGAACTAATTAAACCTAACTAACCTAAGGACATCACACACATCCATGCCCGAGGCAGGATTCGAACCTGCGAACGTAGCGGTCACTCAGTTCCAGACTGTAGCGCCTAGAACCACACGGCCACTCCAGCTGTCCAGGAATAGGTACTAAATTATTTGTCCGCTGATGACTTCACAGCTTAGAACACTAAAACGCAAATGTTAATTGTTTGTTATGTGCCCTGGTAGAGTTCACAACTGTTTACAGTTCATGATTGGTTGTTGGAGATTGGGCGTTACTCACATAGTGTATTTAGTGCACAGTGCAGAAAAAGGCAGTGTCCAGAAAAAAAAAAACAAGTGTAAAGGCAAAAGTTTCATGACAGGATGTTGTGTCACCATACTTGGAAGACAATTATAGCCAAAGACAGAAATTTAAAAGAAACTGGCTCATTTGAGCTGCGGAGACCTAGTTGAGGATTCTCAGTAGATAATTGTTAGCACAGTAGAATTTATAAAGAGACAATGTCAGTTCATGAGAGGGAAGGTTGATTGGTAAGTACCTATCAGCTTTCTCATAAAACTCACAATTTGAAGAATACACATCAAGGAAAAGGTAGAAGTCCAACAGTGTCAAATCTAGACAATAATATCGATCATCCAGCAGTTTTGCAAAATCCCCAGTTGTACTTACTTTACTTACTTAGTTACTTACTAACTTACTCAGATTTGCTGTGTACCATACAAGGAACTGGTTTCACAGAGTTCACTCGATCAGCTGCCAAGTTCTCACCTTCCTCCAAGTTTGTGTCCATGCATTGAAGATTCATTGCAAAAGTTCCAGGTGTTAAAAGGTCTTCCTGTACATCTGTATCTGTCCATTGATTTCCACAACAGTGTTGATTTTGGGATTCTTCCACCTTACATGCGTAGAACATAACCTGCAATCTTCAGTCTTCTTTCAACAATAATTACGTGCAGGCTGTGTAGACCTCGTATTCTCAGCACTTCATCGTTTGTAACTTGGTTGGGTTAACATCTTCAGAATTTATCTCTAGCATTGTTGGTGAAAAATATGGAGACTGTGTGCTGATTTTACTGATATTTTCCAAGTCTCACACATATAAATGATAAAGGAGTACAGTCAAAGCTTTGTTGACATATTACAGACCTAATTACCATATGGACTGATTTTCCAGTTCTGCTGGTGATTTCTGCATCTGTGACCTCATTATTACGTATAAAGCTACCGAGATATGGCAATCTATCAACATCTTGTAGTATCTTCCATTGCACTGTAATCAGGGAAGAGACGAGTAATTTCCACTTACTTTGCACATTCTGTTTGTGCAATTGAAAGGATACCAAATAAATTAAAAGGGTGGTGCACAAAATATGTCAAAACTCAGCTGCAGAAGCAATGAAAAAAAGCATGTCAAAATTTAAAAGAATGCAAAATCTCCAAGATTAGCGATGTTTTACTGAAGCTCGAAACTTAGGGTGGGTTTCAGTGCAAGATGTGTTTAATAGTTCCCATAGTGAAACTTCATTTTGAAATCTGGAAGAAAATCCAAAGAGGTTCTGGTTGCATGTGTAGTACACCAATGGCAAAACACAACCAATACCTTCACTGTGCAATAGCTGTGGTAATGTTACTGATGACAGTGCTACTAAAGCAGGGTTACTAAACACGGATTTCTGAAATTTCTTCACCAAAGACAACAAAGTAAATATTGCAGTATTCAAATCAAGAACAACTGCAACTGTGAGTAACTTAGTAGTAGCTCTCCTCAGTGTAATAAAGCAGTTATGTTTCTTTCAGAGAATGCTGATACAATAGCTCCATTAGAAATCATATATAGCCGCTCATTTGATAAAGATCCATACCTAGAGACTGAAAAGTTGCACAGGTCACACCAAAGCTCAAGAAAGAAAAGAGGAGTAATCTATTAAATAACAGACTCATATCACTAATGTTGATTTGCATTAGGATTTTGGAACATATATTGTGTTTGAATATTATGAATTATCTCAAAGATAATGATTCATTGATAAATAGCCAAGATAGATTCAGAAATATCGACCTTTTAAAACACAGCTAGCTCTTTAGTCACACAAAGTAATAAGTGCTGTCGACTGGGGATCTCAAATTTATTCCATATTTGTAGATTTCCGGAAGACTTTTTGAAACAGTTCCGCACAAGCATTTTCTAATCATATTGTGTGCCTATGGCGTATTGTCTCAGTTGTGCAACTGGATGTGTGGTTTCCTGTCAGAAAGGTCACAGTTCATAGTAATTGATGGAAAATCATCAAGTAAAACAGAAGTGATATCTGACATTCCTCAAGGAAGTGTTATAGACCACCTGCTGTTGCCGATCTACATTAACAATTTAAGAGAGAATCTGAGCAGTAGTCTTAGATGATGCTATCATTTACAGTCTTGCAAATCATTTACTGTCTTGTAAAGTGATCAGATGATCAAAATGAACTGCAAAATGATTTAGGCTACGTATCCATATGATGCAAAAAGTGGTAACTGACCTTAAATAATAAAAATTGTTATGTCATCCGCATGAGTAGTAAAAGGCATCTACTAAATTTTGGTTACATGATAATTCACGCAGATCTAAAGGCTGTGAAGTCTACTGAATACTTAGGAATTACATTTACAAATAACTTAAATTGGAATGCTCACATAGATAATGCGGTGGGAAAGCAAACAAAAGACTGTGATTTAATAGTAAAACATTTAGAAGATTAGGATTACTAAAGAGACTATCTACAACTATACTTGTCTGTCCTCTTTTGGAGTATTCTGCATGGTGTGGGATCCTTACCAGATAGGACTGACAGAGGACATCATTTAAAAGTTCAAAGAAGGGCAGCTCATTTTGTATTATTGGCAAACAGGAAAGTGCATGCCACAGATATCGCATGTGAATTGGGGTAGCAGTCATTAAAGCAAAAGCATTTTGCTGGAGCAGGTTCTTAAAATTTCAATCATCAACTTTCTCCTCCGAATGTGAAAATATTTTGTTAGAGCCCTCTTACATAGGGAGAAATGATCATTGTAATAAAATAGAGAAATCAGAGCTTGTACGGAAATATTGAAGTGTTTGTTTTTCCTCAAATGCTGTAGGGGAGTGGAATGGTAGATAAAGAGGTTGAGGGTGGTTCTCTGAACCCTCTGCCAGCATTTAATTGTGAATTACAGACTAGTCATGCAGATATAGATTATGTAGATAGGCTTTCAATATTGTGCACTCATTCTCTAATTTTATACATTGCTCAAATACTTTCGTGGCGCTTTGGAGTGACCCCTTTAAAATAACACTTTACCAGTGTTCTTAATATGTATTTTGGTAACCAGGTTGATAAGAAGTTACAACAATACTCTCTTATTACTCCCCAGTTTTGGGTTTTATTAATGAACAAAATCGCCGCAGTGTTCCATAACAATTACGGGCTGAAGTTTCCTGCTGATGGAACCAATATGATTTTCTGTGTTTCTGAGCATACAGGTTGTGTACGCTGTTTGGAGTCTGGTGTATGCTGAATCAAATGTGTTGTGATCTTCCATCTGAAGATTGGTTTCATGGAGTTGACCATGCTAGCCTATCCTGTGTGACCCTCTTCACCTCTGCATAACTACTGCAGCGTACAATAACTTGAACTTGCTTACTGCAGTCAGTTTTTGGTCTCCTACAGTTGTTACCCCCATTATATTCACAGAGGACCGCATATTGTGGAAATTGCATATTGTAATGTAGGATGCAATAATAACGTACGGAAAGTTTCTGTTGAAAATTACGAATTATTTAGGAATAAAGTAGATGGCTCACCAAAAGGCAGAAGCACTGTCTCATCGATAGGCACATGAACAAAAGGTATGTAGAATGAGATTTTCACTGTGCAGTGGAGTGTGCACTGATATGAAAATTTCCTGGCAGATTAAAACTGTGTGCCGGACCAAGAGTCGAACTTGGGACCTTTGCCTTTCATGGGCAAGTGCTCTACCATCTGAGCTATCCATGCACGACTCACGACCCGTACTCACAGCTTTACTTCCACCAGTACCTCGTCTTCTACATTCCAAACTAAAAGGTACGTTGCTTGGTGAGCTTCCAGAATGCACTTTCTTTTTCTAGCTGTAGGGAAAACATGCGCACGCGCACACACACACACACACACACACACACACACTCACACACACACACTCACATGCGCATGCACGTCTCCTTATTTTGTGGTCGCTCAACTGCCAGCTCTTTACTGGCCCACGGTGAGTGTTCTGGAGTGAGGTGGGGCTTTAGAGTGGGGTAGGATGGGGTGGGTTGAGGCAATGTGAGGGATGGAGAGAGATGGGAGGGGTTTGGAGGGAAGCATTTAGTGGCTCGTGGGAGAGTGGGGAGCCATCTGTGGGCTAGCTAGGGGTGCAGGTAGAGGGGTCAGGTGACAGACAGCTGGGTACTCATAGACTAGGGTGTGACGTGAGATAACAGCACACAACTAGCTGATTGGGAGGGGGGGGGGGGGAGTGGGTGGGGAGGGGTGTGTGGGGGGGGGGGGGAGGGGGCTGGGAGTTAACTTGGATTTAGACCAGGAAGCAAAGGATGTGCTGTAAGTATGGCTATGAAAGTTGAGTATTCTTAAATAAGATCAGCTGGTGCCAATGTATTGGAAAGTAACTGGCACACAAAGTGCAATTGTGGCTCCTTTTTCTTTATGTATTTTAAATAGTCTGCAGAGCAAATTGAATTAGGAGGATCAGGCATTTGTGTGGGTCTAGGAAATTAAATTGTAGGGCCAGATAAAAGGCGCGCAAGACAGGAGGGGTACTACTACTCATCACTGCTGTATCGTGCTACTAGTACGTGTCTGTGTGAGTGCACCGAGAGTGGTGTTGCCGTACTTGCGTCTTTAAATTGGTCACCGACTGATCATTGCAGGCTGGCTGCTGGAGGCCGTCTCTGGGAGCCAAGCGTGCCGTGCGGTCCCTGCCATGCCATCTGCTGGCGACTTGCACATATGTAAGTGTGGAACAGTGCTGACTGACTCTCTGTGTGATTCTAGTTTGTAATGTGCACATCAGCGTTCTGTGTCTTGTTGAGTCCTTAGAGGCATATTGTTCGGAGGTTATTATTAAAGCCATATTTGTGCGACTTGGATCACACTTCAGTATTACTTGGTTAGTACATCACCACAAACATAAGGACCGGGGATGTACATGCTTTGACAGTTTGCTACGTCTCTTTCTTCTAGGACTGACGTGGTAGCTGCCTTGCATTTCTTAATGACTCTGACCTTGTCAACCACAAACCGAATCTTAGTACAGTCATGATTTCCCTGAAGAGATTACATGACAGCAGAGACTTGTAAAATTGTGTTACCCATTTCTCTAGCCAGTGAAGATTCATTCTATACCTTCAGATACAGTGTCATGTAGGAGTAGAACAGCAAGAAATACGTAGCTCCTCTAACAGTAATGACAGTTTATCACCTCCCAACACTACATGTGCCAATGTTTCAGTGCACTTTTGAATATGTTTGTTAACAGATTCATCAACACAAGAAAAATTTATGATCTCAGTAGCATCTTATTTCTTAACTCATACTTTACTATTCATCAGAATCTTCATCGCTGCTCTTTGATTCATCAGAGCTCCCTGCTGTACTTTGTTTTATTTCATAGTCAGAATTAGTTGAAATACCACCTATCGTATTTACTCAAATCTAAGCCGCACTCAAACCTGAAAAATGAGACTCGAAATAAAGGAAGGAAAAAAAAAAATTCCCGAATCGAAGCCGCACCTGAAATTTGAGACTCGAAGTTCAAGAGGAGAGAAAAGTTTTAGGCCGCACCTCCAAATCAAAACAAAGTCAGTCCATTGTAATATGAGACACAATTTAGTTCGAGTGAATGACGATACAGCTACAGTAGTTTGGTTCGAGTCGTAAGCGTAGCACTTAAGCTTTACCAGGTAGCCATTGCTATGCGTCAGGCGCTCCGTCCGTATTTATACTGGTACCCTTCCTTTTTCACGTGCTTCATCTGGTTGGAATCGATTGCTTATTTTGCTTTGATCTGATAAGTGCCATTTTCCTTGTTATAGGCGTTTATGTCACTCTAAGCTGAAAATGCATTACTGTACTGTGTCATGCATTGTTTGTCGCATTCTGATAGTGCGTGTTTGCAGCCTTTCGTCACTCGCGGCATGGCTTGCTTTTGTGCACGCTACCGCCGCTTACAATTAAAAAAAAAAAAAAAAAAAAAAAAGAGAGAGAGAGAGAGAGAGAGAAATTGTCTCATTAGCGGAACAATGGCAAGAGACTACTATTTCTTGTTACTTACACTGCTGCTTTCTTTGATAATGATCAACAAGAACCAAATAATAGACAGCGTATGATAGAACATGTTCTGAACGAGAGTTAGGCGAAAATTTTTCTCCATTTGAAAATCTTTGCGGCCGCTTCTTTAGTACATCAAATTCTGCACAGAAATTAGAGTCATCTTAGATATAAAAATCTAGTCAGTTGCCATGCTTCATTTCTGACTGTATCACTATTAGGCATAAGAATAATACGAATATAAACATGACACGATACGTATATTCTTCCGCATTTGCTGTTGTCTCACTCTAGTTTCGTAGTTTATTAGGCAGACAGGATTTAAATAAGATAGCAGCAAACACGAAAGAATATGTGGCAAAATGTTTATATTCGTATTACTCTTATGATGAAGAGAATACTGCATGTGATTCACATTTCATCAGGTTCCTATTAGCAACCATCTCTTCTCACAGGTAGGAAAACATTCAGAACGTAGAGTTGGCCATATTGACAAACATCCCAAACAGTCTTGCCAGTCGGATTTTCGTAATACATTGAAGTTCTGCTACATTCGAAGATGAACAATACGGAATTTGTATTTACTTCTTTGGATAATGTATGAAAATTGTCTTCCACCTTTTTTTTTTTAATTTATTTACTGACGCAGAGGTTTTGGCGCCAGTATTTATCTTTGTGCCTATGAAGCATGCCTGTGTAGCGCTACATATATTCGATGGCAGAAGTTAGTTGTTTCAGCACCTACTGACATTTTTCAGAACTTCCACTTGCTTTGCACTCGATTCTAAGCCGCAGGCGGTTTTTTGGATTACAAAAACCGGAAAAAAAGTGCGGCTTGGATTTGAGTAAATACTTCTTAAGTATTATCTTTCAAGTCAACACCTGCTAATCTGTGAGACCGAAATGATGAGCCATACCTCTATTTCACTGTGCCTGTTTGTTTCATTTGTATAACATTTTATTCCATCATAGATGCTGCACTTACAGTTTCATATATGCATTGCAGCAGCAGACACAATAAAAGTAGCAATCAGCAGTGCTTAGTTTGTTGAATGGGTAAAAAATATGCCATTGTCCCAGTTCCACATATCCCCAAAATTTGATTCTGCCAAATTCTGCACTCTCTGAAATCGAATGTTTAATCCAAAGATGAAAGTGAACAAGTTTGATGCAGTATTGCTAATATTGTTTATTACACATCTTGCTGAATGAAGAGCATACCGTGTCTTTTCTGAAAGGTTTGGAGAAGTAATGCACATACCAGTTTTCTAAAAACTTACATTGAGATTGTGCTCTCCTTCCTCTTGTACAAATTAGTAGAGCCCTTCGGATTACTCCACAATATGCCTCTTGGCAAGGTGGTAACGACAGTATTATGAAAAGGATAGATTGGCACTCACTGTATAGTGTAGATGTTGTGTTGCTGGCAGGGGGGGGGGGGGGGGGGGGGAACACCACCTATTAAACACGTAAGCTTTTGGTGCAAACCCCCCCCCCCCCCCCCATTCCCACACACACACACACACACACACACACACACACACACACACACACGCGCGCAAATGCAGATCACACATACATGACCACTGTCTCTGGCTGCTAGGGCCAGACTGGGAGCAACTGCGCATAATGGGAGAAACAACGGTCATGGGTGTGTGTGTGTGTGTGTGTGTGTGTGTGTGTGTGTGTGTGTGTGTGTGTGTGTGTGTGTGCGTGTGTGTGTGTGTTTTGTCCACTTTGGAAGAAGACTTTCTGATCGAAAGCTTACTTGTTTAGTAGTCTTTTTGTTGTGCTTGTCTGTGACCTAACATTTCCTGTATACAGTGAATAGCAATGTATCTTTTTTATAATATGGTCATTATTCCAGCCTAGATTTTCTATTGTTTGTTTCCTTTTAAGACCTTATAAAGACAGTTACTGACAATTTCTTTTTTTCTTATTGGAGAAAAGTAAAACCATATGGGGGCCAGACGTAGATTGTAAATGAATATGGAATAGAGTATTTTTATTCTCCCTGTATGCAGTGTCAATAACGTCACCTCACACACTTCATTTCTGGCAGCACCTCCTTCTCAACACATGACTGTCCCCCACCACCTCACCATAGTCTTCAAGTTATAACCTATAGCACTTCTGGGTGGACAAATAGATGAAGGATGTAGTTTAAAACAGTATAACTAAACTTAAAAGTCAAACTGCCCTTTTATAGAGACTGCCATCATTATTTAAACATACTAAACAACATCAAAACAGTCAAAAGAAATTTTTTTTCAAAAGAGCAGAAAATTGTAGTGAAATTCATGAAAGGATTGCTTTAAATTGTTATATCTTAAATCTGTCAGCATTTCCCAAGATTTTCTGGCTTAATTAAGACTAGGTCATGCCACCACAGTGGTCAGACAGTGGACTTGCCTTCGAGAGGACAACGGACCCGAGACCCATCGGGCCACCAAAATTTGGGTTTCCCTTGATTTCCCTAATTGATTTAAGGCAAATGCTGGGATGGTTCCTTTGAAAAAGATGACATTCGGTTGAGGAAGCTAATTTCTGTGGCAGGTCTGATGACACAGTGCTGGTGGAAGCACGAGTATTTCAGAGCACACCATTCATTGCACATTGTTAAACATAGGGCTCTGCTGTAGACAACCCCTGTATGTTCCCATGTTGACAACACTGTTGAATTACAATTTCTGTGGCTCAGGAGCATTGAGATTGGGCAGTGAATCATTAGAAATGTGTCATCTGGTTGAATCATTCGTGTTTCGCATTACACCTGCTTGACGGTTTTGTGCACATACACTGTCAACAGAGTGAATTGGTGCTTGAAAGGTGCACTTTGCTACAGACTTAGGCCAGTGGGAGCAATATTATGCTATGGAGGACATTCACCTGGTCTTCTATGGGTCCTGTGGTAGTAACTGAAGGCTCCATAACAGCTTTGTTCTGTGTGAACATTGTTGTGCACTGTCCGCACCCTGTCCCTAATGAAGGTGACATGTTTCAACAATATGACTTTCAGTGTCACGAGGCCAGAATCAAATTCACCCCTTCTGAATCTGATGGAATACATCTGCGATGCTATCCGATATCAGTTCTGCACCCAGAAACCACTGATCTCCAATTTATGGGAATTACATGACCTGTGCTTAGACATGCGGTGCTGCATAATGCTGGGAACATACCTCACATAATGCTGGGAACATACCTGAAATTTATTGAACTTGTCCCACACAAAATCACTGCTGTATTGTGTTCCAACAGTGGACAAACACATTATCAAACAGGAGGTCATAGTGTTTTGTCTCATCAGTTTATATATTCAATGCTTGAATGAAAGGTGTGCTCTTTTTCTTTTTTCTGCCATTGCGTGTATGTGTAAAGCAGGATGTTCTACCATATGGGCTTGTTTATATGAAGGCTGTCAGTGTTACTACCTGCACAGATACTAAATGCTCCTTTTGTGAAGACCTTTTATCTTGAGAACACTTTTAACTTTGTTTCACAAATGGCAGCACAGTTTCAAGAAAGCTTCATAATTTAATGTAATAGTTAAAATAATACCTTCAGCAAAAGATGTGTGCGTTGGAGTGGGAAAAAGGATTGGAGATGTATGTAGTTTAATTTTCTTAAATTGTTAAGAAGGTTAACAGTTTGGCATGCTAAGATAAATTCCCACATTCTCTAAAAAGAGAGAAAAAGATTAATTTAACAGAATCAGTGAGGTATACAAATATAACAACAGACTTGTAGAACCATTATTTTGTAGGTTAGATTAGATTAGATTCAGCTTTTGTTCCAAGACCCAAAACATGAGATGATTCTCATGGGTGAGTAACATGCCAGAAAGTATAACATAAAAAATATAAAACATTTGAATACCCTGATCATTTGTCAGGAGATGGTCAAACTAGGTGAATACAATACAAACTGTAACAGCTAATATTTTCAGAATTGATACGCTGTCAGACTGAAACATTGTTATGCACTATTCATAAATTTATCAAACAAAAAGTACATAATCTTGACTGTTATGACAAAGTGCTCTCAGAACTGAAATCTAACAGACATTCTTATTTAAGCTGGCCTAACAGCCACTGTTAAGATATTCATGTATAGAGTAGGATGAGTTGCCTATCAAAAAGTCTTTCAAACTCTGTTTAAACCATGCTTTATCTGATACCAAGTTTTTAATGGTGTCTTTCTTCCACAGATAATTTGTGTTGTAATGCGAGGTTTTAATGAAGATGAAGTGTGCAGTTTTGTGGAGTTAACAAAAGAGAAAAATGTTGATGTAAGATTTATCGAGTACATGCCTTTCAGCGGCAACAAATGGAATGATGGGAAGATGGTCTCCTTTAGTGAAATGCTCCAAATAATTAGAAAGCAGTGGCCTGATTTTGATCCTCTTTCCAATGGGCCCAATGATACCTCAAAGGTACGTGCAGTATTACATATGAACATACATTGAAAATAATTTAATGTCTATGACTTACTACCGATCACAAGAATACTTCACATCTGCTGGTGGTATGAGAGATGGACTGGTTTAGTTACATATTTCTCATCCCATTCAGTAAGTCTGTCCTGGCCTGGGTTTCTCTGCAGCTTCTCCGCAACTCTCCCCATTTCCTAAACCTTGACAATCCTTTTATTTCTTCCCTTTTCCTTCCCCTTCATTGTTTCTGCCAGAAGAAGAAGCCACTGACTCCAAAAGCTTGCACATTTCCATAACTTTAAGGGGAGTTAGAAGGGGAAAACATTCTTTTTCACTTTTTTGGGTTTTTATCTGATTATAAAATTTGCAATTCTCCAACTAAAATGATATGTATATTACTTATAAACTTGTGTGGGAAGTATTTTATTTTATTTTCTAAACTATAATCTACACCAGTTGAAAATGTTAAAATTTTTACATGCATTACGTCAAGACCTAATAAAATCGGTAATTTCTTATATACAGGGTAGTCCATTGATTGTGACCGGGCCAAATATCTCACGAAATAAGTGTCAAATGAAAAAACTACAAAGAAAGAAATTTGTCTAGCTCGAAGGGGGAAACCAGCTGGCGCAATGGTTGGCCTGCTATAAGGCGCTGCCATAGCTCAAACTGATATCATCTGTGTTTTTTTAAAATAGGAACCCCATTTTTTATTACATATTCGTGTAATACGTAAAGAAATATGAATGTTTTAGTTGGACCACTTTCTTCGCTTTGTGATAGATGTCGCTGTAATAGTCACAAACATATGTTTCATAATTTTAGACGAACAGTTGATAACAGGTAGGTTTTTTAAATTAAAATACAGAATGTAGGTACATTTGAACATTTTATTTTGGTTGTTCCAATGTGATACATGTACCTTTGTGAACTTATCATTTCTGAGAACGCATGCTGTTATGGCGTGATTACCTGTGAATACATTAATGCAATAAATGCTCAAAATGATTTCTGTCAACCTCAATGCCTTTGGCAATACGTGTAATGACATTCCTCTCAACAGTGAGTAGCTCGCCTTCCGTAATGTTCGCACATGCATTGACAATGCACTGACGCATGTTGTCAGGCATTGTCGGTGGATCACGATATCAAATATCCTTCAACTTTCCCCACAGAAAGAAATCCGGGGACGTCAGATCCAGTGAATGTGCGGGCCATGGTATGGTGCTTTGACGACCAATCCACCTTTCATGAAATATGCTATTCAATACTGCTTCAACCGCACGCAAACTATGTGCCGGACATCCATCATGTTGGAAGTACATCGCCATTCTGTCAAGCAGTGAAACATCTTGTAGTAACATTGGTAGAACATTACGCAGAAAATCAGCATACATTGCACCATTTAGATTGCCATCGATAAAATGGGGGCCAATTATCCTTCCTCTCTTAATGCCACACCATACATTAACCTGCCAAGGTCGCTGCTGTTCCACTTGTCGCTGGCATCGTAGATTTTCCGTTGCCCAATAGTGCATATTATGGCGGTTTAGGTTACCGCTGTTGGTGAATGATGCTTCATCGCTAAATAGAACGCATGCAAAAAATCTTTCATCGTCCCGTAATTTCTCTTGTGCCCTGTGGCAGAACTGTACATGACGTTCAAAGTCATCGTCATGCAATTCATAGTGCATAGAAATATGGTACGGGTGCAATCGATGTTGATGTAGCATTCTCAACACCGACGTTTTTGAGATTCCCAATTCTCGTGCAATTTGTCTGCTACTGATGTGAGGATTAGCTGCCCCAGCAGCTAAGACATCTACTAGGGCGTCATCATTTGTTGCAGGTTGTGGTTGGTGTTCCACATGTGGCTGGACACTTCCTGTTTCCTTAAATAATGTAACTGTCCGGCGAATGGTTCGGACACTTCGATGATGTCATCCAGGATACCGAGCAGCATACATAGCACACGCCCCTTGGGCATTTTGATCACAATAGCCATACATCAACATGATATCGACCTTTTCCGCAATTGGTAAACGGTCCATTTTAAAACGGGTAATGTATCATGAAGCAAATACCGTCCGCACTGGCGGAATGTTATGTGATACCACATACTTATATGTTTGTGACTATTACAGCAGCTGGCCGGAGTTTCCGAGCGGTGCTAGGCGCTACAGTCTGGAAACGTGCGACCGCTACGTTCGCAGGTTCGAATCCTGCCTCGGGCATGGATGTGTGTGATGTCCTTAGGTTAGTTAGGTTTAAGTAGTTCTAAGTTCTAGGGGACTGATGACCTCAGAAGTTAAGTCCCATAGTGCTCAGAGCCATTTGAACCATTTTTGACTATTACAGCCCCATTTATCACAAAGCGAAAAAAGTGGTCCAGCTAAAACATTCATATTTCTTTACGTACTACATGAATATGTAATAAAAAATGGGGGTTCCTATTTTTAAAAAATGCAGTTGATATGAGTTTGACCCATGGCAGTGCCATCTAGCAGGCCAACCATAGCGCTATCTGGTTTCTCCCTTCAAGCTAGACGAATTTCATTCTTTGTAGTTTTTTCATTTGATGCTTATTTCGTGAGATATTTGGCCCGGTCACTATCAATGGACCACCCTGTAGAAAGCTGTGGATTACTGTGTTATAAATGTTAAATTATGTGTTTGTATTGGTAGCACTGTCAAAAATAGTATCGTATCTTTTCTTAGCATAAACATGCTTTGTATATCGAAGTGCTAACATTTTTCCGAGGAATAGTGACGAATAGACTGGTAAATCTCTCAAAAAGTATGACTCCAAAATGAAGTGTTCTTAAGAAATGTGGGTTTCATGGTAATAAATTTTTGTATAAAGAGAAACTTTGCGTTCAGCATGTGGTGTGTGAAGTTACAGACAACGAAATACTGGCAAACTCATGAGTATCTAGCGAAACACCCATTAGTGCTTCGAAGATTAAAATGAAACATAGTGATAACACAGTTATCTCAAAACAAAACTCATGTAAACGGTAGGTTAGGTTATATTCTGATACATTTACACAACCTAACAGGGGTGTTATGTGAATGTGTGTGCTGTATGTATGTGGAGGGCCAGTTAGTTTACATGAAGACATTGAGGTATCAAATGGACTAGCCAGGAAACGTATCATTAATTCTGCCAGTTGTAAATATACTCATTCATTTTGGAATTCTGATAAGTGTAAAGATAATTATTTTGAAATAAATGTTAGGTGGTTTTATGGATTGAGAGCTATTGGCAAAGGTTACACTGCAGCAGAAACAATGTGTGTCATGATGTATATGCCACGCCCACTTTGTAAAATGGACAAGTATGCAGGATTTATTGGAGCTGCTGTGAAATCTGCTGCATGTGAGTCAATTAAGGGTGCTGCAAATGAAGCTGCTGAAATAAACGATGGTATGATTGACATATCCGTAGCTTTTGGGGCACTTGGTAGAAGCGCAGCTGCATTTCTAAGAATTCTGTTGCTACAGTGACCAGTGTGGATACTGGAAAGCTAATAGATTTCCAGATTTTAACCAAACATTGTTATAAGTATAAATCAGGGCATGAAGAAGGGCATATCTGTGACAGAAATTATGAAGGACAACTAGTCGTATGGAGGCCTGTGCAGCTGTTGAAATTTATAATCGATCTGTAAACTAAAGGCGAGTGTGTTACACTAAGTTCTTAGGTTATGCAGACTCAAATGCATATAACAGTGTAGTAGCCACTCAGCCTTATGGTGAGAAGCTTATCACAGAACTGGAATGTGTTGGTCATGTCCAGAAGAGGATGGGTACCAGATTGAGGAAGTTGAAACAAAGTTTGAGAGACAAGAAACTTTCAGGTGGTAAGACCATAAGAAGCAGGCTGACAGACAAAATGATTGATCAACTACAACAGTATTATGAGATTGCCATTAGAAATAATACTGAGGATTTGTTGAAATTGAAGCAGGCAGTATGGGCTACCTTCTTCCAGAGACTGTCAGCTGATGATAAACCAGTACACCATCTTTGCCCTCCTGGATCTGGTTCATGGTGCAATTACCGCAATGCCCAGTACTCAAACAGGTCATACAGCCATAAACATTCTATCCCAGCAGCAGTTGTGGATATCATAAAACCTGTTTACAGAGACCTGGCAATCTTGAATTATTGAAGAAGTGTCTGCATTGTCAGACTCAAAATCCCAATGAGTCGTTCAATAATCTTATAGTGTCAGTGTTGTCATAACTGCCGTCTGCGTCATGTCTGCTGTGCAGCGAGCTACGCTAATTTAAGTATTGACTCTATTTTTCTTACTTGTCACTTCTTCTTCCATGTGTTTTTGCTTTTAGGAAGCTTTTTATTGTCGAGTGCTAGTAATAGTGTTCCATAGATTTTGTGTTTGTTTTGAATACAGTCAGAGAGAGTCCGTTTAGTAAGCCATAGTGCCAGTAGTGCTAGTGTTTGTTTTCAATACAGTCCAGAGACAGGTAGGGCTATTTTCATTGTTTTCTACAGGAAGTGTCTAGTAACCACAGTTTAGTCAACTATCAGCCACCTTTAGTGAATTAGCAGTCTAGTTATAAGTTGATTAACTCTCTACAGTAAATTGATTTCTTAGGATGGATAGGATGTGTGACTGCTGTGTATGGACACAGGTGGAGCTGGCCACTGTTCGCGAACAGCTGAACGTGTTGATGGCTGCGGTTACCCGTCTTCAGGCTGCTGCCTTGGAGTGTAGCGGCAGTGGGGAGTCTGGTGCTTTGCATGGTACACCCCAGGTGATACATGCTTCACCCACTGACCCTTCTGTCGACACATCTTTGCGGGTACCGGGCGCGGTTGGGCCACCCTCTTCCCAAGGGGAGTGGCGGGTTCAGCAGCATTCGCGGCGCACGAGGCGGAGGGTCAGTGTGGAGGCTGGCTGTGTGGCATCGCCCGTTCTGCCTGTGAGTGGACATGTGGCCACTCCTTCAGCAAGTTCTGAGCAGGCACATGGGGGGAGGGGTTTATTAGTTATTGGGAGCTCCAACGTTAGGCGGGTGATGGAGCACCTTAGGGAAATAGCGGAAAGGTCGGGGAAGAAGGACAGTGTTCACTCTGTCTGCTTGCCGGGGGTCTCATCCGAGATGTGGAGGAGGCCGTGCCGGCAGTGATAGAGAGCACTGGGTGCACCCGACTGCAAATTGTTGCTCATGTCGGCACCAATGACTCCTGCCGTCTGGGTTCAGAGGTCATCCTCAGTTCATACAGGCGGTTAGTGGAGTTGGTGAAGGCAGAAAGCCTCGCGGGGTGGAATCTGAGCTAGCTATTTGTAGTATCATTCCGAGAACCGATAGTGGTCCTCTGGTTTGGAGCCGAGTGGAAGGCTTAAACCAGGGGCTCAGACGATTCTGCGGAGATCTGGGGTGCAAATTTCTCGACATCCGCTATCGGGTGGAGAAATGTAGGGTCCCCCTGAATAGGTCACGCGTGCACTACATGCAGGAAGTGGCTACAAGTGTAGCGGAGTATGTGTGGAGTGCACATGTGGGTTTTTTAGGTTAGAGAATTCCCTCCCTAGGCCCGACAAGACACCTCCTGAGATGCGGCAAGGTAGGAGTAGACAAAATGCAACAGGGAATAACAATATTAATGTGCTAATAGTAAACTGCAGGAGCGTCTATAGAAAGGTCCCAGAACTGCTCTCATTAATAAACGGTCACAATGCCCACATAGTACTAGGGACAGAAAGTTGGCTGAAACCCGATGTAAACAGTAATAAATTCTAAACTCAGATTGGAATGTATACCGCAGAGACAGGCTGGAAAGTGAAGGGGGAGGCATGTTTAAAGTGATAAGAAGTGCAATAGTATCAAAGGAAATTGACTGAGATCCGAAATGTGAAATAATTTAGGTGAAGGTCACGGTTAAACCAGGCTCAGACATGGTAATTGGATGTCTCTATAGGCCCCCTGGCTCAGCAGCTGTTGTGACTGAGCACCTGAAGGATAATTTGGAAAATATTTCGATTAGATTTGCCCAACACGTTATAGTTCTGGGTGGAGATTTTAATTTGCCCGATATTGACTGGGAGACTCAAACTTTCATAATGGGTGGCAGGGACAAAGAATCCAGTGAAATTTTTTAAGAGCTTTATCTGAAAACTACCTTGAGCAGTTAAACAGAGAACTGACTCATGGCAATAACATATTAGTGACAAACAGACCCGAACTATTTGAAACGGTTAACGCAGAACAGGTAATCAGTGATCATAAAGCGGTTACTGCATCGATGATTTCAGCCATAAATAGAAATATTAAAAAAGGTACGAAAATCTTTCTGGTTAGCAAAAGTGACGAAAATCTGATTTCAGAGTACCTGATGGCTCAACACAAAAGTTTTGTTTTAAGTACAGATAGTGTTGAGGATCAGTGGACAAAGTTCAAAACCATCGTACAATATGCGTTAGATGAGTATGTGCCAATCAAGATCATAAGAGATGGAAAAGAGCCAGCGTGGTACAACAACCGAGTTAGAAAACTGCTGAGGAAGCAAAGGGAACTTCACAGCAAACATAAACATAGCCAACACCTTGCAGACAAACAAAAATTACGCGAAGCGAAATGTAATGTGAGGAGGGCCATGCGAGAGGCGTTAAATGAATTCGAAAGTAAAGTTCTATGTACTGACTTGGCAGAAAATCCTAAGAAATTTTGCTCTTATGTCAAAGCGGTAGGTGGATCAAAACAAAATGTCCAGACACTCTGTGACCAGAAAGGTACTGAAACAGAGGATGATGGACTAAAGCCGAAATACTAAATGTCTTTTTCCAAAGCTGTTTCACAGAGGAAGACTGCACTGTAGTTCCTTCTCTAGATTGTCGCACAGATGACAAAATGGTAGATATTGAAATAGAGGGATAGAGAAACAATTAAAATCACTCAAAAGAGGAAAGGCCGCTGGACCTGATGGGATACCAGTTCAGTTTTACACAGAGTATGTGAAGGAACTTGCCCCCCTTCTTGCAGTAATGTGCCGTAGGTCTCTACAAGAGTGTAGCGTTCCAAAGAATTGGAAAAGGGCACAGGTCATCCCCGTTTTCAAGAAGGGACGTCGAACAGATGTGCAGAACTGTAGACCTATATCTCTAACATCGATCAGTTGTAGAATTTTAGAACATGTATTATGTTTGAATATTATGACTTTTCTGTAAACTAGAAATCTACTCTGTAGGAATCAGCATGGGTTTCAAAAAAGACGATCGTGTGAAACCCAGCTCGCGCTATTCGTCCACGAGAATCAGAGGGCCATGGACACGGGTTCCCAGGTAGATGCTGTGTTTCTTGACTTCCACAAGGCGTTCGATACAGTTCTCCGCAATCGTTTAATGAACAAAATAAGAGCATATGGACTATCAGACCAATTATGTGATTGGATTGAAGAGTTGCTAGATAACAGAACGTAGCACGTCATTCTCAATGGAGAGAAGTCTTCCGAAGTAAGAGTGATTTCAGGTGTGCTGCAGGGGAGTGTCGTAGGACCGTTGCTATTCACAATATACATAAATGACCTTGTGAATGACATCGGAAGTTCATTGAGGCTTTTTGCGGATGATGCTGTGGTATATCGAGAGGTTGCAACAATGGAAAATGGTACTGAAAAGCAGGATGATCTGCAGCGAATTGATGCATGGTTTAGGGAATGGCAATTGAATCTCAATGTAGACAAGTGTAATGTGCTGCGAATACATAGAAAGAAAGATCCCATATCATTTAGCTACAATATAGCAGGTCAGCAATTGGAAGCAGTTAATTCCATAAATTATCTGGGAGTATGCATTAGGAGTGATTTAAAATGGAATGATCATATAAAGTTGATCGTGGGTAAATCAGATGCCAGACTGAGATTCATTGGAAGAATCCTAAGGAAATGCAATCCGAAAACAAAGGAATTAGGTTACAGTACACTTGTTCGCCCACTGTTTGAATACTGCTCAGCAGTGTGGGATCCGTACCAGATAGGGTTGATAGAAGAGATAGAGAAGATCCAACAGAGAGCAGCATGCTTCGTTATAGGATCATTTAGTAATCGCGAAAGAGTTACAGAGATGTTAGATAAACTCCAGTGGAAGACTCTGCAGGGGGGATGCTCAGTAGCTCAGTACGGGCTTTTGTTGAAGTTTCAGGAACATACTTTCACCGAGGAGTCAAGCAGTATATTGCTCCCTCCTACGTATATCTTGCAAAGAGACCATGAGGATAAAATGAGAGAGATTAGAGCCCGCACATAGGCATACCGACAATGCTTCTTTCCACGAACAATACGAGACTGGAATAGAAGGGAGAACCAATAGAGGTACTCAAGGTACCCTACACCATCAGGTGGCTTGAGGAGTATGGATGTAGATGTAGATGTAGACCAAAAAATGTTTTTCTTGTAATGAAGACACTAAAGTGGGGGTCAGTCATGCTGTTATTGCTTTTAATGATGGCAACATTGGTAGCGTGAAAGTGCTACAACATATGGGAATTAATTCTGGAGCAAACTGCATCAGAGAATTTGAATGGAAGGACAAGGTTTGCACTGGTAAAGCAGAGTATGCAGCACAGTTGGCCACTACGGAGTCCAGAAAGAAGAAAACAAGAAAAAACTTAAAAAAGATCAAGAGGATAATATACAGTATGGTGCAGGGTGCTTCTGAGTGACTAAAAATAAAATGTTAAGCATATATTGAGTTACAGTCTATTAAAACTTTAAAAACTCTTCCTGAAAATTTACATTTTGTCTTGCATTTTTCCCTAAATCTCAGTAACTAATTCGAATAGCGAATTCAAATTTTCAGTATGTATCCTGAGCCTTCTGAACTAAAAGAAGAACATAATGTTATGTATAAATAAAATTATTTAGAATAACATACAAAAAAGTACACAAAATTTTAACTGTGTAATTAAAAAATTGTATTTCCAAAAGCAGTGGCTGAAATGCAATTATTGTAAGACTCAGAACATATAGTTTAATGTCCTGTAAAAGTTTCTTGTCAATGGCTACAGTTGTTCCTGAAATACGGGGAAGTTAAGTCACTAAATGTAACATTGTCAGGATATGGCGTTCAAACTCCCCTTAATGCACATTTTCTCCTTCCTCCACTTGGTGAGCAACACATTTATAGTATTTTCACAACAGCAGTAGCTATTTTCTTACAATTTCTTTTTGCAGGCATACCATGTGCCGGGCTTCAAGGGACATGTGGGATTTATTACCTCAATGAGTGAACACTTCTGTGGCACGTGCAACCGTTTACGGATAACAGCTGATGGCAATTTGAAGGTGTGTCTCTTTGGGAATTCAGAGATATCTCTCAGGTGAGTGATGAAACATAGAATAATCGTGTCCAAGTGAAAATTCATGTGAGGAAACCATAAAATTACTAGAAGACTGACAGACTGATCAGTATTTTACCTCCAGGAGGTGAAATTCCAAAACTTCTTATAGACACATTTGTTCCTCTTGTCCTCACATTAGTCATGGAGTCCAAGTGACCTTTGAGACCTTCAGAAACTTATCCCTCTTTCCTCTCTCATTAAGGAACTGATAGTTCCAAATGCTGAGTATAGAATAATACTTTCAAACTGTTTGCCATGCACATTAGGTATGTGGTTGGTATATGGAAGAGATAAACTGCAGTTAAATCCAGCAGGTATGAAATGAGTAATCTTTTCTTGAAGTTTTCAGCTTGCACCCTCCTCCCTCCCAGACATACAAACCAGATACCTCTAGCTAAATAATTTGTGAGTATATATAATTTGCCTCTGTCAACATCATGTTACACTAACCTATTTGTGAGATTAAATTAAAGGAAAGTAATCAGAACTGGAAATTATGTAAAGACATTTTTAGTTATGTCCCTATGTTGTAATAAAGTTAACACAATATTTCTGTCCATGTGATGGTAACTATGATTCGTCAGCCACTGTTGCCGAGCGGTTCTAGGCGCTTCAGTCCAGAACTGCGCGACTGCTACGGTCGCAGGTTTGAATCCTGCCTTGGCTCAGATGTTAAGTCCTATAGTGCCCAGAGCCATTTGAACTGTGATTCATGATTATCAGAGTCTATATGTTCCAAATAAAAATTGGAACTTCATGTGTATAAATGTACAAATTATTAGACAATGGGACCAACAACTGACACTTTTAAATTGATGACTAGACTAAGAGATTAATAATAGGAAAAAAACTGCAAGATACTTGGCGATAAGTTTGCTTCAGGACAAGGTAAGGGGGGTGAGGGTTGGGAAGAATCAGCTCTCTCTTTGTGAGCATACCAGAAATCCTTTATCAACCGAAGGTAAAATAAGATATAAAAATACAGGGTCAAACAATTAATTTAAGTATCTTAAAAACCAAATGACTAATAAAATTGGAAGCTAAGAAAAGTAAGTTCGTAGTAAGTAGGGTGAAACACAAGGGGCTGCAACATATTGCCATTGTTGTTTGACTTGTCTATCAAAGAAAAAAGAAATGGATCAAAACAAAATAAAAGTGAGAATGGAAATGTATCAGAAGCAAATAGGAATAAGCAAGGAACATATTCTTTAATAAAAAAAAAATAAAAAAAAAGTGACATGTGAGGCAGATGTTCCTACAATTTTATGTTCATAGCACAGCAGTCTGTGAAAGCAAAATATTTATGACATTGAAAAAAGAAAATCAGTGAGTGAAAAGTGTGTGTAGGTGAATTGTGGTGAAAGACTGGATATTGGAACTTCTGTTAGGCTGCCCAGTATTAGTTAACTTGGTAGTAAAGGAGCAAGTTTGCAAGGGCAGATAACTGTTTGACTACGTAAAATAGAGTGGGAGTATGGAAAAGCTAGTCCAAGATAGGATGAAAAAGATAACAGCAACTTAAAAAATGAATTGATAAGTTACCATGAACCCCATTCCAATCTAGTGAATGCAGTGGTTGACAATATCTTGTGACATATGCCTATAAGGCTCAAACAATAATTGCTAAATAAAAATACAAAATGTTGACAAGACTGTATCGAAGCTGTCACTCTCTTTTGAAACAAGGGTGTTTAAACCAACAAACACGCAGGAAAGCAGGGACAACTCGGACACTAGAGGAGGATAGGAAGTATCATTGAAGGAGTGAGCATGAACCGTGTGGAATATGTGTGGTACAAGTAAAAAAAAAAAGAGAAGAAGAAGAAGAAGAAGAAGAAGAAGAGGAAGTGGAAAAATCTTGATCTGGAAACAAGGGAATAAAAATTTGCCACGCGAAGAGACAATATGGTACTGTGCTGATGAGTGTGTACAAGTGGTGATATACAATATACATTGATAAAGGAACTCTGCATTGGGCCCAGAAGACCACGCAATGCCCTTCGAGAGATGTCCTCTACTATATATCTATGGAGAGTTAGGGGGTCAGTATACAACTCTCCAGGCTGTTATCAACTTCCAGAAGTTGAAGACACTGCTTCTCACTTGAGTAGCTCCTCAGCTGGAACTACAAGCAGAGTGTACCCTATTCCAGTCCGCCCACCGAGCAGAATTTCCCGGCTCTACAAGGAATTGAACCTGATCCCTTTCTATGGCACCCCTGTGGCATACTGACTGCATAGCTGTGGCAAGAGTCATAATATACACTTGTGAACAATTGAGTTATAACTATTCTGTTTATTGGGGAGAGAGTATGTATATTGCACCGTGAATGAAACAGTTTAGTGTATCGTAAATGGAATGTATTCAGACCTTGTACTTGTTGTGTGAGAGCGCGGTGTCTTAGACACTTGTAGTGTTTGTCTTAGCATGTACGGACCAGTGAGCCTTACTTTCTAGTATTTTTAATTATATATCATTACTGGTGCCTCTGGCACTTTTGTGCTGCAATAGCAATAGCTTGCAATAGCAAACATTGAGTCAAACATGGTTTTTGGATTAGAAGAAGAGGTCAACTGGGTTGACATTGGGAATAGAGTTATGGGAAGTGGACAATAAGCAGTTATATTGAAGGGTGCATTATTTGATATGTTAAGGTTAATTATAAAATGTGGATTGGAGAATTTTTCACGTTGAGCAGAAGTAAGTTTACAGGACCAGATGTCAAATTACACATGATCAGTGTGAATCCCTATAGTCAGCATGAACACTGGCACACAGAATAATTTATAGGTAGCCTTGCTGTATATAAAAAATCAGATTTGTGCTGAACTGTCATGAACAAACTGTCACTTCTCTGGAATAAATAGACTCTGATTTGTTAATTACATCTGTGTAAATGAAAAATATAGGAAAACATAGATTGCTGCTTACTGTAAAGGAGACATGTTACATTGTAGACAGGCACAATTAAAAAGGCACTTACACAAAGCTTTCGGTCACAGCCTTCATCAGCAAAAGAGATACAGAGAAACACACACATTCATACACACAGGCAAGCACATGTCACACACATATGACTGACAACTCCAGCAGCTTGCCCCTAGCTGCTGGACTTGGCAGTTTTTTTTTCTCTGTGTGTGTGTGCGTGCGTGCACGCGTGGAGTGCTTGCTTGTGTGTTGTGCCTGTGTGCAACTTTGTTTTCTTTACGGTAAATAGTGATCTATCTTTCCCTGCACTGTTGATATTCCTACCTGGAATTTCCATTGTTTAATCAGTGTAAATAAGAAGGACACAGTTACATATATTCTGTCACTTGAAGACTAATACATGAAGTAAGTGGACATTATTTTTTATTGCAGAGGATCTTTGTCACCACTAATTATTAATTTTGTGTTCCAGTTAATTAGACATGGTTTCATCCTTTCGTGGATGTGCTCTTTTTGTTAAATCTTCCTGCAAAAGATCTGATTTACTTCAAATTAATAAACCTGAGTATTCTGAAAAAGGAGGTGCAGCTTACAGCTGCAGTGTGACAGTTGATCACAGGGTGATTTTATCACTGCCATATCGTGGGTAACCATGGCTCGAGACACTTATTCTATAAGGGTGTGTAGTCATTGGGCTTTCTTGTACCACAGTGTCAAAGGTGTACTGTGAGCAGATTTATTCAAGGAAAATACTACCACAATCAGCAGAGTGAACTGCTATGGGCAACAGGATATCATTGACAGGGGTTACCACTGACTAGCATGGCTTTAGCAGCGAACAGGTGGGCCACAATGTAGCAAATGACTCACCAACTCAGTGACAGTCAATAAACAGTAACCATTCATGCCACTGGGAACTGTCACCTCTTTGTGGGATACAAAGATGCAATCTGCACACTGCTCGTCACAGTTACAAAGATTAGCATTGGTTTGGAACAGCACCAGGGGATGCTCGAAGCATGCAGGAAGGTCGTCTGTCTGATGATTTGCGGTACATACTGGCAAGGTGGCAGGGTGCAAAATAAGGAGTGATCAAAAAACTTCCATTTGAAGGCTGCATAGTTCAGACCAGTATGCCACACACACACACACACACACACACACACACACACACACACACATATCTCCATCCGCACATATACCCTGCTTGTGTCTGTATATGTGCGGATGGATATATGTGTGTGTGTGTGTGAGTGTGTGCGAGTGTATACCTGTCCTTTTTCCCCCCTAAGGTAAGTCTTTCCACTCCCAGGGTTGGAATGACTCCTTACCCTCTCCCTTAAAACCCACATCCTTTTGTCTTTCCCTCTCCTTCCCTCTTTCCTGATGAAGCAACTGTGTGTTGCGAAAGCTTGAATTTTGTGTGTGTGTTTGTTTGTGTGTCTATCAACATACCAACGCTTTCGTTTGGTAAGTTACATCATCTTTGTTTTTAGATATATTTTTCCCATTTGGAATGTTTCCCTGTATTATATTATATATCAGTGCTTTCCTCTCCCACAACTATCCTGCAGACCTTGTCCACAAACAGATCTCCCAAACAATACATTCCTCCCCACCCAACAACAATGTTACTACCCCCAGACCACACAGAAGCATCCCCCTTGTCACCCAATATTATCCTGGCCTCGAATACATCAACTAATTACTCCGCCACGGATATGAATTTCTCAAGTCAAGCCCTGAAGTGAGATCATCCCTTGACAATATTCTCCCCACACCACCCAGAGTTGCCTTTTGCCGAACCCCTAACCTCCGTAACATCCTTGTCAAACCCTACAATATTCCCAGACCACCTTCTCTACCCAGCGGTTCCTACCCCTGTAACCGACCCCGATGCAAAACCTGCCCCATGCATCCCCCCACAACCAACTACTCCAGCCCCGCTACTGGTATAACATACACAACTCAAGGCAGGGCCACATGTAAGACAACACGTCATTTATCAGCTGACATGCCTGCACTGCACAGCCTTTTACATTGGTATGATGACAACTAAACTGGCTGAGTGCATGAATGGGCACAGATGAACTGTCCACCTAGGAGATGTCCAATACCCAGTAGCGGAGCATGCCCTCCAGCATAATTCTAGGGACCTAGGAACCTGCTACACCATATGTGCCATTTGGCTTCTCCCACCCAACACCAGTACCTCGGAACTGTGGAGATGGGAACTTGCACTCCAACACATCCTTTCATCCCGCCATCCCCCTGGACTGAACCTGTGTTAACCAACCTCACTCCCATTTACTCTTTAGTCTTCTCCTCTTTCCCTTTCCTCTTTAGCCATTCACGCATCTTTTTATCCTACATAGTTGTGTTTATTTTTATACTATGTACCTCTTTACTTCTGTATTCATCCTCCTTGGTTTGAAGCTGGCACAGTAATTACAGTAGAATATCTTTGGCTTCCCTCTGACATCCATGCCTCCATCTTTGCTACCCTCCCTGTTTACCTTTCCCCTGTTGCTTCATAACCTGGGTTGTGAATAACTGAATCCACTTTAACCTTCTTCCCCTTTTTTCCCCTCTCTCCTCCCTGATGAAGGAACAAGGTTCTGAAAGCTAGGATACGTCAATTTTCTGTTCTGTTTTGTGTATCTATCGGCTGTACTGAGCTGAGGTAAGTACTCGCCAGGCCCTCTATCTCTTTGTTAGTATTTGTTTCATATATATAAACACACACATACACACACACACACACACACACACACACACACACACACACACACACAGGGTGATGCGTATTAACATTTAAAAACCTCCAAAGCACTGTAGATGACCCTGAGACAAGTAATTTAATACAAGACACATGGGATCACAAATGTTGGATACGATACAAATGTTGGGAAATGTGTCAAAAGCGAATGACAAATGTCACCAGATGATGTACCTTGCCATGCTTGCAGTGGTTGAGCCTCTTGGTCTGTCACACTTGATCATCCCAACCCAAGTCAAGTATTCATATCGTTGTGGCTACGGATACATGTGTGCGACTTTAGTGATGGCGTTCAGGATTTGCGTCTTGCATCTGGCAGGCAGTATTTTTTCATTGTGTTAAACAATTATATATTTATATTGAAGTTTATTATTTTATTTACCGGTCTTGCAGTTTCCTTGATTTCTTGCAAAGTACAGTACAATGAAAACCTACCATATTGCATAACAAGTAGATGAGTGTAAACTTCAGAATAGCATCATCCCCATTAAATGACCTTTGTTTTCTTTACTAACTAATGTCTGTAAACAAAAAGAGAAGTGACAGAAGCAAAAAACACAAAATCAGAACTGCTTTTGCTTGATTACAGCAGGGACAGTAATTTTGTAACATCTACATTTACAACAGATCATATTTACAAAATGTTTTCGAAATTTACTCTGTTTTCTCAAATGAAAGTATTGCACTGCTGAATCATTCCTTTACACTCAACCCCGACTGCTGCACATGCTGTGGGGTATGTCATCTGGTTACGTCATATGTTCAGTGTTTCTCACCAATTTTTGGGGTATTTTGAACTTTACAAAAAGGCAAATGCAGAAAGTTATCACATTTTGCTGCACAATACCTGCGTCACAGAAAAATAATGTATACAAATCTTCTCAGATTGGCCACTGAATAACTTTGTGCAAGCCTCGCAATATTTCACCAACACAACTGTTCGTCATCTTCAGGTAGTGGTGGGTCCTGTCATCACTGCTGCAAGATGTGACTGGTGATATTCGCACAGCAGAATTGAAATTTGTCAGGCTAGAAGCAGGAGTACGAATGTGTGGACAGGCACTCCCAGTTGGATGGAAATGCCATTCATAGTAGCCTTCTGCTTATGTGTTGTGGGCAATGACTGCACTTCTGGACACTCGTGTGGTTAAAAGCTGAATTAACTCTCTGCAAGGTGCTGCATCAGGTCATACATCGGAGGATCTGGTTTCTACTGTTTTAATTTCATGGCAGTCAGTGCTGGATTCTGGGCAGTGCTTAGTCAAAATTCCATATTCCTGTTGGTAAGATTGCCCACCGTATGGCCTCTTGGGAAACGTGTGGTGCCCTGTATTCAGGCAGTGCTCTGCTACCACTAATTTACTGGGTGGCATTTTTGTCAGTGCTGTTGAACACAGTGTTCTTGCACAATGTGAGGTGTCTGCCCTATATAAGATTTCCCATAATGGCATCAGATTTTATATATGATCTGTGTTTTCTAGGGTCAAGATTGTCTTTAACTGAACACAAACACTTCCTTAGTTTCGCTGGTAGACGAAAAACACACTTGATTCTGTTTCTCCTAGCGATTCTTTCTATTTTTGAAAACATGCCACTGAAATATGGCAAGAAAGCCATTTGCAGTGCTTGTCTAAGTATCTTCATTTACATCCCTACACTGAACTTGCTTTGCTCAGAACACATTGCAAATCTGTTTACAAGAATAAACATTCTGCTGCAACACTGTTCTTAGGTTTTACAGTTCACCAGGCAGACTGTTGGTATCTGAGATCACGTGTGCTCTATGTGCCAGGGAGTGTAAGACACTACCACATTGTGCAGGGTGATGGCAACTTTTGGACCGCAAATATAACTCTGCGTGTATCAGTTTGCAGTAGAGACTATGCCCCAGTGTTCTGTCAGCTTTTCTTCTAACTGTGACATCCAGGAATGGTAAGCTGCTATCTTTTTGTACTTCCACAGTGAACTGAATATTCAGATGGAGCGAGTGCAAATGCTGCAGGGACATAGGTAGTGTCTGTATTATGTGGGCCACACCACAAATGTCTCTTCAGCATTCTGCCAGAAGGAGGAATGTTGGATATTTACTAAGGGAAATAGAGGATCTCCCATGGGAACACTGTCCACTTGATTAAAGTAGTTGGTGTTACATAAGAAATAGGATGAGGTATGCACATGTTTAAACAGCACCACAATTTCTTTCTCAAACTTGCTGTTAATAACCTCTAATGAGGGCTGCAGGGGCACTTTTGTAAGTAATGATATAACATTTGAGCTAACTAAAAGATCTGAAAGTTCTAGTTTAAGCATCTTCAGGTATTCTATGAAATCCTCTGAATTCTAAATATGATGGTCATAGTCATCCACATGATAAATTTCAAAGCTGTCATGTGGAAATTGCCAGTTGCATCTTGCAGCAGTGATGGTGGAAATCACCACCACCTGTAGATGCCAAAACGTTGTGTCACTGAAATATTGAGGGAGGGACTTGCATAATGTTATCTGGTGGGGAACCCAAAGTGTTTTTGCAACAGATCTATCAGGCAAGCCTGAAAAGTCACATATACTCCAAGCAGTAAGTACCTGTCGTAAAATGGTCACATTAGTGAGCTTGGCAATTAATTAAGAGTTTATCAATAAATTTGGCTTCATTTTGCAAGAAATTGTGCTGTGTTCCAGTACTCTCTCTTCAACAAAACTAATGTCAGTTTCTGCTCCACCTCTTCAGCCCAAGATCCTATGTACACTCTTGAGCATTTGTGTAAGATACCTGTTTATTTATAAAAATAAAAGTAACTTCTATCATGACTTTCCCATTCTTGTCCAGTGGGTTTGTTATCCTGCTGTTGCCTACTGCAGACTACAAGATTACTGTTGAAGATTTCTGCAAAGTTTTTCTTCCTTTTTAGTGTACCAACATTTCACTGTGTGGTAATTGCCTGGTACTGTTTAACGGGTGTTTTAACAGTTGTTTCAGAGATGCAATACGAAGCAAATGCAGTGAGGATGACTTGCTTGCCATGATTGGGGCAGCAGTGAGAAGAAGGAAGAAACAACATCGAGGTAAGATACATTACAGCAAATGTAACTCTATAGATAGAAAGAAAATTTCTGTTTAACAAGTCATAGCAAACATAAGAGCAAAATAGAACGAAAAACAACAGTGATAGAACCTGTGTTTTTTGTGCAAACTTGGATTTAATTTTTATTTAGTATTCATTCTGATTAATGCCCATTGGTCAACAAGATATTTCAGCCCTAGAATTTGGTTCTGCAAGGTCCATCAGATAACCGTATATGGCTGTTGTAACTCCTTTATTGGACTTCAGAAGTTTTCCAGCAACAAATCTTTTTTTTTTCTTTCTTTCTTTCTTTTTTTTCTTTTTTTAAAAAAAAGCTAAAATGCAGAAAACATCATAAAGCAAACACTCACAGAAAAGCATCAGTGTCCTTGAAACAATGGAAACACCAGTAGGAATATCAACAATATTGGAAAAGGCAGATTACTACTTACTGGTGAAGGCTGTGGCTGAAAGCTTTATGTAAGTGTCTTTTAATTCTGCCCATCTGCAGCCTAAAGTATCTTCTTTATGGTAAGTAACAGTCTGTCTTTTCCTTCATTATTCATTAGTGTTCTTTGTTTTTATTGCTGTTTAGCAAGCATCATCTGGTATATAAGGGATGCGAATAGCGTCAGATGAATCATCACTCTGGAGGATATGAAGGTGCTGCATATTGGTGTGAGACAGCATTATCTGATGAGAGTTTGAAAGAAACCTCATTGTGGATGTCCATTTGGTCGCCTGGTTAAACCTTGCAACATCTGTATTTTTGGAGTATTTGGATCTGACAGTGGCCTGATGTTGGAAAGTAAGGGCATACTCATCATCAATGTTCCAGTTGACTACATGAGACCACTACAAGGGAGCATCACTGTGTAGTGTACTGAGTACATTGTAACCTGTTCACATCTGTGACTGCCATCTGAGAACAAGTACAGTAAACTCTCGTGCAGCTACACTTTTGGCTAGCTAGATTGACACTTGACAAGTTTCAATTTGCGTGCACCTGGAGCCAAGCGTTTGCTGGTGTTTTTTGGCAATCTACTGCTAATCAGTGCACTGGTGCGTGTCAAAAGTCCAAGTATCGTCAATTCGTGCGTGTGTTGGTTGAAGCTCTAGTGTGTTTCTTATTCGTATTGCATGGTTTCATGCCACTGCCATCTATTGGAACTCCTTGGTAGTACAGTACATACAGTATTGTTCTATGCAGCGCAACGTAGCCCTGTCAAAACCGACAATTAGAGTGCGCCGCCTAACACTTTCCACTTGTTGTCGGAACATCAAAGCTGAGTGTTTAACAGTGAATGTACAACACCCTGTTGTGTTGCCACGTGGGCTTGGGTAGAACAGAGGAAATGGCATAGATGTATCGAATGCTTTCATTTGATGGCTGCCACAGCCTGGTTTCAAAAGTCAAAAGTTTGTCTAGTGCATCTCGAGTGTTGTCAAGTTGTGCATCTGTGTGTTTCTGATTTGAGGTTTTGTGCTCCCACTATGTGCCTTAAAGTGTCCAGAGATAAAAGGGGCCAAAAACCATAAAGGACTCAGTCGAGTGTCTGTAGAAAGAACACTGAACGTGACTACAGGCACGAAACATAAAATGAATGTGATCTTGTTGGAAAAAGAGCTTCACACTTTGCAGAGAATTGATGCTGGTGAGCCACCCGCAAAAGTTGCTGCAGAGTAGGAGTACAATTACTGATCGGAAGACAAATTGATCAGGAATTGAAAAATTTTGTTCCATCCAAGCATTGGGCAGCGCAGTGAAATCTTGAAAAACAATGAGAAAAGGTGCACATCCTCAGTTAGAAGAGGCATTATTTTTGTGGCACGAATAAATAAGAGCCAAAGGTGTGTCAGTTTCAGGTCCTCTACTTTGTCAAAATGAGCTGATGAGCTGATAGAAGGAAAGAAGCAAGAATTGCTCGGAAGTAATGGCCAGCAGGATCGTTTCAAGAAGCAGCATGGCATTCATGAAATTGCCATCAGTGCCAAATCATTATCTGGGGATGAAGCTGCTACACTGATTTTAAGAAGAAACTGCACACAATCATTGACAAAGGAGGTTATACTGGCAATCAACTTTACAAATGTGATGAAACTGGGTTGAATTACAAAATGCTGCCAATGAAAACCCTTGCCTCTAAAGAAGAAGAAATGGCTTCAGGATACAAAAAAATCAAAGAAAGATTTACTGTCCTTGCTTGCAGTAATGCCACTGGCAATCATAAACTGTGTCTTACTTTAACTGGCAAATCCAAAACACCAAGAGCATTTAGACACCAACCAACCAGTTTGCCACTGAGGTACACGAGTCAGTCTTAAGGCATGTATGAACAGTGCCATCTTCAGAGAGTGGTTCCAGGCAGAGTTTGTTCCAACTGTAGTAAATTACATGGAAGGAAAAGGACTTCCTTGAAAAGTGCTACTTCTTGTGGACAATGCTCCTTCTCACCCAGGTGATCTGCAAGATGGGGATATCAAAGTTGTATTTCTCCCACAAAATGTCACATCTCTATGTCAACCGATGGACCAAGGTATTCTTGAGGCGATGGAAAAACATTACAGACGCAAGATGCTGGAATAATTAATAGGTGTGATTGATGCTGCAGATGATTTTGTGGAAGCTCTTAAAAAAATCGATGTTTTAAGTGTCATTCATTGACTGCTGAAGCTTGGAATCTAATTCCTCCAGTTCCTCTTGTTAGGTCTTGGAAAAAACTCTTAGATCGTAAGGCAACCTAAGTGGTGGGAAGGAGGAGGCAACACCGAAACTCAAGCTGACATAATTTTGGTGAATTTACTGGAGAAGCTGGTTGTAAAGACACACACTTCGAAGACATTGAAGAGTGGATAGAAAATGGCATTTTTTCATGTGACTGAGGATGAAATCGTCCAAATTGTGACCGATCATAAAGTGTCAGAAGACTATGTTTCTGATGATGAATCAGAGAAAAATATTCCTCACACATTCTGTTACGAAGTGATCCAAACTGCCCTGGAGTACATCAGCCAACAGGCGGAGACGATTTATCGTGAAATAGTTTGATTTCAACGTTGGAGATGTATTGTTGCAGCAATAGTTTTTCAAGCAAAAAAACAAAAAAAAAAAAAAAAGACGTTTGTGACTTCGTTACCAAAAAATAAACTCTAATGAAGCATCCTAGAACTTCTATGTCCATAACTTAAAAAGTTTTTTTTTTTTAAATTTTCTTGAAAGTTCCTCTAGACAGACTTTTTGTTCCTTTGAGTAATCTCTAGATTTGTTTCATAATTTTGTTCAGTAGTTTATTTTTTACTCAAAAGAGTAGGTAATAAAATTAAAACTCCTGTTATTTCCTGCTGCCAAATAAGGGAGATTTTTTCTGTAAGAATGCAAAATAAACGAGCTTTGTTATACAGCACTTAAAAACTTTGAGTTTTCAATCATAGTTTGGTGCCTTTTTAACATGTCAACACAATTTTTTCAGTAAAAAAGTGCAGGGTTATTTGCAACCATATCAGTAACGTTTTACATACCCTACGCACATTTTACGATCGTATTTCGCAATATTGATGCAATTTGGAGTGTTCACATGTGAAAACAGGGGGACTTTGATTTATCTGAAATTTTTGTTATCGGAACCGGCCACCGTCCCGATCATTTAGGATAAACAGGAGTTCACTGTAATAGACTCCTTGCAACATGCTGTGTCATACAGCTAGGAGCAGCCAGACTATGGAATTGCCGTCCTGCACATAGGCTGCCATTAACACCCAAGCAAATGACTGCATGTGAAGTGGTGCCATGATCGAGAAGTACGGACTGCTAATGAATGGTGTCACATTATGTTCACTAATGAGTCCCAGTCCTGCACTGCTCCAAATGACTATCGTGGAGAAGTTTGACAGTGACCCGGGGAGATGGGGAGAGGTCCCATTCTTCCATATTTTGGGGGGGGGGGGCGTCACAAAGCAGTCCCATGGTGTGGGGAGCCATTGGGTATGACTTCAGGTCATGGCTTGTAATGGCCGAGGGAACTCTGATGGTACAGCAGTGTGTAATAGTATTGTGGTGCTATTTTTCAACAGGCCAGTGCTTGTCCACATGTAGTGTGTGTCTCTTTAAGTTGTCTGCGTGATGTTGATATACTCCTGTGGCCAGCAAAATCCCCATATCTGTCCCCGATAGAACATTATGGGACCAACATGGACGTCAACTCCATCCCACTGCCTGAATCCATGATTGCAATGTCCAGTTACAACAGTTGTGGATCACCTTTCTCAGGAGGGTATGCAGCAGCTTTACGACATCCTCCCGCACTGTCCAGGCCAGACAGGGTGCATTGCTGTATTGATAAGTGTGCTCAAACTGATAAGTTCTGTGTAAATTTGACTCTGTTTTGTTATCACTGAAATAACATCACATACCCTCTAAATTAGCTATGTTTCAATTTGTTTTCTCCCCACCTTCTGAGTGTCTCACTTTTTTTCAAGCAGTGTAATTTAAGACAGACATAAGTATATGAAAATGGGATGGCATAACACATTGCTATTCAACTATGCCCCTAAGAAAATTGTAAGATAATGGAGAAGAGCAGGTGCACTATTACACTGACTAGAACGTAAACTTAAAGATGGAATTATATTGTGTAACCTATACCGATGATGTAATACTAATTGACAAAAACATCACTGATGTGCTAAAGCAATTTGAAATATTAAGGGAGCAATCTAGGAAAATTGGACTAATAATTTCACCTGGATAAAAAATTAATGGACGATACCAAAATGGCACTGGGTGAACTTATATAGGCAACAACATAGTATTCGGTGATAAAGAGTTTAAATAATTAGGTGAAAAAGACCACTGAACATCATAATGAAAAGAAGGCATAGAATCCAGACTTCAGAAAATACAAACTGTCTCTCAGTTAACTAAAAGTATTTTTCCTGGAACTCTAAAATCTAACATTGCACAACAGTGATCAAATTAGAATTTCTTTATGCATGAGAGAGACTCTTTGTCCAACACAAGACATGAAAACAGCAAACTGAATTAGAAGAATGTAAAATTGTAGTAAAAATCTTAGGTCCAAGAATAAAAGATGGAATACATCACACAGAACCCAGTGTGAAATCTCCAGGCAAATTCCTAAAAACTCTTGTTACAATGTGTCTCCAAAGAATCCAACTTGTGGGACATACAGAAAGAATGTATCCAAACAGGCAGCTCATTGGATTCCCACATACTTGAAAAATAAGATCCAACTGATGAAAACAAACAGGAAGAGACCTTACGAAATTGGAATCACCACATTTACAGTATTCTGATGTAGTGATGAGTCACACAGAGTGCAGTTTCACAGTAGCTTGATCAATGCTTGTACTTGTGTATGTAGTATATGCAAGTGTGTACAGCGTCTCTTCTGGTGTACTCACAATATGCTAATTTAGTGGCCGAGCAGTAAACCGGATCCCTACTCAGTTCCAGTGTGCTGTGCTAATTATTCTTCTTCACTGTACATTTATGCTTGGAGCTGCAAGAGAGGCCATTTTCCGGATAGTGCCACAAAAACAACAAATTCTCAGATATCAGTTTAACTTAAACTCTTCAACATCATAGACAACATTTCACATTAATATGTTGCAGAACACTAGATTAGTGTTAAAATTGCCAGAGTAATCATTGTTCTCCATGTGACAGATTGTCACCCGATGTCCAAAATCGATAAATTTTATATCTCTGCACAGAGAAGCAGCTGGTTGCTCATTGTCATCTGTGGTGCTAATCAATGGGTCGAGCTCGTTGCTGGCACAGCGCCACCTCAGAGTAAGTGGCCCCTCATCCCAGCAGGTGGCGATGTTTAAACACCCGTATAGCTCCCAAGACTTACTGCGTCTGTGGATAACTCCGTCTCTGCACAGAACTTCCCACATTTCCCACACAGTGGGCCCTCGTGTCTCTTACACACAATAAATCTTCAAACTTATTTCATTGGCTAAGTTAAATTTCGAGTGTGACGTGCTATTTCGTAAAAAATAGCAAACGGTAGACATGGATGTTATTGTGACACTTTCCGAAGGCAACATTTGTGTATTACACTTGTAGAAGTGCACTGCAACATAAAACAGTAGACCGTAAGTTCAAACAATGGAAGCTACAGGTTGGAATATCAGCAGTGTAGGAAAAGATAGAGTGCTAATTACCATAAAGATGGCACGTTAAAATGCAGACAGGCACAGTTAAGACACTTACACATAAGCTTTTGGCCACAACCTTCATCAGAAAAAGAAATAGAAATACACACCATTCATTCACACAAGCAAGCACACCACACACACACATGACCACCAACTCAGACAGCTCAGGCCAGAATGCTAGCCTGTAAGTTTGCTACACAATAAAATAATTATTCTGAGCTACAAGAAAAATGGATTCAAAGAACTAAACTGCTTGAAGAAAAAAAAGGGAAGCTCCCTGAAGCAACGTAGTTTCACGAGTGTGCATACCAGTGGTAAATTATGAGAGTCACAACTCTCTGAAATGGATAAAAAGGTCACCAGATTGCATTAGCTTTGTTTGTGTCTCGGATTGTTACCGTGAATGGTAGGAGCTATAAGAGATGTGAAGAGCGTAAGATGTTGAGTGATCCCTGTTAAGGACACAGATGCCCTGTACTTCTGTGAGTCAGCATTATCAGCACGTAACAAAATTTGAAGGGGCCTAATTGTGTGTCTCCATTTGCCAGGCTGATTGAATTATGCAGTATGCAGATTTGTGAGACATTCAGATGTGGTAGTGTCCCCATGTTGGACTGCTTGGGTACGTAAGGGCGGCTTGCTTTTCAGCAAGCTTCCGGTTGACCGTGTCTGACGAGCCCATGGGAGAATTGCTGCAAGTACGCCGAGCACATTGTAACCCTTTCACACCTGCACCTGTCATGTGATCAGCAGTGAGTCACATTCTGCAAGACCCGCGATGACAGTTGTCAGTGAGTATGACAACGACATAGGGAGAGGGCGTTTGGGGCAGCATCGGATATGACTTCAGGTCACTCTGACAGCACAGCAGTATGTCATGGACATCCTACATCCTCATTTGCTACCTCCATGTCCAACGGAGTTACAAGAGACAGAGCAGTGAAAACATATCCAGTTGTTGACTCACAAAACGGTTTTGAGCTGTGACGCATGTAGTCTTAAGTGAATCATTCATACAAAAAGAAAAGAAGAGGAAGCTAAAGTCAGAATGTGAAAAAATTGGAGAATGGAATAGATATTTGAAGACTTCACACTTGAAACTCCCAGTTTTCCTATTGTGAAAGTGCCTTTGTGACCATATGCATTTCACTGATGATAAACTTTTTTTTTCCCCCTGGGTCTTGGCTCCATATTTTTTAATCCAGTTGAGTCAGAATACTTGCATAGTATTTGTGAGGTATTGTTTCAGTCTTGCAAGCTAATCTAAAATACAATCCCTTTTGCATCCTAGAAAACAATGACCACTCTTTCTCTCCGATTAAGTCACCTTGGCTATTTTTGTGCAACTGCTGTTTCATTTCATCCACGGGAACAGATTGGTGCATAGAATCAGTTGTGTGTCAGATTGTCCCAAATTGTTTTTCACATTAGGTTGTAGTCAGGCTTCAACAGACATGCCACTCATTTTCTGGTATGGCCACGGCATCAACTGTTTTGCACATCTTTTTAATTACTGATCTTGCAATATCACACTGTGTTCTTTCTCAGCATTTTCATATTTGATTGTAATTCTAGGAAGTAGTTCATGAGTCATCTTACAGAGACATATGCCACATATGAATTCAGCCACCCATTCCTTAACTGTTGACTATGAAGGAACTCCCCCCATGAACCATGGACCTTACCGTTGGTGGGGAGGCTTGCGTGCCTCAGCGATACAGATGGCCGTACCGTAGGTGCAACCACAACGGAGGGGTTTCTGTTGAGAGGCCAGATAAACATGTGGTTCCTGAAGAGGGGCAGCAGCCTTTTCAGTAGTTGCAGGGGCAACAGTCTGGATGATTGACTGATCTGGCCATGTAACATTAACCAAAACACCTTGCTGTGCTGGTACTGTGCACGGCTGAAAGCAAGGGGAAACTGCAGCCATAATTTTTCCCGAGGACATGCAGCTCTTCAACTTGACTAGAAGAAGAGATCGGTTGGTAGGACATGTTTTGAGGCATCAAGGGATCACAAATTTAGCATTGGAGGGCAGCGTGGAGGGTAAAAATCGTAGAGGGAGACCAAGAGATGAATACACTAAGCAGATTCAGAAGGATGTAGGTTGCAGTAGGTACTGGGAGATGAAGAAGCTTGCACAGGATAGAGTAGCATGGAGAGCTGCATCAAACCAGTCTCAGGACTGAAGACCACAACAACAACAACAACATGAAGGAACTGACTCCTAATAAGTAAGATGATGCCTGTAGAAAAGTACAACAAAACAGTAATCTCAAAAAAGGACAGGATAGACAGTACATTCTGTAGGACATATTAAAAGTGATTGGTAAAAGAGACTTGGTGTGTTAAATGCAGCTTTTGATTACATGATAATTGAATTGGATAGATAAACAACCTACTTGCTAAGTGGCGGCAGAACACACACATAAAAGAAGATTATAATTAGGCGAGCTTCAGAGCTAGTAGCTCATTCTTCAGGCAGAAGGGTTGAAGTGGAAGGAAGAGGGGTGAAGGATAGGTCTAGGAAAAAGGGTAGATTTTGAGAAAGTTACCCAGAACTGCAGATCAAGTGCTGACTTTCCAGATGGGATGTGATTCCACATCTACATACATACTCCACTAGCCACCATATGGTGCATGGCAGAAGGTACCCTGTCTCACTACAATAGTCTGAATAAAATTATTTGATAGTTGACATCAATCACTTGCTGCAACAATGTTGCCACATTGGCTACCAGCTACCGTTTGGTTACAGGTGACAACAAACAAGCAGCTCACTTCACAAATTATGTTAAGTGTTTAACACAGAGCAATTTTTCTAGTGGCTGGTGCAAGGTATGTCAGAAATGTTGGATACTCTGTCGACTATTGATTTAAAGTGACCAGTGACTGAACTGGGGCAGACGACCCGTTTTGTATCCCTGACTGTAAACTTATGTCCTAACCCAGCCGAGAAAATTGTGGTCAACAGTCTGCAGCAGTACTAATATCATGATCGCTTTGTTCATGGCAATTAAAGCTAACCCTTAAGGGTAAACTCACGACAACAAAAACTCAATTTCAGGGCTGAAAGCAAATTGAAATTTCTCCATGTCATTTGTTACCTGTAACTATCCTTACACTAGCTGCACATGCTGCCATGTTAGAAACCAGTGAACAGTCCATGTGGGCACTTGGTCGTGGATTATAGATGACTGAGGCAGATTCCAAATGAAGAAATAATGACAGGAAGAAAAATAAGACCAAATAGAACAGTCAAAACAATGATGAAAAATGATGCAGCAAATTATTAAAAATAAAAAAAAAATATATTTAAACCAATTAATTGAATGAAAATAATAATCACACTCTTTTGGTTAGATTTAAAAATAAAAATTTTGCTACATTGATGAGATTCAAACCTACAACATGCTACATATTAGATTAATCTGCCAACCATTGTGCTATGCCACAGCACTGCATGAAGTATTTATATATGTGAATGTAGTGACCCAGTTGCAACTATGAATTGCAACCTTAAAAATTTCAGTTTCACGCAGTGTAGTGAAAAGCTTATCTAATGTAAGATGATCTCTGTGAATATGATAACTATATGTATGATACTGAATTACACCTTGTGCTGAGTTATTCAGTAGTGTTTGGTTAGTGCTATGAATGAAATGTGTGTCTTTCATTAGCATTGTTAATGTGTGTTGTTTTTGGTGTAGCTATTGCGTGTCATGAAATACATAATAAAAGTGTCGGGCTCGTAATTTGGGATACAAATACATCAAGAAAGAATGCTGAACCAGGAATTGGAAGTGACTGGCCAATTTTGGTGGAGTTTGGCAACAGCAGACAGTTCAAGTGTGACGCTGACTACTCTTACTGGCGTTTGAAGTGCCAACTATCAAGTAATTTTATTTCAACTGTAGTCAGTTCCTTTCCCGTTCCATCTGCCAATTGAGTGAGGAAAAAGTGAATGTCTATATGCCTCTCTATGACTCCTAATTTGTTGTCTCTTATCTTTGTGGTCCTTACGCATAATGTATGTTGGTGCAAGCAGAATTGTTCTGCAGTCAGCACAGTGTTCCTCAAAATCCCTCCAGGGATTCCCATTTGAGTTCCAGAAACATCTCCATAATACTTGTATGTTGTTGTTTCAACCTACTGTTAACAAATCTAGTATCCTGCCTCTGAATTACCTCAATGTCTGCTTTAATTCGACCCCTTGCGGATACCAGACACTCAAACTGTACTCAAGAAGAGATCACACTAGCATCCTATATGTGATGTCCATCACAGCTGAGCCACACTGTAGTAAAATCCACCCAACAAACAAAAGATGATTATTCGCCTTCCCTACCATGACCCTCACACGTTTGTTCCATTTCATATCACATTGCAATGTTACGTCCAGATATTGAAACAATGTGACTTCTTCATTCATGACACTACTAATGGTGGATTCTGGCATTATGGATTTGTTTTTCCAACTCATCTGCAGTAACTTATATTTTTCTACATTTAGGGTTAGCTGTCATTTATCACACCAACTGGGAACTTTGTCCAGGTCATCTTTTATCCTCCTAAATCACTCAACGATGACACCTTCCATACACCACAACATCATCAGCAAACAACCACAGATTACTGTCCACTTTGTCCATCAAATCAGTTATGCACATAGAAAATATGAGTAATAGTGCTCCTATCACACATCCCTGGAACGATCCTAATGATACCCCAGTCACTGATGGACACTCACCGTCGGGATAATGTAGTGGGTTCTATTACTTCAGAAGTCTTTGAGCCACTCACATGTCTGGGAATGTATTCCATGTGCTTGTACCTTTGTTAAAAGTCTGCAGTGAGGCATTATGTCAAATGCTTCTCGGAAATCAAGAAATATGGAATCTGGGTTTGTGAATTTTGTGATGGCAAAGTTAGAGGAGCAATGCATCTGCATTAAATTTTGTGTGAAACTCAAGAAAACCTTTACAGAGACACACCAAATGATGCTGGGAGCCTATAGCGATGAGTACTTAAGCCATACTCGGTGTTACATATTATTCACACGTTTTAAAAATGGCTTTACAAAAGTCAAACATGATCCTTGTTCAGGACGCTCTTAGATGTCCACTGATGATGCTTGTGTCAGGAACGTCAACGAAATTGTGTGTGCCAGTCGAAGATTCACTGTCCGAGAGATTGTAGAAGAATGTAACATTTCAATTGGATCATGTTATGAAATGACACAGCATCTTGGAATGCATTGTGTTGCCGTCAAGTTCATTCCACGCTCATGAGTCAAGACCAAAAAAACTTTTTGGATCTTACAAATGAGACTGAGATGTTCCTTGTGAGAATAGTATGACCCCTGCAGACTTCTTTTTATTTCCAAAGGTGAAAAGGATGAAGTTTTGCAATGGTAGATGAGATAGAAGAAAATTCGCAGACGGCACTTTATGTGACCCAGCAAGATGTGTGTCAAGACTGCTCCTGGAAGTGGAAATGATATTGGGAGCAGTGTATCAATTTTGGAGTAGAGTAACTAAAAGATAAGCATAGAAAATTTTGTGGACAAAGTTCTGGAATTTTTTGAACAGACATTGTATGACAAAAGGGCATGCTGAGTTGCCCATGAGTGATGCTTTGTACTGATTTGTGGACATAAACTTATTGCTCTCTATGAAACTGATTAGATTCAAACCCAGAATATGTTCAAGAATTCTGCAGCAAACTGATGTTACGGGTATTGGTCTGTAATTTCGCGGGTCTGTTCTTTCGCCCTTCATATATACAGGAGACGCCTCTGTATTTTTTCCCCAGTTGCTTAGGTCTTTCTGCTGGGTGAGAGATTCACAATAAATACAAGCTAAGTAAGGGTCCAGTGCCATATAGCACTCTTTGTAAAACCAAATTGAAATTCCATCTGCAACTGGTGACTTATTTGTTTTTAATTATTTCAGGTGTCAGGGATGCTTACGAGGGTGGTTTGAAAAGTTCTTGAAACAGAATAGAAAAAAAGTACTTATGTCACTGAAACTTTTTTGTTTTTCAATGTACCCTGCTTGTAGATTAATTCACTTGGTCCAACAGTGTTCCAATACCTTGATCCCATCTCGACAATGATTTTCCTCCAGGCCTACAAAATAGTTGTCAAACTCAGGCTATCAATTCTTAATTTAAGTGAATCTTCATCCACAAAGAAAAATTTTCAGTTTAGGGAAGAGGCACGTGTGGCAACAATTCATACCTTAGTTTGTGTAATTTTACCATGGCGATGGCACATGCGTGTGAGCGTGCATTGGCTTGATGCTAGATGACTTTCTTCCTTATTAAACCTGGCCTTTTTCTCATATCTTTTGTTGCAATTTGTCCAGAAGGTTAGCATAGTATTCTCCAGTAATTGTTTGCCCAGTGGGGAGATAAAGTACAAACAGAATCCCCTTCCCATCCCAGAACACTGATGCCATGATCTTCCCCGCTGAAGGAATTTGGTGGCGCATCCCAGAACACTGACGCCATGTCCTTCCCCGCTGAAGGAGTTTGGCGGCGGAGATTCAGCATGTTTCCAATGCTTTGATTGTTGCTTTGTCTCTGCAGTATAGTAGTAAACCAAAGTTTCCTCGTGGTCACAAACCAGCACAAAAGTTCTTGTTTGTTTCTCCTAAAACAGGCCAAACATTGTTGTGATATGTCCATTCTCATGTGTTTTTGACCCAGCATCAAGAGTCGCGGCACCCATCTTGTGAATACCTTTCAGATGACATCTGGCAAGCGTGAGCAATTTCATGCACTCTAAATTGGTGATCCTCCTTGATCATTATGTGCACTTTTGCAATGATTTCTAGAGTAGTGACGCATCTTGGCTGACCTATTCATGGATGATCATCATCTAAGCTCTCCTGACCAAATTTAAATTCATTTATCCACTTGGCAACAGTTGAAGACAAAGGAGCAGAGCCCCTGGTGTATTCTGGAAATCGGCATGAATGTCCTTTGCTTTCATACCTATCTTTATGAAGTACTTCATCACTGCTTGAATCTCTACCCGTCCCCCCCCCCCCCCCCCCCCCCCCCCCCGCCCCGTCTTTGCAGATCACTACACAGGAACAACAACAGAGCCGTGTCACTGCCACAGCTCTCTTCCAAGAGCACTGACATGGCACATGTTTACAGGTGATTGTTGTTAGGTGTCTTTGTGCTATTGTCAAATGACGGTGTGTTTATATGATTCTCTTGCATGAATTATTTCTTAAATGTAAAATTTAAAACATTTATCTCCTACTGCCACACCAGACTGGTCAAGTGACATGATGGAAACCTTTGACTCACTTAGTGATTTTACATAGGACAATAATTTCCCCTGCTTCTCAGCCAGATCTTTTGCTGAGGTATGACAGTGGTAGTAACCTTTCCTTGTTGCCATTTGGCATTCTCTTTTGAACCAAGAGTGCAGTAGCTTTTCCTTCCTCAGTATTTTCCGAATTTCATTGTTAAACCACAGTGGCTCTTTTGCATCCTTAATTCGTTTACTAGGTACAGACTTGTTGAGAGTGCAATTCACGATCTGCTTAAGCTTTGACCATAATCTCTCTACGTCCATCTTAATGGAACTAAGTGATGTCAGTTCTGTCTAAGTGAGATGCTAACATCTGCTTATCTGCTCTTTCTGGCATGAACGTTTTCCTAGCCTTCTTGACTGATTTATTAATTTTTGTAACCTTAGTTATTATGATGTTATCATGATTATTAATCCCCATCTCTATGCTGAAGTCATTGATGATATCTGGCCTGTTTGTAACTACAAGGTCTAAGATATTTCCATTGCATGTGGCATGCCAAACTAGGTGCTCAAGACAATTTTTGAAAACCACATTCAAAAGTGCTTCACAAGATTGACTGCACCCCCTGCAATGAAGCCATAGGCTACCATCTATACTCAGTAGGCTAAATTAACCTCCAACTAGTATTGCATGATCTAGGTATTGACGTGCTACTGTCTGTAGACTTTCTGTGAATGGCTCCAAAACTGTCATAGCAGAACCGGGTGGCTGATTAAAACATTCATTAATTAACGTGATTTCACGTAGACTTGTTATATGCAACCAGATAACTTCACTGTCACAATCAGCTTTGACCTCAATAGAGACAATGGACACTCCCTCTCGTACAGTGTCTAACCTGCCTTTCCGATATATATTCCATTAATCAGTAAATATGTCAGAGCTTTCTACTCTGGGTTTCAGCCAGCTCTCAGTCTCTGAGAATAATTTGAGTGCGAGACTTTCCTGGATGGCAGTAAATTCGAAAACTGTGTTACAAGTACTTTGACAACTGATAAAATTTTGACAGTCTACACTGGAGTGAATTCAAAAGATAAACCTCAACCAACATTGAATGTATCTTGGTGATAAAGAGCCCAAATAAATAAATAGATGATTTTATTCCATTTCATCTGATTGAATGAAACACACACAGCATAACTACTCAGAAAACAACTATAGTGCTGATTACATTTACTATCATACATGTAGCACTCTGAGAACATTTCACCTTGTCATAGTAGTCCTGTGTTTTGGAACTAGGCAGTGCTTCATTTCACAAAGCGAAAGGAATGGCTTGTGTGTAAGGAAAAAAAAAAAAAAAAAAAAAAAAAAAAAAAAAAAAAAAAAAAAAAAAAAAGAGAAAAAGAAGAAGAAGAAGAAGAAGAAGAAGAGGAAATAGTGGTTGCTGGTGTTTTTAACACTATCATTCAATTTAGTTCCTATTGTGAACTTTGCAGCTAGGATATGTAAATGCTCTGAGACTGCTATTGATAATATCTTTATGAACAAATCTAGGGGAAAAAAGTCATATCACAAAACCAATAGTAAATAGACTATCTGATCACAACGTGCAGCATCCTGTGTTAAATGTTGAAACTTGTCAGGATAAAAAAAATATTAAATCTGAGTACAGGAGGATAATAAATAAGCCAGAAATTGAGGAATTCAGGAAATTGCTCAAAGACATGAACTGGAGAGATGTTTACCTGACTCAAATGGAAAATACAAAGCATTTATTAATAAAGTTACCTCCTCTTTTGGAAATTGTTTTCCCCTAAAGGTAACTCAGATCACACAGAAGTCAAAAGATAAACCATGGATTACACAAGGAATAAAGATATCATGTGGGGCAAAAAGGAGACTGTATCTACTATCTAGGAACATTTCTGATATTAGCATTGTAATGCATTACAAAGAATACTGCAAAATATTGAATCAAGTAATCCAGAAATTGAAGTAGCTTTATTAAGAGAAAAAGATAATTGTATCAACAAAATAAGAACTGTATGGGATATAGTGAAGACAGAGAGAAGTGGGGCCAAAAAGGAAGTGGAACAGATAGCTCTAAAAGTAAATGAGGCTTTGGTAACAAGTGCATGTAGTGTTGTAAATCTCTTAAGCAAGACTTAATTTTTGTTACTGATGGCTCGGGGTTATCAGGTACGGTGAATGGTGCAATGGAGTATCTGGGACCAGTCTTTGAAGAACATTGTGTAGAACCTATTCGAGGAACTTTGAATTCCGACCATTGCTTCTCAGTATACTTACTCCTTAATGAAATTTGTTGCAAGTTACATATCTATATTTCCAACAAATAGCTCAATACATATTATCAATACTAGGAATAAGAACAATCTACATAAAGACCTAAAATCACTTATGTTGGTCCAAAAGGGGGTCCAATATTCAGGAACACACATTTTCAATAAATTACCAGCACCCATTAAAAACTTGGTTTCAGATAAAGCACAGTTTAAACAGAGTTTGAATGACTTTTTGATAGGCAATGCCTTCTACTCTATAGATGAATATCGTAACAGAGACTGAAAGGCCAGCTTAAGTAAAAATATGTTAGATTTAAGTTTTGACAGCACTTGGTTGCAACAGTCAATATTAAGTATTTTGTGTATGATAAATTTATTAATAGTGCATAACAATGTTTCATTCTGACAGCGTATTAATTCTGTAAATATTAGCTTTTCCAGTTTACTGTATTGTATTCACCTATTTTGACAATCTCGTGACAAATGATCAGGGAAGTATTCATTATATTAAAATGTTTTGTGTTATACATTCTGACATGTTCCACACCCTCGAGAATCATCTCATTTTTTCGGTGTATGTAACAAAAACTGAATCAAATCAAATCCAATCACCATCTCTCGTCATGTAATAACTTCACTTCTTCTTCTTCCCTTGTCGTCTCCTGTTTTTCCAGTACTCGTCCATCTCCTCCTCATGTTTTTCCCCCTTTATTCTATTCGTGTTGTTCTCAATCCCCTATTTCTTCTGCATTGAAAGCCTTTTATTTTTATTTACTTATTCTTTTATTGAGGTGAGTCTCTATGGACTGCGAGGTAACAACCGAATTCACTCTAGTGTCCAGGTCTTGTTCTTGCTCCAGCTTTGACTTCCTGCCAGTATATTCTGAGCCCCTCCAAGAAGTGCCTTTTTATGCTCTTCAGATAATGGTCCTCACTGTCTTTCGGATGTTGATGCCATGTTAAAACCTTGGTAGTTGGTCACCAGTCTTCTAAATTTGTTCCTTTCAGGAATTTCTCTCTGAGATACCAATCTGCTTAAGATCTTTTTCACATTCTTTGAACCATCTCGGCCTCGTTTTCTTAGATAGGATGAAACTCCGTATTCTTTTTGTTAGTCAATCACCGTCCATTTTCATGAGATGACCATAAAATAACAATCATTTCTTTGTAATGGATGCTGTGATAGGTTCTGTCTCACTGCACGTGTCCTCATTTGCTCTCATTCGTCATTGTCCATCGACCCATCTATTACCTTAGGATTTTCCTTAATATCCTACACTCACGCTTTTCCAGCCACTCAGCTTGACCTTGTCTATTCGTGGTCAAAGTTTTGGATGCTTATAAGCCCTCAGGTTGTACAACTGTATTATAATGTTGGAATTTGGCCCATATACTCATAGACTTGTTGTTATAAGTATTCTTTGTCAGTTGGTATGCTTGGTCTAACTTCCTCATCCCGACAATTGCTTCTTCTTTTAATCCATTCTCCTGGTGGATGACTTCACCGAGATACCTGAAATTCTTAACTCATCCGATTTTTTCCCAGGTTGGTTATCTTCCATTCAGGTCCGTCACAGATGTTCGTCATATATTTTGTCTTTTGAATAGAGATCTGGAGTCTAACTTTTTTCATCAATTTCTGACAGCCTATTTATCTTGTTGATTGCTGACTCTATGTTGTTAGCAAAAATGGCCAGGTCAGCCTCAAAATCTAAGCAGTCAATGCACACCCCTTTGTTCTTAGGACCAAGTCTGAACCACTCTTCATTTGTTTCTTCTTGGGCTAATAACTTTCTCCACTCTCGAATGACCTTTTCCAAGACACAATTGAAAAGGAGAGGGATAGTCTATCTCCTCGTCTTATGTCCGTTCTGATTGTAAAGGGTTCAGATACCTCACCCATAAGTTTAATTTTCGACACTGTGTTAGCAAGAGTTTGTTTGATCAGCTTTCTTGATGTATTATCCACCCCAAACTTTTCCAAAATATTCATTAATGCATGTCAGTCGATGGAGTCATATACTTTCTGAAAATCAACACGCATGACCACATAGTTATTTCTTCCAATTTTTTTTTGTACCTCATGATGTTCTTCAGGTTAAAGATCTGTTCTGCGCAAGAATCACCCTTTTGGAAACCAGCTTGATAGTCCCCAATCAGTTGGTTACAATGATCTTCTATTCTATTCTGTATCACTTTCGAGAGAATCTTATATGGAACAGATACTAATGAGGTACCCCTATAGTTATTGACATTCTATTTATCACCTTTTTTGTGTAGACGATGGATTAAAGCTGACTGCCATTCAGTTGGTATCATCCTAGCTCTCCAGATCTCCTCAAAAAGTTGGACTAGTATATCTAGAGTTTCATTATTTGCCAGCTTCAGTAGTTCCACCACTATTGAATCCTCTCCAGCTGCCTTATTATTCTTAAAGTTGTTGATGATCTCTTTGGTCTCCTCTTTACTAGATGGAGATGAGGGGTAGTTTGTGGATTGGGGCACATACAGGGAATCTTTCTTTCGGTTCATCACAATTAAGTAGGTTTTCAAAGTAACGAGACATTATCTTGCAGTTTTTTTGTTGGTCAGGCCGAGTGTGGTGTGCGTACTGTAAGACCTTCAGTGCACACACCATCAGATTATTTGACTTGTTGCTCTAACAAAGTAAGCGAGTGTCAGCAATATGTCTCGTGGTCTTATCATGGCGTATTTATCTTCTGCCATTAGGTCAGACGATAGAAATGCCACTTGCACGCTGAGAGTAGCAGATTGACGGTGACCAACTTTAAACAGAACTTGATTAATTTTCACATACATTTATTAAAATAATAACAAATATAAAAATTACTTAACTTGGTTCTGGATGCTATTTACAATTGACAATCTGAAGTTCCTTTGGTATTGATACATTAATCTTATTCTCACATATATCTCGGGTACTTGACGAAAGTGTCTATACATTTATCTTCATGGTAATGTACAGGAATATGGTAATCTTATTAGGCGCAGACTGAATCTTGACTATGGACTGGTACAGACAATTGTAGAACTCGTACAGACTGGTACAGACTATGCAGACTGGTACAGACTAATGCAGACTGGTGCAGACAAATGCAGACTGACTGGTCGAAGGTCTTTACACTCGTTATAATACCTCGCTCGTTCATGTATCACTGCGCGAGTGTGATGCGCGAGGAGAAAGTGTTCTATCTTAGCAGCAATCTCATTGGCTGTGTTACATATTAATACGCGGATCGGCGGAAGCAGAATTTGGTCCGTCTCTATGGCAGCGCCATCTCGTAGTGCGGAGATGGACGAGTGCTGCGCCTGCGCTGTTGTGCTTAGCGGGGCTCACTCTAGTGGGAAATTTGTGTACGCGCTGAATACGCGGAACTATGTACACAACACTGAGCTTTCCATTTTAGTCTCTAAAACAAAAACTAGGGGCTTGGTATCCTTTCAAATTCGATTTGAACGTCTGATAGAAGTCTCTGACATTGTTTATCTGGAAATGCTGATCGATCTGTTATAACTGCTGTTTCTCATGCAACTGCTTAGCCCTTCGTAGAGTTCTGGCTGCATATTTTCGAACTTCATGGAATACATCAAAATCATCAGGTCTCCTGGTAGAGTTCCACTTTTTCCATGCACTTGCTGTTTGGGCCACCACCTCACCACAAACCTCATTCCACCATGTATGATTCCTCTTTTTAGCTGTCAGGATTGTAGTATTAGCTGCTTGTTGGATCATGGAGTCAATGTCTGCCCATTTATGGGATTCAACTGTCAGTTACTGGTGGCATTGTTCCAATATGTTTTGATTGATTTTGAGCTTCGTAATATCATATTTATGAATTTTATTTCCGGTTTTCACGGTCTTATTGAGAGGGGTGAAATTAATTTTGATCTTGGAGAGGTGATGATCCTTTTAAATTCAGTATTTTATCTGTAAAAAGGTTTCTTTCTATTATTTCTGATTGTTTGATGTTGTTTCTTTCTTATTTCTGTAATCCATGCTATCATTGATTCCTTCTTCCAGAACTACTCATTCAGTAGAGGTCTCTAAAAAAGATTAATCTTCTTTTAGCCATTACTTCTGATATTTTCTCAAAATTTTTGTAGATATCCTCATTACTTCTCATTTTCCAACCGTCTGTAGCTTGTATTGCAACCATTATTTTCTAATAATGGTCCTTTGAGGAACCTCTGTTCTGTCCAGCTTATAGTTCATCATTAGGCATCCTCATCCATATAAACATCCTGGTCATACCACTGTGGGATAGTGTCTTAGTTTTGTTTTTTTAGTTGTACATTTCTTGTTGTAAATATCCTTTGTCAAACGATTTGCTCTCTCCAGTTTGCTGACTCTTGCATCTACTGTTAATTCTTCTAGTCCATTTTGTTGTACAGTTTGTCCAATATATTTAAATTTACTTCCTAATGCTATTTTACATTTTTGTTTTTCTAAGAGTGTTGATGCATTGTTTGAAATTGTCATCAATGTTGTTTTTTCGGCTGAAATTTTGGGACCAGCTTCCTTTGCTATTTCTTCCAAAAGATTTCTTTCAATAACTGTCTGCCAGATTTTTTGAAAGTATATCAGAATCATCTGCAGAAGCCAGGCAGTTTACCTTAATTCCATTTGTTTTTCATCCTAAAATTATTGGTTCAATTTTGTGATTTTTTTTTCTCCAAATTCCAGATACTTTCTATTTTTTCTAGAATGCAGTGTACAGTAAAGGTGATAAACTGTCCCCTTGTCTAACATCAGTTTTTATTTCAAATGGTTGAGATACTTCTCCCATAAATTTAGCTTCTGCCATCCTATTTGCTAGTGTTTTGAGGATTATGTTTGCTTTAACACAAAATTCTTTGATGATTTTACCTATAATTTCTCTGCCTACCAAATCAAATGTTTTCTTGAAACCAATACATGATACTATTATAGGTTTGGTGATTAACAGTATGTGGAGAATTATCGATTTTCTAATAAACATCTGTTCTGTGCAGGGTATTCCCTTTATAGAGCTCCTCGAGATTCTCCCAGTTATTTGTCTAAAGTTTCTACAACTCTGTCCAGAGAATTTTTGAAAATATTTTGTATACCACTGGCAGAAGTGAGGCATCTCTGCAATTGTTGACATTTTGTGTGTCCCCTTTTTTTCATAGCTGTGGATTAATGCTTTCCATAATCTCTTCAGCTTTCCAAATGTTCTCAAACAGCAGTTGTAGATCATTTGTGTGTTCTGACTATTTCAATAATTTTGCTGTAGTGGAGTCTTCATTTGTTGCTTTGAAGTGTTGGAATGATTTGATGGCTTCATGAATTTATTGTTCTGTTAGTGGAAAATCTTCCTCCAGATGTTGTGGGACTGCTATTATATATTGCTACAATGTGCTGTTATTATTATTGTTGTTGTTGTTGTGGTTGTTTGGTTGCCTGTTCTTCAGCACTATCTTTCTGTTTTGTTTATCTATTTGCCGCCATTTTAGCCCATTTAACGGTATTTTTACCTTGTTTTTCACTTATTTGACCTTTTGGTGGCTCCTCTTGAAGAGATCTTATTTCTCAGCATTTAAAATTACATCATCTGCTGCTCTTTCGCAACTCAATTTCATCATGTCCAGTCTAGTTTTTTCATTCATTTAACCATCCATCTTCCTTGACTCAAGATCCTGAATTTTCATCCTTAATTCTTGAACAGTCTCATTTCTCTTTTTACATTTTCCAGATGAAGAAACTTTTGGTCCTCAAAGCTAAGATTAGTATCAGTTTTTTTATTTGTTTCTGCTTATGGCTGCTATATCTCTTTAGTTAGAATATTTTCTCTCTCTGTATTTGATTATAGTCTAAGTCTGAATATTTTTATAAGTACATTTATTGCTGTAGCAATGAGTAAAATAAATTGTATTGCACTGCCTGTAGCATGTAGCACCATTTTGACTGTTAGTCCTCTTGCTGTACAAAAAGTAGCTTTGATGATTACTTAATGCAAGTATTTTGTAAGAGCTGTGGAATGGTTAGTATCTGTTTATATTTTTCTGATTAATTCAAGCTCGTCAATGCACATCCTCTGTTAAGGAAATATTTGAACTGAATTTACTGTGTGTTAAATATAAGCGGTGGATCCATTGGGGTAGTCTTTTTGATAGAAATATGTCAAGGTGAACAAAACAGGAGATGAAACTTCCTGGCAGATTAAAACTGTGTGCCCGACCGAGACTCGAACTCGGGACCTTTGCCTTTCGCAGGCAAGTGCTCTACCAAAGCACGACTCACGTCCGTTACTCACAGCTTTACTTCTGCCAGTACCTCGTTTCCGCTGCAGAGTGAAAATCTCATTCTGAAAACAGGAGATGGTGAAGGAAGAGAGGGAAAAGATCAACATTTGCTTCTCATCAGCAATATAACTGGGTTGCAACATTCAGTGAAAATTATCTGTGACAGGAAGTTGTCAGAAATACATTTTTTGAAGAAACTTTATGTTTGTATAAGCATTTATTAAATTTAAAAAGTTGGATTTCATCTGTTAATACAAAAGATAATGTTTTGCATTGCAGGCATGCTGAACCTGTCAAAGATGAAGAATCGGCCAATGATTCATATTGGAGGATAACAGTATGTATAACTTAAACTTGAGATTCTTGAAAATAAAGCTAGTCAGTATTTCTTAACAGTACTGATTTAAATACATCTAAAGATCGCTGTTACCTAAATGAAAGTTGACGAGCAAAGTCTTAGTGGACATTTGTATAAAATTGTCATAGGTGTTATTTACAAGAAGAGTAAATAGTTTCAATAGGAATGTGGTGAGACATTTAACAAATGTCATGACCACACATTAATAGGACCTTATAACACTACCATTATGATATTAGTATGCTTTTACGTAAATAACAGAAACCCTGTCTCTATGTTGCCACGTATAACCCTCTTACTAAAATTTAATTTAGTTTCCAAATAAAATACACTATGGAAGGATAGTCCTGTTTATAGGAAAAGATAATCAATAGAGTTATCCTTCTTACAGCATTTACCATGTGTTGCATCTAATGGATAAGAAAATTTGACTATTCACTTCTTTTCCTAAGATCTTACCCAGTGGCTAGATAGAAACACAGTATGAATAATAATATACTGAAGCTAGGACAACTCATTTCCAAGTTCATTTAGTGGTATGAAACATGTACTTAATGGTCACCAACCTATCCTGGCAATGAAATAGTGAAGTATTGGAGAAGCAGAAATGTGAATTTTGCCTACTTTCTTGCTACTGTTTAGTTTGGCTCTTCAAATAAATTACCCCACTTAAACAATTTTGGGCTACATCTTTATGCATTATGTTTGTAAAAAAGAAAAAGCCCAGTAGATAACTTCGAGGAAGGTAAAAAAAATTAGCCGGGGTGGGGGGGACAACCTTTAGAAAAGCACTTTCCATAATCAAGGAACTTAAATACTTAGACACTAAAGCACACACTTTTTAACTGAACATTTCACTTAAAGAAAACCTCTTTCTTGGTGGAATTAACTTTCAAAAGCTATTATTTTTTGAACTAATTCTGTATAGCCATCTAACAGGTTTTAGTAACTTGGCTTCACTCTGATTGAATTTTATGTAACCAAACTACAACACTTTGCAATAGTTAAGAAAACATTTTTATTATTTACACTAAAGCTATTTAAATGGTGCCTCTTTATATTAACTTGGAACTTCATAAGTCTGTAAAACAGGACACTCGGATTAATCAAACACCAGGAAGGAACCCTATACAGATGTATGATTAGGATGAAATAACAGGGTGAGCCAGTTTCCGTAAAGTTCAAGAATGATTATTAAAACACAGTTTAAATTATTGGTTCATGCCCTACAAAGGTAAAAATAGAAAAAAATCTTATCTGTGGGCTGTAGGCTTGGGTGTGGCGAACAGTTATGGCGGCTAAACTACCCACACTACAGCCTGCAAGTTACTTGCTGTATGGGCTCAATTTCTCTACTTGGCTTCAATCAGTTTTACATACAGTAGCTCAACAACTCGCAGCTATGCTGCAAGCTGTTTGCAGTCTTCAACCGAGGCATTTTTATGAAAATTTGCAGGCAAAGCTTCTGCTCCACAAAGGAGTTACCTCAATCACTGCTGCCTACAGACTGTGTGACTTACTTCCCGCACTTGCTCAAGGTAGCACGCCAATTCGCCTTTCGAACCTTTTCCACTCTCCATAGCCATTTTCGTTTCAAACAAAAGCAGACTGGCTTTTACATAACGCCTATTTCTTATATTGTTCCTAAGCATGATCATTTCTTAAATTGTCAAATTTACATCAACATGAACAATTTATACACACAAATATTTTTAAATACAAAATGTTATCAAAAAATTAGTTAGACCCGTGGTATCCTTTGAAGAGGACTTGGGCAGGTTTATCATATCCTAGTACACATTATTTTGTTACTTCCCTTCAGATATTCCATTTAGCTACATCTACAATTATTCCCAATGTTCTGCCTTTTGAGGTGTCCAGTGCGGGATCCTCTGCACTTCCTGGGTGTATTGTAACGAGTTAGCTCCCAGGAGCCTCTCAAACCACAAACTCTTAGAAGATTCACTCTTCTTGTACTTACGTCAGCATTGTCACTTTTGTATTCAACCCCAATGCAATTTCTGTGTTTCATAGTCAATGTGAAGGACCAAGGGATACAGAAAACCTGCACTGGTGCATCAGAATCCAATACTGGTCTCCCAGGAGCCACTGAAAGCACAAACTATAAGAAGATTCACTCTTCTTGTACTTAAGGCGGCATTGTCTCATTTGTATTCAATCCCGATGCAATTACTGTGTTTCATGGTCAATGTGAAGATCCAAGTAATACAGTAAACCAGCACTGGTGCATCGGAATCTAATACTGGTCTCCCAGGAGCCGCTCAAAGCACAAACTCTTAGAAGATTCAATCTTCTTGTACGTAAGTCAGCATTGTGCATTAAGTATTCAATCCCGATGCGATTTCTGTGTTTCATGGTCAATGTGAAGGTCAAAGGGATACATTTAACGTGCACTGGTGCATCGGAATCTAATACTGGTCTCCCAGGAGCCGCTCAAACCACAAACGCTTAGAAGATTCACTCTCCTTGTACTTAAGTTGGCATTGTGCCTTTTGTACACAATCCCGATGCAATTTCTGTGTTTCATGGTCAATGTGAGGATCCATGGGATACAGTAAACTTGCACTGGTGCATCGGAATCTAATACTATTCTCCCAGGAGCCGCTGAAAGCACAAATTCCTAGAAGATTCATTCTTCTTGTACTTAAATTGGCATTGTCCATTTTGTATTCAATCTCGATGCAATTACTGTGTTTCAAGGTCAATGTGAAGATCCAAATGATACAGTGAACCTGCACTGGTGCATCGGAATGTAATACCGGCCTCCCAGGAGCCGCTCAAAGCACAAACTCTCAGACGATCACTCTTCATGTACTTAAGTCGTCATTGTGCCTTTTGTATTTAATCCCGTTGCGATTTCTGTGATTCATGGTCAATGAGAAGGTCCAAGGGATACAGTAAACCTGCGCTGGTGCATCCGAATCCAATACTGGTCTCCCAGGAGCCGCTGAAAGCACAAACTCCTAGAGGATACATTCTTCTTGTACTTAAGTCATCATTGTCCTATTTGTATTCAATCCCGATGCAATATCTGTATTTCATGGTCAATGTGAAGGTCCAAATGATAGAGTCAACCTGCACTGGTGAATGGGAATGTAATACTGGTTTCCCAGGAGCCGCTCAAAGCACAAACTCTTAGAAGATTCACTCTTCTTGTACTTAAGTTGGCATTGTGCATTTGATTTCAATCCCGATGCAATTTCTGTGTTTCATGGTCAATGTGAAGGTCCAAGAGATGCAGTAAACCTGCACTGGAGCATCGGAATCTAATACTGGTCTCCCAGGGGCCACCCAGAACACAAACTCTTAGATGATTAAGTCTTCTTGTACTTAAGTCGGCAGTCCCTTTTGTATTCAATCCCGGTGCAATTTTTGTGTTTCATGGTAATGTGAAGATCCAAGGGATACAGTAAACCCGCACTGCTGCATTGGAATTTGATACTGGTCTCCCAAGAGCGGCTCAAAGCACTAACTCTTAGAAGATTCACTCTTCTTGTACTTAAGTCGGCATTGTCCCTCTTGTATTCAATCCCGATGCAATTTCTGTGTTTCATGGTCAATGTGAAGGTCCAAGGGATACAGTAAACCTGCACTGGTGAATCAGAATCTAATACTGGTCTCCCAGGAGCCGCTCAAAGCACAAACAGTTAGAAGATTCACTATTCTTGTACTTAAGTCGGCATTGTCCCTTTTGTATTCAATCCCGATGAAATTTCTGTGTTTCATGGGCAATGTAAAGGTCCAAGGGATACAGTAAACCAGTACTGGTGCATCAGAATGTAATACTGGTCTCCCTGAAGCTGCTCAACCCACAACCTCTTAGAAAATTCACTCTTCTTGTACTTAAGTCGGCTTTGTCCCGTTTCTATTCAATCTCGATGCAATTTCTGTGTTTCATCTTCAATGTGAAGGTCGAAGGGATACAGTGAACCTGCGCTGGTGCATCGGAAACTATTACTGGTCTCCCAGGAGCCGCTCTAAGCACAAACTCTTAGAAGAATCACTCTCCTTGTTCTTATGTAGGCATTGTGCCTTTTGTATTCAATCCCGATGCAATTTCGGTGTTTCATGATCAATGTGAAGCTCCAAGGGATACAGTAAACCTGCACTGGTGCATTGGAATCTAATACTGGTCTCCCATGAGCCGCTCAAATAACAAACTCTTAGAAGATTTACTCTTCTTGTACGTAAGTCGGCATTGTGCATTTGGTATTCAATCCCGATCCATTTTCTGCGTTTCATGGTCAATGTGAAGGTCCAAGGGATACAGTACACCTGCACTGGAGCATCAGAATCCAATACTGGTCTCCAAGGAGCCGCTCAAATCAATTTCTTAAATGATTAACTCTTCTTGTACTTAAGTTGGTAGTCCCTTTTCTATTCAATCCCGATGCAATATCTGTGTTTCATGGTCAATGTGAATGTCCAAGGGATACAGTAAACCTGCACTGGTGCATTGGAATCTAATACTGGTCTCCCAGGAATCGCTCAAAGCACAAACTCTTACAAGATTCACTCTTCTTGTACTTAAGTCGGCATTGTGGTTTTTGTTTTCAATCCCGATGCAATTTCTGTGTTTGATGGTCCATGTGAAGGTCCGACGGATACAGTAAACCCGCATTGGGTCATCGGAATCTAATACTGGTCTCCTAGGAGCCGCTCATATCACAAACTCTATAAGATTCACTCTTCTTGTACTTAATTTGGCTTTGTGCCTTTTGTACTCAATCCCGATGAAATTTCTGTGTTTCATGGTCAATGTGAAGGTCCAAGGGATACAGTATACCTGCACTGGTGCATCGGAATCGCATACTGGCCCCCAGGTGCCGTTCAAAACACAAACTCTTAGACGATCACTCTTCCTGTACTTAAGTCGTCATTGTGCCTTTTGTATCCAATGCCGCTGCAATTTCTGTGATTCATGGTTAATGAGAAGGTCCAAGGGATACAGTAAACCTGCGCTGGTGCACCGGAATCTAATACTGGTCTCCCAGGAGCCGCTGAAACCCCAAACTCCTAGGGGATTTATTCTTCTCGTACTTAAGTCGTCATTGTCCTATTTGTATTCAATCCCGATGCAATTTCTGTGTTTCATGGTCAATGTGAAGGTCCAAATGATACAGTCAACCTGCACTGGTGAATTGGAATCTAATACTGGCGTCCCAGGAGCCGCTCAAAGCACATACTCTTAGAAGATTCGCTCTTCTTGTACTTCAGTTGGCATTGTGCATTTGTATTCAATGCCGATGCAATTTCTGTGTTTCATGGTCATTGAGAAGTTCCAAGGGATACAGTAAACCTGCACTGGTTCATCGGAATCTAATACTGGTCTCCCATGAGCCGCTCAAACCACAAACTCTTAGAAGATTCACTCTTCTTGTACTTACGTCGGCATTGTGCATTTAGTATTCAATCCCGATGCGATTTCTGTGTTTCATGGTCAATGTGTAGGTCCAAGGGGTACAGTAAACCTGCACTGGTGCATCGGAATCTAATACTCGTCTCGCAGGAGCCGCTCAAACCACAATCTCTTAGAAAACTCACTCTTCTTATACTTAAGTCGGAATTGTCCCTTTTGTATTCAATCCCCATGCAATATCTGTGTTTCATGGTCAGTGTGAAGGTCAAAAGGGATGCAGTAAACGTGCACTGGTGCATCGGAATCTAATACTGGTCTCCCAGGAGACGCTCAAATCACAAACTCTTCGAAGATCCACTCTTCTTGTACTTAAGATGGCATTGTGAGTTTTGTATTCACCCCGATGCAATTTCTGTGGTTCATGGTCAATGTGAAGGTCCAAGGAATACAGTAAACCTGCACTGGTGCATCGGAATCTAATACTGGTCTCCCAGGAGCAGCTCAAACCGCAAACTCTTAGAAAATTCACTCTTCTTGTACTTAAGTCGGCTTTGTCCCGTTTCTATTCAATCTCGATGCAATTTCTGTGTTTCATCTTCAATGTGAAGGTCGAAGGGATACAGTGAACCTGCGCTGGTGCATCGGAAACTATTACTGGTCTCCCATGAGCCGCTGAAACCCCAAACTCCTAGGGGATTTATTCTTCTCGTACTTAAGTCGTCATTGTCCTATTTGTATTCAATCCCGATGCAATTTCTGTGTTTCATGGGCAATGTAAAGGTCCAAGGGATACAGTAAACCAGTACTGGTGCATCAGAATGTAATACTGGTCTCCCTGGAGCTGCTCAACCCACAACCTCTTAGAAAATTCACTCTTCTTGTACTTAAGTCGGCTTTGTCCCGTTTCTATTCAATCTCGATGCAATTTCTGTGTTTCATCTTCAATGTGAAGGTCGAAGGGATACAGTGAACCTGCGCTGGTGCATCGGAAACTATTACTGGTCTCCCAGGAGCCGCTCTAAGCACAAACTCTTAGAAGAATCACTCTCCTTGTTCTTATGTAGGCATTGTGCCTTTTGTATTCAATCCCGATGCAATTTCGGTGTTTCATGATCAATGTGAAGCTCCAAGGGATACAGTAAACCTGCACTGGTGCATTGGAATCTAATACTGGTCTCCCATGAGCCGCTCAAATAACAAACTCTTAGATGATTTACTCTTCTTGTACGTAAGTCGGCATTGTGCATTTGGTATTCAATCCCGATCCGTTTTCTGCGTTTCATGGTCAATGTGAAGGTCCAAGGGATACAGTACACCTGCACTGGAGCATCAGAATCCAATACTGGTCTCCAAGGAGCCGCTCAAATCAATTTCTTAAATGATTAACTCTTCTTGTACTTAAGTTGGTAGTCCCTTTTCTATTCAATCCCGATGCAATTTCTGTGTTTCATGGTCAATGTGAATGTCCAAGGGATACAGTAAACCTTCACTGGTGCATTGGAATCTAATACTGGTCTCCCAGGAATCGCTCAAAGCACAAACTCTTACAAGATTCACTCTTCTTGTACTTAAGTCGGCATTGTGGTTTTTGTTTTCAATCCCGATGCAATTTCTGTGTTTGATGGTCCATGTGAAGGTCCGACGGATACAGTAAACCCGCATTGGGTCATCGGAATCTAATACTGGTCTCCTAGGAGCCGCTCATATCACAAACTCTATAAGATTCACTCTTCTTGTACTTAATTTGGCTTTGTGCCTTTTGTACTCAATCCCGATGAAATTTCTGTGTTTCATGGTCAATGTGAAGGTCCAAGGGATACAGTATACCTGCACTGGTGCATCGGAATCGCATACTGGCCCCCAGGTGCCGTTCAAAACACAAACTCTTAGACGATCACTCTTCCTGTACTTAAGTCGTCATTGTGCCTTTTGTATCCAATGCCGCTGCAATTTCTGTGATTCATGGTTAATGAGAAGGTCCAAGGGATACAGTAAACCTGCGCTGGTGCACCGGAATCTAATACTGGTCTCCCAGGAGCCGCTGAAACCCCAAACTCCTAGGGGATTTATTCTTCTCGTACTTAAGTCGTCATTGTCCTATTTGTATTCAATCCCGATGCAATTTCTGTGTTTCATGGTCAATGTGAAGGTCCAAATGATACAGTCAACCTGCACTGGTGAATTGGAATCTAATACTGGTGTCCCAGGAGCCGCTCAAAGCACATACTCTTAGAAGATTCGCTCTTCTTGTACTTCAGTTGGCATTGTGCATTTGTATTCAATGCCGATGCAATTTCTGTGTTTCATGGTCATTGAGAAGTTCCAAGGGATACAGTAAACCTGCACTGGTTCATCGGAATCTAATACTGGTCTCCCATGAGCCGCTCAAACCACAAACTCTTAGAAGATTCACTCTTCTTGTACTTACGTCGGCATTGTGCATTTAGTATTCAATCCCGATGCGATTTCTGTGTTTCATGGTCAATGTGTAGGTCCAAGGGGTACAGTAAACCTGCACTGGTGCATCGGAATCTAATACTCGTCTCGCAGGAGCCGCTCAAACCACAATCTCTTAGAAAACTCACTCTTCTTATACTTAAGTCGGAATTGTCCCTTTTGTATTCAATCCCCATGCAATATCTGTGTTTCATGGTCAGTGTGAAGGTCAAAAGGGATGCAGTAAACGTGCACTGGTGCATCGGAATCTAATACTGGTCTCCCAGGAGACGCTCAAATCACAAACTCTTCGAAGATCCACTCTTCTTGTACTTAAGATGGCATTGTGAGTTTTGTATTCACCCCGATGCAATTTCTGTGGTTCATGGTCAATGTGAAGGTCCAAGGAATACAGTAAACCTGCACTGGTGCATCGGAATCTAATACTGGTCTCCCAGGAGCAGCTCAAACCGCAAACTCTTAGAAAATTCTCTCATCTTGTACTTCAGTCGGCATTGTCCATTTTGTATTCAATCCCGATGAAATTTCTGTGTTTCATGGTCAATATGATCGTCCAAGGGATACAGTAAACCGGCACTGGTTCATGGGAATCTAATACTGGTCTCCCATGAGCCGCTCAAACCACAAACTCTTAGAAGATTCACTCTTCTTGTACTTAAGTCGGCATTGTGCATTTAGTATTCAATCCCGATGCGATTTCTGTGTTTCATGGTCAATGTGAAGGTCGAAGGGATACAGTAAACCTGCACTGGTGCATCGGAATCTAATACTGGTCTCGCAGGAGCCGCTCAAACCACAATCTCTTAGAAAACTCACTCTTCTTATACTTAAGTCGGCATTGTCCCGTTTGTATCCAATCCCGATGCGATTTCTGCGTTTCATGGTCAATGTGAAGGTCCAAGGGATACAGTAAACCTGCACTGGTGCATCGGATTCTAATACTTGTCTCGCAGGTGCCGCTCAAACCACAATCTCTTAGAAAACTCACTGTTCTTGTACTTTAGTCGGAAATGTCCTTTTTGTATACAATGTCGGTCCGCAGGGGGCTCCCGTCTTGGGAGTATGTGGGTGGCATCCACACGGGCCCTTAGCTAAGCCTGGCATTACTTCCACTTACTTGTGTCAGGCTTCTCCTGTTTCCTTTCCTATCCGGCCCCCCTCGGCCAACTCTTGGTTTCTTCGACCCCAACGGTATTAGGTTTCCGAGGCCCAAGGGTGTCTTTCACTTTCCTCTCTAGTATCTATTATCTACCCTCCGACCCAACGGCGAAGCGAGCGGAAGAGGAATCTTATATCCCAGGTTCTCAAAGATCGTGGAGGCGGAAGAGGTCATGCCAGACGAACTGGCTGTAAAGGCGCCGCTCAGCCATCATTGAGCTCGCGGCAGTTCGTTGCAGTTCTGGTACCGGAAGTCACATGTCACATACATATGTGCCGTGATGAATTGTTCCAGAATCATAGTGTGTGGGTCACTTCCTCGCAAGCTGTAATCCACCTTAAACAAATTCACGCAAATGGCAATTTCTCCTGTCATTTTCTCTAAAGACCATGGCGATGGGATAAGGACGATGGTAGCAGGCTCCGAGTGAAGCTGGAAGCTACTAGTCTGGACCTGCACACTGGCGGCAGGTGTGTGATGGTCGCCTTCCTGAGAACCCGTGTGACTACTCGGGAATCCGGTCCTGCACCTGCGACTGGGCAGGCCTATTTAGGATGACCGCTGCCCACCCTGAATGGGGAAGGCCCTAGAAAATGTGGGCTAAACATCGGAAGTCACACTTGAACCGGGCTGGGAATCCGCACCCAGTAGGTCACTCCTTATACTGCGGACGTAAACAAAAGAAGAATGAAATGATTATGACAATAGGGACATGGAATGTCAGGACCCTCCTGGACGTGAACAATTACAGACCAGAGAGAAGAACTGCTCTTATCACCCAAGAACTAGCCCGTCTAGATATAGACATTGCTGCCTTGAGTGAGACAAGACTCTCAGGTGAGGGACACATTAGTGAGGTACGTTCAGGGTACACCATCTTCTGGAAGGGAAAGGATGCAGGAGAACCACGCATCCATGGTGCAGGATTTGCCGTAAAAACGAAAATAGTGAAAGATCTTCGACTTACACCTGTCTCAATTAATGAAAGACTGATGACTCTTAGAGTACCCATTGGTTCAGACAGATTCATCACCTTCGTCTCTGCATATGCTCCTACTTTAGACAGTGATGAAGACACAAAGAATCAGTTCTACCACCAACTGAACAGTACTCTCTCTAAAATACCCATTCAAGATAAATTAATTTTACTTGGTGATTTCAATGCCAGAGTGGGAAGGGGCAACCGTTTTTGGAGAGATGTCATGGGTAAACAAGGGGTGGGAAACTGCAATGCAAATGGGTTGCTACTTCTTGGTCTGTGTGCTGAGCACGAGCTTTTCATCTCCAATACCCAATTCCGTTTGCGTAACCGCTATAAGACCACATGGATGCACCCACGCTCCAAACATTGGCATCTTATAGACTACGTTATTACGCGACAGCGTGACAAGAAAGACATTCTCATCACAAAAGCAGCACTAAACATCGATGAGTGCTGGACGGACCATAGACTTTTAGTCAGCCGTTTGAGAGTACCAAAGTATCGCAAGCCACGATCCCACTTTTCAAACCCACCACGCAGAAAATTCAACATAAGCAACCTGAACAACAAAAATGTTCGCTCACACTTCCAAGACATACTGTCCGAACAACTTAACAAAGCTCCAGCAACCACAGATGACGTCGAACAAGAATGGACCACATTAAAGAACATCATCAAAGAAACTGCTGAGAATGTTGTTGGTTGTAGTGCACGGAAAAGAAGTGACTGGTTTGATGACAACCACGGAGAAATCCAAGCCATCATCAATGCAAAGCGGGATGCTTACCTATCCCTTGCTCAAGATCCATCCTGCGCAGAAAAGAAAGCACACTTTCTAGAACTCAAGCAGAAATGTCAAAGTGAAATACGAGTAATCAAGAACAAATGGTGGCAACAGAAAGCCACAGAACTCCAAAATCTTTCTGATGCAAGGAACCTGCGTGGCTTTTATGCTGGTATTAAAGAGCTGTATGGACCTATCCGCTCATCATCAGGAGCACTTAAAGCTGCTGACAACTCCACCATTCTTACTGAAAGTCAGGACATCTTAAATCGTTGGAAAGAGCACTTCAGCTCACTGTTAAACAGCCCTTCTACTGCCGCTGGAGATTTTCTCAAAAATGTCCCACAGCACCCTCCAAAACCCTGTCTGGCTGATCCTCCAACTTTTCAAGAATTTTGCAAGGCACTCAAGAGTGTGAAACCTGGGAAGGCTCCTGGACCTGACAGCATCCCGATGGAGCTTATTGAGGGTGGCGGCTTGCCTCTAAAAACTAGACTCTTCTCACTTATTATATTAATGTGGGAAACCCGCAAGGTACCAGCTGACTTGAAGAACTCCACAATTGTCACCATCTTCAAAAAGGGCGACAAAAGCGTCTGTGGTAACTACCGGGGAATATCTCTACTCTCTGTCACTGGAAAAATTTTTGCAAGAATCCTTTTAAATCGCCTCCAGACACTTTCAGAGACTATACTACCTGAGTCTCAATACAGGTTTCGACCTTCAAGAGGGACAATTGACATGATCTTCTGTGCACGACAACTACAGGAGAAGTGCAGAGAACAGCAAAAGCCTTTACTACTTGTTTTCTACGATCTAGAAAAGGCCTTTGATACAGTTCCCAGAGAAGCCATGTGGATGGTCTTAAAACGCTTCGGCTGCCCTGAACATTTTGTTGACCTGATTGAAGCTCTCCACGTTGATATGACTGGACAGGTCCTCTGCCAGAATGAAATGACTGGTGAATTCCCAATAACAAGTGGGCTTAAACAAGGATGCGTTCTTGCACCCACATTATTTGCATTGTATCTGGCAGCTATGCTTTATGAGACAACCGTAAACAATGCAGGAATAGAACTAAAGTACAGGTTTGATGGAGGATTATTCAACCAGTCCAGACTCCATTCAAAAAGGTTCACCAATACCACTCGTGTGACAGAGCTGCAGTATGCTGATGACAATGCCTCTCCAGCTCATTCACCTGCAGAGTTGCAGCTGTCAGTTGATTCCTTCAGCAGGGCGTACGAACGATTTGGTCTCTCCATCAATATTTCAAAGACAAAGGTGATGGCGCAGCCAACTCCTGGCTCCTCCGTTCCTGACTTCAGCATATCCATCTATGATACACTCCTGGAACAAGTGGACCATTTCCTCTACCTGGGAAGCATACTGTCATCCAACTGCTCATCTGGAAAAGAAGTGGAGAATAGAATACGTGCTGCACATGTAGCATTTGGTCGTCTTACAAAGCGTGTCTTCCTGAATAAAGACCTAACACTGTACACCAAACTGGTGGTGTACAAAGCTGTAGTCATTTCCACCCTGCTATATGGTTGCGAAACCTGGACGTTGTATCGCTGCGATCTGAAGAAACTAGAACGCTTCAACCAACAGAAGCTAAGATATATCAAGAACCTAAAATGGGATGACTTCATATCCAACACGGCTGTTCTAGAGAGAGCAAAAATGCATAGCATGGAAGCTCTTATCATTGGGCATCAACTCAGATGGGTCGGACATGTCCAGCGGATGAAAAATGACAGACTTCCAGGCCAAATGCTGTACAGCGAAGTGAGCACAGGTAAAAGGCCAGGAGGTGCCCCTCTCAAACGTTATAAGGATCAGTACAAGAAAAATCTGAAAAACTTGAACATCGATCCGAGTAACTGGTCCACAATAGCAGAAGACCGAAGTCGCTGGCGTTCAGTTACCTCAAATGCTCTTCAAAACTTTGAGCTGGAACGTCGAAGAATGGAGAATGACAAACGCCAGAGACGTAAACTCCTCCAGGCTCAGCCACGTCCTCCACCTTCCATCAGCTGTAATGTCTGTGGCCGCCTGTTCCACGCTAGGATTGGATTGCTAAGCCATCAACGAAACTTCCACGCCTGAACCGTGACAAAGGAAATCTCAGGAGAGAAATGAAAACTCGTATACGAGTATCAGCCGACGACGACGACGACGACGATACAATGTCTATGCAATTTCTGTGTTTCCGGGTCAATGTGAAGGTCCAAGGGATACAGTAAACCTGCACTGGTGCATCGGAATCTAATACTGTTATCCCAGGAGTTGCTCAAAGCACAAAATCTTAGAAGATTCGCTCTTCTGGTACTTAAGTCGGCATTGTGCCTATTGTATTCAATCCCGATGCGATATCTGTCTTTCATGGTCAATGTGGAAGTCCAAGGGATACAGTAATCCTGCACTAGTGCATCGGAATCTAACACTAGACTCCCAGGAGCCGCTCAGAGCACAAACTGTTAGATGATTATCTCTTCTTGTACTTAAGATCGGATTGTCCCTTTGTATTCAATCCCGATGCAATTTCTATGTTTCATGGTCAATGTTAAGGTCCAAGGGATACAGTAAACCCACACTGGTGCATTGGAATCTAATACTTGTCTCCCAGGAGCTACTCAAAGCACTAACTCTTAGAAGATTCACTCTTCTTGTACTTAAGTCGGCATTGTCCCACTTGTATTCAATCCCGATGCAATTTCTGTGTTTCATGGTCAATGTGAAGGTCCAAGGGATTCAGTAAACCAGCACTGGTGCATCGGAATCAGATACTGGTCTCCCTGGAGCTGCTCAACCCACAACCTCTTAGAAAATTCACTCTTCTTGTACTTAATTTGGCATTGTGCCGTTTGTATTCAATCCCGATGCAATTTCTGTGTTTCATGGTCAATGTGAAGGTCCAAGGGATACAGTAAACCTACACTGGGGCATCGGAATCTCACACTGGCCCCCAGGTGCCGTTCAAAGCACAAACTCTTAGATGAATCACTCTTCTTGTACTTAGGTCGACATTGTCCCTTTTGTATTCAATCCTGATGCAATTTCTGTGTTTCATGGTCAATGTGAAGGTCAAAGGGATACAGTAAACGCGCATTGGTGCATCGGAATCTCATACAGGTCTCCCAGGAGACGCTCAAGGCACAAACTCTTAGAAGATTCACTCTTCTTGTACTTACGTCGGCATTGTGCCTTTTGTATTCAATCCCAATGCAATTTCTGTGTGACATGGTCAATGTGAAGGTCCAAGGGATACAGTACACCTGCACTGGAGCATCGGAATCTAATACTGGTCTCCCAGGGGCCACTCAAAACACAAACACTTAGATGATTAACTCTTCTTGTACTTAAGTCGGCAATGACCCTCTTGTATTCAATCCCGATGCAATTTCTGTATTTCATGGTCAATATGAAAGTCCAAGGGATACAGCAAACCTGCACTGGTGTATCGGAATCTAATACTGGTCTCCCAGGAGCCGCTCAAAGCACAAACTGTTAGAAGATTCACTCTTCTTGTACTTAAGTGGGCATTGTCCCTTTTGTATTCAATCCTGATGAAATTTCTGTGTTTCATGGGCAATGTAAAGGTCCAAGGGATACAGTAAACCAGCACTGGTGCATCGGAATCTAATACTGGTCTCCCAGGAGCCACTCAAAGGACAAATTCTTAGAAGATTCACTCTTTTTACTTAAGTCAGCATTGTTCCCTTTGTATTCAATCCCGATTCGATTTCTGTGTTTCATGGTCAATGTGGATGTCCAACGAATACAGTAAACCTGCACTGGTGCATCGGACTTCAATACTGGTCTCCCAGGAGCCGCTCAATTCACAAGTTACTAGAAGATTCACTCTTCTTGTACTTAAGTCGACATTGTATCTTTTGTATTGGTCCGAATGCAATTTGTGTGTTTCATGGTCAATGTGAAGGTCCAAGGGATACAGTAAACCTGTACTGGTGCATCCGAATCTAATACTGGTCTCCCAGGAGCCGCTGAAAGCACAACTCTTAGAAGATTCACTCTTTTTGTACTCAAGTCGGCATTGTGCGTTTTTTATTCAATCCCGACGTGATTTCTGTGTTTCATGGTCAATGTGAAGGTCAAGGGATACAATAAACCTGCACTGGTTCAACGGAATCTACTACTGGTCTCCCAGGAGCAGCTCAAACCACAAACGCTAGGAAAATTCTCTCATCCTGTACTTATGTCGGCATTGTCCATTTTGTACTCAATCCCGATGAAATTTCTGTGTTTCATGGTCAATGTGAAGGTCCAAGGGAAACAGTAAACCTGCGCTGGTGCATCGGAATCTAATACTGGTCTTCCAGGAGCCGCTCAAATCACAAACTCTTAAAAGATTCACTCTTCTTGTACTTACGTAGGCATTGTGCCTTTTGTATTCAATCCCGATGCAATTTCTGTGTTTCATGATCAATGTGAAATTCCAAGGAATACAGTAAACCTGCACTTGTGCATCGGAATCTAATACTGGTCTCCCATGAGCCGCTCAAAGCACAGACTCTTAGAAGATTTTCTCGTCTCGTACGTAAGTTGGCATTGTGCATTTTGTATTTAATCCCGATGCGATTTCAGCGTTTCATGGCCAATGTGAAGGTCCAAGGGATACAGTACACCTGCACTGGAGCATCGGATCTAATACTGGTCTCTCAGGAGCCGTACAAAGGACAAACTCTTAGATGATTAACTCTTCTTGTACTTGAGTCGGTAGTCCGTTTTGTATTCAATCCCGATGCAATTACTGTGTTTCATGGTCAATGAGAAGGTCCAAGGGATACAGTAATTCTGCACAGGTGCATCGGAATCTAATACTGGTATCCCATGAGCCGCTCAATGCACAAACTCTGAAGTGATTCACTATTCTTGTACTTAAGTCGGCATTGTCCTTTTTGTATTCAATCCCGATGCAATATCTGTGTTTCATGGTCAATGTGAAGGACCAAGGGGTACAGTAAACCTGCACTGGTGCATCGGAACCTAATACTGGTCTCCCAGGTGCCGCTCAAAGCACAATCGCTTATAAGATTCACCCTTCTTGTACTTAAGTCGGGATTGTCCCTTTTGTATCCAATCCCGATGCAATTTCTGTGTTTCATGGTCAATGTGAAGGTCCAAGCGATAGAGCAAACCTGCACTGGTGCAACGGAATCGAATACTGGTCTCCCAGGAGCCGCTCAGAGCAGAAACACTTAGAAGATTCACTCTTCTTGTACTTAAGTCGGCATTGTGCCTTATGAAATAATCCCGATGCAATTTCTGTGTTTCATGGTCAATGTTGGGGGCCAAGGGATAATGTAAACCTGCACTGGTGCATCAGAATCTAATACTGGTCTCGCATGAGACGCTCAAAGCACAAACTCATAGAAGTGTCACTCTTCTTGTTCTTAAGTCGGAATTGTCCATTTTGTATTGAATGCCGATGCGATTTCTGTGTTTCTTGGTCAATGAGAAGGTCCAAGGCATACAGTAAATCTGCACTGGTACATCGAAATTTAATACTGGTCTCCCAGGAGCCGCTCAAAGCACAAACTCTTAAAAATTCACTCTTCTTCTACTTGAGTTGGCATTGTCCCTTATGTATTCCCTCCCGAAGCAATTTCGGTGTTTCATTGTCAATGTGAAGGTCCAAAGGATACGGTAAACCTGCACTAGTGCGTCGGAATCTAATACAGGTCTCCCATGAGCCGCTCAAAGCACAAACTCTTAGAAGATTTACTCTTCTTGTACGTAATCGGCATTGTGCATTTTGTAATCAATCCCGATGCAATTTCTGTGTTTCATGGTCAATGTGAAGGTCCAAGGGATACAGTAAACCTGCACTGGTACATCGGAATGTAATACTGGTCTCCCAGGAGCCGCTCAAAGCACAAACCCTTACAAGATTCACTCTTCTTGTACTTATGTAGTTATTGATCCCTTTGTATTCAATCCCAATGCAATTTCTGTGTTTCATGGTCAATGCGAATGTCGAAGGGATACAGTAAACCTGCACTGGTGCATCGGAATCTAATACTGGTCTCCCATGAGCCGCTCAAAGCACAAACTCTAGATGATTTACTCTTCTTGTACGTAAGATGGCATTGTGCATTCTGTATTCAATCCCGATGCAATTTCTGCGTTTCATGGTCAATGTGAAGGTCCAAGGGATACAACAAATCAGCACAGGTGCATCGGAATCTAATACAGGTCTCCTAGGAGCCGCTCAAAGCACAATATCTTAGAAGATTCACTCTTCTTGTACTAAAGACGGCATTGTGCCTATTGTATTAAATCCCGATGCAATTTCTGTGTTTCATGGTCTATGTGAAGGTCCAAGGGATACAGTAAACCTGCACTGGAGCATCGGAATCTAATACTGGTGTCCCAGGCGCCGCTGAAAGCTCAAACTGTTAGAAGATTAACTCCTCTTGTACTTAAGGCGGAATTGTGCCTTTTGTATTCTATCCCGATGCAATATCTGAGTTTGATGGTCATTGTGAAGGTCCGAGGGATACAGTAAACCTGCACTGGTGCATCGAAATCTAATACTGGTCTCCCAGGAGCCGCTCAAATCACAAACTCTTAGAAGATTTACTCTTCTAAAACTTAAGACGATATTGTTCCCCTTGTATTCATTCCTGATTCGAATTCTGAATTTCATGGTGAATGTGGCGGTCCAAGGGATACAGTAAACCTTCACTGGTGCATTGGAATTTAATACTAGTCTCCCAGGAGCCGCTCAAATCGCAAACTATTAGAAGATTCACTCTTCTTGTACTTAAGTCGGCATTGTCCCTTTTGTATTCAATCCCGATGCAATTTCTGTTTTTCTTGGTCAATGTGAAGGTCCAAGGGATACAGTAAACCTGCACTGGTGCCGTGGAATCTACCACTGGCCCCCCACGAGCCGCTCTAACCACAAACTCTTAGAAAAAACACTCTTATTGTACTTAGGTCGGCATTGTCCCTTTTGTATTCAATCCCGATGCAGTTTCTGTGTTTCATGGTCAATGTGAAGGTCCAAGGGATACAATAAACCTGCACTGGTTCATCGGAATCTAATACTGGTCTCCCAGGAGCAGCTCAAACCACAAACTCTTAGAAAATTCTCTCATCTTGTACTTATGTCGGCATTGTCCATTTTGTATGCAATTCCGACGAAATTTCTGTGTTTCATGGTCAATGTGAAGGTCCAAGGGATAGAGTAAACCTGCACTGTTGCATCGGAATCAAGTCCTGGTCTCTCAGGAGCCGCTCAGAGCACAAACTCTTAGATGATTAACTCTTCTTGTACTTAAGTCGGTAGTCCCTTTTGTATTCAATGCCGTTACAATTAATGTGTTTCATGGTCATTGTGAAGGTCCAAGGGATACAGTACACCTGCACTGGTACATCGGAATGTAATACTGGTCTCCCAGGAGCCGCTCAATGCACAAACCCTTAGAAGATTCACTCTTCTTGTACTTATGTAGTTATTGTCCCTTTTGAATTCAATCCCGATGCAATTTCTGTGTTTTATGGTCAATGTGAAGGTTGAAGGGATGCAGTAAACCTGCTCTGGTGCATCGGAATCAAATACTGGTCTCCCATGAGCCGCTCAAAGCACAAACTCTTACAAGATTTACTCTTCGTGTACGTAAGTCGGCATTGTGCATTTTGTATTCAATCCCGATGCAATTTCTGCGTTTCATGGTCAATGCGAAGGTCAAAGGGATACAGTACACCTGCACTGGAGCATCGGAATCTAATACTGGTCTCCCAGGAGCCGCTCAAAGCACAAACTCTGAAGAGATTCACACTTCTTGTACTTAAGTTGGCATTGTCTCTTTTGTATTCAATCTCGACGCAATATCTGTGTTTCATGGCCAATGTGAAGGACCACGGGATACAGTAAACCTGTACTGGTGCATCGGACCCTAATACTGGTCTCCCAGGAGCTGCTCAAAGCACAAACTCTTAGAAGATTCACTGTTCTTGTACTTAAGTCGGCATTGTGCATTTTGTATTTAATGCCGATGCAATTTCTGCGTTTCATGGTCAATGTGAAGGGCCAAGGGATGCAGTAAACCTGCACTGGTGCATCGGAATCTAATACTGGTCTCCCAGGTGCCACCCAAATCCTAAACTCTTAGATGATTAACTGTTCTTGTACTTACGTCGGCAGTCCCTTTTGTATTCAATCCCGATGCAATTTCTGCGTTTCATGGTCAATGTGAAGGTCCAAGGGATACAGTAAGCCTCCATTGGAGCATCGGAATCTAATACTGGTCTCCCAGGGGCCACTCAAAACACAACCTCTTAGATGATTAACTCTTCATGTACTTAAGTCGGCAATCCCTTTTGAATTCAATCCCGATGCAATTTCTGTGTTTCATTGTCAATGTGAAAGTCCAAGGGATACAGTAAACGTGCACTGGAGCATCGGAATCTAATACTGGTCTCCCAGGCGCCGCTCAAAACACGAACTGTTAGAAGATTAGCTCTTCTTGTACTTATGATGGCATTGTGCCTTTTGTATTCAATCCCGATGCAATATCTGTGTTTCATGGTCAATGTGAAGGTCCGAGGTTCACAGTAAACCTGCACTGGTGCATCAGAATCTAATACTGGTCTCCCAGGAGCCGCTCAAAGCACAAAGTCTTAGAAGATTCACTATTCTTGTACTTAAGACGGCATTGTTCCTTTTGTATTCAATCCCGATTCGATTTCTGAATTTCATGGTGAATGTGGCGGTCCATGGGATACAGTAAACCTGCAATGGTGCATTGGAATTTAATAGTGGTCTCCCAGGAGCCGCTTAAATCACAAACTACTAGAAGATTCACTCTTCTTGTACTTAAGTCGACATTGTATCTTTTGTATTGGTCCCCATGCAATATCTGTGATTCATGGTCAATGTTAAGGTCCAAGGGATACAGTAAACCTGCACTGGTGGATCGGAATCTAATACTGGTCTCCCAGGAGCCGCTGAAAGCACAAACTCCTAGAAGAATCATTCTTCTTGTACTTAAGTCAGCATTGTCCCTTTTGTATTCAATCCCGATGCAATTTCTGTGTTTCGTGGTCAATGCGAAGGTCAAAATGATACAGTCAGTCAGCACTGGTGCATCGGAATCTAATACTGGTCTCCCAGGAGCCGCTCAAAGCACACATTCTTAGAAGATTCACTCTTCTTGAACTTAAGTCGGTATTGTGCGTTTTGTAATCAATCCCGAAGCAAACTCTATGTTGCATGGTCAATGAGAATGTCCAAGGCATACAGAAAACCTGCACTGGTTCGTCGGAATCGAATACTAGCCTGCCTTGAGCCGCTCAAACCACAAACTCTTAGAAGATTCACTCTTGTACTTAAGTCGGCATTGTGCCTCTTCTATTCAATCCCGATGCGATTTCTGTGTTTCATGGTCAATGTGATGGTCCAAGGGATATAGTAAACCTGCATTGGTGCATCGGAATCTAATACTGGTCTCCCAGCACCCGCGCAAACCACAAACACTTAGAAAATTCAACTTCTTGTACTTAAGTCGGCATTGTCCCTTTTGTATTCAATCCTGATGCAATTTCTGTGTTTCATTGTCAATGTTTAGGTCAAAGGGATACAGTAATCGTGCACTGGTGCTTCGGAATCTAATACAGGTCTCCCACGAGACGCTCAAAGCACAAACTCTTCGAAGATTCACTCATCTTGTATTTAAGTTGGCATTGTGTGTTTTGTATCCAATCCCGATGCAATTTCTGTTTATCATAGTCAAATTGAAGGTCCAAGGGATACAGTAAACGTGCACTGGTGCATCGGAATTTAATACTGGTCTCCCAGGAGCCGCTCAAAGCACAAACTCTTAGAAGATTCACTCTTCTTGTACTTACGTCGGCATTGTGCCTTTTGTATTCAATCCCAATGCAATATCTGTGTTTCATTGTCAATGTGAATGCCCAAGGGATACAGTAAATCTGCACTGGAGCATCGGAATCTAATACTGGTCTCCCAGGGGCCACTCAAAACACAGCCTCTTAGATGATTAACTCTTCTTGTACTTAAGTCGGCAGTCCCTTTTGAATTGAATCCCGATGCAATTTCTGTGTTTCATGGTCAATGTGAAGGTCCAAGGGATACAGTAAACCTGCACTGGAGCATCGGAATCTAATACTGGTCTCCCAGGACCCGCTCAAAGCACAAACTCTTAGATGATTAACTCCTCTTACACCTAAGTCTCCATTGTCCTTTTGTATTCAATCCCGATGCGGTTTCTGTGTTTCATGGTCAATTTGAGGGTCCAAGGTATAGAGTAAACCTGCACTGGTGCATCGGTATCTAATGCTGGTCTCCCAGGAACCGCTCAAAGCACAATCACGAAGAAGATTCACTCTTCTTGTACTTAAGACGGCATTGTGCCTTTTGTATTCAATCCCGATGCAATTTCTGTGATTCATGGTCATTGTGAAGGTCCAAGGGATACAGTAAACCTGCACAGGTGTATCAGAATCTAATACTGGTATCCCAGGAGCCGCTCACAGCACAAACTCTGAAGTGATTCACTAATCTTGTACTTAAGTCGGCATTGTTCTCTTTGAATTCAATCCCGATGCAATATCTGTGTTTCATGGTCAATGTGAAGGACCAAGGGATACAGTAAACCTGCACTGGTGCATCGGAATCTAATACTGGTCTCCCATGAGCCGCTCAAAGCTCAAACTCTTAGAAGTTTTACTCTTCTTGTACGTAAGTCGGCATTGTGCATTTTGTAATCAATCCCGTTGCAATTTCTGCTTTTCGCGGTCAATGTGAAGGTCCAAGGGATACAGTGAACCTGCACTGGAGCATCGGAATGTAATACTGGTCTCTCAGGGGCCACTCAAAACACGAACTCTTAGATAATTAACTCTTCTTGTACTTAACTCGGCAGTCCCTTTTGTATTCAATCCCGATGCAATTTCTGTAGTTTCATGGTGAATGTGAAGGGCCAAGGGATACAGTAAAATTGCACTGGAGCATCGGAATCTAATACTGCTCTCCCAGGAGCCGCTCAAAGCACAAATTCTTAGATGATTAACTCTTCACTGTACTTAGGTCGGCATTGACCCTCTTGTATTTAATCCCGATGCAATTCCTGTATTTCATGGTCAATGTGAAAGTCCAAGGGATACAGTAAACCTGCACTGGTGTATCGGAATCTAATACTGGTCTCCCAGGAGCCGCTCAAAGCACAAACTGTTAGAAGATTAACCCTTCTTGTACTTAAGTCGGCATTGTCACTTTTGTATTCAATCCTGATGAAATTTCTGTATTTCATGGGCAATGTGAAGGTTCAAGGGATACAGTAATCCAGCACTGGTTCATCGGAATCTAATACTGGTCTCCCAGGAGCCACTCAAAGCACAACCTCTTTGAAGATTCACTCTTCTTGTACTTACGTAGGCATTGAGCCTTTTGTATTCAATCCCGATGCAATATCTGTGTTTCATGATCAATGTGAAGTTCCAAGGGATACAGTAACCTGCACTGGTGCATCGGAATCTAATACTGGTCTCCCAGGAGCAGCTCAAACGACAAACTCTTAGAAAATTCCCTCATCATGTACTTATGTCGGCATTGTCCATTTTGCATTCAATCCCGATGCAATTTCTGTGTTTCATGGTCAATGTTAAGGTCCAAGGGATACAGTAAACCTGCGCAGGTGCATCGGAATCTGTTACTGGACACCCAGGAGCCGCTCAAAGCTGAAACTCTTGAAAGATACACTCTTCCTGTACTTCAGTCGGCATTGTCCCTTATGTATTCCATCCCGATGCAATTTCTGTGTTTCATGGTCAATGTGAAGGTCCAAGGGATACAGTAAACCTGCACTGGTGCATCGGAATCGAACACTGGTCTCTGAGGAGCCGCTCAAAGCACAAACTCTTAGAAAATTCACTCTTCCTGTACTTAAGTTGGCATTGTATATTTTGTATTCAATCCCGATGCAATTTCTGTGTTTCATGGTCAAATTGAAGGTCCAGGGGATACAGTAAACCTCCACTGGTAAACCGGAATCTAATACTGGTCTCCCAGGAGCCGCTCAAAGCACAAACCCTTCGAAAATTCACTCTTCTTGTACGTATGTCGTTATCGACACTTTTGTATTCACTCCCGATGCAATGTCTGTGTTACATGGTCAAATTGAAGGTCCAGGGGATACAGTAAACCTCCACTGGTAAACCGGAATGTAATACTGGTCTCTTAGGAGCAGCTCAAACCACAAACCCTTCGAAAATTCAATCATCTTGTACTAATGTCAGAATTCTCCATTTTGTATTGAATCCCGAAGAAATATCTGTGTTTCATGGTCAATGTGCAGGTCCAAGGAATACAGTAAACCTGCACTGGTGCATCGGAATCTAATACTTGTCCCCCAGGAACCGCTCAAAACACAAACCCTTAGACGATTCACTACTCTTGTACTCAAGTCGGCATTGTGCCTTCAGTATTCAATCACGATGCGATTTCTGTGTTTCATGGTCAATGGGAAAGTCCAAGGGATACAATAAACCTGCACTGGTTCATCGGAATCTGATACTGGTCTCGCAGGAGCAGCTCACTCCACAAACCTTTAAAAAATTCTCTCATCTTGTACTTATGTCGGCATTGTCCATGTTGTATTGAATCCCGATGCAATTTCTGTGTTTCATGGTCAATGTGAAGGTCCAAGGGATACTGTAAACCTGCACTGGTGCATCGGAGTCTATTACTGGTCTCCCAGGAGCCGCTAAAAGCACAAACTCTTAGAAGATTCACTTTTCTTGTACTTACGTCGGCATTGTACCCTTCGTATTCAATCCCAATGCAATTTCTGATTTTCATGGTCAATGGGAAGGTCCAAGGGATACAGTAAACCTGCACTGGTGCATCGGAATCTTAAAGTGGTCTACCAGGAGCCGCTCAAAGCACAAACCCGTCGAAGATTCACTCTTCTTGTACTTAAGTCAGCATTGTCCGTCTTGTATTCAATCCCGAGCAATTTCTGTGTTTCATGGTCAATGTGAAGGTCCAAGGGATACAGTAAACCTGCACAGGTGCATCGGAATCTAATACTGGACTCCCAGGAGCCGCTCAATGCTCAAACTCTTGAAAGATTCACTCTTCTTGTACTTCAGTCGGCATTGTCCCTTATGTATTCCATCCCGATGCAATTTCTGTGTTTCCTGGTCAATGTGATGGTCGAAGGGATACAGTAAACCTGCACTGGTGCATCGGAATCTAATTCAGGTCTCCCAGGAGCCGCTCAAAGAACAAACTCATAGAAGATAAACTCTTCTTGTACTAAAGTCGGCAGTCCCTTTTGTATTCAATCCCGATGCAATTTCTGAGTTTAATGGTCAATGTGAAGGTCCAAGGGATACAGTAAACCTGCACTGGTGCATCGGAATCTACTAATGGTCTGCGAGGAGGCGCTCATAGCACAAACCATTCGAAGATTCACTCTTCTTGTTCTTAAGTCGGCGTTGTCCCTCTTGTATTCAATCCCGAGCAATTTCTGTGTTTCATGGTCAATGTGAAGGTCCAAGGGATATAGTAAACCCGCACTGGTGCATCGGAATCGAACACTGGTCTCCGAAGAGCCGCTCAAAGCACAAACTCTTAGAAGATTCGCTCTTCTGGTACTTAAGTCGGCATTGTCCCTCTTGTATTCAATCCCGATGCAATTTCTGTGTGTCATGGGCAATGTGAAGCTCCAAGGGATATAGTAAACTAGCACTGGTGCATCGGAATCTAATACTGGTCTCCCTGGAGCTCCTCAACATTCAACTTCTCAGAAAATTCACTCTTCTTGTACTAAAATCGGCATTGTCCCGTTTGTATTCATTCTCGATGCAATTTCTGTGTTTCACGGTCAATGTGAACGTCGAACGGATACAGTAAACCTACGCTGGTGCATCGGAATCTAACACTGGTCTCCCAGGAGCCGCTCAAAGCACAAACTCTTATAAGATTCACTCTTCTTGTACTTAAGTCAACATTGTATCTTTTGTATTGGTCCCCATGCAATTTCTGTGTTTCATGCTCAATACGAAGATCTAAGGGGTACAGTGAACCTGTACTGGTGCATCGGAATCTAATACTGGTCTCCCAGGAGCCGCTAAAAGCACAAACTCTTAGAAGATTCACTTTTCTTGTACTTACGTCAGCATTGTCCCTTTCGTATTCAATCCCAATGCAATTTCTGTGTTTCATGATCAATGTGAAGATACAATGGCTACAGTAAACCTGCACTGGTGCATCAGAATTTAATAGCGGTATCCCAGGAGCCGCTCAAAACACTAACTCAGGGAAGATTCACTCTTCTCGTACTTAAGTCGACATTGTATCTTTCGTATTGGTCCCCATGCAATTTCTGTGTTTCATTGTCAATGTGAAAGTCCAAGGGATACAGTGAACCTGCACAGGTGCATCGGAATCTAATACTGGACTCCCAGGAGCCGCTCAATGCTCAAACTCTTGAAATATTCACTCTTCTTGTACTTCAGTCGGCATTGTCCCTTATGTATTCCATCCCAATGCAATTTCTGTGTTTCCTGGTCAATGTGAAGAAGGGATACAGTAAACCTGCACTGGTGCATCGGAATCGAACACAGTTCTACGAGGAGCCGCTCAAAGCACAAACTCTTAGAAAATTCACTTTTTTTGTACTTAAGTGGGCATTGTGCAATTTGTATTATATCCCGATGGAATTTCTGTGTCTCATGGTCAAATTGAAGTTCCAAGGGATTCAGTAAACCTGCAATGGTGCATCGGAATCTAATACTGGTCTCCCAGGAGCTGCTCAACCCACAAACCCTTAGAAAATTCACTCTTCTTGTACTTACGTCGGCATTGTCCCTCTTGAATTCAATCGCGAGCAATTACTGTGTTTCATGGTCAACGTGAAAGTCCAAGGGATACAGTAACTCCTGCACAGGTGCATCAGAATCTAATACTGGACACCCAGGAGCCGCTCAAAGCTCAAACATCCTGAAAGATTCACTCTTCTTGTACTTCAGACGGTATTGTCCTTTATGTATTACATCATGATGCAATTTCTGTGTTTCATGGTGAATGTGAAGGTCCAAGGGATACAGTAAACCTGCACTGGTGCATCGGAATCGAACACAGGTCTCTGAGGAGCCGCTCAAAGCACAAACTCTTAGAAGATTCGCTCTTCTGGTACTTAAATCGGCATTGTGCATTTTGTATTTAATCCCAATGCAATTTCTGCGTTTCATGGTCAATGTGAAGGGCCAAGGGATGCAGTAAACCTGCTCTGGTGCATCGGAATATAATACTGGTCTCCCAGGGGCAACTCAAAACACAATCTCTTAGAAGATTAACTCTTCTTGTAATTAAGTCGGCAGTCCCTTTTGTATTCAATCCCGATGCAATTTCTGTGTTTCATGGTCAATGTGAAGGTCCGAGGGATACAGTAAACCTGCACTGGTGCATCGGAATCTAATACTGGTCTCCCAGGAGCCGCTCAAAGCACAAACTCTTAGAAGATTCACTCCTCTTGTACTAAAGTCGGAAGTCCCTGTTGTATTCAATCCCGATGCAATTTCTGATTTTGATGGTCAATGGGAAGGTCCAAGGGATACAGTAAACCTGCACTGGTGCATCGGAATCTTAAACTGGTCTCCCAGTAACCGCTCAAAGCACAAACCCGTCGAAGATTCATTCTTCTTGTACTTAAGTCAGCATTGTCCGTCTTGTATTCAATCCCGAGTAATTTCTGTGTTTCATGGTCAATGTGAAGGTCCAAGGGATACAGTAAACCTGCACAGGTGCATCGGAATCTAATACTGACACCCAGGAGCCAATTAATGCTCAAACTCTTGAAAGATTCACTCTTCTTGTACTTCAGTCGGCATTGTCCGATATGTATTCCATCCCGATGCAATTACTGTGTTTCCTGGTCAATGTGAAGGTCCAAGGGATACAGTAAACCTGCACTGGGGCATCGGAATCTAATACTGGTCTCCCAGGAGCCGCTCAAAGCACAACCCCGTCGATGATTCACTCTTCTTGTACTTACGTCGGCATTGTCCATCTTGAATTCAATCGCGAGCAATTACTGTGTTTCATGGTCAACGTGAAATTCCAAGGGGTACAGTAACTCCTGCACAGGTGCATCGGAATCTAATACTGGACACCCAGGAGCCGCTCAAAGCTCAAACATCCTGAAAGATTCACTCTTCTTGTACTTCAGACGGTATTGTCCCTTATGTAATAAATCATGATGCAATTTCTGTGTTTCATGGTGAATGTGAAGGTCCAAGGGATACAGTAAACCAGCACAGGTGCTTCGGAAACTAATACTGGACACCCAGGAGCCGCTCAAACCTCAAACTCTTAGAAGATTCACTCTTCTTGTACATAAATCGGCATTATCCCGTTTGTATTCAATCCGGATGCAAATTATGTGTTTCATGGTCAATGTGAAGGTCGAAGGGATACAGTAAACCTGCACTGGTGCATCAGAATCTAATACTGGTCTGCGAGGAGGCGCTCAAAGCACAATCTCTTAGATGATTACCTCTTCTTGTACTTAAGACGGCAGTCCATTTTGTATTGAATACCGATGAAATTTTTGTGTTTCATGGTCAATGTGAAGGTCCAAGGGATACAGTAAACCTGCACTGGTGCATCGGAATCCAATACTGGTCTCCCAGGAGCTGTTGAAAGCACAAACCATTCGAAGATTCACTTCATGTTCTTAAGTCGGCGTTGTCCCTCTTGTATTCAATCCCGAGCAATTTCTGTGCTTCATGGTCAATGTGAAGGTGCAAGGGATACAGTAAACCCGCACTGGTGCATCAGAATCGAACACTGGTCTCTGAAGAGCCGCTCAAAGCACAAACTCTTAGAAGATTCGTTCTTCTGGCACTTAAGTCGGCATTGTCCCTCTTGTATACAATCCCGATGCAATTTCTGTGGTTCATGGGCAATGTGAAGCTCCAAGGGATATAGTAAACTAGCACTGGTGCATCGGAATCCAATACTGGTCTCCCTGGAGCCCCTCAACAAACAACTTCTCAGAAAATTCCCAGTTCTTATACTAAAGTCGGCATTGTCCCGTTTGTATTCAATCTCGATGCAATTTCTGCGTTTCACGGTCAATGTGAACGCCGAACGGATACAGTAAACCTACGCTGGTGCATCGGAATGTAATACTGGTCTCCCAGGAGCCGCTCAAAGCACAAACTCTTATAAGATTCACTCTTCTTGTACTTAAGTCGACATTGTATCTTTTGTATTGGTCCCCATGCAATTTCTGTGTTTCATGGTCAATGTGAAGGTCCAAGTGATACAATAAACCTGCACTGGTTCACCGGAATGTATTACTGGTCTCTTAGGAGCAGCTCAAACCACAAACCCTTCGAAAATTCCCTCGTCTTGTACTAATGTCAGCATTCTCCATTTTGTATTCAATCCCGATGAAATTTCTGTGTTTCATGGTCAATGTGCAGGTCCAAGGGATACAGTAAACCTGCACTGGTGCATCGGAATCCAATACTTGTCCCCCAGGAGCCGCTCAAAACACAAACCCTTAGAAGATTCACTACTCTTGTACTCAAGTCGGCATTGTGCCTTTAGTATTCAAACACGATGCGATTTCTGTGTTTCATGGTGAATGGGAAAGTACAAGGAATACAATAAACCTGCACTGGTTCATCGGAATCTGATACTGGTCTCGCAGGAGCAGCTCAATCCACAAACTTTTAAAAAATTCTCTCATCTTGTACTTATGTCGGCATTGTCCATTTTGTATTCAATCCCGATGCAATTTCTGTGTTTCATGGTCAATGTGAAGGTCCAAGGGATACTGTAAACCTGCACTGGTGCATCGGAGTCTATTACTGGTCTCCCAGGAGCCGCTAAAAGCACAAACTCTTAGAAGATTCACTTTTCTTGTACTTACGTCGGCATTGTCCCTTTCGTATTCAATTCCAATTCAATTTCAGTGTTTCATGATCAATGTGAAAATACAATGGCTACAGTAAACCAGCACTGGTGCCTCAGAATTCAATACTGGTCTCCCAGGAGCCGCTCAAAACACTAACTCAGGGAAGATTCACTCTTCTTGTACTTAAGTCGACATTGTATCTTTCGTATTGGTCCCCATGCAATTTCTGTGTTTCATTGTCAATGTGAAGGTCCAAGGGATACAGTAAACCTGTACTGGTGCATCGGAATCTAATACTGGTCTCCCAGGAGCCGTTCAAAGCACAAACTCTTAGAAGATTCACTCCTCTTGTACTAAAGTCGGCAGTCGCTTTTGTATTCAATCCCGATGCAGTTTCTGATTTTCATGGTCAATGGGAAGGTCCAAGGGATACAGTAAACCTGCATTGGTGCATCGGAATCTTAAACTTATCTCCCAGGAACCGCTCAAAGCACAAACCCGTCGAAGATTCACTCTTCTTGTACTTAAGTCAGCATTGTCCGTCTTGTATTCAATCCCCAGCAATTTCTGTGTTTCATGGCCAATGTGAAGGTCCAAGGGATACAGTGAACCTGCACAGGTGCATCGGAATCTAATACTGGACTCCCAGGAGCCGCTCAATGCTCAAACTCTTGAAATATTCACTCTTCTTGTACTTCAGTCGGCATTGTCCCTTATGTATTCCATCCCAATGCAATTTCTGTGTTTCCTGGTCAATGTGAAGAAGGGATACAGTAAACCTGCACTGGTGCATCGGAATCGAACACAGGTCTACGAGGAGCCGCTCAAAGCACAAACTCTTAGAAAATTCACTTTTTTTGTACTTACGTCGGCATTGTCCCTCTTGAATTCAATCGCGAGCAATTACTGTGTTTCATGGTCAACGTGAAAGTCCAAGGGATACAGTATCTCCTGCACAGGTGCATCAGAATCTAATACTGGACACCCAGGAGCCGCTCAAAGCTCAAACATCCTGAAAGATTCACTCTTCTTGTACTTCAGACGGTATTGTCCTTTATGTATTAAATCATGATGCAATTTCTGTGTTTCATGGTGATTGTGAACTTCCAAGGGATACAGTAAACCTGCACTGGTGCATCGGAATCGAACACAGGTCTCTGAGGAGCCGCTCAAAGCACAAACTCTTAGAAGATTCGCTCTTCTGGTACTTAAATCGGCATTGTTTATTTTGTATTTAATCCCAATGCAATTTCTGCGTTTCATGGTCAATGTGAAGGGCCAAGGGATGCAGTAAACATGCTCTGGTGCATCGGAATCTAATACTGGTCTCCCAGGGGCAACTCAAAACACAATCTCTTAGAAGATTAACTCTTCTTGTACTTAAGTCGGCAGTCCCTTTTGTATTCAATCCCGATGCAATTTCTGTGTTTCATGGTCAATGTGAAGGTCCGAGGGATACAGTAAACCTGCACTGGTGCATCGGAATCTAATACTGGTCTCCCAGGAGCCGCTCAAAGCACAAACTCTTAGAAGATTCACTATTCTTGTACTTAAGACGGCATTGTTCCCTTTGTGTTCTATCCCGATTCGATTTCTTAGTTTCATGGTGAATGTGTCAGTCCAAGGGATACAGTGAACCTGCACTGGTGAATTGGAATTTAATACTGGTCTCCGAGGAGCCGCTCAAATCACAAACTATTAGAAGATTCACTCTTCTTGTACTTAAGTCGACATTGTATCTTTTGTATTGATCCCCATGCAATATCTGTGTTTCATGGTCTATGTGAATGTCCAAGGGATACAGTAAACCTGCACTGTTGCATCGGAATGTAATACTGGTCTCCCAGGAGCCGCTCAAACCAGAAACTCTATAAGGTTCACTCTTCTTGTACTTAGTTTGGCATTGTGCCTTTATATTCAATCCCGATGCAATTTCTGTGTTTCATGGTCAATGTGAAGGTCCAAAAGATACAGTAAACCTGCACTAGTGCATCGGAATCTAATACCGGTTTCCCAGGAACCGCTCAAACACAAACTTGTAGATGATTCACTCTTCTTGTACTTAAGTCGGCATTGTATCTTTTGTATTGGTCCCCATTCAATGTCTGTGTTTCATGGTCAATGTGAAGGTCCAAGGGATACAGTAAACCTGCACTGGTGCATCGGAATCTTATACTGGTCTCCCATGTGCCGCTCAACGCACAAACTCTTAGGAGACTCACACTTCTTGTTATTAAGTCGGCATTTTCCATTTTGTATTCAATCCCGATGCGATATCTGTGTGTCTTGGTCAATGTGAAGGTCCAAGGGATACAGTAAAACTGCACTGGTGCATCGGAATCTAATACTGGTCTCCCTGGAGCCGCTCAAAGCACAAAACCTTAGAAGATTCACTCTTCTTGCACTCAAGTCTGCATTGCGCCTTTAGTATTCAATCCCGATGCGATTTCTGTGTTTTATGGTCATTGTGAATGCCCAAGAGATACAATAAACCAGCACTGGTTCATCGGGATCTAATACTGGTCTCCCAGGAGCAGCTCAAACCACAGACTCTTAGAAAATTCTCTCATCTTGTACTTATGTCAGCATTCTCCATTTTGTATTTAATCCCGATGAATTTTCTGTGTTTCATCGTCAATGTGATGGTCCAAGGGATACAGTAAACCTGCACTGGTGCATCAGAATCTAATACTGGTCTCCAAGGAGCCGCTCAAAGCACAAATCCTTAGAAGATTAACTCTTCTTGTACTTTAGTCGGCATTGTCCCATTTGTATTCAATCCCGATGCAATATCTGTGTTTCATGGTCAATGTGAAGGTCGAAGGGGTACATTAAACCTGTACTGGTTCATCGGAATCTAATACTAATCTCCCAATAGCCGCTCAAAGCACAAACTCTTGAAAGATTAACTCTTCTTGTACTTAAGTCGGCAGTCCCTTTTGTCTTCAATCCCAATGCAATTTCTGAGTTTCATGGTCAATGTGAAGATCCAAGGGATACAGTAAACCTGCGCAGGTGCATCAGAATCTGTTACTGGACACCCAGGAGCTGCTCAAAGCTCAATCTCTTGAATGATACAGTCTTCCTGTACTTCAGTCGGCATTGTCCCTTATGTATTCCATCCCGATGCAATTTCTGTGTTTCAAGGTCAATGTGAAGGTCCAAGGGATACAGTAAATCTGCACTGGTGCATCGGAATCGAACACTGGTCTCTGAGGAGCCGCTCAAAGCACAAACTCTTAGAAAATTCATTCTTCCAGTACTTAAGTTGGCATTGTATATTTTGTATTCAATCCCGATGCAATTTCTGTGTTTCATGGTCAAATTGAAGGTCCAGTGGATACAGTAAACCTGCACTGTTGCATCGAAATCTAATACTGGTCTCCCTGGAGCTCCTCAACAAACAACTTCTCAGAAAATTCACTCTTCTTGTACTAAAGTCGGCATTGTCCCGTTTGTATTCAATCTCGATGCAATTTCTGTGTTTCACGGTCAATGTGAACGTCGAACGGATACAGTAAACCTACGCTGGTGCATCGGAATCTAATACTGGTCTCCCAGGAGCCGCTCAAATCACAAACTCTTATAAGATTCACTCTTCTTGTACTTAAGTCGACATTGTATCTTTTGTATTGGTCCCCATTCAATTTCTGTGTTTCATGGTCAATAAGAAGATCTAAGGGGTACAGTGAACCTGTACTGGTGCATCGGAATCTAATACTGGTCTCCCAGGTGCCGCTCAAAGCACAAACTTTTAGAACATTCACTCTTATTGTACTCAAGCTGGCAATGTGCGTTTTTATTCAATCCCGATGCGATATCTGTGTTTCATGGTCAATGTGAAGGTCCAAGTGATACAATAAACCTGCACTGGTTCATCGGAATGTAATACTGGTCTCTTAGGAGGAGCTCAAACCACAAACCCTTCGAAAATTCCCTCATCTTGTACTAATGTCAGCATTCTCCATTTTGTATTCAATCCCGTTGAAATTTCTGTGTTTCATGGTCAATGTGCAGGTCCAAGGGTTACAGTAAACCTGCACTGGTACATCGGAATCTAATACTTGTTCCCCAGGAGCCGCTCAAAGCACAAACTCTTAGAAGATTCGCTCTTCTGGTACTTAAGTCGGCATTATCCCTTTCGTATTCAATCCAAATGCAATTTCTGTGTTTCATGATCAATGCGAAGATACAATGGCTACAGTAAACCTGTACTGGTGCATCAGAATTTAATACTGGTCTCCCAGGAGCCGCTCAAAACACTAACTCAGGGAAGATTCACTCTTCTTGTACTTAAGTCGACATTGTATCTTTCGTATTGGTCCCCATGCAATTTCTGTGTTAAATTGTCAATGTGAAGGTCCAAGGGATACAGTAAACCTGTACTGGTGCATCGGAAACTAATACCGGTCTCCCAGGAGCCACTCAAAGCACAAACTCTTAGAAGATTCACTCCTCTTGTACTAAAGTCGGCAGTCCCTCTTGTATTCAATCCCGATGCAATTTCTGATTTTCATGGTCAATAAGAAGGTCCAAGGGATACAGTAAACATGCACTGGTGCATCGGAATCTTAAAGTGGTCTACCAGGAACCGCTCAAAGCACAAACCCGTCGAAGATTCACTCTTCTTGTACTTAAGTCAGCATTGTCCGACTTGTATTCAATCCCGAGTAATTTCTGTGTTTCATGGTCAATGTGAAGGTCCAAGGGATACAGTAAACCTGCACAGGTGCATCGGAATCTAATACTGGACTCCCAGGAGCCGCTCAATTCTCAAACTCTTGAAAGTTTCACTCTTCTTGTACTTCAGTCGGCATTGTCTCTTATGTATTCCATCCCGATGCAATTTCTGTGTTTCCTGGTCAATGTGAAGGTCGAAGGGATACAGTAAACCTGCACTGGTGCATCGGAATCTAATTCAGGTCTCCCAGGAGCCGCTCAAAGCACAAACTCATAGAAGATTAACTCTTCTTGTACTAAAGTCGGCAATCCCCTTTGTATTCAATCCCGATGCAATTTCTGAGTTTCATGGTCAATGGGAAGGTCCAAGGGATACAGTAAACCTGCACTGGTGCATCGGAATCTTAAACTGGTCTCCCAGGAACCGCTCAAAGCACAAACTTGTCGAAGATTCACTCTTCTTGTACTTAAGTCGGCAGTCCCTATTGTATTCATCCCGATGCAATTTCTGTGTTTCATGGTCAATGTGAAGGTCCAAGGGATACAGTAAACCTGCACTGGGGCATCGGAATCTAATACTGGTCTCCCAGGAGCCGCTCAAAGCAACACCCCGTCGAAGATTCACTCTTCTTGTTCTTACGTTGGCATTGTCCCTCTTGAATTCAATCGCGAGGAATTACTGTGTTTCAAGGTAAAGTGAAAGTCCAAGGGATACAGTAACTCCTGCACAGGTGCATCGGAATCTAATACTGGACACCCAGGAGCCGCTCAGAGCTCAAACATCCTGAAAGATTCACTCTTCTTGTACTTCAGACGGTATTGTCCCTTATGTATTAAATCATGATGCAATTTCTGTGTTTGATGGTGAATGTGAAGGTCCAAGGGATACAGTAAACCTGCACTGGTGCATCGGAAACCAACACAGGTCTCTGAGGAGCCGCTCAAAGCACAAACTCTTAGAAAATTCACTCATCTTGTATTTAAGTTGGCATAGTGTATTTTGTATTCAATACCGATGCAATTTCTGTGTTTCATGGTCAAATTGATGGTCCAGGGGATACAGTAAACGCGCACTGGTGCATCGGAATCGAACACTGGTCCCTGAGGAGCCGCTCAAAGCACAAACTCTTAGAAAATTCACTCTTCCTGTACTTCAGTTGCATTGTATATTTTGTATTCAATCCCGATGCAATTTCTGTGTTTCATGGTCAAATTGAAGGTCCAGGGGATACAGTAAACCTGCACTGGTACATCGGAATCTAATACTGGTCTCCCAGGAGCCGCTCAAAGCACAAACCCTTAGAAAATTCACTCTTCTTGTACGTATGTCGTAATTGACACTTTTGTATTCACTCCCGATGCAATTTCTGTGTTTCATGGTCAATGTGAAGGTCCAAGGGATACAGTAAACCAGCACAAGTGCATCGGAAACTAATACTGGACACCCAGGAGCCGCTCAAAGCTCAAACTCTTAGAAGATTCACTCTTCTTGTACATAAATCGGCATTATCCCTTTTGTATTCGATCTGGATGCAAATTATGTGTTTCATGGTCAATGTGAAGGTCGCAGGGATACAGTAAACCTGCACTGGTGCATCGGAATCTAATACTGGTCAGCGAGGAGGCGCTCAAAGCACAATTTCTTAGATGATTACCTCTTCATGTACTTCAGAAGGCAGTCCCTTTTGTATTGAATACTGATGCAATTTTTGTGTTTCATGGTCAATGTGTAGGTCCAAGGGATACAGTACACCCCAACTGGTGCATCGGAATCCAATACTGGTCTCCCAGGAGTGGCTGAAAGCACAAACCATTCGAAGATTCACTCTTCTTGTTCTTAAGTCGGCGTTGTCCCTCTTGTATTCAATCCCGAGCAATTTCTGTGTTTCATGGTCAATGTGAAGATCCAAGGGATACAGTAAACCAGCACAGGTGCATCGGAAACTAATACTGGACACCCAGGAGCCGCTCAAAGCTCAAACTCTTAGAAGATTCACTCTTCTTGTACATAAATCGGCATTATCCCTTTTGTATTCAATCCGGATGCAAATTATGTGTTTCATGGGCAATGTGAAGCTCCAAGGGAAATAGTAAACTAGCACTGGTGCATCGGAATCTAATACTGGTCTCCCTGGAGCTCCTCAACAAACAACTTCTCACAAAATTCACTCTTCTTGTACTAATGTCGGCATTGTCCCGTTTGTATTCAATCTCGATGCAATATTTGTGTTTCACGGTCAATGTGAACGTCGAACGGATACAGTAAACCTACGCTGGTGCATCGGAATCTAATACTGGTCTCCCAGGAGCCGCTCAAAGCGCAAACTCTTATAAGATTCACTCTTCTTGTACTTAAGTCGACATTGTATCTTTTGTATTGGTCCCCATGCAATTTCTTTTTTTCATGGTCAATAAGAAGATCTAAGGGGTACAGTGAACCTGTACTGGTGCATCGGAATCTAATACTGGTCTCCCAGGTGCCGCTCAAAGCACAAACTTTTAGAACAATCTCTCTTCTTATACTCAAGCCGGCATTGTGGGTTTTTATTCAATCCCGATGCGATATCTGTGTTTCATGGTCAATGTGAAGGTCCAAGGGATACTGTAAACCTGCACTAATGCATAGGAGTCTATTACTGGTCTCCCAGGAGCCGCTACAAGCACAAACTCTTTGAAGATTCACTTTTCTTGTACTTACGTCGGCATTGTCCCTTTCGTATTCAATCCCAATGCAATTTCTGTGTTTCATGATCAATGTGAAAATACAATGGCTACAGTAAACCTGCACTGGTGCATCAGAATTTAATACTGGTCTCCCAGGAGCCGCTCAAAACACTAACTCAGGGAAGATTCACTCTTCTTGCACATAAGTCGACATTGTATCTTTCGTATTAGTCCCCATGCAATTTCTGTGTTTCATTGTCAATGTGAAGGTCCAAGGGATACAGTAAACCTGTACTGGTGCATCAGAATCTAATACTGGTCTCCCAGGAGCCGCTCAAAGCACAAACTCTTAGAAGATTCACTCCTCTTGTACTAAAGTCGGCAGTCCCTTTTGTATTCAATCCCGATGCAGTATCTGATTTTCATGGTCAATGGGAAGGTCCAAGGGATACAGTAAACCTGCACTGGTGCATCGGAATCTTAAACTAGTCTCCCAGGAACCATTCAAAGCACAAACCCGTCGAAGATTCACTCTTCTTGTACTTAAGTCTGCATTGTCCGTCTTGTATTCAATCCCGAGCAATTTCTGTGTTTAATGGTCAATGTGAAGGTCCAAGGGATACAGTGAGCCTGCACAGGTGCATCGGAATCTAATACTGGACTCCCAGGAGCCGCTCAATGCTCAAACTCTTGAAAGATTCACTCTTCTTGTACTTCAGTCGGCATTGTCCCTTACGTATTCCATCCCGATGCAATTTCTGTGTTTCCTGGTCAATGTGAAGGTCGAAGGGATACAGTAAACCTGCACTGGTGCATCGGAATCAAATTCAGGTCTCCCAGGAGCCGCTCAAAACACAAACTCTTAGAAAATACACTTTTTTTGTACTTAAGAGGGCATTGTGTAATTTGTAATTAATTCCGATGCAATTTCTGTGTTTCATGGTCAAATTGAAGGTCCAAGGGATTCAGTAAACCTGCACTGGTGCATCGGAATCTAATACTGGTCTCCCAGGAGCTGCTCAGCCCACAAACCCTTAGAAAATTCACTCTTCTTGTACTTACGTCGGCATTGTACCTCTTGAATTCAATTCCGAGCAATTACGGTGTTTCATGGTCAATGTGAAAGTCCAAGGGATACAGTAAACCTGCACAGGTGCATCGGAATCTAATACTGGACACTCAGGAGCCGCTCAAAGCCCAAACATCCTGAAAGATTCACTCTTCTTGTACTTCAGTCGGTATTGTCCCTTAATTATTAAATCATGATGCAATTTCAGTGTTTCATGGTGAATGTGAAGGTCCAAGGGATACAGTAAACCTCCACTGGTGCATCGGAATCGAACACAGGTCTCTGAGGAGCCGCTCAAAGCACAAACTCGTAGAAAATACACTCTTCTTGTACTTAAGTTGGCATAGTGTATTTTGTATTCAATTCCGATGCAATTTCTGTGTTTCATGGTCAAATTGAAGGTCCAAGGGATTCAGTAAACCTGCACTAGTGCATCGGATTCTAATACTTGTCTCCCAGGAGCTGCTCAACCCATAAACTCTTAGAAAATTCACTCGTCTTGTACTTAAGTCGGCATTGCCACGTTTGTATTCAATCTCGATGCAATTTCTGTGATTCATGGTCAATGTGAAGGTCGAAGGGATACTGTAAACCTGCACTGGTGCATCGGAATCTAATACTGGTCTTCCTGGAGCCGCTCAAAGCACAAACTCTTGGAAGATTCGCTCTTCTGGTACTTAAATCGGAATTGTCCCTCTTGTATTCTATCCCGAAGCAATTTCTGTGTTTCATGGACAATGTGAAGGTCCAAAAGATACAGTAAACCTGCACTAGTGCATCGGAATCTAATACCGGTTTCCCAGGAACCGCTCAAACACAAACTTGTAGATGATTCACTCTTCTTGTACTTAAGTCGGCATTGTATCTTTTGTATTGGTCCCCATGCAATTTCTGTTTTTCATGGACAATGTGAAGGTCCAAAAGATACAGTAAACCTGCACTGGTGCATCGGAATCTTATACTGGTCTCCCATGTGCCGCTCAACGCACAAACTCTTCGGAGTCTCACACTTCTTGTTATTAAGTCGGCATTTTTCATTTTGTATTCAATCCCGATTCGATTTCTGTGAGTCTTGGTCAATGTGAAGGTCAAAGGGATACAGTTATCCTGCACTGGTGAATCGGAATTTAATACTGGTCTCCCTGGAGCCGCTCAAAGCACATACTCTTACAAAATTCACTCTTCTTGTACTTGAGTCGGCATTGTCCCTTATGAATTCCATCCTGATGCAATTACTGTGTTTCATGGTCAATGTGAAGGTGCAAGGGATACGGTAAACCTGCACTGGTGCATCGGAATCTAATACTGGTCTCCGAGGAGCCGCTGACAGCACAAACCCTTAGAAAATTCACTCTTCTTGCACTTAAGTTGGCATTGTGCATTTTATATTCAATCCCGATGCAATTTCTGTGTTTCATGGTCAATGTAAAGGTCCAAGGGATACAGTAAACCTGCACTGGTGCATCGGAATATAATACTGGTCTCCCATGAGCCGCTCAACGCACAAACTCTTAGAAAATTCACTCTTCTTGGACTTAAGTCGTCATTGTTCCCTTTGTATTCAATCCGGATGCGATTTCTGTGTTTCATGGTCAATGTGGAGGTCCAAGCGATAGAGTTATCCTGCACTGGTGCATCGGAATTAAATACTGGTCTCCCAGGAGCCGCTCAAATCACAAACTAATAGAAGAATCATTCTACTTAAGTCAACATTGGATTATTTATATTGGTCCCCATGCAATATCTGTGTTTCATGGTCAATGTGAAGGTCCAAGGGATACAGTAAACCAGTACTGGTACATCGGAATCTAATAGTGGTATCCCAGGAGCCGCTCAAAGCACAAACTCTTAGATGATTAACTCTTCTTGTCCTTAAGTCGGTATTGTCCCTTTTGTATTCAATCCCGATGCAATTTCTGTCTTTCATGGTCAATGTGAAGGTCGATGGATACAGTAAACCTGCACTGGTGCATCGAAATCTAATACTGGCCTCCCAGGAGCCGCTCAAAGCACAAACCCTTAGAAGATCCCCTCTTTTTGTACTTAAGCCGGCACTGTCTCTTTTGTATTCAATCCCGATGCAATTTTTGTGTTTCATGGTCAATGTGAAGGCCGAAGGGATACAGTAAACCTGCACTGGTAATCGGAGTCTAATACTGGTCTCCCAGGAGCCGCGGAAAACACAAATTCTTAGAAGACTGGCTCTTATGGTACTTATGTCGGCATTGTCCCTTTTGTGTTCATTCCCGGTGCAATTTCTGAGTTTCATGGGCAATTTGAAAGTCCAAGGGATACAGTAAACCAGCACTGGATCATCGGAATCTAATACTGGTCTCCCTGGAGCTGCTTAACCCACAACCTATTAGAAATATCACTCTCCTTGTACTGAAGTCGGCATATTCCCGTTTGTTTTCAATATCGATGCAATTTCTGTGTTTCATGATCAATGTGAAGGTCCAAGGGATACAGTAAACTTGCGCTGATGCATCGGAATCTAATACAGGTCTCCTGAGAGCCGCTCAAAGCGCAAACTCTTAGAAGATTCACTTTTCTCGAACTTAAGTCCTCATTGTTCCCTTTGTACTCAATCCGAATTCGATTTCTGTGTTTCATGGTCAATGTGGTGGTCCGAGGGTACAGTTATCCTGCACTGGTGCATCGAAATTAAATACTGGTCTCCCCGGAGCCGCTCAAATCACAAACTATTAGAAGAATTACTCTTCTTGTACTTAAGTCAACATTGTATCATTTGTATTGGTCCCAATGCAATATCTGTTTTTCATGGTCAATATGAAGGTCCAAGGGATACAATAAACCTGCACTGGTGCATCGGAATCTAATACTCGACTCCCAGGAGCCGCTCAATGAACAAACCCTTCGAAGATTCACTCTTCTTGTACTTAAGTCGGCATTGTCCCTCTTGTATTCAATCCCGATGCAATTTCTGTGTTTCATGGTCAATGTGATGGTCCAACAGATACAGTACACCTGCACTGGTGCATCGGAATCTAATACTGGTCTGCCAGGAGCCGTTCAAAGGACAAGCCCTTCGAAGGTTCACTGTTCTTGTACTTAAGTCGGCATTGTCCATCTTGTATTCAATCCCGAGCAATGTCTGTGTCTCATGGTCAATGTGAAGGTCCAAGGGATACAGTAAACCTGCACTGATGCATCGGAATCGAACAGTGGTCTCCAAGGAGTCGCTCAAAGCACAAATTCTTAGAAAATTCACTCTTCTTGTACCTAAGTTGGCATTGTGTATTTTGTAATCAATCCCGATGAAAATTCTGTGTTTCATTGTCAAATTGAAGGTCCAACGGATACAGTAAACCTGCACTGGTGCATCGGAATCTAATACTGATCACCAGGAGCCGCTAAAACACAAACTCCTAGAAGATTCGCTGTTCTAGTACTTAAGTCGGCATTGTCCCGTTTGTATTCAATCTCGATGCAATTTCTGTGTTTCATGGTCAATGTGAAGGTCCAAGGGATACAGTAAACCTGCGCTGGTGCATCGGATTCAAACACTGGCCTCCGAGGAGCCGCTCAAAGCACAAACTCTTAGAGAATTCACTCTTCTTGTACTAATTTTGGCATTGTGTATTTTGTATTCAATCCCGATGTAATTTCTGTGTTTCATGGTCAATGTGAAGGTCCAATGCCTACAGTAAACCAGCACTAGTGCATCGAAATCTAATACTGGTCTCCCAGGAGCCGCTCAAAGCACAAATTCTTAGAAGAATAACTCTTTTTGTACTTAAGTCGGTATTGTCCCTTTTGTATTCAATCCCGATGCAATTTCTGTGTTTCATGGTCAATGTGAAAGTCGAAGGGATCCAGTAAACCTGCACTGGTGCATCGATATCTAGTACTGGTCTCCCACGGGCCGCTCAAAGCACAAGCCCTTCGAAGATTCACTGTTGTTGTACTTAAGTCGGCATTGTCCATCTTGTATTCAATCCCGAGCAATTTCTGTGTTTCATGGTCAATGTGAAGGTCCAAGGGATACAGTAAACCTGCACAGGATCATCGGAATCTAATACTGGTCTCCCAGGAGCCGCTCAAAGCACAAACCCTTCGAAGATTCACTCTTCTTGTACTTAAGTCGGCATTGTCCCTCTTGTATTCAATCCCAAGCTATTTCTGTGTTTCATGGTCAATGTGAAGATCCAGGGGATACAGTAAACCTGCGCTGGTGCATCGGAATCTAATACAGGTCTCATAGGAGCCGCTCAAAGCATAAACTCTTAGAAGATTCACTCTTCTTGTACTTAAGTCGTCATTGTTCCCTTTGTATTCAATCCAGATTCGATTTCTGTGTTTCATGGTCAATGTGGAGGTCCGAGGGATACAGTTATCCTGCACTGGTGCATCGGAATGAAATACCGGTCTCCCAGGAGCCGCTCAAATCACAAACTAATAGAAGAATCATTCTACTTGTACTTAAGTCAACATTGGATCATTTGTATTGGTCCCCATGCAATATCTGTGTTTCATGGTCAATGTGAAGGTCCAAGGGATACAGTAAACCTGTGCTGGTGCATCGGAATCTAATAGTGGTATCCCAGGAGCCGCTCAAAGCACAAACTCTTAGATGATTAACTCTTCTTGTACTTAAGTCGGCAGGCCCTTTTGTATTCAATCCCGATGCAATTTCTGTGTTTCATGGTCAATGTGATGGTCCAACAGATACAGTACACCTGCACTGGTGCATCGGAATCTAATACTGGTCTGCCAAGAGCCGTTCAAAGGACAAGCCCTTCGAAGGTTCACTGTTCTTGTACTTAAGTCGGCATTGTCCATCTTGTATTCAATCCCGAGCAATGTCTGTGTCTCATGGTCAATGTGAAGGTCCAAGGGATACAGTAAACCTGCACTGATGCATCGGAATCGAACAGTGGTCTCCAAGGAGTCGCTCAAAGCACAAATTCTTAGAAAATTCACTCTTCTTGTACCTAAGTTGGCATTGTGTATTTTGTAATCAATCCCGATGAAAATTCTGTGTTTCATTGTCAAATTGAAGGTCCAACGGATACAGTAAACCTGCACTGGTGCATCGGAATCTAATACTGATCACCAGGAGCCGCTAAAACACAAACTCCTAGAAGATTCGCTGTTCTAGTACTTAAGTCGGCATTGTCCCGTTTGTATTCAATCTCGATGCAATTTCTGTGTTTCATGGTCAACGTGAAGGTCCAAGGGATACAGTAAACCTGCGCTGGTGCATCGGATTCAAACACTGGCTTCCGAGGAGCCGCTCAAAGCACAAACTCTTAGAGAATTCACTCTTCTTGTACTTATTTTGGCATTGTGTATTTTGTATTCAATCCCGATGTAATTTCTGTGTTTCATGGTCAATGTGAAAGTCGAAGGGATCCAGTAAACCTGCACTGGTGCATCGATATCTAGTACTGGTCTCCCACGGGCCGCTCAAAGCACAAGCCCTTCGAAGATTCGTTGTTGTTGTACTTAAGTCGGCATTGTCCATCTTGTATTCAATCCCGAGCAATTTCTGTGTTTCATGGTCAATGTGAAGGTCCAAGGGATACAGTAAACCTGCACAGGATCAACGGAATCTAATACTGGTCTCCCAGGAGCCGCTCAAAGCACAAACCCTTCGAAGATTCACTCTTCTTGTACTTAAGTCGGCATTGTCCCTCTTGTATTCAATCCCAAGCTATTTCTGTGTTTCATGGTCAATGTGAAGATCCAGGGGATACAGTAAACCTGCGCTGGTGCATCGGAATCTAATACAGGTCTCATAGGAGCCGCTCAAAGCACAAACTCTTAGAAGATTCACTCTTCTTGTACTTAAGTCGTCATTGTTCCCTTTGTATTCAATCCGGATTCGTTTTCTGTGTTTCATGGTCAATGTGGAGGTCCGAGGGATACAGTTATCCTGCATAGGTGCATCGGAATGAAATACTGGTCTCCCAGGAGCCGCTCAAATCACAAACTAATAGAAGAATCACTCTACTTGTACTTAAGTCTACATTGGATCATTTGTATTGGTCCCCATGCAATATCTGTGTTTCATGGTCAATTTGAAGGTCCAAGGGATACAGTAAACCTGTGCTGGTGCATCGGAATCTAATAGTGGTATCCCAGGAGCCGCTCAAAGCACAAACTCTTAGATGATTAACTCTTCTTGTACTTAAGTCGGCAGTCCCTTTTGTATTCAATCCCGATGCAATTTCTGTGTTTCATGGTCAATGTGATGGTCCAACAGATACAGTACACCTGCACTGGTGCATCGGAATCTAATACTGGTCTGCCAGGAGCCGTTCAAAGCACAAGCCCTTCGAAGGTTCACTGTTCTTGTACTTAAGTCGGCGTTGTCCATCTTGTATTCAATCCCGAGCAAAGTCTGTGTCTCATGGTCAATGTGAAGGTCCAAGGGATACAGTAAACCTGCACTGATGCATCGGAATCGAACAGTGGTCTCCAAGGAGTCGCTCAAAGCACAAATTCTTAGAAAATTCACTCTTCTTGTACCTAAGTTGGCATTGTGTATTTTGTAATCAATCCCGATGAAAATTCTGTGTTTCATTGTCAAATTGAAGGTCCAACGGATACAGTAAACCTGCACAGGATCATCGGAATCTAATACTGGTGTCCCTGGAGCTGCTCAACCCACAACCTCTTAGAATTATCACTCTCCTTGTACTGAAGTCGGCATATTCCCGTTTGTTATCAATATCGATGCAATTTCTGTGTTTCATGGTCAATGTGAAGGTCCAACGGATACAGTAAACCTGCACTGGTGCATCGGAATCTAATACTGGTCTCCCAGGAGCCGCTCAAAGCACAAGCCCTTCGAAGATTCACCGTTCTTGTACTTAAGTCGGCATTGTCCATCTTGTATTCAATCCCGAGCAATTTCTGTGTTTCATGGTCAATGTGAAGGTCCAAGGCATACAGTAAACCTGCACAGGTGCATCGGAATCTAATACTGGACACCCAGGAGCCGCTTAAAGCTCAAACACTTAGAAAATTCGCTCTTCTGGTACTTAAGTCGGAATTGTCCCATTTGTATTCAATCTCGATGCAATTTCTGTGTTTCATGGTCAATGTGAAGGTCGAAGGAATACAGTGAACGTGCGCTGGTGCATCGGAATCTAATACTGGTCTCCCAGGAGCCGCTCAAATCACAAACACTGAGAAGATTCACTCTTCTTGTACTTAAGTCGGCATTGTGCCTTATGTATTCAATCCCGATGCAATCTCTGTGTTTCATGGTCAATGTGAAGGGCCAAGGGACACAGTAAACCTGCACTGGTGCATCGGAATCTAATACTGGTCTCCCATGAGCCGCTCAAAGCACACACTCTTAGAAGACTCACTCTTCTTGTTCTTAAGTCGGCATTGTCCCCTTTGTGTTCAATCCCGATGCGATTTCTGTGTTTCTTGGTCAAAGTGAAGGTTAAAGGGATACAGTTAACCAGCACTGGTGCATCGGAATCTAATACTGGTCTCCTAGGAGCCGCTCAAGGCACAAACTCTAAGAAGATTCACTCATCTTGTACTTAAGTCGGCATTGTTCCCTATGTATTCAATCCCGATTCGATTTCTATGTTTCATGGTCAATGTGGAGGTCCAAGGGATACAATAAACCTGCACTGGTGCATCGACATCTAATACTGGTCTCCCAGGAGCCGCTCAAAGCACAAACTCTTAGAAGATTCACTCTTCATGCACTTAAGTCGGCATCGTGCATTTTGTATTCAATCCCGATGCAATTTCTGCGTTTCATGGTCAAAGTGAAGGTCCAACAGGTACAGTAAACCTGCACTGGTGCATCGGAATCTAATACTGGTCTCCCAGGAGCCGCTCAAAGCACAAGCCCTTCGAAGATTCACTGTTCTTGTACTTAAGTCGGCATTGTCCATCTTGTATTCAATCCCCAGCAATTTCTGTGTTACATGGTCAATGTGAAGGTCGAAGGGATACAGTAAACCTGCACAGGTGCATCGGAATCTAATACTGGACACCCAGGAGCCGCTCAAAGCTCAAACTCTTAGAAGATTCACTCTTCTTGTACTTCAGACGGCATTGTCCCTTATGAATTCCATCCCGATGCAATTTCTGTGTTTCATGGTCAATATGAAGGTCCAAAAGATGCAGTGAACCTGCACTGGTGCATCGGAATCGAACAGTGGTCTCCAATGAGTCGCTCAAAGCACAAATTCTTAGAAAATTCACTCTTCTTGTACTTAAGTTGGCATTGTGTATTTTGTAATCAATTCCGATGAAAATTCTGTGTTTCATGGTCAAATTGAAGGTCCAACGGATACAGTAAACCTGCACTGGTGCATCGGAAACTAATACTGATCTCCCAGGAGTCGCTCAAACACAAACACTTAGAAGGTTCGCTATTCTGGTACTTATGTGGTTATTGTCACTTTTGTATTCAATCCCGATGCAATTTCTGTATTTCATGGTGAATGTGAAGGTCGAAGGGATACAGTGAAACTGCGCTGGTGCATCGGAATCTAATACTGGTCTTCCTGGAGCCGCTCAAAACACAAACTCTCACAAAATTCACTCTGCTTGTACTTCGGTCGGCATTGTCCCATATGCATTCCATCCTGACGCAATTTCTGTGTTTCATGGCCAATGTGAAGTTCCAAGGGATGCGGTAAACCTGCACTGGTGCATCGGAAACTAAAACTGGTCTCCGAGGAGCCGCTCAAAGCACAAACTCTTAGAAAATTCACTCTTCTTGCACTTAAGTTGGCATTGTGCGTTTTATATTCAATCCCGATGCAATTTCTGTGTTTCATGATCAAATTGAAGGTCCAAGGTATACAGTAACCTGCACAGGTGCATCGGAATGTAAAACCGGTCTTCCAGGAGCCGCTCAAAGCACAAACCCTTAGAAGATTCACTCTTCTTGTACTTATGTGGTTATTGTCTCTTTTGTATTCAATCCCGATGCAATTTCTGTGTTTCATGGTCAATATGAAGGTCCAAGGGATACAGTAGACCTGCACAGGTGCATCGGAATCTAATACTGGACACCCAGGAGCCGCTCAAAGCTCAAACTCTTAGAAGATTCACTCTTCTTGTACTTCAGACGGCGTATCCCTTATCAATTCAATCCCGATTCGATTTCTGCCTTTCATGGGCAATGTGGAGGTCCAAGGGTCCAAGGGATACAGTTAACCTGCTCTGGTGCATCGGAATCTAATACTGGACACCCAGGAGCCGCTCAAAACTCAAACTCTTAGAAGATTCACTCTTCTTGTACTTCAGTCGGCGTGTCCCTTATAAATTCAATCCCGATTCGATTTCTGCATTTCATGGGCAATGTGGAGGTCCAAGGGTCCAAGGGATACAGTTAAACTGCACTGGTGCATCGAAATTTAATTCTGGTCTCCCAGGAGCCACTCAAATCACAACCTATTAGAAGAATCACTCCTCTTGTACTTAAGTCATCATTGTATCTTTTGTATTGGTCCCCATGCAATTTCTGTGTTGCATGGTCAATCTGAAGATCCAAGGGATACAGTAAACTTGCACTGGTGCATCGGAATCTAATAGTGGCCTCCTAGGAGCCGCTCAAAACACAAACGCTTCGAAGAATCACTCTTCTTGTACTTAAGTCGGCATTTTCCCTCTTGCATTCAATCCCGAGCAATTTCTGTGTTTCATGGTCAATGCGAAGGTCCAAGGGATACAGTAACCTGCACAGGAGCATCAGAGTCTAATACTGGACAACCAGGAGTCGCTCAAAGCTCAAACTCTTAGATGATTGACTCTTCTTGTAGTTAAGTCGGCAGCCCGTTTGTATTCATTCCCGATGCATTTACTGTGTTTCATGGTCCATGTGAAGGTCCAAGTTATACAGTATACTAGCATTGGTGCATCGGAATCTAATACTGGTCTCCCAGGAACCGCCGAAAGCACAAACCATTCGAGGATTCAGTCTTCTTGTAGTTAAGTCGGCATTGTCCCTCTTGTATCAATCCCGTGCAATTTCTGTGTCTCATGGTCAATGTGAAGCTCCAAGGGATACAGTAAACCTGCACTGGTGCACCATAATCTAATACTGGTATCCCAGGCGCCGCTTATAGCACAACCTCTGAGGAGATCACTCTTCTTGTACTTAAGTCGACATTGTCCCTCTTGTATTCAATCCCGTCGCAATATCTGTGTTTCATGGTCAATGTGAAGGACCAACAGATGCAGTTAACCTGCACTGGTGCATCGGATCCTAATACTGGTCTCCCAGGAGCCGCTCAAAGCACAAACTCTTAGAAGATTCACTCTTCTTGTACTTAGGTTGGGATTGTCTCTTTTGCATTCAATCCCGAAGCAATTTCTGTGTTTCATGGTCAATAGGTAGGTCCAAGGGATACAGTAAACCTGCACTGGTGCATCGAAATCAAATACTGATCTCCCATGAGCCGCTCAAAGCACCAACTCTTAGAAGATTCACTCTTCTTGTACGTAAGTCGGCATTGTGCATTTTGTATTCAATCCCGATGCAATTTCTGCATTTCATGATCAAAGTGAAGGTGCAAATGATACACTAAACTTGCACTGGTGCATCGGAATGTAATACTGGTCTCCCAGGAGCCCCTCCAATCACAAACTATTGGAAGATTCTCTCTTCTTGTACTGAAGTCGACATTGTATCGTTTGTAATGGTCCGCAAGCAATTTCTGTGTTTCATAGTCAATGTCAAGCTCCAAGGAATACAGTAAACCTCTTCTGGTGCATCGGAATCTAATAATGGTCACCCAAAAGCCTCTCAAAGCACAAACTCTTAGAAGATTCACTCTTCTTGTACTCAAGTCGGCATTGTGCTTTTGTATTTGATCCCGTTGCGATTTCTGTGTTTCATGGTCAATGTGAAGGGCCAAGGGATACAGTAAACCTGCACTGGTGGATCGGGATTTAATAGTGGTCTCCCATGAGCCGCTCAAAGCACAAACTCTTAGAAGACTCACTCTTCTTGTTCTTAAGTCGGCATTATCCGTTTTGAATTCATTCCCGATGCGATTTCTGTGTTTCTTGGGCAATGTGAGGGTCAAAGGGATACAGTAAACCTCCACTGGTGCATCGGAATATAATACTGGTCTTTCTGGAGCCGCTCAAAGCACAAAATCTTACAAAATTCACTCTTCTTGCACTTGGGTCGGATTTTCACTTTAGTATTCCATCCTGATGCAATTTCTGTGTTTCATGGCCAATGTGTAGGTCCAAGGGATACGGTAAACCTGCACTGATGCATCGGAATCTAAAACTGGTCTCCGAGGTGCCGCTCAAAGCACAAACTCTTAGAAAATTCACTCTTCTTGCACTTAAGTTGGCATTGTGCATTTTGTATTCAATCCCGATGCAATTTCTGTATTTCATGGTCAATGTAAAGGTCCAAGGGATACAGTAACCTGCACACGTGCATCGGAATCTAAAACCGGTCTCCCAGGAGACGCTCAAAGCACAAACCCTTAGAAGATTCACTCTTCTTGTACTTATGTGGTTATTGTCACTTTTGTATTCAATCCCGATGCGATTTCTGTGTTTCATGGTCAATGTGAAGGTACAAGATATACAGTAGACTTGCACAGGTGCATCGGAATCAAATACTGGAGACCCAGGAGCCGCTCAAAGCACAATCTCTTAGAAGATTAACTCCTTTTCTACTTAAGTCGCCATTTTCCCTTTTGTATTCAATCCCGATGCAATTTATGTGTTTCATGGTCAATGTGAAGGTCCAAGGGATACAGAAAACCTGCACTAATGCATCGGAATCTAATACTGGTCTCCCAGGAGCCGCTCAAAGCACAAACTCTTAGTTGATTAACTCTTCTTGCACTTAAGTCGGCAGTCCTTTTGTATTCAATCCCGATGCAATTTCTGTGTTTCATGGTCAATGTATAGGTCGAAGGGATACAGTAAACCTGCACTGGTGCATCGGAATCTAATAGTGGTGTCCCAGGAGCCGCCCAAAGCACAAATCCTTCGAAGATTCATTCTTGCTGACTTAAGTCGGCATTGTCCCTCTTGTATTCAGTCCCGAGCAATTTCTGTGTATCATGGTCAATGTGAATGTCCAAGGGATACAGTAAACCAAGGGATACAGTAAATATAATACTGGACACCCAGGACCCGCTCAAAGCTCAAACTCCTAAAAGATTCACTCATCGTGTACTTCAGTCGGCATTGTTCCTTATGTATTCCATCCCGATTCAATTTCTGTGTTTCATGGTCAATGTGAAGGTCCAAGGGATACAGTAAACTTGCACTGGTGCATCGGAATCTAATAGTGGTGTCCCAGGAGCCGCTCAAAACACAAACCCTTCGAAGATTCACTCATCTTTTACTTACGTCGGCATTGTCCCTCTTGCATTCAATCCCGAGCAATTTCCGTGTTTCATGGTCAGTGTGAAGCTCCAAGGGATACAGTAAACCTGCACAGGTGCATCGGAATCTAATACTGGACACCCAGGAGCCGCTCAAAGCTCAAACTCTTAGAAGATTCACTCTTCTTGTACTTCAGTCGGCGTGTCCCTTATGAATTCAATCCCGATTCGATTTCTGCGTTTCATGGGCAATGTGGAGGTCCAAGGGTCCAAGGGATACAGTTAACCTGCACTGGTGCATCGGAATTTAATACTGGTCTCCCAGGAGCCGCTCAAATCACAACCTAATAGAAGAATCACTCCTCTTGTACTTAAGTCATCATTGTATCTTTTGTATTGGTCCCCATGCAATATCTATGTTGCATGGTCAATGTGAAGGTCCAAGGGATGCAGTAAACCTGCACTGGTGCATCGGAATCGATCACTGGTCTCCATGGAGTCGGTCAAAGCACAATTTCTTAGAAAATTCATTCTTCTTGTACTTAAGTTGGCATTGTGTATTTTGTATTCAATCCCGATGAAATTTCTGTGTTTCATGGTGAAATTGAAGGTCCAAGGGATACAGTTAACCTGCACAGGTGCATCGGAATGTAATACTGATCTCCCAGGAGCCGCTCAAACACAAATTCTTAGAAGATTCGCACTTCTGGTACTTAAGTCGGCATTGTCCCGTTTGTATCCAATCTCGATGCAATTTCTGTGATTCATAGTCAATGTGAAGGTCGAAGGGTTACAGTAAACCTGCGCTGGTGCATCGGAATCTAATACTGGTCTCCCAGTAGCCGCTCAAAGCACAAACTCTTGGAAGATTCACTCTTCTTATACTGAAGTTGGCATTGTGCCTTATGTATCCAATCCCGATGAAATTTCTGTGTTTCATGGTCAATGTAAAGGGCCAAGGGATACAGTAAACCTGCACTGGTGCATCGGAATGTAATACTGGTCTCCCATGAGCCGATCAAAACACAAACTCTTAGAAGTTTCACTCTTCTTGTACTAAAGTTGACATTGTGTATTTTGTATTCAATCCCGATGCAATATCTGTGTTTCACGGTCAATGTGAAGGTCCAAGGGATACAGTTAACTTGCACTGGTGCATCGGAATCTAATACTGGTCTCCCAGGAGCCGCTCAAAGAACAAACCCTTAAAAGATTAACTCTTCTTGTACTTAAGTCGGCATTGTCCCTTTTGTATTCAATCCCGATGCGATTTCTGTGTTTCATGGTCAATGTGAAGGTCCAAGGGATACAGTAAACCACCACAGGTGCATCGTAATCTAATACTGGTCTCCCAGGAACCGCTCCAAGCTCAAACCCTTCGAGGATTCACTCTTCTTGTACTTAAGTCGGCATTGTCCCTCTTGTATTCAATCCCGAGCAATTTCTGTGTTTCATGGTCAATGCGAAGGTCCAAGGGATACAGTAAACCTGCACAGGAGCATCGGAATCTAATACTGGACAACCAGGAGTCGCTCAAAGCTCAAACTCTTAGAAGATTCGCAGTTCTTGTACTTCAGTCGGCATTGTCCCTTATGTATACCATCCCGATGCAATGTCTGTGTTTCATGGTCAATGTGAAGCTCAAGGGGATACAGTAAACCTGCACTGGTGCATCGTAATCTAATACTGGTATCTCAGGCGCCGGTCATAGCACAAACTCTGAGGCGATTCACCCTTCTTGTACTTAAGTCGGCATTGTCCCTTTTGTATTCAATCCCGACGCAATATCTGTGTTTCATGGTCAATGTGAAGGACCGACGGATACAGTAAATCTGCACTGGTGCATCGGAACCTAATACTGGTCTCCCAGGAGCCGCTCAAAGCACAAACTCTTAGAAGATTCACTCTTCTTGTACTTAAGTCGGCATTGTGCCTTATGTATTCAATCCCGATGCAATTTCTGTGTTTCATGGTCAATGTGAAGGGCCAAGGGATACAGTTAACCTGCACTGGTGCATCGGAATCTAATACTGATCTCCCATGAGCCGCTCAAAGCACAAACTCTTAGAAGATTCACTCCTCTTGTACTACATTTGGCATTGTGCATTTTGAATTTAATCCCTATGCAATTTCTGTGTTTCATGGTCAATGTGAAGGTCCAATGGCTACAGTAAACTTGCACTGGTGCATCGGAATCTAATACTGGTCTCCCAGGAGCCGCTCAAAGCACAAACCCTTAAAAGATTACCTCCTCTTGTACTTAAGTTGGCATTGTCATTTTGTATTCAATCCCGATGCAATTTCTGTGTTTCGTGGTCAATGTGAAGGTCGAAGGGATACAGTAAACCTGCACTGGTGCATCGGAATCTAACAATTGTCTCCCAGGAGCCGCTCAAAGCACAAACTCTTAGATGATTAACTCTTCTTGTAGTTAAGTTTGCAGTCCCTTTTGTATTCAATCCTGATGCATTTATTGTGTTTCATGGTCCATGTGAAGGTCCAAGGGATACAGTAAACCAGCACTGGTGCATCTGAATATAATACTGGTCTCCCAGGAACCGCTCAAAGCACAATCCGTTCGAGGATTCACTCTTCTTGTACTTCAGTCGGCATTGTCCCTTATGTATACCATCCCGATGCAATGTCTGTGTTTCATGGTCAATGTGAAGCTCAAGGGGATACAGTAAACCTGCACTGGTGCATCGTAATCTAATACTGGTATCTCAGGCGCCGGTCATAGCACAAACTCTTAGAAGATTCACTCTTCTTGTACTTAGGTTGGGATTGTCTCTTTTGTATTCAATCCCGAAGCAATTTCTGTGTTTCATGGTCAATGTGAAGGTCCAAGGGATACAGTAAACCTGCACTTGTGCATCGAAATCAAATACTGGTCTCCCATGAGCCGCTCAAAGCACAAACTCTTAGAAGATTCACTCTTCTTGTACGTAAGTCGGCATTGTGCATTTTGTATTCAATCCCAATGTAATTTCTCCACTTCATGGTCAAAGTGAAGTTGCAAGGGATTCAGTAAACCTGCACTGGTGCATCGGAATGTAATTCTGGTCTCCCAGGAGCCCCTCAAATCACAAATTATTAGAAGATTCTCTCTTCCTGTACTTAAGTCGACATTGTATCTTTTGTATTGGTCCGCGTGCAATTTCTGTGTGTGATGGTCAATGTCAAGCTCTAAGGGATACAGTAAACCTGTACTGGTGCATCGGAATCCAATACTGGTCACCCAGGAGCCTCTCAAAGCACAAACTCTTAGAAGATCAGGCTTCGTGTACTCAAGTCGGCATTGTGCTTTTGTATTCGATCCCGATGCGATTTCTGTGTTTCATGGTCAATGTGAAGGTCCAAGGAGTTCAATAAACCTGCACTGGTGCAACGGAATCTAATATTGGTCTCCCAGGAGCCGCTCAGAGCAGAAACTCTTAGAAGACTCACTCTTCTTGTTCTTAAGTTGGCATTGTCAGTTTTGTATTCAATCCCGATGCGATTTCTATGTTTCTTGGTTAATGTGACGGTGCAAGGGATACAGCAAACCTACACTGGTGCATCGGAATTTAATACTGGTCTCCCAGGAGCCGCTCAAAGCACAAACTCTTCCAAAATTCACTCTTCTTGTACTTGAGTCGGAATTGTCCCTTATGTATTCCATCCTGATGCAATTTCTGTGTTTCATGGTCAATGTGAAGGTCCAAGGGATATGGTAAACCTTCACTGGTGCATTGGAATGTAATACTGGTCTCCGAGGAGTCGCTCAAAGCACAAATTCTTAGAAGCCTCACTCTTCTTGTACTTACGTCGTCATTGTGCTTTTTGTATTCAATCCCAATGCAATTTCTGTGTTTCATGATCAATGTGAAGGTCCAATGGCTACAGTTAACCTGCACTGGTGCATCATAATCTAATACTGGTCTCCCAGGAGCCGCTCAAAGCACAAGCCCTTAGAAGATTAACTCATTTTGGACTTCAGTCGGCATTGTCCCTTATGTATTCAATCCCGATGCAATTTCTGTGTTTCATGGTGTAGCGTTGCTGTAGGGGGACAAAAAATAAAAAGAATTGTTAATTTTTTTTTTAATGTCGAAAAATTGAATATTTTGGTGGGCCACTTGGCAACAGAATCAGGAATTTATTACGCTATTATAATAACATATGTTGACCATTAAATACCTGAATAAGAGCAGCATATTGATATATATATATTTGAGATCACTCGGAAGAAACATTATCATTTCTGTGCATTTTTATAGTCGCGATACAGTCATACCCGGAACAACACTAAGGGACCAGAAGATTTATAGACTTTAAAAGAAATGCAGGACTACACAATTAAAAAAAAATTGGTTCAGAAATAATAGGAAAACGATAATGTTCCTTCTGCCTCATGCTGCGTTCGGCCCATCAGCGTGATCGTAATTTCTGATGATGAAGTAACACAAAATAATTAAGTTAAGTAAATAAGGAGATGGACTCATCAAGGTTAATTTACGAAAATAAGCACACTTATCTTTAACACACGTTTTTTTTTAATGCTACATACCTTTTCATATTAAATTACAATTGATGACCATTGTGGTTAAATACTGTATACATAACAGTCAAAATGTCCTCTTGATGCTGTCTGTTCGATATCAGTTACTAGAAACTACATCTTTTCTGATTGTAAAAAATAACAATTAGCATATTCACTCAATATTTTCACATCAAATATAAAATACAGTTATGGAACGCAGCAAGTCCGCGTCCGCCTCTCATGGAATACAAACAGTAAAAGGTGAGGCGCCAAAAGCCTCATTTGTCTTGAAATAACAGAATTCTTTTTTATACCATTAATCGATACATGTACATAGAGATTTACTGGCACCGCGCAAGAACGGCAAAGATAAAGAATAATTGATTCTGTCGCTGCTATGCGATGGTTCATTTCGTTTACTTTACAATTGTTCGATAACTTTAGGCCAACAGGCGTTTACTATTGAGCGTATATTAATGTTTGTGAGGCGAAAATTACTAATATTACACTGCCTCCCATGAGGAGGGAAGGAATACCGAAGGTATTACTTTCATCCTCATGCCCATTGGAATATTTGTAATTTTCGGGTGTAACACACAGGTTATTAAAAGTTTCATTTCATATTCATTCCATAAAAAAAGAATTAACGTTTCAATTTGTAATTACTGACGGTGGATCATTGTGAATTTGTTCTGTGTTTCTATCAGTGTTTGTATGGATTCAGTCTATCTTGATGATTCTTAAAATTAAGGCTATAAGTACACATATTTACAAAATTTATAAGGAAATAGAGTCACACTTCATTTTTCATCGTTGCAAAAGTAATTTGACTATCACAACTGGTACACAACTTTCTGTTTTGACAGTATTCATTATATTGTCATCGTCTTGTCGATTGATTGCCTTGTCCGTCGTCGCACTTAATTATACATTTATTTTCGTCGCACATACACTATTTATGATAGACTTGGATTGTAGAGCGGCCACTGGTGATGGCTTCGACGAGGAAGTCCATATCTTTCACTTTCAGGGCTCGTGTGTGGCTCTCCGAATTATTTCACATATGAAACAGATAAAATATCTTATATTAGAATAGCTTACAAAACTAATTTTATATACATGTGGGATGGGATATAGGAAGGATCGGATCCTTTGACGTATTTTCGTGTGCTTATTTTCATTCGTATCGTGACCTCTCGTCAAAGTTTACATTTCAACAGTGTTCAGAGGTGACCTTGTGACTTGTCTCTGTGTACAATCAGTCATTACAATAATTACGTTAACTTCTCTATCTTAGAGTCTCTCGGAAGGTTTATGATACATATAAAATGTTTTCAGTACTGGGTGTGAATGTTTTTGCTACAGAATGTAGCGCACAGCAACTGCGTTGGCGGTTGAACGTTTACATTATTACGTCACGTGGTGGCTGTCCGCCTCCACTGTTGCGAGCAATCTTGAAATTCAGTCTGTGCGCGCGCACGTGACCGGAGCTTTCTTGCAGAGCGTTGATTTCGCGCTTGAGGTGCCGTGCGTCGCTTTTGTTCGGCGGATCGTGGCTTTGTGCTTTTTAGATTGCTGGAGGGAGCTTCTGCCACCGAAACTGCCTCACATCACTTCCTGTCCACTATCCAGTTACGGATTCACAGGTAAGTGGTAGCTACCGCTGCAACTGCATGTGTGGAATGACACTGATTATTACACACTGCACACATCAACGAATTTTTCACACATATGGTGCAGTAGAATACTGCCACTGAAAACCGTCGAACTTTAAAACTTCACTTGCACTGTGTCGAGCGTCTGCATGAACGGTGTATTAAAAGAAATTCTCGCGTCATAACATCACACGGTGTTTACAAGTTGATTTACATACTAATATTTACAAGAGTTCATATAAATCGATAAATAATCTAATTGACCACTTTGAATCAAAACAATTGTTTCTTAATTAGTCTTTTTTTTTATTTAAGCCTACGGTCACAGGTAGGCTATTATATGTCCTTTTTCTTTGACCAAATCCATTCCAATCTCCTTTACAAATTAATTTCATTCATAGTAATCTTTATCACGCTTGCTTATTCATTTTGTAGGACCAATACTTTTTCTTTTAGTGCTCGTCTTATTTAGTGACTTGTGAGGGGAGCTTCATTTATGTCAAAAGTTTTTCTCGTATGTGCTTGTGTTTAAAGAAAGTTCGAGGACAGATTTGAAAATAGCAATTCCGCCTCTGAGTTTCGTGTAGAAATACAAACAGTCGAAAAAAGAAAGGTGGGAAAAGCGGGTCTACTCGCTGATCGTCGACAGAATTTAAATTACTCCTCAACCAGGTCGAAACTTTAATTTACCTTGCGCATTACAAAAGCAATATGCGCGTCGCGAACCTACTCATTTTTATATGTAGTGCCTCACTTCCTAAGCACACGTGCATCTTTACAAGTTGATCCTGAGGAGTGGATAGGATCAAGGATCTTAAAGGATTTGCACTTAGGAAAGGGATTCAATAATCACATAATCACAGAGAAAACAATAAATATTGCAGTGCACACTTAAAATAAAATCTATCACTTCAAGCATGTATATCTAATATGTATCTTGCTGCAGCTTGCTTACTACTCTTTGCTCATTTCTTAGACTAAGTCAAGTTTATGCATTACGCATTTGGGTATTAATTATCATTTGTATATATAAGCCTCTCACTAGAGTGTTGTTTGCTGCTGTCGCTACCTGTGAAGCTTGGGCGAGATCCTTATTCTATGTGCTGCTAGCTTGTGAATTTGCAGTATCGCTAATGCTCAATAGTACCGTGAAGTTGGCATAATAAACCATGTTACTCATATGTTCTTTTACTCAGCTTGTTTATAGTGTGGACTCATCTTACCTTGCGTTATATAATAAACTTCCTTTTTATTCCATCACGCTTTTACTTAAGGTTAACGTCAGGCCTTTTTAGAACAATTGCACTGCGTTATCAATCTGTTCATGCTTCATCCTATGTATCTGTTCACTTCAAAGAGATGTTATTTTATCGCTGGCACAGCACTGTGCTGGAATTTACAAGTTAAATCTACCGACTGTTTTACGCTAACAGGTGGTGCCTTATTTACGTCACCTTTGAAAATAGGGAATAACCTCATGGAATCGAATCTTTCTCACAACTTTCCTCTTTTGTCTGGACGTTTAAGTATTTCCTTTTAAAACAGGTCATTAATTTGTCCTCGATTAAATTTCACTTACTAATACTAAGCACATATAATCATCATTTTCATATTACTATTTAGTGAGAGAAGTGCATTATTCGCTCCTTCCTGCTCATTCTCAAATTACTATTTAGCGAGAGAAGTGCATTATTCGCTCCTTCCTCTTTCCTCATTTTAGTACTTTGGGGCTAATTAATACCTCTCGAGTACATCATTTTCCTTACATACTAACTTATAACTAAAATTGAAAATCGCCTCTAGGACATGTCCTCCTGTTTGCATAAAGATTATTCGTGTAAATACTCGTCTACAACTTATTCTGTATTTTATTTTCCAGACGCGTTGTTTTAATACATAAGGTTTCCTTTCAGCACCGGTTAACGTCCGTAGTCAGTTCAGTTCCGTTCTTGTTACTCATTGGTTAATCCTGATCTCCAATACCTTAGAATTTTCTTACAGCTTAAATTAACTTAATTCCTGGCGTTATAAAATTTTCTTAAATCTTGATGGTGGAACAAACCTTTGATTTTATTCGTGGCAGGGTCAGATAACAAAAAGCTACCAATGTGTGGTTTCCTCATTATCACAAGGGGACCTTCATAAATGTGTTGCCACTTACGATTCTTCTTTAACAACAGGGATGGTTTAAAGTGAGTCCTGACTAAAACCTTTTCTCCTTCTTTGAAATCTATAACTCTGTTTACCTTCTTATCAAATGCCTTTTTTCGGAGGTTAGCATACGTTGTCAATGATATGAGAGCTTGCCTGATTTTCGCGTCTAGGTCCAATTCGTTGTCTTGTAACTTTGGAAGGGGGTCTATCCACTCATTCCTCTCTTTTGATCTTGACATTAACTCATGTGGCGTGAATCCGGTCGACAGATGAGGAAGGTGGTTTACAATCTGTTCGAATGGTGTTACGAAGTCTACCCACTTAGATTGCTTATTCGGAATGTACGTCCTTATAAATCTGTTAAATTCTTTGAAGATTCTCTCTGTCGGATTCGATTGCGGTCGAAACAGGGATATCAAAATTTGTTTGATTCCATGGCGAGCAAGAAATGCACGCCACGGGCGTGATGTGAAATTTGAAGCATTATCAGACAAGATTGATTCTGGAACCCCGAATCGTGGGAAATAATCATTTTCAATGCGACGAATTATTGGATTTGCACAAGAAGATTTTACTGCGTACAGTCTTATGTGCTTAGAAAAATTGTCCAGGATTGCTACTAAGTATTTAGCGCCTCCCCTACCGGTGGGTAGTGGACCTGCTAAATCAATACTAAGAAGCTGGTTTGGCCTTTCAGCAACTATTGGATTTAGTGGAATTGAAGTGGAAATGTTTAAGGATTTTGCCTTTTGACAGATGACACAGTTTCTCAATAATTTATGAATTCTCTGGTGTAGATTCGGAACATAACAGTAAGTCGAGATTTTCCTTTTACATTTTTCTGGTCCGTAGTGCCCCATGAAATGTGAGTGTACCACAGAGATGTTCAATGAAATTTCGAGGGATGCAAACACACCACCCCTCAGATGACTCAGACGTCTTATGAAATAGCACTTGGTTATGAACTTTATAAAACTTGGACAACTTGTGGGCTGGATTTTCGTGAAGAATTTGTCTAACCTTTTTCCATTTTGGATCTGTATTTTGAAGAATCTGAATCTGCCTACATAACTGAAGAAAATACTTTCTGTGAATTGGATCTTTCATTAACAAAATTTTATAATTAGACATTTGTTCCACCAGTTCGCTGGTTTCTAGTAAGCCCTCAGGTTAGCGAGAAAGTGCGTCTGCTATAACATTATGTTTACCTTTTATATATACAGTGTCAAAGTCATATTCCTGCAGGAATAAGCACCATCGAGTAAGACGAGGGTGTTACAACTTGCATGTAAGGAGGAATGATAAAGCTTGATGGTCTGAATAGACTTTAATTTTTCTTCCATAGATATAATAGTTAAATCGCCTAAAAGCCCATATTACGGCAAGTGCCTCCAACTCCGTAACCGAATAAGACTTCTCACACTCTGATAACACTCGACTCGCAAAGCTAATCACTTGGATTTGCTCGTGTCCATTTACTAATTGAATCTGGAAAAGACAAGCGCCGATACCCACAAAGGAAGCGTCTGCAGTAATACAAAATTCCTTATCCATCTGAGGATGATGGAGAATGTTACTGTTAACCAGACTGTCTTTAATTTTCTTAAATCCGTCTTGGCATTCCGGCGTCCAATTCCAATGTGAATTCTTTTTTAAAAGGTTGTGAAGAGCGGGATTGTTCAATACCTGATTAGGAACAAAACGTCTGAAAAATGACGTAAGACCGATAAATCCTCTCAGTTGCCTTTTTGTAACAGGGGTTGGAAAGTATTTTATAGCAGACAATTTTTCCGGGTCGGGTTTAATTCCTTCAGGGGTGATGATGTGTCCTAAAAATTTAATTTCACTTTTTCCAAACTTGGATTTCTTAAGATTTGCTGTAACACCATACTCTCTGAATCGTTGAAATATCTTTTGCAGAAGGGCCACATGATCTTCCCAATTTTTCGATGCTACAAGAACGTCATCCACATAGACTGTTACCTCAACTAAAAGTTCAGGACCTAGTACATAGTCAAGGGCAGAAATAAAAATTCCGGAACTCACATTTAGTCCAAATGGTACAACTTTGAAATGGTAAGATCTACCTGCAAATATAAAGGCAGTGTACTTCCTTGACTCCTGCGCAAGTTTTACTTGCCAGTAACTGCTTTTCAAATCAAGGGTACTCAAATACTTAACTCCATGAAACTTCTGCAGATGCTCTTCAAGAGCCTCTGGTCTCGTTCTTATGGGTACTATAATTTTATTGATTAATCTTGCATCTAGGACTAGCCTTACGCTACCATCTGATTTTAGCGCAGACAATAAAGGACTCGAATAAGGTGAATGAGATACTTCTATCACATTCCAGCGTAACATTTTCTTGATCTCGCATTTGACAGCTTCTCGTCTCGCATATGGAATGGAATAGCTTGTTCTACAGTAGGTTGAATGGGGCAGGACATCCATTCGATATTCAAAGCCTTATATTAGTCCAGGTTTCTTAGAAAGTACTTGAACGTAATCTGTTAACAAATTGTAAAGCTCATTCTTCTGTTGTTTGGATAATTCAATGGACTCACTAGCTTTACCGTATAATTTATTCTGACCGGGAATTAGGTCTTTATACTCATCGTCATTAACACTTTCAAGATCTGTCATGTCTTCTGTCTGACTGTACTGTTGTCTTTTAGTCCATGGCCGTACTGCTATTTGAAGCACCCCAAAGTTTGTCTTCACCTTACTTCTTAACAAATTTACAGTTACTTGTTGCTGACTCGCTACTAGAGTACAGATTCCACACTCGATGTCAATTTTAGCTTTCGTCTGCCTCAAGAATTCCATACTCAGGATACATGGCACTGATAGGTTTTTAACAATAAGAAAAATGCACGTTACTGAAATAGACTCTATCTGGATTTGAAGCTGAGTCTGAAGATTTACACGTTCTGTTAGTGGACCAATTGCTCCCGATACGGTGCAACCTTGAATTGGAAGTGATAAAACTTTGCATACAGAGGATATTGGCTTAAATAAACATAAAGATAAGACATTTATATTAGCTCCTGTACCTACAATGGCTGTTACTGGTATGTTGGCAATTGATACTCTTATGGAAGCTTGAACTTGTTCGTCCCATACGTCATCATTGTCTTTCGTCTCAGTGTCTGCTACTAGATCATCCCGTAAGTTTGTCTCTTTGTCATACCTAATTGTTTTAATTTCGTGTGGACTAAGGGACAGGGTGCCCCCATTCAAACCTGCAGCATCCTCTAGGAGGCTCAAAGGTGCTGCTTTTAATTTTCCGCTCGACGCTTACTTTCCTGCTGATTTATATTTCTTAATGTTTCTTCCATCTGGAACTGGTGTTGGTTTTGTGGTACGAACTCGGTTGGAAACGATTCTTGTTGTCCTGGCGTATTCGCTTGCGCATAATAAATTTGCGTATTATGCGGGCGTTTAGGCTTCAGAGTTCCCGAAGGTCCGTTCGCTTGTGGCTGAAAAGTATTTTGCTGTGGCTTGTGTTGATTGTAACCGTTAGTGAAAGGTGTACATTGGTCTCCACCTTGATTATGGCATTTATTTCTTTTCCACTGTCGATTTGAATAGTAAGACTGATCGTTTTGATAATTCCCGTTGATCGGTTGCGCGTTTCCATATTGCTGGGGCTGTTTGTTATAATGTGCATTTTCGTACTGAGGTGGTGACGAATTATGTATTGGATTGTATCTCTGGCCGTTATTGTACTTATTTTTGTATTTGCTGTTGGAGTACGTAGTGTGTTTATTTTTGAAACCGTTGTGGGGTTGGTACTGGTTGTCGCTGTGACGCGCTTTCGCTCGGCCACCAGTGTTGCCTACGTATTCTGTATTGTGCTGGCCGCCTGCACTGAAGTGAGCGTTGCCAACATCAACTCTAGCGTCCTCGTAAATCAGATCTAACGAGTCTAACACAGATTGGAAAGTGTCCGTATCGTCCTCAGACACGTTTACTAACTTTTCTCTGATCCCAATCGGTAGCTTAGTTTTTAGAATCATAATAACGTCTTTGGCGGTGATCGGCGAATCCCAGAACTTGATTTTCGCTAAATACTTTTCAAAATATCTTCTCAAACCACCGCGCTTGCTGTTAAACACTTCGGCGTTGTAAACCTCTTTTCTCAGGCGCTGCTGCACACCAGAACTCCAGAATTTAGCTAAAAACATCTGTTCAAACTCTTTGTAACTTTTACAAGAGTCGACCATTTCGGTTCCCCATAAGGCAGCATCGCCTACGATAAATCCACTAACGAATTGAATTCGCTATCGGTCACTCCAGCTATTCGGGAAAATTCCTGAAAAATTTCGGAGGAACACTATAGGATGAATTTCTCTTTTCTGTGGGTGAAAGGTCGGAAAAATACGATGTTTGATCACGCTTTCCTCCTGCATCAAACTGACAAAAGTGGGTGGGCTGGTAGTCTGGTTAACTTGTGCTTCTATAGAACTATGAGTTTGAGCGTTATCAAATGGTGAACGGTAGTGTACCTGCTGTTGTTCATTACTTCGTGGTGAATTATTCCACTCTCCTGACACGGAAGGTGGGGAATTTTCAATTTGACATTTTAGTGTACGAACTTCATCAACTATCTGTTGACGCCATTCAGGTAAATCTTGAGCTAACGTTCGTCTTATCTGTCCTAATTCTGACATCACCGTGTCTCCTGTTTTTCCAGGGGCTGCCAATATTTCAAAGGCCACGTTTTTGACCGTTCCCCTGAGTTCGTTCGTGACCTTGTTTTCTATGAATCCGTTTTTGTTTTTAATCCACTCTTGGTAGTGGTCGGACAATGCTTCAGCATGTGCCTTAACAGTATTCTTTATTTGATCCTCTACATTAAGAGTCTCAATCTGTTTGGAAAGATCATCAACAACATTCTCGATCGTGTCTACTGCGGTTTTAACTCCTTTGACCTCATCAGAGATTGCAGTATAATCTTGTTTTAAGGTCGCAGCTTGTTTTTGATATTCTATCACTTTTGAATTTATCTCCCCCTGGGCTGCTTCGATTTTTTCATCTAACCGTTTTGAAATATCCTCTATTTTTGACTCTACTTGTGTGTCAATTTCTAGGCTCATGATCGTGATCTGACTACTTATTTGGCTTTGGACATTACCCAACAGGGTATTTAAATCAGCTGTTATGTCTGCCTTTAGTTCGGCCTTTACCGAATTTAACTGTGTATTTAGGTCATTTATCTCCGTTTGCAGATCTGTTTTTACTGAATTTATGTCTATTTTTAACGAATTTATTTCTGTTTTTACTGAATTTATGTCTTCTTTTACTGAGTTGCACAGATTTGTAAGGACCTGATTTTTATTATGCCGTCTTTCGGCCTTCTCTTTTTCTTCGCGGGCCTTTTCATCTAATCTTTCCTGTTTTTAGCTTTCGAACTTGCGTTCCATTATGGCTTCGATCATTGCAGCCAAGTCATTTTTTTCAAATGCGGGAATAGTTTGCACGCTAGGACCAGCTTCTAAAACTTCGGTCGAGGCTGCTTCTGCTTCCGCTCGTGTACCTATCGCGCGTGATCGTAATGGATGGTGAGGTCCATTCGCATCACCGCTGTCGTCTGGTTTTGTTTGTGTGCGCTGTTTACCGTCAGCCATGGTCGTGAATTATTTGTCAAATGTCAAAATGCTACAGATACTGTTTGTCACTGCCGTCAGTCGTTTGTCTGTGACGTAGTGCTATGGCTTACTGGGACCTAAGATAAAATTTTAACTCTGGGTAACTGACGTTCATTTACGCCAAGAAGACAAGATGGTTCCTACTAATCACAAACAAATGAAATATCACACGTTTTACCCGTTTTGAGCGTAGTTATCCGCCATATCGTAATTTTTTTTATGCACTGACAACAATGGTACACTTTCACTGAATTTAACTACATAAGAATGGACTATGGACAAATTGAAATAAAGCTGTTTCAAGGCAAGGAAAGACAGGTTTACGTTCTGATCAACTCGAAAGATGCTACGTCACTACGAAAGCTTGGATACTGCGTATAAAAATTTGACTTACTATGGCTGTCTTGATAATGATACAGCTGGATACTCGCGTTTTTTCGTAATTTCATCAATCGTTCTTCTGAATAAATTAAAAGGTTTTCCCACTTCTCTTTCTCGGTTGAATTGCATCCACATGAAAAAATGAAACAGTTATTAGAACAAGCACTGAAAAATTAATAAACACGTACATGAAATGAATTTTGATCATGTCCCTGTTCGGGCGCCAAGTGTAGCGTTGCTCTTGGGGGACAAAAAATAAAAGGAATTGTTACTTTTTTTTTTAATGTCGAAAAAGTGAATATTTTGGTGGGCCACTTGGCAACAGAATCAGAGATTTATTACGCTATTATAATAACATACGTTGACCATTAAATACCTGAATAAGAGCAGCCTATTGATATATATATATTTGAGATCGCTCAGAAGAAACATTATCATTTCTGTGCATTTTTATAGTCGCGATACAGTCATACCCGGAACAACACTAAGGGACCAGAAGATTTATAGACTTTAAAAGAAATGCAGGACTACACAATTAAAAAAAATTGGTTCAGAAATAATAGGAAAACGATAATGTTCCTTCTACCTCATGCTGCGTTCGGCCCATCAGCGTGATCGTAATTTCTGATGATGAAGTAACACAAAATAATTAAGTTAAGTAAATAAGGAGATGGACTCATCAAGGTTAATTTACGAAAATAAGCACACTTATCTTTAACACACATTTTTTTTAATGCTACATACCTTTTCATATTAAATTACAATAGATGACCATTGTGGTTAAATACTTTATACATAACAGTCAAAATGTCCTCTTGATGCTGTCTGTTCGATATCAGTTACTAGAAACTACATCTTTACTAATTGTAAAAAATAACAATTAGCATATTCACTCAATACTTTCACATCAAATATAAAATACAGTTGTAGAACGCAGCAAGTCCACGTCCGCCTCTCATGGAATACAAACAGTAAAAGGTGAGGCGCCAAAAGCCTCATTTGTCTTGAAATGACAGAATTCTTTTTTATACCATTAATCGATACATGTACATAGAGATTTACTGGCACCACGCAAGAATGGCAAAGATAAAGAATAATGGATTCTGTCATGCTATGCGATGGCTCATTTCTTTTACTTTACAATTGTTCGATAACTTTAGGCCAACAGGCGTTTACTATTGAGCGTATATCAATGTTTGTGAGGCAAAAATTACTAATATTACAATGGTCAATGTGAATATCGAAGGGATACAGCAAACCTGCACTGGTGCATCGGAATCTAATACTGGTCTCCCAGGAGCCGCTCAAAGCACAAACTCTTAAATGATTAACTCTTCTTGTACTTAAGTCGGCAGTCCTTTTTGTATTCAATCCCGATGCAATTTCTGTGTTTCATGGTCAATGTGAAGGTCAAAGGGATACAGTAAACCTGCACTGGTGCATCGGAATCAAATAGTGGTCTCCCAGGACTCGCTCAAAGCACAAACCCTTCGAAGATTCACTCTTCTTGTAATTAAGTCGGCATTGTCCCTCTTGTATTCAATCCCGAGCAATTTCTGTGTTTCATGGTCAATGTGAAGGTCCAAGGGACACAGTAAACCTGCATAGGTGCAACGGAATCTAATTCTGGACACTTAGGAGCCGCTCAAAGCTCAAATTCTTAGAAGATTCACTCTTCTTGTACTTCAGTCGGCATTGTCCCTTATGTGTTCCATCCCGATGCAATTTCTGTGTTTCTTGGTCAATGTGAAGGTCCAAGGGATACAGTAAACCTGCACTGGTGCATCGGAATCGAACACTGGTCTCCGAGGAGCCGCTCAAAGCATAAAAAATTCCCCTTCTTGTGCTTAAGTTGGCATTGTGTATTTTGTATTCAATCCCGATGCAATTTCTGTGTTTCATGGTCAATGTGAAGGTCCAATGGCTACAGTTAACCTGCACTGGTGCATCGAAATCTAATACTGGTCTCCCAGGAGCCGCTCAAAGCACAAACCCTTAGAAGATTAACCCTTTTTGTACTTAAGTCGGCATTGTCCCTTTAGTATTAAACCCCATGCAATTTCTGTGTTTCATGGTAAATGTGAAGGTCGAAAGGATACAGTAAACCTGCACTGGCGCATCGGAATCTAATACTGGTCTCCCAGGAGCTGCTCAACCCACAAAATCTTAGAAAATTCACTCTCCTTGTACTTTAGTCGGAATGGACCCTTTTGTATACAATTTCGATGCAATATCTGTGTTTGCTGGTCAATAAAAAGGTCCAAGGTATACAGTAAACCTGCACTGGTGCATCGGAATCTAATACTGTTATCCCAGTAGCTGCTCAAACACAAACTCTAAGAAGATTCGCTCTTCTGGAACTTAAGTCGCCATTGTCCCGTTTGTATTCAATCTCGATGCAATTTCTGTGTCTCACGGTCAATGTGAACGTTGAAGGGATACAGTAAACCTTCGCTGGTGCATCGGAATCTAATTCTGGTCTCCCAGGAACCGCTCAAAGCACAAACTCTTAGAAGATTCACTCTTCTTGTACTGAAGTCGGTATTGTGCCTTATGTATTCAATCCCAATGCAATTTCTGTGTTTCATGGTCAATGTGAAGAGCCAGGGATACAGTAAACCTGCACCGGTGCATCGGAATCTAATACTGGTCTCTCATGAGCCGCTCAAAGCACAAACTCTTAGAAGACTCACTCTTCTTGTTCTTAAGTCTGCATTGTCCCCTTTGTATTCAATCCCGATGCGATTTCTGTGTTTCTTGGTCAATGTGAAAGTTAAAGGGATACAGTAAACCTGCACCGGTGCATCGGAATTTAAAACTGGTCTCCCAGGAGCCGCTCAAAGCACAAACCCTTAGAAGATTCACTCTTTGTGTACTTATGTCGTTATTGTCCCTTTTGTATTCAATCACGATGCAATTTCTGTGTTTCGTGGTCGATGTGAAGGTCCAAGGGATACAGTAAACCTGCACTGGTGCATCGGAATCTAATACTGGTCTTCCAGGAGCTGCTCAAAGCATAAACTCTTAGATGATTAACTCTTCTTGTACCTAAGTCGGCTGTCCCTTTAGTATTCAGTCCCGATGCAATTTCTGAGGTTCATGGTCAATGTGAAGGTTCAAGGGATACAGTAAACCTGAACTGGTGCATCGGAATCTTATACTGGTATCCCAGACGCCGCTCATAGCACAAACTCTGAGGAGATTTACTCTTCTTGAACTAAACTCGACATTGTCCCTTTTGTATTCAATCCCGACGCAATATCTGTGTTTCATGGTCAATGTGAAGGACCAACCAATACAGTAAACCTGCACTGGTGCATCGGAACCTAGTACTGGTCCCCCAGGAGCCGCTCAAAGCACAAACTCTTAGAAGATTCACTCCTCTTGTACTCAGGTTGGCATTGTCTCCTATGTATTCAATCCCGAAGCAATCTCTGTGTTTCATGGTCAATGTGAAGGTCCAAGGGGTACAGTAAACCTGCACTGGTGCAACGGTATCTAATACAGGTCTCCCAGGAGCCGCTTAGAACAGAAACTCTTAGAAGATTCACTCTTCTTGTACTTATGTTGGCATTGTGCCTTATGTATTCAATAGCGATGCAATTTCTGTGCTTCATGGTCAATGTGAAGGCCAAGGCTTACAGTAAACCTGCACAGGTGCAACTGAATCTAATACTGGACACCGAGGAGCCGCTCAAAGCTCAGTTTCTTAGAAGATTCACTCTTCTTGTACTTCAGTCGGCATTGTCCCTTATGTATTCCATCCCGATGCAATTTCTGTGTTTCATGGTCAATGTGAAGGTCCAAGGGATACAGTAAACCTCCACTGGTGCATCGGAATCTAATAGTGGTCCCCCAGGAGCCGCTCAAAGCACAAACCCTTCGAAGATTCACTCTTCTTGTACTTAAGTCGGCATTGTCCATCTTGTATTCAATCCCGAGCAATTTCTGTGTTTCATGGTCAATGTGAAGGTCCAACGGATACAGAAAACCTGCACAGGTGCATCGGAAACGAACACTGGCCTCCGAGTAGCCGCTCAAAGCACAAACTCTTAGAAAATTCACTCTTCTTGTACTTAAGTTGGCATTGTGTACTTTGTATTCAATCCCGATGCAAATTCTGTGTTTCATGGTCAATGTGAAGTTCCAAGGGATACAGTAAACCTGCACTGGTGCATCGGAATCTAATACTAGTCTCCCTGGACCTGCTCAACCCAAAACCTCTTACAAAATTCACTCTTCTTGTACTTAAGTCGGCATTGTCCCGTTTGTATTCAATCGCGATGGAATATCTGTGTTTCATGGTCAGTGTGAAGGTCCAAGGGATTCAGTAAACATGCGCTGGTTCATCGCAATCTAATACTGGTGGCCCAGGAGCCGCTTAAAGCACAAACTCTTACAAGATTCACTCTTCTTGTACTTATGTCGGCATTGTTCCCTTTGTATTCAATCCCGATTCGATTTCTGTGTTTCTTGGTCTACGTGGAGGTCCAAGGGATACAGCAAACCTGCACTGGTGCATCGGAATTTAATACTGCTCTCCCAGGAGCCTCTCAAATCACAAACAATTAGAAGAAAAACTCTTCTTGTACTGAAGTCAACATTGTATCTTTTGTATTGGTCCCTATGCATATTCTGTGTTTCATGGCCAATGTGAATGTCCAAGGGATACAGTAAACCTGTACTGGTGCACCGGAATCTAATACTGGTCTCCCAGGAGCCGCTCAAACCACAAACTCTTAGATGATTAACTCTTCTTGTACTTAAGTCGGTAGTCCGTTTTGTACTCAATCCCGATGCAATTTTTGTGTTTCATGGTCAATGTAAAGGTCGAAGGGATAGAATAAACCTGCGCTGGTGCATCGGAATCTGATACTGGTCTCCCAGGTGCCGCTCAAATTACAAACTCTTAGAAGACTCACTCTTCTTGTTCTTAAATCGGCATTGTCCCCTTTGCATTCAATCCCGATGCGATATCTGTGTTTCTTGGTCAATGTGAAGGTTAAGGAGATACAGTAAACCTGCAATGGTGCATCGGAAATTAATACTGGTCTCCCAGGAGCCGCTCAACGCACAAACCCTTAGAAGATTCACTCTTTACGTACTTATGTCGTTATTGTCCTTTTGGATTTAATCCCGATGCAATTTATGTGTTTCATAGTCAATGTGAAGGTCGAAGGGATACAGTAAACGAGCACTGGTGCATCAGAATCTAATATTGGTCTCCCAGGAGCCGCTCAAAGCACAAAGTCTTAGATGGTGAACTCTTCTTGTACTTAAGTCGGCAGTCCCATTTGTATTTAATCCCGATACAATTTCTGTGTTTCATGGTCAATGTGAAGGTCCAAGGGATACAGTAAACCTGCACTGGTGCATCGGAATCTAGCACTGGTCTCCCATGAGCCGCTCAAACCACAAACCCTTAAAAGATTCACTCTTCTTGTACTTAAATCGGCATTGTGCATTTTGCATTCATCCCCAATGCGATTTCTTTGTTTCATGGTCAATGTGAAGGTCCAAGGGATACAGTTAACCTCCACAGGTGCATCGTAATCTAATACTGGACACTCAGGAACCGCTCAAATCCCTAACTCTTAGAGGATTCACTCTTCTTGTACTTATGTCGTTATTAACCCTTTTGTATTCAATCCCGATTCAATTTCTGTGTTTCATGGTCAATGTGAAGGTGCAAGGTATACAGTAAACCAGCACTGGTGCATCGGAATCTATTACTGGTCTCCCAGGAACCGTTCCAAGCACAAACCGTTCGAGGATTCACTCTTCTTGTACTTAAGTCGGCATTGTCCCTCTTGTTTTCAATCCCAAGCAATTTTTGTGTTTCATGGTCAATGCGAAGGTCCAAGGGATACAGTAAACCTGCACAGGTCCATCGGAATCTTATACTGGATACCCAGGAGCCGCTCAAAGCTCAAACTCTTAGAAGATTCGCTCTTCTTGTACTTCAGTCGGCATTGTCCCTTATGTATTCCATCCCGATGCTATTTCTGTGTTTCATGGTCAATGTGAAGGTCCAAGGGATACAGTAAACCTGCACTGGTGCATTGGATTAGAACACTGGTCTCCGAGGAGGCGCTCAAAGCACTAACTCTTAGAAAATTCACTCTTCTTGTACTATAGTGTAACATTGTGTATCTTGTATTCAATCCCGATGCAGTTTCTGTGTTTCATGGTCAATGTGAACGTCCAATGGATACAGTAAACCTGCACTGGTGCATCGGAATCTAATAATGGTCTCCCAGGAGACGCTCAAAGGACAATCCCTTAGAAGATTCACTCTTCTTGTTCTTAAGTCGCCATTGTCCTTTTGTATTCAATCCCGATGCAATTTCTGTGTTTCATGGTAAATGTGAAGGTCCAAGGGATGTAGTAAACCTGCACTGGCGCATCGGAATCTAATACTGGTCTCCCATGAGCCGCTCAAACCACAAACCCTTAGAAGATTCACTCTTCTTGTACTTAAGTCGGCATTGGGATTTTGTATTCAATCCCGATGATATATCTGTGTTTCATGGTCAATGTGAAGGTCCAAGGGATACAGTAAACCTGCACCTGTGCATCGAAATCTAATACTGGTGTCCCAGGAGCCGCTCAAAGCACAAACCCTAAGAAGATTCACTCTTCTCTTACTTATGTCGGCGTTGTCCCTTTTGATCTCAATCCCAATGGGATTTCTGTGCTTCATGGTCAATGTGAAGGTGCAAGGGATACAGTAAACCTGCACTGGTGCATCGGAATCTTATACTGGTCTCCCAGGAGCCGCTCAATACACAAACTCTTAGAGTATTAACTCTTCTCGTACTTAAGGCGGCATTGTGCATTTTGTATTCAATCCCGATGCAATATCTGTGTTTCTTGGTCAATTGGAAGGTCCAAGGGAGAGATTAAATCTGCACTGGTGCATCGGAATCTAATACTAGTATCCCAGGAGCCGCTCAAAGCACAAACTCTGAAGAGATTCATTCTTCTTGTACTTAAGTCGGCATTGCCCCTTTAGTATAGAATCCCGATGCAATATCTGTGCTTCATGATCAGTGTGATGGACCAAGGGATACAGTAAACCTGCTCTGGTGCATCGGAACCAAATAATGGTCTCCCAAGAGACGCTCAAAACACAAACTCTTGGAAGATTCACTCCTCTTGTACTTAAGACGGCATTGTCTCTTTTGTATTCAATCCCGATGCTATTTCTGTGTTTCATGGTCAATGTGAAAGTCCAAGGGATACAGTAAACCTGCACTGGTGCATCGGAATGTAATTCTGGTCTCCGAGGAGCCGCTCAAAGCACAAACTCTTTGAAAATTCACTCTTCTTGTAATTAAGTTGGCATTGTGCGTTTTGTATTGAATGGCGATGCAATTTATGTGTTTCGTGGTCAATGGGAAGGTCTAAGGGATACAGTAAACCTGCACAGGTGCATCGGAATGTAATACTGGACACCCAGGAGCCGCTCAAAGCTCAAACTGTTAGAAGATTCACTCTTCTTTTACTTAAGTCGGCTTGACCCATTTGTATTCAATCCCGATGCAATTTCTCTGTTTCATGTTCAATGTGAAGGTCCATGGGATACAGTAAACCCGCACTGATGCATCGGAACCTATTACTGGTCTCCCATAATCCGCTCAAACCACAAACCCTTAGAAGATTCACTCTCCTTGTACTTAAATCGGCATTGTGCATTTTGTATTCAATCTCGATGCGATCTCTTTGTTTCATGGTCAATGTGAAGGTCCAAGGGATACAGTAAACCTTCACTGGTGCATCGGAATCTAATACTGGAATCCCAGGAGCCGCTCAAAGCACAAACCCTTAGAAGTTTCACTTTTCTTGTACTTCAGTCGGCATTGCCCCTTTTGTATTCATTCCCGATGCAATTTCTGTGTCTCATGGTCAGTGTGAATGTCCAAGGGATACAGTAAACCTGCACTGGTGCATCGGAATCTAATACTGTAACCCAGGAGCCGCTCAAAGCACAAACTCTTAGAAAATTAACTCATTTTGAACTTAAGTTGGCATTGTGCATTTTGTATTCTATCCCGATCCAATTTCTGTGTTTCATGGTCAATGTGAAGGTACAAGGGATACAGTTAACCTGCGTTGTTGCATCAGAATCTAATACTGGTATCCAAGGAGCCACTCAAACCATAAACTCTGAAGAGATTCACTCTTCTTAGACTTAAGTCGGCATTGTCCCATTTGTATTCAATCCCAACGTAATATCTGTGTTTCATGATCAATATGATGGACCAAGGGATACAGTAAACCTGCACTGGTGCATCAAAACCTAATACAGATCTCCCAGGAGCTGCTCAAAACACAAACTCTTAGAAGTTTCACTCCTCTTGTACTTAAGTCAGCACTGTCTCATTTGTATTCAATTTCGATGCAAAATCCGTGTGTCATGGTCAATGTGAAGGTCCAAGGGATACAGGTAACCAGCACTGGTACATCGAAATCTAATACTGGTCTCCCAGGACCGCACAAAACACAAATCCTTATAAGATTCACCCTTCTCATACTTAAGTTGGCATTGTCCCTGTTGTATTCAATCCCGATGCAAATTCTGAGTTTCATGGTCAATGTGAAGGTCCAAGGGATACAGTAAACGTGCACAGGTGCATCGGAATGTAATGCTGGACACCCAGGAGCCGCTCAAAACTCAAACGTTTAGAAGATTCACTCTTCTTGTACTTAAGTTGGCATTGTGCATTTTGTATTCAATCCCGGTGCAATTTCTGTGTTTCATGGTCAATGTGAAGGTACAAGGGATACAGTAAACCTGCACTGGTGCATCGGAATCTAATACTGGTCCCCCAGCAGCCTTTCAAAGCACGAACTCTTAGAAGATTCACTCTTCTTGTATTTAAGTCCGCATTGTCCCTTTTGTACTCAATCCCGACGCAATTTCTGTGTTTCATGGTCAATGTGACGGTCCAACGGATACAGTAAACCAGCACTGGTGCAACGGAATCAAATACTTTTCTCCCAGGAGCCGCTCAGAGCAGAAAGTCTTAGAAGATTCACTCTTCTTGTACTTAAGTCGGCATTGTGCCTTATGTATTCAATCCTGGTGCAATTTCTGTGTTTCATGGTCAATGTGAAGGTACAAGGGATACATTAAACCTGCACCTGTGCATCGCAATCTAATACTGGTCTCCCAGGAGCCGCTCAAAGCACAAACCCTAAGAAGATTCACTCTTCTTGTACTTATGTCGGCATTGTCCCTTTTGTTCCCAATCCCGATGCGATTTCTGTGCTTCATGGTCAGTGTGAAGGTCCAAGGGATACAGTAAACTATCACAGGTGCATCGGAATCTAACACTGGTCTCCCAGGAGCCGCTCAATACACAAACTCTTAGAATATTAACTCTTCTCGTACTTAAGGCGGCATTGTGGCTTTTGTATTCAATCCCGTTGCAATTTCTGTGTTTCTTGGTCAATGAGAAGGTCCAAGGGAGAGATTAAACCTGCACTGGTGCATCCGAATCTAATACTGGTATCCCAGGAGCCGCTCAAAGCACAAACTCTGAAGAGATTCATTCTTATTGCACTTAAGTCGGCAATGTCCCTTTTGTATTCAATCCCGATGCAATATCTGTGCTTCATGATCAAAGTGATGGACCAAGGGATACAGTAAACCTACACTGGTGCATCGGAACCAAATACTGGTCTCCCAAGAGCCGCTCAAACACAAACTCTTAGGAAATTCACTCCTCTTGTACTTAAGACGGCATTGTCTCTTTTGTATTCAATCCCGATGCTAGTTCTGTGTTTCATGGTCATTGTGAATGTCCAAGGGGTACAGTAAACCAGCACTTTTGCATCCGAATCTAATACTGGTCTCCCAGGAGCCGCTCAAAGCACAATCTCTTAGAAGATTCACTCTTCTTTTACTGAAGTCGGCATTGACCCATTTGTATTCAATCCCGATGCAATTTCTGTGTTTCATGGTCAATGTGAAGGTCCAAGGGATACAGTAAACCCGCAATGGTGCATCGGAATCTTATTCTGGTCTCCCAGGAGCCGCTCAATACACAAAATCTTAGAATACTGACTCTTCGTGTACTTAAGGCGGCATTGTGCCTTTTGTATTCAATCCCGATGCAATATCAGTGTTTCATGGTCAATCTGAAGGTCCAAGGGAAACAGGTAAGCAGGGCTGGTGCAACGAAATCTAACACTGGTCTCCCAGGAGCCGCTCAAAGCACAAACTCTTAGAAGATTCACCATTCTTGTACTTAAGTCGGCATTGTCCCTTTTGTATTCAATCGCGATGCACTTTCTGTGTTTCATGGTCAATGTGAAGGACCAAGTGATACAGTGAACCTGCACTGGTGCATCGGAATCTAACACTGGTATCCCAGGAGCCGCTCAAACCACAAACTTTTAGAAGATTCACTTTTCTTGTACTAAAGTCGGCATCGTGAATAATGTATTCAATCCCGAAGCAATTTCTGTGCGTCATGGGATACAGTAAACCAGCACTGGTGCATCGGAATCTAATACTGGTCTCCCATGAGTCGCTCAAACCACAAACCCTTAGAAGATTCACTCTTCTTGTACTTTATTCGGCATTGGCATTTTGTTTTCAATCCTGATGCTATTTCTGTGTTTCATGGTCAATGTGAAGGTCCAAGGGATACTGTAAACCTGCACTGGTGAATCGGAATCTAATACTGGTCCCCGAGGAGCCGCTCGAAACACAAACTCTTTGAAAAATCACTCTTCTTGCACTTAAGTCGGCATTGACCCATTTGTATTCAATCCCGATCCAATTTCTGTGTTTCATGGTCAATGTGAAGGTCCAAGGGTTACAGTAAACCTGCACCAGTGCATCGGAAACTTATACTGGTCTCCCAGGAGCCGCGCAACACACAAACTCTTAGAATATTAACTCTTCTTGTATTTAAGGCGGCATTGTGCTTTTTTATTCAATCCCGATTCAATTTCTGTGTTTATTGGTCAATGTAAAGGTCCAAAGGAGAGATTAAACCTGCACTGGTGCATCGGAATCTAATACCGGTATCCCAGGAGCCGCTCAAAGCACAAACTCTGAAGAGATTCATTCATCTTGTACTTAAGTCAGCATTGTCCCTTTTGTATTCAATCCCGATGCAATATCTGTGCTTCATGATCTATGTGATGGACCAAGGGATACAGTAATCCTGCACTGGTGCATCGGAACCTAATACTGGTCTCCCAAGAGCCGCTCAAAACGCAAACTCTTAGAAGATTCACTCCTCTTGTACCTAAGTCGGCATTGTCTCTTTTGTATTCAATCCCGATTCAATTTCTGTGTTTCATGGTCAATGTGAAGGTCGAAGTGATACAGTAAACCTGCACTGGTGCATCGCAATCTAACACTGGTCACCAAGGAGCCGCTCTAACCACAAACTCTTAGAAAATTCACTCTTCTTGTACTTAAGTCGGCATTGTCCCTCTTGTATTCAATCCCGATGCAATGACTGTGTTTCATGGTCAATGTGAAAGTCCAAGGGATACAGTAAACCTGCACTGGTGCAACGGAATCAAATACTAGTCTCCTGGGAGCCGCTCAGAGCAGATACTCTTAGATGATTCACACTTCTTGTACTTAAGTCGGCTTTGTGCTTTATGCATTCAGTCCCGAAGCAATTTCTGTGTGTCATGGTCAATGTGAAGGTCCAAGGGATACAGTAAACGAGCACTGGTGCATCGGAATCTAATACTGGTCTCCCATGAGCCGCTGAAATCACAAAGCCTTAGAAGATTCTCTCTTCTTATTCTTAAGTCGGCATTGGCATTCTGTATTCAATCCCGATGCTATTTCTGTGTTTCTTGGTCAATTTGAAGATCCATGGGATACAGTAAACCAGCACTGGTGCATCGGAATCTAATACTGGTCGCCGACGTGCTGCTCAAAACACAAACTCTTTGAAAATTCACTCTTCTTGCACTTAAGTTGGCATTGTGCATTTTGTATTCAATCCCGATGCAATTTCTGTGTTTCATGGTCAATGTGAAGGTCCAAGGGATACAGTAAACCTGCACTTGTACATCGCAATCCAATACTGGTCTCCCAGGAGCTGCTCAAAGCACAAACCCTTAGAAGATTCACTGTTCTTGTACTTTTGTCGGCATTGTCCCTTTTGTACTCAATCCCGATGCGATTTCTGTGTTTAATGGTCAATGCAAAGGTCCAAGGGAGAGAGCAACCTGCACCGGTGCAAAGGAATCTAATACTGGTGTCCCAGGAGCAGCTCAAAGCACAAACTCTGAAGAGATTCATTCTTCTTGTAATTGAGTCGCCATTTTCCATTTTGTTTTCAATCCCGATGCAATATCTGTGCTTCATGATCAATGTCATGGACGAAGGGATACAGTACACCTGCACTTGTGCATCGCAATCTAAAACTGGTCTCCCAGGAGCCACTCAAAGCGCAAACTCTTAGAAGATTCACCCTTCTAGTACTTAAGTCGGCATTGTCTCTTTTGTATTCATTCAAGATGCAATTTCTGTGTTACATGGTCAATGTGAAGGTCCAAGAGAGACAGCAAACCTGCACTGGTGCATCGGAATCTAATACTTGTCTCCCAGGAGCCGCTCAAACCACAAACTCTTAGAAAATTCACTCTTCTTGTACTTAAGTCGGCATTGTCCCTTTTGTATAAAATTAACATGCAATTTCTGTGTTTCATGGTCAATATGAAAGTCCAAGGGATTCCGTAAACCTGCACTGGTGTAACGGAGTCAAATACTGGTCTCCCAGGAGCCGATCAGAGCAGAAACTCTTAGAAGATTCACTCTTCTTGTACTTAAGTCGGCATTGTCCCTTATATATTCAATCCCGAAGCAATTTCTGTGGGTCATGGTCAATGTGAAGGTCTAAGGGATACAGCAAACCAGCACTGGTGCATCGGAATCTAATAATGGTCTCCCATGAGCCGCTCAAACCACAAAACCTTAGAAGATTAGCTCTCCTTATACTTAAGTCGATATTGGCATTTTGTATGCAATCCCGATGCTATTTCTGTGTTTCATGGTCAATTTGAAGGTCGAAGGGATACAGTAAACCAGCACTGGTGCATCGGAATCTAATACTGGTCTCCGAGGAGATGCTCAAAACACAAAATCTTTGAAAATTCACTCTTCTTGCACTTAAGTTGGCATTGTGCATTTTGTATTCAATCCCGATGCAATTTCTGTGTTTCATGGTCAATGTGAAGGGCCAAGGGATACAGTAAACCTGCACTAGTGCATCGCAATCTAATACTGGTCTCCCAGGAGCCGCTCACTACACAAACTCTTAGAATATTAACTCTGCTTGTACTTAAGGCGGCATTGTGCCTTTTGTATTCAATCCCGATGCAATATCTGTGTTTCTGGGTCAATGTGAAGGTCCAAGAGAGAATAAACCTGCACTGGTGCACCGGAATCTAATACTGGTATCTCAGGAGCCGCTCAAAGCACAAACTCTGAAGAGATTCATTCTTCTTGTACTTAAGTCGGCATTGTCCCTTTTGTATTCTATCCCGATGCAACTTCTGTGTTTCATGGTCAATGTGAAGGTCCAAGTGATACAGTAAACCTGCACTGGTGCATCGGAATCTAACACTGGTCTCCCAGGAGCCGCTCAAACCTTAAACTCTTAGAAAATTCACTCTTCATAAACTTAAGTCGGCATTGTCCATTTTGTATTCAATCCCGATGCAATGACTGTGATTCATGGTCAGTGTGAAAGTTCAAGGGATACAGTAAACCTGCACTGGTGCAACAGAATCAAATACTGGTCTCCTAGGAGCCGCTCAGAGCAGAAACTCTTAGAAGATTCACTCTTCTTGTACATAAGTCGGATTTTTGCCTTATGTATTCAGTCCCGAAGCAATTTCTGTGTGTCATGGTCAATGTGCAGGTCCAAGGGACACAGTGAACAAGCCCAAGTGCATCGGAATCTAATACTGGTCTCCGAGGAGGCGCTCAAAGCACAAACTCTTAGAAAATTCATTCTTCTTGTACTTAAGTTGGCATTGTGCATTTTGCTTTTAATCGCGATGTAATTTATGTGTTTCATGGTCAATGGGAAGGTCCACGGGATACAGAAATCCTGCACAGGTGCATTGGAATGTAATACGGGACACCCAGGAGCCGATCAAAACTCAAACTTTTAGAAGATTCACTCTTCTTGTACTTACGTCGGCATTGACCCTTATGTATTCCATCCCGATGCAATATCTGTGTTTCATGGTCAATGTGAAGGTCCGAGGGATACAGTAAACCTGCACTGGTGCATCGGAATCTAATACTGGTCTCCCAGGAGCCGCCCAAACCACAAACTCTGCGAAAATTTACACTTCTTGTACTTAAGTCGGCTTGACCCTTTTGTATTCAATCCTGATGCAGTTTCTCTGTTACATGGTCAATGTGAAGGTCCATGCGATACAGTAATCCCGCACTGGTGCATCGGAATCTATTACTGGTCTCCCATGAGCCGCTCAAACCACAAACCCTTAGTAGATTCACTCTTCTTGTACTTAAATCGGCATTGTGCATTTTGTATTCAATCCCGATGCAATATCTGTGTTTCATGGACAATGCGAAGGCCCAAGGGAGAGAGTAAACCTGCACTGGTGCATCGGAATCGAATACTGGGATCCCAAGAGCCGCTCAAAGCACATACGCTGAAGAGATTCATTCTTCTTGTACTTATGTCGGCATTGTCCCTTTTGTATTCAATCCCGATGCAATATCTGTGCTTCATGATCAATGTGATCGACCAAGGGATACAGTAAACCTGCACTTGTGCATCGCAATCTAATACTGGTCTCCCAGGAACCACTCAAAGCACAAACTCTTAGAAGATTCACCCTTCTTGTACTGAAGTCGGCATTGTCCATTTTGTATTCAATCAAGATGCAATTTCTGTGTTTCATGGTCAATGTGAAGGTCCAAGCGAGACAGGAAACCTGCACAGGTGCATCGGAATCTAATACTGGACACCGAGGAGCCGCTCAAAACTCAAACTCTTAGAAGATTCACTCTTTTTGTACTTAAGTCGGCATTGTACCTATGTATTCCATCCCGATGCAATTCCTGTGTTTCATGGTCAATGTTAAGGGCCAGGGAATACAGTAAACCGCCACTGGTGCATCGGAAACTAATACTGGTCTTTGAGGATCCGCTCAAAGCACAAACTCTTTGAAAATTCACTCTTCTTGTACTTAAGATGGCATTGTGCATTTTGTTTTCAATCCCGTCGCATTTTCTGTTTTTCATGGTCAATGTGAAGGTGCAAGGGATACAGTATACCAGCACTGGTGCTTTGGAATCTAATACTGGTCTCCCAGGAGCTGCTCGAAGCACAAACTTTTTGAAGTTTAACTCTTCTTGTACTTAAGTCGGCATTGTGCCTTTTATATTCAATCCCGAAGCAATTTCTGTGTGTCATGGACAATGTGAAGGTCTAAGGGATACAGCAAACCAGCACTGGTGCATCGGAATCTAATACTGGTCTCCCATGGGCCGCTCAAACCACAAACCCTTAGAAGATTCACTCTTCTTATACTTAAGTCGACATTGGCATTTTGTATTCAATCCCGATGCTATTTCTGTGTTTCATGGTCAATTTGAAGGTCCAAGGGATACAGGAAACCAGCACTGGTGCATCGGAATCTAATACTGGTCTCCGAGGAGCTGCTGAAAAAATAAACTCTTTGAAAATTCACTCTTCTTGCACTTAAGTTGGCATTGTGCATTTTGTATTCAATCCTGATGCAATTTCTGTGTTTCGTGGTCAATGTGAAGGTCCAAGGGATACAGTAAACCAGCACTGGTGCATCGGAATCTAATACTGGTCTCCCAGGAGCCGCGCAAATCACAATCTCTTAGAAGATTCCCTCTTTGTGTACTGATGTCGGCATTGACCCATTTGTATTCAATCCCGATGCAATATCTGTGTTTCATGGTCAATGGGAAGGTCCAAGGGATACAGTAAACCTGCGCTGGTGCATCGGAAACTTATATTGGTCTCCCAGGAGCCGCTCACTACACAAACTCTTAGAATATTAACTCTGCTTGTACTTAAGGCGGCATTGTGGCTTTTGTATTCAATCCCGATGCAATTTCTGAGATTCTTGGTCAATGTGAAGGTCCAAGGGAGAGAATAAACGTGCACTGGTGCATCGGAATCTAATACTGGTATCCCAGGAGCCGCTCAAAGCACAAGCTCTGAAGAGATTCATTCTCCTTGTACTTAAGTTGGCATTGTCCCTTTTGTATTCTATACCGATGCAACCTCTGTGTTTCATGGTCAATGTGAAGGTCCAGGTGATACAGTAAACCTGCACTGGTGCATCGGAATCTAACCCTGGTCTCCCAGGAGCCGCTCAAACTGCAAACTCTTAGAAAATTCTCTCTTCTTAAACTTAAGTCGGCATTGTCCATTTTGTATTCAATCCCGATGCAATGACTGTGTTTCATGGTCAACGTGAAAGTCCAAGGGATACAGTAAACCTGCACTGGTGCAACGGAATCAAATACTGGTCTCCTAGGAGCCGCTCAGAGCAGAAACTCTTAGAAGATTCACTCGTCTTGTACATAAGTCGGATTTGTGCCTTATGTATTCAGTCCCGAAGCAATTTCTGTGTGTCATAGTCAATGCGAAGGTCCAAGGGATACAGTAAACTAGCACAGGTGCATCGGAATCTAATACTGGTCTCCGAGGAGCCGCTCAAAACACAAACTCTTAGAAAATTCATTCTTTTTGTACTTAAGTTGGCATTGTGCATTTTGTATTCAATCGCGATGCAATTTATGTGTTTCATGGTCAATGGGAAGGTCCACGGGATACAGTAAACCTGCTATAGTGGATCGGAAACTAACACTGGTCTCCCAGGAGCGGCCCAAACCACAAACTCTGAGAAAATCTACTCTTCTTGTACTTAAGTCGGCTTGACCCCTTTGTATTCAATCCCGATCAATTTCTCTGTTACATGGTCAATGTGAAGGTCCATGGGATACAGTAAACCTGCACAGGTGCATCGGAATCTAATACTGGACACCCAGGAGCCGCTCAAAACTCAAACTCTTAGAAGATTCACTCTTTTTGTACTTAAGTCGGCATTGTCCCCATGTATTCCATCCCGATGCAATTCCTGTGTTTCATGGTCAATGTGAAGGGCCAAGGGATACAGTAAACTAGCACAGGTGCATCGGAATCTAATACTGGTCTTTGAGGAGCCGCTCAAAGCACAAACTCTTTGAAAATTCACTCTTCTTGTACTTAAGATGGCATTGTGCATTTTGTATTCAATCCCGTCGCAATTTCTGTGTTTCATTGTCAATGTGAAGGTGCAAGGGATACAGTATACCAGCACTGGTGCTTTAGAATCTAATACCGGTCTCCCAGGAGCCGCTCGAAGCACAAACTCTTGGAAGTTTAACTCTTCTTGTACTTAAGTCAGCGTTGTCCCATTTGTATTCAATCCCTATTCAATTTCGGTGTCATGGTCAATGTGAAGGTCCAGGGGATACAGTAAACCTGCACTGGTGCATCTGAAACTAATACTGTTATCCCAGGAGCCGCTCAAAGCACAAACTCTGAAGAGATTCACTCGTCTTGTACTTAAGTCGGCATTGTTTCTTTCGTATTCAATCCCGATGCAGTATCTGTGCTTCATGATTTAATGTGATGGACCAAGGGATACAGTAAACCTGAACAGGTGAATCGGGACCTAGTACTGGTCTCCCAGTAGCCGCTCAAAGCACAAACTCTTAAAAGTTTCACTCCTCTTGTACCTAAGTCGGCATTGTCTGTTTTGTATTCAATCCCGATGCAATTTCTGTGTTTCATGGTCAATGTGAAGGTCCACGCGATACAGTAAACATGCTCTGGTGCATCGGAAACTAACACTGGTCTCCCAGGAGCCGCTCAAACCACAAACTCTTAGAAAATTCACTCTTACTGTACTTCAGTCGGCAGTGTCCCTTTTCTATTCAATCCCGATGAAATTTCTGTGTTTCATGGTCAATGTGAAGGTACAAGGGATACAGTAAACGTGCACTGGTGCAACGGAATCTAATACTGGACTCCCAGGAGCCGCCCAGAGCACAAACTCTTAGAAGATTCACTCTTCTTGTACTTAAGTTGGCATTGTGCATTTTGTAATCAATCCCGATGCAATATCTGTGTCTCATGGTCAGTGTGAAGGTCCAAGGGATACAGTAAACCTGCACTGGTACATCGGAATCTGAGACTGGTCTCCCAAGAGCCGCTCAAAGCACAAAGTCTTAGAAGGTTCGATCTGCTTGTACTTAAGACGGCACTGAGCATTATGTATTTAATCCCGATGCAATTTCTGTGTTTCATGGTCAGTGTTAAGGGACAAAGGATACAGTAAACCGCCACTGGTGCATCGGAATGTAATACTGGTCTTTGAGGAGCCGCTCAAAGCACAAACTCTTTGAAAATTCACTCTTCTTGTACATAAGATGGCATTGTGCATATTGTATTCAATCCTGATGCAATTTCTGTGTTTCATGCTCAATGTGAAGGTGCAAGGGATACAGTATACCAGCACTGGTGCATCGGAATCTAATACTGGTCTCCCAGGAGCCGCTCAAAGCACGAACTCTTAGAAGATTCACTCTTCTTGTATGTATGTCGGTTGTACCTTTTGTATTCAATTCCGAAGCAATATCTGTGTTTCATGGTTAATGTGAAGGTCCAAAGGATACAGTAAACCTGCATAGGTGCATCGGAATCTAATACTGGACACCCAGGAGCCGCTCAAAGCTCAAACCCATAGAGGATTCACTCTTTTTGTACTTAAATCGGCATTGTCCCTATGTATTTAATTCCGATGCAATTTCTGTGTGTCTTGGTCAATGTTAAGGGCCTAGGGATACAGTAAACCTGCACTGGTGCATCGGAATCTAATTCTGGTCTCTGAGGAGCTGCTTAGAGCACAAACTCTTAGAAAATTCACTCTTCATGTTCTTAAGATGGCATTGTGCATTTTGTACTCAATCCCGATGCAATTTCTGTGTTATCGGGTCAATGTGAAGGTCCAAGGGATACAGTATACCAGCACTGGTGCATCGGAATCTAATACTGGTCTCCCAGGAGCCTCTCAAAGCACAAACTCTTAGAAGACTCACTCTTTTTGTACTTAAGTCGGCATTGTGCCTTATGTATTCAATCCCGATGCAATTTCTGTGTTTGATGGTCAATGTGAAGGTCCAAGCGATACAGTAAACTAGCACTGGTGCATCGGAATCTAATACTGGTGTCCCATGAGCCGCTCAAACCACAAACCCTTAGAAGATTCACTCTACTTGTACTTATGTCGGCATTGTGCATTTTGTACTCAATCCCTATGCGATTTCTGTGTTTCATGGATAATGTGAAGATCCAAGGGATACAGTAAACCTGCACTGGTGCATCGGAATCTAATACTCTCCGAGGAGCTGCGTCAAAGCACAAATCCTTAGAAAATTCACTCGTCTTGCACTTAAGCTGGCATTGTGTATTTGGTGTTTAATACCGATGCAATTTCTGTGTTTCATGGTCAATGTGTTGGACCAAGGGATACAGAAAACCTGCGCAGATGAATTGGAACCTAATACTGGTCTCTCAGGAGCCGCTCAAAGCACAAACTTTTAGAAGATTCCCAGCTCTTGTACTTTAGTAGGCATTGTCTCTGTTTTATTCAATCCCGATGCAACGTCTGTGTGTCATGCTCAATGTGAAGGGCCAAGGGGTACAGTAAACCTGCGCTGGTGCATCCGAACCTAGTACTGATCTCCTAGGAGCCGCTCATCGCACAAACTCTTAGAAGACTCACTCCTCTTGTACTTAAGTCGGCATTGTCTCTTTTGTATTCCATCCCGATGCAATTTCTGTGTTTCATGATCAATGTGAAGGTCCACGCGATACAGTAAACCGGCACTGGTGCATCGGAATCTAACACTGGCCTCCCAGAAGCCGCTCAAACCACAAACTCTTAGGAAATTCACACTTCTTGTACTTAAGTCGACATTGTCCCTTTTGTAATCAATCCCGATGCAGCTCCTGTGTTTCAAGGTCAATGTGAAGGTCCACGCGATACAGTAAACCGGCACTGGTGCATCGGAATCTAACACTGGCCTCCCAGAAGCCGCTCAAACCACAAACTCTTAGGAAATTCACACTTCTTGTACTTAAGTCGACATTGTCCCTTTTGTAATCAATCCCGATGCAGCTCCTGTGTTTCATGGTCAATGTGAAGGTCTAGGGATACAGTACACCTGCACTGGTGCATCGGAATCTGATACTGGTCTCCGAGAAGCCGATCAAAGCACAAACTCTAAGAAAATTCACTTTTCTTGTACTTAAGTTGGCATTGTGCATTTTGTATTCCATCCCGATGCAATTTCTGTGTTTCAAGGTCAATATAAAGGGCCAAGGGATACAGGAAACCTGCACAGGTGCATCGGAATGTAATACTGGACTCTCAGGAGCCGCTCAAAGCACATACTCTTAGAGGATTCACTCTTCTTGTACTTAAGTTGGTATTGTGCATTTTGTATTCAATCCCGATGCAATTTCTGTGTTTCATGGACAATGTGAAGGTCCAAGGGATACAGTAAACCTGCACTGGTGCATCGGAATCTAATACTGGTCTCCCAGGAGCCGCGCAAATCACAATCTCTTAGAAGATTCCCTCTTTGTGTACTGATGTCGGCATTGACCCATTTGTATTCAATCCCGATGCAATATCTGTGTTTCATGGTCAATGGGAAGGTCCAAGGGATACAGTAAACCTGCGCTGGTGCATCGGAAACTTATATTGGTCTCCCAGGAGCCGCTCACTACACAAACTCTTAGAATATTAACTCTGCTTGTACTTAAGGCGGCATTGTGGCTTTTGTATTCAATCCCGATGCAATTTCTGAGATTCTTGGTCAATGTGAAGGTCCAAGGGAGAGAATAAACGTGCACTGGTGCATCGGAATCTAATACTGGTATCCCAGGAGCCGCTCAAAGCACAAGCTCTGAAGAGATTCATTCTCCTTGTACTTAAGTTGGCATTGTCCCTTTTGTATTCTATACCGATGCAACCTCTGTGTTTCATGGTCAATGTGAAGGTCCAGGTGATACAGTAAACCTGCACTGGTGCATCGGAATCTAACCCTGGTCTCCCAGGAGCCGCTCAAACTGCAAACTCTTAGAAAATTCTCTCTTCTTAAACTTAAGTCGGCATTGTCCATTTTGTATTCAATCCCGATGCAATGACTGTGTTTCATGGTCAACGTGAAAGTCCAAGGGATACAGTAAACCTGCACTGGTGCAACGGAATCAAATACTGGTCTCCTAGGAGCCGCTCAGAGCAGAAACTCTTAGAAGATTCACTCGTCTTGTACATAAGTCGGATTTGTGCCTTATGTATTCAGTCCCGAAGCAATTTCTGTGTGTCATAGTCAATGCGAAGGTCCAAGGGATACAGTAAACTAGCACAGGTGCATCGGAATCTAATACTGGTCTCCGAGGAGCCGCTCAAAACACAAACTCTTAGAAAATTCATTCTTTTTGTACTTAAGTTGGCATTGTGCATTTTGTATTCAATCGCGATGCAATTTATGTGTTTCATGGTCAATGGGAAGGTCCACGGGATACAGTAAACCTGCTATAGTGGATCGGAAACTAACACTGGTCTCCCAGGAGCGGCCCAAACCACAAACTCTGAGAAAATCTACTCTTCTTGTACTTAAGTCGGCTTGACCCCTTTGTATTCAATCCCGATCAATTTCTCTGTTACATGGTCAATGTGAAGGTCCATGGGATACAGTAAACCTGCACAGGTGCATCGGAATCTAATACTGGACACCCAGGAGCCGCTCAAAACTCAAACTCTTAGAAGATTCACTCTTTTTGTACTTAAGTCGGCATTGTCCCCATGTATTCCATCCCGATGCAATTCCTGTGTTTCATGGTCAATGTGAAGGGCCAAGGGATACAGTAAACTAGCACAGGTGCATCGGAATCTAATACTGGTCTTTGAGGAGCCGCTCAAAGCACAAACTCTTTGAAAATTCACTCTTCTTGTACTTAAGATGGCATTGTGCATTTTGTATTCAATCCCGTCGCAATTTCTGTGTTTCATTGTCAATGTGAAGGTGCAAGGGATACAGTATACCAGCACTGGTGCTTTAGAATCTAATACCGGTCTCCCAGGAGCCGCTCGAAGCACAAACTCTTGGAAGTTTAACTCTTCTTGTACTTAAGTCAGCGTTGTCCCATTTGTATTCGATCCCTATTCAATTTCGGTGTCATGGTCAATGTGAAGGTCCAGGGGATACAGTAAACCTGCACTGGTGCATCTGAAACTAATACTGTTATCCCAGGAGCCGCTCAAAGCACAAACTCTGAAGAGATTCACTCGTCTTGTACTTAAGTCGGCATTGTTTCTTTCGTATTCAATCCCGATGCAGTATCTGTGCTTCATGATTTAATGTGATGGACCAAGGGATACAGTAAACCTGAACAGGTGAATCGGGACCTAGTACTGGTCTCCCAGTAGCCGCTCAAAGCACAAACTCTTAAAAGTTTCACTCCTCTTGTACCTAAGTCGGCATTGTCTGTTTTGTATTCAATCCCGATGCAATTTCTGTGTTTCATGGTCAATGTGAAGGTCCACGCGATACAGTAAACATGCTCTGGTGCATCGGAAACTAACACTGGTCTCCCAGGAGCCGCTCAAACCACAAACTCTTAGAAAATTCACTCTTACTGTACTTCAGTCGGCAGTGTCCCTTTTCTATTCAATCCCGATGAAATTTCTGTGTTTCATGGTCAATGTGAAGGTACAAGGGATACAGTAAACGTGCACTGGTGCAACGGAATCTAATACTGGACTCCCAGGAGCCGCCCAGAGCACAAACTCTTAGAAGATTCACTCTTCTTGTACTTAAGTTGGCATTGTGCATTTTGTAATCAATCCCGATGCAATATCTGTGTCTCATGGTCAGTGTGAAGGTCCAAGGGATACAGTAAACCTGCACTGGTACATCGGAATCTGAGACTGGTCTCCCAAGAGCCGCTCAAAGCACAAAGTCTTAGAAGGTTCGATCTGCTTGTACTTAAGACGGCACTGAGCATTATGTATTTAATCCCGATGCAATTTCTGTGTTTCATGGTCAGTGTTAAGGGACAAAGGATACAGTAAACCGCCACTGGTGCATCGGAATGTAATACTGGTCTTTGAGGAGCCGCTCAAAGCACAAACTCTTTGAAAATTCACTCTTCTTGTACATAAGATGGCATTGTGCATATTGTATTCAATCCTGATGCAATTTCTGTGTTTCATGCTCAATGTGAAGGTGCAAGGGATACAGTATACCAGCACTGGTGCATCGGAATCTAATACTGGTCTCCCAGGAGCCGCTCAAAGCACGAACTCTTAGAAGATTCACTCTTCTTGTATGTATGTCGGTTGTACCTTTTGTATTCAATTCCGAAGCAATATCTGTGTTTCATGGTTAATGTGAAGGTCCAAAGGATACAGTAAACCTGCATAGGTGCATCGGAATCTAATACTGGACACCCAGGAGCCGCTCAAAGCTCAAACCCATAGAGGATTCACTCTTTTTGTACTTAAATCGGCATTGTCCCTATGTATTTAATTCCGATGCAATTTCTGTGTGTCTTGGTCAATGTTAAGGGCCTAGGGATACAGTAAACCTGCACTGGTGCATCGGAATCTAATTCTGGTCTCTGAGGAGCTGCTTAGAGCACAAACTCTTAGAAAATTCACTCTTCATGTTCTTAAGATGGCATTGTGCATTTTGTACTCAATCCCGATGCAATTTCTGTGTTATCGGGTCAATGTGAAGGTCCAAGGGATACAGTATACCAGCACTGGTGCATCGGAATCTAATACTGGTCTCCCAGGAGCCTCTCAAAGCACAAACTCTTAGAAGACTCACTCTTTTTGTACTTAAGTCGGCATTGTGCCTTATGTATTCAATCCCGATGCAATTTCTGTGTTTGATGGTCAATGTGAAGGTCCAAGCGATACAGTAAACTAGCACTGGTGCATCGGAATCTAATACTGGTGTCCCATGAGCCGCTCAAACCACAAACCCTTAGAAGATTCACTCTACTTGTACTTATGTCGGCATTGTGCATTTTGTACTCAATCCCTATGCGATTTCTGTGTTTCATGGATAATGTGAAGATCCAAGGGATACAGTAAACCTGCACTGGTGCATCGGAATCTAATACTCTCCGAGGAGCTGCGTCAAAGCACAAATCCTTAGAAAATTCACTCGTCTTGCACTTAAGCTGGCATTGTGTATTTGGTGTTTAATACCGATGCAATTTCTGTGTTTCATGGTCAATGTGTTGGACCAAGGGATACAGAAAACCTGCGCAGATGAATTGGAACCTAATACTGGTCTCTCAGGAGCCGCTCAAAGCACAAACTTTTAGAAGATTCCCAGCTCTTGTACTTTAGTAGGCATTGTCTCTGTTTTATTCAATCCCGATGCAACGTCTGTGTGTCATGCTCAATGTGAAGGGCCAAGGGGTACAGTAAACCTGCGCTGGTGCATCCGAACCTAGTACTGATCTCCTAGGAGCCGCTCATCGCACAAACTCTTAGAAGACTCACTCCTCTTGTACTTAAGTCGGCATTGTCTCTTTTGTATTCCATCCCGATGCAATTTCTGTGTTTCATGATCAATGTGAAGGTCCACGCGATACAGTAAACCGGCACTGGTGCATCGGAATCTAACACTGGCCTCCCAGAAGCCGCTCAAACCACAAACTCTTAGGAAATTCACACTTCTTGTACTTAAGTCGACATTGTCCCTTTTGTAATCAATCCCGATGCAGCTCCTGTGTTTCAAGGTCAATGTGAAGGTCCACGCGATACAGTAAACCGGCACTGGTGCATCGGAATCTAACACTGGCCTCCCAGAAGCCGCTCAAACCACAAACTCTTAGGAAATTCACACTTCTTGTACTTAAGTCGACATTGTCCCTTTTGTAATCAATCCCGATGCAGCTCCTGTGTTTCATGGTCAATGTGAAGGTCTAGGGATACAGTACACCTGCACTGGTGCATCGGAATCTGATACTGGTCTCCGAGAAGCCGATCAAAGCACAAACTCTAAGAAAATTCACTTTTCTTGTACTTAAGTTGGCATTGTGCATTTTGTATTCCATCCCGATGCAATTTCTGTGTTTCAAGGTCAATATAAAGGGCCAAGGGATACAGGAAACCTGCACAGGTGCATCGGAATGTAATACTGGACTCTCAGGAGCCGCTCAAAGCACATACTCTTAGAGGATTCACTCTTCTTGTACTTAAGTTGGTATTGTGCATTTTGTATTCAATCCCGATGCAATTTCTGTGTTTCATGGACAATGTGAAGGTCCAAGGGATACAGTAAACCTGCACTGGTGCATCGGAATCTAACACTGGTCTCCCAGGAGCCGCTGAAACCACAAACTCTTAGAAAATTCATTCTTCTTGTACTTCATTTGGCATTGTCCCTTTTGTATACAGTCCCGATGCAATATCTGTGTTTCATGGTCAATGTGAAGGTACAAGGGATACAGTAAACCTGCACTGGTACAACTTAATCTAATACTGGTCTCCCAGACGCCTCTCAGAGCAATAACTCTTAGAAGATTCACTCTTCTTTCACTTAAGTCAGCATTGTGCATTTTGTAATCAATCCCGATGCAATATCTGTGTCTCATGGTCAATGTGAAGGTAAAAGGGATACAGTAAACCTGCATTGGTGCAACATAATCTAATACTAGTCTCCCATGAGCCGCCAAACCACAAACCCTTAGAAGATTCACTCTTCTTGTACATAAGTCGGCACTGGCATTTTGTATTCAATCTCGTTGCTATTTCTGTAATTCATGGTCAATGTGAAGGTCCAAGTGATACAGTAAACCTGCACAGGTGCATCGGAATGTAATACTGGACGCTCAGGAGCCGCTCAAAGCACATACTCTTAGAGGATTCACTCTTCTTGTACTTAAGTCGCCATTGTCCCTTATATATTCCATCCCGTAGCAATTTCTGTGTTTCAAGGTCAATGTAAAGGTCCAAGGGATACAGTAAACCTGCACAGGTGCATCGGAATCTAATACTGGACACCGAGGAGCCGCTCAAAGCTCAAACCCATAGAGGATTCACTGTTTTTGTACTTAAATCGGCATTGTCCCTATGTATTTAATCCCGATGCGATTTCTGTGTTTCATGGTCAATGTTAAGGGCCAAGGGATACAGTAAAAATGCACTGGTGCATCGTAATCTAGTTCTGGTCTCTCAGGAGCCGCTCAGAGTACAAACTATTAGAAAATTCACTCTTCTTGTACTTAAGATGGCATTGTGCATTTTGTACTTTATCCCGATGCAATTTCTGTGTTTCATGGTCAATGTGAAGGTCAAAGGAATACAGTATACTAGCACTGGTGCATCGATATCTAATACTGGTCTCCCAGGAGCCGCTCAAAGCACAAATTCTTAGAAGATTCACTCTTCTTGTACTTAAGTCGGCATTGTGCCTTATGTATTCAATCCCGATGCAGTTTCTGTGTTTCATGGTCAATGTGAAGGTCCAACGGATACACTAAACCATCACTGGTGCATCGGAATCTAATACTGGGCTCCCATGAGACGCTCAAACCACAAACCCTTAGAAGATTCAGTCTTCTTGTCCTTAAGTCGGCATTGTGCATTTTGTATTCAATCCCGATGCGGTTCTGTGTTTCATGGGCAATGTGAAGGCCAAGGGATACACTAAACCTGCACTGATGCATCGGAATCTAATACTGGTCTCCGAGGAGCCACTCAAAGCACAAACTATTAGAAGACTCCCTCTTCTTGCACTTCAGTTGGCATTGTGCATTTCGTATTCAATCCCCATACAATTTCTGTATCTCATGGTCAACGTGAAGGTCCAAGGGATACAGTAAACCTGCACTGGTGCATCTGAATCTAATACTGGTCTCCCAGGAGCCGCTGTATGCACAAACCATTATAACATTAACTCTTCTTGTACTTAAGTCGGCATTGTTCCTTTTGAATTCAATCCCGATGCAATTTCAGTGTTTCATCGTCAGTATGAACGTCCAAGGGATACAGTAAACCTGCACAGCTGCATAAGAATCTAACACTGGACACACAGGAGCCGCTCAAAGCTCAAACTCTTAGTAGATTCACTATTCTTGTACTTAAGTCGGCATTGTCCCTTATGTATTCCACCCCAATGCAATTTTTGTGTGATTCATGGTCAAAGGGATTCAGTGAACCTGCACTGGCGCATCGGAGTCTAATACTGATCTCTGAGGAGCCCCTCAAAGCACAAACTCTTAGAAAATTCACTCTTCTTGTACTTAGGTTGGCATTTTGCATTTTTTATTAAATCCCGATGCAATTTCTGTGTTTCATGGGCAATGTGAAGGTTCAAGGGATACGGTAAACCCTAACAGTTGCAGCGGAATCTAATACTGGACACCCAGGAGCCGCACAAACTGAAACTCTTAGAGGATTTACTGTTTTTGTACTTAAGTCGGCATTGTCCTTTACGTATTCCACCCCGACGCAATTTCTGTGTTTCATGGTCAATGTTAAGGGCCAAGGGATACAGTAAACCAGCACTGGTGCATCGGAATCTAATACAGGTCTCCCAGGAGCCACTAAAAGCACAAACTCTTAGAAGATTCAGTCTTTATGTACTTATGTCAGCATTGTCCCTTTCGCATTCAATGCCGATGAAAGATTCTGTGTCTCAGGGTCAATGTGAAGGTCCGAGGGATACAGTAAACCAGCACTGGTGCATCGTAATCTAATACTGGTCTCCAAGGAGCCGCTCAAAGTACAAGCTCTTAGAAGATTCACTCTTCTTGTACTTATGTCGGCATTGTACATTTTGTATTCAATCCCGATGCAATTTTTGCGCTTTATGGTCAATGTGAAGGTCCAAGGGATACGGTAAAGCTGCAATGGTGCATCGGATTCTAATACTGGTCTCCTAGGAGCCACTACAAACACAAACTATTTGAAGATTCACTCTTTATGTACTTAAGTCGGCATTGTCCCTTTCGTATTCAATGCCGATGCAAATTCAGTGTTTCATGGCCAATGTGAAGGTCCAAGGGATACAGCAAACCTGCATTGGTGCATCGGAATCTAATACTGGTCTCCGAGGAGCCGCAGAAAGCACAGACTCTTAGAAGATTCACTTTTCTTGTAGTTAAGTCGTCATTGTGCCTTTTGTATTCAATCCCGATGGAATTTCTGTGTTTCATGGTCAATGTGAAGGTCCAAGGTATACAGTAAACCTGCGCTGGTGCATCGGAGTCTAATACTGGTCTCCCAGGAACCAGTAAAAACACAAACTCTTAGAAGATTCACTCTTTATGTACTTAAGTCGGCATTGTCCTTTTCGTATTCAATGCCGATGCAATTTATGTGTTTCATTGTCAATGTAAAGGTCCAAGGTATACAGTAAACCTGAAGTGGTGCATCAGAATCTGATACTTGTCTCCCAGGAGCCGCTCAAAGCACAAACTCTTAGATTATTCACTCATCTTGTACGTTTGTCGTCATTATGCCATTTGTATTCAATTCGATGCAATTTCTGTGTTTCATGGTCAATGAGACGGTCTAGGGGATACAGTAAATCTGCACTGGTGCATAGGAATCTAATACTGGTCTCCCATGAGCCGCTCAAACCACAAACCCTTAGAAGATTCACTCTTCTTGTACTTAATTCGGCATTGTGCCTTTTGTATTCAATCACGATGCGATTTCTGTGTTTCATGGCAATGTGAAGGTCCAAGGGATACAGTAAACCTTCACTGGTGAATCGGAATTAAATACTGGTCTCCCAGGAGCCGCTAAAACCACAAACACTTAGTAAACTCACTGTTCTTGTACTTAAGTCGGCATTGTCGTTTTGTAATCATTCCCGATGCAATTTCTGTGTTTCATGGTCAATGTGAAGGTCCAAGGGATACAGTAAACCTGCTCTGGTGCATCGGAATCTAATACTGGTCTCCGAGGAGCCGCTCAAAGCACAAACTCTTAGAGGTTTCACTCTTCTAGTCCTTAAGTCGGCATTGTCCCTTTTGTATTCAATCCCGATGCAATTTCTGTGTTTCATGGTCAATGAGCAGGTCCAAGTGATAAAGTAAAAGTGCACTGGTGCATCGGAATATAATACTGGTGTCCCAGGAGACGCTCAAAGCACATACTCTTAGAGGATTCACTCTTCTTGTACTTAAGTCGTCATTGTGCCATTTGTATTCGATCCCGGTGCAATTTCTGTGTGTCATGGTCAATGTGACGGTCCAATGGATACAGTAAACCTGCACTGGTGCATCGGAATCTAATACTGGTCTCCCATGAGCTGCTCAAACCACAAACCCTTAGAAGATTCACTCTTCTTGTACTTAATTCTACATTGTGCTGCTTTACTTAATCACGATGCGATTTCTTTGTTTCATGGTCAATGTGAGGGTCCAAGGGATACAGTAAGCCTTCACTAGTGAATCGGAATTAAATACTGGCCGCCCAGGAGCCGCTAAAACCACAAACTCGTAGAAGATTCACTCTTCTTGTGCTTAAGTTGGCATTGTGCATTTTGTATTCAATTCGATTTAATTTCTGTGTTTCATGGTCAGTGTGAAGGTCCATGGGATACAGTAATCTTGCACTGGGGCATCGGAATCTAATATTGGTCTCCCAGGAGCCATTCAATGCACAAACTCTTAGAAGATTCACTCTCCTTGTACTTAAGTCGGCAATGTGCCGTTTGTATTCAATTCGATGCAATTTCTGTGTTTCATGGTCAATGAGAAGGTCTAGGGGATACAGTAAGTCTGCACTGGTGTATCAGAATCTAATACTGGTCTCCCATGGCCGTCTCAAACCACAAACCCTTAGAAGATTCACTCTTCTTGTACTTAAATCTGCATTGTGCCTTTTGTATTCAATCACGAAGCGATTTCTGTGTTTCATGGTCAATGTGAAGGTCCAAGGGATACAGTAAACCTTCACTAGTGAATCGGAATAAAATACTGGCCTCCCAGGAGCCGCTAAAACCACAAACTCTTTGAAAACACACTGTTCTAGTACTGAAGTCGGCATTGTCCATTGGTATTCACTCACGATGCAATTTCTGTGTTTCATGGTCAATGTGAAGGTCCAAGGGATACAGTAAACCTGCACTGGTGCATCGGATTCTAATACTGGTTTCCCAGGAGCCACCAAAAACACATACTCTTTGAAGATTCACTCTTAAGGTACTTAAGTCGTCATTGTCCCTTTCGTATTCAATGCCGATGCTTATTCTGTGTTTCATGGTCAATGTGAAGGTCCAACGGATACAGTAAATCTGCACTGGTGCATTGTAATCTAATACTGGTCTCCAAGGAGGCGCTCAACGTACAAACACTTAGAAGATTCACTCTTCTTGTATTTATGTCGGCATTGTACGTTTTGTATTCAATCGCGATGCAATTTCTGTGCTTCATGGTCAATGTGAAGGTCCAAGGGATAGAGTAAACCTGCTCTGGTGCATCGGAATCAAATACTGGACTCCGAGGAGCCGCTGAAAGCACATACTCTTAGAAGTTTCGCTCTTCTTGTCCTTAAGTCGGCATTGTCCCTTGTGTATTCAATCCCGATGCAATTTCTGTGTTTCATTGTCAATGTGCAGGTCCAAGTGATAAAGTAAACCTGCACTGGTGCATCAGAATATAATACTGGTCCCCCAGGAGACGCTCACAGATAAGACTCTTAGAAGTTTCACTCTTCCTGTTCATAAGTCGGCATTGTCCCTTCTGTATTTAATCCCGATACAATTTCTGTGTTTCATGGTCAATGTGCAGCTCCAAGTGATAAGGTAAAGCTGCACTGGTCCATCGGAATATAATAGTGGTCTCCCAGGAGACGCTCAAAGCAAAAGTTCTTAGAAGATTCACTCTTCTTGTACTTTAGTCGGCATTGTGCCTTTTGTAATCAATCCCGATGCAATATCTGTGTTTCATGGTAAATGTGAAGGTCTAAGGGATACAGTAATCCTGCACTGGTGTATCTGAATCTAATACTGGTCTCCCATAAGCCGCTCAACCAACAAACTCTTAGAAGATTCACTCTTCTTGTACTTAATTCGGCATTGTGCCTTTTGTATTCAATCACGATGGAATTTCTGTGATTCACGGTCAATGTACAGGTCCAAATGATACACTCAACCTGAACTGGTGCATCGTAATCTAATACTGGTTTCCCTGGAGCAGCTCAAAGCACATACTCTTAGAGGATTCACTCTTCTTGTACTTAAGTCGTCATTGTGCCATTTGTAATAATCCCGGTGCAATTTCTGTGTGTCATAGTAAATGTGAAGGTCAAAGGGATACAGTAAACCTGCACTGGTGCATCAGAATCTAATACTGGTCTCCCATGAGCCGCTCAAACCATAAACCCTTAGAAGATTCACTCTTCTTATACTTAATTCGTCATTGCGTTTCTTTACTTAATCACGATGCGATTTCTTTGTTTCATGGTCAATGTGAAGGTCCAAGGGTTACAGTAGACCTTCACTGGTGCATCGTAATCTATTACTAGCCTACCAGGAGCCGCTCAAACCACAAACTCATAGAAAGCTCACTCTTCTTGTACTTAAGTCGGCATTTCCCATTTTGTATTCAATCCCGATGCAATATCTGTCTTTCATGGTCAAGGTGAAGGTCAAAGGGATACAGTAAACGTGCACTGGTACATCGGATTCTAATATAGGCCTCGCAGGAGCCGCTAAAACCACAAACTCGTAGAAGATTCACTCTTCTTGTACATAAGTTGGCATTGTGCATTTTGTATTCAATTCGATGCAATTTCTGTGCTTCATGGTCAATGTGAAGGCTAAGGGATACAGTAAACTTGCACTGGTGCATCGGAATCTAGTACTGGTCTCCCAGGTGCCGCTGAAAGCACAAACTCTTAGAAGATTCACTCTCCTTGTACTTAAGTCGGCATTGTCCCTTTTGTACTCAATGCCAATGCAACATCTGTGTTTCATGGTCAATATGAAGGTCCAAGGGATACAGTAAAACTGCACTGCTGCGTCGGAATCGAATACTGGTCTCCCAGGAGCCGCAGAAATCAAAAACTCTTAGAAGATTCTATCTTCTTGTACTTAAGTCGTCATTGTGCTTTTTGTATTCAATCCCGATGCAATCTCTGTGTTTCATGGTCAATGTGAAGGTCCGAGGTATACAGTAAACCAGCACTGTTCCATCGGAATCTAATACTAGTCTCTCAGGAGCCGTTCAAATCACAGACTCTTAGAAGATTCACTCTCCTCGTACCTAAGTCGGCATTGTCCCTTTTGTATTCAATGCCATTGCAATTTCTGTGTTTCATGGTCAATGTGAATGTCCAAGGTATACAGTAAACCTGCACTGGTGCATCGGATTCTAGTACGGGTTTCCCAGGAGCCACCAAAAACACATACTCTTAGAGGATTCACTCTTAAGGTAGTTAAGTCGTCATTGTCCCTTTCGTATTCAATGCCAATGCTTATTCTGTGTTTCATGGTCAATGTGAAGGTCCAAGGGATACAGTAAATCTCTACTGGTGCATTGTAATCTAATACTGGTCTCCAAGGAGGCGCTCAACGTACAAACGCTTAGAAGATTCACTCTTCTTGTATTTATGTCGGCTTTGTACATTTTGTATTCAATCGCGATGCAATTTCTGTGCTTCATGTTCAATGTGAAGGTCCAAGGGATACAGTAAACCTGCTCTGGTGCATCGGAATCAAATACTGGTCTCCGAGGAGCCGCTCAAAGCACATACTCTTAGAAGTTTCACTCTTCTTGACCTTAAGTCGGCAATGTCCCTTTTGTATTCAATCCCGATGCAATTTCTGTGTTTCATGGTCAATGCGAAGGTCCAAGGGATACAGTAAATCTCCACTGGTGCATCGGAATGTAATACAGGTCTCCAAGCAGCCGCTCAAAACATGAGCTCTTAGAAGATTCACTCTTCTTGTACTTAAGTCAGCATTGTGCCTTTTGTATTCAATCCCGATGCAATTTCTGTGTTTCATGGTCAATGAGAAGGTCTAAGGGATACAGTAAATCTGCACTGGTGCATTGTAATCTAATACTGGTCTCCAAGGAGGCGCTCAACGTACAAACACTTAGAAGATTCACTCTTCTTGTATTTATGTCGGCTTGTACATATTGTATTCAGTCCCGATGCAATTTCTGTGCTTCATGGTCAATGTGAAGGTCCAAGGGATACAGTAAATCTGCACTGGTGCATCGGAGTCTAAAACTGGTCTCCCACTAGCCACTAAAATCACAAACTCTTAGAAGATTCAGTCTTTATGTACTTAAGTCGGCATTGTCCTCTTCGTAACCATAGCCGATGCAACTTCTGTGTTTCACTGTCAATGTAAAGGTCCAAGGTATACAGTAAACCTGCTCTGGTGCATCGGAATCTAATACTGGTCTCCGAGGAGTCGTTCAAAGCACATATTCTTAGAAGTTTCACTCTTCTCTTCCTTAAGTCGGCATTGTCCCTTTTGTATTCAATCCCGATGCAAATTCTGTGTTTCATGGTCAAAGTGCAGGTCCAAGTGATAAAGTAAACCTGCGCTGGTGCATCGGAATACAATACTGGTCTCCCAGGAGACGCTCAAAGCAAAAACTCTTAGAAGATTCACTCTTCTTGTACTTTAGTCGGCATTGTGCCTTTTGTATTCAATCCCGATGCAATTTCAGGGTTTCATGGTCAATGCGAAGGTCCAAGGGATACAGTAAATCTCTACTGGTGCATCGGAATGTAATACAGGTCTCCCAGCAGCCGCTCAAAACATGAACTCTTAGAAGATTCACTCTTCTTGTACTTAAATCAGCATTGTGCCTTTTGTATTCAATCCCGATGCAGTTTCTGTGTTTCGTGGTCAATGAGAAGGTCTAAGGGATACAGTAAATCTGCACTGGTGCATTGGAATCTAATACTGGTCTCCCATGAGCCGCTCAAACCACAAACCCTTAGCAGATTCACTCTTCTTGTACTTAATTCGGCATTGTGCCTTTTGTAATCAATCACGATGGGATTTCTGTGTTTCACGGTCAATGTGAAGGTCCAAATGATACAGTCAACCTGAACTGGTGCATCGGAATCTAATAGTGGTCTTCCAGGAGCCGCTCAAAGCACATACTCTTATAGGATTCAATCTTCTTGTACTTAAGTCGTCATTGTGCCATTTGTATTAATCCCGGTGCAATTTCTGTGTGTCATGGTCAATGTGAAGGTCCAAGGGATACAGTTAACCTGCACTGGTGCATCGGAATCTTATACTGGTCTCCCATGAGCCGCAGAAATCACAAAGCCTTAGAAGATTGACTCTGCTTGTACTTAATTCGTCATTGCGCTTCTTTACTTAATCACGATGCAATTTCTTTGTTTCATGGTCAATGTGAAGGTCCAAGGGTTACAGTAGACATTCACTGGTGCATCGTAACCTATTACTAGTCTACCAGGAGCCGCTCAAACCACAAACTCTTAGAAAGCTCTCTCTTCTTGTACTTAAGTCGGCATTTCCCATTTTGCATTCAATCCCGATGCAATATGTGTGTTTCATGGTCAAGGTGAAGGTCAAAGGGATACAGTAAACGTGCACTGGTGCATCGGATTCTAATATAGGCCTCCCAGGAGCCGCTCAAAGCACAAACTCTTAGAAGATTCACTCTCCTTGTTCTTAAGTCGGCATTGTCCCTTTTGTACTCAATGCCAATGCAACATCTGTGTTTCATGGTCAATGTGAAGGTCCAAGGGATACAGTAAAACTGCACTGCTGCATCGGAATCGAATACTGGTCTCCCAGGAGCCGCAGAAATCACAAACTCTTAGAAGATTCTATCTTCTTGTACTTAAGTCGTCATTGTGCTTTTTGTATTCAATGCCATTGCAATTTCTGTGTTTCATGGTCAATGTGAATGTCCAAGGTATACAGTAAACCTGCACTGGTGCATCGGATTCTGATACTGGTTTCCCAGGAGCCACCAAAAACACAAACTCTTAGAAGCTTCACTCTTTATGTACTTAAGTCGGCATTGTGCCTTTTGTATTCAATCCCGATGCAATTTCTGTGTTTCATGGTCAATGTGAAGGTCCAAGGTATACAGTAAACCAGCACTGGTGCATCGGAATCTAATACTAGTCTCTCAGGAGCCGTTCAAAGCACAGACTCTTAAAAGATTCACTCTCCTTGTACCTAAGTCGGCATTGTCCCTTTTGTATTCAATGCCATTGCAATTTCTGTGTTTCATGGTCAATGTGAATGTCCAAGGTATACAGTAAACCTGCACTGGTGCATCGGATTCTAATACTGGTTTCCCAGGAGCCACCAAAAACACAAACTCTTAGAAGATTCACTCTTTATGTACTTAAGTCGGCATTGTCCTTTTCGTATTCAATGCCGATGCAACTTTTGTGTTTCACTGTCAATTCAAAGGTCCAAGGTATACAGTAAACCTGCTCTGGTGCATCGGAATCTGATACTGGTCTTCGAGGAGCCGCTCAAAGCACAAACTCCTAGAAAATTCACTCTTCTTGACCTTAAGTCGCCATTGTCCCTTTTGTATTCAATCCTGATGCAATTTCTGTGTTTCATGGTTAGTCTGCAGGTCCAAATGATAAAGTAAACCTGCACTGGTGCATCGGAATATAATACTGGTCTCCCAGGAGACGCTCAAAGCACATACTCTTAAAGGATTCACTCTTCTTGTACTCAAGTCTTCATTGTGCCATTTGTATTCAATCCCGGTGCAATTTCTGTGTGTCATGGTCAATGTGAAGGTCCAAGGGATACGGTAAACCTGCACTGGTGCATCGGAATCTAATACTGCTCTTCCATGAGCTGCTCAAACCACAAACCCTTAGAAGATTCACTCTTCTTGTACATAATTCATCATTGTGTTTTTACTTAATCACGATGCGTTTACTTTGTTTCATGGTCAATGTGAAGGTCCAAGGGATACAGTAAACCTTCACTGGTGCATTGTAATCTATTACTTGTTTCCCAGGAGCCGCTCAAACCACAAACTCTTAGAAAACTCACTCTTCTTGTACTTAAGTCGGCATTTTCCATTTTGTATTCAATCCCGATGCAATATCTGTGTTTCATGGTCAAGGTGAAGGTCAAAGGGATTCAGTAAACCTGCACTGCTGCATCGGAATCTAATACTGGTCTCCCATGAGCCGCTCAAACCACAAACTCTTAGAAGATTCGCTCTTATTGTACTTAATCCGGCATTGTGCCTTTTGTATTCAATCACGATGCGATTACTGTGTTTCATGGTAAATTTGAAGGTCCAAGTTATACGGTAAACATTCACTGGTGCATCGGAATCGAATGCTGGTCTCCCAAGAGCCGCTCAAACCACAAACTCTTAGAAAATTCACTCTTCTTGTTTTTAAGTCGGCATTGTCCTTTTTGCATCCAATCCTGATGCAATTTCTGTACTTGATGGTCAATGTGAAAGTCAGAGGGATACAGTAAACGTGCACTGGTGCATCGGATTCTAATACTGGTCTCCCAGGAGCCGCGTAAAGCACAAATTCTTAGAAGTTTCACTCTTCTTGTACTTAAGTCGTCATTGTGCCTTTTGTAATCTACACCGATGCAAATTATGTGTTTCATGGTCAACGTGAAGGTCCAAGGGATACAGTAAACCTGCACTGGTGCATCGGAATGTGTTACAGGTCTCCCAGCAGCCGCTCAAATCACGAACTCTTAGAAGATTCACTCTTCTTGTACTTAAGTCGGCATTGTGCCTTTTGTATTGAATCCCGATGCAATATCTGTGTTTCATGGTCAATGAGAAGGGCAAAGGGATACAGTAAATCTGCACTGGTGCATCGGAATCAAATACTGGTCTCCCATGGGCCGCTCAAACCACAAACCCTTAGAAGATTCACTCTTCTTGTACTAAATTCGGCATTGTGCCTTGTGTATTCAATCCCGATGCAATTTCTGTGTTTCATGGTCAATGTAATGGTCCAATGGATATGGTAAACCTGCACTGGTGCATCGGAATCTTATACTGGTCTCCCATGAGCCGCAGAAATCACAAAAACCTTAGAAGATTCACTCTGCTTGTACTTAATTCGTCATTGCGCTTCTTTACCTAATCACGATGCGATTTCTTTGTTTCATGGTCAATGTGAAGGTCCAAGGGTTACAGTAGACCTTCACTGGTGCATCGTAACCTATTACTAGTCTACCAGGAGCCGCTCAAACCACAAACTCTTAGAAAGCTCACTCTTCTTGTACTTAAGTCGGCATTTCCCATTTTGTATTCAATCCCGATGCAATATGTGTGTTTCATGGTCTAGGTGAAGGTCAAAGGGATACAGTAAACGTGCACTGGTGCATCGGATTCTAATATAGGTCTCCCAGGAGCCGCTCAAAGCACAAACTCTTAGAAGATTCACTCTCCTTGTTCTTAAGTCGGCATTGTCCCTTTTGTACTCAATGCCAATGCAACATCTGTGTTTCATGGTCAATGTGAAGTTCCAAGGGATACAGTAAAACTGCACTGCTGCATCGGAATCGAATACTGGTCTCCCAGGAGCCGCAGAAATCGCAAACTCTTAGAAGATTCTATCTTCTTGTACTTAAGTCGTCATTGTGCTTTTTGTATTAAATCCCGATGCATTTTCTTTGTTTCATGGTCAATGTGAAGGTCCAAGGTATACAGTAAACCAGCACTGGTGCATCGGAATCTAATACTAGTCTCTCAGGAGCCGTTCAAAGCACAGACTCTTATAAGATTCACTCTCCTTGTACCTAAGTCGGCATTATCCCTTTTGTATTCAATGCCATTGCAATTTCTGTGTTTCATGGTCAATGTGAATGTCCAAGGTATACAGTAAACCTGCACTGGTGCATCGGATTCTAATATTGGTTCCCCAGGAGCCACCAAAAACACAAACTCTTAGAAGATTCACTCTTTATGTACTTAAGTCGTTATTGTCCTTTTCGTATTCAATGCCGATGCAACTTTTGTGTTTCACTGTCAATGCAAAGGTCCAAGGTATACAGTAAACCTGCTCTGGTGCATGGGAATCTAATACTGGTCTTCGAGGAGCCGCTCAAAGCACAAACTCTTAGAAAATTCACTCTTCTTGACCTTAAGTCGCCATTGTCCCTTTTGTATTCAATCCTGATGCAATTTCTGTGTTTCATGGTTAATGTGCAGGTCCAAATGATAAAGTAAACCTGCACTGGTGCATCGGAATATAATACTGGTCTCCCAGGAGACGCTCAAAGCACAAACCCTTAGAAGATCCCTTCTTTTTGTACTTAAGCCGGCACTGTCTCTTTTGTATTGAATCCCGATGCAATATCTGTGTTTCATGGTCAATGAGAAGGACTAAGGGATACAGTAAATCTGCAATGGTGCATCGGAATCAAATACTGGCCTCCCATGGGCCGCTCAAACCACAAACCCTTAGAAGATTCACTCTTCTTGTACTAAATTCGGCATTGTGCCTTTTGTATTCAATCACGATGCGATTTCTGTGTTTCATGGTCAATGTGAAGGTCCAAGGGATACAGTAAACCTTCACTGGTGCATCGGAATTTAATACTGGTCTCCCAGGTGCCGCTAAAACCACAAATTCTTAGAAAACTCACTCTTCTTGTACTTAAGTCTGCATTGCCTTTTTGTATTCATTCCCGATGCAATTTATGTGTTTCATGGTCAATGTGAAGGGCCAAGGGATACAGTAACCTGCTCTGGTGCATCGGAATCTGCTACTGGTCTCCGAAGAGCCGCTCAAAGCACTAACTCTTAGTAGTTTTACTCTTCCTGTTCTTAAGACGGCATTGTCCCTTTTGTATTCAACCCCGATGCAATTTCTGTGTTTCTTGCCAATGTGCAGGTCCAAGTGATAAACTGAACCTGCACTGGTCCATCGGAATATAATACTGGTCTCCCAGGAGACGCTCAAAGCATAAACTCTTAGAAGATACACTCTTCTTGTACTTTAGTCGGCATTGTGCCTTTTGTATTCAATCCCGATGCAATTTCTGTGTTTCATGGTCAATTTGAAGGTCGAACCGATAAAGTAATCCTCCACTGGTGCATCGGAATCTAGTACTGGTCTCCCAGCAGCTGCTCACAGCACGAACTCTTAGAAGATTCACTCTTCTTGTACATAAATCGGCATTGTCCCTTTTGTATTCAATCCTAATGCAATTTCTGTGTTTCATGGTCAATGTGAATGTCCAATGGATACGGTAAATCTGCACTGGTGCATCGCTATCTAATACTGGTCTCCCAGGAGCCGCCCAAAGCACAAACTCTTAGAAGATTCACTCTTCTTGTACTTAAGTCGGCATTGTACTTTTGTATTCAATCCCGATGGAATATCTGTGTTTCGTGGTCAATGCGAAGATCCAAGGGATACGGTAAACCTGCAGCGGTGCATCGGAATTTAAAACTGGTCTCCCAGTAGCCGCTGGAAGCACAAACTCTTAGAAGATTCACTCATCTTGTACTTAAGTCGGCATTGTGGTTTTTGTGTTCAATCCCGTTGCAATAACTGTGTTTCATTATCAATGTGAATGTCCATGGGATAGAGTAAACCTGCACTGGTGCATCGGAATCTAATACTGGTCTCCTGTGAGCCGCTAAAACCACAAACCCTCATAAGATTCACTTTTCTTGTACCTAATTCGGCATTGTGAATTTTGTATTCAGTCACGATGCGATTTCTGTGTTTCATGGTCAATGTGAAGGTCCAAGGGATACAGTAAACCTTCATTGGTGGATCGGAATTTAATACTGGTCTCCCAGGAGCCGCTAAAACCACAAACTCTTAGAAAACTCACTCTCCTTGCACTTTAGCCGGCATTGTCCTTTTGTATTCATTCCCGATGCTATTTCTGTGTTTCATGGCCAATGTGCAGGTCCAAGTGATAAAGTAATCCTGCACTGGTGCATCGGAATATAATACTGGTCTCCCAGGAGATGCTCAAAGCAAAAACTCATAGAAGATTCTCTCTTCTTGCACTTTAGTCGGCATTGTGCCTTTTGTATTCAATCCCGATGCAATTTCTGTGTTTCATGGTCAATGTAATGGTCCAATGGATATGATAAACCTGCACTGGTGCATCGGAATCTAATACTGGTCTCCCAGGAGATGCTCAAAGCAAAAACTCTTGGAAGATTCTCTCTTCTTGTACTTTAGTCGGCATTGTGCATTTTGTATTCAATCCCGATGCAATTTCTGTGTTTCATGGTCAATGTGCAGGTCCAAGTGATAAAGTAAACCTGCACTGGTGCAACGGAATATAATACTGGTCTCCCAGGAAATGCTCAAAGCAAAAACTCTTAGAAGATTCTCTCTTCTTGTACTTTAGTCGGCATTGTGCCTTGTGTATTCAATCCCGATGCAATTTCTGTGTTTCATGGTCAATGTAATGGTCCAATGGATATGGTAAACCTGCACTGGTGCATCGGAATCTTATTCTGGTCACCCATGAGGCGCAGAAATCACAAACCCTCAGAAGATTCTTTCTGCTTGTACTTAATTCGTCATTGCGCTTCTTTACTTAATCACGATGCGATTTCTTTGTTTCATGGTCAATGTGAAGGTCCAAGGGTTACAGTAGACCTTCACTGGTGCATCGTAACCTATTACTAGTCTACCAGGAGCCGCTCAAACCACAAACTCTTAGAAAGGTCACTCTTCTTGTACTTAAGTCGGCATTTCCCATTTTGTATTCAATCCCGATGAAATATGTGTGTTTCATGGTCAAGGTGAAGGTCAAAGGGATACAGTAAACGTGCACTGGTGCATCGGATTCTAATATAGGTCTCCCAGGAGCCGCTCAAAGCACAAACTCTTAGAAGATTCACTCTCCTAGTTCTTAAGTCGGCATTGTCCCTTTTGTACTCAATGCCAATGCAACATCTGTGTTTCATGGTCAATGTGAAGGTCCAAGGGATACAGTAAAACTGCACTGCTGCATCGGAATCGAATACTGGTCTCCCAGGAGCCGCAGAAATCGCAAACTCTTAGAAGATTCTATCTTCTTGTACTTAAGTCGTCATTGTGCTTTTTGTATTCAATCCCGATGCAATTTCTGTGTTTCATGGTCAATGTGAAGGTCCAAGGTATACAGTAAACCAGCACTGGTGCTTCGGAATCTAATACTAGTCTCTCAGGAGCCGTTCAAAGCACAGACTCTTAGAAGATTCACTCTCCTTGTACCTAAGTCGGCATTATCCCTTTTGTATTCAATGCCATTGCAATTTCTGTGTTTCATGGTCAATGTGAATGTCTAAGGTATACAGTAAACCTGCACTGGCGCATCGGATTCTAATACTGGTTTCCCAGGAGCCACCAAAAACACAAACTCTTAGAAGATTCACTCTTTATGTACTTAAGTCGTTATTGTCCTTTTCGTTTTCAATGCCGATGCATCTTTTGTGTTTCACTGTCAATGCAAAGGTCCAAGGTATACAGTAAACCTGCTCTGGTGCATGGGAATCTAATACTGGTCTACGAGGAGCCGCTCAAAGCACAAACTCTTAGAAAATTCACTCTTCTTGACCTTAAGTCGCCATTGTCCCTTTTGTATTCAATCCTGATGCAATTTCTGTGTTTCATGGTTAATGTGCAGGTCCAAATGATAAAGTAAACCTGCAATGGTGCATCGGAATATAATACTGGTCTCCCAGGAGACGCTCAAAGCACATACTCTTAAAGGATTCACTCTTCTTGTACTCAAGTCGTCATTGTGCCATTTTGTATTCAATCCCGGTGCAATTTCTGTGTGTCATGGTCAATGTGAAGGTCCAAGGGATACGGTAAACCTGCACTGGTGCATCGGAATCTAATACTGCTCTTCCATGAGCTGCTCAAACCACAAACCCTTAGAAGATTCACTCTTCTTGTCCTTAATTCATCATTGTGTTTTTACTTAATCACGATGCGATTACTTTGTTTCATGGTCAATGTGAAGGTCCAAGGGATACAGTAAACCTTCACTGGTGCATCGTAATCTATTACTAGTCTCCCAGGAGCCGCTCAAACCACAAACTCTTAGAAAACTCACTCTTCTTGTACTTAAGTCGGCATTTTCCATTTTGTATTCAATCCCGATGCAATATCTGTGTTTCATGGTCAAGGTGAAGGTCAAAGGGATTCAGTAAACCTGCACTGCTGCATCGGAATCTAATACTGGTCTCCCATGAGCCGCTCAAACCACAAACTCTTAGAAGATTCGCTCTTATTGTACTTAATCCGGCATTGTGCCTTTTGTATTCAATCACGATGCGATTTCTGTGTTTCATGGTAAATTTGAAGGTCCAAGTTATACGGTAAACATTCACTGGTGCATCGGAATCGAATGCTGGTCACCCAAGAGCCGCTCAAACCACAAACTCTTAGAAAATTCACTCTTCTTGTTTTTAAGTTGGCATTGTCCTTTTTGTATCCAATCCTGATGCAATTTCTGTACTTGATGGTCAATGTGAAGGTCAGAGGGATACAGTAAACGTGCACTGGTGCATCGGATTCTAATACTGGTCTCCCAGGAGCCGCGTAAAGCACAAATTCTTAGAAGTTTCACTCTTCTTGTACTTAAGTCGTCATTGTGCCTTTTGTAATCAACACCGATGCAAATTATGTGTTTCATGGTCAATGTGAAGGTCCAAGGGATACAGTAAACCTGCACTGGTGCATCGGAATCTAATACTGGTCTCCCAGGAGCCGCACAAATCGCAAACTCTTAGAAGATTCACTCTTCTTAAACTTAATTCGTCATTGCGCCTTTTTACTCAATCACGATGATATTTGTGTGTTTCATGGTCATTGTTCAGGTCCAAGGGAGACAGTAAATCTCCACTGGTGCATCGGAATGTAATACAGGTCTCCCAGCAGCCGCTCAAATCACGAACTCTTAGAAGATTCACTCTTCTTGTACTTAAGTCGGCATTGTGCCTTTTGTATTGAATCCCGATGCAATATCTGTGTTTCATGGTCAATGAGAAGGTCTAAGGGATACAGTAAATCTGCACTGGTGCATCGGAATCAAATACTGGTCTCCCATGGGCCGCTCAAACCACAAACCTTTAGAAGAGTCACTCTTCTTGTACTAAATTCGGCATTGTGCCTTATGTATTCAATCACGATGCGATTTCTGTGTTTCATGGTCAATGTGAATGTCCAATGGATATGGTAAACCTGCACTGGTGCATCGCAATCTAATACTGGTCTCCCAGGAGCCGCCTAAAGCACAAACTCTTAGAAGATTCACTCTTCTTGTACTTAAGTCGGCATTGTACTTTTGTATTCAATCCCGATGGAATATCTGTGTTTCGTGGGCAATGCGAAGATCCAAGGGATACGGTAAACCATCAGCGGTGCATCGGAATTTAATACTGGTCTCCCAGTAGCCGCTGGAAGCACAAACTCTTAGAAGATTCACTCATCTTGTACTTAAGTCGGCATTCTGGTTTTTGTGTTCAATCCCGTTGCAATAACTGTGTTTCATTATCAATGTGAATGTCCAAGGGATAGAGTAAACCTGCACTGGTGCATCGGAATCTAATACTGGTCTCCCGTGAGCCGCTCAAACCACAAACCCTTATAAGATTCACTTTTCTTGTACCTAATTCGGCATTGTGAATTTTGTACTCAGTCACGATGCGATTTCTGTGTTTCATGGTCAATGTGAAGGTCCAAGGGATACAGTAAACCTTCATTGGTGGATCGCAATTTAATACTGGTCTCCCAGGAGCCGCTAAAACTACAAACTCTTAGAAAACTCACTCTCCTTGCACTTTAGTCGGCATTGTCGTTTTGCATTCATTCCCGATGCTATTTCTGTGTTTCATGGCCAATGTGCAGGTCCAAGTGATAAAGTAATCCTGCACTGGTGCATCGGAATATAATACTGGTCTCCCAGGAAATGCTCAAAGCAAAAACTCGTAGAAGATTCTCTCTTCTTGTACTTTAGTCGGCATTGTGCCTTGTGTATTCAATCCCGATGCAATTTCTGTGTTTCATGGTCAATGTAATGGTCCAATGGATATGGTAAACCTGCACTGGTGCATGGGAATTTAAAACTGGTCTCCCAGGAGCCGCTCAAAGCACAAATTTTTAGAAGATTCACTCTTCTTTTACTTAAGTCGGCATTGTACCTTTTGTATTAATCTCGATGCAATTTCTGTGTTACATGGACAATGTGAAGGTCCAAAGGATACGGTAAACCTGCAGCGGTGCATTGGAATCTAATACTGGTCTTCCATGAAGCGCTGAAACCACAAGCTCTTAGAAGATTCGCTCTTATTGTACTTTATCCGGCATTGTGCCTTTTGTATTCAATCACGATGCGATTTCTATGTTTCATGGTCATTTTGAAGGTACAAGTTATGCAGTAAACCTTCACTGGTGCATCGGAATCGAATGCTGGTCTCCCAAGAGCCGCTCAAACCCCAAACTCTTAGAAAATTTACTCTGCTTGTACTTAAGCCGGCATTGTCCTTTTTGTATCCAACCCCAATGCAATTTCTGTGTTTGATGGTCAATGTGAAGGCAAGAGGGATACAGTAAACGTGCACTGGTGCATCGGATTGTAATACTGGTCACCCAGGAGACGCACAAATCACAAACTCTTAGAAGATTCACTCTTCTTGTACTTAAGTCGACATTGTGCCTTTTGCATTCCATCCCGATGCAATTACTGTGCTTCATGGTCAATGTGAAGGTCCAAGGAATACAGTGAACGTGAACTGGTGCATCGGAATCTATTACAGGACTCCCAGGAGCCGCTCAAACCACAAACTCTTAGGTGATTCACTCATCTTCTTCTTAAGTTGGCATTGTGCATTTTGTATTCAATCCCGATGAAATTTCTGTGTTTCATGGTCCACGTGAAGGTCCGAGGGATACAGTAAACCTGCACTGGTCCATAGGAATTTAATACTGGTCTCCCAGGAGCCGCTCAAAGCACCAACTCTTAGAAGATTCACTCTTCTTGTACTCAAAACGGCATTGTGCCTTTCGTATTCAATCCCGATGCAATATCTGTGTTTCATGGTCAACGTGAAGGTCCAAAGAATACAGTAAACCTGCCCTGGTGCATCGGAATCTAATACTGGTCTCCCAGGGGCTGCTCAAAGCACAAACTCTTTGAAGATTCACTGTTCTTGTACTTAATTCAGCATTGTGAATTTTGTATACATTCCCGATGCAATTTCTGTGATTCATGCTCAATGTGAAGGTCCAAGGGATACAGTAAACCTGCACTGGGGCATCGGAAACTAATACTGGTCTCCCATGAGCCGCTCAAAGCACAACCTCTTAGAACATTCATTCTTGTTTTGCTTAAGTCGGCATTGTCCCTTTTGTAGTCAATCCCGAAGCAATTTTTGTGTTTCATGGAGAATGTGAAGGTCCAAGGGATACAGTAAACCTGCACTGGTGCATCGGAATCTAGTACTGGTCTCCCAGGAGCCGCTCAAAGCACAAACTCTTAGAAGATTCACTCTTCTTGTACTTAAGTCGGCATTGTGTCTTTTGAATTCAATCCCGATGCAATATCTGTGTTTGATGGTCAATGTGAAGGTCCAAGGGATACAGTAAACCTGCACTGGTGCATCGGAATCTAATACTGGTCTCCCAGGAGCCGCTCAATGCTCAAACTCTTAGAAGACTCACTCTTCTTGTACTTAAGTCGGCATTGTGCCTTTTGTGTTGAATCCCAATGCAAAATCTGTGTTTCATGTTCAATGTGAAGCTCCAAGGGATACAGTAGACCTGCACTTGTGCATCGGAATCTAATATTGGGCTCCCATGAGCCGCTTAAAGCACTTACTTTTGGAAGATTCACTCTTCTTGTACTTAAGACGGTATTGTGCATCTTGTATTCAATCCCGATGCAATTTCTGTGTTAAATGGACAATGTGAAGGTGCAAGTGATACAGTAAACCTGCACTGGTGCATCGGAATCTAATAATGGTCTGCCAGGAGCCGCTTAAATCTTAAACTCTTAGAAGATTCACTCTTTTTGTACTTAAGTCGGCATTGTGCCTTATGTATTCAATCCCGATGCAATTTCTGTGTTCCATGGTGAATGTAAAGGTCCAAGGGATACAGTAAACCAGCACTGGAGCATCGGAATCTAATACTGGTCTGCCAGGAGCCTCTCAAAGCACAAACTCTTAGAAGATCCACACTTCTTGTACTTACGTTGGCATTGTGACTTTTGTATTCAATCCCGATGCCATTTCTGTGTTTCATGGTCAAAGGTAAGGTCCATGGGATACGGTAAACCCGCACTGGTGCGTCCGAAACTAGTACTGGTCTCTCAGGAGCCGCTCAAATCACAAACTCTTAGAAGATTCTCTCATCTTGTATTTAAGTCGGCATTGTGCCTTTTGGATTCAATCCCGATACAATTTCTGTGTTTCATGGTCAATGTGAAGGTCCAAGGGATACAGTTAACCTGCACTGGTGCATCAGAATCTAATACTGGTCTCCCAGGAGCCGCTCAAAGCACAAACTCTTAGAAGATTCACTCTTCTTGTACTTAAATCAGCATTGTGCCTTTTGTATTCAATCCCGATGATATTTCTGTGTCTCATGGTCAATATGAAGGTCCAAGGGATACAGTAAACCTGCACTGGTGCATCGGAATCTAATACTGGTCTCCCAGGAGCCGCTCAAACCACAAACTCTTAGAAGATTCTCTCATCTTGTATTTAAGTTTTCATTGTGCCTTTTGGATTCAATCCCGATACAATTTCTGTGTTTCATGGTCAATGTGAAGCTCCAAGGGATACGGTAAACCTGCACTGGTGCATCAGAATCTAATACTGGTCTCCCAGGAGCCGCTCAAAGCTCAAACTCTTAGAAGATTCACTCTTCTTGTACTTAAATCAGCATTGTGCCTTTTGTATTCAATCCCGATGATATTTCTGTGTCTCATGGTCAATGTGAAGGTCCAAGCTGAAATCGTTATAGGTACAGAAAGCTGACTTAAGCCAGAGATAAATTCTGCCGAAATTTTTACAAAGGTACAGACGGTGTTTAGAAAGGATAGATTGCATGGAACCGGTGATGGAGTGTTCGTCGCTGTTAGTAGTATTTTATCCCGTAGTGAAGTAGAAGTGGATAGTTCCTGTGAATTATTATGGGTGGAGGTTACACTAAACAACCGAACTAGGTTAATAATTGGCTCCTTTTACCGACCTCCCGACTCAGCAGCATTAGTGGCAGAACAACTGAGAGAAAATTTGGAATACATTTCACATAAATTTTCTCAGCATGTTATAGTCTTAGGTGGAGATTTCAATTTACCAGATATAGACTGGGACACTCAGATGTTTAGGACGGGTGGTAGGGACAGAGCATCGAGTGACATTATACTGAGTGCACTATCCGAAAATTACCTCGAGCAATTAAACAGAGAATCGACTCGTGGAGATAACATCTTGGACCTACTGATAACAAACACACCCGAACTTTTCGACTCTGTATGTACAGAACAGGGAATCAGTGATCATAAGGCCGTTGCAGCATCCCTGAATATGGAAGTTAGTAGGGATATAAAAAAAGGGAGGAAGGTTTATCTGTTTAGCAAGAGTAATAGAAGGCAGATTTCAGACTACCTAACAGATCAAAACGAAAATTTCTGTTCCGAAACTGACAATGTTGAGTGTTTATGGAAAAAGTTCAAGGCAATCGTAAAATGCGTTTTAGACAGGTACGTGCCTAGTAAAACTGTGAGGGACGGGAAAAACCCACCGTGGTACAACATCAAAGTTAGGAAACTACTGTGAAAGCAAAGAGAGCTCCACTCCAAGTTTAAACGCAGCCAAAACCTCTCAGACAAACAGAAGCTAAACGATGTCAAAGTTAGCGTAAGGAGGGCTATGCGTGAAGCGTTCATTGAATTCGAAAGTAAAATTCTATGTACCGACTTGACAGAAAATCCTAGGAAGTTCTGGTCTTACGTTAAATCAGTAAGTGGCTCGAAACAGCATATCCAGACACTACGGGGTCATGATGGCATTGAAACAGAGGATGACACGCGTAAAGCTGAAATACTATACACCTTTTTCCAAAGCTGTTTCACAGAGGAAGACCGCACTGCAGTTCCTACTCTAAATCCTCGCACAAACGAAAAAATGGCTGACATCGAAATAAGTGTCCAAGGAATAGATAAGCAACTGGAATCACTCAATAGAGGAAAGTCCACTGGACCTGATGGGATACCAATTCGATTCTACACAGAGTACGCGAAAGAACTTGGCCCCCTTCTAACAGCCGTGTACCGCAAGTCTCTTGAGGAACGGAGCGTTCCAAATGATTGGAAAAGAGCACAGGTAGTCCCAGTCTTCAAGAAGGGTCGTCGAGCAGATGCGCAAAACTATAGACCTATATCTCTGACGTCGATCTCTTGTAGAATTTTAGAACATGTTTTTTGCTCGCGTATCATGTCATTTCTGGAAACCCAGAATCTACTATGTAGGAATCAACATGGATTCCGGAAACAGCGATCGTGTGAGACCCAACTCGCTTTATTTGTTCATGAGACCCAGAAAATATTAGATACAGGCTCCCAGGTAGATGCTATTTTTCTTGACTTCCGGAAGGCGTTCGATACAGTTCCGCACTGTCGCCTGATAAACAAAGTAAGAGATTACGGAATATCAGACCAGCTGTGTGGCTGGATTGAAGAGTTTTCAGCAAACAGAACACAGCATGTTGTTATCAATGGAGAGACGTCTACAGACGTTAAAGTAACCTCTGGCGTGCCACAGGGGAGTGTTATGGGACCATTGCTTTTCACAATATATATAAATGACCTAGTAGATATTGTCGGAAGTTCCATGCGGCTTTTCGCGGATGATGCTGTAGTATACAGAGAAGTTGCAGCATTAGAAAATTGTAGCGAAATGCAAGAAGATCTGCAGCGGATAGGCACTTGGTGCAGGGAGTGGCAACTGAACCTTAACATAGACAAATGTAATGTATTGCGAAAACATAGAAAGAAGGATCCTTTATTGTATGATTATATGATAGCGGAACAAACACTGGTAGCAGTTACTTCTGTAAAATATCTGGGAGTATGCGTGCAGAACGATTTGAAGTGGAATGATCATATAAAATTAATTGTTGGTAAGGCGGGTACCAGGTTGAGATTCATTGGGAGAGTGCTTAGAAAATGTAGTCCATCAACAAAGGAGGTGGCTTACAAAACACTCGTTCGACCTATACTTGAGTATTGCTCATCAGTGTGGGATCCGTACCAGATCGGTCTGACGGAGGAGATAGAGAAGATCCAAAGAAGAGCGGCGCGTTTCGTCACAGGGTTATTTGGTAACCGTGATAGCGTTACGGAGATGTTTAATAAACTCAAGTGGCAGACTCTGCAAGACAGGCGCTCTGCATCGCGGTGTAGTTTGCTCGCCAGGTTTCGAGAGGGTGCGTTTCTGGATGAGGTATCGAGTATATTGCTTCCCCCTACTTATTCCTCCCGAGGAGATCACGAATGTAAAATTAGAGAGATTAGAGCGCGCACGGAGGCTTTCAGACAGTCGTTCTTCCCGCGAACCATACGCGACTGGAACAGGAAAGGGAGGTAATGACAGTGGCACGTAAAGTGCCCTCCGCCACACACCGTTGGGTGGCTTGCGGAGTATCAATATAGATGTAGTTGGAGATGTAGACAGTAAACCTGCACTGGTGCATCGGAATCTAATACTGGTCTCCCAGGAGCCGCTCAAACCACAAACTCTTAGAAGATTCACTCTTCTTGTACATAAGTCCGCATTGTCACTCTTGTATTCAATCCCGATGCAATTTCTGTGATTCATGGTCAATGTGAAGGTCCAAGGGATACAGTAAACCTGCACTGGTGCATCGGAATCTAATACTGGTCTCTCATGGCCGCTCAAACCTCAATCTCTTAGAAGATTCACTCTTCTTTATCTGATTCGGCATTGTGCCGTTTGTATTCAATCACGATGCGATTTCTGTGTTTCATGGTCAATGAGAAGCTCCAAGGGATACAGTAAACCTGCACTGGTGCATCGGAATCTAATACTGGTCTCCCAGGAGCCGCTCAAACCACAATTTCTTAGAAAATTCATTCTTTTTGTAGTTAAGTCAGCATTATCCCTTTAGAATTCAATCCCGATGCAATATCTGTGTTTCATGGTCAATGTGAAGGTCAAAGGGATACAGTAAACGTTCAATGGTGCATCGGAATCTAATACAGGTTTCCGAGGAGCCGCTCAAACCTCAAATTCGGAGATGACACACTCTACTTGTACTTAAGTTGGCATTGTGCCTTTTGTATTCAATTCCATTGCAATTTCTGTGTTTCATGGTCAATGCGAAAGTCCAAGGGATACAGTAAACCTGCACTGGTGCATCGGATTCTAATACTGGTCTCCCAGGAGCCACCAAAAACTCAAACTCTTAGAAGATTCACTCTTTATGTACTTATGTCGGCATTGTTCCTTTCATGTTCATTGCCGATGAAAATTCTGTGTCTCTTGGTCAATGTGAAGGTCCAAGGAATACAGCAAACCTGCACTGGTGCAACGTAATCTAATACTGGTCTGCAAGGAGCCGCTAAAAGTACAAACTCTTAGGAGAATCACTTTTCTTGTACCTACGTCGGCATTGTACATTTTGAATTCAATCCCGATGCAAATTCTGTGCTTCATGGTGATTGCGAACGTCCAACGGATACAGTAATTCTGCACTGATGCATTGGAGACTAATACTGGTCTTCCAAGGAGCCGCTCAAAGCACAAACTCTTAGAAGATTCACTCTTCTTGTACTTAAGTCGGCATTGTGCCTTTTATATTCAATCCCGATGCAATTTCTGTGTTCCACGGTGAATGTAAAGGTCCAAGGGATACAGTAAGACAGCACTGGTGCATCGGAATCTAATACTGGTCTCCCAGGAGCCACTCAAACACAAACTCTTGGAAGACTCACTCTTCTTGTACTTATGTCGGAATTGTGCATTTTGTATTCAATCCCGATGCAATTTCAGTGTTTCTTGGTCAATGTGAAGGTCCAAGGGATACAGTAAACCTGCACCAGTGCATCGGAATCTATTACTGGTCTCCCAGGGGCCGCTCAAAGGACAAACTCTTTAGAAGATTCACTCTTCTTGTACTTAAGTCGGCATTGTGCCTTTCGTATTCAATCCCAATGCAATATCTGTGTTTGATGGTCAATGTGAAGGTCCAAGGGATAGAGTAAACCTGCACTGGTGCATCGGATTCTAATACTGGTCTCCAAGGAGCCGCTCAAACACAAATTCTTAGAAGATTCAGTCTTGTTGTACCTAAATCGGCATTGTCTCCTTTGTATTCAAACCCGATGCAATTACTGTGTTTCATGGTCAATGAGAAGGTCCAAGGGATACAGTAAACCTGTACTGGTGCATCGGAATCTGAAACTGGTCTCCCAGAAGCCGCACAAAACACTAACTCTTAGAAGATTCACTCTTCTTGTACTTATGTCGGCATTGTGCCTTTTGTATTTAGTCCCGAGGCAATTTCTGTGTTTCAAGGTCAATGTAAAGGTCCAAGGGGTACGATAAACCGACATTGGTACATCGGAATCTAATACAGGTCTCGCAGGAGCCGCTCAAAATACAAACTCTTACAAGATTCACTCTTCTTGTACTTAACTCGGCACTGTGCCTTTTGTATTCAATCCCGATGCAGTGAGTGTGTTTCATGGTCAATGTGAACGTCCGAGGGATACAGTAAACCTGCACTTGTGCATCGGAATCTAATACTGGTCTCCCATCGAGCCACTCAAAGCACAATCTCTTAGAAGATTCACTCTGCTAGTACTTAAGTCAGCATTGTGCTTTTGGATCCAATCCCGATGCAGTTTCTGTGTTACATGGTTAATGTGAAGGTCCAAGGGATACGGTAAGCTTTCACTGGTGCATCGGAATCTAATACTGGTCTCCCAGGAGCCGCTCAAACCACAACCTCTTAGAAAATTCACTCTTCTTGTACTTAAGTCGGCATTGTCCCTTTGATTTCAATCCCGATGCAATTTCTGTCATTCATGGTCAATGTGAATGTCAAAGGGATACAGTAAACCTGCACTGGCGCCCGGAATCTAATACTTTTCTCCCAGGAGTCGCTCAAATCACAAACTCTTAAAAGATACACTCAACTTGTACTTATTCGGCATTGTGCATTTGTATTCAATCCCAATGCAATTTCTGTGTTTCATGGTCAATGTGAACGTCCAAGGGGTACAGTAAACCTGCACTGGTGCATCGTAATCTGAAACTGGTCTCCCAGGAGCCGCTCAAAGCACAAAATCTTAGAAAATTCACTCCTCTTGTACTTAAGTCAGCATTGTGCTTTTTGTATTCAATCCCGATGCAATTTCTGTGATTCATGGTCAATGTGAAGGTCCAAGGGATACAGTAAACCTGCACTGGTGCATCGGAATCTAATACTGGTCTCTCATGGCCGCTCAAACGTCAATCTCTTAGAAGATTCACTCTTCTTTATCTGATTCGGCATTGTGCCGTTTGTATTCAATCACGATGCGATTTCTGTGTTTCATGGTCAATGAGAAGCTCCAAGGGATACAGTAAACCTGCACTGGTGCATCGGAATCTAATACTGGTCTCCCAGGAGCCGCTCAAACCACAATTTCTTAGAAAATTCATTCTTTTTGTAGTTAAGTCAGCATTGTCCCTTTAGAATTCAGTCCCGATGCAATTTCTGTGTTTCATGGTCAATGTGAAGGTCAAAGGGATACAGTAAACGTTCAATTTTGCATCGGAATCTAATACAGGTTTCTGAGGAGCCGCTCAAACCTCAAATTCGGAGATGACACACTCTACTTGTACTTAAGTTGGCATTGTGCCTTTTGTATTCAATTCCATTGCAATTTCTGTGTTTCATGGTCAATGCGAAAGTCCAAGGGATACAGTAAACCTGCACTGGTGCATCGGATTCTAATACTGGTCTCCCAGGAGCCACCAAGAACTCAAACTCTTAGAAGATTCACTTTGTATGTACTTATGTCGGCATTGTTCCTTTCATGTTCATTGCCGATGAAAATTCTGTGTCTCTTGGTCAATGTGAAGGTCCAAGGAATACAGCAAACCTGCACTGGTGCAACGTAATCTAATACTGGTCTGCAAGGAGCCGCTAAAAGTACAAACTCTTAGGAGAATCACTTTTCTTGTACCTACGTCGGCATTGTACATTTTGAATTCAATCTCGATGCAAATTCTGTGCTTCATGGTGATTGCGAACGTCCAACGGATACAGTAATTCTGCACTGGTGCATTGGAGACTAATACTGGTCTTCCAAGGAGCCGCTCAAAGCACAAACTCTTAGAAGATTCACTCTTCTTGTACTTAAGTCGGCATTGTGCCTTTTATATTCAATCCCGATGCAATTTCTGTGTTCCACGGTGAATGTAAAGGTCCAAGGGATACAGTAAGACAGCACTGGTGCATCGGAATCTAATACTGGTCTCCCAGGAGCCACTCAAACACAAACTCTTGGAAGACTCACTCTTCTTGTACTTATGTCGGAATTGTGCATTTTGTATTCAATCCCGATGCAATTTCAGTGTTTCTTGGTCAATGTGAAGGTCCAAGGGATACAGTAAACCTGCACCAGTGTATCGGAATCTATTACTGGTCTCCCAGGGGCCGCTCAAAGGACAAACTCTTTAGAAGATTCACTCTTCCTGTACTTAAGTCGGCATTGTGCCTTTCGTATTCAATCCCAATGCAATTTCTGTGTTTGATGGTCAATGTGAAGGTCCAAGGGATAGAGTAAACCTGCACTGGTGCATCGGATTCTAATACTGGTCTCCAAGGAGCCGCTCAAACACAAATTCTTAGAAGATTCAGTCTTGTTGTACCTAAATCGGCATTGTCTCCTTTGTATTCAAACCCGATGCAATTACTGTGTTTCATGGTCAATGAGAAGGTCCAAGGGATACAGTAAACCTGTACTGGTGCATCGGAATCTGAAACTGGTCTCCCAGAAGCCGCACAAAACACTAACTCTTAGAAGATTCACTCTTCTTGTACTTATGTCGGCATTGTGCCTTTTGTATTTAGTCCCGAGGCAATTTCTGTGTTTCAAGGTCAATGTAAAGGTCCAAGGGGTACGATAAACCGACATTGGTACATCGGAATCTAATACAGGTCTCGCAGGAGCCGCTCAATATACAAACTCTTACAAGATTCACTCTTCTTGTACTTAACTCGGCACTGTGCCTTTTGTATTCAATCCCGATGCAGTGTGTGTGTTTCATGGTCAATGTGAACGTCCGAGGGATACAGTAAACCTGCACTTGTGCATCGGAATCTAATACTGGTCTCCCATCGAGCCACTCAAAGCACAATCTCTTAGAAGATTGACTCTTCTAGTACTTAAGTCAGCATTGTGCTTTTGGATTCAATCCCGATGCAGTTTCTGTGTTACATGGTCAATGTGAAGGTCCAAGGGATACGGTAAGCTTTCACTGGTGCATCGGAATCTAATACTGGTCTCCCAGGAGCCGCTCAAACCACAACCTCTTAGAAAATTCACTCTTCTTGTACTTAAGTCGGCATTGTCCCTTTTGATTTCAATCCCGATGCAATTTCTGTCATTCATGGTCAATGTGAATGTCAAAGGGATACAGTAAACCTGCACTGGCGCCCGGAATCTAATACTTTTCTCCCAGGAGTCGCTCAAATCACAAACTCTTAAAAGATACACTCAACTTGTACTTATTCGGCATTGTGCATATGTATTCAATCCCATTGCAATTTCTGTGTTTCATGGTCAATGTGAACGTCCAAGGGGTACAGTAAACCTGCACTGGTGCATCGTAATCTGAAACTGGTCTCCCAGGAGCCGCTCAAAGCACAAAATCTTAGAAAATTCACTCCTCTTGTACTTAAGTCGGCATTGTGCTTTTTGTATTCAATTCCGATGCAATTTCTGTGTTTCATGGTCAATGTGAATGGCCAAGGGATACAGTAAACCTGCACTGGTACAACGGATTCTAATACTGGTCTCCCAGAGCCTCTAAAATCTCAAACTCTAAGAAAATTCACTCTTTTTGTATTTAAGTGGGCATTGTCTCTTTGGTTTTCAGTCCCGAAGTAATTTCTGTATTTCATTGTCAATGTGAAGGTCCATGGGATACAGTAAACCGGACTGGTGCATCGGAATCTACTACTGGTGTCCCAGGAGCCGCACAACGAACAAACTCTCAGAAGATTCACTCATCTTGTACTTAAGTCGGCATTGTGAACTTTGTATTCAATCTCGATGCAATTTCTGTGTTTCATGGTCAATGTGAAGGTAAAAGGGATACAGTAAACCTGCACTGGTGCATCAAAATCTAATACTGGTAGCCGAGGAGCCGCTCAAAGCATAAATTCTTAGAAGATTCACTCTTCTTGTACTTAAGGCGGAATTGTGGCATTTGTATTCCATTCCGATGCAATTTTTGTGATTCATGGTCAATGTGAAGGCCCAAGGGATACAGTAATTCTGCACTGGTGCATAGGAATCTGATACTGGTCTCCCATGCGATGCGCAAACCACAAACTCTTAGAAGATTCACTCTTCTTGTTTTTAATTCGGCATTGTGCCTTTTGTATTCAATCACGATGCGAATTCTGTTTTTCATGGTCAATGTGAATGTCCAAGGAATACAGTAAACGTGCACTGGTGTGTCGGAATCTGATACAGGTCTCCCAGGAGCCGCTCAAACTACAAACTCGTAGAAGATTCACTCTTCTAGTACTTAAGTTGGCATTGTACCTTTTGTGTTCAAACCCAATGCAATTTCTGTGTTTCATGGTCATTGTGAAGGTCCAAGGGATACAGTAAACCTGCACTGGTGCATCCGAATCTAATTCTTGTCTCCCAGGAGCCGCGCAAAGCAAGAACACTTAGAAGAATCACTCTTCTTGTACTTAAGTCGGCATTGTCCCTTTTGTAATCGATACCGATGCAATTTCAGTGTTTCATGGTGAACGTGACGGTCCAAAAGAAGCAGTAAACGTGCAATGGTGCATCGTAATCTAATACTGGTCCCCAAGGAGCCGCTCAAAGTAGAAACTCTTAGAAGATTAACTCTTCTTGTACTTCAGTCGGCATTGTGACATTTGGATTCAATCCCGATGCAATTTCGGTGTTTCATGGTCAATGTGAAGGTCCAAGATATACAGCAACCCTACCCTGTTGCATCGGAATCTAATACTGGTCTCCCAGGAGCCGCTCATAGCACAAACTCTTAGAAAACTCACTCTTCTTGTACTTAAGTCGTCATTGTGCTTTTTGTATTCAATCCCGATGCAATTTCTGTGTTTCATGGTCAATGTGAAGGTCCAAGGTATACAGTAAACCAGCACTGGTGCATCGGAATCTAATACTAGTCTCTCAGGAGCCGTTCAAAGCACAGACTCTTAGAAGATTCACTCTCCTTGTACCTAAGTCGGCATTGTCCCTTTTGTATTTAATGCCATTGCAATTTCTGTGTTTCATGGTCAATGTGAATGTCCAAGGTATACAGTAAACCTGCACTGGTGCATCGGATTCTAATACTGGTTTCCCAGGAGCCACCAAAAGCACAAACTCTTAGAAGATTCACTCTTTATGTACTTAAGTCGGCATTGTCCTTTTCGTATTCAATGCCGATGCAACTTTTGTGTTTCACTGTCAATGCAAAGGTCCAAGGTATACAGTAAACCTGCTCTGGTGCATCGGAATCTAATACTGGTCTTCGAGGAGCCGCTCAAAGCACAAACTCTTAGAAAATTCACTCTCCTTGACCTTAAGTCGCCATTGTCCCTTTTGTATTCAATCCTGATTCAATTTCTGTGTTTCATGGTTAATTTGCAGGTCCAAATGATAAAGTAAACCTGCACTGGTGCATCGGAATATAATACTGGTCTCCCAGGAGACGCTCAAAGCACATACTCTTAAAGGATTCACTCTTCTTGTACTCAAGTCGTCATTGTGCCATTTGTATTCAATCCAGGTGCAATTTCTGTGTGTCATGGTCAATGTGAAGGTCCAAGGCATACGGTAAACCTGCACTGGTGCATCGGAATCTAATACTGGTCTCCCATGAGCCGCTCAAACCACAAACCCTTAGAAGATTCACTCTTCATGTACTTAATTCATCATTGTGTTTTTACTTAATCACGATGCGGTTACTTTGTTTCATGGTCAATGTGAAGGTCCAAGGGATACAGTAAACCTTCACTGGTGCATCGTAATCTATTACTTGTCTCCCAGGAGCCGCTCAAACCACAAACTCTTAGAAAACTCACTCTTCTTGTACTTAAGTCGGCATTTTCCATTTTGTATTCAATCCCGATGCAATATCTGTGTTTCATGGTCAAGATGAAGGTCAAAGGGATTCAGTAAACCTGCACTGCTGCATCGGAATCTAATACTGGTCTCCCATGAGCCGCTCAAACCACAAACTCTTAGAAGATTCGCTCTTATTGTACTTAAACCGGCATTGTGCCTTTTGTATTCAATCACGATGCGATTTCTGTGTTTCATGGTAAATTTGAAGGTCCAAGTTATACGGTAAACATTCACTGGTGCATCGGAATCGAATTCTGGTCTCCCAAGAGCCGCTCAAACCACAAACTCTTAGAAAATTCACTCTTCTTGTTTTTAAGTCGGCATTGTCCTTTTTGTATCCAATCCTGATGCAATTTCTGTACTTGACGGTCAATGTGAAGGTCAGAGGGATACAGTAAACGTGCACTGGTGCAACGGATTCTAATACTGGTCTCCCAGGAGCCGCGTAAAGCACAAATTCTTAGAAGTTTCACTCTTCTTGTACTTAAGTCGTCATTGTGCCTTTTGTAATCTACACCGATGCAAATTATGTGTTTCATGGTCAATGTGAAGGTCCAAGGGATACAGTAAACCTGCACTGGTGCATCGGAATCTAATACTGGTCCCCCAGGAGCCGCACAAATCACAAACTCATAGAAGATTCACTCTTCTTAAACTTAATTCGTCATTGTGCCTTTTTACTCAATCACGATGATATTTCTGTGTTTCATGGTCATTGTTCAGGTCCAAGGGAGACAGTAAATCTCCACTGGTGCATCGGAATGTAGTACAGGTCTCCCAGCAGCCGCTCAAATCACGAACTCTTAGAAGATTCACTCTTCTTGTACTTAAGTCGGCATTGTCCCTTTTGTGTTGAATCCCGATGCAATATCTGTGTTTCATGGTCAATGAGAAGGTCTAAGGGATACAGTAAATCTGCACAGGTGCATCGGAATCAAATACTGGTCTCCCATGGGCCGCTCAAACCACAAACCCTTAGAAGATTCACTCTTCTTGTACTAAATTCGGCATTGTGCCTTTTGTATTCAATCACGATGCGATATCTGTGTTTCATGGTCAATGTGAAGGTCCAAGGGATATGGTAAACCGGCACTGGTGCATCGGAATCTAATACTGGTCTCCCAGGAGCCGCTCAAAACACAAACTCTTAGAAGATTCACTCTTCTTGTTCATAAGTCGGCATTGTCCCTTTTGTATTCAATCCTAATGCAATTTCTGTGTTTCATGGTCAATGTGAATGTCCAATGCATACGGTAAACCTGCACTGGTGCATCGCAATCTAATACTGGTCTCCCAGGAGCCGCCCAAAGCACAAACTCTTAGAAGATTCACTCTTCTTGTACTTAAGTCGGCATTGTACTTTTGTATTCAATCCCGATGGAATATCTGTGTTTCGTGGTCAATGCGAAGATCCAAGGGATACGGTAAACCTGCAGCGGTGCATCGGAATTTAATACTGGTCTCGCAGTAGCCGCTGGAAGCACAAACTCTTAGAAGATTCACTCATCTTGTACTTAAGTCGGCATTGTGGTTTTTGTGTTCAATCCAATTGCAATAACTGTGTTTCATTATCAATGTGAATGTCCAAGGGATAGAGTAAACCTGCACTGGTGCATCGGAATCTAATACTGGTCTCCCGTGAGCCGCTCAAACCACAAACCCTCATAAGATTCACTTTTCTTGTACCTAATTCGGCATTGTGAATTTTGTATTCAGTCGCGATGCGATTTCTGTGTTTCATGGTCAATGTGAAGGTCCAAGGGATACAGTAAACCATCATTGGTGGATCGGAATTTAATACTGGTCTCCCAGGAGCCGCTAAAACCACAAACTCTTAGAAAACTCACTCTCCTTGCACTTTAGTCGGCATTGTCCTTTTGTATTCATTCCCGATGCTATTTCTGTGTTTCATGGCCAATGTGCAGGTCCAAGTGATAAAGTAATCCTGCACTGGTGCATCGGAATATAATACTGGTCTCCCAGGAGATGCTCAAAGCAAAAACTCATAGAAGATTCTCTCTTCTTGCACTTTAGTCGGCGTTGTGCCTTTTGTATTCAATCCCGATGCAATTTCTGTGTTTCATGGTCAATGTAATGGTCCAATGGATATGGTAAACCTGCACTGGTGCATCTGAATCTAATACTGGTCTCCCAGAAGATGCTCAAAGAAAAAACTCTTAGAGGATTCTCTCTTCTTGTACTTTAGTCGGCATTGTGCATTTTGTATTCAATCCCGATGCAATTTCTGTGTTTCATGGTCAATGTGCAGGTCCAAGTGATAAAGTAAACCTGCACTGGTGAAACGGAATGTAATACTGGTCTCCCAGGAAATGCTCAAAGCAAAAACTCTTAGAAGATTCTCTCTTCTTGTACTTTAGTCGGCATTGTGCCTTGTGTATTCATTCCCGATGCAATTTCTGTGTTTCATGGTCAATGTAATGGTCCAATGGATATGGTAAACCTGCACTGGTGCATCGGAATCTAATACTGGTCTCCCATGAGCCGCAGAAATCACAAACCCTTAGAAGATTCACTCTGCTTGTACTTAATTCGTCATTGCGCTTCTTTACTTAATCACGATGCGATTTCTTTGTTTCATGGTCAATGTGAATGTCCAAGGGTTACAGTAGACCTTCACTGGTGCATCGTAACCTATTACTAGTCTACCAGGAGCCGCTCAAACCACAAACTCTTAGAAAGCTCACTCTTCTTGTACTTAAGTCGGCATTTCCCAATTTGTATTCAATCCCGATGCAATATGTGTGTTTCATGGTCAAGGTGAAAGTCAAAGGGATACAGTAAACGTACACTGGTGCATCGGATTCTAATATAGGTCTCCCAGGGGCCGCTCAAAGCACAAACTCTTAGAAGATTCACTCTCCTTGTTCTTAAGTCGGCATTGTCCTTTTTGTACTCAATGCCAATGCAACATCTGTGTTTCATGGTCAATGTGAGGGTCCAAGGGATACAGTAAAACTGCAGTGCTGCATCGGAATCGAATACTGGTCTCCCAGGAGCCACAGAAATCGCAATTTCCTAGAAGTTTCCATCTTCTTGTACTTAAGTCGTCATTGTGCTTTTTGTATTCAATCCCGATGCAATTTCTGTGTTTCATGGTCAACGTGAAGGTCCAAGGTATACAGTAAACCAGCACTGGTGCATCGGAATCTAATACTAGTCTCTCAGGAGCCGTTCAAAGCACAGACTCTTAGAAGATTCGCTCTTATTGTACTTAATCCGGCATTGTGCCTTTTGTATTCAATCACGATGCGATTTCTGTGTTTCATGGTAAATTTGAAGGTCCAAGTTATACGGTAAACATTCACTGGTGCATCGGAATCGAATGCTGGTCACCCAAGAGCCGCTCAAACCACAAGTTCTTAGAAAATTCACTCTTCTTGTTTTTAAGTCGGCATTGTCCTTTTTGTATCCAATCCTGATGCAATTTCTGTACTTGATGGTCAATGTGAAGGTCAGAGGGATACAGTAAACGTGCACTGGTGCATCGGATTCTAATACTGGTCTCCCAGGAGCCGCGTAAAGCACAAATTCTTAGAAGTTTCACTCTTCTTGTACTTAAGTCGTCATTGTGCCTTTTGTAATCAACACCGATGCAAATTATGTGTTTCATGGTCAATGTGAAGGTCCAAGGGATACAGTAAACCTTCACTGGTGCATCGTAATCTATTACTAGTCTCCCAGGAGCCGCTCAAACCACAAACTCTTAGAAATCTCACTCTTCTTGTACTTAAGTCGGCATTTTCCATTTTGTATTCAATCCCGATGCAATATCTGTGTTTCATGGTCAAGGTGAAGGTCAAAGGGATTCAGTAAACCTGCACTGCTGCATCGGAATCTAATACAGGTCTCCCAGCAGCCGCTCAAATCACGAACTCTTAGAAGATTCACTCTTCTTGTACTTAAGTCGGCATTGTGCCTTTTGTATTGAATCCCGATGCAATATCTGTGTTTCATGGTCAATGAGAAGGTCTAAGGGATACAGTAAATCTGCACTGGTGCAACGGAATCAAATACTGGTCTTCCATGGGCCGCTCAAACCACAAACCCATAGAAGATTCACTCTTCTTGTACTAAATTCGGCATTGTGCCTTTTGTATTCAATCACGATGCGATTTCTGTGTTTCATGGTCAATGTGAAGGTCCAAGGGATACAGTAAACTGGTGCATCAGAATTTAATACTGGTCTCCCAGGGGCCGCTAAAACCACAAATTCTTAGAAAACCCACTCTTCTTGTACTTAAGTCTGCATTGCCTTTTTGTATTCATTCCCGATGCAATTTATGTGTTTCAAGGTCAATGTGAAGGGCCAAGGGATACAGTAACCTGCTCTGGTGCATCGGAATCTACTACTGGTCTCCGAAGAGCCGCTCAAAGCACTAACTCTTAGTAGTTTCACTCATCCTGTTCTTAAGACGGCATTGTCCCTTTTGTATTCAATCCCGATGCAATATCTGTGTTTCATGGTCAATGTGAAGGTCCAAGGGATATGGTAAACCGGCACTGGTGCATCGGAATCTAATACTGGTCTCCCAGGAGCCGCTCAAAACACAAACTCTTAGAAGATTCACTCTTCTTGTACTTAAGTCGGCATTGTGCCTTTTGTATTGATTCCCGGTGCAATATCTGTGTTTCATGGTCAATGAGAAGGTCTAAGGGATACAGTGAATCTGCACTGGTGCAACGGAATCAAATACTGGTCTTCCATGGGCCGCTCAAACCACAAACCCTTAGAAGATTCACTCTTCTTGTACTAAATTCGGCATTGTGCCTTTTGTATTCAATCACGATGCGATTTCTGTGTTTCATGGTCAATGTGAAGGTCCAAGGGATACAGTAAACTGGTGCATCAGAATTTAATACTGGTCTCCCAGGGGCCGCTAAAACCACAAATTCTTAGAAAACTCACTCTTCTTGTACTTAAGTCTGCATTGCCTTTTTGTATTCATTCCCGATGCAATTTATGTGTTTCAAGGTCAATGTGAAGGGCCAAGGGATACAGTAACCTGCTCTGGTGCATCGGAATCTACTACTGGTCTCCGAAGAGCCGCTCAAAGCACTAACTCTTAGTAGTTTCACTCATCCTGTTCTTAAGACGGCATTGTCCCTTTTGTATTCAATCCCGATGCAATATCTGTGTTTCTTGCCAATGTGCAGGTCCAAGTGATAAACTGAACCTGCACTGGTCCATCGGAATATAATACTGGTCTCCCAGGAGACGCTCAAAGCATAAACTCTTAGAAGATACACTCTTCTTGTACTTTAGTCGGCATTGTGCCTTTTGTATTCAATCCCGATGCAATTTCTGTGTTTCATGGTCAATTTGAAGGTCGAAGGGATAAAGTAATCGTCCACTGGTGCATCGGAATCTAGTACTGGTCTCCCAGCAACTGCTCACAGCACGAACTCTTAGAAGATTCACTCTTCTTCTACTTATGTCGGCATGGACCCTTCTGTATTCAATCCCGATGCAATTTCTGTGTTTCATGGTCAATGTGAAGGTCCAAGGGATATGGTAAACCGGCACTGGTGCATCGGAATCTAATACTGGTCTCCCAGGAGCCGCTCAAAACACAAACTCTTAGAAGATTCACTCTTCTTGTACATAATTCGGCATTGTCCCTTTTGTATTCAATCCTAATGCAATTTCTGTGTTTCATGGTCAATGTGAATGTCCAATGGATACGGTAAACCTGCACTGGTGCATCGCAATCTAATACTGGTCTCCCAGGAGCCGCTCAAAGCACAAACTCTTTGAAGATTCACTTTTCTTGTACTTAATTCAGCATTGTGAATTTTGTATACATTCCCGATGCAATTTCTGTGATTCATGCTCAATGTGAAGGTCCAAGGGATACAGTAAACCTGCACTGGAACAACGGAAACTAATACTGGTCTCCCATGAGCCGCTCAAAGCACAAACTCTTAGAACATTCATTCTTGTTGTACTTAAGTCGGCATTGTCCCTTTTGTAGTCAATCCCGATGCAATTTCTGTGTTTCATGGTCAATGTGAATGTCCAATGGATACGGTAAACCTGCACTGGTGCATCGCAATCTAATACTGCTCTCCCAGGAGCCGCCTAAAGCACAAACTCTTAGAAGATTCACTCATATTGTACTTAAGTCGGCATTGTAATTTTTGTGTTCAATCCCGTTGCAATAACTGTGTTACAATATCAATGTGAATGTCCAAGGGATAGAGTGAACCTGCACTGGTGCATCGGAATCTAATACTGGTCTCCCGTGAGCCGCTCAAACCACAAACCCTTATAAGATTCACTTTTCTTGTACCTAATTCGGCATTGTGAATTTTGTATTCAGTCACGATGCTATATCTGTGTTTCATGGTCAATGTGAAGGTCCAAGGGATAGAGTAAACCTTCATTGGTGGATCGGAATTTAATACTGGTCTCCCAGGAGCCGCTAAAAAGACAAACTCTTAGAAAACTCACTCTCCTTGCACTTTAGTCGGCATTGTCCTTTTGTATTCATTCCCGATGCTATTTCTGTGTACCATGGCCAATGTGCAGGTCCAAGTGATAAAGTTATCCTGCACTGGTGCATCGGAATATAATACTGGTCTCCCAGGAGATGATCAAAGCAAAAACTCATAGAAGATTCTCTCTTCTTGCACTTTAGTCGGCATTGTGCCTTTTGTATTCAATCCCGATGCAATTTCTGTGTTTCATGGTCAATGTAATGGTCCAATGGATATGGTAAACCTGCACTGGTGCATCGGAATCTAATACTGGTCTCCCAGGAGATGCTCAAAGCAAAAACTCTTAGAAGATTCTCTCTTCTTGTACTTTAGTCGGCATTGTGCATTTTGTATTCAATCCCGATGCAATTTCTGTGTTTCATGGTCCACGTGAAGGTCCGAGGGATACAGTAAACCTGCACTGGTGCATAGGAATTTAATACTAGTCTCCCAGGAGCCGCTCAAAGCACAAACTCTTAGAAGATTCACTCTTCTTGTACTCAAGACGGCATTGTGCCTTTCGTATTCAATCCCGATGCAATATCTGTATTTCATGGTCAACGTGATGGTCCAAAGAATACAGTAAACCTGCCCTGGTGCATCGGAATCTAATACTGGTCTCCCAGGGGCCGCTCAAAGCACAAACTCTTTGAAGATTCACTTTTCTTGTACTTAATTCAGCATTGTGAATTTTGTATACATTCCCGATGCAATTTCTGTGACTCATGCTCAATGTGAAGGTCCAAGGGATACAGTAAACCTGCACTGGAACATCGGAAACTAATACTGGTCTCCCATGAGCCGCTCAAAGCACAAACTCTTAGAACATTCATTCTTGTTGTACTTAAGTCGGCATTGTCCCTTTTGTAGTCAATCCCGAAGCAATTTTTGTGTTTCATGGAGAATGTGAAGGTCCAAGTGATACAGTAAACCTGCACTGGTGCATCGGAATCTAGTACTGGTCTCCCAGGAGCCGCTCAAAGCACAAACTCTTAGAAGACTCACTCTTCTTGTACTTAATTGAGCATTGTCCCTTTTGTATACATTCTCGATGCAAATTCTGTGATTCATGCTCAATGGGAAGGTCCAAGGGATACAGTAAACCTGCACTGGGGCATCGGAATCCAATACTGGTCTCCCAGGAGCCGCTCAAAGCACAAACTCTTAGAAGATTCACTTTTCTTGTACTTAAGTCGGGATTGTGTCTTTTGAATTCAATCCCGATGCAATATCTGTGTTTGATGGTCAATGTGAAGGTCCAAGGGATACAGTAAACCTGCACTGGTGCATCGGAATCTAATACTGGTCTCCCAGGAGCCGCTCAATGTTCAAACTCTTAGAAGACTCACTCTTCTTGTACTTAAGTCGGCATTGTGCCTTTTGTGTTAAATCCCAATGCAAAATCTGTGTTTCATGGTCAATGTGAAGCTCCAAGGGATACAGTAGACCTGCACTTGTGCATCGGAATCTATTATTGGGCTCCCATGAGCCGCTCAAAGCACATACTTTTGGAAGATTCACTCTTCTTGTACTTAAGACGGTATTGTGCATCTTGTATTCAATCCCGATGCAATTTCTGTGTTAAATGGACAATGTGAAGGTGCAAGTGATACAGTAAACCTGCACTGGTGCATCGTAATCTAATAATGGTCTGCCAGGAGCCGCTTAAATCTTAAACTCTTAGAAGATTCACTCTTTTTGTACTTAAGTCGGCATTGTGCCTTTTGTATTCAATCCCGATGCAATTTCTGTGTTCCATGGTGAATGTAAAGGTCCAAGGGATACAGTAAACCAGCACTGGTGCATCGGAATCTAATACTGGTCTGCCAGGAGCCTCTCAAAGCACAAACTCTTAGAAGATCCACACTTCTTGTACTTAAGTTGGCATTGTGCCTTTTGTATTCAATCCCGATGCAATTTCTGTGTTTCATGGTCAAAGGTAAGGTCCATGGGATACGGTAAACCCGCACTGGTGCGTCGGAAACTAGTACTGGTCTCTCAGGAGCCGCTCAAATCACAAACTCTTAGAAGATTCTCTCATCTTGTATTTAAGTCGGCATTGTGCCTTTTGGATTCAATCCCGATACAATTTCTGTGTTTCATGGTCAATGTGAAGCTCCAAGGGATACAGTTAACCTGCACTGGTGCATCAGAATCTAATACTGGTCTCCCAGGAGCCGCTCAAAGCACAAACTCTTAGAAGATTCACTCTTCTTGTACTTAAATCAGCATTGTGCCTTTTGTATTCAATCCCGATGATATTTCTGTGTCTCATGGTCAATATGAAGGTCCAAGGGATACAGTAAACCTGTACTGGTGCATCGGAATCTAATACTGGTCTCCCAGGAGCCGCTCAAACCACAAACTCTTAGAAGATTCTCTCATCTTGTATTTAAGTTTTCATTGTGCCTTTTGGATTCAATCCCGATGCAATTTCTGTGTTTCATGGTCAATGTGAAGGTCCAAGGGATACGGTAAACCTGCACTGGTGCATCAGAATCTAATACTGGTCTCCCAGGAGCCGCTCAAAGCTCAAACTCTTAGAAGATTCACTCTTCTTGTACTTAAATCAGCATTGTGCCTTTTGTATTCAATCCCGATGATATTTCTGTGTCTCATGGTCAATGTGAAGGTCCAAGCTGAAATCGTTATAGGTACAGAAAGCTGGCTTAAGCCAGAGATAAATTCTGTCGAAGGTACAGACGGTGTTTAGAAAGGATAGATTGCATGGAACCGGTGATGGAGTGTTCGTCGCTGTTAGTAGTATTTTATCCTGTAGTGAAGTAGAAGTGGATAGTTCCTGTGAATTATTATGGGTGGAGGTTACACTAAACAACCGAACTAGGTTAATAATTGGCTCCTTTTACCGACCTCCCGACTCAGCAGCATTAGTGGCAGAACAACTGAGAGAAAATTTGGAATACATTTCACATAAATTTTCTCAGCATGTTATAGTCTTAGGTGGAGATTTCAATTTACCAGATATAGACTGGGACACTCAGATGTTTAGGACGGGTGGTAGGGACAGAGCATCGAGTGACATTATACTGAGTGCACTATCCGAAAATTACCTCGAGCAATTAAACAGAGAACCGACTCGTGGAGATAACATCTTGGACCTACTGATAACAAACACACCCGAACTTTTCGACTCTGTATGTACAGAACAGGGAATCAGTGATCATAAGGCCGTTGCAGAATCCCTGAATATGGAAGTTAATAGGAATATAAAAAAAGGGAGGAAGGTTTATCTGTTTAGCAAGAGTAATAGAAGGCAGATTTCAGACTACCTAACAGATCAAAACGAAAATTTCTGTTCCGAAACTGACAATGTTGAGTGTTTATGGAAAAAGTTCAAGGCAATCGTAAAATGCGTTTTAGACAGGTACGTGCCGAGTAAAACTGTGAGGGACGGGAAAAACCCACCGTGGTACAACATCAAAGTTAGGAAACTACTGTGAAAGCAAAGAGAGCTCCACTCCAAGTTTAAACGCAGCCAAAACCTCTCAGACAAACAGAAGCTAAACGATGTCAAAGTTAGCGTAAGGAGGGCTATGCGCGAAGCGTTCATTGAATTCGAAAGTAAAATTCTATGTACCGACTTGACAGAAAATCCTAGGAAGTTCTGGTCTTACGTTAAATCAGTAAGTGGCTCGAAACAGCATATCCAGACACTACGGGGTCATGATGGCATTGAAACAGAGGATGACACGCGTAAAGCTGAAATACTATACACCTTTTTCCAAAGCTGTTTCACAGAGGAAGACCGCACTGCAGTTCCTACTCTAAATCCTCGCACAAACGAAAAAATGGCTGACATCGAAATAAGTGTCCAAGGAATAGAAAAGCAACTGGAATCACTCAATAGAGGAAAGTCCACTGGACCTGATGGGATACCAATTCGATTCTACACAGAGTACGCGAAAGAACTTGGCCCCCTTCTAACAGCCGTGTACCGCAAGTCTCTTGAGGAACGGAGCGTTCCAAATGATTGGAAAAGAGCACAGGTAGTCCCAGTCTTCAAGAAGGGTCGTCGAGCAGATGCGCAAAACTATAGACCTATATCTCTGACGTCGATCTCTTGTAGAATTTTAGAACATGTTTTTTGCTCGCGTATCATGTCATTTCTGGAAACCCAGAATCTACTATGTAGGAATCAACATGGATTCCGGAAATAGCGATCGTGTGAGACCCAACTCGCTTTATTTGTTCATGAGACCCAGAAAATATTAGATACAGGCTCCCAGGTAGATGTTATTTTTCTTTACTTCCGGAAGGCGTTCGATACAGTTCCGCACTGTCGCCTGATAAACAAAGTAAGTGATTACGGAATATCAGACCAGCTGTGTGGCTGGATTGAAGAGTTTTCAGCAAACAGAACACAGCATGTTGTTATCAATGGAGAGACGTCTACAGACGTTAAAGTAACCTCTGGCGTGCCACAGGGGAGTGTTATGGGACCATTGCTTTTCACAATATATATAAATGACCTAGTAGATATTGTCGGAAGTTCCATGCGGCTTTTCGCGGATGATGCTGTAGTATACAGAGAAGTTGCAGCATTAGAAAATTGTAGCGAAATGCAAGAAGATCTGCAGCGGATAGGCACTTGGTGCAGGGAGTGGCAACTGACCCTTAACATAGACAAATGTAATGTATTGCGAAAACATAGAAAGAAGGATCCTTTATTGTATGATTATATGATAGCGGAACAAACACTGGTAGCAGTTACTTCTGTAAAATATCTGGGAGTATGCGTGCAGAACGATTTGAAGTGGAATGATCATATAAAATTAATTGTTGGTAAGGCGGGTACCAGGTTGAGATTCATTGGGAGAGTGCTTAGAAAATGTAGTCCATCAACAAAGGAGGTGGCTTACAAAACACTCGTTCGACCTATACTTGAGTATTGCTCATCAGTGTGGGATCCGTACCAGATCGGTCTGACGGAGGAGATAGAGAAGATCCAAAGAAGAGCGGCGCGTTTCGTCACAGGGTTATTTGGTAACCGTGATAGCGTTACGGAGATGTTTAATAAACTCAAGTGGCAGACTCTGCAAGAGAGGCGCTCTGCATCGCGGTGTAGTTTGCTCGCCAGGTTTCGAGAGGGTGCGTTTCTGGATGAGGTATCGAGTATATTGCTTCCCCCTACTTATTCCTCCCGAGGAGATCACGAACGTAAAATTAGAGAGATTAGAGCGCGCACGGAGGCTTTCAGCCAGTCGTTCTTCACGCGAACCATACGCGACTGGAACAGGAAAGGGAGGTAATGACAGTGGCACGTAAAGTGCCCTCCGCCACACACCGTTGGGTGGCTTGCGGAGTATCAATATAGATGTAGATGTAGATGTAGACAGTAAACCTAAACTGGTGCATCGGAATCTAATACTGGTCTCCCAGGAGCCGCTCAAACCACAAACTCTTAGAAGATTCACTCTTCTTGTACATAAGTCCGCATTGTCACTCTTGTATTCAATCCCGATGCAATTTCTGTGTTTCATGGTCAATGTGAAGGTCCAAGGGATACAGTAAACCTGCACTGGTGCATCGGAATCTAATACTGGTCTCCCATGGCCGCTCAAACCTCAATCTCTTAGAAGATTCACTCTTCTTTATCTGATTCGGCATTGTGCCGTTTGTATTCAATCACGATGCGATTTCTGTGTTTCATGGTCAATGAGAAGCTCCAAGGGATACAGTAAACCTGCACTGGTGCATCGGAATCTAATACTGGTCTCCCAGGAGCCGCTCAAACCACAATTTCTTAGAAAATTCATTCTTTTTGTAGTTAAGTCGGCATTGTCCCTTTTGAATTCAATCCCGATGCAATTTCTGTGTTTCGTGGTCAATGCGAATGTCCAAGGGATACAGTAAACCAGCACTGGTGCATCAGATTCTAATACTGGTCTCCCAGGAGCCACTAAAAACACAAACTCTTAAAAGATTCACTCTTTATGTACTTATGTCGGCATTGTTCCTTTCGTGTTCATTGCCGATTAAAACTCTGTGTCTCATGGTCAATGTGAAGGTCCAAGGAATCCAGCAAATTTGCACTGGTGCATCGTAATCTAATACTAGTCTGCAAGGAGCCGCCCTTAGGAGAATCACTCTTCTTGTACCTATGTCGGCATTGTACAATTTGTATTCAATCCCAATGCAAATTCTGTGCTTCATGGTCAATGCGAAGGTCCAACGGATACAGTAATCCTGCACTGGTGCATCGGAGACTAATACTGGTCTCCCAAGGAGCCGCTCAAAGCACAAACTCTTAGAAGATTCACTCTTCTTGTACTTAAGTCAGCATTGTGCCTCTTGTATTCGATCCCGATGCAATTTCTGTGTTTCATGGTCAAGTTGAAGGTCCAAGGGATACAGTAAACCTGCACACGAGCATCGGAATCTAATACTGGTCTCCCAGGAGGCGTTCAAAGTACAAGACCTTAGAAGATTCACTCTTCGTTACTGGATTCGGTATTGTGCCTTTTGTATTCAATCACGATGCGACTTCTGTGTTTCATGGTCAATGTGAGGGTCCAAGGGATACAATAAACTTTCACTGGTGCATCGGAATCTAATACTTGTCTCCCAGGAGCAGCTCAAACCACAAACACTAATCTTGTACTTAAGTCGGGACTGTCCCTTTTGAATTCAATCCCGATGCTAATTCTGTGTTTCAAGGTCAATGTGAAGGTCCAAGGGATACAGTAAACCGGAACTGGTGCATCGGAATCCAATACTGGTGTCCGAGAAGCTATTCAAAGCACAAACTCTTAGAAGATTTACTCTTCTTGTACTTAAGTCGGCACTGTCCCTTTTGTATTCAATGCCGATGCAATTTCGATGTTTCATGGTCAATGTGAAGGTCCAAGGGATACAGTTAACCTGCACTGGTGCATCGGAATCTAATACTGGTCTCCCAGGAGCCGCTCAAAGCACAAACTCTTAGAAGATTCACTCTTCTTGTACTTGAATCAGAATTGTGCCTTTTGTATTTGATTCCGATGATATTTCTGTGTCTCATGGTCAATGTGAAGGTCCAAGGGATTTAGTAAACCTGCACTGGTGCATCGGAATCTGATACTGGTCTCCCAGGCGCCGCTCAAACCACAAACGCTTAGAAGATTCACTGTTCTTGTACATAAGTCCTCATTGTCCCTCGTGTAATCAATCCCTATGCAATTTCTGTGTTTCATGGTCAATATGAAGGTCCAAGGGATACAGTAAACCTGCACTGGTGCATCGGAATCTAATACTGGTCTCCCAGGAGCCGCTCAAACCACAATTTCTTAGAAAATTCATTCTTTTTGTAGTTAAGTCAGCATTGTCCCTTTAGAATTCAATCCCGATGCAATTTCTGTGTTTCATGGTCAATGTGAAGGTCAAAGGGATACAGTAAACGTGCAATGGTGCATCGGAATCTAATACAGGTCTCCCAGGAGCCGCTCAAACCTCAAATTCGGAGATGACACACTCTACTTGTACTTAAGTTGGCATTGTGCCTTTTGTATTCAATTCCGTTGCAATTTCTGTGTCTCATGGTCAATGTGAAGGTCCAAGGAATACAGCAAACCTGCACTGGTGCAACGTAATCTAATACTGGTCTGCAAGGAGCCGCTAAAAGTACAAACTCTTAGGAGAATCACTTTTCTTGTACCTACGTCGGCATTGTACATTTTGAATTCAATCCCGATGCAAATTCTGTGCTTCATGGTGAATGCAAACGTCCAACGGATACAGTAATTCTGCACTGGTGCATTGGAGACTAATACTGGTCTTCCAAGGAGACGCTCAATGCACAAACTCTTTGAAGATTCACTCATCTTGTACTTAAGTAGGCATTGTGCCTTATGTATTCAATACCGATGCAACTTCTGTGTTTCATGGTCATGTTGAAGACCAAGGGATACAGTAAACCTGCACACGTGCATCGGAATCTAATACTGGTCTCCCATGGGCCGCTCAAAGGACAAACTCTTAGAAGATTCACTCTTCTTGTACTTAAGTCGGCATTGTGCCTTTTGTATTCAATCCCAATGCAAATTCTGTGCTTCATGGTCAATGCGAAGGTCCAACGGATACAGTAATCCTGCACTGGTGCATCGGAGACTAATACTGGTCTCCCAAGGAGCCGCTCAAAGCACAAACTCTTAGAAGATTCACTCTTCTTGTACTTAAGTCAGCATTGTGCCTCTTGTATTCGATCCCGATGCAATTTCTGTGTTTCATGGTCAAGTTGAAGGTCCAAGGGATACAGTAAACCTGCACACGAGCATCGGAATCTAATACTGGTCTCCCAGGAGGCGTTCAAAAGTACAAGACCTTAGAAGATTCACTCTTCGTTACTGGATTCGGTATTGTGCCTTTTGTATTCAATCACGATGCGACTTCTGTGTTTCATGGTCAATGTGAGGGTCCAAGGGATACAATAAACTTTCACTGGTGCATCGGAATCTAATACTTGTCTCCCAGGAGCAGCTCAAACCACAAACACTAATCTTGTACTTAAGTCGGGACTGTCCCTTTTGAATTCAATCCCGATGCTAATTCTGTGTTTCAAGGTCAATGTGAAGGTCCAAGGGATACAGTAAACCGGAACTGGTGCATCGGAATCCAATACTGGTGTCCGAGAAGCTATTCAAAGCACAAACTCTTAGAAGATTTACTCTTCTTGTACTTAAGTCGGCACTGTCCCTTTTGTATTCAATGCCGATGCAATTTCGATGTTTCATGGTCAATGTGAAGGTCCAAGGGATACAGTTAACCTGCACTGGTGCATCGGAATCTAATACTGGTCTCCCAGGAGCCGCTCAAAGCACAAACTCTTAGAAGATTCACTCTTCTTGTACTTGAATCAGAATTGTGCCTTTTGTATTTGATTCCGATGATATTTCTGTGTCTCATGGTCAATGTGAAGGTCCAAGGGATTTAGTAAACCTGCACTGGTGCATCGGAATCTGATAGGTCTCCCAGGCGCCGCTCAAACCACAAACGCTTAGAAGATTCACTGTTCTTGTACATAAGTCCTCATTGTCCCTCGTGTAATCAATCCCGATGCAATTTCTGTGTTTCATGGTCAATATGAAGGTCCAAGGGATACAGTAAACCTGCACTGGTGCATCGGAATCTAATACTGGTCTCCCAGGAGCCGCTCAAACCACAATTTCTTAGAAAATTCATTCTTTTTGTAGTTAAGTCAGCATTGTCCCTTTAGAATTCAATCCCGATGCAATTTCTGTGTTTCATGGTCAATGTGAAGGTCAAAGGGATACAGTAAACGTGCAATGGTGCATCGGAATCTAATACAGGTCTCCCAGGAGCCGCTCAAACCTCAAATTCGGAGATGACACACTCTACTTGTACTTAAGTTGGCATTGTGCCTTTTGTATTCAATTCCGTTGCAATTTCTGTGTCTCATGGTCAATGTGAAGGTCCAAGGAATACAGCAAACCTGCACTGGTGCAACGTAATCTAATACTGGTCTGCAAGGAGCCGCTAAAAGTACAAACTCTTAGGAGAATCACTTTTCTTGTACCTACGTCGGCATTGTACATTTTGAATTCAATCCCGATGCAAATTCTGTGCTTCATGGTGAATGCAAACGTCCAACGGATACAGTAATTCTGCACTGGTGCATTGGAGACAAATACTGGTCTTCCAAGGAGACGCTCAATGCACAAACTCTTTGAAGATTCACTCATCTTGTACTTAAGTAGGCATTGTGCCTTATGTATTCAATACCGATGCAACTTCTGTGTTTCATGGTCATGTTGAAGACCAAGGGATACAGTAAACCTGCACACGTGCATCGGAATCTAATACTGGTCTCCCATGGGCCGCTCAAAGGACAAACTCTTAGAAGATTCACTCTTCTTGTACTTAAGTCGGCATTGTGCCTTTTGTATTCAATCCCGATGCAATTTCTGTGTTCCACAGTGAATTTAAAGGTCCAAGGGATACAGTAAGACAGCACTGGTGCATCGGAATCTAATACTGGTCTCCCAGGAGCCACTCAAACACAAACTCTTGGAAGACTCACTCTTCTTGTACTTATGTCGGAATTGTGCATTTTGTATTCAATCCCGATGCAATTTCAGTGTTTCTTGGTCAATGTGAAGGTCCAAGGGATACAGTAAACCTGCACTGGTGCATCGGAATCTGATACTGGTCTCCAAGGAGGCGTTCAAAGCACAAGCTCTTAGAAGATTCACTCTTCTTTACTGGATTCGGTATTGTGCCTTTTGTATTCAATCACGATGCGATTTCTGTGTATCATGTTCAATGTGAAGGCCCAAGGGATACAGTAAACTTTCACTGGTGCATCGTAATCTAATACTGGTCTCCAAGGAGCCGCCCAAACCACAAACTCTCAGAAGATTCACTCATCCTGTACTTAAGTCGGCATTGTGCCTTTCGTATTCAATCCCGATGCAATTTCTGTTCTTCATGGTCAATGCGAAAGTCCAAGGGATACAGTTAACCTGCACCAGTGCATCGGAATCTATTACTGGTCTCCCAGGGGCCGCTCAAAGGACAAACTCTTTAGAAGATTCACTCTTCTTGTACTTAAGTCGGCATTGTGTCTTTCGTATTCAATCCCAATGCAATTTCTGTGTTTGATGGTCAATGTGAAGGTCCAAGGGATAGAGTAAACCTGCACTGGTGCATCGGATTCTAATACTGGTCTCCCAGGAGCCGCTCAAACACAAATTCTTAGAAGATTCAGTCTTGTTGTACCTAAATCGGCATTGTCTCCTTTGTATTCAAACCCGATGCAATTACTGTGTTTCATGGTCAATGAGAAGGTCCAAGGGATACAGTAAACCTGAACTGGTGCATCTGAATCTGAAACTGGTCTCCCAGAAGCCGCACAAAGCACTAACTCTTAGAAGATTCACTCTTCTTGTACTTATGTCGGCATTGTGCCTTTTGTATTTAATCCCGTGGCAATTTCTGTGTTTCAAGGTCAATGTAAAGGTCCAAGGGATACGATAAACCGGCATTGGTACATCGGAAGCTAATACAGGTCTCGCAGGAGCCGCTCAATATACAAACTCTTAGAAGATTCACTCTTCTTGTACTTAAGTCGGCATTGTGCCTTTTGTATTCAATCCCGATGCAGTGTGTGTGTTTCATGGTCAATGTGAACGTCCGAGGGATACAGTAAACCTGCACTGGTGCATCGGAATCTAATACTGGTCTCCCATCGAGCCACTCAAAGCACAAACTCTTAGAAGATTCACTCTTCTTGTACATAAGTCAGCATTGTGCTTTTGGATTTAATCCCGATGCAGTTTCTGTGTTACATGGTCAATGTGAAGGTCCAAGGGATACGGTAAGCTTTCACTGGTGCATCGGAATCTAATACTGGTCTCCCAGGAGATGCTCAAAGCAAAAACTCTTAGAAGATTCTCTCTTCTTGTACTTTAGTTGGCATTGTGCATTTTGTATTCAATCCCGATGCAATTTCTGTGTTTCATGGTCCACGTGAAGGTCCGAGGGATACAGTAAACCTGCACTGGTGCATAGGAATTTAATACTGGTCTCCCAGGAGCCGCTCAAAGCACAAACTCTTAGAAGATTAACTCTTCTTGTACTCAAGACGGCATTGTGCCTTTCGTATTCAATCCCGATGCAATATCTGTATTTCATGGTCAACGTGAAGGTCCAAAGAATACAGTAAACCTGCCCTGGTGCATCGGAATCTAATACTGGTCTCCCAGGGGCCGCTCAAAGCACAAACTCTTTGAAGATTCACTTTTCTTGTACTTAATTCAGCATTGTGAATTTTGTATACATTCCCGATGCAATTTCTGTGATTCATGCTCAATGTGAAGGTCCAAGGGATACAGTAAACCTGCACTGGAACATCGGAAACTAATACTGGTCTCCCATGAGCCGCTCAAAGCACAAACTCTTAGAACATTCATTCTTGTTGTACTTAAGTCGGCATTGTCCCTTTTGTAGTCAATCCCGAAGCAATTTTTGTGTTTCATGGAGAATGTGAAGGTCCAAGGGATACAGTAAACCTGCACTGGTGCATCGGAATCTAGTACTGGTCTCCCAGGAGCCGCTCAAAGCACAAACTCTTAGAAGACTCACTCTTCTTGTACTTAATTGAGCATTGTCCCTTTTGTATACATTCTCGATGCAAATTCTGTGATTCATGCTCAATGGGAAGGTCCAAGGGATACAGTAAACCTGCACTGGGGCATCGGAATCCAATACTGGTCTCCCAGGAGCCGCTCAAAGCACAAACTCTTAGAAGATTCACTTTTTTTGTACTTAAGTCGGCATTGTGTCTTTTGAATTCAATCCCGATGCAATTTCTGTGTTTGATGGTCAATGTGAAGGTCCAAGGGATACAGTAAACCTGCACTGGTGCATCGGAATCTAAAACTGGTCTCCCAGGAGCCGCTCAATGCTCAAACTCTTAGAAGACTCACTCTTCTTGTACTTAAGTCGGCATTGTGCCTTTTGTGTTAAATCCCAATGCAAAATCTGTGTTTCATGGTCAATGTGAAGCTCCAAGGGATACGGTAGACCTGCACTTGTGCATCGGAATCTATTATTCGGCTCCCATGCGCCACTCAAAGCACATACTTTTGGAAGATTCACTCTTCTTGTACTTAAGACGGTATTGTGCATCTTGTATTCAATCCCGATGCAATTTCTGTGTTAAATGGACAGTGTGAAGGTGCAAGTGATACAGTAAACCTGCACTGGTGCATCGGAATCTAATAATGGTCTGCCAGGAGCCGCTTAAATCTTAAACTCTTAGAAGATTCATTCTTTTTGTACTTAAGTCGGCATTGTGCCTTTTCTATTCAATCCCGATGCAATTTCTGTGTTCCATGGTGAATGTAAAGGTCCAAGGGATACAGTAAACCAGCACTGGTGCATCGGAATCTAATACTGGTCTGCCAGGAGCCTCTCAAAGCACAAACTCTTAGAAGATCCACACTTCTTGTACTTAAGTTGGCATTGTGCCTTTTGTATTCAATCCCGATGCAATTTCTGTGTTTCATGGTCAAAGGTAAGGTCCATGGGATACGGTAAACCCGCACTGGTGCGTCGGAAACTAGTACTGGTCTCTCAGGAGCCGCTCTAATCACAAACTCTTAGAAGATTCTCTCATCTTGTATTTAAGTCGGCATTGTGCCTTTTGGATTCAATCCCGATACAATTTCTGTGTTTCATGGTCAATGTGAAGCTCCAAGGGATACAGCTAACCTGCACTGGTGCATCAGAATCTAATACTGGTCTCCCAGGAGCCGCTCAAAGCACAAACTCTTAGAAGATTCACTCTTCTTGTACTTAAATCAGCATTGTGCCTTTTGTATTCAATCCCGATGATATTTCTGTGTCTCATGGTCAATATGAAGGTCCAAGGGATACAGTAAACCTGTACTGGTGCATCGGAATCTAATACTGGTCTCCCAGGAGCCGCTCAAACCACAAACTCTTAGAAGATTCTCTCATCTTGTATTTCAGTTTTCATTGTGCCTTTTGGATTCAATCCCGATGCAATTTCTGTGTTTCATGGTCAATGTGAAGCTCCAAGGGATACGGTAAACCTACACTGGTGCATCAGAATCTAATACTGGTCTCCCAGGAGCCGCTCAAAGCTCAAACTCTTAGAAGATTCACTCTTCTTGTACTTAAATCAGCATTGTGCCTTTTGTATTCAATCCCGATGATATTTCTGTGTCTCATGGTCAATGTGAAGGTCCAAGCTGAAATCGTTATAGGTACAGAAAGCTGGCTTAAGCCAGAGATAAATTCTGTCGAAGGTACAGACGGTGTTTAGAAAGGATAGATTGCATGGAACCGGTGATGGAGTGTTCGTCGCTGTTAGTAGTATTTTATCCTGTAGTGAAGTAGAAGTGGATAGTTCCTGTGAATTATTATGGGTGGAGGTTACACTAAACAACCGAACTAGGTTAATAATTGGCTCCTTTTACCGACCTCCCGACTCAGCAGCATTAGTGGCAGAACAACTGAGAGAAAATTTGGAATACATTTCACATAAATTTTCTCAGCATGTTATAGTCTTAGGTGGAGATTTCAATTTACCAGATATAGACTGGGACACTCAGATGTTTAGGACGGGTGGTAGGGACAGAGCATCGAGTGACATTATACTGAGTGCACTATCCGAAATATACCTCGAGCAATTAAACAGAGAACCGACTCGTGGAGATAACATCTTGGACCTACTGATAACAAACACACCCGAACTTTTCGACTCTGTATGTACAGAACAGGGAATCAGTGATCATAAAGCCGTTGCAGAATCCCTGAATATGGAAGTTAATAGGAAAGGGAGGTAATGACAGTGGCACGTAAAGTGCCCTCCGCCACACACCGTTGGGTGGCTTGCGGAGTATCAATATAGATGTAGATGTAGATGTAGACAGTAAACCTGCACTGGTGCATCGGAATCTAATACTGGTCTCCCAGGAGCCGCTCAAACCACAAACTCTTAGAAGATTCACTCTTCTTGTACATAAGTCCGCATTGTCACTCTTGTATTCAATCCCGATGCAATTTCTGTGTTTCATGGTCAATGTGAAGGTCCAAGGGATACAGTAAACCTGCACTGGTGCATCGGAATCTAATACTGGTCTCCCATGGCCGCTCAAACCTCAATCTCTTAGAAGATTCACTCTTCTTTATCTGATTCGTCATTGTGCCGTTTGTATTCAATCACGATGCGATTTCTGTGTTTCATGGTCAATGAGAAGCTCCAAGGGATACAGTAAACCTGCACTGGTGCATCGGAATCTAATACTGGTCTCCCAGGAGCCGCTCAAACCACAATTTCTTAGAAAATTCATTCTTTTTGTAGTTAAGTCGGCATTGTCCCTTTTGAATTCAATCCCGATGCAATTTCTGTGTTTCGTGGTCAATGCGAATGTCCAAGGGATACAGTAAACCAGCACTGGTGCATCAGATTCTAATACTGGTCTCCCAGGAGCCACTAAAAACACAAACTCTTAAAAGATTCACTCTTTATGTACTTATGTCGGCATTGTTCCTTTCGTGTTCATTGCCGATTAAAACTCTGTGTCTCATGGTCAATGTGAAGGTCCAAGGAATCCAGCAAATTTGCACTGGTGCATCGTAATCTAAAACTAGTCTGCAAGGAGCCGCCCTTAGGAGAATCACTCTTCTTGTACCTATGTCGGCATTGTACAATTTGTATTCAATCCCGATGCAAATTCTGTGCTTCATGGTCAATCCGAAGGTCCAACGGATACAGTAATCCTGCACTGGTGCATCGGAGACTAATACTGGTCTCCCAAGGAGCCGCTCAAAGCACAAACTCTTAGAAGATTCACTCTTCTTGTACTTAAGTCAGCATTGTGCCTCTTGTATTCGATCCCGATGCAATTTCTGTGTTTCATGGTCAAGTTGAAGGTCCAAGGGATACAGTAAACCTGCACACGAGCATCGGAATCTAATACTGGTCTCCCAGGAGGCGTTCAAAGTACAAGACCTTAGAAGATTCACTCTTCGTTACTGGATTCAATATTGTGCCTTTTGTATTCAATCACGATGCGACTTCTGTGTTTCATGGTCAATGTGAGGGTCCAAGGGATACAATAAACTTTCACTGGTGCATCGGAATCTAATACTTGTCTCCCAGGAGCAGCTCAAACCACAAACTCTTAGAAAATTCACTCATCTTGTACTTAAGTCGGGACTGTCCCTTTTGTATTCAATCCCGATGCTAATTCTGTGTTTCAAGGTCAATGTGAAGGTCCAAGGGATACAGTAAACCGGAACTGGTGCATCGGAATCCAATACTGGTGTCCGAGAAGCTATTCAAAGCACAAACTCTTAGAAGATTTACTCTTCTTGTACTTAAGTCGGCACTGTCCCTTTTGTATTCAATGCCGATGCAATTTCGATGTTTCATGGTCAATGTGAAGGTCCAAGGGATACAGTTAACCTGCACTGGTGCATCGGAATGTAATACTGGTCTCCCAGGAGCCGTTCAAAACACTAACTCTTAGAAAATTCACTCTTCTTGTACTTAGGTCGGCATCGTTCCTTTTGTATTCAATCCCGATGAAATTTCTGTGCTTCATGGTTAATGTGAAGGTCCAAGGGATGCTGCAAACCTGCACTGGTGCATCGGAATCTAATACTGGTCTCCCAAGGAGCCGCTCAAAGCAAAAACACTTAAAAGATTCATTCTTCTTGTACTTTAGTCGGCATTGTTCCTTTCGTATTCAATCCCGATGCAATTTCTGTGTTTCATGGTCAATGTGAAAGTCCAAGGGATACAGTTAACCTGCACTGGTGCATTGGAACCTAATACTGGTCTCCCAGGGGCCGCTCAAAGGTCAAACACTTAGAAGATACACTCTTCGTGTACTTAAGTCGGCATTGTGCCTTTTGGATTCAATCCCGATACAAATTCTGTGTTTCATGGTCAATGTGAAGCTCCAAGGGATACAGTAAACCTGCACTGGTGCATCGGAATCTAATACTGGTCTCCCAGGAGCCGCTCAAAGCACAAACTCTTAGAAGATTCACTCTTCTTGTACTTGAATCAGAATTGTGCCTTTTGTATTTGATTCCGATGATATTTCTGTGTCTCATGGTCAATGTGAAGGTCCAAGGGATTTAGTAAACCTGCACTGGTGCATCGGAATCTGATACTGGTCTCCCAGGCGCCGCTCAAACCACAAACTCTTAGAAGATTCACTGTTCTTGTACATAAGTCCTCATTGTCCCTCGTGTAATCAATCCCGATGCAATTTCTGTGTTTCATGGTCAATATGAAGGTCCAAGGGATACAGTAAACCTGCACTGGTGCATCGGAATCTAATACTGGTCTCCCAGGAGCCGCTCAAACCACAATTTCTTAGAAAATTCATTCTTTTTGTAGTTAAGTCAGCATTGTCCCTTTAGAATTCAATCCCGATGCAATTTCTGTGTTTCATGGTCAATGTGAAGGTCAACGGGATACAGTAAACGTGCAATGGTGCATCGGAATCTAATACAGGTCTCCCAGGAGCCGCTCAAACCTCAAATTCGGAGATGACACACTCTACTTGTACTTAAGTTGGCATTGTGCCTTTTGTATTCAATTCCGTTGCAATTTCTGTGTCTCATGGTCAATGTGAAGGTCCAAGGAATACAGCAAACCTGCACTGGTGCAACGTAATCTAATACTGGTCTGCAAGGAGCCGCTAAAATACAAACTCTTAGGAGAATCACTTTTCTTGTACCTACGTCGGCATTGTACATTTTTAATTCAATCCCGATGCAAATTCTGTGCTTCATGGTGAATGCAAACGTCCAACGGATACTGTAATTCTGCACTGGTGCATTGGAGACTAATACTGGTCTTCCAAGGAGACGCTCAATGCACAAACTCTTTGAAGATTCACTCATCTTGTACTTAAGTAGGCATTGTGCCTTATGTATTCAATACCGATGCAACTTCTGTGTTTCATGGTCATGTTGAAGACCAAGGGATACAGTAAACCTGCACACGTGCATCGGAATCTAATACTGGTCTCCCAGGGGCCGCTCAAAGGACAAACTCTTAGAAGATTCACTCTTCTTGTACTTAAGTCGGCATTGTGCCTTTTGTATTCAATCCCGATGCAATTTCTGTGTTCCACGGTGAATGTAAAGGTCCAAGGGATACAGTAAGACAGCACTGGTGCATCGGAATCTAATACTGGTCTCCCAGGAGCCACTCAAACACAAACTCTTGGAAGACTCACTCTTCTTGTACTTATGTCGGAATTGTGCATTTTGTATTCAATCCCGATGCAATTTCAGTGTTTCTTGGTCAATGTGAAGGTCCAAGGGATACAGTAAACCTGCACTGGTGCATCGGAATCTGATACTGGTCTCCAAGGAGGCGTTCAAAGCACAAGCTCTTAGAAGATTCACTCTTCTTTACTGGATTCGGTATTGTGCCTTTTGTATTCAATCACGATGCGATTTCTGTGTATCATGTTCAATGTGAAGGCCCAAGGGATACAGTAAACTTTCACTGGTGCATCGTAATCTAATACTGGCCTCCAAGGAGCCGCCCAAACCACAAACTCTCAGAAGATTCACTCATCCTGTACTTAAGTCGGCATTGTGCCTTTCGTATTGAATCCCGATGCAATTTCTGTTCTTCATGCTCAATGTGAAAGTCCAAGGGATACAGTTAACCTGCACCAGTGCATCGGAATCTATTACTGGTCTCCCAGGGGCCGCTCAAAGGACAAACTCTTTAGAAGATTCACTCTTCTTGTACTTAAGTCGGCATTGTGTCTTTCGTATTCAATCCCAATGCAATTTCTGTGTTTGATGGTCAATGTGAAGGTCCAAGGGATAGAGTAAACCTGCACTGGTGCATCGGATTCTAATACTGGTCTCCCAGGAGCCGCTCAAACACAAATTCTTAGAAGATTCAGTCTTGTTGTACCTAAATCGGCATTGTCTCCTTTGTATTCAAACCCGATGCAATTACTGTGTTTCATGGTCAATGAGAAGGTCCAAGGGATACAGTAAACCTGAACTGGTGCATCTGTATCTGAAACTGGTCTCCCAGAAGCCGCACAAAGCACTAACTCTTAGAAGTTTCACTCTTCTTGTACTTATGTCGGCATTGTGCCTTTTGTATTTAATCCCGAGGCAATTTCTGTGTTTCAAGGTCAATGTAAAGGTCCAAGGGATACGATAAACCGGCATTGGTACATCGGAATCTAATACAGGTCTCGCAGGAGCCGCTCAATATACAAACTCTTAGAAGATTCACTCTTCTTGTACTTAAGTCGGCATTGTGCCTTTTGTATTCAATCCCGATGCAGTGTGTGTGTTTCATGGTCAATGTGAACGTCCGAGGGATACAGTAAACCTGCACTGGTGCATCGGAATCTAATACTGGTCTCCCATCGAGACACTCAAAGCACAAACTCTTAGAAGATTCACTCTTCTTGTACTTAAGTCAGCATTGTGCTTTTGGATTCAATCCCGATGCAGTTTCTGTGTTAGATGGTCAATGTGAAGGTCCAAGGGATACGGTAAGCTTTCACTGGTGCATCGGAATCTAATACTGGTCTCCCAGGAGCCGCTCAAACCACAAACTCTTAGAAAATTCACTCTTCTTGTACTTAAGTCGGCATTGTCCCTTTTGACTTCAATCCCGATGCAATTTCTGTCATTCATGGTCAATGTGAATGTCAAAGGGATACAGTAAACCTGCACTGGCGCCCGGAATCTAATACTTTTCTCCCAGGAGCCGCTCAAATCACAAACTCTTAAAAGATACACTCAACTTGTACTTATTCGTCATTGTGCATTTGTATTCAATCCCAATGCAATTTCTGTGTTTCATGGTCAATGTGGACGTCCAAGGGGTACAGTAAACCTGCACTGGTACATCGTAATCTGAAACTGGTCTCCCAGGAGCCGCTCAAAGCACAAAATCTTAGAAAATTCACTCCTCTTGTACTTAAGTCAGCATTGTGCTTTTGTATTCAATTCCGATGCAATTTCTGTGTTTGATGGTCAATGTGAAGGGCCAAGGGATACAGTAAACCTGCACTGGTACAACGGAATCTAATACTGGTCTCCCAGAGCCTCTAAAATCTCAAACTCTAAGAAAATTCACTCATTTTGTATTTAAGTCGGCGTTGTCTCTTTGGTTTTCAGTCCCGAAGTAATTTCTGTATTTCATTGTCAATGTGAAGGTCCAAGGGATACAGTAAACCGGACTGGTGCATCGGAATCTACTACTGGTGTCCCAGGAGCCGCACAACGAACAAACTCTCAGAAGATTCATTCATCTTGTACTTAAGTCGGCATTGTGAACTTTGTATTCAATCCCGATGCAATTTCTGTGTTTCATGGTCAATGTGAAGCTCCAAGGGATACAGTAAACCTGCACTGGTGCATCAAAATTTAATACTGGTAGCCGAGGAGCCGCTCAAAGCATAAATTCTTAGAAGATTCACTCTTCTTGTACTTAAGACGGAATTGTGGCATTTGTATTCCATTCCGATGCAATTTCTGTGATTCATGGTCGATGTGAAGGCCCAAGGGATACAGTAATTCTGCACTGGTGCATAGGAATCTGATACTGGTCTCCCATGCGATGCGCAAACCACAAACTCTTAGAAGATTCACTCTTCTTGTTTTTAATTCGGCATTGTGCCTTTTGTATTCAATCACGATGCGAATTCTCTTTTTCATGGTCAATGTGAAGGTCCAAGGAATACAGTAAACGTGCACTGGTGTATCGGAATCTGATACAGGTCTCCCAGGAGCCGCTCAAACTACAAACTCGTAGAAGATTCACTCTTCTAGTACTTAAGTTGGCGTTGTACCTTTTGTGTTCAATCCCGATGCAATTTCTGTGTTTCATGGTCATTGTGAAGGTTCAAGGGATACACTAAACCTGCACTGGTGCATCCGAATCTAATACTTGTCTCCCAGGAGCCGCGCAAAGCAAGAACACTTAGAAAATAACTCTTCTTGTACTTAAGTCGGCATTGTCCCTTTTGTAATCGATACCGATGCAATTTCTGTGTTTCATGGTGAACGTGACGGTCCAAAAGAAGCAGTAAATGCGCAATGGTGCATCGTAATCTAATACTGGTCCCCAAGGAGCCGCTCAAAGTAGAAACTCTTAGAAGATTAACTCTTCTTGTACTTCAGTCGGCATTGTGACATTTGGATTCAATCCCGATGCAATTTCTGAGCTCCATGGTCAATGTGAAGGTCCAAGGGATATAGTAAACCTGCGCTGGTGCATCGGAATCAAATACTGGTCTCCCACCAGCCGCTCAAACCACAAATTCTTAGTGGATTCACTCTTCTTGTACTTAAGTCGGCTTTGTCCTTCTTGTATTCAATCCCGATGCAATTTCGGTGTTTCATGGTCAATGTGAAAGTCCAAGGAATGCAGTAACCCTGCCCTGTTTCACCGGAATCTAATACTGGTCCCCAAGGAGCCACTCAAAGCAGAAACTCTTAGAACATTAACTCTTCTTGTACTTCAGTCGCGATTGTGACATTTGGATTCAATCCCGATGCAATTTCTAAGCTCCATGGTCAATGTGAAGGACCAAGGGATACAGTAAACCTGCACTGGTGCATAGGAATCTAATACTGGTCTCCCAGCAGCCGCTCAAACCACAAATTCTTAGTGGGTTCACTCTTCTTGTACTTAAGTCGGCTTTGTCCCTCTTGTATTCAATCCCGATGCAATTTCTGTGTTTCATGGTCAATGTGAAGGTCCAAGGGATAGAGTAAACCAGCCATGTTGCGTCGGAATCTAATACTGGTCTCCCATGAGCCGCTCAAATCACAAATTCTTAGAAGCTTCACTCTTCTTGTAATTAAGTGGGCTTTGTGCCTCTTGTATTCAACCGCGATGCAAATTCTGCGCTTGATGGTCAATGTGAAAGTCCAAGGATACAGTAAACCTGCATTGGTGCATCGGAATCTAATACTGGTCTCACTAGCAGGCGCTCAAAGCACAAACTCTTAGAAGATTCACTCTTCTTGTACTTAAGTCGCTATTGTGCCTTTTGTATTCAATCCCGATGAAATTTCTATGTTTCATGGTCGATGTGAAGCTCCAAGGGATACGTTAAAGCAGCACTGGTGCTACGGAATCTAATACTGGTATCCCAGGAGCCGCTCAAAGCACAAACTCGTAGAAGATTCACTCTTCTTGTACTGAAGTCGGCATTGTCCCTTTCGTATTCAATCTTGATGCATTTTCTGTGTTTCATGGTCAATTTGAAGGTCCAAGGGAAACGGTAAACCTGCACTGGTGCATCGCAATCTGATACTGGTATCCCAGGAGCCGCTGAAAGCACAAACTCTTGGGAGACTCACTCATCTTGTACTTAAGTCGTCATTGTGCTCTTAGTATTCAATCTAGATGCAATGTGTTTGTTTCATTGTCAATGCGAAAGTCCAAGGGATACAGTAAAAATGCACTGGTGCATCGGAATCTAATACTCGTCAGCCAGGAGCCGCTCAAATCACAAACTTTTAGAAGATTCACTCTTCTTGTACTTTAGTCGGCATTGTGCCTTTTGTATTCAATCCCGATGCAATATCTTTGTATCATGGTCAATGTGAAGGTTCAAGGGATACAGTAAACCTGCACTGTTGCATCGGAATTTAATACTGGTCTCCCAGGAGCCGCTCATAGCAAAAACTCATAGAAAATTCACTCCTCTTGTACTTAAGTCGGCATTGTCCTTTTCGTATTCAATCCCGGTGCAATTTCTGTGTTTCATGGTCAATGTGAAGGTCCAAGGGATACGGCAAACCTTCGCTGGTGCATCAGAATCTAAGACAGTACTCCCAGGAGCCGCTCAAACCACAAACTCTTAGAAAATTCACTCTTCTTGTACTTAAGTCGGCATAGTCCCTTTCGTATTCGATCCCGATGCAATTTCCGTGTTTCATGGTCAAAGTGAAGGTCAAACGCATACAGAAAACCTGCACTGGTGCATCTGAGTCTGATACTGTTCTTCCATGTGCCGCTCAAAGCTCAAATTCTTAGAAGGTTCACTCTGCTTGTACTTAAGTCGTCATTGTGCCTATCGTATTCAATCCCGATGCGATATCTGTGTTTCATGGTCAATTTGAAGGTCCAAGGTATACAGTCAACGTGCACTGGTGCATCGTAGTCTAATACTGGTCTCCCAGGAGCCGCTCAATCCACAAACTCTGAGAAAATTCACTCTCCTTGTACTTAAGTCGGCATTGTCCCTTTTGTATTCGTTACCGATGCAATTTCCGCGTTTCATGGTCAAAGTGAAGGTCAAACGCATACAGAAAACCTGCACTGGTGCATATGAGTCTGATACTGTTCTCCCATGAGCCGCTCAAATCTCAAATTCTTAGAAGATTCACTCATCTTGTACTTAAGTCGTCATTGTGCCTTTTGTATTCAATCCCGATGCAATTTCTATGTTTCATGGTCGATGTGTAGGTCCAAGGGATACAGTAAACCTGCACAGCTGCATCGCATTCAAATACTGGTCGCTCAGGAGCCGATCGAAGCACAAACTCTTAGATGACTCACTCTTCTTGTACGTCAGTCGGCAGTGTGAATTTTGTAATCAATCCCGATGCAATTTCTGTGTTTTATGGTCAATGTGAAGGTCAAAGGGATACAGAAAACCTGCACACGTGCATCTGAATCTAATACTGGTCTCCCATGAGCCGCTCAAGGCAAAAATTCTTGAAAGATTCACTCTTCTTGTACTTAAGTCGGCATTGTGCCTTTTGTATTCAATCCCGATGCGATTTCTGTTTTTCATGGTCAATATGAGGGTCCAAGGGATACAGTAAACCTGCACCGGTGCCTCAGAATCTAATACTGGTCTTTCAGGAGCCGCTCAAAGCACAAACTCATAGAAGACTCACTCTTCTTGTATTTAAGTCGGCATTGTGCTTTTCTATACAATCCCGATGCAATATCTGTGTTTCATGGTCAATGTGAAGGTCCAAGGGATACAGTAAACCTGCACTGGTGCATCGAAATCTAATACTGGTCTCCCATGAGCCGCTCAAAGCACAAACTCTTAGAAGATTCACTCTTCTTGTACTTAAGTCGGCATTGTGCCTTTCGTATTCAATCCCGATGCATTTTCTGTTTTTCATGGTCAATGTGATGGTCCAAGGGAAACGGTAAACATGCACTGGTGCATCGGAATCTGATACTGGTATCCCAGTAGCCGCTGAAAGCCCAAACTCTTGGGAGATTCACTCATCTTGTACTTAAGTCGTCATTGTGCTCTTAGTATACAATCCCGATGCAATTTCCTTGTTTCATGGACAATGTGAAAGTCCAAGGGATAAAGTAGAAATGCACTGGTGCATCGGAATCTAATACTCGTCTGCCAGGAGCCGCTCAAATCACAAACTCTTAGAAGATTCACTCTTCTTGTACTTTAGTTGGCATTGTGACTTTTGTATTCAATCCCGATGCAATTTCTTTGTATCTTAGTCAATGTGAAGGTCCAAGGGATACAGTAAACCTGCGCAGCTGCATCGGAATCAAATACTGGTCTCTCAGGAGCCGCTCGAAGCACAAACTCTTAGATGACTCACTCTTCTTGTACGTCAGTCGGCATTGTGCATTTTGAAATAAATCCCGATGCAATTTCTGTATTTCATGGTCAATGTGAAGGTCAAACGCATACAGAAAACCTGCACTGGTGCATCTGAATCTAATACTGGTCTCCCATGAGCCGCTCAAGGCAATAATTCTTAGAAGATTCACTCTTCTTATACTTAAGTCGGCATTGTGCTTTTGTATACGATCCCTATGCGATTTCTGTTTTTCATGGTCACTATGAGGGTCCAAGGGATACAGTAAACCTGCACTGGTGCCCGAAATCTAATACTGGTCTAACAGGAGCCGCTCAAAGCACAAACTCATAGAAGACTCACTCTTCTTGTATTTAAGTCGGCATTGTGCTTTTCTATACAATCCCGATGCAATATCTGTGTTTCATGGTCAATGTGAAGGTCCAAGCGATACAGTTAACCTGCACTGGTGCATCGGAATCTAATACTGGTCTCCCATGAGCCGCTCAAAACAAAAACTCTTAGAAAGATTCACTCTTCTTGTACTTAAGTCGGCATTGTGCCTTCTGTATTCAATCCCGAAGCATTTTCTTTGTATTATGGTCAATGTGAAGGTCCAAGGGATACAGTAAACCTGCAGTGGTGCATCGGAAACTAATACTGGTTCCCCAGGAGCCGCTCAAAGCACAAACTCATAGATGTTTCACTCTTCTTCTACTTAAGTCGGCATTGTCCCTTTCGTATTCAATCCCGATGCATTTTCTGTGTTTCATGGTCAATGTGAAGGTCCAAGGGAAACGGTAAACCTGCACTGGTGCATCGGAATCCGATACTGGTAACCCAGGAGCCGCTGAAAGCACAAACTCTTGGGAGAATCACTCATCTTGAACTTAAGTCGTTATTGTGCTCTTAGTATTCAATCCCGATGCAATTTCTTTGTTTCATGGCCAATGTGAAAGTCGAAGGGGTACAGTAAAAATGCACTGGTGCATCGGAATCTAATACTCGTCTGCCAGGAGTCGCTCAAAGCACAAACTCATAGAAGATTCACTCTTCCTGTATTTAAGTCGGCATTGTCCCTTTCGTATTCAATCCCAATGCAATTTCCGTGTTTCATGGTCAAAGTGAATGTCAAACGCATACAGAAAACCTGCACTGGTGCATCTGAGTCTGATACTGTTCTCCCATGAGCCGCTCAAAGCTTAAATTCTTAGAAGATTCACTCTTCTTGTACTTAAGTCGTCATTGTGCCTATCGTATTCAATCCCTATGCGATATCTGTGTTTCATGGTCAATTTGAAGGTCCAAGGGATATAGTAAACGTACACTGGTGCATCGGAGTCTGATACTGGTCTCCCAGGAGCCGCTCAATCCACAAACTCTTAGAAAATTCACTCTTCTTGTAATTAAGTTGGCTTTGTGCCTTATGTATTCAACCCCGATGCAATTTCTGTGCTTCATGGTCAATGAGAAAGTCCAAGGAATACAGTAAACCTGCATTGGTGCATCGGAATCTAATACTGGTCTCACGAGTAGCAGCTCAAATCACGAACTCTTAGAAGATTCACCCTTCTTGTGTTTAAGTCTCCTTTGTGCCTTTTGTATTCAATCTCGATGCAATTTCTATGTTTCATGGTCAATGTGAGGGTCCAAAGGACACGTTAAACCAGCACTGGTGCATCGGAATCTAATACTAGTATCCCAGGAGCCGCTCAAAGCACAAACTCTCAGAAGATTCACTCTTCTAGTACTAAAGTCTGCATTGTCCCTTTTGATTTATATCTCGATGCAAGTTCTGTCTTTCATGGCCAATGTGAAAGTCCAAGGGATGCAGTAAACCTTCACAGCTGCATCGGAATCAAATACAGGTCTCCCAGGAGCCGCTCGAAGCAAAAACTCTTAGAAGATTCACTCTTCTTGTACTTAAGTCGGCATTGTCCTTTTCGTATTCAATCCCGATGCAATTTCTGTGTTTCATGTTCAATGTGAAGGTCCAAGGGATACGGTAAACCTGCACTGAAGCATCGGAATCTAATACTGGTCTCCCAAGCAACCGCTCAAAGCACGAACTCTTAGAAGATTCATTCTTCTTGTACTTAAGTCGCCGTTGTACCTTTTGTATTCAATCCCGATGCAATATCTATGTTTCATGGTCAATGGGAAGGTCCAAGGGATACGTTAGACCAGCACTGGTGCATCGGAATCTAATACTGGTATCCCAGGAGCCGCTCAAAGCACAAACTCACAGATGATTCACTCTTCTTGTACTTAAGTCGGCATTGTCCCTTTTGATTTCAATCCCGATGCAATTTCTGTCCTTCATGGTCAATGTGAAATTCCAAGGGATACAGTAAACTTGCACAGCTGCATCGGAGTCAAATACTGGTCTTCCAGGAGCCGCTCGAAGCACAAACTCTTAGAAGATTCACTCTTCTTGTACTTCAGTCGGCATTGTGCATTTTGTATTCAATCCCGATGCAATTTCTGTGTTTCATCGTCAATGTGACAGTCCAAGGGATACAGTAAACTTGCACTGGTGCATCGGAATCTAATTCTGGTCTTCCTGGAGAAGCTCAAACCACAAACTCTCAGAAGATTCACTTATCTAGTACTTAAGGCCGCATTGTCCCTTTTGTATTCCATCCCGATGCAATTTCTGTGTTTCATGGTCAATGTGAAGGTCCAAGGGATACAGTAAACCTGTACTGGTGCATCGGAATCTAATACTGGTCTCCCATGAGCCGCTCAAAGCAAAAATTCTTAGAAGATTCACTCTTCTTGTACTTAAGAGGGCATTGTCCCTTTTGTATTCAATCCCGATGCAATTTCTGTGTTTCATGGTCAAAGTGAAGGTCAGACGGATACAGAAAACCTGCACTGGTGCATCTGAGTCTGATACTGGTCTCCCATGAGCCGCTCAAAGCACAATTACTTAGAAGATTCACTCTTCTTGTACTTAAGTCGGCTTTGTGCCTTTTGTATTCAACCCCGATGCAATTACTGTGCTTCATGGTCAATGAGAAACTCCAAGTGGTATAGTAAACCTGCATTGGTGCATCGGAATCTAATACTGGTCTCCCAAGTAGCCGCTCAATGCACGAACTCTTAGAGGAATCACTCTTTTTGTGCTTAAGTCGGCATTTTGCCTACTGTATTCAATCCCGAAGCAATTTCTTTGTGTCATGGTCAATGTGAAGGTCCAAGGGATACAGTAAACCAGCAGTGGTGCATCGGAAACTAATACTGGTATTACAGGAGCCGCTAAAAGCACAAACTCTTGGGAGATTCACTAATCTTGTACTTAAGTCTTCATTGTGCTCTTAGTAATCATTCCCGATGCAATTTCTTTGCTTCATGGTCAATGTGAAAGGCCAAGGGATACAGTAAACCTGCACTAGTGCATCGGAATCTAATACTGGTCTCCCAGGAGCCTCTCAATGCACAAACTCTTAGAAGACTCTTCTTGTACTTAGGTCGGCATTGTGCCTTTTGTATGCAATCCAGATGGAATATCTGTGTTTCATGGTCAATATGAAGGTCCAAGGGATACAGTACACCTGCACTGGTGGATCGGAATCTAATACTGGTCTTCCATGAGCCACTCAAATCACAAATTCTAAGAAGTTTCACTCTTCTTGTACTTAAGTCGTCATTGTGCTAATCGTATTCAATCCCGATGCGATATCTGTGTTTCTTGGTCAATTTGAAGGTCCAAGGTACACAGTAAACCTGCACAGCTGCATCGCAATCAAATACTGGTCTCCCAGGAGCCGCTCAAAGCACAAATTCTTAGAAGAATCACTCTTCTTGTACTTCAGTCAGCTTTGTGCATTTTGTATTCAATTCCGATGCAATGTCTGTGTTTCATCGCCAATGTGACGGTCCAAGGGATACAGTGAACCTGCACTGGTGCATCGGAATCTAATACTGGTCTCCCTTGAGCCGCTCAAAGCACAAAATCTCAGAAGATTCACTTTTCTGGTACTTAAGACTTCATTGTCCCTTTTGTATTCCATCCCGATGCAATTTGTGTGTTTCATGGTCAATGTGAAAGGCCAAGGGATACAGTAAACCTACACTAGTGCATCGGAATCTAATACTGGTCTCCCATGAGCCGCTGAAGGCAAAAATTCTTAGAAGATTCACTCTTCTTGTACTTAAGTCGACATTGTGCTTTTGTATTCAATCCCGATGCGATTTCTGTGTTTCATGGTAAATATGAGGGTCCAAGGGATACAGTAAACCTGCACTGGTGCCTCGGAATCTAATACTGGTCTCCCAGAAGCCGCTCAAAGCACAAACTCATAGAAGACTCACTCTTCTTGGACTTAAATCGGCATTGTGCTTTTCTATACGATCCCGATGCAATATCTGTGTTTCATGGTCAATGTGAAGGTCCAAGGGATACAGTAAACCTGCACTGGTGCATCGGAATCTAATACTGGTCTCCCATGAGACGCTCAAAGCACAAACTCTTAGAAGATTCACTCTTCTTGCACTTAAGTCGGCATTGTCCCTTTCGTATTTAATCCCGATGCATTTTCTGTGATTTATGGTCAATGTGAAGGTTCAAGGGAAACGGTAAATCTGCACTGGTGCATCGGAATCTGATAGTGGTATCCCAGGGGCAGCTGAAAGCACAAACTCTTGAGAGATTCACTCATCTTGTACTTAAGTCGTCATCGTGCTTTTAGTATTTAATCCCAATGCAATTTCTTTGTTTCATGGTCAATGTGAAAGTCCAAGGGATACAGTAAAAATGAACTGGTGCATCGGAATCTAATACTCGTCTGCCAGGAGCCGCTCAAATCACAAACTCTTAGAAGACTCCCTCTTCTTGAACTTAAGTCGGAATTGTGCCTTCTGTATGCATACCAGATGCAATATCTGTGTTTCATGGTCAATATGAAGGTCTAAGGGATACAGTAAACCTAAACTGGTGCATTTGAATCTAATACTGGTCTCCCATGAGCCGCTCAAATCACAAATTCTAAGAAGGTTCACTCTTCTTGTACATAAGTCGGCATTGTGCCTTGTGTATTCATTCCCGATGCGATATCTGTGTTTCATGGTCAATGTGAAGGTCCAAGGGATACAGTAAACCTCCACTGGTGCATCGGAATCTAATTCAGGTCTCCCAGGAGCCGCTCAAACCACAAACTATTAGAAAATTCACTCTTCTTGTACTTCAGTTGGCATTGTCCCTTTTGTTTTCAATCCCGATGCAATTTCCGTGTTTCATGGTCAAAGTGAAAGTCAAACTGATAAAGAAAACCTACACTGGTGCATCTGAATCTAATACTGGGCTCCCATGAGCCGCTCAAAGCACAAATTCCTATTAGATTCACTCTTCTTGTACTTAAGTCGGCTTTGTGCCTTTTGTATTCAACCCCAATGCAATTTCTGTGCGTCATGGTCAATGAGAAAGTCCAAGGGATACAGTAAACCTGCATTGGTGCATCGGAATCTAATACTGGTCTCCCAAGTAGCAGCTCAAAGCATGAACTCTTAGAAGATTCACTCTTCTTGTATTTAAGTCACCGATGTGACTTTTGTATTCAATCCTGATGCAATTTCCATGTTTCATGCTCAATGTGAAGGTCCTAGGGATACGTTAAACCAGCACTGGTGCATCGGAATCTAATACTAGTATCCCAGGAGCCGCTCAAAGCACAAACTCTCAGAAGATTCACTCTTCTAGTACTTAAGTCGGCATTGACCGTTTTGGTTTCAATCCCGATGCAATTTCTGTCTTTCATGGTCAATGTGAAGGTCCAAGGCATACAGTATACCTGAACAGGTGCATCGGAATCAAGTACTTGTCTCCCAGGAGCCGCTCAAAACACAAACTCTTAGAATATTCGCTCTTCGTGTACTTTAGTCGGCATTGTGCGTTTTGTATTCATTCTCGATGCAATCTCTGTGTTTTGTCGTCAATGTGACGGTCGAAGGGATACAGTAAACCTGCAGTGGTGCATCGGAATCTAATACTGGTATCCGAGGAGCCGCTCAAAGCACAAACTCTCAGAAGATTCACTCTTCTTGTACATAAGTCTGCATTGTCCATTTTGATTTATATCCCGATGCAAGTTCTGTCTTTCATGGTCAATGTGAAGGTCCATGGGATGCAGCAAATCTGCACAGCTGCATAGGAATCAAATACTGGTCTCCCAGGAGCCGCTCGAAGCACAAACTCTTAGAAGATTCACTCTTCCTGTACTTAAGTCGGCATTGTGCCTTTTGTATTCACTCCCGATGCAATTTCTTTGTATCATGGTCAATGTGAAGGTCCAAGGGAAACTGTAAACCTGCACTGGTGCATCGGAATCAAATACTGGTCTCCCAGGCGCCGCTCGAAGCACAAACTCTTAGAAGATTCACTCTTCTTGTACTTAAGTCGGCATAGTCCCTTTTGGTTTCAATCCCGATGCAATTTCTGTCTCTCATGGTCAATGTAAAAGTCCAAGGGATACAGTAAACCTGAACAGCTGCATCGAAATCTAATACTGGTCTCCCAGGCGCCGCTTGAAGCACAAACTCTTAGAAGATTCACTCTTCTTGTACTTAAGTCAGCATAGTCCCATTCGTAATCAATCCCGATGAAATTTATGTGTTCCATGGTCAATGTGAAGGACAAACGTATACAGTAAACCTGCACTGGTGCATCGGAATCTAATACTGGTCTCCCTGGAGCCGCTCAAAGCACAAACTCTCAGATGATTCACTTTTCTAGTACTTAAGGCGGCATTGTCCGTTTTGTATTCCATCCCGATGCAATTTCTGTGTTTCATGGTCAATGTGAAGGTCCAACAAATACAGTAAACCTGCACAGCTGCATCGGAATCAAATACTGGTCTCCCAGGAGCCGCTCGAACCACAAACACTTAGATGAGTCACTCTTCTTGTACGTCAGTCGGCATTGTGCATTTTGTAATCAATCCCGATGCAATTTCTGTGTTTCATGGTCAATGTGAAGGTCAAACGGATACAGAAAACCTGCACTGGTGCATTTGAATCTAATACTGGTCTCCCATGAGCCGCTCAAGCCAAAAATTCTTAGAAGATTCACTCGTCTTGTACTTAAGTCAGCATTGTGCTTTTGTATTCAATCCCGATGCGATTTCTGTGTTTCATGGTAAATATGAGGGTCGAAGGGTTACAGTAAACCTGCACTGGTGCCTCGCAATCTAATACTGGTCTCCCAGGAGCCACTCAAAGCACAAACTCATAGAAGACTCACTCTTCTTGTACTTAAGTCGGCATTGTGCTTTTCTATACAATCCCGATGCAATATCTGCGTTTCATGGTCAATGTGAAGGTCCAAGGGATACAGTAAACCTGCACTGGTGCATCGGAATATAATACTGGTCTCCCATGAGCCGCTCAAAGCACAAACTCTTAGAAGATTCACTCTTCTTGTACTTAAGTCGGCATTGTGCTTTTATTATTCAATCCCGATGCAATATCTGTTTTTCATGGTCAATGTGAAGGTGATAGGGATACAGAAACAATGCAATGCTGCAACGGAATCTAATACTGGTCTCCCATGAGCCGCTGAATGCACAACCTCTTAGAAGATTCAGTCTTCTTGTACTTAAGTCGGCATTGTGCCTTTATTATTCAATCCCGATGAAATATCTGTGTCTCATTGTTAATGTGAAGGTCCATGGGATAAAGTAAACCTGCACTGGTGCATCGGAATCTAATACCGGTCTCCCAGGAGCTTCTCAAAGCACAAACTCTTAGAGGAATCACTCTTCTTGTACTTAACTCGGCATTGTGCCTTCTGTATTGAATCCCGAAGCAATTTCTTTGTATCATGGTCAATGTGAAGGACCAAGGAATACTGTAAACCAGCACTGGTGCATCGGAATCTAATACTGGTCTCCCAGGAGCCGCTCAAAGCACAAACTTGTAGAAGATTCACTCTTCTTGCACTTAAGTCGGCATTGTCCCTTTCGTATTCAATCCCGATGCATTTTCTGTGTTTCATGGTCAATGTGAAGGTCCAAGGGAAACGGTAAACCTGCACTGGTGCATCGGAATCTGATAGTGGTATCCCGGAAGCCGCTGAAAGCACAAACTCTTAGGAGATTCACTCATCTTGTACTTAAGTCCTCATCGTGCTCTTAGTATTTAATCCCGATGCAATTTCTTTGTTTCATGGTTAATGTGAAAGTCCAAGGGATACAGTAAAAATGAACTGGTGCATCGGAATCTAATACTCGTCTGCCAGGAGCCGCTGAAATCACAAATTCTTAGAAGACTTCCTCTTCTTGTACTTAAGTCGGCATTGTGGCTTTTGTATGCAATGCAGATGCAATATCTGTGTTTCATGGTCAATATGAAGGTCCAAGGGATACAGTAAACCTAAACTGGTGCATTGGAATCTAATACTGGTCTCCCATGAGCCGCTCAAAGCACAAATTCTAAGAAGGTTCACTCTTCTTGTACTGAAGTCGGCATTGTGCCTTTTGTATTCAATCCCGATGCGATATCTGTGTTTCATGGTCGATGTGAAGGTCCGAGGGATACAGTAAACCCCCAATGGTGCATTGGAATCTAATACAGGTCTCCCAGGAGCCGCTCAAACCACAAACTCTTAGAAAATTCACTCTTCTTGTACTTCAGTCGGCATTGTCCCTTTTGTTTTCAATCCCGATGCAATTTCCGTGTTTCATGGTCAAAGAGAAGGTCAAACGGATACAGAAAATCTGCACTGGTGCATCTGAATCTAATACTGGTCTCCCATGAGACACTCAAAGCACAATTTCTTAGTAGATTCACTCTTCTTGTATTTAAGTCGCCGTTGTGCCTTTTGTATTCAATCCTGATGCAATTTCTATGTTTCATGGTCAATGTGAATGTCCTAGGGATACGTTAAACCAGCACTGGTGCATCTGAATCTAATACGAGAATCCCTGGAGCCGCTCAAAGCACAAACTCTCAAAAGATTCACAATTGTAGTACCTAAGTCGGCATTGTCCCTTTTGGTTTCAATCTCGATGCAATTTCTGTCTTTCATGGTCAATGTGAAGGCCCAAGGTATACAGTAAACCTGAACAGCTGCATCGGAACCAAATACTGGTCTCCCAGGAGCCGCTCGAAGCACAAACTCTTAGAAGATTCTCTCTTCTTGTACTTCAGTCGGCATTGTGCATTTTGTATTCATTCTCGAAGCAATCTATGTGTTTCATCGTCAATGTGACGGTCCAAGGGATACAGTAAACCTGCACTGGTGCATCGGAATGTAATACTGGTATCCGAGTAGCTGCTCAAACCACAAACTCTCAGAAGATTCACTCTTCTTGTACTTAAGTCTGCATTGTCCCTTTAGATTTATATCCCGAAGCAAGTTCTGTCTTTCATGGTCAATGTGAAGGTCTAAGGGATGCAGTAAACCTGCACAGCTGCATAGGAATCAAATACTGGTCTCCCAGGAGCCGATCGAAGCACAAACTCTTAGAAGATTCACTCTTCCTTTACTTAAGTCGGCATAGTCCCTTTCGTAATCAAACCCGATGCAATTTATGTGTTTCATGGTCAATGTGAAGGACAAACGTATACAGTAAACCTGCACTGGTGCATCGGAATCTAATACTGGTCTCCCTGGAGCCGCTCAAAGCACAAACTCTCAGAAGATTCACTTTTCTAGTACTTAGGGCGGCATTGTCCGTTTTGTATTCCATCCCGATGCAATTTCTGTGTTTCATGGTCAATGTGAAGGTCCAACAAATACAGTAAACCTGCACAGATGCATCGGAATCAAATACTGGTCTCCCAGGAGCCGCTCGAACCACAAACTCTTAGATGAGTCACTCTTCTTGTACGTCAGTCGGCATTGTGCATTTTGTAATCAATCCCGATGCAATTTCTGTGTTTCATGGTCAATGTGAAGGTCAAACGGACACAGAAAACCTGCACTGGTGCATCAGAATCTAGTACTGGTCTCCCATGAGTCGCTCAAGGCAAAAATTCTTAGAAGATTCACTCGTCTTGTACTTAAGTCGGCATTGTGCTTATGTATTCAATCCCGATGCGATTTCTGTGTTTCATGGTAAATATGAGGGTTGAAGGGATACAGTAAACCTGCACTGGTGCCTTGGAATCTAATACTGGTCTCCCAGGAGCCGCTCAAAGCACAAACTCTTCGAAGACTCACTCTTCTTGTACTTAAGTCGGCATTGTGCCTTTCTATACGATCCCGATGCAATATCTGTGTTTCATGGTCAATGTGAAGGTCCAAGGGATACAGTAAACCTGCACTGGTGCATCGGAATCTAATACTGGTCTCCCATGAGCCGCTCAAAGCACAAACTCTTAGAAGATTCACTCTTCTTGTACTTAAGTCGGCATTGTGCTTTTATTATTCAATCCCGATGCAATATCTGTGTTTCATGGTCAATGTGAAGGTGATAGAGATACAGAAACAATGCACTGCTGCATCGGAATCTAATACTGGTCTCCCATGAGCCGCTGAAGGCACAACCTCTTAGAAGATTCACTCTACTTGTACTTAAGTCGGCATTGTGCCTTTGTTATTCAATCCCGATGAAATATCTGTGTCTCATTGTTAATGTGAAGGTCCATGGGATAAAGTAAACCTGCACTGGTGCATCGGAATCTAATACCGGTCTCCCAGGAGCTTCTCAAAGCACAAACTCTTAGAGGAATCACTCTTCTTGTACTGAAGTCGGCATTGTGCCTTTTGTATGCAATGCAGATGCAATGTCTGTGTTTCATGGTCAATATGAAGGTCCAAGGGATACAGTAAACCTAAACTGGTGCATTGGAATCTAATATTGGTCTCCCATGAGCCGCTCAAAGCACAAAATCTAAGAAGGTTCACTCTTCTTGTACTGAAGTCGGCATTGTGCCTTTTGTATTCAATCCCGATGCGATATCTGTGTGTCATGGTCAATGTGAAGGTCCGAGGGATACAGTAAACCTCCACTGGTGCATCGGAATCTGATACAGGTCTCAAAGGAGCCGCTCAAACCACAAACTTTTAGAAAATTCACTCTTCTTGTACTTCAGTCGGCATCGTCACTTTTGTTTTCAAACCCGATGCAATTTCCGTGTTTCATGGTCAAGGTGAAGGTCAAACGGATACAGAAAACACGCACTGGTGTGTCTGAATCTAATACTGGTCTCCCATGAGCCGCTCAAAGCACAAATTCTTATTAGATTCACTCTTCTTGTACATAAGTCGGCTTTGTCCCTTTTGTATTCAACCCCGATGCAATTTCTGTGCTTCATGGTCAATGAGAAAGTCCAAGGGATACAGTAAACCTGCATTGGTGCACCGGAAACAAATACTGGTCTCCCAGGAGTCGCTCGAAGCACAAACTCTTAGAAGATTCTCTCTTCTTGTACTTCAGTCGGCATTGTGCATTTTGTATTCATTCTCGATGCAAACTCTGTGTTTCATCGTCAATGTGACGGTCCAAGGGATACAGTAAACCTGCACTGGTGCATCGGAAACTAATACTGGTATCCGAGTAGCCGTTCAAACCACAAACTCTCAGAAGATTCACTCTTCTTGTACTTAAGTCTGCATTGTCCCTTTTGATTTATATCCCGATGCAAGTTCTGTCTTTCATGGTCAATTTGAAGGTCCAAGGGATGCAGTAAACCTGCACAGCTGCATAGCAATCAAATACTGGTCTCCCAGGAGCCGCTCGAAGGACAAACACTTAGAGGATTCACTTTTCCTGCACTTAAGTCGGCGTTGTGCCTATTGTATTCAATCCCGATGCAATATCTTTCTATCATGGTCAATGTGAAGGTCCAAGGGATACTGTAAACCTGCACTGGTGCATCGGAATCTAATATTGGTCTCCCAGGAGCCGCTCAAAGCACAAACTCATAGAAGAATCACTCATCTTGTACTTAAGTCGGCATTGTCCCTCTTGGTTTCAATCCCGATGCAATTTCTGTGTCTCATGGTCAATGTAAAAGTCCAAGGGATACAGTAAACCTGCACAGCTGCATCGGAATCAAATACTGGTCTCCCAGGAGCCGCTCAAAGCACAAACTCTTAGAACATTCACCCTTCTTGTACTTACGTCGGCATTGTCCCTTTTGTAATCAATCCCGATGCAATTTATGTGTTTCATGGTCAATGTGAAGGACAAACGTATACAGTAAACCTGCACTGGTGCATCGGAATCTAATACTGGTCTCCCTGGAGCCGCTCAAAGCACATACTCTCAGAAAATTCACTTTTCTAGTACTTAAGGGGGCATCGTCCGTTTTGTATTCCATCCCGATGCAATTTCTGTGTTTCATGGTCAATGTGAAGGTAAAACGAATACAGAAAACCAGCTCTGGTGCATCTGAATCTAATACTGGTCTCCCATGAGCCACTCAAGGCAAAAGTTCTTAGAGGATTCACTCTTCTCGTACTTAAGTCGGCATTGTGCTATTGTATTCAATCCCGATGCGATTTCTGTGTTTAATGGTCAAAATGAGGGTCGAAGGGATACAGTAAACCTGCACTGGTTTCTGATACTGGTCTCCCAGGAGCCGCTCGAACCACAAACTCATAGAAGACTCACTCTTCTTGTACTTAAGACGGCATTGTGCTTTTCTATACGATCCCGATGCAATATCTGTGTTTCATGGTCAATGTGAAGGTCCAAGGGATACAGTAAACCTGCACTGGTGCATCGGAATCTAATACTGGTCTCCCATGAGCCGCTCAAAGCACAAACTCTTAGAACATTCACTCTTCTTGTACTTACGTCGGCATTGTGGCTTTTCTATTCAATCCCGATGCAATGTCTTTGTATCATGGTCAATATGAAGGTTCAAGGGATACAGTAAACCTGCACTGGTTCCTCGGAGTCTAATACTGGTCTCCCAGGAGCCGCTCAAAGCACAAACTCATAGAAGACTCACTCTTCTTGTACTTAAGTCGGCATTGTGCTTTTCTATACGATCCCGATGCAATATCTGTGTTTCATGGTCAATGTGAAGGTCCTAGGGATACAGTAAACCTGCATTGGTGCATCGGAATCTAATACTGGTCTCGCATGAGCCGCTCAAAGCACAAACTCATAGAAGACTCACTCTTCTTGTACTTAAGTCGGCATTGTGCTTTTCTATACGATCCCGATGCAATATCTGTGTTTCATGGTCAATGTGTAGGTCCAAGGGATACAGTAAACCTGCACTGGTGCATCGGAATTTAATACTGGTCTCCCAGGAGCCGCTCAAAGCACAATCTCGTAGAAGATTCACTCTTCTTGCACTTAAGTCGGCATTGTCCCTTTCGTATTCAATCCCGATGCATTTACTGTGTTTCATGGCCAATGTGAAGGTCCAAGGGAAACGGTAAATCTTCACTGGTGCATCGGAATCTGATAGTGGTATCCCAGGAGCCGCTGAAAGCTCAAACTCTTGGGAGGTTCACTCATCATGTACTCAAGTCGTCATCGTGCTCTTAGTATTTAATCCCGATGCAATTTCTTTGTTTCATGGTCAACACGAAAGTCCAAGCGATACAGTAAAAATGCACTGGTGCATTGGAATCTAATACTCGTCTGCCAGGAGCCGCTCAAATCACAAACTCTTGGAAGACTCCCTCTTCTTGTACTTCAGTCCGCATTGTGCATTTTGTATTCAATCCTGATGCAATTTCTGTGTTTCATCATCAATGTGACGGTCCAAGGGATACAGAAAACCTGCACTGGTACATCGGAATCTAATACTGGTCTCCCTGGAGCCGCTCAGAGCACAACCTCTCACAAGATTCACTCTTCTTGTACTTAAGGCGGCATTGTCCCTATTGAATTCCATCCCGATGCAATTTCCGTGTTTCATGGTAAATGTGAAGGTCCAAGGGATACAGTAAACCTGCACTGGTTCCTCGGAGTCTAATACTGGTCTCCCAGGAGCCACTCGAAGCACGAACTCTTAGAAGAATCACTCTTCTTGTACTTAAGTCGCCGTTGTGCCTTTTGTATTCCATCCCGATGCAATTTCTATTTTTCATGGTCAATGTGAAGGTCCAACGGATACGTTAATTCAGCACTGGTGCGTCGGAATCTATTACTGGTATCCCAGGAGCCGCTCAAAGCACAAACTATCAGAAGATTCACTCTTCTTGTACATAAGTCGGATTTGTCCCTTTTGGTTGTAATCCCGATGCAATTTCCGTCTTTCATGGTCAATGTGAACGTCCAAGGGATACAGTAAACCTGCACTGGTGCATCGGAATCTAATACTGGTCTCCCAGGAGCCGCTCGAAGCACAAACTCTTAGAAGATTCACTCTTCTTGTACTTTTGTCGGCATTGTGCATTTTGTATTCAATCCCGATGCAATTTCTGTGTCTCATCGTCAATGTGAAGGTGATAGGGATACAGAAACAATGCACTGCTCCATCGGAATCTAATACTGGTCTGCCAGGAGCCGCTGAATGCATAACCTCTTAGAAGGTTCAGTCTTCTTGTACTTAAGTCGGCATTGTGTCTTTATTATTCAATCCCGATGCAATTTCTCTGTTTCATGGTCAATGTGAGGGTCCAAGGGATACTGAAAACCTGCACTGCTGCATCGTAATCAAATAATGGTATCCCAGGAGCCGCTCAAAGCACAAACACTTAGAAGATTCACTCTTCTTGTAATCAAGCCGGATTTGTGCCTTTTGTATTCAACCCCAATGCAATATCTGTGCTTCATGGTCAATGTGAAAGTCCAAGGTATACAATAAACCTGCACTGGTGCATCGGAATCTAATACTGGTCTCCCAAGGAGCCGCTCAAAACACAAAATCTTAGAAGATTCACTCTTCTTGAACTTATGTCGCCATTGTGCCTTTTGTATTCAATTACGATGCAATTTCTATGTTTCATGGTCGATGTGAAGGTCCAAGGGATACGTTAAATATGCACTGTTGCATCGAAATCTATTACTGGTATCCCAAAAGCCGCTCAAAGCACAATTTCTCAGAAGATTCACTCTTCTTGTACTTAAGCCGGCATTGTCCCTTTTGATTTCAATCCCGATTCAATATCTGTCTTTCATGGTCAATGTGAAAGACCAAGGGATACTGTAAACCTGCACTGCTGCATAGGAATCAAATACTAGTCTCCCAGGAGCCGCTCAAAGCACAATCTCTTAGAAGATTCACTCTTCTTGTACTTCAGTCGGCATTGTGCATTTTGTATTCAATCCGAATGCAATTTCTGTGTTTCATGGTCAATGGATGGTCCAAGGGTTACAGTAAACCTGCGCTAGTGCATCGGGATCTAATACTGGTCTCCCTGGACCCGCTCAAAACACAAAATCTTATGAGATTAACTCATATTGTACTTAGGTCGTCATTGTGCCTTTTGTGTTCAATCCTGATGCAATTTCTGTGTTTCATTGTCAATGTGATGGTCCATGGGATACAGTAAACGTGCACTGGTGCATCGGAATCTAATACTGATCTCTCAGGAGCGGCTCAAAGCACAAACTCGTAGAAGACTCACTTTTCTTATACTTAAGTCGGCATTGTGCGTTTTGTATTCTATCCCGATGCAATATCTGTGTTTCATGGTCAATGTGAAGGTGCAAGGGAAACAGTAAACCTGCACTTGTGCATCGGAATCTAATACTGGTCTCCCATGAGCCGCTCTAAGCACAAACTCTTAGAAAATTCACTCTTCTTGTACTTAAGTCGGCATTGTCCCTTCTGTATTCAATCCCGATGCAATTTCCGTGTTTCATGGTCAAAGTGAAGGTCAAACGTATGCAGAAAACCTGCACTGGTGTGTCTGAATCTAGTACTGGTCTCCCATGACCCGCTCAAAGCACAAATTATAAATAGATTCACTCTTCTTGTACTTAAGTCGGAATTGTCCCTCTTGTATTCAATCCCGATGCAATATCTGTGTTTTATGGTCAATGTGAAGGTCCAAGGAATACAGTAAACCTGCACTCGTGCATCGGAATTTAATACTGGTCTCCCATGAGCCGCTGGAAGCACAACCTCTTAGAAGATTCAGTTTTCTTGTAATTAAGCCGGATTTGCGCCTTTTGTATTCAACCCCAATACAATTTCTGTGCTTCATGGTCAATGTGAAAGTCCAAGGGATACGGTAAACCTGCACTGGTGCATCGGAATCAAATACTGGTGTCCCAGGAGCCGCTCAAAGCACAAACTCTTAGAAGATTCACTCTTCTTGTACTTATGTCGCCATTGTGCCTTTTGTATTCAATCCCGATGCAATTTCTATGTTTCATAATCGATGTGAAGGTCCAAGGGATACGGTAAATAACCCTGGTGCATTGAAATCTATTACTGGTATCCCAAAAGCCGCTCAAAGCACAAATTCTCAGAAGATTCGCTCTTCTTGTACTTAAGCCGGCATTGTCCCTTTTGATTTCAATCCCGATGCAATATCTGTCTTTCATGGTCAATGTAAAAGTCCAAGGGATACTGTATACCTGCACTGCTGCGTCGGAATCAAATACTGGTCTCCCAGAAGATGCTCAAAGCACAATCTCTTAGAAGATTCACTCTTCTTGTACTTCAGTCGGCAATGTGCATTTTGTTTTCAATCCGAATGCAATTTCTGTGTTTCATGGTCAATGTGATGGTCCAAGGGTTACAGTAAACATGCACTGGTGCATCGGAATCTAATACTGGTCTCTCAGGAGCCGCTCAAAGCACAAACTCAAAGAAGACTCACTCTTCTTATACACAAGTCGGCATTGTGCGTTTTGTATTCAATCCCGATGCAATATCTGTGTTGCATGGTCAATGTGAAGGTGCAAGGGATACAGTAAACCTGCACTGGAGCATCGGAATCTAAAACTCGTCTCCCATGAGCTGCTCAAAGCACAAACTCTTAGAAGATTCACTCTTCTTGTACTGAAGTAGGCATTGTGCCTTTTCTGTTTAATACCGATGCGATTTCTGTGTTTCATGGTCAATGTGAAGGTCCAAGGGATAGAGTAAACCTGCACTGGTGCATCGGAATCTAATACTGGTCTCGAAATTAGCCGCTCAAAGCAAAAACTCTTAGAAGATTCATTCTTCTTGTACTTAAGTCGCCATTGTGCCTTTTGTATTCAATCCCCATGCATTTTCTATGTTCCTTGGTCGATGTGAAGGTCCAGGGGATAAGTGAAACCTGCACTGGTGTTTCGGAATCTAATACTGGTATCCCAGGAGCCGCTCAAAGCACAAACCCTCAGAAGACTCACTCTTCTTGTACTCAAGTTGGCATTGTCCCTTTTGATTTATATCCCGATGCAAGTTCTGTCTTTCATGGTCAATGTGAAGGTCCAAGTGATGCAGTAAACCTGCACAGCTGCATAGGAATCAAATTCTGGTCTCCCAGGAGCCGCTCAAAGCACAAACTCTTAGAAGATTCACTCTTCTTGTAAGTAAGCCGGATTTGTGCCTTTTGTATTCAACCCCAATGCAATCTCTGTGCTTCATGGTCAATGTGAAAGTCCAAGGGTTACAGTAAACCTGCACTGGCGCATCGGAATCTAATACTGGTCTCCCTGGACCCGCTCAAAGCACAAAATCTTGGGAGATTCACTCATCTTGTACTTAGGTCGTCATTGTGCCTTTTGTGTTCAATCCAGATGCAATTTCTGTGTTTCATTGTCAATGTGAAGGTCCATGAGATGCAGTAAACATGCACTGGTGCATCGGAATCTAATACTGATCTCTCACAAGCCGCTCAAAGCACAAACTCTTAGAAGAATCACGCTTCTCTTAACTAAGTCGGCAATGTGCTTTTTGTATTCAAATTCCGAAGCAATTTCTTTCTTTCATGGTCAATGTGAAGGTCCAAAAGATACAGCAAACCTGCACTGGTGCATCAGAATCTAATACTCGTCACCCAGGAGTCGCTTAAAGCACAAACTCGTAGGAGACTCATTCTACTTGTACTTAAGTCGGCATTGTGCGTTTTGTATTCAATTCCGATGCAATATGTGTGTTTCATGGTCAATGTGAAAGTGCAAGGGATACAGTAAACCTGCACTGGTGCATCGGAATCTAATACTGGTCTCCCATGAGCCGCTCAAAGCACAAACTCTTAGAAGATTCACTCTTCTTGTACTTAAGTCGGCATTGTGCTTTTATTATTCAATCCCGATGCAATATCTGTGTTTCATGGTCAATGTGAAGGTGATAGAGATACAGAAACAATGCACTGCTGCATCGGAATCTAATACTGGTCTCCCATGAGCCGCTGAAGGCACAACCTCTTAGAAGATTCACTCTACTTGTACTTAAGTCGGCATTGTGCCTTTGTTATTCAATCCCGATGAAATATCTGTGTCTCATTGTTAATGTGAAGGTCCATGGGATAAAGTAAACCTGCACTGGTGCATCGGAATCTAATACCGGTCTCCCAGGAGCTTCTCAAAGCACAAACTCTTAGAGGAATCACTCTTCTTGTACTGAAGTCGGCATTGTGCCTTTTGTATGCAATGCAGATGCAATGTCTGTGTTTCATGGTCAATATGAAGGTCCATGGGATACAGTAAACCTAAACTGGTGCATTGGAATCTAATATTGGTCTCCCATGAGCCGCTCAAAGCACAAAATCTAAGAAGGTTCACTCTTCTTGTACTGAAGTCGGCATTGTGCCTTTTGTATTCAATCCCGATGCGATATCTGTGTGTCATGGTCAATGTGAAGGTCCGAGGGATACAGTAAACCTCCACTGGTGCATCGGAATCTGATACAGGTCTCAAAGGAGCCGCTCAAACCACAAACTTTTAGAAAATTCACTCTTCTTGTACTTCAGTCGGCATCGTCACTTTTGTTTTCAAACCCGATGCAATTTCCGTGTTTCATGGTCAAGGTGAAGGTCAAACGGATACAGAAAACACGCACTGGTGTGTCTGAATCTAATACTGGTCTCCCATGAGCCGCTCAAAGCACAAATTCTTATTAGATTCACTCTTCTTGTACATAAGTCGGCTTTGTCCCTTTTGTATTCAACCCCGATGCAATTTCTGTGCTTCATGGTCAATGAGAAAGTCCAAGGGATACAGTAAACCTGCATTGGTGCATCGGAATCAAATACTGGTCTCCCAGGAGTCGCTCGAAACACAAACTCTTAGAAGATCCGCCCTTCTTGTACTTCAGTCGGCATTGTGCATTTTGTATTCATTCTCGATGCAAACTCTGTGTTTCATCGTCAATGTGACGGTCCAAGGGATACAGTAAACCTGCACTGGTGCATCGGAAACTAATACTGGTATCCGAGTAGCCGTTCAAACCACAAACTCTCAGAAGATTCACTCTTCTTGTACTTAAGTCTGCATTGTCCCTTTTGATTTATATCCCGATGCAAGTTCTGTCTTTCATGGTCAATTTGAAGGTCCAAGGGATGCAGTAAACCTGCACAGCTGCATAGCAATCAAATACTGGTCTCCCAGGAGCCGCTCGAAGGACAAACACTTAGAGGATTCACTTTTCCTGCACTTAAGTCGGCGTTGTGCCTATTGTATTCAATCCCGATGCAATATCTTTCTATCATGGTCAATGTGAAGGTCCAAGGGATACTGTAAACCTGCACTGGTGCATCGGAATCTAATATTGGTCTCCCAGGAGCCGCTCAAAGCACAAACTCATAGAAGAATCACTCATCTTGTACTTAAGTCGGCATTGTCCCTCTTGGTTTCAATCCCGATGCAATTTCTGTGTCTCATGGTCAATGTAAAAGTCCAAGGGATACAGTAAACCTGCACAGCTGCATCGGAATCAAATACTGGTCTCCCAGGAGCCGCTCAAAGCACAAACTCTTAGAACATTCACCCTTCTTGTACTTACGTCGGCATTGTCCCTTTTGTAATCAATCCCGATGCAATTTATGTGTTTCATGGTCAATGTGAAGGACAAACGTATACAGTAAACCTGCACTGGTGCATCGGAATCTAATACTGGTCTCCCTGGAGCCGCTCAAAGCACATACTCTCAGAAAATTCACTTTTCTAGTACTTAAGGGGGCATCGTCCGTTTTGTATTCCATCCCGATGCAATTTCTGTGTTTCATGGTCAATGTGAAGGTAAAACGAATACAGAAAACCAGCTCTGGTGCATCTGAATCTAATACTGGTCTCCCATGAGCCACTCAAGGCAAAAATTCTTAGAGGATTCACTCTTCTCGTACTTAAGTCGGCATTGTGCTATTGTATTCAATCCCGATGCGATTTCTGTGTTTAATGGTCAAAATGAGGGTCGAAGGGATACAGTAAACCTGCACTGGTTTCTGATACTGGTCTCCCAGGAGCCGCTCGAACCACAAACTCATAGAAGACTCACTCTTCTTGTACTTAAGACGGCATTGTGCTTTTCTATACGATCCCGATGCAATATCTGTGTTTCATGGTCAATGTGAAGGTCCAAGGGATACAGTAAACCTGCACTGGTGCATCGGAATCTAATACTGGTCTCCCATGAGCCGCTCAAAGCACAAACTCTTAGAACATTCACTCTTCTTGTACTTACGTCGGCATTGTGGCTTTTCTATTCAATCCCGATGCAATGTCTTTGTATCATGGTCAATATGAAGGTTCAAGGGATACAGTAAACCTGCACTGGTTCCTCGGAGTCTAATACTGGTCTCCCAGGAGCCGCTCAAAGCACAAACTCATAGAAGACTCACTCTTCTTGTACTTAAGTCGGCATTGTGCTTTTCTATACGATCCCGATGCAATATCTGTGTTTCATGGTCAATGTGAAGGTCCAAGGGATACAGTAAACCTGCATTGGTGCATCGGAATCTAATACTGGTCTCGCATGAGCCGCTCAAAGCACAAACTCATAGAAGACTCACTCTTCTTGTACTTAAGTCGGCATTGTGCTTTTCTATACGATCCCGATGCAATATCTGTGTTTCATGGTCAATGTGTAGGTCCAAGGGATACAGTAAACCTGCACTGGTGCATCGGAATTTAATACTGGTCTCCCAGGAGCCGCTCAAAGCACAATCTCGTAGAAGATTCACTCTTCTTGCACTCAAGTCGGCATTGTCCCTTTCGTATTCAATCCCGATGCATTTACTGTGTTTCATGGCCAATGTGAAGGTCCAAGGGAAACGGTAAATCTTCACTGGTGCATCGGAATCTGATAGTGGTATCCCAGGAGCCGCTGAAAGCTCAAACTCTTGGGAGGTTCACTCATCATGTACTCAAGTCGTCATCGTGCTCTTAGTATTTAATCCCGATGCAATTTCTTTGTTTCATGGTCAATACGAAAGTCCAAGCGATACAGTAAAAATGCACTGGTGCATTGGAATCTAATACTCGTCTGCCAGGAGCCGCTCAAATCACAAACTCTTGGAAGACTCCCTCTTCTTGTACTTCAGTCCGCATTGTGCATTTTGTATTCAATCCTGATGCAATTTCTGTGTTTCATCATCAATGTGACGGTCCAAGGGATACAGAAAACCTGCACTGGTACATCGGAATCTAATACTGGTCTCCCTGGAGCCGCTCAGAGCACAACCTCTCACAAGATTCACTCTTCTTGTACTTAAGGCGGCATTGTCCCTATTGAATTCCATCCCGATGCAATTTCCGTGTTTCATGGTAAATGTGAAGGTCCAAGGGATACAGTAAACCTGCACTGGTTCCTCGGAGTCTAATACTGGTCTCCCAGGAGCCACTCGAAGCACGAACTCTTAGAAGAATCACTCTTCTTGTACTTAAGTCGCCGTTGTGCCTTTTGTATTCCATCCCGATGCAATTTCTATTTTTCATGGTCAATGTGAAGGTCCAACGGATACGTTAATTCAGCACTGGTGCGTCGGAATCTATTACTGGTATCCCAGGAGCCGCTCAAAGCACAAACTATCAGAAGATTCACTCTTCTTGTACATAAGTCGGATTTGTCCCTTTTGGTTGCAATCCCGATGCAATTTCCGTCTTTCATGGTCAATGTGAACGTCCAAGGGATACAGTAAACCTGCACTGGTGCATCGGAATCTAATACTGGTCTCCCAGGAGCCGCTCGAAGCACAAACTCTTAGAAGATTCACTCTTCTTGTACTTTTGTCGGCATTGTGCATTTTGTATTCAATCCCGATGCAATTTCTGTGTCTCATCGTCAATGTGAAGGTGATAGGGATACAGAAACAATGCACTGCTCCATCGGAATCTAATACTGGTCTGCCAGGAGCCGCTGAATGCATAACCTCTTAGAAGGTTCAGTCTTCTTGTACTTAAGTCGGCATTGTGTCTTTATTATTCAATCCCGATGCAATTTCTCTGTTTCATGGTCAATGTGAGGGTCCAAGGGATACTGAAAACCTGCACTGCTGCATCGTAATCAAATAATGGTATCCCAGGAGCCGCTCAAAGCACAAACACTTAGAAGATTCACTCTTCTTGTAATCAAGCCGGATTTGTGCCTTTTGTATTCAACCCCAATGCAATATCTGTGCTTCATGGTCAATGTGAAAGTCCAAGGTATACAATAAACCTGCACTGGTGCATCGGAATCTAATACTGGTCTCCCAAGGAGCCGCTCAAAACACAAAATCTTAGAAGATTCACTCTTCTTGAACTTATGTCGCCATTGTGCCTTTTGTATTCAATTACGATGCAATTTCTATGTTTCATGGTCGATGTGAAGGTCCAAGGGATACGTTAAATATGCACTGTTGCATCGAAATCTATTACTGGTATCCCAAAAGCCGCTCAAAGCACAATTTCTCAGAAGATTCACTCTTCTTGTACTTAAGCCGGCATTGTCCCTTTTGATTTCAATCCCGATTCAATATCTGTCTTTCATGGTCAATGTGAAAGACCAAGGGATACTGTAAACCTGCACTGCTGCATAGGAATCAAATACTAGTCTCCCAGGAGCCGCTCAAAGCACAATCTCTTAGAAGATTCACTCTTCTTGTACTTCAGTCGGCATTGTGCATTTTGTATTCAATCCGAATGCAATTTCTGTGTTTCATGGTCAATGGATGGTCCAAGGGTTACAGTAAACCTGCACTAGTGCATCGGGATCTAATACTGGTCTCCCTGGACCCGCTCAAAACACAAAATCTTATGAGATTAACTCATATTGTACTTAGGTCGTCATTGTGCCTTTTGTGTTCAATCCTGATGCAATTTCTGTGTTTCATTGTCAATGTGATGGTCCATGGGATACAGTAAACGTGCACTGGTGCATCGGAATCTAATACTGATCTCTCAGGAGCGGCTCAAAGCACAAACTCGTAGAAGACTCACTTTTCTTATACTTAAGTCGGCATTGTGCGTTTTGTATTCTATCCCGATGCAATATCTGTGTTTCATGGTCAATGTGAAGGTGCAAGGGAAACAGTAAACCTGCACTGGTGCATCGGAATCTAATACTGGTCTCCCATGAGCCGCTCTAAGCACAAACTCTTAGAAAATTCACTCTTCTTGTACTTAAGTCGGCATTATCCCTTCTGTATTCAATCCCGATGCAATTTCCGTGTTTCATGGTCAAAGTGAAGGTCAAACGTATGCAGAAAACCTGCACTGGTGTGTCTGAATCTAGTACTGGTCTCCCATGACCCGCTCAAAGCACAAATTATAAATAGATTCACTCTTCTTGTACTTAAGTCGGAATTGTCCCTCTTGTATTCAATCCCGATGCAATATCTGTGTTTTATGGTCAATGTGAAGGTCCAAGGAATACAGTAAACCTGCACTCGTGCATCGGAATTTAATACTGGTCTCCCATGAGCCGCTGGAAGCACAACCTCTTAGAAGATTCAGTTTTCTTGTAATTAAGCCGGATTTGTGCCTTTTGTATTCAACCCCAATACAATTTCTGTGCTTCATGGTCAATGTGAAAGTCCAAGGGATACTGTATACCTGCACTGCTGCGTCGGAATCAAATACTGGTCTCCCAGAAGATGCTCAAAGCACAATCTCTTAGAAGATTCACTCTTCTTGTACTTCAGTCGGCAATGTGCATTTTGTTTTCAATCCGAATGCAATTTCTGTGTTTCATGGTCAATGTGATGGTCCAAGGGTTACAGTAAACATGCACTGGTGCATCGGAATCTAATACTGGTCTCTCAGGAGCCGCTCAAAGCACAAACTCAAAGAAGACTCACTCTTCTTATACACAAGTCGGCATTGTGCGTTTTGTATTCAATCCCGATGCAATATCTGTGTTGCATGGTCAATGTGAAGGTGCAAGGGATACAGTAAACCTGCACTGGAGCATCGGAATCTAAAACTCGTCTCCCATGAGCTGCTCAAAGCACAAACTCTTAGAAGATTCACTCTTCTTGTACTGAAGTAGGCATTGTGCCTTTTCTGTTTAATACCGATGCGATTTCTGTGTTTCATGGTCAATGTGAAGGTCCAAGGGATAGAGTAAACCTGCACTGGTGCATCGGAATCTAATACTGGTCTCGAAATTAGCCGCTCAAAGCAAAAACTCTTAGAAGATTCACTCTTCTTGTACTTAAGTCGCCATTGTGCCTTTTGTATTCAATCCCCATGCATTTTCTATGTTTCTTGGTCGATGTGAAGGTCCAGGGGATAAGTGAAACCTGCACTGGTGTTTCGGAATCTAATACTGGTATCCCAGGAGCCGCTCAAAGCACAAACCCTCAGAAGACTCACTCTTCTTGTACTCAAGTTGGCATTGTCCCTTTTGATTTATATCCCGATGCAAGTTCTGTCTTTCATGGTCAATGTGAAGGTCCAAGTGATGCAGTAAACCTGCACAGCTGCATAGGAATCAAATTCTGGTCTCCCAGGAGCCGCTCAAAGCACAAACTCTTAGAAGATTCACTCTTCTTGTAAGTAAGCCGGATTTGTGCCTTTTGTATTCAACCCCAATGCAATCTCTGTGCTTCATGGTCAATGTGAAAGTCCAAGGGTTACAGTAAACCTGCACTGGCGCATCGGAATCTAATACTGGTCTCCCTGGACCCGCTCAAAGCACAAAATCTTGGGAGATTCACTCATCTTGTACTTAGGTCGTCATTGTGCCTTTTGTGTTCAATCCAGATGCAATTTCTGTGTTTCATTGTCAATGTGAAGGTCCATGAGATGCAGTAAACATGCACTGGTGCATCGGAATCTAATACTGATCTCTCACAAGCCGCTCAAAGCACAAACTCTTAGAAGAATCACGCTTCTCTTAACTAAGTCGGCAATGTGCTTTTTGTATTCAAATTCCGAAGCAATTTCTTTCTTTCATGGTCAATGTGAAGGTCCAAAAGATACAGCAAACCTGCACTGGTGCATCAGAATCTAATACTCGTCACCCAGGAGTCGCTTAAAGCACAAACTCGTAGGAGACTCATTCTACTTGTACTTAAGTCGGCATTGTGCGTTTTGTATTCAATTCCGATGCAATATGTGTGTTTCATGGTCAATGTGAAGGTGCAAGGGATACAGTAAACCTGCACCGGTGCATCGGAATCTAATACTGGTCTCCCATGAGCCGCTCAAAGCACAAACTCTTAGAAGATTCACTCTTCTTGTACTTAAGTCTGCATTGTCCCTTTAGATTTATATGCCGAAGCACGTTCTGTCTTTCATGGTCAATGTGAAGGTCTAAGGGATGCAGTAAACCTGCACAGCTGCGTAGGAATCAAATACTGGTCCCCAGGAGCCGCTCATAGCACAAACTCTCAGAAGATTCACTCTTCTAGTACTTAAGTCGGCATTGTCACTTATGGTTTCAATCCCGATGCAATTTCTATCATTCATGGTCAATGTGAAGGTCCAAGGTACACAGTAAACCTGCACAGCTGCATCGCAATCAAATACTGGTCTCCCAGGAGCCGCTCAAAGCACAAATTCTTAGAAGAATCACTCTTCTTGTATTTCAGTCAGCATTGAGCATTTTGTATTCAATTCCGATGCAATGTCTGTCTTTTCATCGCCAATGTGACGGTCCAAGGGATACAGTACACCTGCACTGGTGCATCGGAATCTAATACTGGTCTCCCTGGAGCCGCTCAAAGCACAAAATCTCAGAAGATTCACTTTTCTAGTACTTAAGACTTCATTGTCCCTTTTGTATTCCATCCCGATGCAATTTGTGTGTTTCATGGTCAATGTGAAAGGCCAAGGGATACAGTAAACCTGCACTAGTGCATCGGAATCTAATACTGGTCTCCCAGGAGCCTCTCAATGCACAAACTCTTAGACGATTCACTCTTCTTGTACGTCAGTCGGCATTGTGCATTTTGCAATCAATCCCGATGCAATTTCTGTGTTTCATGGTCAATGTGAAGGTCAAAGGGATACTGAAAACCTGCACTGGTGCATCTGAATCCAATACTGGTCTCCCATGAGCCGCTGAAGGCAAAAATACTTAGGAGATTCACTCTTCTTGGACTTAAGTCGACATTGTGCTTTTGTATTCAATCCCGATGCGATTTCTGTGTTTCATGGTAAATATGAGGGTCCAAGGGATACAGTAAACCTGCACTGGTGCCTCGGAATCTAATACTGGTCTCCCAGAAGCCGCTCAAAGCACAAACTCATAGAAGACTCACTCTTCTTGGACTTAAATCGGCATTGTGCTTTTCTATACGATCCCGATGCAATATCTGTGTTTCATGGTCAATGTGAAGGTCCAAGGGATACAGTAAACCTGCACTGGTGCATCGGAATCTAATACTGGTCTCCCATGAGACGCTCAAAGCAGAAACTCTTAGGAGATTCACTCTTCTTGCACTTAAGTCGGCATTGTCCCTTTCGTATTTAATCCCGATGCATTTTCTGTGTTTCATGGTCAATGTGAAGGTTCAAGGGAAACGGTAAATCTGCACTGGTGCATCGGAATCTGATAGTGGTATCCCAGGAGCAGCTGAAAGCACAAACTCTTGAGAGATTCACTCATCTTGTACTTAAGTCGTCATCGTGCTTTTAGTATTTAATCCCAATGCAATTTCTTTGTTTCATGGTCAATGTGAAAGTCCAAGGGATACAGTAGAAATGAACTGGTGCATCGGAATCTAATACTCGTCTGCCAGGAGCCGCTCAAATCACAAACTCTTAGAAGACTCCCTCTTCTTGAACTTAAGTCGGAATTGTGCCTTTTGTATGCTACCAGATGCAATATCTGTGTTTCATGGTCAATATGAAGGTCCAAGGGATACAGTAAACCTAAACTGGTGCATTGGAATCTAATACTGGTCTGCCATGAGCCGCTCGAAGCACAAACTCTTAGAAGATTCACTCTTCCTGTACTTATGTCGGCATTGTGCCTTTTGTATTCACTCCCGATGCAATTTCTTTGTATCATGGTCAATGTGAAGGTCCAAGGGAAACTGTAAACCTGCACTAGTGCATCGGAATCAAATACTGGTCTCCCAGGCGCCGCTCGAAACACAAACTCTTAGAAGATTCACTCTTCTTGTACTTAAGTCGGCATAGTCCCTTTTGGTTTCAATCCCGATGCAATTTCTGTCTCTCATGGTCAATGTAAAAGTCCAAGGGATACAGTAAACCTGCACAGCTGCATCGAAATCAAATACTGGTCTCCCAGGCGCCGCTCGAAGCACAAACTCTTAGAAGATTCACTCTTCTTGTACTTAAGTCGGCATAGTCCCATTCGTAATCAATCCCGATGAAATTTATGTGTTCCATGGTCAATGTGAAGGACAAACGTATACAGTAAACCTGCACTGGTGCATCGGAATCTAATACTGGTCTTCCTGGAGCCGCTCAAAGCTCAAACCCTCAGATGATTCACTTTTCTAGTACTTAAGGCGGCATTGGCCGTTTTGTATTCCATCCCGATGCAATTTCTGTGTTTCATGGTCAATGTGAAGGTCCAACAAATACAGTAAACCTGCACAGCTGCATCGGAATCAAATACTGGTCTCCCAGGAGCCACTCGAACCACAAACTCTTAGATGAGTCACTCTTCTTGTACGTCAGTCGGCATTGTGCATTTTGTAATCAATCCCGATGCAATTTCTGTGTTTCATGGTCAATGTGAAGGTCAAACGGATACAGAAAACCTGTACTGGTGCATCTGAATCTAATACTGGTCTCCCATGAGCCGCTCAAGCCAAAAATTCTTAGAAGATTCACTCGTCTTGTACTTAAGTCGGCATTGTGCTTTTGTATTCAATCCCGATGCGATTTCTGTGTTTCATGGTAAATATGAGGGTCGCAGGGTTACAGTAAACCTGCACTGGTGCATCGGAATCTAATACCGGTCTCCCAGGAGCTTCTCAAAGCACAAACTCTTAGAGGAATCACTCTTCTTGTACTTAACTCGGCATTGTGCCTTCTGTATTGAATCCCGAAGCAATTTATTTGTATCATGGTCAATGTGAAGGACCAAGGAATACTGTAAACCAGCACTGGTGCATCGGAATCTAATACTGGTCTCCCAGGAGCCGCTCAAAGCACAAACTTGTAGAAGATTCACTCTTCTTGCACTTAAGTCGGCATTGTCAGTTTCGTATTCAATCCCGATGCATTTTCTGTGTTTCATGGTCAATGTGAAGGTCCAAGGGAAACGGTAAACCGGCACTGGTGCATCGGAATCTGATAGTGGTATCGCGGAAGCCGCTGAAAGCACAAACTCTTAGGAGATTCACTCATCTTGTACTTAAGTCCTCATCGTGCTCTTAGTATTTAATCCCGATGCAATTTCTTTGTTTCATGGTTAATGTGAAAGTCCAAGGGATACAGTAAAAATGAACTGGTGCATCGGAATCTAATACTCGTCTGCCAGGAGCCGCTCAAATCACAAATTCTTAGAAGACTTCCTCTTCTTGTACTTAAGTCTGCATTGTGGCTTTTGTATGCAATGCAGATGCAATATCTGTGTTTCATGGTCAATATGAAGGTCCAAGGGATACAGTAAACCTAAACTGGTGCATTGGAATCTAATACTGGTCTCCCATGAGCCGCTCAAAGCACAAATTCTAAGAAGGTTCACTCTTCTTGTACTGAAGTCGGCATTGTGCCTTTTGTATTCAATCCCGATGCGATATCTGTGTTTCATGGTCAATGTGAAGGTCCGAGGGTTACAGTAAACCACCAATGGTGCATTGGAATCTAATACAGGTCTCCCAGGAGCCGCTCAAACCACAAACTCTTAGAAAATTCACTCTTCTTGTACTTCAGTCGGCATTGTCCCTTTTGTTTTCAATCCCGATTCAATTTCTGTGCTTCATGGTCAATGAGAAAGTCCAAGGGATACAGTAAACCTGCACTGGTGCATCGGAATATAATACTGGTCTCCCATGAGCCGCTCAAAGCACAAACTCTTAGAAGATTCACTCTTCTTGTACATAAGTCGGATTTGTGCCTTTTGTATTCAACCCCGATGCAATTTCTGTGCTTCATGGTCTATGAGAAAGTCCAAGGGATACAGTAAACCTGCACTGGTGGATCGGAATATAATACTGGTCTCCCATGAGCCGCTCAAAGCACAAACTCTTAGAAGATTCACTCTTCTTGTACTTATGTCGGCATTGTGCTTTTATTATTCAATCCCGATGCAATATCTGTTTTTCATGGTCAATGTGAAGGTGATAGGGATACAGAAACAATGCAATGCTGCAACGGAATCTAATACTGGTCTCTCATGAGCCGCTGAAAGCACAATCTCTTAGAAGATTCAGTCTTCTTGTACTTAAGTTGGCATTGTGCCTTTATTATTCAATCCTGATGAAATATCTGTGTCTCATTGTTAATGTGAAGGTCCATGGGATAAAGTAAACCTGCACTGGTGCATCGGAATCTAATACCGGTCTCCCAGGAGCTTCTCAAAGCACAAACTCTTAGAGGAATCACTCTTCTTGTACTTAACTCGGCATTGTGCCTTCTGTATTGAATCCCGAAGCAATTTCTTTGTATCATGGTCAATGTGAAGGACCAAGGAATACTGTAAACCAGCACTGGTGCATCGGAATCTAATACTGGTCTCCCAGGAGCCGCTCAAAGCACAAACTTGTAGAAGATTCACTCTTCTTGCACTTATGTCGGCATTGTCAGTTTCGTATTCAATCCCGATGCATTTTCTGTGTTTCATGGTCAATGTGAAGGTCCAAGGGAAACGGTAAACCTGCACTGGTGCATCGGAATCTGATAGTGGTATCCCGGAAGCCGCTGAAAGCACAAACTCTTAGGAGATTCACTCATCTTGTACTTAAGTCCTCATCGTGCTCTTAGTATTTAATCCCGATGCAATTTCTTTGTTTCATGGTTAATGTGAAAGTCCAAGGGATACAGTAAAAATGAACTGGTGCATCGGAATCTAATACTCGTCTGCCAGCAGCCGCTCAAATCACAAATTCTTAGAAGACTTCCTCTTCTTGTACTTAAGTCTGCATTGTGGCTTTTGTATGCAATGCACATGCAATATCTGTGTTTCATGGTCAATGTGAATGTCCTAGGGATACGTTAAACCAGCACTGGTGCATCTGAATCTAATACGAGAATCCCTGGAGCCGCTCAAAGCACAAACTCTCAGAAGATTCACAATTGTAGTACCTAAGTCGGCATTGTCCCTTTTGGTTTCAATCTCGATGCAATTTCTGTCTTTCATGGTCAATGTGAAGGCCCAAGGTATACAGTAAACCTGAACAGCTGCATCGGAATCAAATACTGGTCTCCCAGGAGCCGCTCGAAGCACAAACTCTTAGAAGATTCTCTCTTCTTGTACTTCAGTCGGCATTGTGCATTTTGTATTCAATCTCGAAGCAATCTATGTGTTTCATCGTCAATGTGACGGTCCAAGGGATACAGTAAACCTGCACTGGTGCATCGGAATGTAATACTGGTATCCGAGTAGCCGCTCAAACCACAAACTCTCAGAAGATTCACTCTTCTTGTACTTAAGTCTGCATTGTCCCTTTAGACTTATATCCCGAAGCAAGTTCTGTCTTTCATGGTAAATGTGAAGGTCTAAGGGATGCAGTAAACCTGCACAGCTGCATAGGAATCAAATACTGGTCCCCAGGAGCCGCTCGAAGCACAAACTCTTAGAAGATTCACTCTTCCTGTACTTAAGTCGGCATTGTCCTTTTTGTATTCAATACCGATGCAATTTCTGTCTGTCATGGTCAATGTAAAAGTCCAAGGGATACAGTAAACCTGCACAGCTGCATCGGAATCAAATACTGGTCTCCCAGGAGCCGATCAAAGCACAAACTCTTAGAAGATTCACTCTTCCTTTACTTAAGTCGGCATAGTCCCTTTCGTAATCAAACCCGATGCAATTTATGTGTTTCATGGTCAATGTGAAGGACAAACGTATACAGTAAACCTGCACTGGTGCATCGGAATCTAATACTGGTCTCCCTGGAGCCGCTCAAAGCACAAACTCTCAGCAGATTCACTTTTCTAGTACTTTGGACGGCATTGTCCGTTTTGTATTCCATCCCGATGCAATTTCTGTGCTTCATGGTCAATGTGAAGGTCCAACAAATACAGTAAACCTGCACAGATGCATCGGAATCAAATACTGGTCTCCCAGGAGCCGCTCGAACCACAAACTCTTAGATGAGTCACTCTTCTTGTACGTCAGTCGGCATTGTGCATTTTGTAATCAATCCCGATGCAATTTCTGTGTTTCATATTCAATGTGAAGGTCAAACGGATGCAGAAAACCTGCACTGGTGCATCAGAATCTAGTACTGGTCTCCCATGAGTCGCTCAAGGCACAAATTCTTAGAAGATTCACTCGTCTTGTACTTAAGTCGGCATTGTGCTTATGTATTCAATCCCGATGCGATTTCTGTGTTTCATGGTAAATATGAGGGTTGAAGGGATACAGTAAACCTGCACTGGTGCCTCGGAATCTAATACTGGTCTCCCAGGAGCCGCTCAAAGCACAAACTCTTCGAAGACTCACTCATCTTGTACTTAAGTCGGCATTGTGCCTTTCTATACGATCCCGATGCAATATCTGTGTTTCATGGTCAATGTGAAGGTCCAAGGGATACAGTAAACCTGCACTGGTGCATCGGAATCTAATACTGGTCTCCCATGAGCCGCTCAAAGTACAAACTCTTAGAAGATTCACTCTTCTTGTACTTAAGTCGGCATTGTGCTTTTATTATTCAATCCCGATGCAATATCTGTGTTTCATGGTCAATGTGAAGGTGATAGGGATACAGAAACAATGCACTGCTGCATCGGAATCTAATACTGGTCTCCCATGAGCCGCTGAAGGCACAACCTCTTAGAAGATTCACTCTACTTGTACTTAAGTCGGCATTGTGCCTTTGTTATTCAATCCCGATGAAATATCTGTGCCTCATTGTTAATGTGAAGGTCCATGGGATAAAGTAAACCTGCACTGGTGCATCGGAATCTAATACCGGTCTCCCAGGAGCTTCTCAAAGCACAAACTCTTAGAGGAATCACTCTTCTTGTACTGAAGTCGGCATTGTGCCTTCTGTATTCAATCCCGAAGCAATTTCTTTGTATCATGGTCAATGTGAAGGACCAAGGGATACTGTAAACCTGCACTGGTGCATCGGAAACTAATAATGGTCTCCCAGGAGCCGCTCAAAGCACAAACTTGTAGAAGATTCACTCTTCTTGCACTTAAGTCGACATTGTCCCTTTCGTATTCAATCCCAATGCATTTTCTGTGTTTCATGGTCAATGTGAAGATCCAAGGGAAACGGTAAACCTGCATTGGTGCATCGGAATCTGATAGTGGTATCCCGGGAGCCGCTGAAAACACAAACTCTTAGGTGATTCACTCATCTTGTACTTAAGTCCTCATCGTGCTCTTAGTATTTAATCCCGATGCAATTTCTTTGTTTCATGGTCAATGTGAAAGTCCAAGGGATACAGTAAAAATGAACTGGTGCATCGGAATCTAATACTCGTCTACCAGGTGCCGCTCATATCACAAATTCTTAGAAGACTTCCGCTTCTTGTACTTAAGTCGGCATTGTGCCTTTTGTATGCAATGCAGATGCAATGTCTGTGTTTCATGGTCAATATGAAGGTCCAAGGGATACAGTAAACCTAAACAGGTGCATTGGAATCTAATACTGGTCTCCCATGAGCCGCTCAAAGCACAAAATCTAAGAAGGTTCACTCTTCTTGTACTGAAGTCGGCATTGTGCCTTTTGTACTCAATCCCGATGCGATATCTGTGTGTCATGGTCAATGTGAAGGTCCGAGGGATACAGTAAACCTCCACTGGTGCATCGGAATCTGATACAGGTCTCAATGGAGCCGCTCAAACCACAAACTCTTAGAAAATTCACTCTTCTTGTACTTCAGTCGGCATCGTCACTTTTGTTTTCAAACCCGATGCAATTTCCGTGTTTCATGGTCAAGGTGAAGGTCAAACGGATACAGAAAACACGCACTGGTGTGTCTGAATCTAATACTGGTCTCCCATGAGCCGCTCAAAGCACAAATTCTTATTAGATTCACTCTTCCTGTACATAAGTCGGCTTTGTCCCTTTTGTATTTAACCCCGATGCAATTTCTGTGCTTCATGGTCAATGAGAAAGTCCAAGGGATACAGTAAACCTGAATTGGTGCATCGGAATCAAATACTGGTCTCCCAGGAGTCGCTCGAAACACAAACTCTTAGAAGATCCGCCCTTCTTGTACTTCAGTCGGCATTGTGCATTTTGTATTCATTCTCGATGCAAACTCTGTGTTTCATCGTCAATGTGACGGTCCAAGGGATACAGTAAACCTGCACTGGTGCATCGGAAACTAATACTGGTATCCGAGTAGCCGTTCAAACCACAAACTCTCAGAAGATTCACTCTTCTTGTACTTAAGTCTGCATTGTCCCTTTTGATTTATATCCCGATGCAAGTTCTGTCTTTCATGGTCAATTTGAAGGTCCAAGGGATGCAGTAAACCTGCGCAGCTGCATAGCAATCAAATACTGGTCTCCCAGGAGCCGCTCGAAGGACAAACACTTAGAGGATTCACTTTTCCTGCTTTTAAGTCGGCATTGTGCCTATTGTATTCAATCCCGATGCAATATCTTTGTATCATGGTCAATGTGAAGGTCCATGGGATACTGTAAACCTGCACTGGTGCATCGGAATCTAATATTGGTCTCCCAGGAGCCGCTCAAAGCACAAACTCATAGAAGAATCACCCATCTTGTACTTAAGTCGGCATTGTCCCTCTTGGTTTCAATCCCGATGCAATTTCTGTGTCTCATGGTCAATGTAAAAGTCCAAGGGATACAGTAAACCTGCACAGCTGCATCGGAATCAAATACTGGTCTCCCAGGAGCCGCTCAAAGCACAAACTCTTAGAACATTCACTCTTTTTGTACTTACGTCGGCATTGTCCCTTTTGTAATCAATCCCGATGCAATTTATGTGTTTCATGGTCAATGTGAAGGACAAACGTATACAGTAAACCTGCACTGGTGCATCGGAATCTAATACTGGTCTCCCTGGAGCCGCTCAAAGCAAATACTCTCAGAAAATTCACTTTTCTAGTACTTAAGGGGGCATTGTCCGTTTTGTATTCCATCCCGATGCAATTTCTGTGTTTCATGGTCAATGTGAAGGTAAAACGAATACAGAAAACCAGCTCTGGTGCATCTGAATCTAATACTGGTCTCCCATGAGCCGCTCAAGGCAAAAATTCTTACAGGATTCACTCTTCTTGTACTTAAGTCGGCATTGTGCTATTGTATTCAATCCCGATGCGATTTCTGTGTTTAATGGTCAAAATGAGGGTCGAAGGGATACAGTAAACCTGTACTGGTTTCTGATACTGGTCTCCCAGGAGCCGCTCGAGCCACAAACTCATAGAAGTCTCACTCTTCTTGTACTTAAGACGGCATTGTGCTTTTCGATACGATCCCGATGCAATATCTGTGTTTCATGGTCAATGTGAAGGTCCAAGGGATACAGTAAACCTGCACTGGTGCATCGGAATCTAATACTGGTCTCCCATGAGCCGCCCAAAGCACAAACTCTTAGAACATTCACTCTTCTTGTACTTACGTCGGCATTGTGCCTTTTCTATTCAATCTGGATGCAATGTCTTTGTATCATGGTCAATATGAAGGTTCAAGGGATACAGTAAACCTGCACTGGTTCCTCGGAGTCTAATACTGGTCTCCCAGGAGCCGCTCAAAGCACAAACTCATAGAAGACTCACTCTTCTTGTACTTATGTCGGCATTGTGCTTTTCTATACGATCCCGATGCAATATCTGTGTTTCATGGTCAATGTGAAGGTCCAAGGGATACAGTAAACCTGCACTGGTGCATCGGAATCTAATACTGGTCTCCCATGAGCCGCTCAAAGCACAAACTCATAGAAGACTCACTCTTCTTGTACTTAAGTCGGCATTGTGCTTTTCTACACGATCCCGATGCAATATCTGTGTTTCATGGTCAATGTGTAGGTCCAAGGGATACAGTAAACCTGCACTGGTGCATCGGAATTTAATACTGGTCTCCCAGGAGCCGCTCAAAGCACAATCTCGTAGAAGATTCACTCTTCTTGCACTTAAGTCGGCATTGTCCCTTTCGTATTCAATCCCGATGCATTTTCTGTGTTTCATGGCCAATGTGAAGGTCCAAGGGAAACGGTAAACCTTCACTGGTGCATCGGAATCTGATAGTGGTATCCCAGGAGCCGCTGAAAGCTCAAACTCTTGGGAGGTTCACTCATCATGTACTCAAGTCGTCATCGTGCTCTTAGTATTTAATCCCGATGCAATTTCTTTGTTTCATGGTCAATACGAAAGTCCAAGCGATACAGTAAAAATGCACTGGTGCATTGGAATCTAATACTGGTCTCCCAGGAGCCTCTCAATGCACAAACCCTTAGAAGATTCACTCTTCTTGTACTTAAGTCGGCTTTGTGCCTTTTGTATTCAACCGCGATGCAATCTCTGTGCTTCATGGTCAATGTGAAAGTCCAAGGGATAAAATAAACCTGCATTGGTGCATCGGAAACTAATACTGGTCTCCCAAGTAGCCGCACGAAGAACAAACTCTTAGAAGATTCACTCTTCTCTTACTTAAGTCGGCATTGATCCTTTTGTATTCAATCCCGATGCAATTTCTTTGTATCATGGTCAATGTGAAGGTCCAGGGTATACAGTAAACCTGCACTGGTGCATCGGAATCTATTACTGGAATCCTAGGAGCCGCTCAAAGCACAAATTTTTAGAAGATTCACTCTTCTTGTACTTAAGTCGGCATTGTCCCTTTTAATATATATCACGATGCACGTTCTGTCTTTCATGGTCACCAAGGGATGCAGTAAACCTGCACAGCTGCATCGGAATCAAATACTGGTGTCCCAGGAGCCACTCGAAGCACGAACTCTTAGAAGAATCACTCTTCTTGTACTTAAGTCGCCGTTGTGCCTTTTGTATTCCATCCCGATGCAATTTCTATTTTTCATGGTCAATGTGAAGGTCCAACGGATACGTTAATTCAGCACTGGTGCGTCGGAATCTATTACTGGTATCCCAGGAGCCGCTCAAAGCACAAACTATCAGAAGATTCACTCTTCTTGTACTTAAGTCGGATTTGTCCCTTTTGGTTGCAATCCCGATGCAATTTCCGTCTTTCATGGTCAATGTGAACGTCCAAGGGATACAGTAAACCTGCACTGGTGCATCGGAATCTAATACTGGTCTCCCAGGAGCCGCTCGAAGCACAAACTCTTAGAAGATTCACTCTTCTTGTACTTTTGTCGGCATTGTGCATTTTGTATTCAATCCCGATGCAATTTCTGTGTCTCATCGTCAATGTGAAGGTGATAGGGATACAGAAACAATGCACTGCTCCATCGGAATCTAATACTGGTCTGCCATGAGCCGCTGAATGCATAACCTCTTAGAAGGTTCAGTCTTCTTGTACTTAAGTCGGCATTGTGCCTTTATTATTCAATCCCGATGCAATTTCTGTGTTTCATGGTCAATGTGAGGGTCCAAGGGATACTGAAAACCTGCACTGCTGCATCGTAATCAAATAATGGTATCCTAGGAGCCGCTCAAAGCACAAACACTTAGAAGATTCACTCTTCTTGTGCCTTTTGTATTCAACCCCAATCCAATATCTGTGCTTCATGGTCAATGTGAAAGTCCAAGGTATACAATAAACCTGCACTGGTGCATCGGAATCTAATACTGGTCTCCCAAGGAGCCGCTCAAAACACAAAATCTTAGAAGATTCACTCTTCTTGAACTTATGTCGCCATTGTGCCTTTTGTATTCAATTACGATGCAATTTCTATGTTTCATGGTCGATGTGAAGGTCCAAGGGATACGTTAAATATGCACTGTTGCATCGAAATCTATTACTGGTATCCCAAAAGCCGCTCAAAGCACAATTTCTCAGAAGATTCACTCTTCTTGTACTTAAGCCGGCATTGTCCCTTTTGATTTCAATCCCGATTCAATATCTGTCTTTCATGGTCAATGTGAACGACCAAGGGATACTGTAAACCTGCACTGCTGCATAAGAATCAAATACTAGTCTCCCAGGAGCCGCTCAAAGCACAATCTCTTAGAAGATTCACTCTTCTTGTACTTCAGTCGGCATTGTGCATTTTGTATTCAATCCGAATGCAATTTCTGTGTTTCATGGTCAATGGATGGTCCAAGGGTTACAGTAAACCTGCACTGGTGCATCGGGATCTAATACTGGTCTCCCTGGACCCGCTCAAAACACAAAATCTTATGAGATTCACTCATCTTGTACTTAGGTCGTCATTGTGCCTTTTGTGTTCAATCCTGATGCAATTTCTGTGTTTCATTGTCAATGTGATGGTCCATGGGATACAGTAAACGTGCACTGGTGCATCGGAATCTAATACTGATCTCTCAGGAGCCGCTCAAAGCACAAACTCGTAGAAGACTCACTTTTCTTATACTTAAGTCGGCATTGTGCGTTTTGTATTCTATCCCGATGCAATATCTGTGTTTCATGGTCAATGTGAAGGTGCAAAGGAAACAGTAAACCTGCACTGGTGCATCGGAATCTAATACTGGTCTCCCATGAGCCGCTCTAAGCACAAACTCTTAGAAAATTCACTCTTCTTGTACTTAAGTCGGCATTGTCCCTTCTGTATTCAATCCCAATGCAATTTCCGTGTTTCATGGTCAAAGTGAAGGTCAAACGTATGCAGAAAACCTGCGCTGGTGTGTCTGAATCTAGTACTGGTCTCCCATGACCCGCTCAAAGCACAAATTATAAATAGATTCACTCTTCTTGTACTTCAGTCGACATTGTCCATTTTGTATTCCATCCCGATGCAATTTCTGTGCTTCATGGTCAATGTGAAGGTCCAAGGGATGCAGTAAATTTGCACTGGTGCATCGGAATCTAATACTGGTCTCCCAGGTGTCGCTCAAAGCACAAAGTCTTAGAAGATTCACTCATCTTGTCTTTAAGTCGGAATTGTCCCTCTTGTATTCAATCCCGATGCAATATCTGTGTTTTATGGTCAATGTGAAGGTCCAAGGAATACAGTAAACCTGCACTCGTGCATCGGAATTTAATACTGGTCTCCCATGAGCCGCTGAAAGCACAACCTCTTAGAAGAATCAGTTTTCTTGTAATTAAGCCGGATTTGTGCCTTTTGTATTCAACCCCAATACAATTTCTGTGCTTCATGGTCAATGTGAAAGTCCAAGGGATACGGTAAACCTGCACTGGTGCATCGGAATCAAATACTGGTGTCCCAGGAGCCGCTCAAAGCACAAACTCTTAGAAGATTCACTCTTCTTGTACTTATGTCGCCATTGTGCCTTTTGTATTCAATCCCGATGCAATTTCTATGTTTCATAATCGATGTGAAGGTCCAAGGGATACGTTAAATAACCCTGGTGCATTGAAATCTATTACTGGTATCCCAAAAGCCGCTCAAAGCACAAATTCTCAGAAGATTCACTCTTCTTGTACTTAAGCCGGCATTGTCCCTTTTGATTTCAATCCCGATGCAATATCTGTCTTTCATGGTCAATGTAAAAGTCCAAGGGATACTGTATACCTGCACTGCTGCGTCGGAATCAAATACTGGTCTCCCAGAAGCCGCTCAAAGCACAATCTCTTAGAAGATTCAGTCTTCTTGTACTTCAGTCGGCAATGTGCATTTTGTTTTCAATCCGAATGCAATTTCTGTGTTTCATGGTCAATGTGATGGTCCAAGGGTTACAGTAAACATGCACTGGTGCATCGGAATCTAATACTGGTCCCTCAGGAGCCGCTCAAAGCACAAACTCAAAGAAGACTCACTCTTCTTATACACAAGTCGGCATTGTGCGTTTTGTATTCAATCCCGATGCATTATCTGTGTTGCATGGTCAATGTGAAGGTGCAAGGGATACAGTAAACCTGCACTGGAGCATCGGAATCTAAAACTCGTCTCCCATGAGCTGCTCAAAGCACAAACTCTTAGAAGATTCACTCTTCTTGTACTGAAGTAGGCATTGTGCCTTTTCTGTTTAATCCCGATGTGATTTCTGTGTTTCATGGTCAATGTGAAGGTCCAAGGGATACAGTAAACCTGCACTGGTGCATCGGAATCTAATACTGGTACCGAAATTAGCCGCTCAAAGCAAAAACTCTTAGAAGATTCACTCTTCTTGTACTTAAGTCGCCATTGTGACTTTTGTATTCAATCCCCATGCAATTTCTGTGTTTCATGGTCAATGTGAAGGTCCAAGTGATGCAGTAAACCTGCACAGCTGCATAGGAATCAAATTCTGGTCTCCCAGGAGCCGCTCAAAGCACAAACTCTTAGAAGATTCACTCTTCTTGTAAGTAAGCCGGATTTGTGCCTTTTGTATTCAATCCGAATGCAATATCTGTGTTTCATGGTCAATGTGATGGTCCAAGGGTTACAGTAAACCTGCACTGGTGCACTGGAATCTAATACTGGTCTCCCTGGACCCGCTCAAAAAACAAAATCTTGGAAGATTCACTCAAATGGCTCTGAGCACTATGGGACTCAACGTCTTAGGTCATAAGTCCCCTAGAACTTAGAACTACTTAAACCTAACTAACCTAAGGACATCACACACACCCATGCCCGAGGCAGGATTCGAACCTGCGACCGTAGCAGTCCCGCGGTTCCGGACTGCAGCGCCAGAACCGCTAGACCAACGCGGCCGGCCGGGAGATTCACTCATCTTGTACTTAGGTCGTCATTGTGCCATTTGTATTCAATCCTGATGTAATTTCTGTGTTTCATTGTCAATGTGAAGGTCCATGGGATACAGTAAACATGTAATGGTGCATCGGAATCTAATACTGATCTCCCAGGAGCCGCTCAAAGCACAAACTCTTAGAAGAATCACTCTTCTCTTAAATAAGTGAGCAATGTGCTTTTTGTATTCAAATTCCGAAGCAATTTCTTTCTTTTATGCTCAATGTGAAGGTCCAAGGGATACAGCAAACCTGCACTGGTGCGTCGGAATCTAATACTCGTCTCCCAGGAGCCGCTCAAAGCACAAACTCGTAGGAGATTCACTCTTCTTGTACTTAAGTCGGCATTGTGCCTTTTCTATTTAATCCCGATGCGATTTCTGTGTTTCATGGTCAATGAGATGGTCCAAGGGATACAGTAAACCTGCACTGGTACATCGGAATCTAATACTGGTCTCCCAGGAGCCGCTCAAACCACAAACTCTTAGAAAATTCACTCTTCTTTTAATTAAGTCGGCATAGTGCTTTTTGTATTCAATCCCGATGCAATCTCTATGTTTCATGGTCGATGTGAAGGTCCAGGGGATAAGTGAAACCTACACTGGTGCATCGGAATCTAATACTGGTATCCCAGGATACGCTCAAAGCACGACTTTTTAGAAGATTCACTCTTCTTGTACTCAAGTAGGCATTGCCCCTTTTGATTTATATCCCGATGGAAGTTCTGTCTTTCTTGGTCAATGTGAAGGTCCAAGGGATGCAGTAAACCTGCACAGCTGCTTAGGAATCAAATACTGGTCTCCAAGGAATCTATAACTAGTGTCACAGGAATGGTTCAAAATATAGACAGTAAGAAGAGTCAGTTTTCTTGTACTTAAGTCGGCATTGTGCCTTTTGTATTTAATTCCGACGCAATTTCTGTGTTTCATCGTCAATAAGAAGGTCAGAGGGATACATTAAACTTCAAGTGTAGCATCGGAATCTATAACTAGTGTCACAAAAATGGTTCAATCATAGACAGTAAGAGGAGTCAGTTTTCTTGTATGTAAGTCGGCATTGTGCCTTTTGTATTTAATTCCTATGCAATTTCTGTGTTTCATCGTCGATAAGAAGGTCAGAGGGATACAGTAAACCTGAAGTGAAGCATCGGAATCTATAACTAGTGTCACATGAATGGTTCAAACATAGACAGTAAGAAGAGTCAGTTTTCTTGTACATAAGTCGCCATTGTGCCTTTTGTATTTAATTCCGATGCAAATTCTGTGTTCCATCGATAATAAGAAGGTCAGATGGATACAGTTAACCTGAATTGAAGCATCGGAAGCTATGCCTAGTGTCACATGAATGGTTCAAAACACAGACAGTAAGAAGAGTCTGTTTTCTTGTACTCAAGTCGGCATTGTGCCTTTTGTATTTAATTCCGATGCAATTTCTGTGTTTCATCGTCAATAAGAAGGTCAGAGGGATACAGTAAACCTGAAGAGAAGCATCGGAATCTATAACTAGTGTAACAGGAATGGTTCAAATCATAGACACTAAGAAGAGTCAGTTTTCTTGTACTTATGTAGGCATTATGCTTTTTGTATTCAATTCCGATGCTATATCTGTGTTTCATCAACAATAAGATGGTCAGAGGGATACAGTAAACCTGAAGTGAAGCATCGGAATCTATAACTAGTGTCACATGAATGGTTCAAACATAGACAGTAAGAAGAGTCAGTTTTCTTGTACTTAAGTCGGCATTGTGCCCTTTGTATTTAATTCCGATGCAATATCTGTGTTTCATCTTCAATAAGAAGGTCAGAGGGATACAGTAAACCGGAAGTGAAGCATCGGAATCTATAACTAGTGCCACAGGAAAGGTTCAAAACATAGACAGTAAGATGAGTCAGTTTTCTTGTACTTAAGTCGGCCTTGTGCCTTTTGTATTTACTTCCGATGCAATTTCTGTGTTTCATCGTCAATAAGAAGGTCAGAGGGATACAGTAAACCTGAAGTGAAGCATCGGAATCTATAACTAGTGTCACAGGAATGGTTCAAAACATAGACAGTATGATGAATCAGTTTTCTTGTACTTAAGTCAGCATTGTGCCTTTTGCATTTAACTCCGATGCAATTTCTGTGTTTCATCGTCAATAAGAGGGTCAGAGGGATACAGTAAACCTGAAGAGAAGCATCGGAATCTATAACTAGTGTCACAAATGGTTCAAATCATAGACAGTAAGAAGACTCAGTTTTCTTGTACTTCTGTAGGCATTGTGCCTTTTGTATTTAATTCCGATGCTATATCTGTTTTTCATCAACAATAAGATGGTCAGAGGGATACAGTAAACCTGAAGTGTAGCATCGGAATCTATAACTAGTGTCACATGAATGGTTCAAAACATAGACAGTAAGAGGAGTCAGTTTTCTTGTACTTAAGTCGGCATTGTGCCTTTTGTATTTATTTCCTATGCAATTTCTGTGTTTCATCGTCGATAAGAAGGTCAGAGGGATACAGTAAACTTGAAGTGAAGCATCGGAAGCTATGCCTAGTGTCACATGAATGGTTCAAAAAACAGACAGTAAGAAGAGTCCGTTTTCTTGTACTTAAGTCGGCATTGTGCCTTTTGTATTTAATTCCGATGCAATTTCTGAGTTTTATCGTCAATAAGAAGGTCAGAGGGATACAGTAAACCTGAAGAGAAGCATCGGAATCTATAACTAGTGTCACAGGAATGGTTCAAATCATAGACAGTAAGAAGAATCAGTTTTCTTGTACTTCTGTAGGCATTGTGCCTTTTGTATTTAATTCCGATGCTATATCTGTTTTTCATCAACAATAAGATGGTCAGAGGGATACAGTAAAACTGAAGTGAAGCATCGGAATCTATAACTAGTGTCACATGAATGGTTCAAACATAGACAGTAAGAAGAGTCAGTTTTCTTGTACTTAAGTCGGAATTGTGCCCTTTGTATTTAATTCCGATGCAATATCTGTGTTTCATCTTCAATAAGAAGGTCAGAGGGATACAGTAAACCTGAAGTGAAGCATCGGAATCCAAAACTAGTGTCACAGGAAAGGTTCAAAACATAGACAGTAAAATGAGTCAGTTTTCTTGTACTTAAGTAGGCGTTGTGCCTTTTGTATTTAATTCCGATGCAATTTCTGTATTTCATCGTCAATAAGAAGGTCAGACGGATACAGTAAACCTGAAGAGAAAAATCGGAATTTATAACTAGTTTCACTGGAATGGTTCAAATCATAGACAGTAAGAGGAGTCAGTTTTCTTGTACTTATGTAGGCATTGTGTCTTTTGTATTTAATTCCGATTCTATATCTGTGTTTCATCAACAATAAGAATGTCAGAGGGATACAGTAAACCTGAAGTGAAGCATCGGAATGTATAACTAGTGCCACATGAATGGTTCATAGATAGACAGTAAGAAGAGTCAGTTTTCTTGTACTTAAGTAGGCATTGTGCCCTTTGTATTTAATTCCGGTGCAATATCTGTGTTTCATCTTCAATAAGAAGGACAGAGGGATACAGTAAACCTGAAGTGAAGCATCGGAATCTGTAACTAGTGTCACAGGAATGGTTCAAATCATAGACAGTAAGAAGAGTCAGTATTCTTGAACTTAAGTCGGCATTGTTCCTATTCTATTTAATTCCGATGCAATTTCTATGATTCATCGTCAATAAGAAGGTCAGAGGGATACAGTAAACCTGAAGTGAAGCATCGGAATCTATAACTAGTGTCACAGGAATGGTTCAAAACATAGACAGTAAGAAGAGTCAGTTTTCTTGAACTTAAGTCGGCATTGTGCCTTTTGTATTCAACTCCGGTGCAATGTCTGTGTTTCATCGTCAATAAGAAGGTCAGAGGGATACAGTAAACCTGAAGTGAAGCATCGGAATCTATAACTAGTGTCACAGGAATGGTTCAAAACATAGACAGTAAGAAGAGTCAGTTTTCTTGTACTTAAGTCGGCATTGTGCATTTTGTATTTAATTCCGATGCAATTTCTGTGTTTCATCGTCAATAAGATGGTCAGAGGGATACAGTTAACCTCAAGTGAAGCATCGGAATCTATAACTAGTGTCACAGGAATGTTTCAATCATAGACAGTAAGAAGAGTCAGTTTTCTTGTACTTAAGTCGGCATTGTGCCTTTTGTATTTAATTCCGATGCTATATCTGTGTTTCATCAACAATAAGATGGTCAGAGGGATACAGTAAACCTGAAGTAAAGCATCGGAATCTATAGCTAGTGTCACATGAATGGTTCAAACATAGACAGTAAGATGAGTCAGTTTTCTTGTACTTAAGTCGGCGTTGTGCCTTTTGTATTCAATTCCGATGCAGTTTCTGTGTCTCATCGTCAATGAGAAGGTCAGAGGGATACAGTAAATCTGAAGTGAAGCATCGGAATCTATAACTAGTGCCACAGGAATGGTTCAAAACATAGACAGTATGATGAGTCAGTTTTCTTGTACTTAAGTCGGCATTGTGCCTTTTGTATTTAACTCCGATGCAATTTCTGTGTTTCATCGTCAATAAGAGGGTCAGAGGGATACAGTAAACCTGAAGTAAAGCATCGGAATCTATAACTAGTGTCACAGGAATGGTTCAAAACATAGACAATAAGAAGAGTCAGTTTTCTTGTACTTAAATCGGCATTGTGCCTTTTGTATTTAATTCCGATGCAATTTCTGTGTTTCATCGTCAATAAGAAGGTCAGAGGGATACAGTAAACCTGAAGGGAAGCATCCGAATCTATAACTAGTGTCACAGGAATGGTTCAAACATAGACAGTAAGAAGAGTCAGTGTTCTTGTACTTAAGTCGGCATTAAGCCTTTTGTATTTAATTCCGATGCAATTTCTGTGTTTCATCGTCAATGAGAAGGTCAGAGGGATACATTAAACCTTAATTGTAGCATCGGAATCTATAACTAGTGTCACAAAAATGGTTCAATCATAGACAGTAAGAGGAGTCAGTTTTCTTGTATGTAAGTCGGCATTGTGCCTTTTGTATTTAATTCCTATGCAATTTCTGTGTTTCATCGTCGATAAGAAGGTCAGAGGGATACAGTAAACCTGAAGTGAAGCATCGGAATCTATAACTAGTGTCACATGAATGGTTCAAACATAGACAGTAAGAAGAGTCAGTTTTCTTGTACATAAGTCGCCATTGTGCCTTTTGTATTTAATTCCGATGCAAATTCTGTGTTCCATCGATAATAAGAAGGTCAGATGGATACAGTTAACCTGAAGTGAAGCATCGGAATATATAACTAGTGTCACATGAATGGTTCAAACATAGACAGTAAGAAGAGTCAGTTTTCTTGTACTTAAGTCGGCATTGTGCCCTTTGTATTTAATTCCGATGCAATATCTGTGTTTCATCTTCAATAAGAAGGTCAGAGGGATACAGTAAACCGGAAGTGAAGCATCGGAATCTATAACTAGTGCCACAGGAAAGGTTCAAAACATAGACAGTAAGATGAGTCAGTTTTCTTGTACTTAAGTCGGCCTTGTGCCTTTTGTATTTACTTCCGATGCAATTTCTGTGTTTCATCGTCAATAAGAAGGTCAGAGGGATACAGTAAACCTGAAGTGAAGCATCGGAATCTATAACTAGTGTCACAGGAATGGTTCAAAACATAGACAGTATGATGAATCAGTTTTCTTGTACTTAAGTCGGCATTGTGCCTTTTGCATTTAACTCCGATGCAATTTCTGTGTTTCATCGTCAATAAGAGGGTCAGAGGGATACAGTAAACCTGAAGAGAAGCATCGGAATCTATAACTAGTGTCACAGGAATGGTTCAAATCATAGACAGTAAGAAGAGTCAGTTTTCTTGTACTTCTGTAGGCATTGTGCCTTTTGTATTTAATTCCGATGCTATATCTGTTTTTCATCAACAATAAGATGGTCAGAGGGATACAGTAAACCTGAAGTGTAGCATCGGAATCTATAACTAGTGTCACATGAATGGTTCAAAACATAGACAGTAAGAGGAGTCAGTTTTCTTGTACTTAAGTCGGCATTGTGCCTTTTGTATTTATTTCCTATGCAATTTCTGTGTTTCATCGTCGATAAGAAGGTCAGAGGGATACAGTAAACTTGAAGTGAAGCATCGGAAGCTATGCCTAGTGTCACATGAATGGTTCAAAAAACAGACAGTAAGAAGAGTCTGTTTTCTTGTACTTAAGTCGGCATTGTGCCTTTTGTATTTAATTCCGATGCAATTTCTGAGTTTTATCGTCAATAAGAAAGTCAGAGGGATACAGTAAACCTGAAGAGAAGCATCGGAATCTATAACTAGTGTCACAGGAATGGTTCAAATCATAGACAGTAAGAAGAGTCAGTTTTCTTGTACTTCTGTAGGCATTGTGCCTTTTGTATTTAATTCCGATGCTATATCTGTTTTTCATCAACAATAAGATGGTCAGAGGGATACAGTAAAACTGAAGTGAAGCATCGGAATCTATAACTAGTGTCACATGAATGGTTCAAACATAGACAGTAAGAAGAGTCAGTTTTCTTGTACTTAAGTCGGAATTGTGCCCTTTGTATTTAATTCCGATGCAATATCTGTGTTTCATCTTCAATAAGAAGGTCAGAGGGATACAGTAAACCTGAAGTGAAGCATCGGAATCCAAAACTAGTGTCACAGGAAAGGTTCAAACATAGACAGTAAAATGAGTCAGTTTTCTTGTACTTAAGTAGGCGTTGTGCCTTTTGTATTTAATTCCGGTGCAATATCTGTGTTTCATCTTCAATAAGAAGGACAGTGGGATACAGTAAACCTGAAGTGAAGCATCGGAATCTGTAACTAGTGTCACAGGAATGGTTCAAATCATAGACAGTAAGAAGAGTCAGTATTCTTGAACTTAAGTCGGCATTGTTCCTATTCTATTTAATTCCGATGCAATTTCTATGATTCATCGTCAATAAGAAGGTCAGAGGGATACAGTAAACCTGAAGTGAAGCATCGGAATCTATAACTAGTGTCACAGGAATGGTTCAAAACATAGACAGTAAGAAGAGTCAGTTTTCTTGAACTTAAGTCGGCATTGTGCCTTTTGTATTCAACTCCGGTGCAATGTCTGTGTTTCATCGTCAATAAGAAGGTCAGAGGGATACAGTAAACCTGAAGTGAAGCATCGGAATCTATAACTAGTGTCACAGGAATGGTTCAAAACATAGACAGTAAGAAGAGTCAGTTTTCTTGTACTTAAGTCGGCATTGTGCATTTTGTATTTAATTCCGATGCAATTTCTGTGTTTCATCGTCAATAAGATGGTCAGAGGGATACAGTTAACCTCAAGTGAAGCATCGGAATCTATAACTAGTGTCACAGGAATGTTTCAATCATAGACAGTAAGAAGAGTCAGTTTTCTTGTACTTAAGTCGGCATTGTGCCTTTTGTATTTAATTCCGATGCTATATCTGTGTTTCATCAACAATAAGATGGTCAGAGGGATACAGTAAACCTGAAGTAAAGCATCGGAATCTATAGCTAGTGTCACATGAATGGTTCAAACATAGACAGTAAGATGAGTCAGTTTTCTTGTACTTAAGTCGGCGTTGTGCCTTTTGTATTCAATTCCGATGCAATTTCTGTGTCTCATCGTCAATGAGAAGGTCAGAGGGATACAGTAAACCTGAAGTGAAGCATCGGAATCTATAACTAGTGCCACAGGAATGGTTCAAAACATAGACAGTATGATGAGTCAGTTTTCTTGTACTTAAGTCGGCATTGTGCCTTTTGTATTTAACTCCGATGCAATTTCTGTGTTTCATCGTCAATAAGAGGGTCAGAGGGATACAGTAAACCTGAAGTAAAGCATCGGAATCTATAACTAGTGTCACAGGAATGGTTCAAAACATAGACAATAAGAAGAGTCAGTTTTCTTGTACTTAAATCGGCATTGTGCCTTTTGTATTTAATTCCGATGCAATTTCTGTGTTTCATCGTCAATAAGAAGGTCAGAGGGATACAGTAAACCTGAAGTGAAGCATCCGAATCTATAACTAGTGTCACAGGAATGGTTCAAACATAGACAGTAAGAAGAGTCAGTGTTCTTGTACTTAAGTCGGCATTAAGCCTTTTGTATTTAATTCCGATGCAATTTCTGTGTTTCATCGTCAATGAGAAGGTCAGAGAGATACAGTAAACCTGAAGTGAAGCATCGGAATCTATAACTAGTGTCACAGGAATGGTTCAAACATAAACAGTAAGAAGAATCAGTTTTCGTGTACATCAGTCGGCATTGTGCCTTTTGTATTTAATTCCGATGCAATTTCTGTGTTTCATCGTCAATAAGAAGGTCAGAGGGATACATTAAACCTGAAGTGAAGCATCGGACTCTATAATTAGTGTCACATGAATGGTTCAAAACATAGACAGTAAGAAGTGTCAGTTTTCTTGTACTTAAGTCGGCATTGTGCCTTTTGTATTTAATTACGATGCAATATCTGTGTTTCATTGTCAATAAGAAGGTCAGAGGGATACAGTAAACCTGAAGTGAAGCATCGGAATCTATAACTAGTGTCACATGAATTGTTCAAACATAGACAGTAAGAAGAGTCAGTTTTCTTGTACATAAGTCGGCATTGTGCCTTTTGTATTTAATTCCGATGCTAATTCTGTGTTTCATCGATAATAAGAACGTCAAATGGATACAGTAAACCTGAAGTGAAGCATCGGAAACTATGCCTAGTGTCACATGAATGGTTCAAAACACAGACAGTAAGAAGAGTCTGTTTTCTTGTACTTAAGTCGGCATTGTGCCTATTGTATTTAATTCCGATGCAATTTCTGTGTTTCATCGTCAATAAGAAGGTCAGAGGGATACAGTAAACCTGAAGAGAAGCATCGGAATCTATAACTAGTGTAACAGGAATGGTTCAAATCATAGACAGTCGAAGAGTCAGTTTTCTTGTACTTATGTAGGCATTGTGCCTTTTGTATTTAATTCCGATGCTATATCTGTGTTTCATCAACAATAAGATGGTCAGAGGGATACAGTAAACCTGAAGTAAAGCATCGGAATCTATAACTAGTGTCACATGAATGGTTAAAACATAGACAGTAAGAAGAGTCAGTTTTCTTGTACTTAAGTCGGCATTGTGCCCTTTGTATTTAATTCCGATACAATATCTGTGTTTCGTCTTCAATAAGAAGGTCAGAGGGATACAGTAAACCTGGAGTGAAGCATCGGAATCTATAACTAGTGTCACAGGAAAGGTTAAAATGATAGACAGTAAGATGAGTCAGTTTTCTTGTACTTAAGTCGGCATTGTGCCTTTTATATTTAATTCCGATGCAATTTCTGTGTTTCATCGTCAATAAGAAGGTCAGAGGGATACAGTAAACCTGAAGAGAAGCATCGGAATCTATAACTAGTGTCACAGGACTGGTTCAAAACCTAGACAGTAAGAAGAGTCAGTTTTCTTGTACTTAAGTCGGCATTGTGCCTTTTGTATTTAACTCCGATGCAATGTCTGTGTTTCATCGTCAATAAGAAGGTCAGAGGGATACAGTAAACCTGAGGTGAAGCATCGGCCTCTATAATTAGTGTCGCATGAATGGTTCAAAACATAGACAGTAAGAAGAGTCAGTCTTCTTGTACTTAAGTCGGCATTGTGCCTTTTGTATTTAATTACGATGCAATATATATGTTTCATCGTCAATAGGAAGGTCAGAGGGATACAGTAAACCTGAAGTGAAGCATCGAATCTATAACTAGTGTCACAGGAATGGTTCTAAGCATAGACAGTAAGAAGAGTCAGTTTTCTTGTCCTTAAGTCGGCATTGTGCCTTTTCTATTTAATTCCGATGCAATTTCTGTGTTTAATCGTCAATAAGAAAGTCAGAGGGATACAGTAAAAATGAAGTGAAGCATCGGAATCTATATCCAGTGTCACAGGAATGGTTCAAAGCATAGACAGTAAGAAGAGTCAGTTTTCTTTTACTTAAGTCGGCATTGTGCCTTTTTTATTTAATTCCGATGCAATTTCTGTGTTTAATCGTCAGTAAGAAGTCTGAGGGATACAGCAAAAATGAAGTGAAGCATCGGAATCTCTAACTAGTGTCAAAGGATTGGTTCAAAGCATAGACAGTAAGAAGAGTCAGTTTTCTTGTTCTTAAGTCGGCATTGTGCCTTTTATATTTAATTCCGATGCAATTTCTGTGTTTCATCGTCAATAAGAAGGTCAGAGGGATACAGTAAACCTGAAGAGAAGCATCGGAATCTATAACTAGTGTCACAGGAATGGTTCAAATCATAGACAGTAAGAAGAGTCAGTTTTCTTGTACTTATGTAGGCATTGTGTCTTTTGTATTTAATTCCGATGCTATATCTGTGTTTCATCAACAATAAGATGGTCAGAGGGATACAGTAAACCTGCAGTGAAGCATCGGAATCTGTAACTAGTGTCACATGAATGGTTCAAACACAGACAGTAAGAAGAGTCAGTATTCTTGTACTTAAGGCGGCATTGTGCCCTTTGTATTTAATTCCGATGCAATATCTGTGTTTCATCCTCAATAAGAAGGACAGAGGGATACAGTAAACCTGAAGTGAAGCATCGGAATCTATAACTAGTGTCACAGGAATGGATCAAATCATAGACAGTAAGAAGAGTCAGTATTCTTGAACTTAAGTCGGCATTGTTCGTTTCCTATTTAATTCCGATGCAATTTCTATGTTTCATCGTCAATACGAAGGTCAGAGGGATACTGTAAACCTGAAGTGAAGCATCGGAATCTATAACTAGTGTCACAGGAATGGTTCAAAACATAGACAGTAAGAAGAGTCAGTTTTCTTGTACTTAAGTCGGCATTGTGCCTTTTGTATTTAACTCCGATGCAATGTCTGTGTTTCATCGTCAATAAGAAGGTCAGAGGGATACAGTAAACCTCAAGTGAAGCATCGGAATCTATAACTAGTGTCACAGGAATGGTTCAATCATAGACAGTAAGAAGAGTCAGTCTTCTTGTACTTAAGTCGGCATTGTGCCTTTTGTATTTAATTCCGATTCAATTTCTGTGTTTCATCGGCGATAAGAAGGCCAGAGGGGTACAGTAAACCTGAAGTGAAGCATCGGAAGCTATGCCTAGTGTCACATGAATGGTTCAAAACACAGACAGTAAGAAGAGTCTGTTTTCTTGTACTTAAGTCGGCATTGTGCCTTTTGTATTTAATTGCGATGCAAATTCTGTGTTTCATCGTCAATGAGAAGGTCAGAGGGATACAGTAAACCTAAAGAGAAGAATCGGAATCTATAACTAGTGTCACAGGAATGGTTCAAAACATAGACAGTATGATGAGTCAGTTTTCTTGTACTTAAGTCGGCATTGTGCCTTTTGTATTTAACTCCGATGCAAATTCTGTGTTTCATCGTCAATAAGAATGTCAGAGGGATACAGTAAACCTGAAGTAAAGCATCGGAATCTATAACTAGTGTCACAGGAATGGTTCAAAACATAGACAATAAGAAGAGTCAGTTTTCTTGTACTTAAGTCGGCATTGTGCCTTTTGTATTTAATTCCGATGCAATTTCTGTGTTTCATCGTCAATAAAAAGGTCAGAGGAATACAGTAAACCTGAAGTGAAGCATCCGAATCTATAACTAGTGTCACAGGAATGGTTCAAACAAAGACAGTAAGAAGAGTCAGTTTTCTTGTACTCTAGTCGGCATTGTGCCTCTTGAATTTAATTCCGATGCAATTTCTGTGTTTCATCGTCAATAAGAAGGTCAGAGGGATACAGTAAACCTGAAGTGAAGCATCGGAATCTATAACTAGTGTCACAGGAATTTTTCAAACATAAACAGTAAGAAGAATCAGTTTTCTTGTACATTAGTCGGCATTGTGCCTTTTGCATTTAATTCCGATGCAATTTCTGTGTTTCATCGTCAATAAGAAGGTCAGAGGGATACAGTAAACCTGAGGTGAAGCATCGGGCTGTATAATTAGTGTCGCATGAATGGTTCAAAACATAGACAGTAAGAAGAGTCAGTCTTCTTGTACTTAAGCCGGCATTGTGCCTTTTGTATTTAATTACGATGCAATATATATGTTTCATCGTCAATAGGAATGTCAGTGGGATACAGTAAACCTGAAGTGAAGCATCGGAATCTATAACTAGTGTCACAGGAATGGTTCAAATCATAGACAGTAAGAAGAGTCAGTATTCTTGAACTTAAGTCGGCATTGTTCCTATTCTATTTAATTCCGATGCAATTTCTATGATTCACCGTCAATAAGAAGGTCAGAGGGATACAGTAAACCTGAAGTGAAGCATCGGACTCTATAACTAGTGTCACAGGAATGGTTCAAAACATAGGCAGTAAGAAGAGTCAGTTTTCTTGTACTTAAGTCGGCATTGTGCCTTTTGTATTCAACTCCGGTGCAATGTCTGTGTTTCATCGTCAATAAGAAGGTCAGAGGGATACAGTAAACCTGAAGTGAAGCATCGGAATCTATAACTAGTGTCACAGGAATGGTTCAAAACATAGACAGTAAGAAGAGTCAGTTTTCTTGTACTTAAGTCGGCATTGTGCCTTTTGTATTTAATTCCGATGCAATTTCTGTAATTCATCGTCAATAAGAATGTCAGAGGGATACAGTTAACCTCAGGTGAAGCATCGGAATCTATAACTAGTGTCACAGGAATGTTTCAATCATAGACAGTAAGAGGAGTCAGTTTTCTTGTACTTAAGTCTGCATTGTGCCTTTTCTATTTAATTCCGATGCAATTTCTGTGTTTCATCGTCGATAAGATGGTCAGAGGGATACAGTAAACCTGAAGTGAAGCATCGGAATCTATAACTAGTGTCACATGAATGGTTCAAACATAGACAGTAAGAAGAGTCAGATTTCTTGTACATAAGCCGGCATTGTGCCTTTTGTATTTAATTCCGATGCAAATTCTGTGTTTCATCGTTAATAAGAACGTCAAATGGATACAGTAAACCTGAAGTGAAGCATCGGAAGCTATGCCTAGTGTCACATGAATGGTTCAAAACACAGACAGTAAGAAGAGTCTGTTTTCTTGTACTTAAGTCGGCATTGTGCCTATTGTATTTAATTCCGATGCAATTTCTGTGTTTCATCGTCAATAAGAAGGTCAGTGGGATACAGTAAATCTGAAGAGAAGCATCGGAATCTATAACTAGTGTAACAGGAATGGTTCAAATCATAGACAGTCGAAGAGTCAGTTTTCTTGTACTTATGTAGGCATTGTGCCTTTTGTATTTAATTCCGATGCTATATCTGTGTTTCATCAACAATAAGATGGTCAGAGGGATACAGTAAACCTGAAGTGAAGCATCGGAATCTACAACTAGTGTCACATGAATGGTTCAAACATAGACAGTAAGAAGAGTCAGTTTTCTTGTACTTAAGTCGGCATTGTGCCCTTCGTATTTAATTCCGATACAATATCTGTGTTTCATCTTCAATAAGAAGGTCAGAGGGATACAGTAAACCTGAAGTGAAGCATCGGAATCTATAACTAGTGTCACAGGAAAGGTTAAAATCATAGACAGTAAGATGAGTCAGTTTTCTTGTACTTAAGTCGGCGTTGTGACCTGTGTATTTAATTCCGATGCAATTTCTGTGTTTCATCGTCAATGAGAAGGTCAGAGGGATACAGTAAACCTGAAGTGAAGCATCGGAATCTATAACTAGTGCCACAGGAATGGTTCAAAACATAGACAGTATGATGAGTCAGTTTTCTTGTACTTAAGTCGGCATTGTGCCTTTTGTATTTAACTCCGATGCAATTTCTGTGTTTCATCGTCAATAAGAAGGTCAGAGGGATACAGTGAACCTGAAGTAAAGCATCGGAATCTATAACTAGTGTCACAGGAATGGTTCAAAACATAGACAATAAGAAGAGTCAGTTTTCTTGTACTTAAGTTGGCATTGGTCCTTTTGTATTTAATTCCGATGCAATTTCTGTGTTTCATCGTCAATAAGAAGGTCAGAGGGATACAGTAAACCTAAAGTGAAGCATCGGAATCTATAACTAGTGTCACAGGAATGGTTCAAACATAAACAGTAAGAAGAATCAGTTTTCTTGTACATCAGTCGGCATTGTGCCTTTTGTAATTAATTCCGATGCAATTTCTGTGTTTCATCGTCAATAGGAAGGTCAGAGGGATACAGTAAACCTGAAGTGAAGCATCGGACTCTATAATTAGTGTCACATGAATGGTTCAAAACATAGACAGTAAGAAGTGTCAGTTTTCTTGTACTTAAGTCGGCATTAGGCCTTTTGTATTTAATTACGATGCAATATCTGTGTTTCATCGTCAATAAGAAGGTCAGAGGGATACAGTAAACCTGAAGTGAAGCATCGGAATCTATAACTAGTGTCACAGGAATGGTTCAAAACATAGAGATTAATAAGAGTCAGTTTTCTTGTAGTTAAGTCGGCATTGTGCCTTTTGTATTTACTTCCGATGCAATTTCTGTGGTTCATCGTCAATAAGAAGGACAGAGGGATACAGTAATGCTGAAGTGAAGCTTCGGAATCTATAACTAGTGTCACTGGAATGGTTCAAAACATAGACAGTAAGCGGAGTCAGTTTTCTTGTACTTAAGTCGGCATTGTGCCTTTTGTATTAAATCCGATGCAGTTTCTGAGTTTCATCGTCAATAAGAAGGTCAGAGGGATACAGTAAACCTGAAGTGATGAATCGGAATCTATAACTAGTGTCTCAGGAATGGTTCAAAACATAGACAGTAAAAAGAGTCAATTTTCTTGTACCTAAGTCGACATTGTGCCTTTTGTATTTAATACCGTTGCAATTTCAGTGTTTCATCGTCAATATGATGGTTAGAGGGATACAGTGAACCTGAAGTGAAGCATCGAATCTATAACTAGTGTCACAGGAATAGTTCAAAGCATAGACAGTAAGAAGAGTCAGTTTTCTTGTCCTTAAGTCGGCATTGTGCTTTTCTATTTAATTCCGATGCAATTTCTGTGTTTAATCGTCAATAAGAAAGTCAGAGGGATACAGTAAAAATGAAGTGAAGCATCGAAATCTATATCTAGTGTCACAGGAATGGTTCAAAGCATAGACGGTAAGAAGAGTCAGTTTTCTTGTACTTAAGTCGGCATTGTGCCTTTTCTATTTAATTCCGATGCATTTTCTGTGTTTAATCGTCAGTAAGAAGTCTGAGGGATACAGTAAAAATGAAGTGAAGCACCGGAATCTATAACTAGTGTCAAAGGATTGGTTCAAAGCATAGACAGTAAGAAGAGTCAGTTTTCTTGTACTTAAGTCGGCATTGTGCCTTTTCTATTTAATTCCGATGCAATTTCTGTGTTTAATCGTCAATAAGAAAGTCAGAGGGATACAGTAAAAATGAAGTGAAGCATCGGAATCTATAACTAGTGTTACATTAATGGTTGAAAACATAGACAGTAAGAAGAGTCAGTTTTCTTGTACTTAAGTCGGCATTGTGCCCTTTGTGTTTAATTCCGATGCAATATCTGTGTTTCATCTACAATAAGAAGGTCAGAGGGATACAGTAAACCTGAAGTGAAGCATCGGAATCTATAACTAGTGTCACAGGAAAGGTTCAAAACACAGACAGTAAGATGAGTCATTTTTCTTGTACTTAAGTCGGCGTTGTGCCTTTTGTATTTAATTCCGATGCAATTTCTGTGTTTCATCGTCAATAAGAAGGTCAGAGGGATACAGTAAACCTGAAGAGAAGCATCGGAAACTGTAACTAGTGTCACAGGAATGGTTCAAATCATAGACAGTAAGAAGAGTAAGTTTTCTTGTACTTATGTAGGGATTGTGTCTATTGTATTTAATTCCGATGCTATATCTGTGTTTCATCAACAATAAGATGGTCAGAGGGATACAGTAAATCTGAAGTGAAGCATCGGAATCTATAACTAGTGTCACATGAATGGTTCAAACATAGACAGTAAGAAGAGTCAGTTTTCTTGTACTTAAGTCGGCATTGTGCCCTTTGTATTTAATTCCGATGCAATATCTGTGTTTCATCTTCAATAAGAAGGACAGAGGGATACAGTAATTCTGAAGTGAAGCATCGGAATCTATAACTAGTGTCACAGGAATGGTTCAAATCATAGACAGTAAGAAGAGTCAGTATTCTTGAACTTAAGTCGGCATTGTTCCTTTTCTATTTAATTCCGATGCAATTTCTATGTTTCATCGTCAATAAGAAGGTCAGAGGGATACAGTAAACCTGAAGTGAGCAACGGAATCTATAACTAGTGTCACAGGAATGGTTCAAAACATCGACAGTAAGAAGAGTCAGTTTTCTTGTACTTAAGTCGGCATTGTGCCTTTTGTATTTAACTCCGATGCAATGTCTGTGTTTCATCGTCAATATGAAGGTCAGAGGGATACAGTAAACCTCAAGTGAAGCATCGGAATCTATAACTAGTGTCACAGGAATGGTTCAATCATAGACAGTAAGAAGAGTCAGTTTTCTTGTACTTAAGTCGGCATTGTGGCTTTTGTATTTAACTCCGATGCAATTTCTGTGTTTCATCGTCAATAAGAAGGTCAGAGGGATACAGTAAACCTGAAGTAAAGCATCGGAATCTATAACTAGTGTCACAGGAATGGTTCAAAACATAGACAATAAGAAGAGTCAGTTTTCTTGTACTTAAGTCGGCATTGTGCCTTTTGTATTTAATTCCGATGCAATTTCTGTGTTTCATCGCCAATAAAAAGGTCATAGGAATACAGTAAACCTGAAGTGAAGCTTCCGAATCTATAAGTAGTGTCACAGGAATGGTTCAAACATAGACAGTAAGAAGAGTCAGTTTTCTTGTACTTAAGTCGGCATTGTGCCTTTTGTATTTAATTCCGATGCAATTTCTGTGTTTCATCGTCAATAAGAAGGTCAGAGGGATACAGTAAACCTTAAGTGAAGCATCGGAATCTATAACTAGTGTCACAGGAATGGTTCAAACATAAACAGTAAGAAGAATCAGTTTTCTTGTACATCAGTCGGCATTGTGCCTTTTGTATTTAATTCCGATGCAATATCTGTGTTTCATCGTCAATAAGAAGGTCAGAGGGATACAGTAAACCTGAAGTGAAGCTTCGGAATCTATAACTAGTGTCACAGGAATGGTTCAAAACATAGACAGTAAGAGGAGTCAGTTTTCTTGCACTTAAGTCGGCATTGTGCCTTTTGTATTAAATCCGATGCAATTTCTCTGTCTCATCTTCAATAAGAAGGTCAGAGGGATACAGTAAACCGGAAGTGAAGCATCGGAATCTATAACTAGTGTCTCAGGAATGGTTCAAAACATAGACTGTAAAAAGAGTCAATTTTCTTGTACCTAAGTCGACATTGTGCCTTTTGTATTTAATTCCGTTGCAATTTCAGTGTTTCATCGTCAATAAGAAGGTCAGAGGGATACAGCAAACCTGAGGTGAATTATCGGAATCTATAACTAGTGTCACAGGAATGGTTCAAAACATAGACAGTAAGAAGAGTCAGTTTTCTTGTACTTAAGTCGGCATTGTGCCTTTTGTATTTAATTCCGATGCAATTTCTGTGTTTCATCGCCAATAAAAAGGCCAGAGGAATACAGTAAACCTGATGTGAAGCATCCGAATCTATAAGTAGTGTCACAGGAATGGTTCAAACATAGACAGTAAGAAGAGTCAGTTTTCTTGTACTTAAGTCGGCATTGTGCCTTTTGTATTTAATTCCGATGCAATTTCTGTGTTTCATCGTCAATAAGAAGGTCAGAGGGATACAGTAAACCTTAAGTGAAGCATCGGAATCTATAACTAGTGTCACAGGAATGGTTCAAACATAAACAGTAAGAAGAATCAGTTTTCTTGTACATCAGTCGGCATTGTGCCTTTTGTATTTAATTCCGATGCAATATCTGTGTTTCATCGTCAATACGAAGGTCAGAGGGATACAGTAAACCTGAAGTGAAGCTTCGGAATCTATAACTAGTGTCACAGGAATGGTTCAAAACATAGACAGTAAGAGGAGTCAGTTTTCTTGCACTTAAGTCGGCATTGTGCCTTTTGTATTAAATCCGATGCAATTTCTCTGTCTCATCTTCAATAAGAAGGTCAGAGGGATACAGTAAACCTGAAGTGAAGCATCGGAATCTATAACTAGTGTCACAGGAATGGTTCAAAGCATAGACAGTAAGAAGAGTCAGTTTTCTTGTACTTAAGGCGGCATTGTGCCTTTTGTGTTTAATTCCGCTGAAATTTCTGTGTTTCATCGTCAATATGAAGGTCAGAGGGATACAGTAAACGTAAAGTGAAGCATCGAATCTATAACTAGTGTCACAGGAATGGTTCAAAGCATAGACAGTAAAAAGAGTCAGTTTTCTTGTCCTTAAGTCGGCATTGTGACTTTTCTATTTAATTCCGATGCTATTTCTGTGTTAAATCGTCAATACGAAAGTCAGAGGGATACAGTAAAAATGAAGTGAAGCATCGGAATCTATAACTAGTGTCACAGGAATGGTTCAAAGCATAGACAGTAAGAAGAGTCAGTTTTCTTGTACTTAAGTCGGCATTGTGCCTTTTGTATTTAATTCCGATGCAATTTCTGTGTTACATCGTCAATAAGAAGGTCAGAGGGATACAGTAAAGCTGAAGTGAAGCTTCGGAATCTATATCTAGTGTCACAGGAATGGTTCAAAACATAGACAGTAAGAGGAGTCAGTTTTCTTGCACTTAAGTCGGCATTGTGCCTTTTGTATTAAATCCGATGCAATTTCTCTGTCTCATCTTCAATAAGAAGGTCAGAGGGATACAGTAAACCTGAAGTGAAGCATCGGAATCTATAACTAGTGTCTCAGGAATGGTTCAAAACATAGACTGTAAAAAGAGTCAATTTTCTTGTACCTAAGTCGACATTGTGCCTTTTGTATTTAATTCCGATGCAATTTCTGTGCTTCATCGTCAATAAGAAGGTCAGAGGGATACAGTAAACCTGAAGTGAAGCATCGGAATCTATAACTAGTGTCACAGGAATGGTTCAAAGCATAGACAGTAAGAAGAGTCAGTTTTCTTGTACTTAAGGCGGCATTGTGCCTTTTGTATTTAATTCCGCTGAAATTTCTGTGTTTCATCGTCAATATGAAGGTCAGAGGGATACAGTAAACGTGAAGTGAAGCATCGAATCTATAACTAGTGTCACAGGAGTGGTTCAAAGCATAGACAGTAAGAAGAGTCAGTTTTCTTGTACTTAAGTCGGCATTGTTCCTTTTCTATTTAATTCCGATGCAATTTCTATGTTTCATCGTCGATAAGAAGGTCAGAGGGATACAGTAAACCTGAAGTGAAGCATCGGAATCTATAACTAGTGTCACAGGAGTGGATCAAATCATAGACAGTAAGAAGAGTCAGTTTTCTTGTACTTAAGTCGGCGTTGTGCCTTTTGTATTTAATTCCGGTGCAATTTCTGTGTTTCATCAACAATAAGAAGGTCAGAGGTATGCAGTAAACCTGAAGTGAAGAATCGGCAACTTTAACTAGTGTCACAGGAATGGTTCAAACATAGACAGTAAGAAGGGTCAGTTTTCTTGTACTTAAGTCGGCATTGTGACTTTTGTATATAATTCCGATGCAATTTCTGTGTTTCATCGTCAATAAGAAGGTCAGAGGGATACGGTAAACCTGAAGTGAAGCATCGAATCTATAACTAGTGTCACAGGAATGGTTCAAAGCATAGACAGTAAGAAGAGTCAGTTTTCTTGTCCTTCAGTCGGCATTGTGCCTTTTCTATTTAATTCCGATGCAATTTCTGTGTTTAAACGTCAATACGAAAGTCAGAGGGATACAGTGAAAATGAAGTGAAGCATCGGAATCTATAACTAGTGTCACAGGAATGATTCAAAGCATAGACAGTAAGAAGAGTCAGTTTTCTTGTACTTAAGTCGACATTGTGCCTTTTTCTATTTAATTCCGATGCAATTTCTGTGTTTAATCGTCAATAAGAAAGTCAGAGGGATACAGCAAAAATAAAGTGAAGCATCGGAATCTATAACTAGTGCCACATGAATGGTTCAAACATAGTCAGTAAGAAGAGTCAGTTTTCTTGTACTTAAGTTGGCATTGTGCCCTTTGTATTTAAATCCGATGCAATATCTGTGTTTCATCTTCAATAAGAAGGTCAGAGGGATACAGTAAACCTGAAGTGAAGCATCGGAATCTATAACTAGTGTCACAGGATAGGTTAAAAGCATAGACAGTAAGATGAGTCAGTTTTCTTGCACTTAAGTCGGCGTTGTGCCTTTTGTATTTAATTCCGATGCATTTTCTGTGTTTCATCGTCAATACGAAGGTCAGAGGGATACAGTAAACCTGAAGAGAAGCATCGGAATCTATAACTAGTGTCACAGGAATGGTTCAAATCATAGACAGTAATAAGAGTCGGTTTTCTTGTACTTATGTAGGCATTGATTCTCTTGTATTTAATTCCGATGCTATATCTGTGTTTCATCAACAATAAGATGGTCAGAGGTATACAGTAAACCTGAAGTGAAGCATCGGAATCTATAACTAGTGTCACATGAATAGTTCAAACATAGACAGTAAGAAGAGTCAGTTTTCTTGTACTTAAGTCGGCATTGTGCCTTTTCTATTTAATTCCGATGCAATTTCTGTGCTTCATCGTCAATAAAAAGGTCAGAGGGATACAGTAAACCTGAAGTGAAGAATCGGCAACTATAACTAGTGTCACAGGAATGGTTCAAAACATAGGCAGCAAGAAGGGTCAGTTTTCTTGTACTTAAGTCGACATTGTGCCTTTTTCTATTTAATTCCGATGCAATTTCTGTGTTTAATCGTCAATAAGAAAGTCAGAGCGATACAGTAAAAATGAAGTGAAGCATCGGAATCTATAACTAGTGTCACATGAATGGTTCAAACAAAGTCAGTAAGAGGAGTCAGTTTTCTTGTGCTTAAGTCGGCATTGTGCCCTTTGTATTTAAATCCGATGCAATATCTGTGTTTCATCTTCAATGAGAAGGTCAGAGGGATACAGTAAACCTGAAGTGAAGCATCGGAATCTATAACTAGTGTCACAGGAAAGGTTAAAAGCATAGACAGTAAGATGAGTCAGTTATCTTGTACTTAAGTCGGCATTGTGCCTTTTGTATTTAATTCCGATGCATTTTCTGTGTTTCATCGTCAATAAGAAGGTCAGAGGGATACAGTAAACCTGAAGAGAAGCATCGGAATCTATAACTAGTGTCACAGGAATGGTTCAAATCATAGACAGTAAGAAGAGTCAGTTTTCTTGTACTTATGTAGGCATTGTTTCTCTTGTATTTAATTCCGATGCTATATCTGTGTTTCATCAACAATAAGATGGTCAGAGGGATACAGTAAATCTGAAGTGAAGCATCGGAATCTATAACTAGTGTCACATGAATAGTTCAAACATAGACAGTAAGAAGAGTCAGTTTTCTTGTACTTAAGTCGGCATTGTGCCCTTTGCATTTAATTCCGATGCAATATCTGTGTTTCATCTTCAATAAGAAGGACAGAGGGATACAGTAAACCTGAAGTGAAGCATCGGAATCTATAACTAGTGTCACAGGAATGGTTCAAATTGTAGACAGTAAGAAGAGTCAGTATTCTTGAACGTAAGTCGGCATTGTTCCTTTTCTATTTAATTCCGATGCAATTTCTATGTTTCATCGTCAATAGGAAGGTCAGAGGGATACAGTAAACCTGAAGTGAAGCATCGGAATCTATAACTAGTGTCACAGGAATGGTTCAAAACATAGACAGTAAGAAGGGTCAGTTTTCTTGTACTTAAGTCGGCATTGTGCCTTTTGTACTTAACTCCGATGCAATGTCTGTACTTCATCGTCAATAAGAAGGTCAGAGGGATACTGTAAACCTGAAGTGAAGCATCGGAATCTATAACTAGTGTCACATTAATGGTTCAAAACATAGACAGTAAGAAGAGTCAGTTTTCTTGTACTTAAGTCGGCATTGTGCCTTTTGTATTTAACTCCGATGCAATGTCTGTGTTTCATCGTCAATAAGAAGGTCAGAGGGATACAGTAAACCTCAAGTGAAGCATCGGAATCTATAACTAGTGTCACAGGAATGGTTTAATCATAGACAGTAAGAAGAGTCAGTATTCTTGTACTTGAGTCGGCATTGTGGCTTTTGTATTTAACTCCGATGCAATTTCTGTGTTTCATCGTCAATAAGAAGGTCAGAGGGATACAGTAAACCTGAAGTAAGGCATCGGAATCTATAACTAGTGTCACAGGAATGGTTCAAATCATAGACAGTAATAAGAGTCGGTTTTCTTGTACTTATGTAGGCATTGTTTCTCTTGTATTTAATTCCGATGCTATATCTGTGTTTCATCAACAATAAGATGGTCAGAGGGATACAGTAAACCTGAAGTGAAGCATCGGAATCTATAACTAGTGTCACATGAATAGTTCAAACATAGACAGTAAGAAGAGTCAGTTTTCTTGTACTTAAGTCGGCATTGTGCCTTTTCTATTTAATTCCGATGCAATTTCTGTGCTTCATCGTCAATAAGAATGTCAGAGGGATACAGTAAACCTGAAGTGAAGAATCGGCAACTATAACTAGTGTCACAGGAATGGTTCAAAACATAGGCAGTAAGAAGGGTCAGTTTTCTTGTACTTAAGTCGGCATTGTGACTTTTGTATATAATTCCGATGCAATTTCTGTGTTTCATCGTCAATAAGAAGGTCAGAGGGATACGGTAAACCTGAAGTGAAGCATCGAATCTATAACTAGTGTCACAGGAATGGTTCAAAGCATAGACAGTAAGAAGAGTCAGTTTTCTTGTCCTTAAGTCGGCATTGTGCCTTTTCTATTTAATTCCGATGCAATTTCTGTGTTTAATCGTCAATAAGAAAGTCAGAGGGATACAGTAAAAATGAAGTGAAGCATCGGAATCTATAACTAGTGTCACAGGAATGGTTCAAAGCATAGACAGTAAGAAGAGTCAGTTTTATTGTACTTAAGTCGACATTGTGAATTTTTCTATATAATTCCGATGCAATTTCTGTGTTTAATCGTCAATAAGAAAGTCAGAGCGATACAGTAAAAATGAAGTGAAGCATCGGAATCTATAACTAGTGTCACATGAATGGTTCAAACATAGTCAGTAAGAAGAGTCAGTTTTCTTGTGCTTAAGTCGGCACTGTGCCCTTTGTATTTAAATCCGATGCAATATCTGTGTTTCATCTTCAATAAGAAGGTCAGAGGGATACAGTAAACCTGAAGTGAAGCATCGGAATCTATAACTAGTGTCACAGGAAAGGTTAAAAGCATAGACAGTAAGATGAGTCAGTTTTCTTGTTTTTAAGTCGGCGTTGTGCCTTTTGTATTTAGTTCCGATGCATTTTCTGTGTTTCATCGTCAATAAGAAGGTCAGAGGGATACAGTAAACCTGAAGAGAAGCATCGGAATCTATAACTAGTGTCACAGGAATGGTTCAAATCATAGACAGTAAGAAGAGTCAGTTTTCTTGTACTTATGTAGGCATTGTTTCTCTTGTATTTAATTCCGATGCTATATCTGTGTTTCATCAACAATAAGATGGTCAGAGGGATACAGTAAATCTGAAGTGAAGCATCGGAATCTATAACTAGTGTCACATGAATAGTTCAAACATAGACAGTAAGAAGAGTCAGTTTTCTTGTACTTAAGTCGGCATTGTGCCCTTTGTATTTAATTCCGATGCAATATCTGTGTTTCATCTTCAATAAGAAGGACAGAGGGATACAGTAAACCTGAAGTGAAGCATCGGAATCTATAAGTAGTGTCACAGGAATGGTTCAAATCGTAGACAGTAAGAAGAGTCATTATTCTTGAACGTAAGTCGGCATTGTTCCTTTTCTATTTAATTCCGATGCTATTTCTATGTTTCATCGTCAATAAGAAGGTCAGAGGGATACAGTAAACCTGAAGTGAAGCATCGGAATCTATAACTAGTGTCACAGGAATGGTTCAAAACATAGACAGTAAGAAGGGTCAGTTTTCTTGTACTTAAGTCGGCATTGTGCCTTTTGTACTTAACTCCGATGCAATGTCTGTGTTTCATCGTCAATAAGAAGGTCAGAGGGATACTGTAAACCTGAAGTGAAGCATCGGAATCCTTAACTAGTGTCACATTAATGGTTCAAAACATAGACAGTAAGAAGAGTCAGTTTTCTTGTACTTAAGTCGGCATTGTGCCTTTTGTATTTAATTCCGATGCAATTTCTGTGTTTCATCGTCAATAAGAAGGTCAGAGGGATACAGTAAACCTGAAGTGAAGCATCGGAATCTATAACTAGTGTCACAGGAATGGTTCAAATCATAGACAGTAAGAAGAGTCAGTACTCTTGAACTTAAGTCGGCATTGTTCCTTTTCTATTTAATTCCGATGCAATTTCTATGTTTCATCATCAATAAGAAGGTCAGAGGGATACAGTAAACCTGAAGTGAGCAACGGAATCTATAACTAGTGTCACAGGAATGGTTCAAAACATGGACAGTAAGAAGAGTCAGTTTTCTTGTACTTAAGTCGGCATTGTGCCTTTTGTATTTAACTCCGATGCAATGTCTGTGTTTCATCGTCAATAAGAAGGTCAGAGGGATACAGTAAACCTCAAATGAAGCATCGGAATCTATAACTAGTGTCACAGAAATGGTTTAATCATAGACAGTAAGAAGAGTCAGTTTTCTTGTACATAAGTCGGCATTGTGGCTTTTGTATTTAACTCCGATGCAATTTCTGTGTTTCATCGTCAATAAGAAGGTCAGAGGGATACAGTAAACCTGAAGTAAGACATCGGAATCTATAACTAGTGTCACAGGAATGGTTCAAAACATAGACAATAAGAAGAGTCAGTTTTCTTGTACTTAAGTCGGCATTGTGCCTTTTGTATTTAATTCCGATGCAATTTCTGTGTTTCATCGTCAATAAAAAGGTCAGAGGAATACAGTAAACCTGAAGTGAAGCATCCGAATCTATAAGTAGTGTCACAGGAATGGTTCAAACATAGACAGTAAGAAGAGTCAGTTTTCTTGTACTTAAGTCGGCATTGTGCCTTTTGTATTTAATTCCGATGCAATTTCTGTGTTTCATCGTCAATAAGAAGGTCAGAGGGATACAGTAAACCTTAAGTGAAGCATCGGAATCTATAACTAGTGTCACAGGAATGGTTCAAACATAAACAGTAAGAAGAATCAGTTTTCTTGTACATCAGTCGGCATTGTGCCTTTTGTATTTAATTCCGATGCAATTTCTGTGTTTCATCGTCAATAAGAAGGTCAGAGGGATACAGTAAACCTGAAGTGAGGCATCGAGCTCTATAATTAGTGTCACATGAATGGTTCAAAACATAGACAGTAAGAAGAGTCAGTCTTCTTGTACTTAAGTCGGCATTGTGCCTTTTGTATTTAATTACGATGCAATATATGTGTTTCATCGTCAATAGGAAGGTCAGAGGGATACAGTAAACCTGAAGTGAAGCATCGGAAACTATAACTAGTGTCACAGGAATGGTTCAAAACATAGACAGTAAGAAGAGTCAGTTTTCTTGTACTTAAGTCGGCATTGTGCCTTTTGTATTTAATTCCGATGCAATTTCTGTGTTACATCGTCAATAAGAAAGGTCAGAGGGATACAGTAAAGCTGAAGTTAAGCTTCGGAAGCTATAACTAGTGTCACAGGAATGGTTCAAAACATAGACAGTAAGAGGAGTCAGTTTTCTTGCACTTAAGTCGGCATTGTGCCTTTTGTATTAAATCCGATGCAATTTCTCTGTCTCATCTTCAATAAGAAGGTCAGAGGGATACAGTAAACCTGAAGTGAAGCATCGGAATCTATAACTAGTGACTCAGGAATGGTTTCAAACATAGATTGTAAAAAGAGTCAATTTTCTTGTACCTAAGTCGACATTGTGCCCTTTGTATTTAATTCCGTTGCAATTTCAGTGTTACATCGTCAATAGGAAGGTCAGAGGGATACAGCAAACCTGAGGTGAATTATCGGAATCTATAACTAGTGTCACAGGAATGGTTCAAAACATAGACAGTAAGAAGAGTCAGTTTTCTTGTACTTAAGTCGGCATTGAGCCTTTTCTATTTAATTCCGATGCAATTTCTGTGCTTCATCGTCAATAAGAAGGTCAGAGGGATACAGTAAACCTGAAGTGAAACATCGGAATCTATAACTAGTGTCACAGGAATGGTTCAAAGCATAGACAGTAAGAAGAGTCAGTTTTCTTGTACTTAAGGCGGCATTGTGCCTTTTGTATTTAATTCCGCTGAAATTTCTGTGTTTCATCGCCAATATGAAGGTCAGAGGGATACAGTAAACGTGAAGTGAAGCATCGAATCTATAACTAGTGTCACAGGAATGGTTCAAAGCATAGACAGTGAGAAGAGTCAGTTTTCTTGTCCTTAAGTCGGCATTGTGCCTTTTCTATTCAATTCCGATCCTATTTCTGTGTTAAATCGTCAATAAGAAAGTCAGAGAGATACAGTAAAAATGAAGTGAAGCATCGGAATCTATAACTAGTGTCACAGGAATGGTTCAAAGCATAGACAGTAAGAAGACTCAGTTTTCTTGTACTTAAGTCGGCATTGTGCCTTTTCTATTTAATTCCGATGCAATTTCTGTGTTTAATCGTCAATAAGAAAGTCAGAGGGATACAGTAAAAATGAAGTGAAGCATCGGAATCTGTAACTAGTGTTACATTAATGGTTGAAAACATAGACAGTAAGAAGAGTCAGTTTCCTTGTACTTAAGTCGGCATTGTGCCCTTTGTATTTAATTCCGATGCAATATCTGTGTTTCATCTACAATAAGAAGGTCAGAGGGATACAGTAAACCTGAAGTGAAGCATCGGAATCTATAACTAGTGTCACATGAATAGTTCAAACATAGACAGTAAGAAGAGTCAGTTTTCTTGTACTTAAGTCGGCATTGTGCCTTTTCTATATAATTCCGATGCAATTTCTGTGTTTAATCGTCAATAAGAAAGTCAGAGGGATACAGTAAAAATGAAGTGAAGCATCGGAATCTATAACTAGTGTTACATTAATGGTTGAAAACATAGACAGTAAGAAGAGTCAGTTTTCTTGTACTTAAGTCGGCATTGTGCCCTTTGTATTTAATTCCGATGCAATATCTGTGTTTCATCTACAATAAGAAGGTCAGAGGGATACAGTAAACCTGAAGTGAAGCATCGGAATCTATAACTAGTGTCACAGGAAAGGTTCAAAACATAGACAGTAAGATGAGTCATTTTTCTTGTACTTAAGTCGGCGTTGTGCCTTTTGTATTTAATTCCGATGCAATTTCTGTGTTTCATCGTCAATAAGACGGTCAGAGGGATACAGTAAACCTGAAGAGAAGCATCGGAAACTGTAACTAGTGTCACAGGAATGGTTCAAATCATAGACAGTAAGAAGAGTCAGTTTTCTTGTACTTATGTAGGGATTGTGTCTTTTGTATTTAATTCCGATGCTATATCTGTGTTTCATCAACAATAAGATGGTCAGAGGGATACAGTAAATCTGAAGTGAAGCATCGGAATCTATAACTAGTGTCACATGAATGGTTCAAACATAGACAGTAAGAAGAGTAAGTTTTCTTGTACTTAAGTCGGCATTGTGCCTCTTGTATTTAATTCCGATGCAATTTCTGTGTTTCATCGTCAATAAGAAGGTCAGAGGGATACAGTAAACTTGAAGTGAAGCATCGGAATCTATAACTAGTGTCACAGGAATGGTTCAAATCATAGACAGTAAGAAGAGTCAGTATTCTTGAACTTAAGTCGGCATTGTTCCTTTTCTATTTAATTCCGATGCAATTTCTATGTTTCATCGTCAATAAGAAGGTCAGAGGGATACAGTAAACTTGAAGTGAGCAACGGAATCTATAACTAGTGTCACAGGAATGGTTCAAAACATGGACAGTAAGAAGAGTCAGTTTTCTTGTACTTAAGTCGGCATTGTGTCTTTTGTATTTAACTCAGATGCAATGTCTGTGTTTCATCGTCAATAAGAAGGTCAGAGGGATACAGTAAACCTCAAGTGAAGCATCGGAATCTATAACTAGTGTCACAGGAATGGTTTAATCATAGACAGTAAGAAGAGTCAGTTTTCTTGTACTTAAGTCGGCATTGTGGCTTTTGTATTTAACTCCGATGCAATTTCTGTGTTTCATCGTCAATAAGAAGGTCAGAGGGATACAGTAAACCTGAAGTAAGGCATCGGAATCTATAACTAGTGTCACAGGAATGGTTCAAAGCATAGACAGTAAGAAGAGTCAGTTTTCTTGTACTTAAGTCGACATTGTGCCTTTTTCTACTTAATTCCGATGCAATTTCTGTGTTTAATCGTCAATAAGAAAGTCAGAGCGATACAGTAAAAATGAAGTGAAGCATCGGAATCTATAACTAGTGTCACATGAATGGTTCAAACATAGTCAGTAAGAAGAGTCAGTTTTCTTGTGCTTAAGTCGGCATTGTGCCCTTTGTATTTAAATCCGATGCAATATCTGTGTTTCATCTTCAATAAGAAGGTCAGAGGGATACAGTAAACCTGAAGTGAAGCATCGGAATCTATAACTAGTGTCACAGGAAAGGTTAAAAGCATAGACAGTAAGATGAGTCAGTTTTCTTGTACTTAAGTCGGCGTTGTGCCTTTTGTATTTAGTTCCGATGCATTTTCTGTGTTTCATCGTCAATAAGAAGGTCAGAGGGATACAGTAAACCTGAAGAGAAGCATCGGAATCTATAACTAGTGTCACAGGAATGGTTCAAATCATAGACAGTAAGAAGAGTCAGTTTTCTTGTACTTATGTAGGCATTGTTTCTCTTGTATTTAATTCCGATGCTATATCTGTGTTTCATCAACAATAAGATGGTCAGAGGGATACAGTAAATCTGAAGTGAAGCATCGGAATCTATAACTAGTGTCACATGAATAGTTCAAACATAGACAGTAAGAAGAGTCAGTTTTCTTGTACTTAAGTCGGCATTGTGCCCTTTGTATTTAATTCCGATGCAATATCTGTGTTTCATCTTCAATAAGAAGGACAGAGGGATACAGTAAACCTGAAGTGAAGCATCGGAATCTATAACTAGTGTCACAGGAATGGTTCAAATCGTAGACAGTAAGAAGAGTCAGTATTCTTGAACGTAAGTCGGCATTGTTCCATTTCTATTTAATTCCGATGCTATTTCTATGTTTCATCGTCAATAAGAAGGTCAGAGGGATACAGTAAACCTGAAGTGAAGCATCGGAATCTATAACTAGTGTCACAGGAATGGTTCAAAACATAGACAGTAAGAAGGGTCAGTTTTCTTGTACTTAAGTCGGCATTGTGCCTTTTGTACTTAACTCCGATGCAATGTCTGTGTTTCATCGTCAATAAGAAGGTCAGAGTGATACTGTAAACCTGAAGTGAAGCATCGGAATCTATAACTAGTGTCACATTAATGGTTCAAAACATAGACAGTAAGAAGAGTCAGTTTTCTTGTACTTAAGTCGGCATTGTGCCTTTTGTATTTAATTCCGATGCAATTTCTGTGTTTCATCGTCAATAAGAAGGTCAGAGGGATGCAGTAAACCTGAAGTGAAGCATCGGAATCTATAACTAGTGTCACAGGAATGGTTCAAATCATAGACAGTAAGAAGAGTCAGTACTCTTGAACTTAAGTCGGCATTGTTCCTTTTCTATTTAATTCCGATGCAATTTCTATGTTTCATCGTCAATAAGAAGGTCAGAGGGATACAGTAAACCTGAAGTGAGCAACGGAATCTATAACTAGTGTCACAGGAATGGTTCAAAACATGGACAGTAAGAAGAGTCAGTTTTCTTGTACTTAAGTCGGCATTGTGCCTTTTGTATTAAACTCCGATGCAATGTCTGTGTTTCATCGTCAATAAGAAGGTCAGAGGGATACAGTAAACCTCAAGTGAAACATCGGAATCTATAACTAGTGTCACAGGAATGGTTTAATCATAGACAGTAGGAAGAGTCAGTTTTCTTGTACTTAAGTCGGCATTGTGGCTTTTGTATTTAACTCCGATGCAATTTCTTTGTTTCATCGTCAATAAGAAGGTCAGAGGGATACAGTAAACCTGAAGTAAGACATCGGAATCTATAACTAGTGTCACAGGAATGGTTCAAAACATAGACAATAAGAAGAGTCAGTTTTCTTGTACTTAAGTCGGCATTGTGCCTTTTGTATTTAATTCCGATGCAATTTCTGTGTTTCATCGTCAATAAAAAGGTCAGAGGAATACAGTAAACCTGAAGTGAAGCATCCGAATCTATAAGTAGTGTCACAGGAGTGGTTCAAACAGAGACAGTAAGAAGAGTCAGTTTTCTTGTACATCAGTCGGCATTGTGCCTTTTGTATTTAATTCCGATGCAATTTCTGTGTTTCATCGTCAATAAGAAGGTCAGAGGGATACAGTAAACCTGAAGTGAGGCATCGAGCTCTATAATTAGTGTCACATGAATGGTTCAAAACATAGACAGTAAGAAGAGTCAGTCTTCTTGTACTTAAGTCGGCATTGTGCCTTTTGTATTTAATTACGATGCAATATATGTGTTTCATTGTCAATAGGAAGGTCAGAGGGATACAGTAAACCTGAAGTGAAGCATCGGAAACTATAACTAGTGTCACAGGAATGGTTCAAAACATAGACAGTAAGAAGAGTCAGTTTTCTTGTACTTAAGTCGGCATTGTGCCTTTTGTATTTAATTCCGATGCAATTTCTGTGTTACATCGTCAATAAGAAAGGTCAGAGGGATACAGTAAAGCTGAAGTGAAGCTTCGGAATCTATAACTAGTGTCACAGGAATGGTTCAAAACATAGACAGTAAGAGGAGTCAGTTTTCTTGCACTTAAGTCGGCATTGTGCCTTTTGTATTAAATCCGATGCAATTTCTCTGTCTCATCTTCAATAAGAAGGTCAGAGGGATACAGTAAACCTGAAGTGAAGCATCGGAATCTATAACTAGTGTCTCAGGAATGGTTCAAAACATAGACTGTAAAAAGAGTCAATTTTCTTGTACCTAAGTCGACATTGTGCCTTTTGTATTTAATTCCGTTGCAATTTCAGTGTTACATCGTCAATAAGAAGGTCAGAGGGATACAGCAAACCTGAGGTGAATTATCGGAATCTATAACTAGTGTCACAGGAATGGTTCAAAACATAGACAGTAAGAAGAGTCAGTTTTCTTGTACTTAAGTCGGCATTGTGCCTTTTCTATTTAATTCCGATGCAATTTCTGTGCTTCATCGTCAATAAGAAGGTCAGAGGGATACAGTAAACCTGAAGTGAAACATCGGAATCTATAACTAGTGTCACAGGAATGGTTCAAAGCATAGACAGTAAGAAGAGTCAGTTTTCTTGTACTTAAGGCGGCATTGTGCCTTTTGTATTTAATTCCGCTGAAATTTCTGTGTTTCATCGTCAATATGAAGGTCAGAGGGATACAATAAACGTGAAGTGAAGCATCGAATCTATAACTAGTGTCACAGGAATGGTTCAAAGCATAGACAGTAAGAAGAGTCAGTTTTCTTGTCCTTAAGTCGGCATTGTGCCTTTTCTATTCAATTCCAATCCTATTTCTGTGTTAAAACGTCAATAAGAAAGTCAGAGAGATACAGTAAAAATGAAGTGAAGCATCGGAATCTATAACTAGTGTCACAGGAATGGTTCAAAGCATAGACAGTAAGAAGAGTCAGTTTTCTTGTACTTAAGTCGGCATTGTGCCTTTTCTATTTAATTCCGATGCAATTTCTGTGTTTAATCGTCAATAAGAAAGTCAGAGGGATACAGAAAAAATGAAGTGAAGCATCGAAATCTATAACTAGTGTCACAGGAATGGTTCAAAACATAGACAGTAAGAAGAGTCAGTTTTCTTGTACTTAAGGCGGCATTGTGCCTTTTGTATTTATTTCCGCTGAAATTTCTGTGTTTCATCGTCAATATGAAGGTCAGAGGGATACAGTAAACCTGAAGTGAAGCATCGAATCTGTAACTAGTGTCACAGGAATGGTTCAAAGCATAGACAGTAAGAAGAGTCAGTTTTCTTGTCCTTAAGTCGGCATTGTGCTTTTCTATTTAATTCCGATGCAATTTCTGTGTTTAATCGTCAATAAGAAAGTCAGAGGGATACAGTAAAAATGAAGTGAAGCATCGAAATCTATATCTAGTGTCACAGGAATGGTTCAAAGCATAGACAGTAAGAAGAGTCAGTTTTCTTGTACTTAAGTCGGCATTGTGCCTTTTCTATTTAATTCCGATGCATTTTCTGTGTTTAATCGTCAGTAAGAAGTCTGAGGGATACAGTAAAAATGAAGTGAAGCATCGGAATCTACAACTAGTGTCAAAGGATTGGTTCAAAGCATAGACAGTAAGAAGAGTCAGTTTTCTTGTACTTAAGTCGGCATTGTGCCTTTTCTATTTAATTCCGATGCAATTTCTGTGTTTAATCGTCAATAAGAAAGTCAGAGGGATACAGTAAAAATGAAGTGAAGCATCGGAATCTATAACTAGTGTTACATTAATGGTTGAAAACATAGACAGTAAGAAGAGTCAGTTTTCTTGTACTTAAGTCGGCATTGTGCCCTTTGTATTTAATTCCGATGCAATATCTGTGTTTCATCTACAATAAGAAGGTCAGAGGGATACAGTAAACCTGAAGTGAAGCATCGGAATCTATAACTAGTGTCACAGGAAAGGTTCAAAACATAGACAGTAAGATGACTCATTTTTCTTGTACTTAAGTCGGCGTTGTGCCTTTTGTATTTAATTCCGATGCAATTTCTATGTTTCATCGTCAATAAGAAGGTCAGAGGGATACAGTAAACTTGAAGTGAGCAACGGAATCTATAACTAGTCTCACAGGAATGGTTCAAAACATGGACAGTAAGAAGAGTCAGTTTTCTTGTACTTAAGTCGGCATTGTGCCTTTTGTATTTAACTCCGATGCAATGTCTGTGTTTCATCGTCAATAAGAAGGTCAGAGGGATACAGTAAACCTCAAGTGAAGCATCGGAATCTATAACTAGTGTCACAGGAATGGTTTAATCATAGACAGAAAGAAGAGTCAGTTTTCTTGTACTTAAGTCGGCATTGTGGCTTTTGTATTTAACTCCGATGCAATTTCTGTGTTTCATCGTCAATAAGAAGGTCAGAGGGATACAGTAAACCTGAAGTAAGGCATCGGAATCTATAACTAGTGTCACAGGAATGGTTCAAATCATAGACAGTAAAAGAGTCGGTTTTCTTGTACTTATGTAGGCACTGTTTCTCTTGTATTTAATTCCGATGTTATATCTGTGTTTCATCAACAATAAGATAGTCAGAGGGATACAGTAAACCTGAAGTGAAGCATCGGAATCTATAACTAATGTCACATGAATAGTTCAAACATAGACAGTAAGAAGAGTCAGTTTTCTTGTACTTAAGTCGGCATTGTGCCTTTTCTATTTAATTCCGATGCAATATCTGTGCTTCATCGTCAATAAGAAGGTCAGAGGGATACAGTAAACCTGAAGTGAAGTATCGGCAACTATAACTAGTGTCACAGGAATGGTTCAAAACATAGGCAGTAAGAAGGGTCAATTTTCTTGTACTTAAGTCGGCATTGTGACTTTTGTATATAATTCCGATGCAATTTCTGTGTTTCATCGTCAATAAGAAGGTCAGAGGGATACGGTAAACCTGAAGTGAAGCATCGAATCTATAACTAGTGTCACAGGAATGGTTCAAAGCATAGACAGTAAGAAGAGTCAGTTTTCTTGTCCTTAAGTCGGCATTGTGCCTTTTCTATTTAATTCCGATGCAATTTCTGTGTTTAATCGTCAATAAGAAAGTCAGAGGGATACAGTAAAAATGAAGTGAAGCATCGGAATCTATAACTAGTGTCACAGGAATGGTTCAATGCATAGACAGTAAGAAGAGTCAGTTTTCTTGTACTCAAGTCGACATTGTGCCTTTTTCTATTTAATTCCGATGCAATTTCTGTGTTTAATCGTCAATAAGAAAGTCAGAGCGATACAGTAAAAATGAAGTGAAGCATCGGAATCTATAACTAGTGTCACATGAATGGTTCAAACATAGTCAGTAAGAAGAGTCAGTTTTCTTGTGCTTAAGTCGGCATTGTGCCCTTTGTATTTAAATCCGATGCAATATCTGTGTTTCATCGTCAATAAGAAGGTCAGAGGGATAAAGTAAACCTGAAGTGAGGCATCGAGCTCTATAATTAGTGTCACATGAATGGTTCAAAACATAGACAGTAAGAAGAGTCAGTATTCTTGTACTTAAGTCGGCATTGTGCCTTTTGTATTTAATTACGATGCAATATATGTGTTTCATCGTCCTTAGGAAGGTCAGAGGGATACAGTAAACCTGAAGTGAAGCATCGGAAACTATAACTAGTGTCACAGGAATGGTTCAAAACATAGACAGTAAGAAGAGTCAGTTTTCTTGTACTTAAGTCGGCATTGTGCCTTTTGTATTTAATTCCGATGCAATTTCTGTGTTACATCGTCAATAAGAAGGTCAGAGGGATACAGTAAAGCTGAAGTGAAGCTTCGGAATCTATAACTAGTGTCACAGGAATGGTTCAAAACATAGACAGTAAGAGGAGTCAGTTTTCTTGCACTTAAGTCGGCATTGTGCCTTTTGTATTAAATCCGATGCAATTTCTCTGTCTCATCTTCAATAAGAAGGTCAGAGGGATGCAGTAAACCTGAAGTGAAGCATCGGAATCTATAACTAGTGTCTCAGGAATGGTTCAAAGCATAGACAGTAAGAAGAGTCAGTTTTCTTGTCCTTAAGTCGGCATTGTGCTTTTCTATTTAATTCCGATGCAATTTCTGTGTTTAACCGTCAATAAGAAAGTCAGAGGGATACAGTAAAAATGAAGTGAAGCATCGAAATCTATATCTAGTGTCACAGGAATGGTTCAAAGCATAGACAGTAAGAAGAGTCAGTTTTCTTGTACTTAAGTCGGCATTGTGCCTTTTCTATTTAATTCCGATGCATTTTCTGTGTTTAATCGTCAGTAAGAAGTCTGAGGGATACAGTAAAAATGAAGTGAAGCATCGGAATCTATAACTAGTGTCAAAGGATTGGTTCAAAGCATAGACAGTAAGAAGAGTCAGTTTTCTTGTACTTAAGTCGGCATTGTGCCTTTTCTATTTAATTCCGATGCAATTTCTGTGTTTAATCGTCAATAAGAAAGTCAGAGGGATACAGTAAAAATGAAGTGAAGCATCGGAATCTATAACTAGTGTTACATTAATGGTTGAAAACATAGACAGTAAGAAGAGTCAGTTTTCTTGTACTTAAGTCGGCATTGTGCCCTTTGTATTTAATTCCGATGCAATATCTGTGTTTCATCTACAATAAGAAGGTCAGAGGGATACAGTAAACCTGAAGTGAAGCATCGGAATCTATAACTAGTGTCACATGAATGGCTCAAACATAGACAGTAAGAAGAGTCAGTTTTCTTGTACTTAAGTCGGCATTGTGCCTTTTGTATTTAACTCCGATGCAATGTCTGTGTTTCATCGTCAATAAGAAGGTCAGAGGGATACAGTAAACCTGAAGTGAAGCATCGGAATCTATAACTAGTGTCACAGGAATGGTTCAATCATAGACAGTAAGAAGAGTCAGTTTTCTAGTACTTAAGTCGGCATTGTGGCTTTCGTATTTAACTCCGATGCAATTTCTGTGTTTCAACGTCAATAAGAAGGTCAGAGGGATACAGTAAACCTGAAGTAAAGCATGGGAATCTATAACTAGTGTCACAGGAATGGTTCAAAACATAGACAATAAGAAGAGTCAGTTTTCTTGTACTTGAGTCGGCATTGTGCCTTTTGTATTTAATTCCGATGCAATTTCTGTGTTTCATCGTCAATAAAAAGGTCAGAGGAATACAGTAAACCTGAAGTGAAGCATCCGAATCTATAAGTAGTGTCACAGGAATGGTTCAAACATAGACAGTAAGAAGAGTCAGTTTTCTTGTACTTAAGTCGGCATTGTGCCTTTTGTATTTAATTCCGATGCAATTTCTGTGTTTCATCGTCAATAAGAAGGTCAGAGGGATACAGTAAACCTTAAGTGAAGCATCGGAATCTATAACTAGTGTCACAGGAATGGTTCAAACATAAACAGTAAGAAGAATCAGTTTTCTTGTACATCAATCGGCATTGTGCCTTTTGTATTTAATTCCGATCTAATTTCTGTGTTTCATCGTCAATAAGAAGGTCAGAGGGATGCAGTAAACCTGAAGTGAGGCATCGGGCTTTATAATTAGTGTCACATGAATGGTTCAAAACATAGACAGTAAGAAGAGTCAGTCTTCTTGTACTTAAGTCGGCATTGTGCCTTTTGTATTTAATTACGATGCAATATATGTGTTTCATCGTCAATAGGAAGGTCAGAGGGATACAGTAAACCTGAAGTGAAGCATCGGAAACTATATCTAGTGTCACAGGAATGGTTCAAAACATAGACAGTAAGAAGAGTCAGTTTTCTTGTACTTAAGTCGGCATTGTGCCTTTTGTATTTAATTCCGATGCAATTTCTGTGTTACATCGTCAATAAGAAGGTCAGAGGGATACAGTAAAGCTGAAGTGAAGCTTCGGAATCTATAAGTAGTGTCACAGGAATGGTTCAAAACATAGACAGTAAGAGGAGTCAGTTTTCTTGCACTTAAGTCGGCATTGTGCCTTTTGTATTAAATCCGATGCAATTTTTCTGTCTCATCTTCAATAAGAAGGTCAGAGGGATACAGTAAACCTGAAGTGAAGCATCGGAATCTATAACTAGTGTCTCAGGAATGGTTCAAAACATAGACTGTAAAAAAAGTCAATTTTCTTGTACCTAAGTCGACATTGTGCCTTTTGTAGTTAATTCCGTTGCAATTTCAGTGTTTCATCGTCAATAAGAAGGTCAGAGGGATACAGCAAACCTGAGGTGAATTTTCGGAATCTATAACTAGTGTCACAGGAATGGTTCAAAACATAGACAGTAAGAAGAGTCAGTTTTCTTGTACTTAAGTCGGCATTGTGCCTTTTCTATTTAATTCCGGTGCAATTTCTGTGCTTCATCGTCAATAAGAAGGTCAGAGGGATACAGTAAACCTGAAGTGAAGCAACGGAATCTATAACTAGTGTCACAGGAATGGTTCAAAGCATAGACAGTAAGAAGAGTCAGTTTTCTTGTACTTAAGGCGGCATTGTGCCTTTTGTATTTAATTCCGCTGAAATTTCTGTGTTCCATCGTCAATAAGAAAGTCAGAGGGATACAGAAAAAATGAAGTGAAGCATCGAAATCTATAACTAGTGTCACAGGAATGGTTCAAAACATAGACAGTAAGAAGAGTCAGTTTTCTTGTACTTAAGGCGGCATTGTGCCTTTTGTATTTAATTCCGATGCAATTTCTGTGTTACATCGTCAATAAGAAGGTCAGAGGGATACAGTAAAGCTGAAGTGAAGCTTCGGAATCTATAACTAGTGTCACAGGAACGGTTCAAAACATAGACAGTAAGAGGAGTCAGTTTTCTTGCACTTAAGTCGGCATTGTGCCTTTTGTATTAAATCCGATGCAATTTCTCTGTCTCATCTTCAATAAGAAGGTCAGAGGGATGCAGTAAACCTGAAGTGAAGCATCGGAATCTATAACTAGTGTCTCAGGAATGGTTCAAAGCATAGACAGTAAGAAGAGTCAGTTTTCTTGTCCTTAAGTCGGCATTGTGCTTTTCTATTTAATTCCGATGCAATTTCTGTGTTTAACCGTCAATAAGAAAGTCAGAGGGGTACAGTAAAAATGAAGTGAAGCATCGAAATCTATATCTAGTGTCACAGGAATGGTTCAAAGCATAGACAGTAAGAAGAGTCAGTTTTCTTGTACTTAAGTCGGCATTGTGCCTTTTCTATTTAATTCCGATGCATTTTCTGTGTTTAATCGTCAGTAAGAAGTCTGAGGGATACAGTAAAAATGAAGTGAAGCATCGGAATCTATAACTAGTGTCAAAGGATTGGTTCAAAGCATAGACAGTAAGAAGAGTCAGTTTTCTTGTACTTAAGTCGGCATTGTGCCTTTTCTATTTAATTCCGATGCAATTTCTGTGTTTAATCGTCAATAAGAAAGTCAGAGGGATACAGTAAAAATGAAGTGAAGCATCGGAATCTATAACTAGTGTTACATTAATGGTTGAAAACATAGACAGTAAGAAGAGTCAGTTTTCTTGTACTTAAGTCGGCATTGTGCCCTTTGTATTTAATTCCGATGCAATATCTGTGTTTCATCTACAATAAGAAGGTCAGAGGGATACAGTAAACCTGAAGTGAAGCATCGGAATCTATAACTAGTGTCACATGAATGGTTCAAACATAGACAGTAAGAAGAGTCAGTTTTCTTGTACTTAAGTCGGCATTGTGCCTTTTGTATTTAACTCCGATGCAATGTCTGTGTTTCATCGTCAATAAGAAGGTCAGAGGGATACAGTAAACCTCAAGTGAAGCATCGGAATCTATAACTAGTGTCACAGGAATGGTTCAATCATAGACAGTAAGAAGAGTCAGTTTTCTAGTACTTAAGTCGGCATTGTGGCTTTCGTATTTAACTCCGATGCAATTTCTGTGTTTCAACGTCAATAAGAAGGTCAGAGGGATACAGTAAACCTGAAGTAAAGCATGGGAATCTATAACTAGTGTCACAGGAATGGTTCAAAACATAGACAATAAGAAGAGTCAGTTTTCTTGTACTTGAGTCGGCATTGTGCCTTTTGTATTTAATTCCGATGCAATTTCTGTGTTTCATCGTCAATAAAAAGGTCAGAGGAATACAGTAAACCTGAAGTGAAGCATCCGAATCTATAAGTAGTGTCACAGGAATGGTTCAAACATAGACAGTAAGAAGAGTCAGTTTTCTTGTACTTAAGTCGGCATTGTGCCTTTTGTATTTAATTCCGATGCAATTTCTGTGTTTCATCGTCAATAAGAAGGTCAGAGGGATACAGTAAACCTTAAGTGAAGCATCGGAATCTATAACTAGTGTCACAGGAATGGTTCAAACATAAACAGTAAGAAGAATCAGTTTTCTTGTACATCAGTCGGCATTGTGCCTTTTGTATTTAATTCCGATCTAATTTCTGTGTTTCATCGTCAATAAGAAGGTCAGAGGGATGCAGTAAACCTGAAGTGAGGCATCGGGCTTTATAATTAGTGTCACATGAATGGTTCAAAACATAGACAGTAAGAAGAGTCAGTCTTCTTGTACTTAAGTCGGCATTGTGCCTTTTGTATTTAATTACGATGCAATATATGTGTTTCATCGTCAATAGGAAGGTCAGAGGGATACAGTAAACCTGAAGTGAAGCATCGGAAACTATATCTAGTGTCACAGGAATGGTTCAAAACATAGACAGTAAGAAGAGTCAGTTTTCTTGTACTTAAGTCGGCATTGTGCCTTTTGTATTTAATTCCGATGCAATTTCTGTGTTACATCGTCAATAAGAAGGTCAGAGGGATACAGTAAAGCTGAAGTGAAGCTTCGGAATCTATAAGTAGTGTCACAGGAATGGTTCAAAACATAGACAGTAAGAGGAGTCAGTTTTCTTGCACTTAAGTCGGCATTGTGCCTTTTGTATTAAATCCGATGCAATTTCTCTGTCTCATCTTCAATAAGAAGGTCAGAGGGATACAGTAAACCTGAAGTGAAGCATCGGAATCTATAACTAGTGTCTCAGGAATGGTTCAAAACATAGACTGTAAAAAAAGTCAATTTTCTTGTACCTAAGTCGACATTGTGCCTTTTGTAGTTAATTCCGTTGCAATTTCAGTGTTTCATCGTCAATAAGAAGGTCAGAGGGATACAGCAAACCTGAGGTGAATTATCGGAATCTATAACTAGTGTCACAGGAATGGTTCAAAACATAGACAGTAAGAAGAGTCAGTTTTCTTGTACTTAAGTCGGCATTGTGCCTTTTCTATTTAATTCCGGTGCAATTTCTGTGCTTCATCGTCAATAAGAAGGTCAGAGGGATACAGTAAACCTGAAGTGAAGCATCGGAATCTATAACTAGTGTCACAGGAATGGTTCAAAGCATAGACAGTAAGAAGAGTCAGTTTTCTTGTACTTAAGGCGGCATTGTGCCTTTTGTATTTAATTCCGCTGAAATTTCTGTGTTCCATCGTCAATAAGAAAGTCAGAGGGATACAGAAAAAATGAAGTGAAGCATCGAAATCTATAACTAGTGTCACAGGAATGGTTCAAAACATAGACAGTAAGAAGAGTCAGTTTTCTTGTACTTAAGGCGGCATTGTGCATTTTGTATTTATTTCCGCTGAAATTTCTGTGTTTCATCGTCAATATGAAGGTCAGAGGGATACAGTAAACCTGAAGTGAAGCATCGAATCTGTAACTAGTGTCACAGGAATGGTTCAAAGCATAGACAGTAAGAAGAGTCAGTTTTCTTGTACTTAAGTCGGCATTGTTCCTTTTCTATTTAATTCCGATGCAATTTCTATGTTTCATCGTCAATAAGAAGGTCAGAGGGATACAGTAAACCTGAAGTGAAGCATCGGAATCTATAACTAGTGTCACAGGAGTGGATCAAAACATAGACAGTAAGAAGAGTCAGTTTTCTTGTACTTAAGTCGGCGTTGTGCCTTTTGTATTTAATTCCGGTGCAAATTCTGTGTTTCATCAACAATAAGAATGTCAGAGGTATGCAGTAAACCTGAAGTGAAGAATCGGCAACTTTAACTAGTGTCACAGGAATGGTTCAAAACATAGACAGTGAGAAGGGTCAGTTTTCTTGTACTTAAGTCGGCATTGTGACTTTTGTATATAATTCCGATGCAATTTCTGTGTTTCATCGTCAATAAGAAGGTCAGAGGGATACGGTAAACCTGAAGTGAAGCATCGAATCTATAACTAGTGTCAGAGGAATGGTTCAAAGCATAGACAGTAAGAAGAGTCAGTTTTCTTGTCCTTCAGTCGGCATTGTGCCTTTTCTATTTAATTCCGATGCAATTTCTGTGTTTAATCGTCAATAAGAAAGTCAGAGGGATACAGTAAAAATGAAGTGAAGCATCGGAATCTATAACTATAGTCACATGAATGGTTCAAACATAGTCAGTAACAAGAGTCAGTTTTCTTGGACTTAAGTCGACATTGTGCCCTTTGTATTTAAATCCGATGCAATATCTGTGTTTCATCTTCAATAAGAAGGTCAGAGGGATACAGTAAACCTGAAGTGAAGCATCGGAATCTATAACTAGTGTCACAGGATAGGTTAAAAGCATAGACAGTAAGATGAGTCAGTTTTCTTGCACTTAAGTCGGCGTTGTGCCTTTTGTATTTAATTCCGATGCATTTTCTGTGTTTCATCGTCAATAAGAAGGTCAGAGGGATACAGTAAACCTGAAGAGAAGCATCGGAATCTATAACTAGTGTCACAGGAATGGTTCAAATCATAGACAGTAATAAGAGTCGGTTTTCTTGTACTTATGTAGGCATTGTTTCTCTTGTATTTACTTCCGATGCTATATCTGTGTTTCATCAACAATAAGATGGTCAGAGGGATACAGTAAACCTGAAGTGAAGCATCGGAATCTATAACTAGTGTGACATGAATAGTTCAAACATAGACAGTAAGAAGAGTCAGTTTTCTTGTACTTAAGTCGGCATTGTGCCTTTTCTATTTAATTCCGATGCAATTTCTGTGCTTCATCGTCAATAAGAAGGCCAGAGGGATACAGTAAACCTGAAGTGAAGAATCGGCAACTGTAACTAGTGTCACAGGAATGGTTCAAAACATAGACAGTAAGAAGGGTCAGTTTTCTTGTACTTAAGTCGGCATTGTGACTTTTGTATATAATTCCGATGCAATTTCTGTGTTTCATCGTCAATAAGAAGGTCAGACGGATACGGTAAACCTGAAGTGAAGCATCGAATCTATAACTAGTGTCACAGGAATGGTTCAAAGCATAGACAGTAAGAGGAGTCAGTTTTCTTGTCCTTAAGTCGGCATTGTGCCTTTTCTATTTAATTCCGATGCAATTTCTGTGTTTAATCGTCAATAAGAAAGTCAGAGGGATACAGGAAAAATGAAGTGAAGCATCGGAATCTATAAATAGTGTCACAGGAATGGTTCAAAGCATAGACAGTAAGAAGAGTCAGTTTTCTTGTACTTAAGTCGACATTGTGCCTTTTTCTATTTAATTCCGATGCAATTTCTGTGTTTAATCGTCAATAAGAAAGTCAGAGGGATACAGTAAAAATGAAGTGAAGCATCGGAATCTATAACTATAGTCACATGAATGGTTCAAACATAGTCAGTAACAAGAGTCAGTTTTCTTGTACTTAAGTCGGCATTGTGCCCTTTGTATTTAAATCCGATGCAATATCTGTGTTTCATCTTCAATAAGAAGGTCAGAGGGATACAGTAAACCTGAAGTGAAGCATCGGAATCTATAACTAGTGACACAGGATAGGTTAAAAGCATAGACAGTAAGATGAGTCAGTTTTCTTGCACTTAAGTCGGCGTTGTGCCTTTTGTATTTAATTCCGATGCATTTTCTGTGTTTCATCGTCAATAAGAAGGTCAGAGGGATACAGTAAACCTGAAGAGAAGCATCGGAATCTATAACTAGTGTCACAGGAATGGTTCAAATCATAGACAGTAATAAGAGTCGGTTTTCTTGTACTTATGTAGGCATTGTTTCTCTTGCATTTACTTCCGATGCTATATCTGTGTTTCATCAACAATAAGATGGTCAGAGGGATATAGTAAACCTGAAGTGAAGCATCGGAATCTATAACTAGTGTGACATGAATAGTTCAAACATAGACAGTAAGAAGAGTCAGTTTTCTTGTACTTAAGTCGGCATTGTGCCTTTTCTATTTAATTCCGATGCAATTTCTGTGCTTCATCGTCAATAAGAAGGCCAGAGGGATACAGTAAACCTGAAGTGAAGAATCGGCAACTATAACTAGTGTCACAGGAATGGTTCAAAACATAGACAGTAAGAAGGGTCAGTTTTCTTGTACTTAAGTCGGCATTGTGACTTTTGTATATAATTCCGATGCAATTTCTGTGTTTCATCGTCAATAAGAAAGTCAGAGCGATACAGTAAAAATGAAGTGAAGCATCGGAATCTATAACTAGTGTCACATGAATGGTTCAAACATAGTCAGTAAGAAGAGTCAGTTTTCTTGTGCTTAAGTCGGCATTGTGATCTTTGTATTTAAATTCGATGCAATATCTGTGTTTCATCTTCAATAAGAAGGTCAGAGGGATACAGTAAACCTGAAGTGAAGCATCGGAATCTACAACTAGTGTCACAGGAAAGGTTAAAAGCATAGACAGTAAGATGAGTCAGTTTTCTTGTACTTAAGTCGGCGTTGTGCCTTTTGTATTTAATTCCGATGCATTTTCTGTGTTTCATCGCAATAAGAAGGTCAGAGGGATACAGTAAACCTAAAGAGAAGCATCGGAATCTATAACTAGTGTCACAGGAATGGTTCAAATCATAGACAGTAAGAAGAGTCAGTTTTCTTCTACATATGTAGGCATTGTTTCTCTTGTATTTAATTCCGATGCTATATCTGTGTTTCATCAACAATAAGATGGTCAGAGGGATACAATAAATTTGAAGTGAAGCATCGGAATCTATAACTAGTGTCACATGAATAGTTCAAACGTAGACAGTAAGAAGAGTCAGTTTTCTTGTACTTAAGTCGGCATTGTGCCCTTTGTATTTAATTCCGATGCAATATCTGTGTTTCATCTTCAATAAGAAGGACAGAGGGATACAGTAAACCTGAAGTGAAGCATCGGAATCTATAACTAGTGTCACAGGAATGGTTCAAATCGTAGACAGTAAGAAGAGTCAGTATTATTGAACGTAAGTCGGCATTGTTCCTTTTCTATTTAATTCCGATGCAATTTCTATGTTTCATCGTCAATAAGAAGGTCAGAGGGATACAGTAAACCTGAAGTGAAGCATCGGAATCTATAACTAGTGTCACAGGAATGGTTCAAAACATAGACAGTAAGAAGGGTCAGTTTTCTTGTACTTAAGTCGGCATTGTGCCTTTTGTACTTAACTCCAATGCAATGTCTGTGTTTCATCGTCAATAAGAAGGTCAGAGGGATACTGTAAACCTGAAGTGAAGGATCGGAATCTATAACTAGTGTCACATTAATGGTTCAAAACATAGACAGTAAGAAGAGTCAGTTTTCTTGTACTTAAGTCGGCATTGTGCCTTTTGTATTTAATTCCGATGCAATTTCTGTGTTTCATCGTCAATACGAAGGTCAGAGGGATACAGTAAACCTGAAGTGAAGCATCGGAATCTATAACTAGTGTCACAGGAATGGTTCAAATCATAGACAGTAAGAAGAGTCAGTATTCTTGAACTTAAGTCGGCATTGGTCCTTTTCTATTTAATTCCGATGCAATTTCTATGTTTCATCGTCAATAAGAAGGTCAGAGGGATACAGTAAACCTTAAGTAAAGCATCGGAATCTATAACTAGTGTCACAGGAATGGTTCAAAACATAGACAATAAGAAGAGTCAGTTTTCTTGTACTTAAGTCGGCATTGTGCCTTTTGTATTTAATTCCGATGCAAGTTCTGTGTTTCATCGTCAATAAAAAGGTCAGAGGAATACAGTAAACCTGAAGTGAAGCATCCGAATCTATAACTAGTGTCACAGGAATGGTTCAAATCATAGACAGTAATAAGAGTCGGTTTTCTTGTACTTATGTAGGCATTGTTTCTCTTGTATTTAATTCCGATGCTATATCTGTGTTTCATCAACAATAAGATGGTCAGAGGGATACAGTAAACCTGAAGTGAAGCATCGGAATCTATAACTAGTGTCACATGAATAGTTCAAACATAGACAGTAAGAAGAGTCAGTTTTCTTGTACTTAAGTCGGCATTGTGCCTTTTCTATTTAATTCCGATGCAATTTCTGTGCTTCATCGTCAATAAGAAGGCCAGAGGGATACAGTAAACCTGAAGTGAAGAATCGGCAACTATAACTAGTGTCACAGGAATGGTTCAAAACATAGACAGTAAGAAGGGTCAGTTTTCTTGTACTTAAGTCGGCATTGTGACTTTTGTATATAATTCCGATGCAATTTCTGTGTTTCATCGTCAATAAGAAGGTCAGACGGATACGGTAAACCTGAAGTGAAGCATCGAATCTATAACTAGTGTCACAGGAATGGTTCAAAGCATAGACAGTAAGAAGAGTCAGTTTTCTTGTCCTTAAGTCGTCATTGTGCCTTTTCTATTTAATTCCGATGCAATTTCTGTGTTTAATCGGCAATAAGAAAGTCAGAGGGATACAGTAAAAATGAAGTGAAACATCGGAATCTATAAATAGTGTCACAGGAATGGTTCAAAGCATAGACAGTAAGAAGAGTCAGTTTTCTTGTACTTAAGTCGACATTGTGCCTTTTTCTATTTAATTCCGATGCAATTTCTGTGTTTAATCGTCAATAGGAAAGTCAGAGCGATACAGTAAAAATGAAGTGAAGCATCGGAATCTATAACTAGTGTCACATGAATGGTTCAAACATAGTCAGTAAGAAGAGTCAGTTTTCTTGTGCTTAAGTCGGCATTGTGCCCTTTGTATTTAAATTCGATGCAATATCTGTGTTTCATCTTCAATAAGAAGGTCAGAGGGATATAGTAAACCTGAAGTGAAGCATCGGAATCTATAACTAGTGTCACAGGAAAGGTTAAAAGCATAGACAGTAAGATGAGTCAGTTTTCTTGTACTTAAGTCGGCGTTGTGCCTTTTGTATTTAATTCCGATGCATTTTCTGTGTTTCATCGCAATAAGAAGGTCAGAGGGATACAGTAAACCTAAAGAGAAGCGTCGGAATCTATAACTAGTGTCACAGGAATGGTTCAAATCATAGACAGTAAGAAGAGTCAGTTTTCTTCTACATATGTAGGCATTGTTTCTCTTGTATTTAATTCCGATGCTATATCTGTGTTTCATCAACAATAAGATGGTCAGAGGGATACAATAAATCTGAAGTGAAGCATCGGAATCTATAACTAGTGTCACATGAATAGTTCAAACGTAGACAGTAAGAAGAGTCAGTTTTCTTGTACTTAAGTCGGCATTGTGCCCTTTGTATTTAATTCCGATGCAATATCTGTGTTTCATCTTCAATAAGAAGGACAGAGGGATACAGTAAACCTGAAGTGAAGCATCGGAATCTATAACTAGTGTCACAGGAATGGTTCAAAACATGGACAGTAAGAAGGGTCAGTTTTCTTGTACTTAAGTCGGCATTGTGCCTTTTGTATTTAACTCCGATGCAATGTCTGTGTTTCATCGTCAATAAGAAGGTCAGAGGGATACAGTAAACCTCAAGTGAAGCATCGGAATCTATAACTAGTGTCACAGGAATGGTTCAATCATAGACAGTAAGAAGAGTCAGTTTTCTTGTACTTAAGTCGGCATTGTGGCTTTTGTATTTCACTCCGATGCAATTTCTGTGTTTCATCGTCAATAAGAAGGTCAGAGGGATACAGTAAACCTGAGGTGAAGCATCGGAATCTATAACTAGTGTCACAGGAATGGTTCAAAACATAGACAATAAGAAGAGTCAGTTTTCTTGTACTTAAGTCGGCATTGTGCCTTTTGTATTTAATTCCGATGCAAGTTCTGTGTTTCATCGTCAATAAAAAGGTCAGAGGAATACAGTAAACCTGAAGTGAAGCATCCGAATCTATAAGTAGTGTCACAGGAATGGTTCAAACATAGACAGTAAGAAGAGTCAGTTTTCTTGTACTTAAGTCGGCATTGTGCCTTTTGTATTTAATTCCGATGCAATTTCTGTGTTTCATCGTCAATAAGAAGGTCAGAGGGATACAGTACACCTTAAGTGAAGCATCGGAATCTATAACTAGTGTCACAGGAATGGTTCAAACATAAACAGTAAGAAGAATCAGTTTTCTTGTACATCAGTCGGCATTGTGCCTTTTGTATTTAATTCCGATGGAATTTCTGTGTTTCATCGTCAATAAGAAGGTCAGAGGGATACAGTAAACCTGAAGTGAGGCATCGGGCTCTATAATTAGTGTCACATGAATGGTTCAAAACATAGACAGTAAGAAGAGTCAGTCTTCTTGTACTTAAGTCGGCATTGTGCCTTTTGTATTTAATTACGATGCAATATATGTGTTTCATCGTCAATAGGAAGGTCAGAGGGATACAGTAAACCTGAAGTGAAGCATCGGAAACTATAACTAGTGTCACAGGAATGGTTCAAAACATAGACAGTAAGAAGAGTCAGTTTTCTTGTACTTAAGTCGGCATTGTGCCTTTTGTATTTAATTCCGATGCAATTTCTGTGTTACATCGTCAATAAGAAGGTCAGAGGGATACAGCAAAGCTGAAGTGAAGCTTCGGAATCTATAACTAGTGTCACAGGAATGGTTCAAAACATAGACAGTAAGAGGAGTCAGTTTTCTTGCACTTAAGTCGGCATTGTGCCTTTTGTATTAAATCCGATGCAATTTCTCTGTCTCATCTTCAATAAGAAGGTCAGAGGGATACAGTAAACCTGAAGTGATGCATCGGAATCTACAACTAGTGTCTCAGGAATGGTTCAAAACATAGACTGTAAAAAGAGTCAATTTTCTTGTACCTAAGTCGACATTGTGCCTTTTGTATTTAATTCCGGTGCAATTTCTGTGCTTCATCGTCAATAAGAAGGTCAGAGGGATACAGTAAACCTGAAGTGAAGCATCGGAATCTATAACTAGTGTCACAGGAATGGTTCAAAGCATAGACAGTAAGAAGAGTCAGTTTTCTTGTACTTAAGGCGGCATTGTGCCTTTTGTATTTAATTCCGCTGAAATTTCTGTGTTTCCTCGTCAATATGAAGGTCAGAGGGATACAGTAAACGTGAAGTGAAGCATCGAATCTATAACTAGTGTCAACGGAATGGTTCAAAGCATAGACAGTAAGAAGAGTCAGTTTTCTTGTCCTTAAGTCGGCATTGTGCCTTTTCTATTTAATTCCGATGCTATTTCTGTGTTAAATCGTCAATAAGAAAGTCAGAGGGATACAGTAAAAATGAAGTGAAGCATCGGAATCTATAACTAGTGTCACAGGAATGGTTCAAAGCATAGACAGTAAGAAGAGTCAGTTTTCTTGTACTTAAGTCGGCATTGTGCCTTTTCTATTTAATTCCGATGCAATTTCTGTGTTTAATCGTCAATAAGAAAGTCAGAGGGATACAGAAAAAATGAAGTGAAGCATCGAAATCTATAACTAGTGTCACAGGAATGGTTCAAAACATAGACAGTAAGAAGAGTCAGTTTTCTTGTACTTAAGGCGGCATTGTGCCTTTTGTATTTATTTCCGCTGAAATTTCTGTGTTTCATCGTCAATATGAAGGTCAGAGGGACACAGTAAACCTGAAGTGAAGCATCGAATCTGTAACTAGTGTCACAGGAATGGTTCAAAGCATAGACAGTAAGAAGAGTCAGTTTTCTTGTACTTAAGTCGGCATTGTTCCTTTTCTATTTAATTCCGATGCAATTTCTATGTTTCATCGTCAATAAGAAGGTCAGAGGGATACAGTAAACCTGAAGAGAAGCATCGGAATCTATAACTAGTGTCACAGGAATGGTTCAAATCATAGACAGTAAGAAGAGTCAGTTTTCTTGTACTTATGTAGGCATTGTTTCTCTTGTATTTAATTCCGGTGCAATTTCTGTGTTTCATCAACAATAAGAAGGTCAGAGGTATGCAGTAAACCTGAAGTGAAGAATCGGCAACTTTAACTAGGGTCACAGGAATGGTTCAAAACATAGACAGCGAGAAGGGTCAGTTTTCTTGTACTTAAGTCGGCATTGTGACTTTTGTATATAATTCCGATGCAATTTCTGTGTTTCATCGTCAATAAGAAGGTCAGAGGGATACGGTAAACCTGAAGTGAAGCATCGAATCTATAACTAGTGTCACAGGAACGGTTCAAAGCATAGACAGTAAGAAGAGTCAGTTTTCTTGTCCTTCAGTCGGCATTGTGCCTTTTCTATTTAATTCCGATGCAATTTCTGTGTTTAATCGTCAATCAGAAAGTCAGAGGGATACAGTGAAAATGAAGTGAAGCATCGGAATCTATAACTAGTGTCACAGGAATGGTTCAAAGCATAGACAGTAAGAAGAGTCAGATTTCTTGTACTTAAGTCGACATTGTGCCTTTTTCTATTTAATTCCGATGCAATTTCTGTGTTTAATCGTCAATAAGAAAGTCAGAGGGATACAGTAAAAATGAAGTGAAGCATCGGAATCTATAACCAGTGTCACATGAATGGTTCAAACATAGTCAGTAAGAAGAGTCAGTTTTCTTGTACTTAAGTCGGCATTGTGCCCTTTGTATTTAAATCCGATGCAATATCTGTGTTTCATCTTCAATAAGAAGGTCAGAGGGATACAGTAAGCCTGAAGTGAAGCATCGGAATCTATAACTAGTGTCACAGGATTGGTTAAAAGCATAGACAGTAAGATGAGGCAGTTTTCTTGCACTTAAGTCGGCGTTGTGCCTTTTGTATTTAATTCCGATGCATTTTCTGTGTTTCATCGTCAATAAGAAGGTCAGAGGGATACAATAAACCTGAAGAGAAGCATCGGAATCTATAACTAGTGTCACAGGAATGGTTCAAATCATAGACAGTAATAAGAGTCGGTTTTCTTGTACTTATGTAGGCATTGTTTCTCTTGTATTTAAATCCGATGCTATATCTGTGTTTCATCAACAATAAGATGGTCAGAGGGATACAGTAAACCTGAAGTGAAGCATCGGAATCTATAACTAGTGTCACATGAATAGTTCAAACATAGACAGTAAGAAGAGTCAGTTTTCTTGTACTTAAGTCGGCATTGTGCCTTTTCTATTTAATTCCGATGCAATTTCTGTGCTTCATCGTCAATAAGAAGGTCAGAGGGATACAGTAAACCTGAAGTGAAGAATCGGCAACTATAACTAGTGTCACAGGAATGGTTCAAAACATAGACAGTAAGAAGGATCAGTTTTCTTGTACTTAAGTCGGCATTGTGACTTTTGTATATAATTCCGATGCAATTTCTGTGTTTCATCGTCAATAAGAAGGTCAGAGGGATACGGTAAACCTGAAGTGAAGCATCGAATCTATAACTAGTGTCACAGGAATGGTTCAAAGCATAGACAGTAAGAAGAGTCAGTTTTCTTGTCCTTAAGTCGGCATTGTGCCTTTTCTATTTAATTCCGATGCAATTTCTGTGTTTGATCGTCAATAAGAAAGTCAGAGGGATACAGTAAAAATGAAGTGAAGCATCGGAATCTATAAATAGTGTCACAGGAATGGTTCAAAGCATAGACAGTAAGAAGAGTCAGTTTTCTTGTACTTAAGTCGACATTGTGCCTTTTTCTATTTAATTCCGATGCAATTTCTGTGTTTAATCGTCAATAAGAAAGTCAGAGCGATACAGTAAAAATGAAGTGAAGCATCGGAATCTATAACTAGTGTCACATGAATGGTTCAAACATAGTCAGTAAGAAGAGTCAGTTTTCTTGTGCTTAAGTCGGCATTGTGCCCTTTGTATTTAAATTCGATGCAATATCTGTGTTTCATCTTCAATAAGAAGGTCAGAGGGATACAGTAAACCTGAAGTGAAGCATCGGAATCTATAACTAGTGTCACAGGAAAGGTTAAAAGCATAGACAGTAAGATGAGTCAGTTTTCTTGTACTTAAGTCGGCGTTGTGCCTTTTGTATTTAATTCCGATGCATTTTCTGTGTTTCATCGTCAATAAGAAGGTCAGAGGGATACAGTAAACCTGAAGAGAAGCATCGGAATCTATAACTAGTGTCACAGGAATGGTTCAAATCATAGACAGTAAGAAGAGTCAGTTTTCTTCTACTTATGTAGGCATTGTTTCTCTTGTATTTAATTCCGATGCTATATCTGTGTTTCATCAACAATAAGATGGTCAGAGGGATACAATAAACCTGAAGAGAAGCATCGGAATCTATAACCAGTGTCACATGAATGGTTCAAACATAGTCAGTAAGAAGAGTCAGTTTTCTTGTACTTAAGTCGGCATTGTGCCCTTTGTATTTAAATCCGATGCAATATCTGTGTTTCATCTTCAATAAGAAGGTCAGAGGGATACAGTAAGCCTGAAGTGAAGCATCGGAATCTATAACTAGTGTCACAGGATTGGTTAAAAGCATAGACAGTAAGATGAGGCAGTTTTCTTGCACTTAAGTCGGCATTGTGCCTTTTGTACTTAACTCCAATGCAATGTCTGTGTTTCATCGTCAATAAGAAGGTCAGAGGGATACTGTAAACCTGAAGTGAAGGATCGGAATCTATAACTAGTGTCACATTAATGGTTCAAAACATAGACAGTAAGAAGAGTCAGTTTTCTTGTACTTAAGTCGGCATTGTGCCTTTTGTATTTAATTCCGATGCAATTTCTGTGTTTCATCGTCAATACGAAGGTCACAGGGATACAGTAAACCTGAAGTGAAGCATCGGAATCTATAACTAGTGTCACAGGAATGGTACAAATCATAGACAGTAAGAAGAGTCAGTATTCTTGAACTTAAGTCGGCATTGGTCCTTTTCTATTTAATTCCGATGCAATTTCTATGTTTCATCGTCAATAAGAAGGTCAGAGGGATACAGTAAACCTTAAGTGAGCAACGGAATCTATAACTAGTGTCACAGGAATGGTTCAAAACATGGACAGTAAGAAGAGTCAGTTTTCTTGTACTTAAGTCGGCATTGTGCCTTTTGTATTTAACTCCGATGCAATGTCTGTGTTTCATCGTCAATAAGAAGGTCAGAGGGATACAGTAAACCTCAAGTGAAGCATCGGAATCTATAACTAGTGTCACAGGAATGGTTCAATCATAGACAGTAAGAAGAGTCAGTTTTCTTGTACTTAAGTCGGCATTGTGGCTTTTGTATTTCACTCTGATGCAATTTCTGTGTTTCATCGTCAATAAGAAGGTCAGAGGGATACAGTAAACCTGAAGTAAAGCATCGGAATCTATAACTAGTGTCACAGGAATGGTTCAAAACATAGACAATAAGAAGAGTCAGTTTTCTTGTACTTAAGTCGGCATTGTGCCTTTTGTATTTAATTCCGATGCAAGTTCTGTGTTTCATCGTCAATAAAAAGGTCAGAGGAATACAGTAAACCTGAAGTGAAGCATCCGAATCTATAAGTAGTGTCACAGGAATGGTTCAAACATAGACAGTAAGAAGAGTCAGTTTTCTTGTACTTAAGTCGGCATTGTGCCTTTTGTATTTAATTCCGATGCAATTTCTGTGTTTCATCGTCAATAAGAAGGTCAGAGGGATACAGTACACCTTAAGTGAAGCATCGGAATCTACAACTAGTGTCACAGGAATGGTTCAAACATAAACAGTAAGAAGAATCAGTTTTCTTGTACATCAGTCGGCATTGTGCCTTTTGTATTTAATTCCGATGGAATTTCTGTGTTTCATCGTCAATAAGAAGGTCAGAGGGATACAGTAAACCTGAAGTGAGGCATCGGGCTCTATAATTAGTGTCACATGAATGGTTCAAAACATAGACAGTAAGAAGAGTCAGTCTTCTTGTACTTAAGTCGGCATTGTGCCTTTTGTATTTAATTACGATGCAATATATGTGTTTCATCGTCAATAGGAAGGTCAGAGGGATACAGTAAACCTGAAGTGAAGCATCGGAAACTATAACTAGTGTCACAGGAATGGTTCAAAACATAGACAGTAAGAAGAGTCAGTTTTCTTGTACTTAAGTCGGCATTGTGCCTTTTGTATTTAATTCCGATGCAATTTCTGTGTTACATCGTCAATAAGAAGGTCAGAGGGATACAGCAAAGCTGAAGTGAAGCTTCGGAATCTATAACTAGTGTCACAGGAATGGTTCAAAACATAGACAGTAAGAGGAGTCAGTTTTCTTGCACTTAAGTCGGCATTGTGCCTTTTGTATTAAATCCGATGCAATTTCTCTGTCTCATCTTCAATAAGAAGGTCAGAGGGATACAGTAAACCTGAAGTGATGCATCGGAATCTACAACTAGTGTCTCAGGAATGGTTCAAAACATAGACTGTAAAAAGAGTCAATTTTCTTGTACCTAAGTCGACATTGTGCCTTTTGTATTTAATTCCGGTGCAATTTCTGTGCTTCATCGTCAATAAGAAGGTCAGAGGGATACAGTAAACCTGAAGTGAAGCATCGGAATCTATAACTAGTGTCACAGGAATGGTTCAAAGCATAGACAGTAAGAAGAGTCAGTTTTCTTGTACTTAAGGCGGCATTGTGCCTTTTGTATTTAATTCCGCTGAAATTTCTGTGTTTCCTCGTCAATATGAAGGTCAGAGGGATACAGTAAACGTGAAGTGAAGCATCGAATCTATAACTAGTGTCAACGGAATGGTTCAAAGCATAGACAGTAAGAAGAGTCAGTTTTCTTGTCCTTAAGTCGGCATTGTGACTTTTCTATTTAATTCCGATGCTATTTCTGTGTTAAATCGTCAATAAGAAAGTCAGAGGGATACAGTAAAAATGAAGTGAAGCATCGGAATCTATAACTAGTGTCACAGGAATGGTTCAAAGCATAGACAGTAAGAAGAGTCAGTTTTCTTGTACTTAAGTCGGCATTGTGCCTTTTCTATTTAATTCCGATGCAATTTCTGTGTTTAATCGTCAATAAGAAAGTCAGAGGGATACAGAAAAAATGAAGTGAAGCATCGAAATCTATAACTAGTGTCACAGGAATGGTTCAAAACATAGACAGTAAGAAGAGTCAGTTTTCTTGTACTTAAGGCGGCATTGTGCCTTTTGTATTTATTTCCGCTGAAATTTCTGTGTTTCATCGTCAATATGAAGGTCAGAGGGATACAGTAAACCTGAAGTGAAGCATCGAATCTGTAACTAGTGTCACAGGAATGGTTCAAAGCATAGACAGTAAGAAGAGTCAGTTTTCTTGTACTTAAGTCGGCATTGTTCCTTTTCTATTTAATTCCGATGCAATTTCTATGTTTCATCGTCAATAAGAAGGTCAGAGGGATACAGTAAACCTGAAGTGAAGCATCGGAATCTATAACTAGTGTCACAGGAGTGGATCAAAACATAGACAGTAATAAGAGTCAGTTTTCTTGTACTTAAGTCGGCGTTGTGCCTTTTGTATTTAATTCCGGTGCAATTTCTGTGTTTCATCAACAATAAGAAGGTCAGAGGTATGCAGTAAACCTGAAGTGAAGAATCGGCAACTTTAACTAGTGTCACAGGAATGGTTCAAAACATAGACAGTGAGAAGGGTCAGTTTTCTTGTACTTAAGTCGGCATTGTGACTTTTGTATATAATTCCGATGCAATTTCTGTGTTTCATCGTCAATAAGAAGGTCAGAGGGATACGGTAAACCTGAAGTGAAGCATCGAATCTGTAACTAGTGTCACAGGAATGGTTCAAAGCATAGACAGTAAGAAGAGTCAGTTTTCTTGTCCTTCAGTCGGCATTGTGCCTTTTCTATTTAATTCCGATGCAATTTCTGTGTTTAATCGTCAATCAGAAAGTCAGAGGGATACAGTGAAAATGAAGTGAAGCATCGGAATCTATAACTAGTGTCACAGGAATGGTTCAAAGCATAGACAGTAAGAAGAGTCAGTTTTCTTGTACTTAAGTCGACATTGTGCCTTTTTCTATTTAATTCCGATGCAATTTCTGTGTTTAATCGTCAATAAGAAAGTCAGAGGGATACAGTAAAAATGAAGTGAAGCATCGGAATCTATAACCAGTGTCACATGAATGGTTCAAACATAGTCAGTAAGAAGAGTCAGTTTTCTTGTACTTAAGTCGGCATTGTGCCCTTTGTATTTAAATCCGATGCAATATCTGTGTTTCATCTTCAATAAGAAGGTCAGAGGGATACAGTAAGCCTGAAGTGAAGCATCGGAATCTATAACTAGTGTCACAGGATTGGTTAAAAGCATAGACAGTAAGATGAGGCAGTTTTCTTGCACTTAAGTCGGCGTTGTGCCTTTTGTATTTAATTCCGATGCATTTTCTGTGTTTCATCGTCAATAAGAAGGTCAGAGGGATACAGTAAACCTGAAGAGAAGCATCGGAATCTATAACTAGTGTCACAGGAATGGTTCAAATCATAGACAGTAATAAGAGTCGGTTTTCTTGTACTTATGTAGGCATTGTTTCTCTTGTATTTAAATCCGATGCTATATCTGTGTTTCATCAACAATAAGATGGTCAGAGGGATACAGTAAACCTGAAGTGAAGCATCGGAATCTATAACTAGTGTCACATGAATAGTTCAAACATAGACAGTAAGAAGAGTCAGTTTTCTTGTACTTAAGTCGGCATTGTGCCTTTTCTATTTAATTCCGATGCAATTTCTGTGCTTCATCGTCAATAAGAAGGTCAGAAGGATACAGTAAACCTGAAGTGAAGAATCGGCAACTATAACTAGTGTCACAGGAATGGTTCAAAACATAGACAGTAAGAAGGATCAGTTTTCTTGTACTTAAGTCGGCATTGTGACTTTTGTATATAATTCCGATGCAATTTCTGTGTTTCATCGTCAATAAGAAGGTCAGAGGGATACGGTAAACCTGAAGTGAAGCATCGAATCTATAACTAGTGTCACAGGAATGGTTCAAAGCATAGATAGTAAGAAGAGTCAGTTTTCTTGTCCTTAAGTCGGCATTGTGCCTTTTCTATTTAATTCCGATGCAATTTCTGTGTTTAATCGTCAATAAGAAAGTCAGAGGGATACAGTAAAAATGAAGTGAAGCATCGGAATCTATAAATAGTGTCACAGGAATGGTTCAAAGCATAGACAGTAAGAAGAGTCAGTTTTCTTGTACTTAAGTCGACATTGTGCCTTTTTCTATTTAATTCCGATGCAATTTCTGTGTTTAATCGTCAATAAGAAAGTCAGAGCGATACAGTAAAAATGAAGTGAAGCATCGGAATCTATAACTAGTGTCACATGAATGGTTCAAACATAGTCAGTAAGAAGAGTCAGTTTTCTTGTGCTTAAGTCGGCATTGTGCCCTTTGTATTTAAATTCGATGCAATATCTGTGTTTCATCTTCAATAAGAAGGTCAGAGGGATACAGTAAACCTGAAGTGAAGCATCGGAATCTATAACTAGTGTCACAGGAAAGGTTAAAAGCATAGACAGTAAGATGAGTCAGTTTTCTTGTACTTAAGTCGGCGTTGTGCCTTTTGTATTTAATTCCGATGCATTTTCTGTGTTTCATCGTCAATAAGAAGGTCAGAGGGATGCAGTAAACCTGAAGAGAAGCATCGGAATCTATAACCAGTGTCACAGGAATGGTTCAAATCATAGACAGTAAGAAGAGTCAGTTTTCTTCTACTTATGTAGGCATTGTTTCTCTTGTATTTAATTCCGATGCTATATCTGTGTTTCATCAACAATAAGATGGTCAGAGGGATACAATAAATCTGAAGTGAAGCATCGGAATCTATAACTAGTGTCACATGAATAGTTCAAACGTAGACGGTAAGAAGAGTCAGTTTTCTTGTACTTAAGTCGGCATTGTGCCCTTTGTATTTAATTCCGATGCAATATCTGTGTTTCATCTTCAATAAGAAGGACAGAGGGATACAGTAAACCTGAAGTGAAGCATCGGAATCTCTAACTAGTGTCACAGGAATGGTTCAAATCGTAGACAGTAAGAAGAGTCAGTATTCTTGAACGTAAGTCGGCATTGTTTCTTTTCTATTTAATTCCGATGCAATTTCTATGTTTCATCGTCAATAAGAAGGTCAGAGGGATACAGTAAACCTGAAGTGAAGCATCGGAATCTATAACTAGTGTCACAGGAATGGTTCAAAACATAGACAGTAAGAAGGGTCAGTTTTCTTGTACTTAAGTCGGCATTGTGCCTTTTGTACTTAACTCCAATGCAATGTCTGTGTTTCATCGTCAATAAGAAGGTCCGAGGGATACTTTAAACCTGAAGTGAAGCATCGGAATCTATAACTAGTGTCACATTAATGGTTCAAAACATAGAGAGTAAGAAGAGTCAGTTTTCTTGTACTTAAGTCGGCATTGTGCCTTTTGTATTTAATTCCGATGCAATTTCTGTGTTTCATCGTCAATACGAAGGTCAGAGGGATACAGTAAACCTGAAGTGAAGCATCGGAATCTATAACTAGTGTCACAGGAATGGTTCAAATCATAGACAGTAAGAAGAGTCAGTATTCTTGAACTTAAGTCGGCATTGTTCCTTTTCTATTTAATTCCGATGCAATTTCTATGTTTCATCGTCAATAAGAAGGTCAGAGGGATACAGTAAACCTGAAGTGAGCAACGGAATCTATAACTAGTGTCACAGGAATGGTTCAAAACATGGACAGTAAGAAGAGTCAGTTTTCTTGTACTTAAGTCGGCATTGTGCCTTTTGTATTTAACTCCGATGCAATGTCTGTGTTTCATCGTCAATAAGAAGGTCAGAGGGATACAGTAAACCTCAAGTGAAGCATCGGAATCTATAACTAGTGTCACAGGAATGGTTCAATCATAGACAGTAAGAAGAGTCAGTTTTCTTGTACTTAAGTCGGCATTGTGGCTTTTGTATTTAACTCCGATGCAATTTCTGTGTTTCATCGTCAATAAGAAGGTCAGAGGGATACAGTAAACCTGAAGTAAAGCATCGGAATCTATAACTAGTGTCACAGGAATGGTTCAAAGCATAGACAATAAGAAGAGTCAGTTTTCTTGTACTTAAGTCGGCATTGTGCCTTTTGTATTTAATTCCGATGCAATTTCTGTGTTTCATCGTCAATAAGAAGGTCAGAGGAATACAGTAAACCTGAAGTGAAGCATCCGAATCTATAAGTAGTGTCACAGGAATGGTTCAAACATAGACAGTAAGAAGAGTCAGTTTTTTTGTACTTAAGTCGGCATTGTGCCTTTTGTATTTAATTCCGATGCAATTTCTGTGTTTCATCGTCAATAAGAAGGTCAGAGGGATACAGTAAACCTTAAGTGAAGCATCGGAATCTATAACTAGTGTCACAGGAATGGTTCAAACATAAACAGTAAGAAGAATCAGTTTTCTTGTACATCAGTCGGCATTGTGCCTTTTGTATTTAATTCCGATGGAATTTCTGTGTTTCATCGTCAATAAGAAGGTCAGAGGGATACAGTAAACCTGAAGTGAGGCATCGGGCTCTATAATTAGTGTCACATGAATGGTTCAAAACATAGACAGTAAGAAGAGTCAGTCTTCTTGTACTTATGTCGGCATTGTGCCTTTTGTATTTAATTACGATGCAATATATGTGTTTCATCGTCAATAGGAAGGTCAGAGGGATACAGTAAACCTGAAGTGAAGCATCGGAAACTATAACTAGTGTCACAGGAATGGTTCAAAACATAGTTAGTAAGAAGAGTCAGTTTTCTTGTACTTAAGTCGGCATTGTGCCTTTTGTATTTAATTCCGATGCAATTTCTGTGTTACATCGTCAATAAGAAGGTCAGAGGGATACAGTAAAGCTGAAGTGAAGCTTCGGAATCTATAACTAGTGTCTCAGGAATGGTTCAAAACATAGACAGTAAGAGGAGTCAGTTTTCTTGCACTTAAGTCGGCATTGTGCCTTTTGTATTAAATCCGATGCAATTTCTCTGTCTCATCTTCAATAAGAAGGTCAGAGGGATACAGTAAACCTGAAGTGAAGCATCGGAATCTACAACTAGTGTCTCAGGAATGGTTCAAAACATAGTCTGTAAAAAGAGTCAATTTCCTTGTACCTAAGTCGACATTGTGCCTTTTGTATTTAATTCCGTTGCAATTTCAGTGTTTCATCGTCAATAAGAAGGTCAGAGGGATACAGCAAACCTGAGGTGAATTATCGGAATCTATAACTAGTGTCACAGGAATGATTCAAAACATAGACAGTAAGAAGAGTCAGTTTTCTTGTACTTAAGTCGGTATTGTGCCTTTTCTATTTAATTCCGATGCAATTTCTGTGCTTCATCGTCAATAAGAAGGTCAGAGGGATACAGTAAACCTGAAGTGAAGCATCGGAATCTATAACTAGTGTCACAGGAATGGTTCAAAGCATAGACAGTAAGAAGAGTCAGTTTTCTTGTACTGAAGGCGGCATTGTGCCTTTTGTATTTAATTCCGCTGAAATATCTGTGTTTCATCGTCAATATGAAGGTCAGAGGGATACAGTAAACGTGAAGTGAAGCATCGAATCTATAACTAGTGTCACAGGAATGGTTCAAAGCATAGACAGTAAGAAGAGTCAGTTTTCTTGTCCTTAAGTTGGCATTGTGCCTTTTCTATTTAATTCCGATGCTATTTCTGTGTTAAATCGTCAATCAGAAAGTCAGAGGGATACAGTAAAAATGAAGTGAAGCATCGGAATCTATAACTAGTGTCACAGGAATGGTTCAAAGCATAGACAGTATGAAGAGTCAGTTTTCTTGTACTTAAGTCGGCATTGTGCCTTTTCTATTTAATTCCGATGCAATTTCTGTGTTTAATCGTCAATAAGAAAGTCAGAGGGATACAGAAAAATAGAAGTGAAGCGTCGAAATCTATAACTAGTGTCACAGGAATGGTTCAAAACATAGACAGTAAGAAGAGTCAGTTTTCTTGTACTTAAGGCGGCATTGTGCCTTTTGTATTTATTTCCGCTGAAATTTCTGTGTTTCATCGTCAATATGAAGGTCAGAGGGATACAGTAAACCTGAAGTGAAGCATCGAATCTGTAACTAGTGTCACAGGAATGGTTCAAAGCATAGACAGTAAGAAGCGTCAGTTTTCTTGTCCTTAAGTCGGCATTGTGCTTTTCTATTTAATTCCGATGCAATTTCTGTGTTTAATCGTCAATAAGAAAGTCAGAGGGATACAGTAAAAATGAAGTGAAGCATCGGAATCTATAACTAGTGTTACATTAATGGTTGAAAACATAGACAGTAAGAAGAGTCAGTTTTCTTGTACTTAAGTCGGCATTGTGCCCTTTGTATTTAATTCCGATGCAATATCCGTGTTTCATCTACAATAAGAAGGTCAGAGGGATACAGTAAACCTGAAGTGAAGCATCGGAATCTATAACTAGTGTCACAGGAGAGGTTCAAAACATAGACAGTAAGATGAGTCATTTTTCTTGTACTTCAGTCGGCATTGTTCCTTTTATATTTAATTCCGATGCAATTTCTATGTTTCATCGTCTATAAGAAGGTCAGATTGATACAGTAAACCTGAAGTGAGCAACGGAATCTATAACTAGTGTCACAGGAATGGTTCAAATCATAGACAGTAAGAAGAGTCAGTATTCTTGAACTTAAGTCGGCATTGTTCCTTTTATATTTAATTCCGATGCAATTTCTATGTTTCATCGTCTATAAGAAGGTCAGATTGATACAGTAAACCTGAAGTGAGCAACGGAATCTATAACTAGTGTCACAGGAATGGTTCAATCATAGACAGTAAGAAGAGTCAGTTTTCTTGTACTTAAGTCGGCATTGTGGCTTTTGTATTTAACTCCGATGCAATTTCTGTGTTTCATCGTCAATAAGAAGGTCAGAGGGATACAGTAAACCTGAAGTAAAGCATCGGAATCTATAACTAGTGTCACAGGAATGGTTCAAAACATAGACAATAAGAAGAGTCAGTTTTCTTGTACTTAAGTCGGCATTGTGCCTTTTGTATTTAATTCCGATGCAATTTCTGTGTTTCATTGTCAATAAAAAGGTCAGAGGAATACAGTAAACCTGAAGTGAAGCATCCGAATCTATAAGTAGTGTCACAGGAATGGTTCAAACATAGTCAGTAAGAAGAGTCAGTTTTCTTGTACTTAAGTCGGCATTGTGCCTTTTGTATTTAATTCCGATGCAATTTCTGTGTTTCATTGTCAATAAGAAGGTCAGAGGGATACAGTAAACCTGAAGTGAGGCATCGGGCTCTATAATTAGTGTCACATGAATGGTTCAAAACATAGACAGTAAGAAGAGTCAGTCTTCTTGTACTTAAGTCGGCATTGTGCCTTTTGTATTTAATTACGATGCAATATATGTGTTTCATCGTCAATAGGAAGGTCAGAGGGATACAGTAAACCTGAAGTGAAGCATCGGAAACTATAACTAGTGTCACAGGAATGGTTCAAAGCATAGACAGTAAGAAGAGTCAGTTTTCTTGTCCTTCAGTCGGCATTGTGCCTTTTCTATTTAATTCCGATGCAATTTCTGTGTTTCATCGTCAATAAGAAGGTCAGAGGGATACAGTAAAAATGAAGTGAAGCATCGGAATCTATAACTAGTGTCACATGAATAGTTCAAACATAGAGAGTAAGAAGAGTCAGTTTTCTTGTACTTAAGTCGGCATTGTGCCTTTTCTATTTAATTCCGATGCAATTTCTGTGCTTCATCGTCAATAAGAAGGCCAGAGGGATACAGTAAACCTGAAGTGAAGAATCGGCAACTATAACTAGTGTCACAGGAATGGTTCAAAACATAGACAGTAATAAGGGTCAGTTATCTTGTACTGAAGTCGGCATTGTGACTTTTGTATATAATTCCGATGCAATTTCTGTGGTTCATCGTCAATAAGAAGGTCAGAGGGATACGGTAAACCTGAAGTGAAGCATCGAATCTATAACTAGTGTCACAGGAATGGTTCAAAGCATAGACAGTAAGAAGAGTCAGTTTTCTTGTCCTTAAGTCGGCATTGTGCCTTTTCTATTTAATTCCTATGCAATTTCTGTGTTTAATCGTCAATAAGAAAGTCAGAGGGATACAGTAAAAATGAAGTGAAGCATCGGAATCTATAACTAGTGTCACAAGAATGGTTCAAACATAGTCAGTAAGAAGAGTCAGTTTTCTTGTGCATATGTCGGCATTGTGCGCTTTGTATTTAAATCCGATGCAATATCTGTGTTTCATCTTCAATAAGAAGGTCAGAGGGATACAGTAAACCTGAAGTGAAGCATCCGAATCTATAACTAGTGTCACAGGAAAGGTTAAAAGCATAGACAGTAAGATGAGTCAGTTTTCTTGTACTTAAGTCGGCGTTGTGCCTTTTGTATTTAATTCCGATGCATTTTCTGTGTTTCATCGTCAATAAGAAGGTCAGAGGGATACAGTAAACCTGAAGAGAAGCATCGGAATCTATAACTAGTGTCACAGGAATGGTTCAAATCATAGACAGTAAGAAGAGTCAGTTTTCTTCTACTTATGTAGGCATTGTTTCTCTTGTATTTAATTTCGATGCTATATCTGTGTTTCATCAACAATAAGATGGTCAGAGGGATACAATAAATCTGAAGTGAAGCATCGGAATCTATAACTAGTGTCACATGAATAGTTCAAACGTAGACAGTAAGAAGAGTCAGTTTTCTTGTACTTAAGTCGGCATTGTGCAATTTGTATTTAATTCCGATGAAATATCTGTGTTTCATCTTCAATAAGAAGGACAGAGGGATACAGTAAACCTGAAGTGAAGCATCGGAATCTATAACTAGTGTCACCAGAATGGTTCAAATCGTAGACAGTAAGAAGAGTCAGTATTCTTGAACGTAAGTCGGCATTGTTCCTTTTCTATTGATTTCCGATGCAATTTCTATGTTTCATCGTCAATAAGAAGGTCAGAGGGATACAGTAAACCTGAAGTGAAGCATCGGAATCTATAACTAGTGTCACAGGAATGGTTCAAAACATAGACAGTAAGAAGGGTCAGTTTTCTTGTACTTAAGTCGGCATTGTGCCTTTTGTACTTAACTCCAATGCAATGTCTGTGTTTCATCGTCAATAAGAAGGTCAGAGGGATACTGTAAACCTGAAGTGAAGCATCGGAATCTATAACTAGTGACACATTAATGGTTCAAATTATAGACAGTAAGAAGAGTCAGTTTTCTTGTACTTAAGTCGGCATTGTGCCTTTTGTATTTAATTCCGATGCAGTTTCTGTCTTTCATCGTCAATACGAAGGTCAGAGGGATACAGTAAACCTGAAGTGAAGCATCGGAATCTATAACTAGTGTCACAGGAATGGTTCAAATCATAGACAGTAAGAAGAGTCAGTATTCTTGAACTTAAGTCGGGATTGTTCCTTTTCTATTTAATTCCGATGCAATTTCTATGTTTCATCGTCAATAAGATCAGAGGGATACAGTAAACCTGAAGTGAGCAACGGAATCTATAACTAGTGTCACAGGAATGGTTCAAAACATGGACAGTTAGAAGAGTCAGTTTTCTTGTACTTAAATCGGCATTGTGCCTTTTGTATTTAACTCCGATGCATGTCTGTGTATCATCGTCAATAAGAAGGTCAGAGGGATACAGTAAACCTCAAGTGAAGCATCGGAATCTATAACTAGTGTCACAGGAATGGTTCAATCATAGACAGTAAGAAGAGTCAGTTTTCTTGTACTTAAGTCGGCATTGTGGCTTTTGTATTTAACTCCGATGCAATGTCTGTGTTTCATCGTCAATAAGAAGGTCAGAGGGATACAGTAAACCTGAAGTAAAGCATCGGAATCTATAACTAGTGTCACAGGAATGGTTCAAAACATAGACAATAAGAAGAGTCAGTTTTCTTGTACTTAAGTCGGCATTGTGCCTTTTGTATTTAATTCCGATGCAATATCTGTGTTTCATCGTCAATAAAAAGGTCAGAGGAATACAGTAAACCTGAAGTGAAGCATCCGAATCTATAAGTAGTGTCACAGGAATGGTTCAAACATAGACAGTATGAAGAGTCAGTTTTCTTGTACTTAAGTCGGCATTGTGCCTTTTGTATTTAATTCCGATGCAATTTCTGTGTTTCATCGTCAATAAGAAGGTCAGAGGGATACAGTAAACCTTAAGTGAAGCATCGGAATCTATAACTAGTGTCACAGGAATGGTTCAAACATAAACAGTAAGAAGAATCAGTTTTCTTGTACATCAGTCGGCATTGTGCCTTTTGTATTTAATTCCGATGGAATTTCTGTGTTTCATCGTCAATAAGAAGGTCAGAGGGATACAGTAAACCTGAAGTGAGGCATCGGGCTCTATAATTAGTGTCACATGAATGGTTCAAAACATAGACAGTAAGAAGAGTCAGTCTTCTTGTACTTAAGTCGGCATTGTGCCTTTTGTATTTCATTACGATGCAATATATGTGTTTCATCGTCAATAGGAAGGTCAGAGGGATACAGTAAACCTGAAGTGAATTATCGGAAACTATAACTAGTGTCACAGGAATGGTTCAAAACATAGACAGTAAGAAGAGTCAGTTTTCTTGTACTTAAGTCGGCATTGTGCCTTTTGTATTTAATTCCGATGCAATTTCTGTGTTACATCGTCAATAAGAAGGTCAGAGGGATACAGTAAAGCTGAAGTGAAGCTTCGGAATCTATAACTAGTGTCACAGGAATGGTACAAAACATAGACAGTAAGAGGAGTCAGTTTTCTTGTACTTAAGTCGGCATTGTGCCTTTTGTATTTAATTACGATGCAATATATGTGTTTCATCGTCAATAGGAAGGTCAGAGGGATACAGTAAACCTGAAGTGAAGCATCGGAATCTACAACTAGTGTCTCAGGAATGGTTCAAAACATAGACTGTAAAAAGAGTCAATTTTCTTGTACCTAAGTCGACATTGTGCCTTTTGTATTTAATTCCGTTGCAATTTCAGTGTTTCATCGTCAATATGAAGGTCAGAGGGATACAGTAAACCTGAAGTGAAGCATCGAATCTGTAACTAGTGTCACAGGAATGGTTCAAAGCATAGACAGTAAGAAGAGTCAGTTTTCTTGTACTTAAGTCGGCATTGTGCCTTTTCTATTTAATTCCGATGCATTTTCTGTGTTTAATCGTCAGTAAGAAGTCTGAGGGATACAGTAAAAATGAAGTGAAGCATCGGAATCTATATCTAGTGTCAAAGGATTGGTTCAAAGCATAGACAGTAAGAAGAGTCAGTTTTCTTGTACTTAAGTCGGCATTGTGCCCTTTCTATTTAATTCCGATGCAATTTCTGTGTTTAATCGTCAATAAGAAAGTCAGAGGGATACAGTAAAAATGAAGTGAAGCATCGGAATCTATAACTAGTGTTACATTAATGGTTGAAAACATAGACAGTAAGAAGAGTCAGTTTTCTTGTACTTAAGACGCCATTGTGCCCTTTGTATTTAATTCCCATGCAATATCTGTGTTTCATCTACAATAAGAAGGTCAGAGGGATACAGTAAACCTGAAGTGAATTATCGGAAACTATAACTAGTGTCACAGGAATGGTTCAAAACATAGACAGTAAGAAGAGTCAGTTTTCTTGTACTTAAGTCGGCATTGTGCCTTTTGTATTTAATTCCGATGGAATTTCTGTGTTTCATCGTCAATAAGAAGGTCAGAGGGATACAGTAAACCTGAAGTGAGGCATCCGGCTCTATAATTAGTGTCACTTGAATGGTTCAAAACATAGACAGTAAGAAGAGTCAGTCTTCTTGTACTTAAGTCGGCATTGTGCCTTTTGTATTTCATTACGATGCAATATATGTGTTTCATCGTCAATAGGAAGGTCAGAGGGATACAGTAAACCTGAAGTGAATTATCGGAAACTATAACTAGTGTCACAGGAATGGTTCACAACATAGACAGTAAGAAGAGTCAGTTTTCTTGTACTTAAGGCGGCATTGTGCCATTTGTATTTAATTCCGCTGAAATTTCTGTGTTTCATCGTCAATATGAAGGTCAGAGGGATACAGTAAACGTGAAGTGAAGCATCGAATCTACAACGAGTGTCACAGGAATGGTTCAAAGCATAGACAGTAAGAAGAGTCAGTTTTCTTGTCCTTAAGTCGGCATTGTGCCTTTTCTATTTAATTCCGATGCTATTTCTGTGTTAAATCGTCAATAAGAAAGTCAGAGGGATACAGTAAAAATGAAGTGAAGCATCGGAATCTATAACTAGTGTCACAGGAATGGTTCAAAGCATAGACAGTATGAAGAGTCAGTTTTCTTGTACTTAAGTCGGCATTGCGCCTTTTCTATTTAATTCCGATGCAATTTCTGTGTTTAATCGTCAATAAGAAAGTCAGAGGGATACAGAAAAAATGAAGCGAAGCGTCGAAATCTATAACTAGTGTCACAGGAATGGTTCAAAACATAGACAGTAAGAAGAGTCAGTTTTCTTGTACTTAAGGCGGCATTGTGCCTTTTGTATTTATTTCCGCTGAAATTTCTGTGTTTCATCGTCAATATGAAGGTCAGAGGGATACAGTAAACCTGAAGTGAAGCATCGAATCTGTAACTAGTGTCACAGGAATGGTTCAAAGCATAGACAGTAAGAAGAGTCAGTTTTCTTGTACTTAAGTCGGCATTGTGCCTTTTCTATTTAATTCCGATGCATTTTCTGTGTTTAATCGTCAGTAAGAAGTCTGAGGGATACAGTAAAAATGAAGTGAAGCATCGGAATCTATAACTAGTGTCAAAGGATTGGTTCAAAGCATAGACAGTAAGAAGAGTCAGTTTTCTTGTACTTAAGTCGGCATTGTGCCTTTTCTATTTAATTCCGATGCAATTTCTGTGTTTAATCGTCAATAAGAAAGTCAGAGGGATACAGTAAAAATGAAGTGAAGCATCGGAATCTATAACTAGTGTTACATTAATGGTTGAAAACATAGACAGTAAGAAGAGTCAGTTTTCTTGTACTTAAGACGCCATTGTGCCCTTTGTATTTAATTCCCATGCAATATCTGTGTTTCATCTACAATAAGAAGGTCAGAGGGATACAGTAAACGTGAAGTGAAGCATCGGAATCTATAACTAGTGTCACAGGAGAGGTTCAAAACATAGACAGTAAGATGAGTCATTTTTCTTGTACTTAAGTCGGCGTTGTGCCTTTTGTATTTAATTCCGATGCAATTTCTGTGTTTCATCGTCAATAAGAAGGTCAGAGGGATACAGTAAACCTGAAGAGAAGCATCGGAAACTGTAACTAGTGTCACAGGAATGGTTCAAATCATAGACAGTAAGAAGAGTCAGTTTTCTTGTACTTATGTAGGGATTGTGTCTTTTGTATTTAATTCCGATGCTATATCTGTGTTTCATCAACAGTAAGATGGTCAGAGAGATACAGTAAATCTGAAGTGAAGCATCGGAATCTATAACTAGTGTCACAGGAATGGTTCAAACATAGACAGTAAGAAGAGTCATTTTTCTTGTACTCAAGTCGGCATTGTGCCCTTTGTATTTAATTCCGATGCAATATCTGTGTTTCATCTTCAATAAGAAGGACAGAGGGATACAGTAATTCTGAAGTGAAGCATCGGAATCTATAACTAGTGTCACAGGAATGGTTCAAATCATAGACAAAAAGAAGAGTCAGTATTCTTGAACTTAAGTCGGCATTGTTCCTTTTATATTTAATTCCGATGCAATTTCTATGTTTCATCGTCTATAAGAAGGTCAGAGGGATACAGTAAACCTGAAGTGAGCAACGGAATCTATAACTAGTGTCACAGGAATGGTTCAAAACATGGACAGTAAGAAGAGTCAGTTTTCTTGTACTTAAGTCGGCATTGTGCCTTTTGTATTTAACTCCGATGCAATGTCTGTGTTTCATCGTCAATAAGAAGGTCAGAGGGATACAGTAAACCTCAAGTGAAGCATCGGAATCTATAACTAGTGTCACAGGAATGGTTCAAACATAAACAGTAAGGAGAATCAGTTTTCTTGTACATCAGTCGGCATTGTGCCTTTTGTATTTAATTCCGATGCAATTTCTGTGTTTCATTGTCAATAAGAAGGTCAGAGGGATACAGTAAACCTGAAGTGAGGCATCGGGCTCTATAATTAGTGTCACATGAATGGTTCAAAACATAGACAGTAAGAAGAGTCAGTCTTCTTGTACTTAAGTCAGCATTGTGCCTTTTGTATTTAATTACGATGCAATTTCTGTGTTACATCGTCAACAAGAAGGTCAGAGGGATACAGTAAAGCTGAAGTGAAGCTTCGGAATCTATAACTAGTGTCACAGGAATGGTTCAAAACATAGACAGTAAGAGGAGTCAGTTTTCTTGCACTTAAGTCGGCATTGTGCCTTTTGTATTAAATCCGATGCAATTTCTCTGTCTCATCTTCAATAAGAAGGTCAGAGGGATACAGTAAACCTGAAGTGAAGCATCGGAATCTATAACTAGTGTCTCAGGAATGGTTCAAAACATAGACTGTAAAAAGAGTCAATTTTCTTGTACCTAAGTCGACATTGTGCCTTTTGTATTTAATTCCGTTGCAATTTCAGTGTTTCATCGTCAATAAGAAGGTCAGAGGGATACAGCAAACCTGAGGTGAATTATCGGAATCTATAACTAGTGTCACAGGAATGGTTCAAAACATAGACAGTAAGAAGAGTCAGTTTTCTTGTACTTAAGCCGGCATTGTGCCTTTTCTATTTAATTCCGATGCAATTTCTGTGCTTCATCGTCAATGAGAAGGTCAGAGGGATACAGTAAACCCGAAGTGAAGCATCGGAATCTATAACTAGTGTTACAGGAATGGTTCAAAGCATAGACAGTAAGAAGAGTCAGTTTTCTTGTACTTAAGGCGGCATTGTGCCTTTTGTATTTAATTCCGCTGAAATTTCTGTGTTTCATCGTCAATATGAAGGTCAGAGGGATACAGTAAACGTGAAGTGAAGCATCGAATCTATAACTAGTGACACAGGAATGGTTCAAAGCATAGACAGTAAGAAGAGTCAGTTTTCTTGTCCTTAAGTCGGCATTGTGCCTTTTCTATTTAATTCCGATGCTATTTCTGTGTTAAATCGTCAATAAGAAAGTCAGAGGGATACAGTAAAAATGAAGTGAAGCATCGGAATCTATAACTAGTGACACAGGAATGGTTCAAAGCATAGACAGTAAGAAGAGTCAGTTTTCTTGTACTTAAGTCGGCATTGTGCCTTTTCTATTTAATTCCGATACAATTTCTGTGTTTAATCGTCAATAAGAAAGTCAGAGGGATACAGAAAAAATGAAGTGAAGCATCGAAATCTATAACTAGTGTCACAGGAATGGTTCAAAACATAGACAGTAAGAAGAGTCAGTTTTCTTGTACTTAAGGCGGCATTGTGCCTTTTGTATTTATTTCCGCTGAAATTTCTGTGTTTCATCGTCAATATGAAGGTCAGAGGGATACAGTAAACGTGAAGTGAAGCATCGAATCTATAACTAGTGTCACAGGAATGGTTCAAAGCATAGACAGTAAGAAGAGTCAGTTTTCTTGTCCTTAAGTCGGCATTGTGCCTTTTCTATTTAATTCCGATGCTATTTCTGTGTTAAATAGTCAATAAGAAAGTCAGAGGGATACAGTAAAAATGAGGTGAAGCATCGGAATCTATAACTAGTGTCAAATGATTGGTTCAAAACATAGACAGTAAGAAGAGTCAGTTTTCTTGTACTTAAGTCGGCATTGTGCCTTTTCTATTTAATTCCGATGCAATTTCTGTGTTTAATCGTCAATAAGAAAGTCAGAGGGATACAGTAAAAATGAAGTGAAGCATCGGAATCTATAACTAGTGTTACATTAATGGTTGAAAACATAGACAGTAAGAAGAGTCAGTTTTCTTGTACTTAAGTCGGCATTGTGCCCCTTGTATTTAATTCCGATGCAATATCTGTATTTCATCTACAATAAGAAGGTCAGAGGGATACAGTAAACCTGAAGTGAAGCATCGGAATCTATAACTAGTGTCACAGGAGAGGTTCAAAACATAGACAGTAAGATGAGTCATTTTTCTTGTACTTAAGTCGGCGTTGTGCCTTTTGTATTTAATTCCGATGCAATTTCTGTGTTTCATCGTCAATAAGAAGGTCAGAGGGATACAGTAAACCTGAAGAGAAGCATCGGAAACTGTAACTAGTGTCACAGGAATGGTTCAAATCATAGACAGTAAGAAGAGTCAGTTTTCTCGTACTTATGTAGGGATTGCGTCTTTTGTATTTAATTCCGATGCTATATCTGTGTTTCATCAACAATAAGATGGTCAGAGGGATACAGTAAATCTGAAGTGAAGCATCGGAATCTATAACTAGTGTCACATGAATGGTTCAAACATAGACAGTAAGAAGAGTCATTTTTCTTGTACTCAAGTCGGCATTGTGCCCTTTGTATTTAATTCCGATGCAATATCTGTGTTTCATCTTCAATAAGAAGGACAGAGGGAGACAGTAATTCTGAAGTGAAGCATCGGAATCTATAACTAGTGTCACAGGAATGGTTCAAATCATAGACAGTAAGAAGAGCCAGTATTCTTGAACTTAAGTCGGCATTGTTCCTTTTATATTTAATTCCGATGCAATTTCTATGTTTCATCGTCTATAAGAAGGTCAGAGGGATACAGTAAAGCTGAAGTGAGCAACGGAATCTATAACTAGTGTCACAGGAATGGTTCAAAACATGGACAGTAAGAAGAGTCAGTTTTCTTGTACTTAAGTCGGCATTGTGCCTTTTGTATTTAACTCCGATGCAATGTCTGTGTTTCATCGTCAATAAGAAGGTCAGAGGGATACAGTAAACCTCAAGTGAAGCATCGGAATCTATAACTAGTGTCACAGGAATGGTTCAATCATAGACAGTAAGAAGAGTCAGTTTTCTTGTAGTTAAGTCGGCATTGTGGCTTTTGTATTTAACTCCGATGCAATTTCTGTGTTTCATCGTCAATAAGGAGGTCAGAGGGATACAGTAAACCTGAAGTAAAGCATCGGAATCTATAACTAGTGTCACAGGAATGGTTCAAAATATAGACAATAAGAAGAGTCAGTTTTCTTGTACTTAAGTCGGCATTGTGCCTTTTGTATTTAATTCCGACGCAATTTCTGTGTTTCATCGTCAATAAAAAGGTCAGAGGGATACAGTAAACCTGAAGTGAAGCATCCGAATCTATAACTAGTGTCACAGGAATGGTTCAATCATAGACAGTAAGAAGAGTCAGTTTTCTTGTACTTAAGTCGGAATTGTGCCTTTTGTATTTAATTCCGATGCAATTTCTGTGTTTCATCGTCAATAAGAAGGTCAGAGGGATACAGTAAACCTGAAGTGACGCATCGGAATCTATAACTAGTGTCACATGAATGGTGCAAACATAGACAGTAAGAAGAGTCGGTTTTCTTGTACATAAGTCGGCATTGTGCCTTTTGTATTTAATTCCGATGCAATTTCTGTGTTTCATCGTCAATAAGAAGGTCTGATGGATACAGTTAACCTGAAGTGAAGCATCGGAATCTATAACTAGTGTCACATGAATGGTTCAAACACTGACAGTAACAAGAGTCAGTTATCTTATACTTAAGTCGGCATTGTGCCCTTTGTATTTAATTCCGATGCAATTTCTGTGTTTCATCGTCAATAAGAAGGTCAGAGGGATGCAGTAAACCAGAAGTGAAGCATCGGAATCTAAAACTAGTGCCACAGGATGGGTTCAAAACATAGACAGTAAGAAGGGTCAGTTTTCTTGTACTTAAGTCGGCGTTGTGCCTTTTGCATTTAATTCCGATGCAATTTCTGTGTTTCATCGTCAATAAGAAGGTAAGAGGGATACAGTAAAGCTGAAGTGAAGCATCGGAATCTATAACTAGTGTCACAGGAATGGTTCAAAACTTAGACAATAAGAAGAGTCAGTTTTCTTGTACTTAAGTCGGCATTGTGTCTTTTGTATTTAATTCCGATGCAATTTCTGTGTTTCATCGTCAATAAGAAGGGCAGAGGGATACGTTAAACCTGAAGTGAAGCATCGGAATCTATAACTAGTGTCACGGGAATGGTTCAATCACAGACAGAAAGAAGAGTCAGTTTTCTTGTGACTTAAGTCGGCATTGTGCCTTTTGTATTTAATTCCGATCTAAATTCTGTGTTTCATCGTCAATAAGAAGGTCAGAGGGATACAGTAAACATGAAGGAAAGCATCGGAATCTATGACTAGTGTCACATTTTTGGTTCAAACATAGACAGTAAGAAGAGTCAGTTTTCTTGTACATAAGTCGGCATTGTGCAATTTGCATTTAATTCCGAAGCAATTTCTGTGTTTCATCGTCAATAAGAAGGTCTGATTGGTACAGTAAACCTGAAGTGAAGCATCGGAAGCTATAACTAGTGTCACATGAATGGTTCAAAGCATAGAATGTAAGAAGAGTCAGTTTTCTTGTACTTAAGACGGCATTGTGCTATTTGTATTTAATTCCGATGCGATTTCTGCGTTTCATCGTCAATAAGAAGGTCAGAGGGATACAGTAAACCTCAAGTGAAGCATCGGAATCTATAACTAGTGTCAGAGGAATGGTTCAGTCACAGACAGAAAGAAGAGTCAGTTTTCTTGGGACTTAAGTCGGCGTTGTGCGTTTTGTATTTAATTCCGATCTAGTTTCTGTGTTTCATCGTCAATAAGAAGGTCAGAGGGATACAGAAAACCTGAAGTGAAGCATCGGAATCTATGACTAGTGTCACATGAATGGTTCAAACATAGACAGTAAGAAGAGTCAGTTTTCTTGTACATAAGTCGGCATTGTGCAATTTGCATTTAATTCCGAAGCAATTTCTGTGTTTCATCGTCAATAAGAAGGTCTGATGGATACAGTAAACCTGAAGTGAAGCATCGGAAGCTATAACTGGTGTCACATGAATAGTTCAAAGCATAGAATGTAAGAAGAGGCAGTTTTCTTGTACTTAAGTCGGCATTGTGCTTTTTGTATTTAATTCCGATGCGATTTCTGCGTTTCATCGTCAATAAGAAGGTCAGAGGGATACAGTAAACCTCAAGTGAAGCATCGGAATCTATATCTAGTGTCACAGGAATGGTCCAAATCATAGACTGTAAGAAGAGTCAGTTTTCTTGTACATAAGTCGGCATTGTGCCTTTTGTATTTAATTCCGTGGCAATTTCTGTGTTCCATAGTCAATAAGAAACTCAGAAGGATACAGTAAAACTGATGTGAAGCATCTGAATCTATAACTAGTGTCACAGGAATTGTTCAAACATAGACTATAAGAAGAGTCAGTTTTCCTGTACTTAAGTCGGCGTTGTGCCTTTTGTATTTAACTCCGATTCAATTTCTGTGTTTCATCGTCAATAAGAAGGTCAGAGGGATACAGTAAACCTGAAGTGAAGCATCGGAATCTGTAACTAGTGTCATAGTAATGGTTCAAAACATAGACAGAAAGAATAGTCAGTTTTCTTGTACTTAAGTCGGCATTGTGCCTTTTGTATTTAATTCCGGTGCAATTTCTGTGTTTCAATGCCAACAAGAAGGTCAAAGGGGTACAGTAAACCTGAAGTGAAGCATCGGAATCTATAACTAGTGTCACAGGAATGGTTCAAAGCATTAACAGTAAGAAGAGTCAGTTTACTTGTACTTAAGTCGGCATTGTAACTTTTCTATTTAATTCCGATGCAATTTCTGTGTTTCATCGTCAATAAGAAGGTCAGAGGGATACAGTAAACCTCAAGTGAGGCATCGGAATCTATATCTAGTGTCACAGGAATGGTCCAAATCATAGACTGTAAGAAGAGTCAGTTTTCTTGTACATAAGTCGGCATTGTGCCTTTTGTATTTAATTCCGTGGCAATTTCTGTGTTCCATAGTCAATAAGAAACTCAGAAGGATACAGTAAAACTGATGTGAAGCATCGGAATCTATAACTAGTGTCACATGAATGGTTCAAAACATAGACAGTAAGAAGAGTCAGTTTTCTTGTACCTAAGTCGGCATTGTTCCTTTTCTATTTCATTCCGATGCAATTTCTGTGTTTCATAGTCAATAAGAAGGTCAGAGGGATACAGTAAACATGAAGTGAAGCATCGGAATCTAAAACTAGTGTCACAGGAATGGTTCAAAACATAGACAGTAAGATGGGTCAGTTTTCTTGTACTTAAGTCGGCGTTGTGCCTTTTGCATTTAATTCCGATGCAATTTCTGTGTTTCATAGTCAATACGAAGGTCAGAGGGATACAGTAAACCTGAAGTGAAGCATCGGAATCTATAACTAGTGTCACAGGAATGGATCAAAACATAGACAGTAAGAAGAGTCAGTTTTCTTGTACTTAAGTCGGCATTGTGCCTTTTCTATTTAATTCCGATGTAATTTCTGGGTTTCATCGTCAATTAGAAGGTCAGAGGGATACAGTAAACCTGAAGTGAAGCATCGGAATCTATAACTAGTGTCGAAGGAATGGTTCAAAACATAGGCAGTAAGAAGAGTCAGTTTTCTTGTACTTGAGTCGGCATTGTGCCTTTTGTATTTCATTCCGAAGAAATTTCTGTGTTTCATCGTCAATAAGAAGGTCAGAGGGATACAGTAAACCAGAAGTGAAGCATCGGAATCTATAACTAGTGTCACAGGAATGGTTCAAAGCATTAACAGTAAGAAGAGTCAGTTTACTTGTACTTAAGTCAGCATTGTAACTTTTCTATTTAATTCCGATGCAATTTCTGTGTTTCATCGTCAATAAGAAGGTCAGAGGGATACAGTAAAAATGAAGTGAAGCATCGGAATCTATAACTAATGTCACAGGAATGGTTCAAAACATAGTAAGAAGAGTCAGTTTTCTTGTACCTAAGTCGGCATTGTTCTTTTTCTATTTCATTCCGATGCAATTTCTGTGTTTCATAGTCAATAAGAAGGTCAGAGGGATACAGTAAACCTGAAGTGAAGCATCGGAATCTAAAACTAGTGTCACAGGAATGGTTCAAAACATAGACAATAAGAAGGGTCAGTTTTCTTGTACTTAAGTCGGCGTTGTGCCTTTTGCATTTAATTCCGATGCAATTTCTGTGTTTCATCGTCAATACGAAGGTCAGAGGGATACATTAAACCTGAAGTGAAGCATCGGAATCTATAACTAGTGTCACAGGAATGGTTCTAAATACAGACAGTAAGAAAAGTCACTTTTCTTGTACTTAAGTCGGCATTGTGCCTTTTCTATTTAATTCCGATGTAATTTCTGTGTTTCATCGTCAATTAGAAGGTCAGAGGGATACAGTAAACCTGAAGTGAAGCATCGGAATCAATAACTAGTGTCGAAGGAATGGTTCAAAACATAGACAGTAAGAAGAGTCAGTTTTCTTGTACTTAAGTCGGCATTGTGCCTTTCGTATTTAATTCCGAAGAAATTTCTGTGTTTCATCGTCAATAAGAAATTCAGAGGGATACAGTAAACCTGAAGTGAAGCATCGGAATCTATGACTAGTGTCACATGAATGGTTCAAACATAGACAGTAAGAAGAGTCAGTTTTCTTGTACATAAGTCGGCATTGTGCAATTTGCATTTAATTCCGAAGCAATATCTGTGTTTCATCGTCAATAAGAAGGTCTGATGGATACAGTAAACCTGAAGTGAAGCATCCCAATCTATAACTAGTGTCACTGGAATGGTTCAAACATAGACTGTAAGAAGAGTCAGTTTTCTTGTACTTACGTCGGCATTGTGTCTTTTGTATTTAACTCCGATGCAATTTCTGTGTTTCACCATCAATAAGAAGGTCGGAGGGGTACAGTAAACCTGAAGAGAATCATCGGAATCTATTATTAGTGTCACATGAATGGTTGAAAACATAGACAGTAAGAAGAGTCAGTTTTCTTGTACTTAAGTCGGCATTGTGCCTTTTGTATATATTTCCGATGCAATTTCTGTGTTTCATCGTCAATAAGAAGCTCTGAGGGATACAGTATACCTGAAGTGAATCATCGGAATCTATAACTAGTGTCACAGGAATGGTTCAAAACATAGACAGTAAGAAGAGTCAGTTTTCTTGTACTTAAGTCAGCATTGTGCTTCTGGTCTTTAATTCCGATGCAATTTCTGTGTTTCATCGTCAATAAAAAGGGCAGAGGGATACAGTAAACCTGAAGTGAAGCATCGGAATCTACAACTAGTGTCACATGAATGGTTAAAAACATAGACAGCAAGAAGAGTCAGTTTTCTTGTACTTAACTCGGCATTGTGCCTTTTGTATTTAATTCCGATGCAATTTCTGTGTTTCATCGTCAATAAGAAGGTCACAGGGATACAGTAAACCTGAAGTGAAGCATCGGAATCTATAACTAGTGTCACAGGAATGGTTAAAACCATAGACAGTAAGAAGAGTCAGTTTTCGTGTACTTAAGTCGGCATAGTGCCTGTTGTATTTAATTCCGATGCATTTTCTGTGTTTCATCGTCAATAAGAAGGTCAGAGGGATACAGTAAACCTGAAGTGAAGCATCGGAATCTGTAACTAGTGTCACAGGAATGGTGCAAACATAGACAGTAAGAAGAGTCGGTTTTCTTGTACATAAGTCGGCATTGTGCCTTTTGTATTTAATTCCGATGCAATTTCTGTGTTTCATCGTCAATAAGAAGGTCAGAGGGATACAGTAAACCTGAAGTGACGCATCGGAATCTATAACTAGTGTCACATGAATGGTGCAAACATAGACAGTAAGAAGAGTCGGTTTTCTTGTACATAAGTCGGCATTGTGCCTTTTGTATTTAATTCCGATGCAATTTCTGTGTTTCATCGTCAATAAGAAGGTCAGAGGGATACAGTAAACCTGAAGTGACGCATCGGAATCTATAACTAGTGTCACATGAATGGTGCAAACATAGACAGTAAGAAGAGTCAGTTTTCTTGTACATAAGTCGGCATTGTGCCTTTTGTATTTAATTCCGATGCAATTTCTGTGTTTCATCGTCAATAAGAAGGTCTGATGGATACAGTAAACCTGAAGTGAAGCATCGGAATCTATAACTAGTGTCACATGAATGGTTCAAACACAGACAGTAACAAGAGTCAGTTATCTTATACTTAAGTCGGCATTGTGCCTCTTGTATTTAATTCCGATGCAATTTCTGTGTTTCATCGTCAATAAGAAGGTCAGAGGGATACAGTAAACCTGAAGTGAAGCATCGGAATGTAAAACTAGTGTCACAGGAATGGTTCAAAACATAGACAGTAAGAAGGGTCAGTTTTTTTGTACTTAAGTCGGCGTTATGCCTTTTGCATTTAATTCCGATGCAATTTCTGTGTTTCATCGTCAATAAGAAGGTAAGAGGGATACAGTAAAGCTGAAGTGAAGCATCGGAATCTATAACTAGTGTCACACGAATAGTTCAAATCTTAGACAATAAGAAGAGTCAGTTTTCTTGTACTTAAGTCGGCATTGTGCCTTTTGTATTTAATTCCGATGGAATTTCTGTGTTTCATCGTCAATAAGAAGGGCAGAGGGATACAGTAAACCTGAAGTGAAGCATCGGAATCTATAACTAGTGTCACAGGAATGGTTCAATCACAGACAGAAAGAAGAGTCAGTTTTCTTGTGACTTAAGTCGGCATTGTGCCTTTTGTATTTCATTCCGATCTAATTTCTGTGTTTCATCGTAAATAAGAAGGTCAGAGGGATACAGTAAACCTGAAGTGAAGCATCGGAATCTATGACTAGTGTCACATGAATGGTTCAAACATAGACAGTAAGAAGAGTCAGTTTTCTTGTACTTAAGTCGACATTGTGCCTTTTTCTATTTAATTCCGATGCAATTTCTGTGTTTAATCGTCAATAAGAAAGTCAGAGGGATACAGTAAAAATGAAGTGAAGCATCGGAATCTATAACCAGTGTCACATGAATGGTTCAAACATAGTCAGTAAGAAGAGTCAGTTTTCTTGTACTTAAGTCGGCATTGTGCCCTTTGTATTTAAATCCGATGCAATATCTGTGTTTCATCTTCAATAAGAAGGTCAGAGGGATACAGTAAGCCTGAAGTGAAGCATCGGAATCTATAACTAGTGTCACAGGATTGGTTAAAAGCATAGACAGTAAGATGAGGCAGTTTTCTTGCACTTAAGTCGGCGTTGTGCCTTTTGTATTTAATTCCGATGCATTTTCTGTGTTTCATCGTCAATAAGAAGGTCAGAGGGATACAGTAAACCTGAAGAGAAGCATCGGAATCTATAACTAGTGTCACAGGAATGGTTCAAATCATAGACAGTAATAAGAGTCGGTTTTCTTGTACTTATGTAGGCATTGTTTCTCTTGTATTTAAATCCGATGCTATATCTGTGTTTCATCAACAATAAGATGGTCAGAGGGATACAGTAAACCTGAAGTGAAGCATCGGAATCTATAACTAGTGTCACATGAATAGTTCAAACATAGACAGTAAGAAGAGTCAGTTTTCTTGTACTTAAGTCGGCATTGTGCCTTTTCTATTTAATTCCGATGCAATTTCTGTGCTTCATCGTCAATAAGAAGGTCAGAAGGATACAGTAAACCTGAAGTGAAGAATCGGCAACTATAACTAGTGTCACAGGAATGGTTCAAAACATAGACAGTAAGAAGGATCAGTTTTCTTGTACTTAAGTCGGCATTGTGACTTTTGTATATAATTCCGATGCAATTTCTGTGTTTCATCGTCAATAAGAAGGTCAGAGGGATACGGTAAACCTGAAGTGAAGCATCGAATCTATAACTAGTGTCACAGGAATGGTTCAAAGCATAGATAGTAAGAAGAGTCAGTTTTCTTGTCCTTAAGTCGGCATTGTGCCTTTTCTATTTAATTCCGATGCAATTTCTGTGTTTAATCGTCAATAAGAAAGTCAGAGGGATACAGTAAAAATGAAGTGAAGCATCGGAATCTATAAATAGTGTCACAGGAATGGTTCAAAGCATAGACAGTAAGAAGAGTCAGTTTTCTTGTACTTAAGTCGACATTGTGCCTTTTTCTATTTAATTCCGATGCAATTTCTGTGTTTAATCGTCAATAAGAAAGTCAGAGCGATACAGTAAAAATGAAGTGAAGCATCGGAATCTATAACTAGTGTCACATGAATGGTTCAAACATAGTCAGTAAGAAGAGTCAGTTTTCTTGTGCTTAAGTCGGCATTGTGCCCTTTGTATTTAAATTCGATGCAATATCTGTGTTTCATCTTCAATAAGAAGGTCAGAGGGATACAGTAAACCTGAAGTGAAGCATCGGAATCTATAACTAGTGTCACAGGAAAGGTTAAAAGCATAGACAGTAAGATGAGTCAGTTTTCTTGTACTTAAGTCGGCGTTGTGCCTTTTGTATTTAATTCCGATGCATTTTCTGTGTTTCATCGTCAATAAGAAGGTCAGAGGGATGCAGTAAACCTGAAGAGAAGCATCGGAATCTATAACTAGTGTCACAGGAATGGTTCAAATCATAGACAGTAAGAAGAGTCAGTTTTCTTCTACTTATGTAGGCATTGTTTCTCTTGTATTTAATTCCGATGCTATATCTGTGTTTCATCAACAATAAGATGGTCAGAGGGATACAATAAATCTGAAGTGAAGCATCGGAATCTATAACTAGTGTCACATGAATAGTTCAAACGTAGACGGTAAGAAGAGTCAGTTTTCTTGTACTTAAGTCGGCATTGTGCCCTTTGTATTTAATTCCGATGCAATATCTGTGTTTCATCTTCAATAAGAAGGACAGAGGGATACAGTAAACCTGAAGTGAAGCATCGGAATCTCTAACTAGTGTCACAGGAATGGTTCAAATCGTAGACAGTAAGAAGAGTCAGTATTCTTGAACGTAAGTCGGCATTGTTTCTTTTCTATTTAATTCCGATGCAATTTCTATGTTTCATCGTCAATAAGAAGGTCAGAGGGATACAGTAAACCTGAAGTGAAGCATCGGAATCTATAACTAGTGTCACAGGAATGGTTCAAAACATAGACAGTAAGAAGGGTCAGTTTTCTTGTACTTAAGTCGGCATTGTGCCTTTTGTACTTAACTCCAATGCAATGTCTGTGTTTCATCGTCAATAAGAAGGTCCGAGGGATACTTTAAACCTGAAGTGAAGCATCGGAATCTATAACTAGTGTCACATTAATGGTTCAAAACATAGAGAGTAAGAAGAGTCAGTTTTCTTGTACTTAAGTCGGCATTGTGCCTTTTGTATTTAATTCCGATGCAATTTCTGTGTTTCATCGTCAATACGAAGGTCAGAGGGATACAGTAAACCTGAAGTGAAGCATCGGAATCTATAACTAGTGTCACAGGAATGGTTCAAATCATAGACAGTAAGAAGAGTCAGTATTCTTGAACTTAAGTCGGCATTGTTCCTTTTCTATTTAATTCCGATGCAATTTCTATGTTTCATCGTCAATAAGAAGGTCAGAGGGATACAGTAAACCTGAAGTGAGCAACGGAATCTATAACTAGTGTCACAGGAATGGTTCAAAACATGGACAGTAAGAAGAGTCAGTTTTCTTGTACTTAAGTCGGCATTGTGCCTTTTGTATTTAACTCCGATGCAATGTCTGTGTTTCATCGTCAATAAGAAGGTCAGAGGGATACAGTAAACCTCAAGTGAAGCATCGGAATCTATAACTAGTGTCACAGGAATGGTTCAATCATAGACAGTAAGAAGAGTCAGTTTTCTTGTACTTAAGTCGGCATTGTGGCTTTTGTATTTAACTCCGATGCAATTTCTGTGTTTCATCGTCAATAAGAAGGTCAGAGGGATACAGTAAACCTGAAGTAAAGCATCGGAATCTATAACTAGTGTCACAGGAATGGTTCAAAGCATAGACAATAAGAAGAGTCAGTTTTCTTGTACTTAAGTCGGCATTGTGCCTTTTGTATTTAATTCCGATGCAATTTCTGTGTTTCATCGTCAATAAGAAGGTCAGAGGAATACAGTAAACCTGAAGTGAAGCATCCGAATCTATAAGTAGTGTCACAGGAATGGTTCAAACATAGACAGTAAGAAGAGTCAGTTTTTTTGTACTTAAGTCGGCATTGTGCCTTTTGTATTTAATTCCGATGCAATTTCTGTGTTTCATCGTCAATAAGAAGGTCAGAGGGATACAGTAAACCTTAAGTGAAGCATCGGAATCTATAACTAGTGTCACAGGAATGGTTCAAACATAAACAGTAAGAAGAATCAGTTTTCTTGTACATCAGTCGGCATTGTGCCTTTTGTATTTAATTCCGATGGAATTTCTGTGTTTCATCGTCAATAAGAAGGTCAGAGGGATACAGTAAACCTGAAGTGAGGCATCGGGCTCTATAATTAGTGTCACATGAATGGTTCAAAACATAGACAGTAAGAAGAGTCAGTCTTCTTGTACTTATGTCGGCATTGTGCCTTTTGTATTTAATTACGATGCAATATATGTGTTTCATCGTCAATAGGAAGGTCAGAGGGATACAGTAAACCTGAAGTGAAGCATCGGAAACTATAACTAGTGTCACAGGAATGGTTCAAAACATAGTTAGTAAGAAGAGTCAGTTTTCTTGTACTTAAGTCGGCATTGTGCCTTTTGTATTTAATTCCGATGCAATTTCTGTGTTACATCGTCAATAAGAAGGTCAGAGGGATACAGTAAAGCTGAAGTGAAGCTTCGGAATCTATAACTAGTGTCTCAGGAATGGTTCAAAACATAGACAGTAAGAGGAGTCAGTTTTCTTGCACTTAAGTCGGCATTGTGCCTTTTGTATTAAATCCGATGCAATTTCTCTGTCTCATCTTCAATAAGAAGGTCAGAGGGATACAGTAAACCTGAAGTGAAGCATCGGAATCTACAACTAGTGTCTCAGGAATGGTTCAAAACATAGTCTGTAAAAAGAGTCAATTTCCTTGTACCTAAGTCGACATTGTGCCTTTTGTATTTAATTCCGTTGCAATTTCAGTGTTTCATCGTCAATAAGAAGGTCAGAGGGATACAGCAAACCTGAGGTGAATTATCGGAATCTATAACTAGTGTCACAGGAATGATTCAAAACATAGACAGTAAGAAGAGTCAGTTTTCTTGTACTTAAGTCGGTATTGTGCCTTTTCTATTTAATTCCGATGCAATTTCTGTGCTTCATCGCCAATAAGAAGGTCAGAGGGATACAGTAAACCTGAAGTGAAGCATCGGAATCTATAACTAGTGTCACAGGAATGGTTCAAAGCATAGACAGTAAGAAGAGTCAGTTTTCTTGTACTGAAGGCGGCATTGTGCCTTTTGTATTTAATTCCGCTGAAATATCTGTGTTTCATCGTCAATATGAAGGTCAGAGGGATACAGTAAACGTGAAGTGAAGCATCGAATCTATAACTAGTGTCACAGGAATGGTTCAAAGCATAGACAGTAAGAAGAGTCAGTTTTCTTGTCCTTAAGTTGGCATTGTGCCTTTTCTATTTAATTCCGATGCTATTTCTGTGTTAAATCGTCAATCAGAAAGTCAGAGGGATACAGTAAAAATGAAGTGAAGCATCGGAATCTATAACTAGTGTCACAGGAATGGTTCAAAGCATAGACAGTATGAAGAGTCAGTTTTCTTGTACTTAAGTCGGCATTGTGCCTTTTCTATTTAATTCCGATGCAATTTCTGTGTTTAATCGTCAATAAGAAAGTCAGAGGGATACAGAAAAATAGAAGTGAAGCGTCGAAATCTATAACTAGTGTCACAGGAATGGTTCAAAACATAGACAGTAAGAAGAGTCAGTTTTCTTGTACTTAAGGCGGCATTGTGCCTTTTGTATTTATTTCCGCTGAAATTTCTGTGTTTCATCGTCAATATGAAGGTCAGAGGGATACAGTAAACCTGAAGTGAAGCATCGAATCTGTAACTAGTGTCACAGGAATGGTTCAAAGCATAGACAGTAAGAAGCGTCAGTTTTCTTGTCCTTAAGTCGGCATTGTGCTTTTCTATTTAATTCCGATGCAATTTCTGTGTTTAATCGTCAATAAGAAAGTCAGAGGGATACAGTAAAAATGAAGTGAAGCATCGGAATCTATAACTAGTGTTACATTAATGGTTGAAAACATAGACAGTAAGAAGAGTCAGTTTTCTTGTACTTAAGTCGGCATTGTGCCCTTTGTATTTAATTCCGATGCAATATCCGTGTTTCATCTACAATAAGAAGGTCAGAGGGATACAGTAAACCTGAAGTGAAGCATCGGAATCTATAACTAGTGTCACAGGAGAGGTTCAAAACATAGACAGTAAGATGAGTCATTTTTCTTGTACTTCAGTCGGCATTGTTCCTTTTATATTTAATTCCGATGCAATTTCTATGTTTCATCGTCTATAAGAAGGTCAGATTGATACAGTAAACCTGAAGTGAGCAACGGAATCTATAACTAGTGTCACAGGAATGGTTCAAATCATAGACAGTAAGAAGAGTCAGTATTCTTGAACTTAAGTCGGCATTGTTCCTTTTATATTTAATTCCGATGCAATTTCTATGTTTCATCGTCTATAAGAAGGTCAGATTGATACAGTAAACCTGAAGTGAGCAACGGAATCTATAACTAGTGTCACAGGAATGGTTCAATCATAGACAGTAAGAAGAGTCAGTTTTCTTGTACTTAAGTCGGCATTGTGGCTTTTGTATTTAACTCCGATGCAATTTCTGTGTTTCATCGTCAATAAGAAGGTCAGAGGGATACAGTAAACCTGAAGTAAAGCATCGGAATCTATAACTAGTGTCACAGGAATGGTTCAAAACATAGACAATAAGAAGAGTCAGTTTTCTTGTACTTAAGTCGGCATTGTGCCTTTTGTATTTAATTCCGATGCAATTTCTGTGTTTCATTGTCAATAAAAAGGTCAGAGGAATACAGTAAACCTGAAGTGAAGCATCCGAATCTATAAGTAGTGTCACAGGAATGGTTCAAACATAGACAGTAAGAAGAGTCAGTTTTCTTGTACTTAAGTCGGCATTGTGCCTTTTGTATTTAATTCCGATGCAATTTCTGTGTTTCATTGTCAATAAGAAGGTCAGAGGGATACAGTAAACCTGAAGTGAGGCATCGGGCTCTATAATTAGTGTCACATGAATGGTTCAAAACATAGACAGTAAGAAGAGTCAGTCTTCTTGTACTTAAGTCGGCATTGTGCCTTTTGTATTTAATTACGATGCAATATATGTGTTTCATCGTCAATAGGAAGGTCAGAGGGATACAGTAAACCTGAAGTGAAGCATCGGAAACTATAACTAGTGTCACAGGAATGGTTCAAAGCATAGACAGTAAGAAGAGTCAGTTTTCTTGTCCTTCAGTCGGCATTGTGCCTTTTCTATTTAATTCCGATGCAATTTCTGTGTTTCATCGTCAATAAGAAGGTCAGAGGGATACAGTAAAAATGAAGTGAAGCATCGGAATCTATAACTAGTGTCACATGAATAGTTCAAACATAGAGAGTAAGAAGAGTCAGTTTTCTTGTACTTAAGTCGGCATTGTGCCTTTTCTATTTAATTCCGATGCAATTTCTGTGCTTCATCGTCAATAAGAAGGCCAGAGGGATACAGTAAACCTGAAGTGAAGAATCGGCAACTATAACTAGTGTCACAGGAATGGTTCAAAACATAGACAGTAATAAGGGTCAGTTATCTTGTACTGAAGTCGGCATTGTGACTTTTGTATATAATTCCGATGCAATTTCTGTGGTTCATCGTCAATAAGAAGGTCAGAGGGATACGGTAAACCTGAAGTGAAGCATCGAATCTATAACTAGTGTCACAGGAATGGTTCAAAGCATAGACAGTAAGAAGAGTCAGTTTTCTTGTCCTTAAGTCGGCATTGTGCCTTTTCTATTTAATTCCTATGCAATTTCTGTGTTTAATCGTCAATAAGAAAGTCAGAGGGATACAGTAAAAATGAAGTGAAGCATCGGAATCTATAACTAGTGTCACAAGAATGGTTCAAACATAGTCAGTAAGAAGAGTCAGTTTTCTTGTGCATATGTCGGCATTGTGCGCTTTGTATTTAAATCCGATGCAATATCTGTGTTTCATCTTCAATAAGAAGGTCAGAGGGATACAGTAAACCTGAAGTGAAGCATCCGAATCTATAACTAGTGTCACAGGAAAGGTTAAAAGCATAGACAGTAAGATGAGTCAGTTTTCTTGTACTTAAGTCGGCGTTGTGCCTTTTGTATTTAATTCCGATGCATTTTCTGTGTTTCATCGTCAATAAGAAGGTCAGAGGGATACAGTAAACCTGAAGAGAAGCATCGGAATCTATAACTAGTGTCACAGGAATGGTTCAAATCATAGACAGTAAGAAGAGTCAGTTTTCTTCTACTTATGTAGGCATTGTTTCTCTTGTATTTAATTTCGATGCTATATCTGTGTTTCATCAACAATAAGATGGTCAGAGGGATACAATAAATCTGAAGTGAAGCATCGGAATCTATAACTAGTGTCACATGAATAGTTCAAACGTAGACAGTAAGAAGAGTCAGTTTTCTTGTACTTAAGTCGGCATTGTGCAATTTGTATTTAATTCCGATGAAATATCTGTGTTTCATCTTCAATAAGAAGGACAGAGGGATACAGTAAACCTGAAGTGAAGCATCGGAATCTATAACTAGTGTCACCAGAATGGTTCAAATCGTAGACAGTAAGAAGAGTCAGTATTCTTGAACGTAAGTCGGCATTGTTCCTTTTCTATTGATTTCCGATGCAATTTCTATGTTTCATCGTCAATAAGAAGGTCAGAGGGATACAGTAAACCTGAAGTGAAGCATCGGAATCTATAACTAGTGTCACAGGAATGGTTCAAAACATAGACAGTAAGAAGGGTCAGTTTTCTTGTACTTAAGTCGGCATTGTGCCTTTTGTACTTAACTCCAATGCAATGTCTGTGTTTCATCGTCAATAAGAAGGTCAGAGGGATACTGTAAACCTGAAGTGAAGCATCGGAATCTATAACTAGTGACACATTAATGGTTCAAATTATAGACAGTAAGAAGAGTCAGTTTTCTTGTACTTAAGTCGGCATTGTGCCTTTTGTATTTAATTCCGATGCAGTTTCTGTCTTTCATCGTCAATACGAAGGTCAGAGGGATACAGTAAACCTGAAGTGAAGCATCGGAATCTATAACTAGTGTCACAGGAATGGTTCAAATCATAGACAGTAAGAAGAGTCAGTATTCTTGAACTTAAGTCGGGATTGTTCCTTTTCTATTTAATTCCGATGCAATTTCTATGTTTCATCGTCAATAAGATCAGAGGGATACAGTAAACCTGAAGTGAGCAACGGAATCTATAACTAGTGTCACAGGAATGGTTCAAAACATGGACAGTTAGAAGAGTCAGTTTTCTTGTACTTAAATCGGCATTGTGCCTTTTGTATTTAACTCCGATGCATGTCTGTGTATCATCGTCAATAAGAAGGTCAGAGGGATACAGTAAACCTCAAGTGAAGCATCGGAATCTATAACTAGTGTCACAGGAATGGTTCAATCATAGACAGTAAGAAGAGTCAGTTTTCTTGTACTTAAGTCGGCATTGTGGCTTTTGTATTTAACTCCGATGCAATGTCTGTGTTTCATCGTCAATAAGAAGGTCAGAGGGATACAGTAAACCTGAAGTAAAGCATCGGAATCTATAACTAGTGTCACAGGAATGGTTCAAAACATAGACAATAAGAAGAGTCAGTTTTCTTGTACTTAAGTCGGCATTGTGCCTTTTGTATTTAATTCCGATGCAATATCTGTGTTTCATCGTCAATAAAAAGGTCAGAGGAATACAGTAAACCTGAAGTGAAGCATCCGAATCTATAAGTAGTGTCACAGGAATGGTTCAAACATAGACAGTATGAAGAGTCAGTTTTCTTGTACTTAAGTCGGCATTGTGCCTTTTGTATTTAATTCCGATGCAATTTCTGTGTTTCATCGTCAATAAGAAGGTCAGAGGGATACAGTAAACCTTAAGTGAAGCATCGGAATCTATAACTAGTGTCACAGGAATGGTTCAAACATAAACAGTAAGAAGAATCAGTTTTCTTGTACATCAGTCGGCATTGTGCCTTTTGTATTTAATTCCGATGGAATTTCTGTGTTTCATCGTCAATAAGAAGGTCAGAGGGATACAGTAAACCTGAAGTGAGGCATCGGGCTCTATAATTAGTGTCACATGAATGGTTCAAAACATAGACAGTAAGAAGAGTCAGTCTTCTTGTACTTAAGTCGGCATTGTGCCTTTTGTATTTCATTACGATGCAATATATGTGTTTCATCGTCAATAGGAAGGTCAGAGGGATACAGTAAACCTGAAGTGAATTATCGGAAACTATAACTAGTGTCACAGGAATGGTTCAAAACATAGACAGTAAGAAGAGTCAGTTTTCTTGTACTTAAGTCGGCATTGTGCCTTTTGTATTTAATTCCGATGCAATTTCTGTGTTACATCGTCAATAAGAAGGTCAGAGGGATACAGTAAAGCTGAAGTGAAGCTTCGGAATCTATAACTAGTGTCACAGGAATGGTACAAAACATAGACAGTAAGAGGAGTCAGTTTTCTTGTACTTAAGTCGGCATTGTGCCTTTTGTATTTAATTACGATGCAATATATGTGTTTCATCGTCAATAGGAAGGTCAGAGGGATACAGTAAACCTGAAGTGAAGCATCGGAATCTACAACTAGTGTCTCAGGAATGGTTCAAAACATAGACTGTAAAAAGAGTCAATTTTCTTGTACCTAAGTCGACATTGTGCCTTTTGTATTTAATTCCGTTGCAATTTCAGTGTTTCATCGTCAATATGAAGGTCAGAGGGATACAGTAAACCTGAAGTGAAGCATCGAATCTGTAACTAGTGTCACAGGAATGGTTCAAAGCATAGACAGTAAGAAGAGTCAGTTTTCTTGTACTTAAGTCGGCATTGTGCCTTTTCTATTTAATTCCGATGCATTTTCTGTGTTTAATCGTCAGTAAGAAGTCTGAGGGATACAGTAAAAATGAAGTGAAGCATCGGAATCTATATCTAGTGTCAAAGGATTGGTTCAAAGCATAGACAGTAAGAAGAGTCAGTTTTCTTGTACTTAAGTCGGCATTGTGCCCTTTCTATTTAATTCCGATGCAATTTCTGTGTTTAATCGTCAATAAGAAAGTCAGAGGGATACAGTAAAAATGAAGTGAAGCATCGGAATCTATAACTAGTGTTACATTAATGGTTGAAAACATAGACAGTAAGAAGAGTCAGTTTTCTTGTACTTAAGACGCCATTGTGCCCTTTGTATTTAATTCCCATGCAATATCTGTGTTTCATCTACAATAAGAAGGTCAGAGGGATACAGTAAACCTGAAGTGAATTATCGGAAACTATAACTAGTGTCACAGGAATGGTTCAAAACATAGACAGTAAGAAGAGTCAGTTTTCTTGTACTTAAGTCGGCATTGTGCCTTTTGTATTTAATTCCGATGGAATTTCTGTGTTTCATCGTCAATAAGAAGGTCAGAGGGATACAGTAAACCTGAAGTGAGGCATCCGGCTCTATAATTAGTGTCACTTGAATGGTTCAAAACATAGACAGTAAGAAGAGTCAGTCTTCTTGTACTTAAGTCGGCATTGTGCCTTTTGTATTTCATTACGATGCAATATATGTGTTTCATCGTCAATAGGAAGGTCAGAGGGATACAGTAAACCTGAAGTGAATTATCGGAAACTATAACTAGTGTCACAGGAATGGTTCACAACATAGACAGTAAGAAGAGTCAGTTTTCTTGTACTTAAGGCGGCATTGTGCCATTTGTATTTAATTCCGCTGAAATTTCTGTGTTTCATCGTCAATATGAAGGTCAGAGGGATACAGTAAACGTGAAGTGAAGCATCGAATCTACAACGAGTGTCACAGGAATGGTTCAAAGCATAGACAGTAAGAAGAGTCAGTTTTCTTGTCCTTAAGTCGGCATTGTGCCTTTTCTATTTAATTCCGATGCTATTTCTGTGTTAAATCGTCAATAAGAAAGTCAGAGGGATACAGTAAAAATGAAGTGAAGCATCGGAATCTATAACTAGTGTCACAGGAATGGTTCAAAGCATAGACAGTATGAAGAGTCAGTTTTCTTGTACTTAAGTCGGCATTGCGCCTTTTCTATTTAATTCCGATGCAATTTCTGTGTTTAATCGTCAATAAGAAAGTCAGAGGGATACAGAAAAAATGAAGCGAAGCGTCGAAATCTATAACTAGTGTCACAGGAATGGTTCAAAACATAGACAGTAAGAAGAGTCAGTTTTCTTGTACTTAAGGCGGCATTGTGCCTTTTGTATTTATTTCCGCTGAAATTTCTGTGTTTCATCGTCAATATGAAGGTCAGAGGGATACAGTAAACCTGAAGTGAAGCATCGAATCTGTAACTAGTGTCACAGGAATGGTTCAAAGCATAGACAGTAAGAAGAGTCAGTTTTCTTGTACTTAAGTCGGCATTGTGCCTTTTCTATTTAATTCCGATGCATTTTCTGTGTTTAATCGTCAGTAAGAAGTCTGAGGGATACAGTAAAAATGAAGTGAAGCATCGGAATCTATAACTAGTGTCAAAGGATTGGTTCAAAGCATAGACAGTAAGAAGAGTCAGTTTTCTTGTACTTAAGTCGGCATTGTGCCTTTTCTATTTAATTCCGATGCAATTTCTGTGTTTAATCGTCAATAAGAAAGTCAGAGGGATACAGTAAAAATGAAGTGAAGCATCGGAATCTATAACTAGTGTTACATTAATGGTTGAAAACATAGACAGTAAGAAGAGTCAGTTTTCTTGTACTTAAGACGCCATTGTGCCCTTTGTATTTAATTCCCATGCAATATCTGTGTTTCATCTACAATAAGAAGGTCAGAGGGATACAGTAAACGTGAAGTGAAGCATCGGAATCTATAACTAGTGTCACAGGAGAGGTTCAAAACATAGACAGTAAGATGAGTCATTTTTCTTGTACTTAAGTCGGCGTTGTGCCTTTTGTATTTAATTCCGATGCAATTTCTGTGTTTCATCGTCAATAAGAAGGTCAGAGGGATACAGTAAACCTGAAGAGAAGCATCGGAAACTGTAACTAGTGTCACAGGAATGGTTCAAATCATAGACAGTAAGAAGAGTCAGTTTTCTTGTACTTATGTAGGGATTGTGTCTTTTGTATTTAATTCCGATGCTATATCTGTGTTTCATCAACAGTAAGATGGTCAGAGAGATACAGTAAATCTGAAGTGAAGCATCGGAATCTATAACTAGTGTCACAGGAATGGTTCAAACATAGACAGTAAGAAGAGTCATTTTTCTTGTACTCAAGTCGGCATTGTGCCCTTTGTATTTAATTCCGATGCAATATCTGTGTTTCATCTTCAATAAGAAGGACAGAGGGATACAGTAATTCTGAAGTGAAGCATCGGAATCTATAACTAGTGTCACAGGAATGGTTCAAATCATAGACAAAAAGAAGAGTCAGTATTCTTGAACTTAAGTCGGCATTGTTCCTTTTATATTTAATTCCGATGCAATTTCTATGTTTCATCGTCTATAAGAAGGTCAGAGGGATACAGTAAACCTGAAGTGAGCAACGGAATCTATAACTAGTGTCACAGGAATGGTTCAAAACATGGACAGTAAGAAGAGTCAGTTTTCTTGTACTTAAGTCGGCATTGTGCCTTTTGTATTTAACTCCGATGCAATGTCTGTGTTTCATCGTCAATAAGAAGGTCAGAGGGATACAGTAAACCTCAAGTGAAGCATCGGAATCTATAACTAGTGTCACAGGAATGGTTCAAACATAAACAGTAAGGAGAATCAGTTTTCTTGTACATCAGTCGGCATTGTGCCTTTTGTATTTAATTCCGATGCAATTTCTGTGTTTCATTGTCAATAAGAAGGTCAGAGGGATACAGTAAACCTGAAGTGAGGCATCGGGCTCTATAATTAGTGTCACATGAATGGTTCAAAACATAGACAGTAAGAAGAGTCAGTCTTCTTGTACTTAAGTCAGCATTGTGCCTTTTGTATTTAATTACGATGCAATTTCTGTGTTACATCGTCAACAAGAAGGTCAGAGGGATACAGTAAAGCTGAAGTGAAGCTTCGGAATCTATAACTAGTGTCACAGGAATGGTTCAAAACATAGACAGTAAGAGGAGTCAGTTTTCTTGCACTTAAGTCGGCATTGTGCCTTTTGTATTAAATCCGATGCAATTTCTCTGTCTCATCTTCAATAAGAAGGTCAGAGGGATACAGTAAACCTGAAGTGAAGCATCGGAATCTATAACTAGTGTCTCAGGAATGGTTCAAAACATAGACTGTAAAAAGAGTCAATTTTCTTGTACCTAAGTCGACATTGTGCCTTTTGTATTTAATTCCGTTGCAATTTCAGTGTTTCATCGTCAATAAGAAGGTCAGAGGGATACAGCAAACCTGAGGTGAATTATCGGAATCTATAACTAGTGTCACAGGAATGGTTCAAAACATAGACAGTAAGAAGAGTCAGTTTTCTTGTACTTAAGCCGGCATTGTGCCTTTTCTATTTAATTCCGATGCAATTTCTGTGCTTCATCGTCAATGAGAAGGTCAGAGGGATACAGTAAACCCGAAGTGAAGCATCGGAATCTATAACTAGTGTTACAGGAATGGTTCAAAGCATAGACAGTAAGAAGAGTCAGTTTTCTTGTACTTAAGGCGGCATTGTGCCTTTTGTATTTAATTCCGCTGAAATTTCTGTGTTTCATCGTCAATATGAAGGTCAGAGGGATACAGTAAACGTGAAGTGAAGCATCGAATCTATAACTAGTGACACAGGAATGGTTCAAAGCATAGACAGTAAGAAGAGTCAGTTTTCTTGTCCTTAAGTCGGCATTGTGCCTTTTCTATTTAATTCCGATGCTATTTCTGTGTTAAATCGTCAATAAGAAAGTCAGAGGGATACAGTAAAAATGAAGTGAAGCATCGGAATCTATAACTAGTGACACAGGAATGGTTCAAAGCATAGACAGTAAGAAGAGTCAGTTTTCTTGTACTTAAGTCGGCATTGTGCCTTTTCTATTTAATTCCGATACAATTTCTGTGTTTAATCGTCAATAAGAAAGTCAGAGGGATACAGAAAAAATGAAGTGAAGCATCGAAATCTATAACTAGTGTCACAGGAATGGTTCAAAACATAGACAGTAAGAAGAGTCAGTTTTCTTGTACTTAAGGCGGCATTGTGCCTTTTGTATTTATTTCCGCTGAAATTTCTGTGTTTCATCGTCAATATGAAGGTCAGAGGGATACAGTAAACGTGAAGTGAAGCATCGAATCTATAACTAGTGTCACAGGAATGGTTCAAAGCATAGACAGTAAGAAGAGTCAGTTTTCTTGTCCTTAAGTCGGCATTGTGCCTTTTCTATTTAATTCCGATGCTATTTCTGTGTTAAATAGTCAATAAGAAAGTCAGAGGGATACAGTAAAAATGAGGTGAAGCATCGGAATCTATAACTAGTGTCAAATGATTGGTTCAAAACATAGACAGTAAGAAGAGTCAGTTTTCTTGTACTTAAGTCGGCATTGTGCCTTTTCTATTTAATTCCGATGCAATTTCTGTGTTTAATCGTCAATAAGAAAGTCAGAGGGATACAGTAAAAATGAAGTGAAGCATCGGAATCTATAACTAGTGTTACATTAATGGTTGAAAACATAGACAGTAAGAAGAGTCAGTTTTCTTGTACTTAAGTCGGCATTGTGCCCCTTGTATTTAATTCCGATGCAATATCTGTATTTCATCTACAATAAGAAGGTCAGAGGGATACAGTAAACCTGAAGTGAAGCATCGGAATCTATAACTAGTGTCACAGGAGAGGTTCAAAACATAGACAGTAAGATGAGTCATTTTTCTTGTACTTAAGTCGGCGTTGTGCCTTTTGTATTTAATTCCGATGCAATTTCTGTGTTTCATCGTCAATAAGAAGGTCAGAGGGATACAGTAAACCTGAAGAGAAGCATCGGAAACTGTAACTAGTGTCACAGGAATGGTTCAAATCATAGACAGTAAGAAGAGTCAGTTTTCTTGTACTTATGTAGGGATTGCGTCTTTTGTATTTAATTCCGATGCTATATCTGTGTTTCATCAACAATAAGATGGTCAGAGGGATACAGTAAATCTGAAGTGAAGCATCGGAATCTATAACTAGTGTCACATGAATGGTTCAAACATAGACAGTAAGAAGAGTCATTTTTCTTGTACTCAAGTCGGCATTGTGCCCTTTGTATTTAATTCCGATGCAATATCTGTGTTTCATCTTCAATAAGAAGGACAGAGGGAGACAGTAATTCTGAAGTGAAGCATCGGAATCTATAACTAGTGTCACAGGAATGGTTCAAATCATAGACAGTAAGAAGAGCCAGTATTCTTGAACTTAAGTCGGCATTGTTCCTTTTATATTTAATTCCGATGCAATTTCTATGTTTCATCGTCTATAAGAAGGTCAGAGGGATACAGTAAAGCTGAAGTGAGCAACGGAATCTATAACTAGTGTCACAGGAATGGTTCAAAACATGGACAGTAAGAAGAGTCAGTTTTCTTGTACTTAAGTCGGCATTGTGCCTTTTGTATTTAACTCCGATGCAATGTCTGTGTTTCATCGTCAATAAGAAGGTCAGAGGGATACAGTAAACCTCAAGTGAAGCATCGGAATCTATAACTAGTGTCACAGGAATGGTTCAATCATAGACAGTAAGAAGAGTCAGTTTTCTTGTAGTTAAGTCGGCATTGTGGCTTTTGTATTTAACTCCGATGCAATTTCTGTGTTTCATCGTCAATAAGGAGGTCAGAGGGATACAGTAAACCTGAAGTAAAGCATCGGAATCTATAACTAGTGTCACAGGAATGGTTCAAAATATAGACAATAAGAAGAGTCAGTTTTCTTGTACTTAAGTCGGCATTGTGCCTTTTGTATTTAATTCCGACGCAATTTCTGTGTTTCATCGTCAATAAAAAGGTCAGAGGGATACAGTAAACCTGAAGTGAAGCATCCGAATCTATAACTAGTGTCACAGGAATGGTTCAATCATAGACAGTAAGAAGAGTCAGTTTTCTTGTACTTAAGTCGGAATTGTGCCTTTTGTATTTAATTCCGATGCAATTTCTGTGTTTCATCGTCAATAAGAAGGTCAGAGGGATACAGTAAACCTGAAGTGACGCATCGGAATCTATAACTAGTGTCACATGAATGGTGCAAACATAGACAGTAAGAAGAGTCGGTTTTCTTGTACATAAGTCGGCATTGTGCCTTTTGTATTTAATTCCGATGCAATTTCTGTGTTTCATCGTCAATAAGAAGGTCTGATGGATACAGTTAACCTGAAGTGAAGCATCGGAATCTATAACTAGTGTCACATGAATGGTTCAAACACAGACAGTAACAAGAGTCAGTTATCTTATACTTAAGTCGGCATTGTGCCCTTTGTATTTAATTCCGATGCAATTTCTGTGTTTCATCGTCAATAAGAAGGTCAGAGGGATGCAGTAAACCAGAAGTGAAGCATCGGAATCTAAAACTAGTGCCACAGGATGGGTTCAAAACATAGACAGTAAGAAGGGTCAGTTTTCTTGTACTTAAGTCGGCGTTGTGCCTTTTGCATTTAATTCCGATGCAATTTCTGTGTTTCATCGTCAATAAGAAGGTAAGAGGGATACAGTAAAGCTGAAGTGAAGCATCGGAATCTATAACTAGTGTCACAGGAATGGTTCAAAACTTAGACAATAAGAAGAGTCAGTTTTCTTGTACTTAAGTCGGCATTGTGTCTTTTGTATTTAATTCCGATGCAATTTCTGTGTTTCATCGTCAATAAGAAGGGCAGAGGGATACGTTAAACCTGAAGTGAAGCATCGGAATCTATAACTAGTGTCACGGGAATGGTTCAATCACAGACAGAAAGAAGAGTCAGTTTTCTTGTGACTTAAGTCGGCATTGTGCCTTTTGTATTTAATTCCGATCTAAATTCTGTGTTTCATCGTCAATAAGAAGGTCAGAGGGATACAGTAAACATGAAGTGAAGCATCGGAATCTATGACTAGTGTCACATTTTTGGTTCAAACATAGACAGTAAGAAGAGTCAGTTTTCTTGTACATAAGTCGGCATTGTGCAATTTGCATTTAATTCCGAAGCAATTTCTGTGTTTCATCGTCAATAAGAAGGTCTGATTGGTACAGTAAACCTGAAGTGAAGCATCGGAAGCTATAACTAGTGTCACATGAATGGTTCAAAGCATAGAATGTAAGAAGAGTCAGTTTTCTTGTACTTAAGACGGCATTGTGCTATTTGTATTTAATTCCGATGCGATTTCTGCGTTTCATCGTCAATAAGAAGGTCAGAGGGATACAGTAAACCTCAAGTGAAGCATCGGAATCTATAACTAGTGTCAGAGGAATGGTTCAGTCACAGACAGAAAGAAGAGTCAGTTTTCTTGGGACTTAAGTCGGCGTTGTGCGTTTTGTATTTAATTCCGATCTAGTTTCTGTGTTTCATCGTCAATAAGAAGGTCAGAGGGATACAGAAAACCTGAAGTGAAGCATCGGAATCTATGACTAGTGTCACATGAATGGTTCAAACATAGACAGTAAGAAGAGTCAGTTTTCTTGTACATAAGTCGGCATTGTGCAATTTGCATTTAATTCCGAAGCAATTTCTGTGTTTCATCGTCAATAAGAAGGTCTGATGGATACAGTAAACCTGAAGTGAAGCATCGGAAGCTATAACTGGTGTCACATGAATAGTTCAAAGCATAGAATGTAAGAAGAGGCAGTTTTCTTGTACTTAAGTCGGCATTGTGCTTTTTGTATTTAATTCCGATGCGATTTCTGCGTTTCATCGTCAATAAGAAGGTCAGAGGGATACAGTAAACCTCAAGTGAAGCATCGGAATCTATATCTAGTGTCACAGGAATGGTCCAAATCATAGACTGTAAGAAGAGTCAGTTTTCTTGTACATAAGTCGGCATTGTGCCTTTTGTATTTAATTCCGTGGCAATTTCTGTGTTCCATAGTCAATAAGAAACTCAGAAGGATACAGTAAAACTGATGTGAAGCATCTGAATCTATAACTAGTGTCACAGGAATTGTTCAAACATAGACTATAAGAAGAGTCAGTTTTCCTGTACTTAAGTCGGCGTTGTGCCTTTTGTATTTAACTCCGATTCAATTTCTGTGTTTCATCGTCAATAAGAAGGTCAGAGGGATACAGTAAACCTGAAGTGAAGCATCGGAATCTGTAACTAGTGTCATAGTAATGGTTCAAAACATAGACAGAAAGAATAGTCAGTTTTCTTGTACTTAAGTCGGCATTGTGCCTTTTGTATTTAATTCCGGTGCAATTTCTGTGTTTCAATGCCAACAAGAAGGTCAAAGGGGTACAGTAAACCTGAAGTGAAGCATCGGAATCTATAACTAGTGTCACAGGAATGGTTCAAAGCATTAACAGTAAGAAGAGTCAGTTTACTTGTACTTAAGTCGGCATTGTAACTTTTCTATTTAATTCCGATGCAATTTCTGTGTTTCATCGTCAATAAGAAGGTCAGAGGGATACAGTAAACCTCAAGTGAGGCATCGGAATCTATATCTAGTGTCACAGGAATGGTCCAAATCATAGACTGTAAGAAGAGTCAGTTTTCTTGTACATAAGTCGGCATTGTGCCTTTTGTATTTAATTCCGTGGCAATTTCTGTGTTCCATAGTCAATAAGAAACTCAGAAGGATACAGTAAAACTGATGTGAAGCATCGGAATCTATAACTAGTGTCACATGAATGGTTCAAAACATAGACAGTAAGAAGAGTCAGTTTTCTTGTACCTAAGTCGGCATTGTTCCTTTTCTATTTCATTCCGATGCAATTTCTGTGTTTCATAGTCAATAAGAAGGTCAGAGGGATACAGTAAACATGAAGTGAAGCATCGGAATCTAAAACTAGTGTCACAGGAATGGTTCAAAACATAGACAGTAAGATGGGTCAGTTTTCTTGTACTTAAGTCGGCGTTGTGCCTTTTGCATTTAATTCCGATGCAATTTCTGTGTTTCATAGTCAATACGAAGGTCAGAGGGATACAGTAAACCTGAAGTGAAGCATCGGAATCTATAACTAGTGTCACAGGAATGGATCAAAACATAGACAGTAAGAAGAGTCAGTTTTCTTGTACTTAAGTCGGCATTGTGCCTTTTCTATTTAATTCCGATGTAATTTCTGGGTTTCATCGTCAATTAGAAGGTCAGAGGGATACAGTAAACCTGAAGTGAAGCATCGGAATCTATAACTAGTGTCGAAGGAATGGTTCAAAACATAGGCAGTAAGAAGAGTCAGTTTTCTTGTACTTGAGTCGGCATTGTGCCTTTTGTATTTCATTCCGAAGAAATTTCTGTGTTTCATCGTCAATAAGAAGGTCAGAGGGATACAGTAAACCAGAAGTGAAGCATCGGAATCTATAACTAGTGTCACAGGAATGGTTCAAAGCATTAACAGTAAGAAGAGTCAGTTTACTTGTACTTAAGTCAGCATTGTAACTTTTCTATTTAATTCCGATGCAATTTCTGTGTTTCATCGTCAATAAGAAGGTCAGAGGGATACAGTAAAAATGAAGTGAAGCATCGGAATCTATAACTAATGTCACAGGAATGGTTCAAAACATAGTAAGAAGAGTCAGTTTTCTTGTACCTAAGTCGGCATTGTTCTTTTTCTATTTCATTCCGATGCAATTTCTGTGTTTCATAGTCAATAAGAAGGTCAGAGGGATACAGTAAACCTGAAGTGAAGCATCGGAATCTAAAACTAGTGTCACAGGAATGGTTCAAAACATAGACAATAAGAAGGGTCAGTTTTCTTGTACTTAAGTCGGCGTTGTGCCTTTTGCATTTAATTCCGATGCAATTTCTGTGTTTCATCGTCAATACGAAGGTCAGAGGGATACATTAAACCTGAAGTGAAGCATCGGAATCTATAACTAGTGTCACAGGAATGGTTCTAAATACAGACAGTAAGAAAAGTCACTTTTCTTGTACTTAAGTCGGCATTGTGCCTTTTCTATTTAATTCCGATGTAATTTCTGTGTTTCATCGTCAATTAGAAGGTCAGAGGGATACAGTAAACCTGAAGTGAAGCATCGGAATCAATAACTAGTGTCGAAGGAATGGTTCAAAACATAGACAGTAAGAAGAGTCAGTTTTCTTGTACTTAAGTCGGCATTGTGCCTTTCGTATTTAATTCCGAAGAAATTTCTGTGTTTCATCGTCAATAAGAAATTCAGAGGGATACAGTAAACCTGAAGTGAAGCATCGGAATCTATGACTAGTGTCACATGAATGGTTCAAACATAGACAGTAAGAAGAGTCAGTTTTCTTGTACATAAGTCGGCATTGTGCAATTTGCATTTAATTCCGAAGCAATATCTGTGTTTCATCGTCAATAAGAAGGTCTGATGGATACAGTAAACCTGAAGTGAAGCATCCCAATCTATAACTAGTGTCACTGGAATGGTTCAAACATAGACTGTAAGAAGAGTCAGTTTTCTTGTACTTACGTCGGCATTGTGTCTTTTGTATTTAACTCCGATGCAATTTCTGTGTTTCACCATCAATAAGAAGGTCGGAGGGGTACAGTAAACCTGAAGAGAATCATCGGAATCTATTATTAGTGTCACATGAATGGTTGAAAACATAGACAGTAAGAAGAGTCAGTTTTCTTGTACTTAAGTCGGCATTGTGCCTTTTGTATATATTTCCGATGCAATTTCTGTGTTTCATCGTCAATAAGAAGCTCTGAGGGATACAGTATACCTGAAGTGAATCATCGGAATCTATAACTAGTGTCACAGGAATGGTTCAAAACATAGACAGTAAGAAGAGTCAGTTTTCTTGTACTTAAGTCAGCATTGTGCTTCTGGTCTTTAATTCCGATGCAATTTCTGTGTTTCATCGTCAATAAAAAGGGCAGAGGGATACAGTAAACCTGAAGTGAAGCATCGGAATCTACAACTAGTGTCACATGAATGGTTAAAAACATAGACAGCAAGAAGAGTCAGTTTTCTTGTACTTAACTCGGCATTGTGCCTTTTGTATTTAATTCCGATGCAATTTCTGTGTTTCATCGTCAATAAGAAGGTCACAGGGATACAGTAAACCTGAAGTGAAGCATCGGAATCTATAACTAGTGTCACAGGAATGGTTAAAACCATAGACAGTAAGAAGAGTCAGTTTTCGTGTACTTAAGTCGGCATAGTGCCTGTTGTATTTAATTCCGATGCATTTTCTGTGTTTCATCGTCAATAAGAAGGTCAGAGGGATACAGTAAACCTGAAGTGAAGCATCGGAATCTGTAACTAGTGTCACAGGAATGGTGCAAACATAGACAGTAAGAAGAGTCGGTTTTCTTGTACATAAGTCGGCATTGTGCCTTTTGTATTTAATTCCGATGCAATTTCTGTGTTTCATCGTCAATAAGAAGGTCAGAGGGATACAGTAAACCTGAAGTGACGCATCGGAATCTATAACTAGTGTCACATGAATGGTGCAAACATAGACAGTAAGAAGAGTCGGTTTTCTTGTACATAAGTCGGCATTGTGCCTTTTGTATTTAATTCCGATGCAATTTCTGTGTTTCATCGTCAATAAGAAGGTCAGAGGGATACAGTAAACCTGAAGTGACGCATCGGAATCTATAACTAGTGTCACATGAATGGTGCAAACATAGACAGTAAGAAGAGTCAGTTTTCTTGTACATAAGTCGGCATTGTGCCTTTTGTATTTAATTCCGATGCAATTTCTGTGTTTCATCGTCAATAAGAAGGTCTGATGGATACAGTAAACCTGAAGTGAAGCATCGGAATCTATAACTAGTGTCACATGAATGGTTCAAACACAGACAGTAACAAGAGTCAGTTATCTTATACTTAAGTCGGCATTGTGCCTCTTGTATTTAATTCCGATGCAATTTCTGTGTTTCATCGTCAATAAGAAGGTCAGAGGGATACAGTAAACCTGAAGTGAAGCATCGGAATGTAAAACTAGTGTCACAGGAATGGTTCAAAACATAGACAGTAAGAAGGGTCAGTTTTTTTGTACTTAAGTCGGCGTTATGCCTTTTGCATTTAATTCCGATGCAATTTCTGTGTTTCATCGTCAATAAGAAGGTAAGAGGGATACAGTAAAGCTGAAGTGAAGCATCGGAATCTATAACTAGTGTCACACGAATAGTTCAAATCTTAGACAATAAGAAGAGTCAGTTTTCTTGTACTTAAGTCGGCATTGTGCCTTTTGTATTTAATTCCGATGGAATTTCTGTGTTTCATCGTCAATAAGAAGGGCAGAGGGATACAGTAAACCTGAAGTGAAGCATCGGAATCTATAACTAGTGTCACAGGAATGGTTCAATCACAGACAGAAAGAAGAGTCAGTTTTCTTGTGACTTAAGTCGGCATTGTGCCTTTTGTATTTCATTCCGATCTAATTTCTGTGTTTCATCGTAAATAAGAAGGTCAGAGGGATACAGTAAACCTGAAGTGAAGCATCGGAATCTATGACTAGTGTCACATGAATGGTTCAAACATAGACAGTAAGAAGAGTCAGTTTTCTTGTACATAAGTCGGCATTGTGCAATTTGCATTTAATTCCGAAGCAATTTCTGTGTTTCATCGTCAATAAGAAGGTCTGATTGGTACAGTAAACCTGACCTGAAGCATCGGAAGCTATAACTAGTGTCACATGAATGGTTCAAAGCATAGAATGTAAGAAGAGTCAGTTTTCTTGTACTTAAGACGGCATTGTGCTATTTGTATTTAATTCCGATGCGATTTCTGCGTTTCATCGTCAATAAGAAGGTCAGAGGGATACAGTAAACCTCAAGTGAAGCATCGGAATCTATAACTAGTGTCAGAGGAATGGTTCAGTCACAGACAGAAAGAACAGTCAGTTTTCTTGGGACTTAAGTCGGCGTTGAGCGTTTTTTATTTAATTCCGATCTAATTTCTGTGTTTCATCGTCAATAAGAAGGTCAGAGGGATACAGAAAACCTGAAGTGAAGCATCGGAATCTATGACTAGTGTCACATGAATGGTTCAAACATAGACAGTAAGAAGAGTCAGTTTTCTTGTACATAAGTCGGCATTGTGCAATTTGCATTTAATTCCGAAGCAATTTCTGTGTTTCATCGTCAATAAGAAGGTCTGATGGATACAGTAAACCTGAAGTGAAGCATCGGAAGCTATAACTAGTGTCACATGAATGGTTCAAAGCATAGAATGTAAGAAGAGTCAGTTTTCTTGTACTTAAGTCGGCATTGTGCTTTTTGTATTTAATTCCGATGCGATTTCTGCGTTTCATCGTCAGTAAGAAGGTCAGAGGGATACAGTAAACCTTAAGTGAAGCATCGGAATCTATAACTAGTGTCACAGGAATGGTTCAAAACATAGACTGTAAGAAGAGTCAGTTTTCTTGTACATAAGTCGGCATTGTGCCTTTGTATTTAATTCCGTGGCAATTTCTGTGTTCCATAGTCAATAAGAAACTCAGAAGGATACAGTAAAACTGATGTGAAGCATCGGAATCTATAACTAGTGTCACAGGAATTGTTCAAACATAGACTATAAGAAGAGTCAGTTTTCCTGTACTTATGTCGGCGTTGTGCCTTTTGTATTTAACTCGGATTCAATTTCTGTGTTTCATCGTCAATAAGAAGGTCAGAGGGATACAGTAAACCTGAAGTGAAGCATCGGAATCTGTAACTAGTGTCACAGGAATGGTTCAAAACATAGACAGAAAAAATAGTCAGTTTTCTTGTACTTAAGTCGGCATTGTTCCTTTTGTTTTTAATTCCGGTGCAATTTCTGTGTTTCAATGTCAACAAGAAGGTCACAGTTATACAGTAAACCTGAAGTGAAGCATCGGAATCAATAACTAGTGTCACAGGAATGGATCAAAACATAGACAGTAAGAAGAGTCAGTTTTCTTGTACTTAAGTCGGCATTGTGCCTTTTCTATTTAATTCCGATGTAATTTCTGTGTTTCATCGTCAATTAGAAGGTCAGAGGGATACAGTAAACCTGAAGTGAAGCATCGGAATCTATAACTAGTGTCGAAGGAATGGTTCAAAACATAGACAGTAAGAAGAGTCAGTTTTCTTGTACTTAAGTCGGCATTGTGCCTTTTGTATTTAATTCCGAAGACATTTCTGTGTTTCATCGTCAATAAGAAGGTCAGAGGGATACAGTAAACCAGAAGTGAAGCATCGGAATCTATAACTAGTGTCACAGGAATGGTTCAAAGCATTGACAGTAAGAAGAGTCAGTTTTCTTGTACTTAAGTCGGCATTGTGCCTTTTGTATTTAATTCCGATGCAATTTCTGTGTTTCATCGTCAATAAGAAGGTCAGAGGGATACAGTAAACCTGAAGTGAAGCATCGGAATCTAAAACTAGTGTCACAGGAATGGTTCAAAACATAGACAGTAAGAAGGGTCAGTTTTCATGTACTTAAGTCGGCGTTGTGCCTTTTGCATTTAATTCCGATGCAATTTCTGTGTTTCATGGTCAATAAGAAGGTAAGAGGGATACAGTAAAGCTGAAGTGAAGCATCGGAATCTATAACTAGTGTCACAGGAATAGTTCAAATCTTAGACAATAAGAAGAGTCAGTTTTCTCGTACTTAAGTCGGCATTGTGCTATTTGTATTTAATTCCGATGCAATTTCTGTGTTTCATCGTCAATAAGAAGGGCAGAGGGATACAGTAAACCTGAAGTGAAGCATCGGAATCTATAACTAGTGTCACAGGAATGGTTCAATCACAGACAGAAAGAAGAGTCAGTTTTCTTGTGACTTAAGTCGGCATTGTGCCTTTTGTATTTAATTCCGATCTAATTTCTGTGTTTCATCGTCAATAAGAAGGTCAGAGGGATACAGTAAACCTGAAGTGAAGCATCGGAATCTATGACTAGTGTCACACGAATGGTTCAAACATAGACAGTAAGAAGAATCAGTTTTCTTGTACATAAGTCGGCATTGTGCAATTTGCATTTAATTCAGAAGCAATTTCTGTGTTTCATCGTCAATAAGAAGGTCTGATTGGTACAGTAAACCTGAAGTGAAGCATCGCAAGCTATAACTAGTGTCACATGAATGGTTCAAAACATAGAATGTAAGAAGAGTCAGTTTTCTTGTACTTAAGACGGCATTGTGCTATTTGTATTTAATTCCGATGCGATTTCTGCGTTTCATCGTCAATAAGAAGGTCAGAGGGATACAGTAAACCTCAAGTGAAGCATCGGAATCTATAACTAGTGTCAGAGGAATGGTTCAGTCACAGACAGAAAGAAGAGTCAGTTTTCTTGTGACTTAAGTCGGCATTGTGCGTTTTGTATTTAATTCCGATCTAATTTCTGTGTTTCATCGTCAATAAGAAGGTCAGAGGGATACAGAAAACCTGAAGTGAAGCATCGGAATCTATGACTAGTGTCACATGAATGGTTCAAACATAGACAGTAAGAAGAGTCATTTTTCTTGTACATAAGTCGGCATTGTGCAATTTGCATTTAATTCCGAAGCAATTTCTGTGTTTCATCGTCAATAAGAAGGTCTGATGGATACAGTAAACCTGAAGTGAAGCATCGGAAGCTATAACTAGTGTCACATGAATGGTTCAAAACATAGAATGTAAGAAGAGTCAGTTTTCTTGTACTTAAGACGGCATTGTGCTATTTGTATTTAATTCCGATGCGATTTCTGCGTTTCATCGTCAATAAGAAGGTCCGCGGGATACAGTAAACCGCAAGTGAAGCATCGGAATCTATAACTAGTGTCAGAGGAATGGTTCAGTCACAGACAGAAAGAAGAGTCAGTTTTCTTGTGACTTAAGTCGGCGTTGTGCGTTTTGTATTTAATTCCGATCTAATTTCTGTGTTTCATCGTCAATAAGAAGGTCAGAGGGATACAGTAAACCTGAAGTGAAGCATCGGAATCTGTAACTAGTGTCATAGGAATGGTTCAAAACATAGACAGAAAGAATAGTCAGTTTTCTTGTACTTAAGTCGGCATTGTGCCTTTTGTATTTAATTCCGGTGCAATTTCTGTGTTTCAATGTCAACAAGAAGGTCACAGGGATACAGTAAACCTGAAGTGAAGCATCGGAATCAATAACTAGTGTCACAGGAATGGTTCAAACATAGACAGTAGGAAGAGTCAGTTTTCTTGTACTTAAGTCGGCATTGTGCCTTTTGTATTTAATTCCGATGCAATTTCTGTGTTTCATCGTCAATAAGGAGGTCAGAGGGAGACAGTAAACCTGAAGTGAAGCATCGGAATCGATAACTAGTGTCACAGGAATGGTTCAAAACATAGACAGTAAGAAGAGTCAGTTTTCTTGCACCTAAGTCGGCATTGTTCCTTTTCCATTTCATTCCGATGCAGTTTCTGTGTTTCATAGTCAAGAAGAAGGTCAGAGGGATACAGTAAACATGAAGTGAAGCATCGGAATCTAAAACTAGTGTCACAGGAATGGTTCAAAACATAGACAGTAAGAAGGGTCAGTTTTCTTGTACTTAAGTCGGCGTTGTGCCTTTTGCATTTAATTCCGACGCAATTTCTGTGTTTCATCGTCAATACGAAGGTCTGAGGGGTACAGTAAACCTGAAGTGAAGCATCGGAATCTATAACTAGTGTCACAGGAATAGATCAAAACGTAGACAGTAAGAAGAGTCAGTTTTCTTGTACTTAAGTCGGCATTGTGCCTTTTCTATTTAATTCCGATGTAATTTCTGTGTTTCATCGTCAATTAGAAGGTCAGAGGGATACAGTAAACCTGAAGTGAAGCATCGGAATCTATAACTAGTGTCGAAGGAATGGTTCAAAACATAGACAGTAAGAAGAGTCAGTTTTCTTGTACGTAAGTCGGCATTGTGCCTTTTGTATTTAATTCCGAAGATATTTCTGTGTTTCATCGTCAATAAGAAGGTCAGAGGGATACAGTAAACCAGAAGTGAAGCATCGGAATCTATAACTAGTGTCACAGGAATGGTTCAAAGCATTGACAGTAAGAAGAGTCAGTTTTCTTGTACTTAAGTCGGCATTGTGACTTTTCTATTTAATTCCGATGCAATTTCTGTGTTTCATCGTCAATAAGAAGGTCAGAGGGATACATTAAAAATGAAGTGAAGCATCGGAATCTATAACTAATGTCACAGGAATGGTTCAAAACATAGACAGTAAGAAGAGTCAGTTTTCTTGTACCTAAGTCGGCATTGTTCCTTTTCTATTTCATTCCGAAGCAATTTCTGTGTTTCATAGTCAATAAGAAGGTCAGAGGGATACAGTAAAACTGAAGTGAAGCATCGGAATCTAAAACTAGTGTCACAGGAATGGTTCAAAACATAGACAGTAAGAAGGGTCAGTTTTCTTGTACTTAAGTCGGCGTTGTGCCTTTTGCATTTAATTCCGATGCAATTTCTGTGTTTCATCGTCAATACGAAGGTCAGAGGGATACATTAAACCTGAAGTGAAGCATCGGAATCTATAACTAGTGTCACAGGAATGGTTCAAAACATAGACAGTAAGAAGAGTCAGTTATCTTGTACTTAAGTCGGCATTGTGCCTTTTCTATTTAATTCCGATGTAATTTCTGTGTTTCATCGTCAATTAGAAGGTCAGAGGGATACAGTAAACCTGAAGTGAAGCATCGGAATCTATAACTAGTGTCGAAGGAATGGTTCAAAACATAGACAGTAAGATGAGTCAGTTTTCTTGTACTTAAGTCGGCATTGTGCCTTTTGTATTTATTTCCGAAGAAATTTCTGTGTTTCATCGTGAATAAGAAATTCAGAGGGATACAGTAAACCAGAAGTGAAGCATCGGAATCTATAACTAGTGTCACAGGAATGGTTCAAAGCATTGACAGTAAGAAGAGTCAGTTTTCTTGTACTTAAGTCTGCATTGTGACTTTTCTATTTAATTCCGATGCAATTTCTGTGTTTCATCGTCAATAAGAAGGTCAGAGGAATACAGTAAAAATGAAGTGAAGCATCGGAATCTATAACTAGTGTCACAGGAATGGTTCAAAGCATAGACAGTAAGAGGAGTCAGTTATCTTGTACTTAAATCGGCATTATGCCTTTTGTATTTAACTCCGATGCAATTTCTGTGTTCTATCGTCAATAAGATGGTCAGTGGGATACAGTAAACCAGAAGTGAAGCATCGGAATCTATAACTAGTGTCACAGGAATGGTTCAAAGCATTGACAGTAAGAAGAGTCATTTTTCTTGTACATAAGTCGGCATTGTGCAATTTGCATTTAATTCCGAAGCAATTTCTGTGTTTCATCGTCAATAAGAAGGTCTGATGGATACAGTAAACCTGAAGTGAAGCATCGGAAGCTATAACTAGTGTCACATGAATGGTTCAAAACATAGAATGTAAGAAGAGTCAGTTTTCTTGTACTTAAGACGGCATTGTGCTATTTGTATTTAATTCCGATGCGATTTCTGCGTTTCATCGTCAATAAGAAGGTCAGAGGGATACAGTAAACCGCAAGTGAAGCATCGGAATCTATAACTAGTGTCAGAGGAATGGTTCAGTCACAGACAGAAAGAAGAGTCAGTTTTCTTGTGACTTAAGTCGGCGTTGTGCGTTTTGTATTTAATTCCGATCTAATTTCTGTGTTTCATCGTCAATAAGAAGGTCAGAGGGATACAGTAAACCTGAAGTGAAGCATCGGAATCTGTAACTAGTGTCATAGGAATGGTTCAAAACATAGACAGAAAGAATAGTCAGTTTTCTTGTACTTAAGTCGGCATTGTGCCTTTTGTATTTAATTCCGGTGCAATTTCTGTGTTTCAATGTCAACAAGAAGGTCACAGGGATACAGTAAACCTGAAGTGAAGCATCGGAATCAATAACTAGTGTCACAGGAATGGTTCAAACATAGACAGTAGGAAGAGTCAGTTTTCTTGTACTTAAGTCGGCATTGTGCCTTTTGTATTTAATTCCGATGCAATTTCTGTGTTTCATCGTCAATAAGGAGGTCAGAGGGAGACAGTAAACCTGAAGTGAAGCATCGGAATCGATAACTAGTGTCACAGGAATGGTTCAAAACATAGACAGTAAGAAGAGTCAGTTTTCTTGTACCTAAGTCGGCATTGTTCCTTTTCCATTTCATTCCGATGCAATTTCTGTGTTTCATAGTCAAGAAGAAGGTCAGAGGGATACAGTAAACATGAAGTGAAGCATCGGAATCTAAAACTAGTGTCACAGGAATGGTTCAAAACATAGACAGTAAGAAGGGTCAGTTTTCTTGTACTTAAGTCGGCGTTGTGCCTTTTGCATTTAACTCCGACGCAATTTCTGTGTTTCATCGTCAATACGAAGGTCAGAGGGGTACAGTAAACCTGAAGTGAAGCATCGGAATCTATAACTAGTGTCACAGGAATAGATCAAAACGTAGACAGTAAGAAGAGTCAGTTTTCTTGTACTTAAGTCGGCATTGTGCCTTTTCTATTTAATTCCAATGTAATTTCTGTGTTTCATCGTCAATTAGAAGGTCAGAGGGATACAGTAAACCTGAAGTGAAGCATCGGAATCTATAACTAGTGTCGAAGGAATGGTTCAAAACATAGACAGTAAGAAGAGTCAGTTTTCTTGTACGTAAGTCGGCATTGTGCCTTTTGTATTTAATTCCGAAGAAATTTCTGTGTTTCATCGTCAATAAGAAGGTCAGAGGGATACAGTAAACCAGAAGTGAAGCATCGGAATCTATAACTAGTGTCACAGGAATGGTTCAAAGCATTGACAGTAAGAAGAGTCAGTTTTCTTGTACTTAAGTCGGCATTGTGACTTTTCTATTTAATTCCGATGTAATTTCTGTGTTTCATCGTCAATTAGAAGGTCAGAGGGATACAGTAAACCTGAAGTGAAGCATCGGAATCTATAACTAGTGTCGAAGGAATGGTTCAAAACATAGACAGTAAGATGAGTCAGTTTTCTTGTACTTAAGTCGGCATTGTGCCTTTTGTATTTAATTCCGAAGAAATTTCTGTGTTTCATCGTGAATAAGAAATTCAGAGGGATACAGTAAACCAGAAGTGAAGCATCGGAATCTATAACTAGTGTCACAGGAATGGTTCAAAGCATTGACAGTAAGAAGAGTCAGTTTTCTTGTACTTAAGTCGGCATTGTGACTTTTCTATTTAATTCCGATGCAATTTCTGTGTTTCATCGTCAATAAGAAGGTCAGAGGAATACAGTAAAAATGAAGTGAAGCATCGGAATCTATAACTAGTGTCACAGGAATGGTTCAAAGCATAGACAGTAAGAGGAGTCAGTTATCTTGTACTTAAATCGGCATTATGCCTTTTGTATTTAACTCCGATGCAATTTCTGTGTTCTATCGTCAATAAGAAGGTCAGTGGGATACAGTAAACCTGAAGTGAAGTATCGGAATCTATAACTAGTGTCACAGGAATGGTTCAAAACATAGACAGTAAGAAGAGTCAGTTTTCTTGTACTTAAGTCGGCATTGTGCCTTTTGTATTTAATTACGATGCATTTTCTGTGTTTCATCGTCAATAAGAAGGTCAGAGGGATACAGTAAACCTGAAGTGAAGCATCGGAATCTGTAACTAGTGTCACAGGAATGGTTCAATCATAGACAGTAAGAAGAGTCAGTTTTCTTGTACTTAAGTCGGAATTGTGCCTTTTGTATTTAATTCCGATGCAATTTCTGTGTCTCATCGTCAATAAGAAGGTCAGAGGGATACAGTACACCTGAAGTGACGCATCGGAATCTATAACTAGTGTCACAGGAATGGTTCAAAGCATAGACAGTAAGAGGAGTCAGTTATCTTGTACTTAAATCGGCATTATGCCTTTTGTATTTAACTCCGATGCAATTTCTGTGTTCTATCGTCAATAAGAAGGTCAGTGGGATACAGTAAACCTGAAGTGAAGTATCGGAATCTATAACTAGTGTCACAGGAATGGTTCAAAACATAGACAGTAAGAAGAGTCAGTTTTCTTGTACTTAAGTCGGCATTGTGCCTTTTGTATTTAATTCCGATGCATTTTCTGTGTTTCATCGTCAATAAGAAGGTCAGAGGGATACAGTAAACCTGAAGTGAAGCATCGGAATCTAAAACTAGTGTCACAGGAATGGTTCCAAACATAGACAGTAAGAAGGGTCAGTTTTCTGGTACTTAAGTCGGCCTTGTGCCTTTTGCATTTATTTCCGATGCAATTTCTGTGTTTCATCGTCAATAAGAAGGTAAGAGGGATACAGTAAAGCTGAAGTGAAGCATCGGAATCTGTAACTAGTGTCACAGGAATGGTTCAAAACTTAGACAATAAGAAGAGTCAGTTTACTTGTACATAAGTCGGCATTGTGCCTTTTGTATTTAATTCCGATGCAATTTCTGTGTTTCATCATCAATAAGAAGGGCAGAGGGATACAGTAAACCTGAAGTGAAGCATCGGAAACTATAACTAGTGTGACAGGAATGGTTCAAAACATAGACAGTAAGAAGAGTCAGTTTTCTTGTACTTAAGTCGGCATTGTGCCTTTTCTATTTAATTCCGTTGCAATTTCTGTGTTTCGTCGTCAATAAGAAGGTCAGAGGGATACAGTAAACCTGAGGTGAAGCATCGGAATCTATAACTAGTGTCACAGGAATGGCTCAAAACATAGGCAGTAAGAAGAGTCAGTTTTCTTGTACTTAAGTCGGCATTGTGCCTTTTCTATTTAATTCCGATGTAATTTCTGTGTTTCATCGTCAATTAGAAGGTCAGAGGGATACAGTAAACCTGAAGTGAAGCATCGGAATCTATAACTAGTGTCGAGGGAATAGTTCAAAACATAGACAGTAAGAAGAGTCAGTTTTCTTGTACTTAAGTCGGCATTGTGCCTTTTGTATTTAATTCCGAAGAAATTTCTGTGTTTCATCGTCAATAAGAAGGTCAGAGGGATACAGTAAACCAGAAGTGAAGCATCGGAATCTATAACTAGTGTCACAGGAATGGTTCAAAGCATAGACAGTAAGAGGTGTCAGTTTTCTTGTACTTAAATCGGCATTGTGCATTTTGTATTTAACTCCGATGCAATTTCTGTGTTTCATCGTCAATAAGAAGGTCAGAGGGATACAGTAAACCTGAAGTGAAGCATCGGAATCTATAACTAGTGTCACATGAATGGTGCAAACATAGAAAGTAAGAAGAGTCAGTTTTCTTGTACATAAGTCGGCATTGTGCCTTTTGTATTTAATTCCGATGCAATTTCTGTGTTTCATCGTCAATAAGAAGGTCTGATGGATACAGTAAACCTGAAGTGACGCATTGGAGGCTATGACTAGTGCCACATGAATGGTTCAAACATAGGCAGTAGGAAGAGATTTCTTGTACTTAGGTCTTCATTGTGCCTTTTGTATTTAATTCCGATGCAATTTCTGTGTATCATCGTCAATAAGAGGGTCAGAGGGATACAGTAACCTGAAGTGAAGCAGCGGAATCTATAACTAGTGTCACAGCAATGGTTCAAAACATAGACAGTAAGAAGAGTCAGTTTTGCTTTTACTTAAGTCGGCATTGTGCCATTTGTATTTAATTCCAAAGCAATTTCTGTGCCCATCGTCAATAAGAAGGTCAGAGGGATACAGTAAACCTGAGGGGAAGCATCGGAGTCTATAACTGGGGTCTCAGGAATGGTTCAATCATAGACAGTAAGAAGAGTCAGTTTTCTTGTACTGAAGTCGGCATTGTGCCTTTTGTATTTAACTCCGATGCAATTTCTGTGTTTCATCGTCAATAAGAAGGTCAGAGGGATACAGTAAACCTGGAGTAAAGCATCGGAATCTGTAACTAGTGTCACATGAATGGTTCTAAACATAGTCAGTAAGAAGAGTAATTTTTCTTGTACTTAAGTCGGCATTGAGCTTTTTGTATTTAATTCCGATGCGATTTCTGCATTTTATCGTCAATAAGAAGGTCTGATGGATACAGTAAACCTGAAGTGACGCATTGGAGGCTATAACTAGTGCCACATGAATGATTCAAACATAGGCAGTAGGAAGAGATTTCTTGTACTTAGGTCGTCATTGTGCCTTTTGTATTTAATTCCGATGCAATTTCTGTGTATCATCGTCAATAAGAGGGTCAGAGGGATACAGTAACCTGAAGTGAAGCAGCGGAATCTATAACTAGTGTCACAGCAATGGATCAAAACATAGACAGTAAGAAGAGTCAGTTTTGCTTTTACTTAAGTCGGCATTGTGCCTTTTGTATTTAATTCCAAAGCAATTTCTGTGCCCATCGTCAATAAGAAGGTCAGAGGGATACAGTAAACCTGAGGGGAAGCATCGGAGTCTATAACTGGGGTCACAGGAATGGTTCAATCATAGACAGTAAGAAGAGTCAGTTTTCTTGTACTGAAGTCGGCATTGTGCCTTTTCTATTTAATTCCGATGTAATTTCTGTGTTTCATCGTCAATAAGAAGGTCAGAGGGATACAGTAATCCTGAAGTGAAGCAACGGAATCTATGACTAGTGTCACAGGAATGGTTCAAAGCATTGACAGTAAGAAGAGTCAGTTTTCTTGTACCTAAGTCGGCAGTGTTCCTTTTCTATTTCATTCCGATGCAATTTCTATGTTTCATCGTCAATAAGAAGGTCAGAGGGATACAGTATACCTCAAGTGAAGCATCGGAATCTATAAGTAGTGTCACAGGAATGGTTCAAAACATAGACAGTAAGAAGAGTCAGTTTTCTGGTACTTAAGTCGGCATTGTGCCTTTTGTATTTAACTCCGATGCAATTTCTGTGTTTCATCGTCAATAAGAAGGTCAGAGGGATACAGTAAACCTGGAGTAAAGCATCGGAATCTATAACTAGTGTCACATGAATGGTTCAAAACATAGTCAGTAAGAAGAGTCAGTTTTCTTGTACTTAAGTCGGCATTGTGCCTTTTGTAATTAATTCCGATGCAATTTCTGTGTTTCATCGTCAATAAGGAGGTCAGAGGGATACAGTAAACCTGAAGTGATTCATCGGAATCTATAACTAGTGTCACAGGAATGGTTCAAAACATAGACCGTAAGAAGAGTCAGTTTTCTTGTACTTAAGTCGGCATTGTGCCTTTTGTATTTAATTCCGATGCAATTTCTGTGTTTCATCGTCAATAAGAAGGTCACAGGGATACAGTAAACCTGAAGTGGAGCATCGGAATCTATAACTAGTGTCACATGAACGGTTCAAACATAGACAGTAAGAAGAGTCAGTTATCTTGTACTTAAGTCGGCATTGTGCCATTTGTATTTAATTCCGATGCAATTTCTGTATTTCATCGTCAATAAGAAGGTCAGAGGGATACAGTAAACCTGCAGTAAAGCAACGGAATCTTTAACTAGTGTCACAGGAATGGTTCAAAGCATTGACAGTAAGAAGAGTCTGTTTTCTTGTACCTAAGTCGGCATTGTTCCTCTTCTATTTCATTATGATGCAATTTCTATGTTTCATCGTCAATAAGAAAGTCAGAGGGATACAGTATACCACAAGTGAAGCATCGGAATCTATAAGTAGTGTCACAGGAATGGTTCAAAACATAGACAGTAAGAAGAGTCAGTATTCTTGTACTTAAGTCGGCATTGTACCTTTTGTGTTTAATTCCGAACCAATTTCTGTGTTTCATCGTCAATAAGAGGGTCACAGGGATACAGTAAATCTCGAGTAAAGCATCGGAATCTATAACTAGTGTCGAAGGAATGGTTCAAAACATAGACAGTAAGAAGAGTCAGTTTTCTTGTACTTAAGTCGGCATTGTGCCTTTTGTATTTAATTCCGATGAAATTTCTGTATTTCATCGTCAATAAGAAGGTCAGAGGGATACAGTAAACCTGAAGTGAAGCATCGGAATCTATAACTAGTGTCACTGGAATGGTTCAAAACATAGACTTTAAGAAGAGTCAGTTTACTTGTACTTAAGTCGGCATTGTGCCTTTTGTATTTAACTCAGATGCAATTTCTGTGTTTCATCGTCAATAAGAAGGTCAGAGAGACACTGTAAACCTGAAGTGAAGCATCGGAATCTGTAACTAGTGTCACAGGAATGGTTCCAAACTTACACAATAAGAAGAGTCAGTTTTCTTGTACTTAAGTCGGCATTGAGCCTTTTGTATTTAATTCCGAAGCAATTTCTGTGTTTCATCGTCAATAAGAAGGTCACAGGGATACAGTAAACCTGGAGTAAAGCATCGGAAACTGTAACTAGTGTCACATGAATGGTTCAAAACATAGTCAGTATGAAGAGTCAGTTTTCTTGTACTTAAGTCGGCATTGTGCCTTTTGTAATTAATTCCGATGCAATTTCTGTGTTTCATCGTCAATAAGGAGGTCAGAGGGATATAGTAAACCTGAAGTGACGCATCGGAATCTATAACTAGTGTCACAGGAATGGTTCAAAACGTAGACAGCAAGAAGAGTCAGTTTTCTTGTACTTAAGTCGGCATTGTGCCTTTTGTATTTAAATCTGATGCAATATCTGTGTTTCATCGTCAATAAGAAGGTCGGAGGGATACAGTAAACCTGAAGTGAAGCATCGGAATGTATAACTAGTGTCACATGAATGGTTCAAACATAGACAGTAAGAAGAGTCAGTTATCTTGTACTTAAGTCGGCATTATGCCTTGTGTATTTAATTCCGATGCAATTTCTGTGTTTCATCGTCAATATGATGGTCAGAGGGATACAGTAAACCTGAAGTGAAGCATCGGAATCTATAACTAGTGTCACAGGAATGGTTCAAAACATGGACAGTAAGAAGGGTCAGTTTTCTTGTACTTAAGTCGGCGTTGTGCCCTTTGTATTTAATTCCGATGCAATTTCTGTGTTTCATCGTCAATAAGAAGGTCAGAGGGATACAGTAAAGCTGAAGTGAAGCATCGGAATCTATAACTAGTGTCACTGGAATGGTTCAAAACATAGACTGTAAGAAGAGTCAGTTTACTTGTACTTAAGTCGGCATTGTGCCTTTTGTATTTAACTCCGATGCAATTTCTGTGTTTCATCGTCAATAAGAAGGTCAGAGGGATACTGTAAACCTGAAGTGAAGCATCGGAATCTGTAACTAGTGTCACAGGAATGGTTCAAAACTTACACAATAAGAAGAGTCAGTTTTCTTGTACTTAAGTCGGCATTGTGCCTTTTGTATTTAATTCCGATGCAATTTCTGTGTTTCATCGTCAATAAGAAGGGCAGAGGGATACAGTAAACCTGAAGTGAAGCATCGGAAACTATAACTAGTGTCACAGGAATGGTTCAAATCATAGACAGTAAGAAGAGTCAGTTTTCTTGTACTTAAGTCGGCATTGTGCCTTTTCTATTTAATTCCGTTGCAATTTCTGTGTTTCGTCGTCAATAAGAAGGTCAGAGGGATACAGTAACCTGAGGTGAAGCATCGGAATCTATAACTAGTGTCACAGGAATGGTTCAAAACATAGACAGTAAGAAGAGTCAGTTTTCTTGTACTTAAGTCGGCATTGTGCCTTTTCTATTTAATCCCGATGTAATTTCTGTGTTTCATCGTCAATTAGAAGGTCAGAGGGATACAGTAAACCTGAAGTGAAGCATCGGAATCTATAACTAGTGTCGAAGGAATGGTTCAAAAAATAGACAGTAAGAAGAGTCAGTTTTCTTGTACTTAAGTCGGCATTGTGCCTTTTGTATTTAATTCCGAAGAAATTTCTGTGTTTCATCGTCAATAAGAAGGTCAGAGGGATACAGTAAACCAGAAGTGAAGCATCGGAATCTATAACTAGTGTCACAGGAATGGTTCAAAGCACAGACAGTAAGAGGAGTCAGTTTTCTTGTACTTAAATCGGCATTGTGCCTTTTGTATTTAACTCCGATGCAATTTCTGTGTTTCAACGTCAATAAGAAGGTCAGAGGGATACAGTAAACCTGAAGTGAAACATCGGAATCTATAACTAGTGTCACATGAATGGTGCAAACATAGACAGTAAGAAGAGTCATTTTTCTTGTACATAAGTGGGCATTGTGCCTTTTGTATTTAATTCCGATGCAATTTCTGTGTTTCATCGTCAATAAGAATTTCTGATGGATACAGTAAACCTGAAGTGAAGCAATGGATGCTATATCTAGTGCCACATGAGTGGTTCAAAACATAGACAGTAGGAAGAGTTTTCTTGTACTTAGGACGTCATTGTGCCTTTTGTATTTAATTCCGATGCAATTTCTGTGTTTCATCGTCAATAACAAGGTCGGAGGGATACAGTAAACCTGAAGTGAAGCATCGGAATCTATAACTAGTGTCACATGAATGTTCAAACATAGACAGTAAGAAGAGTCAGTTATCTTGTACTTAAGTCGGCATTGTGCCTTGTGTATTTAATTCCGATGCAATTTCTGTGTTTCATCGTCAATATGATGGTCAGAGGGATACAGTAAACCTGAAGTGAAGCATCGGAATCTATAAATAGTGTCACAGGAATGGTTCAAAACATGGACAGTAAGAAGGGTCAGTTTTCTTGTACTTAAGTCGGCGTTGTGCCTTTTGTATTTAATTCCGATGCAATTTCTGTGTTTCATCGTCAATAAGAAGGTCAGAGGGATACAGTAAAGCTGAAGTGAAGCATCGGAATCTATAACTAGTGTCGCAGGAATGGTTCAAAACATAGACAGTAAGAAGAGTCAGTTATCTTGTACTTAAGTCGGCATTGTGCCTTTGTATTTAATTCCGATGCAATTTCTGTGTTTCATCGTCAATAAGAAGATAAGAGGAATACAGTAAACCTGAAGTGAAGCATCGGAATCTATAACTAGTGTCACAGGAATGGTTCAAAACATAGACAGCAAGAAGAGTCAGTTGTCTTGTACTTAAGTCGTCATTGTGCCATTTGTATTTAATTCCGATGCAATATCTGTGTTTCATCGTCAATAACAAGGTCAGAGGGATACAGTAAACCTGAAGTGAAGCATCGGAATCTATAACTAGTGTCACTGGAATGGTTCAAAACATAGACTTTAAGAAGAGTCAGTTTACTTGTACTTAAGTCGGCATTGTGCCTTTTGTATTTAACTCCGATGCAATTTCTGTGTTTCATCGTTAATAAGAAGGTCAGAGGGACACTGTAAACCTGAAGTGAAGCATCGGAATCTGTAACTAGTGTCACAGGAATGGTTCAAAACTTACACAATAAGAAGAGTCAGTTTTCTTGTACTTAAGTCGGCATTGTGCCTTTTGTATTTAATTCCGATGCAATTTCTGTGTTTCATCGTCAATAAGAAGGGCAGAGGGATACAGTAAACCTGAAGTGAAGCATCGGAAACTATAACTAGTGTCACAGGAATGGTTCAAAACATAGACAGTAAGAAGAGTCAGTTTTCTTGTACTTAAGTCGGCATTGAGCCTTTTCTACTTAATTCCGATGTAATTTCTGTGTTTCATCGTCATTTAGAAGGTCAGAGGGATACAGTAAACCTGAAGTGAAGCATCGGAATCTATAACTAGTGTCGAAGGAATGGTTCAAATAATAGACAGTAAGAAGAGTCAGTTTTCTTGTATATAAGTCGGCATTGTGCCTTTTGTATTTAATTCCGAAGACATTTCTGTGTTTCATCGTCAATAAGAAGGTCAGAGGGATACAGTATACCACAAGTGAAGCATCGGAATCTATAAGTAGTGTCACAGGAATGGTTCAAAACATAGACAGTAAGAAGAGTCAGTTTTCTTGTACTTAAGTCGGCATTGTACCTTTTGTATTTAATTCCGAACCAATTTCTGTGTTTCATCGTCAATAAGAAGGTCACAGGGATACAGTAAACCTCGAGTAAAGCATCGGAATCTATAACTAGTGTCGATGGAATGGTTCAAAACATAGACAGTAAGAAGAGTCAGTTTTCTTGTACTTAAGTCGGCATTGTGCCTTTTGTATTTAATTCCGATGAAATTTCTGTGTTTCATCGTCAATAAGAAGGTCAGAGGGATACAGTAAACCTGCAGTGAAGCAACGGAATGTATAACTAGTCTCACAGGAATGGTTCAAAGCATTGACAGTAAGAAGAGTCAGTTTTCTTGTACCTAAGTCGGCATTGTTCCTTTTCTATTACATTCCGATGCAATTTCTATGTTTCATCGACAATAAGAAAGTCAGAGGGACACAGTATACCTCAAGTGAAGCATCGGAATCTATAAGTAGTGTCACAGGAATGGTTCAAAACATAGACAGTAAGAAGAGTCAGTTTTCTTGTACTTAAGTCGGCATTGAGCTTTTTGTATTTAATTCCGAAGCAATTTCTGTGTTTCATCGTCAATAAGAAGGTCACAGGGATACAGTAAACCTGGAGTAAAGCATCGGAATCTATAACTAGTGTCACATGAATGGTTCAAAACATAGTCAGTAAGAAGAGTCAGTTTTCTTGTACCTAAGTCGGCATTGTGCCTTTTGTAATTAATTCCGATGCAATTTCTGTGTTTCATCGTCAATAAGGAGGTCAGAGGGGTACAGTAAACCTGAAGTGAAGAATCGGAATCTATAACTAGTGTCACAGGAATGGTTCAAAACATAGACAGCAAGAAGAGTCAGTTTTCTTGTACTTAAGTCGGCATTGTGCCTTTTGTATTTAAATCTGATGTAATTTCTGTGTTTCATCGTCAATTAGAAGGTCAGAGGGATACAGTAAACCTGAGGTGAAGCATCGGAATCTATAACTAGTGTTACACGTATGGTTCAAAACATAGATAGTAAGAAGAGTCAGTTTTCTTGTACTTAAGTCGGCATTGTGCCTTTTCCATTTATTTCCGATGTAATTTCTGTGTTTCATCGTCAATTAGAAGGTCAGAGGGATACAGTAAACCTGAAGTGAAGCATCGGAATCTATAACTGGTGTCGAAGGAATGGTTCAAAACATAGACAGTAAGAAGAGTCAGTTTTCTTGTACTTAAGTCGGCATTGTGCCATTTGTATTTAATTCCGAAGAAATTTCTGTGTTTCATCGTCAATAAGAAGGTCAGAGGGATACAGTAAACCAGAAGTGAAGCATCGGAATCTATAACTAGTGTCACAGGAATGGCTCAAAGCATAGACAGTAAGAGGAGTCAGTTTTCTTGTACTTAAGTCGGAATTGTGCCTTTTGTATTTAACTCCGATGCAATTTCTGTGTTTCATCGTCAATAAGAAGGTCAGAGGGATACAGTAAACCTGAAGTGAAGCATCGGAATCTATAACTAGTGTCACATGAATGGTGCAAACATAGACAGTAAGAAGAGTCAGTTTTCTTGTACATAAGTCGGCATTGTTCCTTTTGTATTTAATTCCGATGCAATTTCTGTGTTTCATCGTCAATAAGAAGGTCTGTTGGATACAGTAAACCTGAAGTGAAGCATTGGATGCTATAACTAGTGCCACATGAATGGTTCAAAACATAGACAGTAGGAAGAGTTTTCTTGTACTTAGGTCGTCATTGTGCCTTTTGTATTTAATTCCGATGCAATTTCTGTGTTTCATCGTCAATAAGAGGGTCAGAGGGATACAGTAACCTGAATGAAGCATCGCAATCTATAACTAGTGTCACGGGAATGGTTCAAAACGTAGACAGCAAGAAGAGTCAGTTTTCATGTACTTTAGTCGGCATTGTGCCTTTTGTATTTAATTCCGATGCAATTTCTGTGTTTCATCGTCAATAAGAAGGTCAGAGGGGTACAGTAAACCTGAAGTGAAGCATCGGAATCTATAACTAGTGTCACTGGAATGGTTCAAAAGATAGACTGTGAGATGAGTCAGTTTACTTGTACTTAAGTCGGCATTGTGCCTTTTGTATTTAACTCCGATGCAATTACTGTGTTTCATCGTCAATAAGAAGGTCAGAGGGATACTGTAAACCTGAAGTGAAGCATCGGAATCTGTAACTAGTGTCACAGGAACGGTTCAAAACTTACACAATAGGAAGAGCCAGTTTTCTTGTACTTAAGTCGGCATTGTGCCTTTTGTATTTAATTCCGATGCAATTTCTGTGTTTCATCGTCAATAAGAAGGGCAGAGGGATACAGTAAACCTGAAGTGAAGCATCGGAAACTATAACTAGTGTCACAGGAATGGTTCAAAACATAGACAGTAAGAAGAGTCAGTTTTCTTGTACTTAAGTCGGCATTGTGCCTTTTCTATTTAATTCCGTTGCAATTTCTGTGTTTTGTCGTCAATAAGAAGGTTAGAGGGATACAGTAAACCTGAGGTGAAGCATCGGAATCTATAACTAGTGTCACAGGAACGGTTCAAAACATAGACAGTAAGAAGAGTCAGTTTTCTTGTACTTAAGTCGGCATTGTGTCTTTTCTTTTTAATTCCGATGTAATTTCTGTGTTTCATCGTCAATTAGAAGGTCAGAGGGATACAGTAAGCCTGAAGTGAAGCATCGGAATCTATAACTAGTGTCGAAGGAATGGTTCAAAAAATAGACAGCAAGAAGGGTCAGTTTTCTTGTACTTAAGTCGGCATTGTGCCTTTTGTATTTAATTCTGAAGAAATTTCTGTGTTTCATCGTCAATAAGAAGGTCAGAGGGATACAGTAAACCAGAAGTGACGCATCGGAATCTATAACTAGTGTCACAGGAATGGTTCAAAGCATAGACAGTAAGAGGAGTCAGTTTTCTTGTACTTAAATCGGCATTGTGCCTTTTGTATTTAACTCCGATGCAATTTCTGTGTTTCATCGTCAATAAGAAGGACAGAGGGATACAGTAAACCTGACGTGAGGCATCGGAATCTATAACTAGTGTCACATGAATGGTGCAAACATAGACTGTAAGAAGAGTCAGTTTTCTTGTACATAAGTCGGCATTGTGCCTTTTGTATTTAATTCCGATGCAATATCTGTGTTTCATCGTCAATAAGAAGGTCAGAGGGATACAGTAAACCTGCAGTGAAGCAACAGAATCTATAACTAGTGTCACAGGAATGGTGCAAACATAGACAGTAAGAAGAGTCAGTTATCTTGTACTTAAGTCGGCATTGTGCCTTTTGTATTTAATTCCGATGCAATTTCTGTGTTTCATCGTCAATAAGAAGATAAGAGGAATACAGTAAACCTGAAGCGAAGCATCGGAATCTATAACTAGTGTCACAGGAATGGTTCAAAACATAGACAGCAAGAAGAGTCAGTTTTCTTGTACTTAAGTCGTCATTGTGCCATTTGTATTTAATTCCGATGCAATATCTGTGTTTCATCGTCAATAACAAGGTCAGAGGGATACAGTAAACCTGAAGTAAAGCATCGGAATCTATAACTAGTGTCACTGGAATGGTTCAAATCATAGACAGTAAGAAGAGTCAGTTTACTTGTACTTAAGTCGGCATTGTGCCTTTTGTATTTAACTCCGATGCAATTTCTGTGTTTCGTCGTCAATAAGAAGGTCAGAGGGATACTGTAAACCTGAAGTGAAGCGTCGGAATCTGTAACTAGTGTCACAGGAATGGTTCAAAACTTACACAATAAGAAGAGTCAGTTTTCTTGTACTTAAGTCGGCATTGTGCCTTTTGTATTTAATTCCGATGCAATTTCTGAGTTTCATCGTAAATAAGAAGGTCAGAGGGATACAGTAAACCTGCAGTGAAGCAACGGAATCTATAACTAGTGTCACAGGAATGGTTCAAAACATAGACAGTAAGAAGAGTCAGTTTTCTTGTACTTATGTCGGCATTGTGCCTTTTCTATTTAATTCCGATGTAATTTCTGTGTTTCATCGTCAATTAGAAGGTCAGAGGGATACAGTAAACCTGAGGTGAAGCATCGAAATCTATAACTAGTGTCGAAGGAATGGTTCAAAAAATAGACAGTAAGAAGAGTCAGTTTTCTTGTACTTAAGTCGGCATTGTGCCTTTTGTATTTAATTCCGAATAAATTTCTGTGTTTCATCGTCAATAAGAAGGTCAGAGGGATACAGTAAACCAGAAGTAAAGCATCGGAATCTATAACTAGTGTCACAGGAATGGTTCAAAGCATAGACAGTAAGAGGAGTCAGTTTTCTTGTACTTAAATCGGCATTGTGCCCTTTGTATTTAACTGCGATGCAATTTCTGTGTTTCATCGTCAATAAGAAGGTCAGAGGGATACAGTAAACCTGAAGTGAAGCATCGGAATCTATAACTAGTGTCACATGAATGGTGCAAACATAGACAGTAAAAAGAGTCAGTTCTCTTGTACATAAGTCGGCATTGTGCCTTTTGTATTTAATTCCGATGCAATTTCTGTGTTTCATCGTCAATAAGAAGGTCTGATGGATACAGTAAACCTGAATTGAAGCATTGGATGCTATAACTAGTGCCACATGAATGGTTCAAAACATAGACAGTAGGAAGAGTTTTCTTGTACTTAGGTCGTCATTGTGCCTTTCGTATTTAATTCCGATGCAATTTCTGTGTTTCATCGTCAATAAGAGGGTCAGAGGGATACAGTAACCTGAAGTGAAGCATCGGATTCTATAACTAGTGTCACAGGAATGGTTCAAAACATAGACAGCAAGAAGAGTCATTTTTTTTGTACTTTAGTCGGCATTGTGCCTTTTGTATTTACTTCCGATGCAATTTCTGTGTTTCATCGTGAATAAGAAGGTCACAGGGATACAGTAAACCTGCAGTGAAGCAACGGAATCTATAACTAGTGTCACAGGAATGGTTCAAAGCATTGACAGTAAGAAGAGTCAGTTTTCTTGTACCTAAGTCGGCATTGTTCCTTTTCTATTTCATTCCGATGCAATTTCTATGTTTCATCGACAATAAGAAAGTCAGAGGGATACAGTATACCTCAAGTGAAGCATCGGAATCTATAAGTAGTGTCACAAGAATGGTTCAAATCATAGACAGTAAGAAGAGTCAGTTTTCTTGTACTTTAGTCGGCATTGAGCTTTTTGTATTTAATTCCGAAGCAATTTCTATGTTTCATCGTCAATAAGAAGGTCACAGGGATACAGTAAACCTGGAGTAAAGCATCGGAATCTATAACTAGTGTCACATGAATGGTTCAAAACATAGTCAGTAAGAAGAGACAGTTTTCTTGTACTTAAGTCGGCATTGTGCCTTTTGTAATTAATTCCGATGCAATTTCTGTGTTTCATCGTCAATAAGGAGGTCAGAGGGATACAGTAAACCTGAAGTGAAGAATCGGAATCTATAACTAGTGTCACAGGAATGGTTCAAAACATAGACAGCAAGAAGAGTCAGTTTTCTTGTACTTAAGTCGGCATTGTGCCTTTTGTATTTAAATCTGATGCAATTTCTGTGTTTCATCGTCCATAAGAAGGTCGGAGGGATACAGTAAACCTGAAGTGAAGCATCGGAATCTATAACTAGTGTCACTGGAATGGTTCAAGACATAGACTGTAAGAAGAGTCAGTTTTCTTGTACTTAAGTCGGCATTGTGCCTTTTGTATTTAACTCCGATGCAATTTCTGTGTTTCATCGTCAATTCGAAGGTCAGAGGGATACTGTAAACCTGAAGTGAAGCATCGGAATCTGTAACTAGTGTCACAGGAATGGTTCAAAACTTACACAATAAGAAGATTCAGTTTTCTTGTACTTAAGTCGGCATTGTGCCTTTTGTATTTAATTCCGATGCAATTTCTGTGTTTCATCGTCAATAAGAAGGGCAGAGGGATACAGTAAACCTGAAGTGAAGCATCGGAAACTGTAACTAGTGTCACAGGAATGGTTCAAAACATAGACTGTAAGAAGAGTCAGTTTTCTTGTACTTAAGTCGGCATTGTGCCTTTTCTATTTAATTCCGATGTAATTTCTGTGTTTCATCGTCAATTAGTAGGTCAGAGGGATACAGTAAACCTGAAGTGAAGCATCGGAATCTATAACTAGTGTCGAAGGAATGGTTCAAAACATAGACAGTAAGAAGAGTCAGTTTTCTTGTACTTAAGTCGGCATTGTGCCATTTGTATTTAACTCCGATGCAATATCTGTGTTTCATCGTCAATAAGAAGGTCAGAGGGATACAGTAAACCTGAAGTGAAGCATCGGAATCTATAACTAGTGTCACATGAATGGTGCAAACATAGACAGTAAGAAGAGTCAGTTTTCTTGTACATAAGTCGGCATTGTGCCTTTGGTATTAAATCCGATGCAATTTCTGTGTTTCATCGTCAATAAGAAGGTCAGAGGGATACAGTAAACCTGAAGTGAAGCATCGGAATCTATAACTAGTGTCACAGGAATGGTTCAAAACATAGACAGTAAGAAGAGTCAGTTTTCTTGTACTTAAGTCGGCATTGTACCTTTTGTATTTCATTCCGAACCAATTTCTGTGTTTCATCGTCAATACGAAGGTCACAGGGATACAGTACACCTCGAGTAAAGCATCGGAATGTATAACTAGTGTCGAAGGAATGGTTCAAAACATAGACAGTAAGAAGAGTCAGTTTTCTTGTACTTAAGTCGGCATTGTGCCTTTTGTATTTAATTCCGATGAAATTTCTGTGTATCATCGTCAATAAGAAGGTCAGAGGGATACAGTAAACCTGCAGTGAAGCAACGGAATCTATAACAAGTGTCACAGGAATGGTTCAAAGCATTGACAGTAAGAAGAGTCAGTTTTCTTGTACCTAAGTCGGCATTGTTCCTTTTCTATTTCATTCCGATGCAATTTCTATGTTTCATCGTCAATAAGAAAGTCAGAGGGATACACTATACCTCAAGTGTAGCATCGGAATCTATAAGTAGTGTCACAGGAATGGTTCAAAACATAGACAGTAAGAAGAGTCAGTTTTCTTGTACTTAAGTCGGCATTGTGCCTTTTGTATTTAACTCCGATGCAATTTCTGTGTTTCATCGTCAATAAGAAGGTCAGAGGGATACTGTAAACCTGAAGTGAAGCATCGGAATCTGTAACTAGTGACACAGGAATGGTTCAAAACATAGACAAGAAGAAGAGTCAGTTTTCTTGTACTTAAGTCGGCATTGTGCCTTTTCAATTTAATTATGTTGCAATTTCTGTGTTTCGTCGTCAATAAGAAGGTCAGAGGGATACAGTAAACCTGAGGTGAAGCATCGGAATCTATAACTAGTGTCACAGGAATGGTTCAAAACATAGACAGTAAGAAGAGTCAGTTTTCTTGAACTCAAGTCGGCATTGTGCCTTTTCTATTTAATTCCGATGTAATTTCTATTTTTCATCGTCAATTAGAAGGTCAGAGGGATACAGTAAACCTGAAGTGAAGCATCGGAATCTATAACTAGTGTCGAAGGAATGGTTCAAAACATAGACAGTAAGAAGAGTCAGTTTTCTTGTACTGAAGTCGGCATTAAGCCTTTTGTATTTAATTCCGAAGAAATTTCTGTGTTTCATCGTCAATAAGAAGGTCAGAGGGATACAGTAAACCAGAAGTGAGGCATCGGAATCTATAACTATTGTCACAGGAATGGTTTAAAGCATAGACAGTAAGAGGAGTCAGTTTTCTTGTACTTAAATCGGCATTGTGCCTTTTGTATTTAGCTCCGATGCAATTTCTGTGTTTCATCGTCAATAAGAAGGTCAGAGGGATACAGTAAACCTGAAGTGAAGCATCGGAATCTATAACTAGTGTCACATGAATGGTGCAAACATAGACAGTAAGAAGAGTCAGTTTTCTTGTACATAAGTCGGCATTGTGCCTTTTGTATTAAATTCCGATGCAATTTCTGTGTTTCATCGTCAATAAGAGGGTCAGAGGGATACAGTAACCTGAAGTGAAGCATCGGAATCTATATCTAGTGTCACAGCAATGTTTCAAAACATAGACAGTAAGAAGAGTCAGTTTTCTTATCTTAAGTCGGCATTGTGCTTTTTGTATTTAATTCCGATGCGATTTCTGCGTTTCATCGTCAATAAGAAGGTCTGATGGATACAGTAAACCTGAAGTGAAGCATTGGATGCTATAACTAGTGCCACATGAATGGTTCAAAACATAGACAGTAGGAAGAGTTTTCTTGTACTTAGGTCGTCATTGTGCCTTTTGTATTTAGTTCCGAAGCAATTTCTGTGCCCATCGTCAATAAGAAGGTCAGAGGGATACAGTAAACCTGAGGTGAAGCATCGGAATCTATTACTAAGGTCACAGGAATGGTTCAATCATAGACAGTAAGAAGAGTCAGTTTTCTTGTACTGAAGTCGGCATTGTGCCTTTTCTATTTAATTCCGATGTAGTTTCTGTGTTTCATCGTCAATAAGAAGGTCAGAGGGATACAGTAATCCTGAAGTGAAGCAACGGAATCTATAACTAGTGTCACAGGAATGGTTCAAAGCATTGACAGTAAGAAGAGTCAGTTTTCTTGTACCTAAGTCGGCGTTGTTCCTTTTCTATTTCATTCCGATGCAATTTCTATGTTTCATCGTCAATAAGAAGGTCAGAGGGATACAGTATAGCTCAAGTGAAGCATCGGAATCTATAAGTAGTGTCACAGCAATGGTTCAAAACATAGACAGTAAGAAGAGTCAGTTTTCTGGTACTTAAGTCGGCATTGTGCCTTTTGTATTTAATTCCGAAGCAATTTCTGTGTTTCATCGTCAATAAGAAGGTCAGAGGGATACAGTAAACCTGGAGTAAAGCATCGGAATCTATAACTAGTGTCACATGAATGTTTCTAAACATAGTCAGTAAGAAGAGTAATTTTTCTTGTACTTAAGTCGGCATTCTGCTTTTTGTATTTAATTCCGATGCGATTTCTGCGTTTCATCGTCAATAAGAAGGTCAGAGGGATATAGTAAACCTGAAGTGAAGCTCTCGCGGTTCTAGGCGCGCAGTCCGGAACCGTGCGACCGCTACGGTCGCAGGTTCGAATCCTGCCTCGGGCAAGGATGTGTGTGATGTCATTAGGTTAGTTAGGTTTAAGTAGTTCTAAGTTCTAGGGGACTGATGACCACAGCAGTTGAGTCCCATAGTTCTCAGAGCCATTTGAACCTGAATTGAAGCATCGGAATCTATATCTAGTGTCACAGGAATGGTTCAAAACATAGACAGTAAGAAGAGTCACTTATCTTGTACTTAAGTGGGCTTTGTGCCTTTTGTATTTAACTCCGATGCAATTTCTGTGTTTCATCGTCAATAAGAAGGTCAGAGGGATACTGTAAACCTGAAGTGAAGCATCGGAAACTATAACTAGTGTCACAGGAATGATTCAAAACATAGACAGTAAGAAGAGTCAGTTTTCTTGTACTTAAGTCGTCATTGTGCCATTTCTATTTAATTCCGATGCAATATCTGTGTTTCATAGTCAATAAGAAGGTCAGAAGGATAAAGTAAACCTGAAGTGAAGCATCGGAATCTATAACTAGTGTCACAGGAATGGTTCAAACATAGACTATATGAAGAGTCAGTTTTCCTGTACCTAAGTCGGCGTTGTGCCTTTTGTATTTAACTCCGATGCAATTTCTGTGTTTCATCGTCAATAAGAAGGCCAGTGGGATACAGTAAACCTGAAGTGAAGCATCGGAATCTATAACTAATGTCACAGGAATGGTTCAAAACATAGACAGCAATAAGAGTCAGTTTTCTTGTACTTAAGTCGGCATTGTGAATTTTGTATTTAATTCCGATGCAATTTCTGTGTTTCATCGTCAATAAGAAGGTCACAGGGATACAGTAAACCTGGAGTAAAGCATCGGAATCTATAACTAGTGTCACTTGAATGGTTCAAAACATAGTCAGTAAGAAAAGTCAGTTTTCCTATACTTAAGTCGGCATTGTGCCTTTTGTAATTAATTCCGATGCAATTTCTGTGTTTCATCGTCGAAAAGGAGGTCAGAGGGATACAGTAAACCTGAAGTGAAGCATCGGAATCTATAACTAGTGTCACAGGAATGGTTCAAAACATAGACAGTAAGAAGAGTCAGTTTTCTTGTACCTAAGTCGGCATTGTTCCTTTTGTATTTAATTCCGATGCAATTTCTGTGTTTCATCGTCAATAAAAAGGTCAGAGGGATACAGTAAACCTGAAGTGAAGCATCGGAATCTATAAGTAGTGTCACAGGAATGGTTCAAAACATAGACAGCAAGAAGAGTCAGTTTTCTTGTACTTTAGTCGGCATTGTGCCTTTTGTATTTAATTCCGATGCAATTTCTTTGTTTCATCGTCAATAAGAAGGTCACAGGGATACAGTAAACCTGAAGTGAAGCATCGGAATCTATAACTAGTGTCACATTAACGGTTCAAACATAGACAGTAAGAAGAGTCAGTTATCTTGTACTTAAGTCGGCATTGTGCCATTTGTATTTAATTCCGATGCAATTTCTGTGTTTCATCGTCAATAAGAAGGTCAGAGGGATACAGTAAACCTGCAGTGAAGCATCGGAATCTATAACTAGTGTCACATTAACGGTTCAAACATAGACAGTAAGAAGAGTCAGTTATCTTGTACTTAAGTCGGCATTGTACCTTTTGTATTTAATTCCGATGCAATTTCTGTGTTTCATCGTCAATAAGAAGATAAGAGGAATACAGTAAACCTGAAGTGAAGCATCGGAATCTATAACTAGTGTCACAGGAATGGTTCAAAACATAGACAGCAAGAAGAGTCAGTTTTCTTGTACTTAAGTCGTCATTGTGCCATTTGTATTTAATTCCGATGCAATATCTGTGTTTTATCGTCAATAACAAGGTCAGAGGGAAACAGTAAACCTGAAGTGAAGCATCGTATCTATAACTAGTGTCACTGGAATGGTTCAAAACATAGACTGTAAGAAGAGTCAGTTTTCTTGAACTCAAGTCGGCATTGTGCCTTTTCTATTTAATTCCGATGTAATTTCTATTTTTCATCGTCAATTAGAAGGTCAGAGGGATACAGTAAACCTGAAGTGAAGCATCGGAATCTATAACTAGTGTCGAAGGAATGGTTCAAAACATAGACAGTAAGAAGAGTCAGTTTTCTTGTACTGAAGTCGGCATTAAGCCTTTTGTATTTAATTCCGAAGAAATTTCTGTGTTTCATCGTCAATAAGAAGGTCAGAGGGATACAGTAAACCAGAAGTGAGGCATCGGAATCTATAACTATTGTCACAGGAATGGTTTAAAGCATAGACAGTAAGAGGAGTCAGTTTTCTTGTACTTAAATCGGCATTGTGCCTTTTGTATTTAGCTCCGATGCAATTTCTGTGTTTCATCGTCAATAAGAAGGTCAGAGGTATACAGTAAACCTGAAGTGAAGCATCGGAATCTATAACTAGTGTCACATGAATGGTGCAAACATAGACAGTAAGAAGAGTCAGTTTTCTTGTACATAAGTCGGCATTGTGCCTTTTGTATTAAATTCCGATGCAATTTCCGTGTTTCATCGTCAATAAGAGGGTCAGAGGGATACAGTAACCTGAAGTGAAGCATCGGAATCTATATCTAGTGTCACAGCAATGTTTCAAAACATAGACAGTAAGAAGAGTCAGTTTTCTTATCTTAAGTCGGCATTGTGCTTTTTGTATTTAATTCCGATGCGATTTCTGCGTTTCATCGTCAATAAGAAGGTCTGATGGATACAGTAAACCTGAAGTGAAGCATTGGATGCTATAACTAGTGCCACATGAATGGTTCAAAACATAGACAGTAGGAAGAGTTTTCTTGTACTTAGGTCGTCATTGTGCCTTTTGTATTTAGTTCCGAAGCAATTTCTGTGCCCATCGTCAATAAGAAGGTCAGAGGGATACAGTAAACCTGAGGTGAAGCATCGGAATCTATAACTAAGGTCACAGGAATGGTTCAATCATAGACAGTAAGAAGAGTCAGTTTTCTTGTACTGAAGTCGGCATTGTGCCTTTTCTATTTAATTCCGATGTAATTTCTGTGTTTCATCGTCAATAAGAAGGTCAGAGGGATACAGTAATCCTGAAGTGAAGCAACGGAATCTATAACTAGTGTCACAGGAATGGTTCAAAGCATTGACAGTAGGAAGAGTCAGTTTTCTTGTACCTAAGTCGGCGTTGTTCCTTTTCTATTTCATTCCGATGCAATTTCTATGTTTCATCGTCAATAAGAAGGTCAGAGGGATACAGTATAGCTCAAGTGTAGCATCGGAATCTATAAGTAGTGTCACAGCAATGGTTCAAAACATAGACAGTAAGAAGAGTCAGTTTTCTGGTACTTAAGTCGGCATTGTGCCTTTTGTATTTAATTCCGAAGCAATTTCTGTGTTTCATCGTCAATAAGAAGGTCAGAGGGATACAGTAAACCTGGAGTAAAGCATCGGAATCTATAACTAGTGTCACATGAATGTTTCTAAACATAGTCAGTAAGAAGAGTAATTTTTCTTGTACTTAAGTCGGCATTCTGCTTTTTGTATTTAATTCCGATGCGATTTCTGCGTTTCATCGTCAATAAGAAGGTCAGAGGGATATAGTAAACCTGAAGTGAAGCTCTCGCGGTTCTAGGCGCGCAGTCCGGAACCGTGCGACCGCTACGGTCGCAGGTTCGAATCCTGCCTCGGGCAAGGATGTGTGTGATGTCATTAGGTTAGTTAGGTTTAAGTAGTTCTAAGTTCTAGGGGACTGATGACCACAGCAGTTGAGTCCCATAGTTCTCAGAGCCATTTGAACCTGAATTGAAGCATCGGAATCTATATCTAGTGTCACAGGAATGGTTCAAAACATAGACAGTAAGAAGAGTCACTTATCTTGTACTTAAGTGGGCTTTGTGCCTTTTGTATTTAACTCCGATGCAATTTCTGTGTTTCATCGTCAATAAGAAGGTCAGAGGGATACTGTAAACCTGAAGTGAAGCATCGGAAACTATAACTAGTGTCACAGGAATGATTCAAAACATAGACAGTAAGAAGAGTCAGTTTTCTTGTACTTAAGTCGTCATTGTGCCATTTCTATTTAATTCCGATGCAATATCTGTGTTTCATAGTCAATAAGAAGGTCAGAAGGATAAAGTAAACCTGAAGTGAAGCATCGGAATCTATAACTAGTGTCACAGGAATGGTTCAAACATAGACTATATGAAGAGTCAGTTTTCCTGTACCTAAGTCGGCGTTGTGCCTTTTGTATTTAACTCCGATGCAATTTCTGTGTTTCATCGTCAATAAGAAGGCCAGTGGGATACAGTAAACCTGAAGTGAAGCATCGGAATCTATAACTAATGTCACAGGAATGGTTCAAAACATAGACAGCAATAAGAGTCAGTTTTCTTGTACTTAAGTCGGCATTGTGAATTTTGTATTTAATTCCGATGCAATTTGTGTGTTTCATCGTCAATAAGAAGGTCACAGGGATACAGTAAACCTGGAGTAAAGCATCGGAATCTATAACTAGTGTCACTTGAATGGTTCAAAACATAGTCAGTAAGAAAAGTCAGTTTTCTTATACTTAAGTCGGCATTGTGCCTTTTGTAATTAATTCCGATGCTATTTCTGTGTTTCATCGTCAAAAAGGAGGTCAGAGGGATACAGTAAACCTGAAGTGAAGCATCGGAATCTATAACTAGTGTCACAGGAATGGTTCAAAACATAGACAGTAAGAAGAGTCAGTTTTCTTGTACCTAAGTCGGCATTGTTCCTTTTGTATTTAATTCCGATGCAATTTCTGTGTTTCATCGTCAATAAAAAGGTCAGAGGGATACAGTAAACCTGAAGTGAAGCATCGGAATCTATAAGTAGTGTCACAGGAATGGTTCAAAACATAGACAGCAAGAAGAGTCAGTTTTCTTGTACTTTAGTCGGCATTGTGCCTTTTGTATTTAATTCCGATGCAATTTCTTTGTTTCATCGTCAATAAGAAGGTCACAGGGATACAGTAAACCTGAAGTGAAGCATCGGAATCTATAACTAGTGTCACATTAACGGTTCAAACATAGACAGTAAGAAGAGTCAGTTATCTTGTACTTAAGTCGGCATTGTGCCATTTGTATTTAATTCCGATGCAATTTCTGTGTTTCATCGTCAATAAGAAGGTCAGAGGGATACAGTAAACCTGCAGTGAAGCAACGGAATCTATAACTAGTGTCACAGGAATGGTTCAAAGCATTGACAGTAAGAAGAGTCAGTTTTCTTGTACCTAAGTCGGCATTGTTCCTTTTCTATTTCATTCCGATGCAATTTCTATGTTTCATCGTCAATAAGAAAGTCAGAGGGATACAGTATACCACAAGTGAAGCATCGGAATCTATAAGTAGTGTCACAGGAATGGTTCAAAACATAGACAGTAAGAAGAGTCAGTTTTCTTGTACTTAAGTCGGCATTGTACCTTTTGTATTTAATTCCGAACCAATTTCTGTGTTTCATCGTCAATAAGAAGGTCACAGGGATACAGTTAACCTCGAGTAAAGCATCGGAATCTATAACTAGTGTCGAAGGAATGGTTCAAAACATAGACAGTAAGAAGAGTCAGTTTTCTTGTACTTAAGTCGGCATTGTGCCTTTTGTAATTAATTCCGATGAAATTTCTGTGTTTCATCGTCAATAAGAAGGTCAGAGGGATACAGTAAGCCTGCAGTGAAGCAACGGAATCTATAACTAGTGTCACAGGAATGGTTCAAAGCATTGACAGTAAGAAGAGTCAGTTTTCTTGTACTTAAGTCGGCATTGTGCCTTTTCAATTTAATTCCGTTGCAATTTCTGTGTTTCGTCGTCAATAAGAAGGTCAGAGGGATACAGTAAACCTGAGGTGAAGCATCGGAATCTATAACTAGTGTCACAGGAATGGTTCAAAACATAGACAGTAAGAAGAGTCAGTTTTCTTGTAGTTAAGTCGGCATTGTGCCTTTTGTAATTAATTCCGATGCAATTTCTGTGTTTCATCGTCAATAAGGAGGTCAGAGGGATACAGTAAACCTGAAGTGAAGCATCGGAATCCATAACTAGTGTCACAGGAATGGTACAAAACATAGACAGCAAGAAGAGTCAGTTTTCTTGTACTTAAGCCGTCATTGTGCCATTTGTATTTAATTCCGATGCAATATCTGTGTTTCATCGTCAATAACAAGGTCAGAGGGAAACAGTAAACCTGAAGTGAAGCATCGGAATCTATAACTAGTGTCACTGGAATGGTTCAAAACATAGACTGTAAGAAGAGTCAGTTTTCTTGTACTTAAGTCGGCATTGTGCCTTTTGTATTTAACTCCGATGCAATTTCTGTGTTTCATCGTCAATAAGAAGGTCAGAGGGATACTGTAAACCTGAAGTGAAGCATCGGAATCTGTAACTAGTGACACAGGAATGGTTCAAAACTTACACTATAAGAAGAGTCAGTTTTCTTGTACTTAAGTCGGCATTGTGCCTTTTGTATTCAATTCCGATGCAAATTCTGTGTTTCATCGTCAATAAGAATGGCAGAGGGATACAGTAAACCTGAAGTGAAGCATCGGAAACTATAACTAGTGTCACAGGAATGGTTAAAAACATAGACAGTAAGAAGAGTCAGTTTTCTTGTACTTAAGTCGGCATTGTGCCTTTTCAATTTAATTCCGTTGCAATTTCTGTGTTTCGTCGTCAATAAGAAGGTTCAGAGGGATACAGTAAACCTGAGGTGAAGCATCGGAATCTATAACTAGTGTCACGGGAATGGTTCAAAACATAGACAGTAAGAAGAGTCAGTTTTCTTGAACTCAAGTCGGCATTGTGCCTTTTCTATTTAATTCCGATGTAATTTCTATTTTTCATCGTCAATTACAAGGTCAGAGGGATACAGTAAACCTGAAGTGAAGCATCGGAATCTATAACTAGTGTCACAGGAATGGTTCAAAACATAGACAGTAAGAAGAGTCAGTTTTCTTGTACTGAAGTCGGCATTAAGCCTTTTGTATTTAATTCCGAAGAAATTTCTGTGTTTCATCGTCAATAAGAAGGTAAGAGGGATACAGTCAACCAGAAGTGAGGCATCGGAATCTATAACTAGTGTCAGAGGAATGGTTTAAAGCATAGACAGTAAGAGGAGTCCGTTTTCTTGTACTTAAATCGGCATTGTGCCTTTTGTATTTAGCTCCGATGCAATTTCTGTGTTTCATCGTCAATAAGAAGGTCAGAGGGATACAGTAAACCTGAAGTGAAGCATCGGAATCTATAACTAGTGTCACATGAATGGTGCAAACATAGACAGTAAGAAGAGTCAGTTTTCTTGTACATAAGTCGGCATTGTGCCTTTTGTATTAAATTCCGATGCAATTTCTGTGTTTCATCGTCAATAAGAGGGTCAGAGGGATACAGTAACCTGAAGTGAAGCATCGGAATCTATAACTAGTGTCACAGCAATGTTTCAAAACATAGACAGTAAGAAGAGTCAGTTTTCTTTTACTTATGTCGCCATTGTGCTTTTTGTATTTAATTCCGATGCGATTTCTGCGTTTCATCGTCAATAAGAAGGTCTGATGGATACAGTAAACCTGAAGTGAAGCATTGGATGCTATAACTAGTGCCACATGAATGGTTCAAAACATAGACAGTAGGAAGAGTTTTCTTGTACTTAGGTCGTCATTGTGCCTTTTGTATTTAGTTCCGAAGCAATTTCTGTGCCCATCGTCAATAAGAAGGTCAGAGGGATACAGTAAACCTGAGGTGAAGCATCGGAATCTATAACTGGGGTCACAGGAATGGTTCAATCATAGACAGTAAGAAGAGTCAGTTTTCTTGTACTGAAGTCGGAATTGTGCCTTTTCTATTTAATTCCGATGTAATTTCTGTGTTTCATCGTCAATAAGAAGGTCAGAGGGATACAGTAATCCTGAAGTGAAGCAACGGAATCTATAGCTAGTGTCACAGGAATGGTTTAAAGCATTGACAGAAAGAAGAGTCAGTTTTCTTGTACCTAAGTCGGCATTGTTCCTTTTCTATTTCATTCCGATGCAATTTCTATGTTTCATCGTTAATAAGAAGGTCAGAGGTATACAGTATAGCTCAAGTGAAGCATCGGAATCTATAAGTAGTGTCACAGCAATGGTTCAATACATAGACAGTAAGAAGAGTCAGTTCACTTGTACGTAAGTCGGCATTGTGCCTTTTGTTTTTAATTCCGATGCAATTTCAGTATTTCATCGTCAATAAGAAGGTCAGAGGGATTTAGTGAACCTGAAGTGAAGCATAGGATTCTATAACTAGTGTCACAGGAATGGTTCAAAACATAGACAGTAAGAGGATCAGTTTTCTTGTACTTAAGTCGGCACTGTGCCTTTTGTATTTAATCCGATGCAATTTCTGTGTTTCCTCGTCAATAAGAAGACCGGGGGGATACGGTAAACCTGAAGTGAAGCATCGGAATCTATAACTAGTGTCACAGGCATTGTTCAAAACATAGACGGCAAGAAGAGTCAGTTTTCTTGTACTTAAGTCGGCATTGTGCCTTTTGTATTTAATTCCGATGCAATTTCTGTGTTTCATCGTCAATAAGAAGGTCAGAGGGATACAGTAAACCTGCAGTGATGCATCGGAATCTATAACTAGTGTCACATGAATGGTTCAAAGCATAGACAGTAAGAAGAGTCAGTTTACTTGTACTAAAGTTCACGTTGTGCCTTCTGTAATTAATTCCGATGCAATTTATGTGTTTCATCGGTAATAAGAAGGTCAGAGGTATACAGTAAACCTGAAGTGAAGCATCGGAATCTATTACTAGTGTCACAGGTATGGTTCAAAACATAGACTGTAAGAAGAGTCAGTTTTCTTGTACTTATGTCGGCATTGTGCTTTTGTATTTAATTCCGACGCAATTTCTGTGTTTCATCGTCAATAAGAAGGTTAGAGGGATACAGTAAACCTGAAGTGAAACATCGAAATCTATAACTAGTTTCACAATAATGGTTCAAAACATAGACAGTAAGAAGAGTCAGTTTTCTTGTACTTAAGTCGGCATTGCGCCTTTCGTATTTAATTCCCATTCAATTTCTGTGTTTCATTGTCAATAAGAAGGTCAGAGGGATACAGTAAACCTGAAGTGAAGCATCGGAATCTATAACTAGTGTCACAGGAATTTTCCAAACATAGACAGTAAGAAGCGTCAGTTCTCTTGTACTTAAGTCGGCCTTGTGCCTTTTGTATTTAATTCCGATGCAATTTCTGTGTTTCATCGTTAATAAGAAGGTCAGAGGGATACAGTAAACCTCCAGTGAAGCATCGGAATCTATAACTAGTGTCATATGAATGGTTCAAAACATAGACAGTAAGAAGAGTCAGTTTTCTTGTACTTAAGTCTGCATTGTGCCTTTTGTATTTAATTCCGATGCAATTTCTGTGTTTCATCGTCAATAAGAAGGTCAGAGGTATACAGTAAACCTGAAGTGAAGCATCGGAATCTATAACTAGTGTCACAGGTATGGTTCAAAACATAGATAGTACGAAGAGTCAGTTTTCTTGTACTTAAGTCGACATTGTGCCTTTTGTATTTAATTCCGATGCAACTTCTGTGTTTCATCGTCAATAAGAAGGTCAGAGTTATACAGTAAACCTGAAAAGAAGCATCGGAATCAATAACTGGTGTCACAGGAATGGTCCAAAACATAGCCAGTAAGAAGAGTCAGTTTTCTTCTACTTATGGCGGCATTGTGCCTTTTGTATTTAATTCCGATGCAATTTCTGTGTTTCATCGTCAATAAGAAGGTTAGAGGTATACATTAAACCTGAAGTGAAGCATAGGAATCTATAACTAGTGTCACAGGAAATGTTCAAAACAAAGACAGTAAGAATAGTCAGTTTTCTTGTACTTAAGTCGGCATTGTGCCTTTTGTATTTAATTCCGATGCAATTTCTGTGTTTCATCGTCAATAAGAAGGTCAGAGGTATACAGTAAACCTGAAGTGAAGCATCGGAATCTATAACTCGTGTCACAGGAATGGTTCAAAACATAGACAGTAAGAAGAGTCAGATTTCTTCTACTTAAGTCGGCATTGTGCCTTTTCTATTTAATTCACATGCAATTTCTGTGTTTCATCGTCAATAAGAAGGTCAGAGGGATACAGTAACCCGACGTGAAGCATCGGAATCTATAACTAGTGTCACAGGAATGGTTCAAAGCATAGACAGTAAGAAGAGTCAGTGTTCTTGTACTTAAGTCGGCATTGTGCATTTTGTATTTTATTCCGATGCAATTTCTGTGTTTCATCGTCAATAAGAAGGTCAGAGGGATACAGTAAACCTGCAGTGAAGCATCGGAATCTATAACTAGTGTCATATGAATGGTTCAAAACATAGACAATAAGAAGAGTCAGTTTTCTTGTACTTAAGTCGGCATTGTGCCTTTTGTATTTAATTCCGATGCAATGTCTGTGTTTCATCGTCAATAAGAAGGTCAGAGGTATACAGTAAACCTGAAGTGAAGCATCGGAATCTATAACTGGTGTCACAGGAATGGTCCAAATCATAGACAGTAAGAAGAGTCAGTTTTCTTCTACTTAAGGCCGCATTGTGCCTTTTCTATTTAATTCCCATGCAATTTCTGCGTTTCATCGTCAATAAGAAGGTCAGAGGGATACAGTAAACCTGAAGTGAAGCATCGGGATCTATAACTAGTGTCACAGTAATAATTCAAACATAGACAGTATGAAGAGTCATTTTTCTTATACTTAATTCGGCTTTGTGCCTTTTGTATTTAATTCCGATGCAATTTGAGTGTTTCATCGTCAATAAGATGGTCAGAGGGATACAGTAAACCTGAAGTGAAGCATCGGAATCTATAACTAGTGTCACAGGAATGGTTCAAAACATAGACAGTAAGAAGAGTCAGTTTTCCTGTACTTAAGTCGGCATCGTGCCTTTTATATTTAATTCCGATGCAATTTCTGTGTTTCATCGTCAATAGGAAGGTCAGAGGGATACAGTAAACCTGAAGCGAAGCATCGGAATCTATAACTAGTGTGACAGGAATGGTTCAAAACATAGACAGTGAGAAGAGTCAGTTTTTTTGTACTTAAGTCGGCATTATGCCTTTTGTATTTAATTCCGATGCAATTTCTGAGTTTCATCGTCAATAAGAAGGTCAGAGGCATACAGTAAACCTGAAGTGAAGAATCGGAATCTATAACTAGTGTCACAGGAATGGTTCAATACATAGACAGTAAGAAGAGTCAGTTTACTTGTACTTAAGTCGGCATTGTGCCTTTTGTTTTTAATTCCGATGCAATTTCAGTATTTCATCGTCAATAAGAAGGTCAGAGGGATTTAGTGAACCTGAAGTGAAGCATCGGATTCTATAACTAGTGTCACAGGAATGGTTCAAAACATAGACAGTAAGAGGATCAGTTTTCTTGTACTTAAGTCGGCATTGTGCCTTTTGTATTTAATCCGATGCAATTTCTGTGTTTCATCGTCAATAAGAAGATCGGGGGGATACGGTAAACCTGAAGTGTAGCATCGGAATCTATAACTAGTGTCACAGGCATTGTTCAAAACATAGACGGCAAGAAGAGTCAGTTTTCATGTACTTAAGTCGGCATTGTGCCTTTTGTATTTAATTCCGATGCAATTTCTGTGTTTCATCGTCAATAAGAAGGTCAGAGGGATACAGTAAACCTGCAGTGAAGCATCGGTATCTATAACTAGTGTCACATGAATGGTTCAAAACATAGACAGTAAGAAGAGTCATTATACTTGTACTAAAGATCACGTTGTGCCTTCTGTAATTAATTCCGATGCAATTTATGTGTTTCATCGGTAATAAGAAGGTCAGAGGTATACAGTAAACCTGAAGTGAAGCATCGGAATCTATTACTAGTGTCACAGGTATGGTTCAAAACATAGACAGTAAGAAGAGTCAGTTTTCTTGTACTTATGCCGGCATTGTGCTTTTGTATTTAATTCCGATGCAATTTCTGTGTTTCATCGTCAAGAAGAAGGTTAGAGGGATACAGTAAACCTGATGTGAAACATCGGAATCTATAACTAGTTTCAACATAATGGTTCAAAGCATAGACAGTAAGAAGAGTCAGTTTTCTTGTACATAAGTCGGCATTGTGCATTTTGTATTTAATTCCGATGCAATTTCAGTGTTTCGTCGACAATAAGAAGGTCAGAGGGATATAGTGAACCTGAAGTGAAACATCGGATTCTATAACTAGTGTCACAGGAATGGTTCAAAACATAGACAGTAAGAAGATCAGTTTTCTTGAACTTAAGTCGGCATTGTGCCTTTTGTATTTAATCCGATGCAATTTCTGTGTTTCATCGTCAATAAGAAGGTCAGAGGGATACAGTAAACCTGAAGTGAAGCACCGGAATCTATAACTCGTGTCACAGGAATGGTTCAAAACATAGACAGGAAGAAGAGTCAGTTATCTTGTACTTAAGTCGGTATTGTGCATTTTGTATTTAATTCCGAAGCAATTTCTGTGTCTCATCGTCAATAAGAAGGTCAGAGGGATACGGTAAACCTGAAGTAAAGCTTCGGAATCTATAACGAGTGTCACAGGAATGGTTCAAAACATAGACAGTAAGAAGAGTCTGTTTTATTGTACTTAAGTCGGCATTGTGCCTTTTGTGTTTAACTCCGATGCAATTTCTGTGTTTCATCGTCAATAAGAAGGTCAGAGGCATACAGTAAACCTGAAGTGAAGCATCGGAATCTGTAACTAGTGTCACAGGAATGGTTCAAAACATAGACAGTAAGAAGACCCAGTTTTCTTATACTTAAGTAAGCTTTGTGCCTTTTGTATTTAATTCCGATGCAATTTCAGTGTTTCATCGTCAATAAGGAGGTCAGAGGGATACAGTGAACCTGAAGTGAAGCATCGGAATCTATAACTAGTGTCACAGGAATAGTTCAAACATAGACAGTAAGAAGAGTCAGTTTTCTTGTACTTAAGTCGGCATTGTGCCTTTCGTACTTAATTCCGATGCAATTTCTGTGTTTCATCGTCAATAAGAAGGTCAGAGGGATACAGTAAACCTGAAGTGAAGCATCGGAATCTATAACTAGTGTCACAGGAATTGTTCAAAACATAGACAGTAAGAAGAGTCAGTTTTCTTGTACTTAAGTCGGCCTTGTGCCATTTGTATTTAATTCCGATGCAATTTCTGTGATTCATCGTTAATAAGAAGGTCAGAGGGATTCAGTAAACCTGCAGTGAAGCATCGGAATCTATAACTAGTGTCATATGAATGGTTCAAAACATAGACAGTAAGAAGAGTCAGTTTTCTTGTACTTAAGTCTGCATTGTGCCTTTTGTATTTAATTCCGATGCAATTTCTGTGTTTCATCGTCAATAAGAAGGTCAGAGGTATACAGTAAACCTGAAGTGAAGCATCGGAATCTATAACTAGTGTCACAGGTATGGTTCAAAACATAGATAGTACGAAGAGTCAGTTTTCTTGTACTTAAGTCGACATTGTGCCTTTTGTATTTAATTCCGATGCAACTTCTGTGTTTCATCGTCAATAAGAAGGTCAGAGTTATACAGTAAACCTGAAGTGAAGCATCGGAATCTATAACTGGTGTCACAGGAATGGTCAAAACATAGACAGTAAGAAGAGTCAGTTTTCTTCTACTTAAGGCGGCATTGTGCCTTTTCTATTTAATTCCCATGCAATTTCTGTGTTTCATCGTCAATAAGAAGGTCAGAGGGATACAGTAAACCTGAAGTGAAGCATCGGCATCTATAACTAGTGTTACAGGAATAATTCAAAACATAGACAGTAAGAAGAGTCATTTTTCTTATACTTAAGTCGGCTTTGTGCCTTTTGTATTTAATTCCAATGCAATTTCAGTGTTTCATCGTCAATAAGAAGGTCAGAGGCATACAGTGAACCTGAAGTTAAGCATCGGAATCTATAAATAGTGTCACAGGAATGTTTCAAAGCTTAGACGGTAAGAAGAGTCAGTTTTCTTGTACTTAAGTCGGCATTGTGCCTTTTGTATTTAATTCCGATGCAATTTCTGTGTTTCATCGTCAATAAGAAGGTCAGAGGTATACAGTAAACCTGCAGTGAAGCATCGGAATCTATAACTAGTGTCACATGAATGGTTCAAAACATAGACAGTAAGAAGAGTCATTTTTCTTATACTTAATTCGGCTTTGTGCCTTTGGTATTTAATTCCGATGCAATTTCAGTGTTTCTCGTCAATAAGATGGTCAGAGGGATACAGTAAACCTGAAGCGAAGCATCGGAATCTATAACTAGTGTGACAGGAATGGTTCAAAACATAGACAGTGAGAAGAGTCAGTTTTTTTGTACTTAAGTCGGCATTATGCCTTTTGTATTTAATTCCGATGCAATTTCTGTGTTTCATCGTCAATAAGAAGGTCAGAGGAATACAGTAAACCTGAAGTGAAGCATCGGAATCTGTAACTAGTGTCACAGAAATGGTTGAAAACATAGACAGTAAGAAGAGTCAGTTTTCTTATACTTAAGTCGGCTTTGTGCCTTTTGTATTTAATTCCGATGCAAGTTCAGTGTTTCATCGTCAACAAGGAGGTCAGAGGGGTACAGTGAACCTGAAGTGAAGCATCGGAATCTAAAACTAGTGTCACAGGAATGGTTCAAAGCATAGACAGTAAGAAGAGTCAGTTTTCTTGTACTTAAGTCGGCATTGTGCCTTTTGTATTTAATTCCGATGCAATTTCTGTGTTTCATCGTCAATAAGAAGGTCAGAAAGATACAGTAAACCTGAAGTGAAGCATCGGAATCTATAACTAGTGTCACAGGAATTGTTCAAAACATAGACAGTAAGAAGAGTCAGTTTTCTTGTACATAAGTCGACATTGTGCCTTTTGTATTTAATTCCGATGCAATTTCTGTGTTTCATCGTCAATAAGAAGGTCAGAGGGATACAGTAAACCTGCAGTGAAGCATCGGAATATATAACTAGTGTCATATGAATGGTTCAAAACATAGACAGTAAGAAGAGTCAGTTTTCTTGTACTTAAGTCGGCATCGTGCCTTTTATATCTAACTCCGATGCAATTTCTGTGTTTCATCGTCAATAGGAAGGTCAGAGGGATACAGTAAACCTGAAGCGAAGCATCAGAATCTATAGTGTCACAGGAATGGTTCATAACATAGACAGTAAGAAGAGTCAGTTTTCTTGTACGTAAGTCGGCATTGTGCCTTTTGTATTTAATTCCGATGTAATTTCTGTGTTTCATCGTCAATAAGAAGGACAGAGGCATACAGTAAACCTGAAGTGAAGCATCGGAATCTATAACTAGTGTCACAGGAATGGTTCAAAACATAGACAGTAAGAAGAGTCAGTTTTCTTAAACTTAAGTCGGCTTTGTGCCTTTTGTATTTAATTCCGATGCAATTTCAGAGTTTCATCATCAATAAGGTCAGAGGGATACAGTGAACCTGAAGTGAAGCATCGGAATCCATAACTAGTGTCACAGAAATGGTTCAAAGCATAGACAGTAAGAAGAGTCAGTTTTCTTGTAGTTAAGTCGGCATTGTGCCATTTGTATTTAATTCCGATGCAATTTCTGTGTTTCATCGTCAATAAGAAGGTCAGAGGGATACAGTAAACCTGAAGTGAAGCATCGGAATCTATAACTAGTGTCACAGGAATTGTTCAAAACATATACAGTAAGAAGAGTCAGTTTTCTTGTACTTAAGTCCGCATTGTGCCTTTTGTATTTAATTCCGATGCAATTTCTGTGTTTCATCGTCAATAAGAAGGTCAGAGGGATACAGTAAACCTGCAGTGAAGCATCGGAATCTATAACTAGTATCATATGAATGGTTCAAAACATAGACAGTAAGAAGAGTCAGTTTTCTTGTACTTAAGTCGTCATTGTGCCTTTTGTATTTAATTCCGATGCAATTTCTGTATTTCATCGTCAATAAGAAGGTCAGAGTTATACAGTAAACCTGAAGTGAAGCATCGGAAATTATAACTGGTGTCACAGGAATGGTCCAAAACTTAGACAGTAAGAAGAGTCAGTTTTCTTCTACTTAAGGCTTCATTGTACCTTTTCTATTTAATTCCCATGCAATTTCTGTGCTTCATCGTCAATAAGAAGGTCAGAGTTATACAGTAAACCTGAAGTGAAGCATCGGAATTTATAACTGGTGTCACAGGAATGGTCCAAAACTTAGACAGTAAGAAGAGTCTGTTTTCTTGTACTTCAGTCGGCATTGTGCCTTTTGTATTTAATTCCGATGCAATTTCTGTGTTTCATCGTCAATAAGAAGGTCAGAGGGATACAGTAAACCTGAAGTGAAGCATCGGAATCTATAACTAGTGTCACAGGAATGGTTCAAAGCATAGACAGTAAGAAGAGTCAGTTTTCTTGTACTTAAGTCGGCATTGTGCCTTTCGTATTTAATTCCGATGCAATTTCTGTGTTTCATTGTCAATAAGAAGGTCAGAGGGATACAGTAAACCTGAAGTGAAGCATCGGAATCTATAACTAGTGACACAGGAATTGTTCAAAACATAGACAGTAAGAAAAGTGAGTTTTCTTGTACTTAAGTCGGCACCGTGCCTTTTATATTTAATTCCGATGCAATTTCTGTGTTTCATCGTCAATAAGAAGGTCAGAGGGATACAGTAAACCTGAAGTGAAGCATCGGAATCTATAACTAGTGTCACAGGAATTGTTCAAAACATAGACAGTAAGAAAAGTGAGTTTTCTTGTACTTAAGTCGGCATTGTGCCTTTTGTATTTAATTCCCATGAAATTTCTGTGTTTCATCGTCAATAAGAAGGTCAGAGGGATACTGTAAACCTGCAGTGAAGCACCGGAATCTATAACTAGTGTCACATGAATGGTTCAAAACATAGACAGTAAGAAGAGTCAGTTTTCTTGTACTTAAGTCGGCATTGTGCCTTTTGTATTTAATTTCGATGCAATTTCTGTGTTTCATCGTCAATAAGAAGGTCAGTGGGATACAGCAAACCTGAAGTGAAGCACCGGAATCTATAACTAGTGTCACAGGAATGGTTCAAAACATAGACAGTAAGAAGAGTAAGTTTTCTTGTACTTAAGTCGGCATTGTGCCATTTGTTTTTAATTCCGATGCAATTTCTGTGTTTCATCGTCAATAAGAAGGTCAGAGGGATACAGTAAAGCTGAAGTGAAGCATCGGAATCCATAACTAGTGTCACAGGAATGGTTCAAAACATAGACAGGAAGAAGAGACAGTTAACTTGTTCTTAAGTCGGCATTGTGCATTTTGTAACTAATTTCGAACCAATTTCTGTGTTTCATCGTCAATAAGAAGGTCAGAGGGATACAGTAAACCTGAAGAAAAGCATCGGAGTCTATAATGAGTGTCACATGAATGGTTCAAACATAGAGAGTAAGAAGAGTCTGTTATCTTGTCCTTAAGTTGGCATTGTGCCTGTTGTATTTAATTCCGATACAACTTCTGTGTTTCATCGTCAACAAGAAGGTCAGAGGAATACAGTAAACCTGCAGTGAAGCATCGGAATCTATAACTAGTGTCATATGAATGGTTCAAAACATAGACAGTAAGAAGAGTCAGTTATCTTGTACTTAAGTCGCCATTGTGCCTTTTGTTTTAATTCCGATGCAATTTCTGTATTTCATCGTCAATAATAAGGTCAGAGGGATACAGTAAAGCTGAAGTGAAGCATCGGATTCTATAACTAGTGTCACAGGAATGGTTGAAAACATAGACATTAAGAAGAGTCAGTTTTTCTTGTACTTAAGTCGGCATTGTGCCTTTTATATTTGATTCCGATGCTATTTCTGTGTTTCATCATCAATAGGATGGTCAGAGGGATACAGTAAACCTGAAGTGAAGCATCGGAATCTATAACTAGTGTCACAGGAATGGCTCAAAACATAGACAGGAAGAAGAGACAGGTAACTTGTTCTTAAGTCGGCATTGTGCATTTTGTATCTAATTTCGAAGCAATTTCTGTGTGTCATCGTCAATAAGAAGGTCAGAGGGATACAGTAAACCTGAAGAATAGCATCGGAATCTATAACTAGTGTCACAGGAATGGTTCAAAACACAGACAGTAAGAAGAGTCAGTTTGCTTGTACTTAAGTCGGCATCGTGCATTTTATATTTAATTCCGATGCAATTTCTGTGTTTCATCGTCAATACGAAGGTCAGAGGGATACATTAAACCTGAAATGAAGCATCGGAATCTATAACTAGTGTCACAGGAATGGTTCAAAACATAGACAGGAAGAAGAGCCAGTTATCTTGTACTTCAGTCGGTATTGTGCATTTTGTATTTAATTCCGAACAATTTCTGTGTTTCATCGTCAATAAGAATGTCAGTGGGATACAGTAAACCTGAAGTAAAGCTTCGGAATCTATAACGAGTGTCACATGAATGGTTGAAAACATAGACAGTAAGAAGAGTCTGTTTACTTGTACTTAAGTCGGCATTGTGCCTCTTGTATTTAATTCGGATGCAATTTCTTTGTTTCATCGTCAATAAGAAGGGCAGAGGGATACAGTGAACCTGAAGTGAAGCATCGGAATCTATAACTAGTGTCACAGGAATGGTTCAAAACATAGACAGGAAGAAGAGACAGTTAACTTGTTCTTAAGTCGGCATTGTGCATTTTGTATCTAATTTTGAAGAAATTTCTGTGTTTCATCGTCAATAAGAAGGTCAGAGGGATACAGTAAACCTGAAGAAAAGCATCGGAATCTATAACGGGTGTCACAAGAATGGTTCAAACATAGACAGTAAGAAGAGTCTGTTATCTTGTACTTAAGTTGGCATTGTGCCTTTTGTATTTAATTCCGATACAATTTATGTGTTTCATCGTCATTAAGAAGGTCAGAGGGTTACAGAAAACCTGAAGTGAAGCTTCGGAATCTATAACTAGTGTCACAGGAATGGTTCAAAACATAGGCAGTAAGAAGAGTCAGTTTTCTTGTACTTAAGTCGGCATTGTGCCTTTTGTATTTAATTCCGATGCAATTTCTGTGTTTCATCGTCAATAAGAAGTCAGAGGGGTACAGTGAACCTGAAGTGAAGCATCGGAATCTATATCTAGTGTCACAGGAATGGTTCAAAACATAGACAGTAAGAAGAGTCGGTGTTCTTGTACTTAAGTCGTCATTGTGCCATTTGTATGTAATTCCGATGCAATTTCTGTGTTTCATCGTCAATAAGAAAGTCAGAGGGATACAGTAAAGCTGAAGTGAAGCATCGGAAACTGTAACTAGTGTCACAGGAATGGTTCAAAACATAGACAGTAAGAAGAGTCAGTTTTCTTGTACTTAAGTCGGTATCGTGCTTTTTATACTTAATTCCTATGCAATTTCTGTGTTTCATCGTCAATACGAAGGTCAGAGGGATACAGTAAACCTGAAGTGAAGCATCGGAATTTATAACTAGTGTCACAGGAATAGTTCAAAACATAGACAACAAGAAGAGTCAGTTACCTTGTACTCAAGTCGGTATTGTGCATTTTGTATTTAATCCCGAAGCAATTATTGTGTTTCATCGTCAATAAGAATGTCAGAGGGATACAGTAAACCTGAAGTAAAGCTTCGGAAGCTATAACGAGTGTCACATGAATGGTTCAAAACAAAGACAGTAAGAAGAGTCTGTTTTCTTGTACTTAAGTCGGCATTGTGCCTTTTGTATTTAATTACGATGCAATTTCTGTGTTTCATCGTCAATAAGAAGGTCAGAGGGATACAGTAAACCTGAAGTGAAGCATCGGAATCTATAACTAGTGTCATAGGAGTGGTTCCAAACATAGACAGTAAGAAGAGTCAGTTTTCGTGTACTTAAGTCGGCATTGTGCCTTTTGTATTTAATTCCGATGCAATTTCTGTGTTTCATCGTCAATAAGAAGGACAGAGGCATACAGTAAACCTGAAGTGAAGCATCGGAATCTATAACTAGTGTCACAGGAATGGTTCAAAACATAGACAGTAAGAAGAGTAAGTTTTCTTGTACTTAAGTCGGCTTTGTGCCTTTTGTATTTAATTCCGATGCAATTTCAGAGTTTCATCATCAATAAGGTCAGAGGGATACAGTGAACCTGAAGTGAAGCATCGGAATCTATAACTAGTGTCACAGGAATGGTTCAAAGCATAGACAGTAAGAAGAGTCAGTTTTCTTGTAGTTAAGTCGGCATTGTGCCATTTGTATTTAATTCCGATGCAATTTCTGTGTTTCATCGTCAATAAGAAGGTCAGGGGGATACAGTAAACCTGAAGTGAAGCATCGGAATCTATAACTAGTGTCACAGGAATTGTTCAAAACATAGACAGTAAGAAGAGTCAGTTTTCTTGTACTTAAGTCCGCATTGTGCCTTTTGTATTTAATTCCGATGCAATTTCTGTGTTTCATCGTCAATAAGAAGGTCAGAGGGATACAGTAAACCTGCAGTGAAGCATCGGAATCTATAACTAGTGTCATATGTATGGTTCAAAACATAGACAGTAAGAAGAGTCAGTTTTCTTGTACTTAAGTCGGCCTTGTGCCTTTTGTATTTAATTCCGATGCAATTTCTGTGTTTCATCGTCAATAAGAAGGTCAGAGGTATACAGTAAACCTGAAGTGAAGCATCGGAATTTATAACTGGTGTCACAGGAATGGTCCAAAACTTAGACAGTAAGAAGAGTCAGTTTTCTTCTACTTAAGGCGGCATTGTACCTTTTCTATTTAATTCCCATGCAATTTCTGTGTTTCATCGTCAATAAGAAGGTCAGAGTTATACAGTAAACCTGAAGTGAAGCATCGGAATTTATAACTGGTGTCACAGGAATGGTCCAAAACTTAGACAGTAAGAAGAGTCTGTTTTCTTGTACTTCAGTCGGCATTGTGCCTTTTGTATTTAATTCGGATGCAATTTCTGTGTTTCATCGTCAATAAGAAGGTCAGAGGGATACAGTGAACCTGAAGTGAAGCATCGGAATCTATAACTAGTGTCACAGGAATGGTTCAAAGCATAGACAGTAAGAAGAGTCAGTTTTCTCGTACTTAAGTCGGTATTGTGCATTTTGTATTTAATTCCGAAGCAATTTCTGTGTTTCATCGTCAATACGAAGGTCAGAGGGATACATTAAACCTGAAGTGAAGCAACGGAATCTATAACTAGTGTCACAGGAATGGTTCAAAGCATAGACAGGAAGAAGAGTCAGTTATCTTGTACTTAAGTCGGTATTGTGCATTTTGTATTTAATTCCGAAGCAATTTCTGTGTTTCATCGTCAATAAGAATGTCAGAGGGATACAGTAAACCTGAAGTAAAGCTTCGGAATCTATAACGAGTGTCACATGAATGGTTCAAAACATAGACAGTAAGAAGAGTCTGTTTTCTTGTACTTAAGTCGGCATTGTGCCTTTTGTATTTAATTCGGATGCAATTTCTGTGTTTCATCGTCAATAAGAAGGTCAGAGGGATACAGTGAACCTGAAGTGAAGCATCGGAATCTATAACTAGTGTCACAGGAATGGTTCAAAGCATAGACAGTAAGAAGAGTCAGTTTTCTTGTACTTAAGTTGGCATTGTGCCTTTCGTATTTAATTCCGATGCAATTTCTGTGTTTCATTGTCAATATGAAGGTCAGAGGGATACAGTAAACCTGAAGTGCAGCATCGGAATCTATAACTAGTGTCACAGGAATTGTTCAAAACATAGACAGTAAGAAAAGTGAGTTTTCTTGTACTTAAGTCGGCATTGTGCCTTTTGTATTTAATTCCCATGAAATTTCTGTGTTTCATCGTCAATAAGAAGGTCAGAGGGATACTGTAAACCTGCAGTGAAGCACCGGAATCTATAACTAGTGTCACATGAATGGTTCAAAACATAGACAGTAAGAAGAGTCAGTTTTCTTGTACTTAAGTCGGCATTGTGCCTTTTGTATTTAATTTCGATGCAATTTCTGTGTTTCATCGTCAATAAGAAGGTCAGAGGGATACAGCAAACCTGAAGTGAAGCACCGGAATCTATAACTAGTGTCACAGGAATGGTTCAAAACATAGACAGTAAGAAGAGTAAGTTTTCTTGTTCTTAAGTCGGCATTGTGCCTTTTGTTTTTAATTCCGATGCAATTTCTGTGTTTCATCGTCAATAAGAAGGTCAAAGGGATACAGTAAAGCTGAAGTGAAGCATCGGAATCCATAACTAGTGTCACAGGAATGGTTCAAAACATAGACAGGAAGAAGAGACAGTTAACTTGTTCTTAAGTCGGCATTGTGCATTTTGTAACTCATTTCGAACCAATTTCTGTGTTTCATCGTCAATAAGAAGGTCAGAGGGATACAGTAAACCTGAAGAAAAGCATCGGAATCAATAATGAGTGTCACATGAATGGTTCAAACATAGAGAGTAAGAAGAGTCTGTTATTTTGTACTTAAGTTGGCATTGTGCCTTTTGTATTTAATTCCGATACAACGTCTGTGTTTCATCGTCAATAAGAAGGTCAGAGGAATACAGTAAACCTGCAGTGAAGCATCGGAATCTATAACTAGTGTCATATGAATGGTTCAAAACATAGACAGTAAGAAGAGTCAGTTATCTTGTACTTAAGTCGGCATTGTGCCTTTTGTTTTAATTCCGATGCAATTTCTGTATTTCATCGTCAATAATAAGGTCAGAGGGATACAGTAAAGCTGAAGTGAAGCATCGGATTCTATAACTAGTGTCACAGGAATGTTTGAAAACATTGACATTAAGAAGAGTCAGTTTTTCTTGTACTTAAGTCGGCATTGTGCCTTTTATATTTGATTCCGATGCTATTTCTGTGTTTCAACATCAATAGGATGGTCAGAGGGATACAGTAAACCTGAAGTGAAGCATCGGAATCTATAACTAGTGTCACAGGAATGGTTCAAAGCATAGACAGTAAGAAGAGTCAGTTTTCTCGTACTTAAGTCGGCACCGTGAATTTTATATTTAATTCCGAAGCAATTTCTGTGTTTCATCGTCAATACGAAGGTCAGAGGGATACATTAAACCTGAAGTGAAGCAACGGAATCTATAACTAGTGTCACAGGAATGGTTCAAAGCATAGACAGGAAGAAGAGTCAGTTATCTTGTACTTAAGTCGGTATTGTGCATTTTGTATTTAATTCCGAAGCAATTTCTGTGTTTCATCGTCAATAAGAATGTCAGAGGGATACAGTAAACCTGAAGTAAAGCTTCGGAATCTATAACGAGTGTCACATGAATGGTTCAAAACATAGACAGTAAGAAGAGTCTGTTTTCTTGTACTTAAGTCGGCATTGTGCCTTTTGTATTTAATTCGGATGCAATTTCTGTGTTTCATCGTCAATAAGAAGGTCAGAGGGATACAGTGAACCTGAAGTGAAGCATCGGAATCTATAACTAGTGTCACAGGAATGGTTCAAAGCATAGACAGTAAGAAGAGTCAGTTTTCTTGTACTTAAGTTGGCATTGTGCCTTTCGTATTTAATTCCGATGCAATTTCTGTGTTTCATTGTCAATATGAAGGTCAGAGGGATACAGTAAACCTGAAGTGCAGCATCGGAATCTATAACTAGTGTCACAGGAATTGTTCAAAACATAGACAGTAAGAAAAGTGAGTTTTCTTGTACTTAAGTCGGCATTGTGCCTTTTGTATTTAATTCCCATGAAATTTCTGTGTTTCATCGTCAATAAGAAGGTCAGAGGGATACTGTAAACCTGCAGTGAAGCACCGGAATCTATAACTAGTGTCACATGAATGGTTCAAAACATAGACAGTAAGAAGAGTCAGTTTTCTTGTACTTAAGTCGGCATTGTGCCTTTTGTATTTAATTTCGATGCAATTTCTGTGTTTCATCGTCAATAAGAAGGTCAGAGGGATACAGCAAACCTGAAGTGAAGCACCGGAATCTATAACTAGTGTCACAGGAATGGTTCAAAACATAGACAGTAAGAAGAGTAAGTTTTCTTGTACTTAAGTCGGCATTGTGCCTTTTGTTTTTAATTCCGATGCAATTTCTGTGTTTCATCGTCAATAAGAAGGTCAAAGGGATACAGTAAAGCTGAAGTGAAGCATCGGAATCCATAACTAGTGTCACAGGAATGGTTCAAAACATAGACAGGAAGAAGAGACAGTTAACTTGTTCTTAAGTCGGCATTGTGCATTTTGTAACTCATTTCGAACCAATTTCTGTGTTTCATCGTCAATAAGAAGGTCAGAGGGATACAGTAAACCTGAAGAAAAGCATCGGAATCTATAATAAGTGTCATATGAATGGTTCAAAACATAGACAGTAAGAAGAGTCAGTTATCTTGTACTTAAGTCGGCATTGTGCCTTTTGTTTTAATTCCGATGCAATTTCTGTATTTCATCGTCAATAATAAGGTCAGAGGGATACAGTAAAGCTGAAGTGAAGCATCGGATTCTATAACTAGTGTCACAGGAATGTTTGAAAACATTGACATTAAGAAGAGTCAGTTTTTCTTGTACTTAAGTCGGCATTGTGCCTTTTATATTTGATTCCGATGCTATTTCTGTGTTTCATCATCAATAGGATGGTTAGAGGGATACAGTAAACCTGAAGTGAAGCATCGGAATCTATAACTAGTGTCACAGGAATGGCTCAAAACATAGACAGGAAGAAGAGACAGGTAACTTGTTCTTAAGTCGGCATTGTGCATTTGTATCTAATTTCGAAGCAATTTCTGTGTGTCATCGTCAATAAGAAGGTCAGAGGGATACAGTAAACCTGAAGAATAGCATCGGAATCTATAACTAGTGTCACAGGAATGGTTCAAAACACAGACAGTAAGAAGAGTCAGTTTGCCTGTACTTAAGTCGGCATTGTGCATTTTATATTTAATTCCGATGCAATTTCTGTGTTTCATCGTCAATAAGAAGGTCAGAGGGATACATTAAACCTGAAATGAAGCATCGGAATCTATAACTAGTGTCACAGGAATGGTTCAAAACATAGACAGGAAGAAGAGCCAGTTATCTTGTACTTCAGTCGGTATTGTGCATTTTGTATTTAATTCCGAACAATTTCTGTGTTTCATCGTCAATAAGAATGTCAGAGGGATACAGTAAACCTGAAGTAAAGCTTCGGAATCTATAACGAGTGTCACATGAATGGTTGAAAACATAGGCAGTAAGAAGAGTCTGTTTACTTGTACTTAAGTCGGCATTGTGCCTCTTGTATTTAATTCGGCTGCAATTTCTGTGTTTCATCGTCAATAAGAAGGGCAGAGGGATACAGTGAACCTGAAGTGAAGCATCGGAATCTATAACTAGTGTCACAGGAGTGGTTCAAAGCATAGACAGTAAGAAGAGTCAGTTTTCTTGTACTTAAGTCGGCATTGTGCCTTTCGTATTTAATTCCGATGCAATTTCTGTGTTTCATTGTCAAGAAGAAGGTCAGAGGGATACAGTAAACCTGAAGTGAAGCATCGGAATCTATAACTAGTGTCACAGGAATGGTTCAAAACATAGACAGGAAGAAGAGACAGTTAACTTGTTCTTAAGTCGGCATTGTTCATTTTGTATCTAATTTCGAAGAAATTTCTGTGTTTCATCGTCAATAAGAAGGTCAGAGGGATACAGTGAACCTGAAGTGAAGCATCGGAATCTATAACTAGTGTCACAGGAATGGTTCAAAGCATAGACAGTAAGAAGAGTCAGTTTTCTTGTACTTAAGCTGGCATTGTGCCTTTCGTATTTAATTCCGATGCAATTTCTGTGTTTCATTGTCAATATGAAGGTCAGAGGGATACAGTAAACCTGAAGTGCAGCATCGGAATCTATAACTAGTGTCACAGGAATTGTTCAAAACATAGACAGTAAGAAAAGTGAGTTTTCTTGTACTTAAGTCGGCATTGTGCCTTTTGTATTTAATTCCCATGAAATTTCTGTGTTTCATCGTCAATAAGAAGGTCAGAGGGATACTGTAAACCTGCAGTGAAGCACCGGAATCTATAACTAGTGTCACATGAATGGTTCAAAACATAGACAGTAAGAAGAGTCAGTTTTCTTGTACTTAAGTCGGCATTGTGCCTTTTGTATTTAATTTCGATGCAATTTCTGTGTTTCATCGTCAATAAGAAGGTCAGAGGGATACAGCAAACCTGAAGTGAAGCACCGGAATCTATAACTAGTGTCACAGGAATGGTTCAAAACATAGACAGTAAGAAGAGTAAGTTTTCTTGTTCTTAAGTCGGCATTGTGCCTTTTGTTTTTAATTCCGATGCAATTTCTGTGTTTCATCGTCAATAAGAAGGTCAAAGGGATACAGTAAAGCTGAAGTGAAGCATCGGAATCCATAACTAGTGTCACAGGAATGGTTCAAAACATAGACAGGAAGAAGAGACAGTTAACTTGTTCTTAAGTCGGCATTGTGCATTTTGTAACTCATTTCGAACCAATTTCTGTGTTTCATCGTCAATAAGAAGGTCAGAGGGATACAGTAAACCTGAAGAAAAGCATCGGAATCAATAATGAGTGTCACATGAATGGTTCAAACATAGAGAGTAAGAAGAGTCTGTTATTTTGTACTTAAGTTGGCATTGTGCCTTTTGTATTTAATTCCGATACAACGTCTGTGTTTCATCGTCAATAAGAAGGTCAGAGGAATACAGTAAACCTGCAGTGAAGCATCGGAATCTATAACTAGTGTCATATGAATGGTTCAAAACATAGACAGTAAGAAGAGTCAGTTATCTTGTACTTAAGTCGGCATTGTGCCTTTTGTTTTAATTCCGATGCAATTTCTGTATTTCATCGTCAATAATAAGGTCAGAGGGATACAGTAAAGCTGAAGTGAAGCATCGGATTCTATAACTAGTGTCACAGGAATGTTTGAAAACATTGACATTAAGAAGAGTCAGTTTTTCTTGTACTTAAGTCGGCATTGTGCCTTTTATATTTGATTCCGATGCTATTTCTGTGTTTCAACATCAATAGGATGGTCAGAGGGATACAGTAAACCTGAAGTGAAGCATCGGAATCTATAACTAGTGTCACAGGAATGGTTCAAAGCATAGACAGTAAGAAGAGTCAGTTTTCTCGTACTTAAGTCGGCACCGTGCCTTTTATATTTAATTCCGAAGCAATTTCTGTGTTTCATCGTCAATACGAAGGTCAGAGGGATACATTAAACCTGAAGTGAAGCAACGGAATCTATAACTAGTGTCACAGGAATGGTTCAAAGCATAGACAGGAAGAAGAGTCAGTTATCTTGTACTTAAGTCGGTATTGTGCATTTTGTATTTAATTCCGAAGCAATTTCTGTGTTTCATCGTCAATAAGAATGTCAGAGGGATACAGTAAACCTGAAGTAAAGCTTCGGAATCTATAACGAGTGTCACATGAATGGTTCAAAACATAGACAGTAAGAAGAGTCTGTTTTCTTGTACTTAAGTCGGCATTGTGCCTTTTGTATTTAATTCGGATGCAATTTCTGTGTTTCATCGTCAATAAGAAGGTCAGAGGGATACAGTGAACCTGAAGTGAAGCATCGGAATCTATAACTAGTGTCACAGGAATGGTTCAAAGCATAGACAGTAAGAAGAGTCAGTTTTCTTGTACTTAAGTTGGCATTGTGCCTTTCGTATTTAATTCCGATGCAATTTCTGTGTTTCATTGTCAATATGAAGGTCAGAGGGATACAGTAAACCAGAAGTGCAGCATCGGAATCTATAACTAGTGTCACAGGAATTGTTCAAAACATAGACAGTAAGAAAAGTGAGTTTTCTTGTACTTAAGTCGGCATTGTGCCTTTTGTATTTAATTCCCATGAAATTTCTGTGTTTCATCGTCAATAAGAAGGTCAGAGGGATACTGTAAACCTGCAGTGAAGCACCGGAATCTATAACTAGTGTCACATGAATGGTTCAAAACATAGACAGTAAGAAGAGTCAGTTTTCTTGTACTTAAGTCGGCATTGTGCCTTTTGTATTTAATTTCGATGCAATTTCTGTGTTTCATCGTCAATAAGAAGGTCAGAGGGATACAGCAAACCTGAAGTGAAGCACCGGAATCTATAACTAGTGTCACAGGAATGGTTCAAAACATAGACAGTAAGAAGAGTAAGTTTTCTTGTACTTAAGTCGGCATTGTGCCTTTTGTTTTTAATTCCGATGCAATTTCTGTGTTTCATCGTCAATAAGAAGGTCAAAGGGATACAGTAAAGCTGAAGTGAAGCATCGGAATCCATAACTAGTGTCACAGGAATGGTTCAAAACATAGACAGGAAGAAGAGACAGTTAACTTGTTCTTAAGTCGGCATTGTGCATTTTGTAACTCATTTCGAACCAATTTCTGTGTTTCATCGTCAATAAGAAGGTCAGAGGGATACAGTAAACCTGAAGAAAAGCATCGGAATCTATAATAAGTGTCACATGAATGGTTCAAACATAGAGAGTAAGAAGAGTCTGTTATTTTGTACTTAAGTTGGCATTGTGCCTTTTGTATTTAATTCCGATACAACGTCTGTGTTTCATCGTCAATAAGAAGGTCAGAGGAATACAGTAAACCTGCAGTGAAGCATCGGAATCTATAACTAGTGTCATATGAATGGTTCAAAACATAGACAGTAAGAAGAGTCAGTTATCTTGTACTTAAGTCGGCATTGTGCCTTTTGTTTTAATTCCGATGCAATTTCTGTATTTCATCGTCAATAATAAGGTCAGAGGGATACAGTAAAGCTGAAGTGAAGCATCGGATTCTATAACTAGTGTCACAGGAATGTTTGAAAACATTGACATTAAGAAGAGTCAGTTTTTCTTGTACTTAAGTCGGCATTGTGCCTTTTATATTTGATTCCGATGCTATTTCTGTGTTTCATCATCAATAGGATGGTTAGAGGGATACAGTAAACCTGAAGTGAAGCATCGGAATCTATAACTAGTGTCACAGGAATGGCTCAAAACATAGACAGGAAGAAGAGACAGGTAACTTGTTCTTAAGTTGGCATTGTGCATTTGTATCTAATTTCGAAGCAATTTCTGTGTGTCATCGTCAATAAGAAGGTCAGAGGGATACAGTAAACCTGAAGAATAGCATCGGAATCTATAACTAGTGTCACAGGAATGGTTCAAAACACAGACAGTAAGAAGAGTCAGTTTGCTTGTACTTAAGTCGGCATTGTGCATTTTATATTTAATTCCGATGCAATTTCTGTGTTTCATCGTCAATAAGAAGGTCAGAGGGATACATTAAACCTGAAATGAAGCATCGGAATCTATAACTAGTGTCACAGGAATGGTTCAAAACATAGACAGGAAGAAGAGCCAGTTATCTTGTACTTCAGTCGGTATTGTGCATTTTGTATTTAATTCCGAACAATTTCTGTGTTTCATCGTCAATAAGAATGTCAGAGGGATACAGTAAACCTGAAGTAAAGCTTCGGAATCTATAACGAGTGTCACATGAATGGTTGAAAACATAGGCAGTAAGAAGAGTCTGTTTACTTGTACTTAAGTCGGCATTGTGCCTCTTGTATTTAATTCGGCTGCAATTTCTGTGTTTCATCGTCAATAAGAAGGGCAGAGGGATACAGTGAACCTGAAGTGAAGCATCGGAATCTATAACTAGTGTCACAGGAGTGGTTCAAAGCATAGACAGTAAGAAGAGTCAGTTTTCTTGTACTTAAGTCGGCATTGTGCCTTTCGTATTTAATTCCGATGCAATTTCTGTGTTTCATTGTCAAGAAGAAGGTCAGAGGGATACAGTAAACCTGAAGTGAAGCATCGGAATCTATAACTAGTGTCACAGGAATGGTTCAAAACATAGACAGGAAGAAGAGACAGTTAACTTGTTCTTAAGTCGGCATTGTTCATTTTGTATCTAATTTCGAAGAAATTTCTGTGTTTCATCGTCAATAAGAAGGTCAGAGGGATACAGTAAACCTGAAGAAAAGCATCGGAATCTATAACGGGTGTCACATGAATGGTTCAAACATAGACAGTAAGAAGAGTCTGTTATCTTGTACTTAAGTTGGCATTGTGCCTTTTGTATTTAATTCCTATACAATTTATGTGTTTCATCGTCATTAAGAAGGTCAGAGGGTTACAGAAAACCTGAAGTGAAGCTTCGGAATCTATAACTAGTGTCACAGGAATGGTTCAAAACATAGGCAGTAAGAAGAGTCAGTTTTCTTGCACTTAAGTCGGCATTGTGCCTTTTGTATTTAATTCCGATGCAATTTCTGTGTTTCATCGTCAATAAGAAGGTCAGAGGGGTACAGTGAACCTGAAGTGAAGCATCGGAATCTATATCTAGTGTCACAGGAATGGTTCAAAACATAGACAGTAAGAAGAGTCAGTTTTCTTGTACTTAAGTCGGCATTAAGCCATTTGTATTTAATTCCGATGCAATTTCTGTGTTTCATCGTCAATAAGAAAGTCAGAGGGATACAGTAAAGCTGAAGTGAAGCATCGGAAACTGTAACTAGTGTCACAGGAATGGTTCAAAACATAGACAGTAAGAAGAGTCAGTTTTCTTGTACTTAAGTCGGTATCGTGCCTTTTATACTTAATTCCTATGCAATTTCTGTGTTTCCTCGTAAATACGAAGGTCAGAGGGATACAGTAAACCTGAAGTGAAGCATCGGAATCTATAACTAGTGTCACAGGAATGGTTCAAAACATAGACAAAAAGAAGAGTCAGTTACCTTGTACTTAAGTCGGTATTGTGCATTTTGTATTTAATCCCGAAGCAATTATTGTGTTTCATCGTCAATAAGAATGTCAGAGGGATACAGTAAACCAGAAGTAAAGCTTCGGAATCTATAACGAGTGTCACATGAATGGTTGAAAACATAGACAGTAAGAAGAGTCTGTTTACTTGTACTTAAGTCGGCATTGTGCCTCTTGTATTTAATTCGGATGCAATTTCTGTGTTTCATCGTCAATAAGAAGGGCAGAGGGATACAGTGAACCTGAAGTGAAGCATCGGAATCTATAACTAGTGTCACAGGAGTGGTTCAAAGCATAGACAGTAAGAAGAGTCAGTTTTCTTGTACTTAAGTCGGCATTGTGCCTTTCGTATTTAATTCCGATGCAATTTCTGTGTTTCATTGTCAATAAGAAGGTCAGAGGGATACATTAAACCTGAACTGAAGCATCGGAATCTATAACTAGTGTCACAGGAATTTTCCAAACATAGACAGTAAGAAAAGTGAGTTTTCTTGTACTTAAGTCGGCATTGTGCCTTTTGTATTTAATTCCGATGCAATTTCTGTGTTTCATCGTCAATAAGAGGGTCAGAGGGATACTGTAAACCTGCAGTGAAGCATCGGAATCAATAACTAGTGTCACATGAATGGTTCAAAACAGAGACAGTAAGAAGAGTCAGTTTTCTTGTACTTAAGTCGGCATTGTGCCTTTTGTATTTAATTCCGATGCAAGTTCAGTGTTTCATCGTCAACAAGGAGGTCAGAGGGGTACAGTGAACCTGAAGTGAAGCATCGGAATCTATAACTAGTGTCACAGGAATGGTTCAAAGCATAGACAGTAAGAAGAGTCAGTTTTCTTGTACTTAAGTTGGCATTGTGCCTTTCGTATTTAATTCCGATGCAATTTCTGTGTTTCATTGTCAATAAGAAGGTCAGAGGGATACAGTAAACCTGAAGTGAAGCATCGGAATCTATAACTAGTGTCACAGGAATGGTTCAAAACATAGACAGGAAGAAGAGACAGTTAACTTGTTCTTAAGTCGGCATTGTTCATTTTGTATCTAATTTCGAAGAAATTTCTGTGTTTCATCGTCAATAAGAAGGTCAGAGGGATACAGTAAACCTGAAGAAAAGCATCGGAATCTATAACGGGTGTCACATGAATGGTTCAAACATAGACAGTAAGAAGAGTCTGTTATCTTGTATTTAAGTTGGCATTGTGCCTTTTGTATTTAATTCCTATACAATTTATGTGTTTCATCGTCATTAAGAAGGTCAGAGGGTTACAGAAAACCTGAAGTGAAGCTTCGGAATCTATAACTAGTGTCACAGGAATGGTTCAAAACATAGGCAGTAAGAAGAGTCAGTTTTCTTGTACTTAAGTCGGCATTGTGCCTTTTGTATTTAATTCCGATGCAATTTCTGTGTTTCATCGTCAATAAGAAGGTCAGAGGGGTACAGTGAACCTGAAGTGAAGCATCGGAATCTATATCTAGTGTCACAGGAATGGTTCAAAACATAGACAGTAAGAAGAGTCAGTTTTCTTGTACTTAAGTCGGCATTAAGCCATTTGTATTTAATTCCGATGCAATTTCTGTGTTTCATCGTCAATAAGAAAGTCAGAGGGATACAGTAAAGCTGAAGTGAAGCATCGGAAACTGTAACTAGTGTCACAGGAATGGTTCAAAACATAGACAGTAAGAAGAGTCAGTTTTCTTGTACTTAAGTCGGTATCGTGCCTTTTATACTTAATTCCTATGCAATTTCTGTGTTTCATCGTAAATACGAAGGTCAGAGGGATACAGTAAACCTGAAGTGAAGCATCGGAATCTATAACTAGTGTCACAGGAATGGTTCAAAACATAGACAAAAAGAAGAGTCAGTTACCTTGTACTTAAGTCGGTATTGTGCATTTTGTATTTAATCCCGAAGCAATTATTGTGTTTCATCGTCAATAAGAATGTCAGAGGGATACAGTAAACCAGAAGTAAAGCTTCGGAATCTATAACGAGTGTCACTTGAATGGTTGAAATCATAGACAGTAAGAAGAGTCTGTTTACTTGTACTTAAATCGGCATTGTGCCTCTTGTATTTAATTCGGATGCAATTTCTGTGTTTCATCGTCAATAAGAAGGGCAGAGGGATACAGTGAACCTGAAGTGAAGCATCGGAATCTATAACTAGTGTGACAGGAGTGGTTCAAAGCATAGACAGTAAGAAGAGTCAGTTTTCTTGTACTTAAGTCGGCATTGTGCCTTTCGTATTTAATTCCGATGCAATTTCTGTGTTTCATTGTCAATAAGAAGGTCAGAGGGATACATTAAACCTGAACTGAAGCATCGGAATCTATAACTAGTGTCACAGGAATTTTCCAAACATAGACAGTAAGAAAAGTGAGTTTTCTTGTACTTAAGTCGGCATTGTGCCTTTTGTATTTAATTCCGATGCAATTTCTGTGTTTCATCGTCAATAAGAGGGTCAGAGGGATACTGTAAACCTGCAGTGAAGCATCGGAATCAATAACTAGTGTCACATGAATGGTTCAAAACAGAGACAGTAAGAAGAGTCAGTTTTCTTGTACTTAAGTCGGCATTGTGACTTTTGTATTTAATTCCGATGCAAGTTCAGTGTTTCATCGTCAACAAGGAGGTCAGAGGGGTACAGTGAACCTGAAGTGAAGCATCGGAATCTATAACTAGTGTCACAGGAATGGTTCAAAGCATAGACAGTAAGAAGAGTCAGTTTTCTTGTACTTATGTTGGCATTGTGCCTTTCGTATTTAATTCCGATGCAATTTCTGTGTTTCATTGTCAATAAGAAGGTCAGAGGGATACAGTAAACCTGAAGTGAAGCATCGGAATCTATAACTAGTGTCACAGGAATGGTTCAAAACATAGACAGGAAGATGAGACAGTTAACTTGTTCTTAAGTCGGCATTGTTCATTTTGTATCTAATTTCGAAGAAATTTCTGTGTTTCATCGTCAATAAGAAGGTCAGAGGGATACAGTAAACCTGAAGAAAAGCATCGGAATCTATAACGGGTGTCACATGAATGGTTCAAACATAGACAGTAAGAAGAGTCTGTTATCTTGTACTTAAGTTGACATTGTGTATTTTGTATTTAATTCCGATACAATTTATGTGTTTCATCGTCATTAAGAAGGTCAGAGGGTTACAGAAAACCTGAAGTGAAGCTTCGGAATCTATAACTAGTGTCACAGGAATGGTTCAAAACATAGGCAGTAAGAAGAGTCAGTTTTCTTGTACTTAAGTCGGCATTGTGCCTTTTGTATTTAATTCCGATGCAATTTCTGTGTTTCATCGTCAATAAGAAGGTCAGAGGGGAACAGTGAACCTGAAGTGAAGCATCGGAATCTATATCTAGTGTCACAGGAATGGTTCAAAACATAGACAGTAAGAAGAGTCAGTTTTCTTGTACTTAAGTCGGCATTGTACCATTTGTATTTAATTCCGATGCAATTTCTGTGTTTCATCGTCAATAAGAAAGTCAGAGGGATACAGTAAAGCTGAAGTGAAGCATCGGAAACTGTAACTAGTGTCACAGGAATGGTTCAAAACATAGACAGTAAGAAGAGTCAGTTTTCTTGTACTTAAGTCGGTATCGTGCCTTTTATACTTAATTCCTATGCAATTTCTGTGTTTCATCGTCAATACGAAGGTCAGAGGGATACAGTAAACCTGAAGTGTAGCATCGGAATCTATAACTAGTGTCACAGGAATGGTTCAAAACATAGACAAAAAGAAGGGTCAGTTACCTTGTAATTAAGTCGGTATTGTGCATTTTGTATTTAATCCCGAAGCAATTATTGTCTTTCATCGTCAATAAGAATGTCAGAGGGATACAGTAAACCTGAAGTAAAGCTTCGGAAGCTATAACGAGTGTCACATGAATGGTTCAAAACAAAGACAGTAAGAAGAGTCTGTTTTCTTGTACTTAAGTCGGCATTGTGCCTTTTGTATTTAATTCCGATGCAATTATGTGTTTCATCGTCAATAAGAAGGTCAGAGGGTTACAGTAAACCTGAAGTGAAGCATCGGAATCTATAACTAGTGTCATAGGAGTGGTTCCAAACATAGACAGTAAGAAGAGTCAGTTTTCGTGTACTTAAGTCGGCATTGTGCCTTTTGTATTTAATTCCGATGCAATTTCTGTGTTTCATCGTGAATAAGGAGGTCAGAGGGATACAGTAAACCTGAAGTGAAGCATCGGAATCTATAACTAGTGTCACAGGAATTGTTCAAAACATAGACAGTAAGAAGAGTGAGTTTTTTTGTACTTAAGTCGGCATTGTGCCTTTTGTATTTAATTCCGATGCAATTTCTGTGTTTCATCGTCAATAAGAAGGTCAGAGGGATACAGTAAACCTGCAGTGAAGCATCGGAATCTATAACTAGTGTCACATGAATTGTTCAAAACATAGACAGTAAGAAGAGTCAGTTTTCTTGTACTTAAGTCGGCATTGTGCCTTTTGTTTTTAATTCCGATGCAATTTCTGTGTTTCATCGTCAATAAGAAGGTCAGAGGTATACAGTAAACCTGAAGTAAAGCATCGGATTCTATAACTAGTGTCACAGGAATGGTTGAAAACATTGACATTAAGAAGAGTCAGTTTTTCTTGTACTTAAGTCGGCATTGTGCCTTTTATATTTGATTCCGATGCTATTTCTGTGTTTCATCATCAATAGGATGGTCATAGGGATACAGTAAACCTGAAGTGAAGCATCGGAATCTATAACTAGTGTCACAGGAATGGCTCAAAACATAGACAGGAAGAAGAGACAGTTAACTTGTTCTTAAGTCGGCATTGTGCATTTTGTATCTAATTTCGAAGCAATTCCTGTGTGTCATCGTCAATAAGAAGGTCAGAGGGATACAGTAAACCTGAAGAATAGCATCGGAATCTATAACTAGTGTCACAGGAATGGTTCAAAACACAGACAATAAGAAGAGTCAGTTTGCTTGTACTTAAGTCGGCATTGTGCATTTTATATTTAATTCCGATGCAATTTCTGTGTTTCATCGTCAATACGAAGGTCAGAGGGATACATTAAACCTGAAATGAAGCATCGGAATCTATAACTAGTGTCACAGGAATGGTTCAAAACATAGACAGGAAGAAGAGCCAGTTATCTTGTACTTCAGTCGGTATTGTGCATTTTGTATTTAATTCCGAACAATTTCTGTGTTTCATCGTCAATAAGAATGTCAGAGGGATACAGTAAACCTGAAGTAAAGCTTCGGAATCTATAACGAGTGTCACATGAATGGTTGAAAACATAGACAGTAAGAAGAGTCTGTTTACTTGTACTTAAGTCGGCATTGTGCCTCTTGTATTTAATTTGGATGCAATTTCTGTGTTTCATCGTCAATAAGAAGGGCAGAGGGATACAGTGAACCTGAAGTGAAGCATCGGAATCTGTAACTAGTGTCACAGGAGTGGTTCAAAGCATAGACAGTAAGAAAAGTCAGTTTTCTTGTACTTAAGTCGGCATTGTGCCTTTCGTATTTAATTCCGATGCAATTTCTGTGTTTCATTGTCAATAAGAAGGTCAGAGGGATACATTAAACCTGAACTGAAGCATCGGGATCTATAACTAGTGTCACAGGAATTTTCCAAACATAGACAGTAAGAAAAGTGAGTTTTCTTGTACTTAAGTCGGCATTGTGCCTCTTGTATTTAATTCCGATGCAATTTCTGTGTTTCATCGTCAATAAGAGGGTCAGAGGGATACTGTAAACCTGCAGTGAAGCATCGGAATCTATAACTAGTGTCACAGGAATGGTTCAAAACATAGACAGTAAGAAGAGTCAGTTTTCTTGTACTTAAGTCGGTATCGTGCCTTTTATACTTAATTCCTATGCAATTTCTGTGTTTCATCGTCAATACGAAGGTCAGAGGGATACAGTAAACCTGAAGTGAAACATCGGAATCTATAACTAGTGTCACAGGAGTGGTTCAAAACATAGACAAAAAGAAGAGTCGTTTACCTTGTACTTAAGTCGGTATTGTGCATTTTGTATTTAATCCCGAAGCAATTATTGTGTTTCATCGTCAATAAGAATGTCAGAGGGATACAGTAAACCTGAAGTAAAGCTTCGGAAGCTATAACGAGTGTCACATGAATGGTTCAAAACAAAGACAGTAAGAAGAGTCTGTTTTCTTGTACTTAAGTCGGCATTGTGCCTTTTGTATTTAATTCCGATGCAATTTCTGTGTTTCATCGTCAATAAGAAGGTCAGAGGGATACAGTAAACCTGAAGTGAAGCATCGGAATCTATAACTAGTGTCATAGGAGTGGTTCCAAACATAGACAGTAAGAAGAGTCAGTTTTCTTGTACTTAAGTCGGCATTGTGCCTTTTGTTTTTAATTCCGATGCAATTTCTGTGTTTCATCGTCAAAAAGAATTTCAGAGGGATACAGTAAACCTGAAGTGAAGCATCGGAATCTATAACTAGTGTCACAGGAATGGTTGAAAACATAGACAATGAGAAGAGTCAGTTTTTCTTGTACCTAAGTCACCATTGTGCCTTTTAAATTTAATTCCGATGCAATTTCTGTGTTTCATCGTTAATAAGATGGTCAGAGGGATACAGTAAACCTGAAGTGAAGCATCGGAATCTATAACTAGTGTCACAGGAATGGTTCAAAGCATAGACAGTAAGATGAGTCAGTTTTCCTGTACTTAAGTCGGCATCGTGCCTTTTATATTTAATTCCGATGCAATTTCTGTGTTTCATCGACAATACGAAGGTCAGAGGGATACAGTAAACCTGAAGCGAAGCATCGGAATCTATAACTAGTGTGACAGGAATGGTTCAGAACATGGACAGTAAGAAGAGTCAGTTTTTTTGTACTTAAGTCGGCATTATGCCTTTTGTATTTAATTCCGATGCAATTTCTGTGTTTCATCGTCAATAAGAAGGTCAGAGGCATACAGTAAACCTGAAGTGAAGCATCGGAATCTATAACTAGTGTCATATGAATGGTTCAAAACATAGACAGTAAGAAGAGTCAGTTTTCTTGTACTTAAGTCGGCATTGTGCCTTTTGTATTTAATTCCGATGCAATTTCTGTGTTTCATCGTCAATAAGAAGGTCAGAGGTATACAGTAAACCTGAAGTGAAGCCTTGGAATCTATAACTAGTGTCACAGGTATGGTTCAAAACATAGACAGTAAGAAGAGTCAGTTTTCTTGTACTTAAGTCGGCATTGTGCATTTTGTATTTAATTCCGATGCAATTTCTGTGTTTCATCGTCAATAAGAAGGTCAGAGGTATACAGTAAACCTGAAACGAAGCATCGGAATCTATAACTCGTGTCACAGGAATGGTTCAAAACATAGACTGTAAGAAGAGTCAGTTTTCTTGTACTTAAGTCGGCATTGTCCCTTTTGTACTTAATTCCGATGCAATTTCTGTGCTTCATCGTCAATAAGAAGGTCAGAGGGATACAGTAAAGCTGAAGTGAAGCTTCGGAATCTATAACTAGTGTCACAGGAATGGTTCAAAACATAGTTAGTAAGAAGAGCCAGTTTTCTTGTACTTAAGTCGGCATCTTGCCTTTTATATGTAATTCCGATGCAATTTCTGTGTTTCATCGCCAACAGGAAGGTCAAAGGGATACAGTAAACCTGAAGCGAAGCATCAGAATCTATAGTGTCACAGGAATGGTTCAAAACATAGACAGTAAGAAGAGTCAGTTTTCTTGTACGTAAGTCGGCATTGTGCCTTTTGTATTTAATTCCGATGCAATTTCTGTGTTTCATCGTCAATAAGAAGGACAGAGGCATACAGTAAACCTGAAGTGAAGCATAGGAATCTATAACTAGTGTCACAGGTATGGTTGCAAGCATAGACAGTAAGAAGAGTCAGTTTTCTTGTACTTATATCGACATTGTGCCTTTTGTATTTAATTCCGATGCAATTTCTGTGTTTCATCGTCAATAAGAAGGTCAGAGGGATACAGTAAACCTGAAGTCAAGCATCGGAATCAATAACTGGTGTCACAGGAATGGTCCATAACATAGACAGTAAGAAGAGTCAGTTTTCTTCTACTAAAGGCGGCATTGTGCCTTTTCTATTTAATTCCCATGCAATTTCTGTGTTACATCGTCAATAAGAAGGTCAGAGGGATACAGTAAACCTGAAGGGAAGCATCGGAATCTATAACTATTGTCACAGGAATGGTTCGAAACATAGACTTTAAGCAGAGTCAGTTTTCTTGTACTTAAGTCGGTATCGTGCCTTTTATACTTAATTCCTATGCAATTTCTGTGTTTCATCGTCAATACGATGGTCAGAGGGATACAGTAAACCTGAAGTGAAGCATCGGAATCTATAACTAGTGTCACAGGAATGGTTCAAAACATAGACTGTAAGAAGAGTCAGTTTTCTTCTACTTAAGTCGGCATTGTGCCTTTTCTATTTAATTCCCATGCAATTTCTGTGTTTCATCGGCAATAAGAAGGTCAGAGGGATACAGTAAACCTGAAGTGAAGCATCGGAATCTATAACTAGTGTCACAGGAATGGCTCAAAGCATAGACAGTAAGAAGAGACAGTTTTCTTGTACCTAAGTCGGCATTGTCCCTTTTGTACTTAATTCCGATGCAATTTCTGTGTTTCATCGTCAATAAGAAGGTCAGAGGGATACAGTAAAGCTGAAGTGAAGCATCGGAATCAATAACTAGTGTCACAGGAATGGTTCAAAACATAGTCAGTAAGAAGAGTGAGTTTTCTTGTACTTAAGTCGGCATCTTGCCTTTTATATGTAATTCCGATGCAATTTCTGTGTTTCATCGTCAACAGGAAGGTCAAAGGGATACAGTAAACCTGAAGCGAAGCATCAGAATCTATAGTGTCACAGGAATGGTTCAAAACATAGACAGTAAGAAGAGTCAGTTTTCTTGTACGTAAGTCGGCATTGTGCCTTTTGTATTTAATTCCGATGCAATTTCTGTGTTTCATCGTCAATAAAAAGGACAGAGGCATACAGTAAACCTGAAGTGAAGCATCGGAATCTATAACTAGTGTCACAGGTATGGTTCAAAGCATAGACAGTAAGAAGAGTCAGTTTTCTTGTACTTAAATCGACATTGTGCCTTTTGTATTTAATTCCGATGCAATTTCTGTGTTTCATCGTCAATAAGATGGTCAGAGGGATACAGTAAACCTGAAGTCAAGCATCGGAATCAATAACTAGTGTCACAGGAATGGTTCAAAACATAGACAAAAAGAAGAGTCAGTTATCTTGTACTTAAGTCGGTATTGTGCATTTTGTATTTAATTCCGAAGCAATTTTTGTGTTTCATCGTCAATAAGAATGTCAGAGGGATACAGTAAACCTGAAGTAAAGCTTCGGAAGCTATAACGAGTGTCACATGAATGGTTCAAAACAAAGGCAGTAAGAAGAGTCTGTTTCCTTGTACTTAAGTCGGCATTGTGCCTTTTGTATTTAATTCCGATGCAATTTCTGTGTTTCATCGTCAATAAGAAGGTCAGAGGGATACAGTAAACCTGAAGTGAAGCATCGGAATCTATAACTAGTGTCATAGGAGTGGTTCCAAACATAGACAGTAAGAAGAGTCAGTTTTCTTGTACTTAAGTCGGCATTGTGCCTTTTGTATTTAATTCCGATGCAATTTCTGTGTTTCATCGTGAATAAGAAGGTCTGAGGGATACAGTAAACCTGAAGTGAAGCATCGGAATCTATAACTAGTGTCACAGGAATTGTTCAAAACATAGACAGTAAGAAGAGTGAGTTTTCTTGTACTTAAGTCGGCATTGTGCCTTTTGTATTTAATTCCGATGCAATTTCTGTGTTTCATCGTCAATAAGAAGGTCAGAGGGATACAGTAAACCTGCAGTGAAGCATCGGAATCTATAACTAGTGTCACATGAATGGTTCAAAACATAGACAGTAAGAAGAGTCAGTTTTCTTGTACTTAAGTCGGCATTGTGCCTTTTGTTTTTAAATCCGATGCAATTTCTGTGTTTCATCGTCAATAAGAAGGTCAGAGGTATACAGTAAACCTGAAGTGAAGCATCGGAATCTATAACTAGTGTCACAGGTATGGTTCATAACATAGACAGTAAGAAGAGTCAGTTTTCTTGTACTTAAATCGACATTGTGCCTTTTGCATTTAATTCCGATGCAATTTCTGTGTTTCATCGTCAATAAGAAGGTCAGAGGGATACAGTAAACCTGAAGTCAAGCATCGGAATCAATAACTGGTGTCACAGGAATGGTCCATAACATAGACAGTAAGAAGAGTCAGTTTTCTTCTACTAAAGGCGGCATTGTGCCTTTTCTATTTAATTCCCATTCAATTTCTGTGTTTCATCGTCAATAAGAAGGTCAGAGGGATACAGTAAACCTGAAGTGAAGCATCGGAATCTATAACTAGTGTCACAGGAATGGTTCAAAACATAGACAGTAAGAAGAGTCAGTTTTCTTGTACTTAAGTCGGCATTGTGCCTTTTGTTTTTAATTCCGATGCAATTTCTGTGTTTCATCGTCAATAAGAAGGTCAGAGGGATACAGTAAACCTGAAGTCAAGCATCGGAATCAATAACTGGTGTCACAGGAATGGTCCATAACATAGACAGTAAGAAGAGTCAGTTTTCTTCTACTAAAGGCGGCATTGTGCCTTTTCTATTTAATTCCCATGCAATTTCTGTGTTTCATCGTCAATAAGAAGGTCAGAGGGATACAGTAAACCTGAAGTGAAGCATCGGAATCTATAACTAGTGTCACAGGAATTGTTCAAAACATAGACAGTAAGAAGAGTGAGTTTTCTTGTACTTAAGTCGGCATTGTGCCTTTTGTATTTAATTCCGATGCAATTTCTGTGTTTCATCGTCAATAAGAAGGTCAGAGGGATACAGTAAACCTGCAGTGAAGCATCGGAATCTATAACTAGTGTCACATGAATGTTTCAAAACATAGACAGTAAGAAGAGTCAGTTTTCTTGTACTTAAGTCGGCATTGTGCCTTTTGTTTTTAAATCCGATGCAATTTCTGTGTTTCATCGTCAATAAGAAGGTCAGAGGTATACAGTAAACCTGAAGTGAAGCATCGGAATCTATAACTAGTGTCACAGGTATGGTTCATAACATAGACAGTAAGAAGAGTCAGTTTTCTTGTACTTAAATCGACATTGTGCCTTTTGTATTTAATTCCGATGCAATTTCTGTGTTTCATCGTCAATAAGAAGGTCAGAGGGATACAGTAAACCTGAAGTCAAGCATCGGAATCAATAACTGGTGTCACAGGAATGGTCCATAACATAGACAGTAAGAAGAGTCAGTTTTCTTCTACTAAAGGCGGCATTGTGCCTTTTCTATTTAATTCCCATTCAATTTCTGTGTTTCATCGTCAATAAGAAGGTCAGAGGGATACAGTAAACCTGAAGTGAAGCATCGGAATCTATAACTAGTGTCACAGGAATGGTTCAAAACATAGACAGTAAGAAGAGTCAGTTTTCTTGTACTTAAGTCGGCATTGTGCCTTTTGTTTTTAATTCCGATGCAATTTCTGTGTTTCATCGTCAATAAGAAGGTCAGAGGGATACAGTAAACCTGAAGTCAAGCATCGGAATCAATAACTGGTGTCACAGGAATGGTCCATAACATAGACTGTAAGAAGAGTCAGTTTTCTTCTACTAAAGGCGGCATTGTGCCTTTTCTATTTAATTCCCATGCAATTTCTGTGTTTCATCGTCAATAAGAAGGTCAGAGGGATACAGTAAACCTGAAGTGAAGCATCGGAATCTATAACTAGTGTCACAGGAATGGTTCAAAACATAGACAGTAAGAAGAGTCAGTTTTCTTGTACTTAAGTCGGTATCGTGCCTTTTATACTTAATTCCTGTGCAATTTCTGTGTTTCATCGTCAATACGATGGTCAGAGGGATACAGTAAACCTGAAGTGAAGCATCGGAATCTATAACTAGTGTCACAGGAATGGTTCAAAACATAGACAAAAAGAAGAGTCAGTTATCTTGTACTTAAGTCGGTATTGTGCATTTTGTATTTAATTCCGAAGCAATTTTTGTGTTTCATCGTCAATAAGAATGTCTGAGGGATACAGTAAACCTGAAGTAAAGCTTCGGAAGCTATAACGAGTGTCACATGAATGGTTCAAAACAAAGACAGTAAGAAGAGTCTGTTTTCTTGTACTTAAGTCGGCATTGTGCCTTTTGCATTTAATTCCGATGCAATTTCTGTGTTTCATCGTCAATAAGAAGGTCAGAGGGATACAGTAAACCTGAAGTGAAGCATCGGAATCTATAACTAGTGTCATAGGAGTGGTTCAAAACATAGACAGTAAGAAGAGTCAGTTTTCTTGTACTTAAGTCGGCATTGTGCCTTTTGTATTTAATTCCGATGCAATATCTGTGTTTCATCGTGAATAAGAAGGTCAGAGGGATACAGTAAACCTGAAGTGAAGCATCGGAATCTATAACTAGTGTCACAGGAATTGTTCAAAACATAGACAGTAAGAAGAGTGAGTTTTCTTGTACTTAAGTCGGCATTGTGCGTTTTGTATTTAATTCCGATGCAATTTCTGTGTTTCGTCGTCAATAAGAAGGTCAGAGGGATACAGTAAACCTGCAGTGAAGCATCGGAATCTATAACTAGTGTCACATGAATGGTTCAAAACATAGACAGTAAGAAGAGTAAGTTTTCTTGTACTTAAGTCGGCATTGTGCCTTTTGTTTTTAAATCCGATGCAATTTCTGTGTTTCATCGTCAATAAGAAGGTCAGAGGTATACAGTAAACCTGAAGTGAAGCATCGGAATCTATAACTAGTGTCACAGGTATTTTTCATAACATAGACAGTAAGAAGAGTCAGTTTTCTTGTACTTAAATCGACATTGTGCCTTTTGTATTTAATTCCGATGCAATTTCTGTGTTTCATCGTCAATAAGAAGGTCAGAGGGATACAGTAAACCTGAAGTCAAGCATCGGAATCAATAACTGGTGTCACAGGAATGGTCCATAACATAGACAGTAAGAAGAGTCAGTTTTCTTCTACTAAAGGCGGCATTGTGCCTTTTCTATTTAATTCCCATGCAATTTCTGTGTTTCATCGTCAATAAGAAGGTCAGAGGGATACAGTAAACCTGAAGTGAAGCATCGGAATCTATAACTAGTGTCACAGGAATGGTTCAAAACATAGACAGTAAGAAGAGTCAGTTTTCTTGTACTTAAGTCGGCATTGTGCCTTTTGATTTTAATTCCGATGCAATTTCTGTGTTTCATCGTCAATAAGAAGGTCAGAGGTATACAGTAAACCTGAAGTGAAGCATCGGAATCCATAACTAGTGTCACAGGTATGGTTCAAAACATAGACAGTAAGAAGAGTCAGTTTTCTTGTACTTAAATCGACATTGTGCCTTTTGTATTTAATTCCGATGCAATTTCTGTGTTTCATCGTCAATAAGAAGGTCAGAGGGATACAGTAAACCTGAAGTCAAGCATCGGAATCAGTAACTGGTGTCACAGGAATAGTCCATAACATAGACAGTAAGAAGAGTCAGTTTTCTTCTACTAAAGGCGGCATTGTGCCTTTTCTATTTAATTCCCATTCAATTTCTGTGTTTCATCGTCAATAAGAAGGTCAGAGGGATACAGTAAACCTGAAGTGAAGCATCGGAATCTATAACTAGTGTCACAGGAATGGTTCAAAACATAGACAGTAAGAAGAGTCAGTTTTCTTGTACTTAAGTCGGCATTGTGCCTTTTGTTTTTAATTCCGATGCAATTTCTGTGTTTCATCGTCAATAAGAAGGTCAGAGGGATACAGTAAACCTGAAGTCAAGCATCGGAATCAATAACTGGTGTCACAGGAATGGTCCATAACATAGACAGTAAGAAGAGTCAGTTTTCTTCTACTAAAGGCGGCATTGTGCCTTTTCTATTTAATTCCCATGCAATTTCTGTGTTTCATCGTCAATAAGAAGGTCAGAGGGATACAGTAAACCTGAAGTGAAGCATCGGAATCTATAACTAGTGTCACAGGAATGGTTCAAAACATAGACAGTAAGAAGAGTCAGTTTTCTTGTACTTAAGTCGGTATCGTGCCTTTTATACTTAATTCCTGTGCAATTTCTGTGTTTCATCGTCAATACGATGGTCAGAGGGATACAGTAAACCTGAAGTGAAGCATCGGAATCTATAACTAGTGTCACAGGAATGGTTCAAAACATAGACAAAAAGAAGAGTCAGTTATCTTGTACTTAAGTCGGTATTGTGCATTTTGTATTTAATTCCGAAGCAATTTTTGTGTTTCATCGTCAATAAGAATGTCTGAGGGATACAGTAAACCTGAAGTAAAGCTTCGGAAGCTATAACGAGTGTCACATGAATGGTTCAAAACAAAGACAGTAAGAAGAGTCTGTTTTCTTGTACTTAAGTCGGCATTGTGCCTTTTGCATTTAATTCCGATGCAATTTCTGTGTTTCATCGTCAATAAGAAGGTCAGAGGGATACAGTAAACCTGAAGTGAAGCATCGGAATCTATAACTAGTGTCATAGGAGTGGTTCAAAACATAGACAGTAAGAAGAGTCAGTTTTCTTGTACTTAAGTCGGCATTGTGCCTTTTGTATTTAATTCCGATGCAATATCTGTGTTTCATCGTGAATAAGAAGGTCAGAGGGATACAGTAAACCTGAAGTGAAGCATCGGAATCTATAACTAGTGTCACAGGAATTGTTCAAAACATAGACAGTAAGAAGAGTGAGTTTTCTTGTACTTAAGTCGGCATTGTGCGTTTTGCATTTAATTCCGATGCAATTTCTGTGTTTCGTCGTCAATAAGAAGGTCAGAGGGATACAGTAAACCTGCAGTGAAGCATCGGAATCTATAACTAGTGTCACATGAATGGTTCAAAACATAGACAGTAAGAAGAGTAAGTTTTCTTGTACTTAAGTCGGCATTGTGCCTTTTGTTTTTAAATCCGATGCAATTTCTGTGTTTCATCGTCAATAAGAAGGTCAGAGGTATACAGTAAACCTGAAGTGAAGCATCGGAATCTATAACAAGTGTCACAGGTATGGTTCATAACATAGACAGTAAGAAGAGTCAGTTTTCTTGTACTTAAATCGACATTGTGCCTTTTGTATTTAATTCCGATGCAATTTCTGTGTTTCATCGTCAATAAGAAGGTCAGAGGGATACAGTAAACCTGAAGTCAAGCATCGGAATCAATAACTGGTGTCACAGGAATGGTCCATAACATAGACAGTAAGAAGAGTCAGTTTTCTTCTACTAAAGGCGGCATTGTGCCTTTTCTATTTAATTCCCATGCAATTTCTGTGTTTCATCGTCAATAAGAAGGTCAGAGGGATACAGTAAACCTGAAGTGAAGCATCGGAATCTATAACTAGTGTCACAGGAATGGTTCAAAACATAGACAGTAAGAAGAGTCAGTTTTCTTGTACTTAAGTCGGCATTGTGCCTTTTGATTTTAATTCCGATGCAATTTCTGTGTTTCATCGTCAATAAGAAGGTCAGAGGTATACAGTAAACCTGAAGTGAAGCATCGGAATCCATAACTAGTGTCACAGGTATGGTTCAAAACATAGACAGTAAGAAGAGTCAGTTTTCTTGTACTTAAATCGACATTGTGCCTTTTGTATTTAATTCCGATGCAATTTCTGTGTTTCATCGTCAATAAGAAGGTCAGAGGGATACAGTAAACCTGAAGTCAAGCATCGGAATCAGTAACTGGTGTCACAGGAATAGTCCATAACATAGACAGTAAGAAGAGTCAGTTTTCTTCTACTAAAGGCTGCATTGTGCCTTTTCTATTTAATTCCCATGCAATTTCTGTGTTCCATCGTCAATAAGAAGGTCAGAGGGATACAGTAAACCTGAAGTGAAGCATCGGAATCTATAACTAGTGTCACAGGAATGGTTCAAAACATAGACAGTAAGAAGAGTCAGTTTTCTTGTACTTAAGACGGCATTGTGCCTTTTGTTTTTAATTCCGATGCAATTTCTGCGTTTCATCGTCAATAAGAATTTCAGAGGGATACAGTAAACCTGAAGTGAAGCATCGGAATCTATAACTAGTGTCACAGGAATGGTTGAAAACATAGACAGTGAGAAGAGTCAGTTTTTCTTGTACCTAAGTCACCATTGTGCCTTTTATATTTAATTCCGATGCAATTTCTGTGTTTCATCGTTAGTAAGATGGTCGGAGGGATACAGTAAACCTGAAGTGAAGCATCGGAATCTATAACTAGTGTCACAGGAATGGTTCAAAGCATAGACAGTAAGAAGAGTCAGTTTTCCTGTACTTAAGTCGGCAACGTGCCTTTTATATTTAATTCCGATGCAATTTCTGTGTTTCATCGACAATAGGAAGGTCAGAGGGATACAGTAAACCTGAAGCGAAGCATCGGAATCTATAACTAGTGTGACAGGAATGGTTCAAAACATGGACAGTAAGAAGAGTCAGTTTTTTTGTACTTAAGTCGGCATTATGCCTTTTGTATTTTATTCCGATGCAATTTCTGTGTTTCATCGTCAATTAGAAGGTCAGAACCATACAGTAAACCTGAAGTGAAGCATCGGAATCTATAACTAGTGTCATATGAATGGTTCAAAACATAGACAGTAAGAAGAGTCAGTTTTCTTGTACTTAAGTCGGCATTGTGCCTTTTGTATTTAATTCCGATGCAATTTCTGTGTTTCATCGTCAATAAGAAGGTCAGAGGTATACAGTAAACCTGAAGTGAAGCCTTGGAATCTATAACTAGTGTCACAGGTATGGTTCAAAACATAGACAGTAAGAAGAGTCAGTTTTCTTGTACTTAAGTCGACATTGTGCCTTTTGTATTTATTTCCGATGCAATTTCTGTGTTTCATCGTCAATAAGAAGGACAGAGTTATACAGTAAACCTGAAGTGAGCATCGGAATCTATAACTGGTGTCACAGGAATGGTTCAAAACATAGACAGTAAGAAGAGTCAGTTTTCTTGTACTTAAGTCGGCATTGTGCCTTTTGTATTTAATTCCAATGAAATTTCTTTGTTTCATCGTCAATAAGAAGGTCAGAGGTATACAGTAAACCTGAAGTGAAGCATCGGAATCTATAACTCGTGTCACAGGAATGGTTCAAAACATAGACTGTAAGAAGAGTCAGTTTTCTTCTACTTAAGTCGGCATTGTGCCTTTTCTATTTAATTCCGTTGCAATTTCTGTGTTTCATCGTCAATAAGAAGGTCAGAGGGATACAGTAAACCTGAAGTGAAGCATCGGAATCTATAACTAGTGTCACAGGAATGGCTCAAAGCATAGACAGTAAGAAGAGTCAGTTTTCTTGTACTTAAGTCGGCATTGTCCCTTTTGTACTTAATTCCGATGCAATTTCTGTCTTTCATCGTCAATAAGAAGGTCAGAGGGATACAGTAAAGCTGAAGTGAAGCGTCGGAATCTATAACTAGTGTCACAGGAATGGTTCAAAACATAGTCAGTAAGAAGAGTCAGTTTTCTTGTACTTAAGTCGGCACCTTGCCTTTTATATCTAAATCCGATGCAATTTCTGTGTTTCATCGTCAATAGGAAGGTCAAAGGGATACAGTAAACCTGAAGCGAAGCATCAGAATCTATAGTGTCACAGGAATGGTTCAAAACATAGACAGTAAGAAGAGTCAGTTTTCTTGTACGTAAGTCGGCATTGTGCCTTTTGTATTTAATTCCGATGCAATTTCCGTGTTTCATCGTCAATAAGTAGGACAGAGGCATACAGTAAACCTGAAGTGAAGCATCGGAATCTATAACTAGTGTCACAGGAATTGTTCAAAGCATAGACAGTAAGAAGAGTCAGTTTTCTTATACTTAAGTTGGCATTGTGCCTTTCGTATTTAATTCCGATGCAATTTCTGTGTTTCATCGTCAATAAGAAGGTCAGAGGGATACAGTAAACCTGAAGTGAAGCATCGGAATCTATAACTAGTGTCACATGAATTGTTCAAAACATAGACAGTAAGAAGAGTCAGTTTTCTTGTACTTAAGTCGGCATTGTGCCTTTTGTATTTAATTCCGATGCAATTTCTGTGTTTCATCGTCAATAAGAAGGTCAGAGGGATACAGTAAACCTGCAGTGAAGCATTGGAATCTATAACTAGTGTCATATGAATGGTTCAAAACATAGACAGTAAGAAGAGTCAGTTTTCTTGTACTTAAGTCGGCATTGTGCCTTTTGTATTTAATTCCGATGCAATTTCTGTTTTTCATCGTCAATAAGAAGGACAGAGGGATACAGTAAACCTGAAGTGAAGCATCGGAATCTATAACTAGTGTCACAGGTATGGTTCAAAACATAGACAGTAAGAAGAGTCACTTTTCTTGTACTTAAATCGACATTGTGCCTTTTGTATTTAATTCCGATGCAATTTCTGTGTTTCATCGTCAATAAGAAGGTGAGAGGGACACAGTAAACCTGAAGTCAAGCATCGGAATCAATAACTGGTGTCACAGGAATGGTCCATAACATAGACAGTAAGGAGAGTCAGTTTTCTTCTACTAAAGGCGGCATTGTGCCTTTTATATTTAATTCCCATGCAATTTCTGTGTTTCATCGTCAATAAGAAGGTCAGAGGGATACAGTAAACCTGAAGTGAAGCATCGGAATCTATAACTAGTGTCACAGGAATGGTTCAAAACATAGACAGTAAGAAGAGTCAGTTTTCTTGTACTTAAGTCGGTATCGTGCCTTTTATACTTAATTCCCATGCAATTTCTGTGTTTCATCGTCAATACGAAGGTCAGAGGGATACAGTATAAATGAAGTAAAGCATCGGAATCTATAACTAGTGTCACAGGAATGGTTCAAAACAGAGACAAAAAGAAGAGTCAGTTATCTTGTACTTAAGTCGGTATTGTGCATTTTGTATTTATTTCCGAAGCAATTTTTGTGTTTCATCGTCGTAAGATAGTCAGAGGGATACAGTAAACCTGACGTAAAGCTTCGGAAGCTATTACGAGTGTCACATGAATGGTTCAAAACAAAGACAGTAAGAAGAGTCTGTTTTCTTGTACTTAAGTCGGCATTGTGCCTTTTGTATTTAATTCCGATGCAATTTCTGTGTTTCATCGTCAATAAGAAGGTCAGAGGGATACAGTAAACCTGAAGTGAAGCATCGGAATCTATAACTAGTGTCATAGGAGTGGTTCAAAACATAGACGGTAAGAAGAGTCAGTTTTCTTGTACTTAAGTCGGCATTGTGCCTTTTGTATTTAATTCCGATGCAATTTCTGTGTTTCATCGTGAATAAGAAAGTCAGAGGGATACAGTAAACCTGAAGTGAAGCATCGGAATCTATAACTAGTGTCACAGGAATTGTTCAAAACATAGACAGTAAGAAGAGTGAGTTTTCTTGTACTTAAGTCGGCATTGTGCCTTTTGTATTTAATTCCGATGCAATTTCTGTGTTTCATCGTCAATAAGAAGGTCAGAGGGATACAGTAAACCTGCAGTGAAGCATCGGAATCTATAACTAGTGTCACATGAATGGTTCAAAACATAGACAGTAAGAAGAGTCAGTTTTCTTGTACTAAAGTCGGCATTGCGCCTTTTGTTTTTAAATCCGATGCAATTTCTGTGTTTCATCGTCAATAAGAAGGTCAGAGGTATACAGTAAACCTGAAGTGAAGCATCGGAATCTATAACTAGTGTCACAGGTATGGTTCATAACATAGACAGTAAGAAGAGTCAGTTTTCTTGTACTTAAATCGACATTGTGCCTTTTGTATTTAATTCCGATGCAATTTCTGTGTTTCATCGTCAATAAGAAGGTCAGAGGGAAACAGTAAACCTGAAGTCAAGCATCGGAATCAATAACTGGTGTCACAGGAATGGTCCATAACATAGACAGTAAGAAGAGTCAGTTTTCTTCTACTAAAGGCGGCATTGTGCCTTTTCTATTTAATTCCCATGCAATTTCTGTGTTTCATCGTCAATAAGAAGGTCAGAGGGATACAGTAAACCTGAAGTGAAGCATCGGAATCTATAACTAGTGTCACAGGAATGGTTCAAAACATAGACAGTAAGAAGAGTCAGTTTTCTTGTACTTAAGTCGGCATTGTGCCTTTTGTTTTTAATTCCGATGCAATTTCTGTGTTTCATCGTCAATAAGAAGGTCAGAGGGATACAGTAAACCTGAAGTCAAGCATCGGAATCAATAACTGGTGTCACAGGAATGGTCCATAACATAGACAGTAAGAAGAGTCAGTTTTCTTCTACTAAAGGCGGCATTGTGCCTTTTCTATTTAATTCCCATGCAATTTATGTGATTCATCGTCAATAAGAAGGTCAGAGGGATACAGTAAACCTGAAGTGAAGCATCGGAATCTATAACTAGTTTCACAGGAATGGTTCAAAACATAGACAGTAAGAAGAGTCAGTTTTCTTGTACTTAAGTCGGTATCGTGCCTTTTATACTCAATTCCTATGCAATTTCTGTGTTTCATCGTCAATACGATGGTCAGAGGGATACAGTAAACCTGAAGTGAAGCATCGGAATCTATAACTAGTGTCACAGGAGTGGTTCAAAACATAGACAAAAAGAAGAGTCAGTTATCTTGTACTTAACTCGGTATTGTGCATTTTGTATTTAATTCCGAAGCAATTTTTGTGTTTCATCGTCAATAAGAATGTCAGAGGGATACAGTAAACCTGAAGTAAAGCTTCGGAAGATATAACGAGTGTCACATGAATGGTTCAAAACAAAGACAGTAAGAAGAGTCTGTTTTCTTGTACATAAGTCGGCATTGTGCCTTTTGTATTTAATTCCGATGCAATTTCTGTGTTTCATCGTCAATAAGAAGGTCAGAGGGATACAGTAAACCTGAAGTGAAGCATCGGAATCTATAACTAGTGTCATAGGAGTGGTTCAAAACATAGACAGTAAGAAGAGTCAGTTTTCTTGTACTTAAGTCGGCATTGTGCCTTTTGTATTTAATTCCGATGCAATGTCTGTGTTTCATCGTGAATAAGAAGGTCAGAGGGATACAGTAAACCTGAAGTGAAGCATCGGAATCTATAACTAGTGTCACAGGAATTGTTCAAAACATAGACAGTAAGAAGAGTGAGTTTTCTTGTACTTAAGTCGGCATTGTGCCTTTTGTATTTAATTCCGATTCAATTTCTGTGTTTCATCGTCAATAAGTAGGTCAGAGGGATACAGTAAACCTGCAGTGAAGCATCGGAATCCATAACTAGTGTCACATGAATGGTTCAAAACATAGACAGTAAGAAGAGTCAGTTTTCTTGTACTTAAGTCGGCATTGTGCCTTTTGTTTTTAAATCCGATGCAATTTCTGTGTTTCATCGTCAATAAGAAGGTCAGAGGTATACAGTAAACCTGAAGTGAATCATCGGAATCTATAACTAGTGTCACAGGTATGGTTCATAACATAGACAGTAAGAAGAGTCAGTTTTCTTGTACTTAAATCGACATTGTGCCTTTTGTATTTAATTCCGATGCAATTTCTGTGTTTCATCGTCAATAAGAAGGTCAGAGGGATACAGTAAACCTGAAGTCAAGCATCGGAATCAATAACTGGTGTCACAGGAATGGTCCATAACATAGACAGTAAGAAGAGTCAGTTTTCTCCTACTAAAGGCGGCATTGTGCCTTTTCTATTTAATTCCCATGCAATTTCTGTGTTTCATCGTCAATAAGAAGGTCAGAGGGATACAGTAAACCTGAAGTGAAGCATCGGAATCTATAACTAGTGTCACAGGAATGGTTCAAAACATAGACAGTAAGAAGAGTCAGTTTTCTTGTACTTAAGTCGGCATTGTGCCTTTTGTTTTTAATTCCGATGCAATTTCTGTGTTTCATCGTCAATAAGAAGGTCAGAGGTATACAGTAAACCTGAAGTGAAGCATCGGAATCTATAACTAGTGTCACAGGTATGGTTCAAAACATAGACAGTAAGAAGAGTCAGTTTTCTTGTATTTAAATCGACATTGTGCCTTTTGTATTTAATTCCGATGCAATTTCTGTGTTTCATCGTCAATAAGAAGGTCAGAGGGATACAGTAAACCTGAAGTCAAGCATCGGAATCAATAACTGGTGTCACAGGAATGGTCCATAACATAGACAGTAAGAAGAGTCGGTTTTATTCTACTAAAGGCGGCATTGTGCCTTTTCTATTTAATTCCCATGCAATTTCTGTGTTTCATCGTCAATAAGAAGGTCAGAGGGATACAGTAAACCTAAAGTGAAGCATCGGAATCTATAACTAGTGTTACAGGAATGGTTCAAAACATAGACAGTAAGAAGAGTCAGTTTTCTTGTACTTAAGTCGGCATTGTGCCTTTTGTTTTTAATTCCGATGCAATTTCTGTGTTTCATCGTCAATAAGAATTTCAGAGGGATACAGTAAACCTGAAGTGAAGCATCGGAATCTGTAACTAGTGTCACAGGAATGGTTGAAAACATAGACAGTGAGAAGAGTCAGTTTTTCTTGTACCTAAGTCACCATTGTGCCTTTCATATTTAATTCCGATGCAATTTCTGTGTTTCATCGTTAATAAGATGGTCAGAGGGATACAGTAAACCTGAAGTGAAGCATCGGAATCTATAACTAGTGTCACAGGAATGGTTCAAAGCATAGACAGTAAGAAGAGTCAGTTTTCCTGTACTTAAGTCGGCATCGTGCCTTTTATATTTAATTCCGATGCAATTTCTGTGTTTCATCGACAATAGGAAGGTCAGAGGGATACAGTAAACCTGAAGCGAAGCATCGGAATCTATAACTAGTGTGACAGGAATGGTTCAAAACATGGACAGTAAGAAGAGTCAGTTTTTTTGTACTTAAGTCGGCATTATGCCTTTTGTATTTTATTCCGATGCAATTTCTGTGTTTCATCGTCAATAAGAAGGTCAGAGGCATACAGTAAACCTGAAATGAAGCATCGGAATCTATAACTAGTGTCATATGAATGGTTCAAAACATAGACAGTATGAAGAGTCAGTTTTCTTGTACTTAAGTCGGCATTGTGCCTTTTGTATTTAATTCCGATGCAATTTCTGTGTTTCATCGTCAATAAGAAGGTCAGAGGTATACAGTAAACCTGAAGTGAAGCCTTGGAATCTATAACTAGTGTCACAGGTATGGTTCAAAACATAGACAGTAAGAAGAGTCAGTTTTCTTGTACTTAAGTCGACATTGTGCCTTTTGTATTTATTTCCGATGCAATTTCTGTGTTTCATCGTCAAAAAGAAGGACAGAGTTATACAGTAAACCTGAAGTGAGCATCGGAATCTATAACTGGTGTCACAGGAATGGTTCAAAACATAGACAGTAAGAAGAGTCAGTTTTCTTGTACTTAAGTCGGCATTGTGCCTTTTGTATTTAATTCCGATGCAATTTCTGTGTTTCATCGTCAATAAGAAGGTCAGAGGTATACAGTAAACCTGAAGTGAAGCATCTGAATCTATAACTCGTGTCACAGGAATGGTTCAAAACATAGACTGTAAGAAGAGTCAGTTTTCCTCTACTTAAGTCGACATTGTGCCTTTTCTATTTAATTCCCATGCAATTTCTGTGTTTCATCGTCAATAAGAAGGTCAGAGGGATACAGTAAACCTGAAGTGAAGCATCGGAATCTATAACTAGTGTCACAGGAATGGCTCAAAGCATAGACAGTAAGAAGAGTCAGTTTTCTTGTACTTAAATCGACATTGTGCCTTTTGTATTTAATTCCGATGCAATTTCTGTGTTTCATCGTCAATAAGAAGGTCAGAGGGATACAGTAAACCTGAAGTCAAGCATCGGAATCAATAACTGGTGTCACAGGAATGGTCCATAACAGAGACAGTAAGAAGAGTCAGTTTTATTCTACTAAAGGCGGCATTGTGCCTTTTCTATTTATTTCCCACGCAATTTCTGTGTTTCATAGTCAATAAGAAGGTCAGAGGGAAACAGTAAACCTGAAGTGAAGCATCGGAATCTATAACTAGTGTCACAGGAATGGTTCAAAACATAGACAGTAAGAAGAGTCAGTTTTCTTGTACTTAAGTCGGCATTGTGCCTTTTGTTTTTAATTCCGATGCAATTTCTGTGTTTCATCGTCAATAAGAATTTCAGAGGGATACAGTAAACCTGAAGTGAAGCATCGGAATCTATAACTAGTGTCACAGGAATGGTTGAAAACATAGACAGTGAGAAGAGTCAGTTTTTCTTGTACCTAAGTCACCATTGTGCCTTTTATATTTAATTCCGATGCAATTTCTGTGTTTCATCGTTAATAAGATGGTCAGAGGGATACAGTAAACCTGAAGTGAAGCATCGGAATCTATAACTAGTGTCACAGGAATGGTTCAAAGCATAGACAGTAAGAAGAGTCAGTTTTCCTGTACTTAAGTCGGCAACGTGCCTTTTATATTTAATTCCGATGCAATTTCTGTGTTTCATCGACAATAGGAAGGTCAGAGGGATACAGTAAACCTGAAGCGAAGCATCGGAATCAATAACTAGTGTGACAGTAATGGTTCAAAACATGGACAGTAAGAAGAGTCAGTTTTTTTGTACTTAAGTCGGCATTATGCCTTTTGTATTTTATTCCGATGCAATTTCTGTGTTTCATCGTCAATAAGAAGGTCAGAGGCATACAGTAAACCTGAAGTGAAGCATCGGAATCTATAACTAGTGTCATATGAATTTTTCAAAACATAGACAGTAAGAAGAGTCAGTTTTCTTGTACTTAAGTCGGCATTGTGCCTTTTGTATTTAATTCCGATACAATTTCTGTGTTTCATCGTCAATAAGAAGGTCAGAGGTATACAGTAAACCTGAAGTGAAGCCTTGGAATCTATAACTAGTGTCACAGGTATGGTTCAAAACATAGACAGTAAGAAGAGTCAGTTTTCTTGTACTTAAGTCGACATTGTGCCTTTTGTATTTATTTCCGATGCAATTTCTGTGTTTCATCGTCATTAAGAAGGACAGAGTTATACAGTAAACCTGAAGTGAGCATCGGAATCTGTAACTGGTGTCACAGGAATGGTTCAAACATAGACAGTAAAAAGAGTCAGTTTTCTTGTACTTAAGTCGGCATTGTGCCTTTTGTATTTAATTCCGATGCAATTTCTGTGTTTCATCGTCAATAAGAAGGTCAGAGGTATACAGTAAACCTGAAGTGAAGCATCGGAATCTATAACTCGTGTCACAGGAATGGTTCAAAACATAGACTGTAAGAAGAGTCAGTTTTCTTCTACTTAAGTCGGCATTGTGCCTTTTCTATTTAATTCCCATGCAATTTCTGTGTTTCATCGTCAATAAGAAGGTCAGAGGGATACAGTAAACCTGAAGTGAAGCATCGGAATCTATAACTAGTGTCACAGGAATGGTTCAAAACATAGACAGTAAGAAGAGTCAGTTTTCTTGTACTTAAGTCGGCATTGTGCCTTTTGTTTTTAATTCCGATGCAATTTCTGTGTTTCATCGTCAATAAGAAGGTCAGAGGTATACAGTAAACCTGAAGTGAAGCATCGGAATCTATAACTAGTGTCACAGGTATGGTTCAAAACATAGACAGTAAGAAGAGTCAGTTTTCTTGTATTTAAATCGACATTGTGCCTTTTGTATTTAATTCCGATGCAATTTCTGTGTTTCATCGTCAATAAGAAGGTCAGAGGGATACAGTAAACCTGAAGTCAAGCATCGGAATCAATAACTGGTGTCACAGGAATGGTCCATAACATAGACAGTAAGAAGAGTCAGTTTTATTCTACTAAAGGCGGCATTGTGCCTTTTCTATTTAATTCCCATGCAATTTCTGTGTTTCATCGTCAATAAGAAGGTCAGAGGGATACAGTAAACCTAAAGTGAAGCATCGGAATCTATAACTAGTGTTACAGGAATGGTTCAAAACATAGACAGTAAGAAGAGTCAGTTTTCTTGTACTTAAGTCGGCATTGTGCCTTTTGTTTTTAATTCCGATGCAATTTCTGTGTTTCATCGTCAATAAGAATTTCAGAGGGATACAGTAAACCTGAAGTGAAGCATCGGAATCTGTAACTAGTGTCACAGGAATGGTTGAAAACATAGACAGTGAGAAGAGTCAGTTTTTCTTGTACCTAAGTCACCATTGTGCCTTTCATATTTAATTCCGATGCAATTTCTGTGTTTCATCGTTAATAAGATGGTCAGAGGGATACAGTAAACCTGAAGTGAAGCATCGGAATCTATAACTAGTGTCACAGGAATGGTTCAAAGCATAGACAGTAAGAAGAGTCAGTTTTCCTGTACTTAAGTCGGCATCGTGCCTTTTATATTTAATTCCGATGCAATTTCTGTGTTTCATCGACAATAGGAAGGTCAGAGGGATACAGTAAACCTGAAGCGAAGCATCGGAATCTATAACTAGTGTGACAGGAATGGTTCAAAACATGGACAGTAAGAAGAGTCAGTTTTTTTGTACTTAAGTCGGCATTATGCCTTTTGTATTTTATTCCGATGCAATTTCTGTGTTTCATCGTCAATAAGAAGGTCAGAGGCATACAGTAAACCTGAAATGAAGCATCGGAATCTATAACTAGTGTCATATGAATGGTTCAAAACATAGACAGTATGAAGAGTCAGTTTTCTTGTACTTAAGTCGGCATTGTGCCTTTTGTATTTAATTCCGATGCAATTTCTGTGTTTCATCGTCAATAAGAAGGTCAGAGGTATACAGTAAACCTGAAGTGAAGCCTTGGAATCTATAACTAGTGTCACAGGTATGGTTCAAAACATAGACAGTAAGAAGAGTCAGTTTTCTTGTACTTAAGTCGACATTGTGCCTTTTGTATTTATTTCCGATGCAATTTCTGTGTTTCATCGTCAAAAAGAAGGACAGAGTTATACAGTAAACCTGAAGTGAGCATCGGAATCTATAACTGGTGTCACAGGAATGGTTCAAAACATAGACAGTAAGAAGAGTCAGTTTTCTTGTACTTAAGTCGGCATTGTGCCTTTTGTATTTAATTCCGATGCAATTTCTGTGTTTCATCGTCAATAAGAAGGTCAGAGGTATACAGTAAACCTGAAGTGAAGCATCTGAATCTATAACTCGTGTCACAGGAATGGTTCAAAACATAGACTGTAAGAAGAGTCAGTTTTCCTCTACTTAAGTCGACATTGTGCCTTTTCTATTTAATTCCCATGCAATTTCTGTGTTTCATCGTCAATAAGAAGGTCAGAGGGATACAGTAAACCTGAAGTGAAGCATCGGAATCTATAACTAGTGTCACAGGAATGGCTCAAAGCATAGACAGTAAGAAGAGTCAGTTTTCTTGTACTTAAATCGACATTGTGCCTTTTGTATTTAATTCCGATGCAATTTCTGTGTTTCATCGTCAATAAGAAGGTCAGAGGGATACAGTAAACCTGAAGTCAAGCATCGGAATCAATAACTGGTGTCACAGGAATGGTCCATAACAGAGACAGTAAGAAGAGTCAGTTTTATTCTACTAAAGGCGGCATTGTGCCTTTTCTATTTATTTCCCACGCAATTTCTGTGTTTCATAGTCAATAAGAATTTCAGAGGGATACAGTAAACCTGAAGTGAAGCATCGGAATCTATAACTAGTGTCACAGGAATGGTTGAAAACATAGACAGTGAGAAGAGTCAGTTTTTCTTGTACCTAAGTCACCATTGTGCCTTTTATATTTAATTCCGATGCAATTTCTGTGTTTCATCGTTAATAAGATGGTCAGAGGGATACAGTAAACCTGAAGTGAAGCATCGGAATCTATAACTAGTGTCACAGGAATGGTTCAAAGCAAAGACAGTAAGAAGAGTCAGTTTTCCTGTACTTAAGTCGGCAACGTGCCTTTTGTATTTAATTCCGATGCAATTTCTGTGTTTCATCGACAATAGGAAGGTCAGAGGGATACAGTAAACCTGAAGCGAAGCATCGGAATCAATAACTAGTGTGACAGTAATGGTTCAAAACATGGACAGTAAGAAGAGTCAGTTTTTTTGTACTTAAGTCGGCATTATGCCTTTTGTATTTTATTCCGATGCAATTTCTGTGTTTCATCGTCATTAAGAAGGACAGAGTTATACAGTAAACCTGAAGTGAGCATCGGAATCTGTAACTGGTGTCACAGGAATGGTTCAAACATAGACAGTAAAAAGAGTCAGTTTTCTTGTACTTAAGTCGGCATTGTGCCTTTTGTATTTAATTCCGATGCAATTTCTGTGTTTCATCGTCAATAAGAAGGTCAGAGGTATACAGTAAACCTGAAGTGAAGCATCGGAATCTATAACTCGTGTCACAGGAATGGTTCAAAACATAGACTGTAAGAAGAGTCAGTTTTCTTCTACTTAAGTCGGCATTGTGCCTTTTCTATTTAATTCCCATGCAATTTCTGTGTTTCATCGTCAATAAGAAGGTCAGAGGGATACAGTAAACCTGAAGTGAAGCATCGGAATCTATAACTAGTGTCACAGGAATGGCTCAAAGCATAGACAGTAAGAAGAGTCAGTTTTCTTGTACTTAAGTCGGCACTGTCCCTTTTGTACTTAATTCCGATGCAATTTCTGTCTTTCATCGTCAATAAGAAGGTCAGAGGGATACAGTAAACCTGAAGTGAAGCATCGCAATCTATAACTAGTGTCACAGGAATGGTTCAAAACATAGTCAGTAAGAAGAGTCAGTTTTCTTGTACTTAAGTCGGCACCTTGCCTTTTATATCTAAATCCGATGCAATTTCTGTGTTTCATCGTCAATAGGAAGGTCAAACTGATACAGTAAACCTGAAGCGAAGCATCAGAATCTATAGTGTCACAGGAATGGTTCAAAACATAGACAGTAAGAAGAGTCAGTTTTCTTGTACGTAAGTCGGCATTGTGCCTTTTGTATTTAATTCCGATGCAATTTCTGTGTTTCATCGTCAATAAGAAGGACAGAGGCATACAGTAAACCTGAAGTGAAGCATCGGAATCTATAACTAGTGTCACAGGAATTGTTCAAAGCATAGACAGTAAGAAGAGTCAGTTTTCTTATACTTAAGTCGGCATTGTGCCTTTCGTATTTAATTCCGATGTAATTTCTGTGTTTCATCGTCAATAAGAAGGTCAGAGGGATACGGTAAACCTGAAGTGAAGCATCGGAATCTATAACTAGTGTCACAGGAATTGTTCAAAACATAGACAGTAAGAAGAGTCAGTTTTCTTGTACTTAAGTCGGCATTGTGCCTTTTGTATTTAATTCCGATGCAATTTCTGTGTTTCATCGTCAATAAGAAGGTCAGAGGGATACAGTAAACCTGCAGTGAAGCATTGGAATCTATAACTAGTGTCATATGAATGGTTCAAAACATAGACAGTAAGAAGAGTCAGTTTTCTTGTACTTAAGTCGGCATTGTGCCTTTTGTATTTAATTCCGATGCAATTTCTGTGTTTCATCGTCAATAAGAAGGACAGAGGGATACAGTAAACCTGAAGTGAAGCATCGGAATCCATAACTAGTGTCACAGGTATGGTTCAAAACATAGACAGTAAGAAGAGTCAGTTTTCTTGTACTTAAATCGACATTGTGCCTTTTGTATTTAATTCAGATGCAATTTCTGTGTTTCATCGTCAATAAGAAGGTCAGAGGGATACAGTAAACCTGAAGTCAAGCATCGGAATCAATAACTGGTGTCACAGGAATGGTCCATAACATAGACAGTAAGAAGAGTCAGTTTTCTTCTACTAAAGGCGGCATTGTGCCTTTTCTATTAAATTCCCATGCAATTTCTGTGTTTCATCGTCAATAAGAAGGTCAGAGGGATACAGTAAACCTGAAGTGAAGCATCGGAATCTATAACTAGTGTCACAGGAATGGTTAAAACATAGACAGTAAGAAGAGTCAGTTTTCTTGTACTTAAGTCGGTATCGTGCCTTTTATACTTAATTCCTATGCAATTTCTGTGTTTCATCGTCAATACGAAGGTCAGAGGGATACAGTAAAAATGAAGTGAAGCATCGGAATCTATAACTAGTGTCACAGGAATGGTTCAAAACAGAGACAAAAAGAAGAGTCAGTTATCTTGTATATAAGTCGGTATTGTGCATTTTGTATTTAATTCCGAAGCAATTTTTGTGTTTCATCGTCAATAAGATAGTCAGAGGGATACAGTAAACCTGACGAAAAGCTTCGGAAGCTATTACGAGTGTCACATGAATGGTTCAAAACAAAGACAGTAAGAAGAGTCTGTTTTCTTGTACTTAAGTCGGCATTGTGCTTTTGTATTTAATTCCGATGCAATTTCTGTGTTTCATCGTCAATAAGAAGGTCAGAGGGATACAGTAAACCTGAAGTGAAGCATCGGAATCTATAACTAGTGTCATTGGAGTGGTTCAAAACATAGACGGTAAGAAGAGTCAGTTTTCTTGTACTTAAGTCGGCATTGTGCCTTTTGTATTTAATTCCGATGCAATTTCTGTGTTTCATCGTGAATAAGAAAGTCAGAGGGATACAGTAAACCTGAAGTGAAGCATCGGAATCTATAACTAGTGTCACAGGAATTGTTCAAAACATAGACAGTAAGAAGAGTGAGTTTTCTTGTACTTAAGTCGGCATTGTGCCTTTCGTATTTAATTCCGATGCAATTTCTGTGTTTCATCGTCAATAAGAAGGTCAGAGGGATACAGTAAGCCTGCAGTGAAGCATCGGAATCTATAACTAGTGTCACATGAATGGTTCAAACATAGACAGTAAGAAGAATCAGTTTTCTTGTACTTAAGTCGGCATTGTGCCTTTTGTTTTTAATTCCGATGCAATTTCTGTGTTTCATCGTCAATAAGAAGGTCAGAGGTATACAGTAAACCTGAAGTGAAGCATCGGAATCTATAACTAGTGTCACAGGTATGGTTCAAAACATAGACAGTAAGAAGAGTCAGTTTTCTTGTACTTAAATCGACATTGTGCCTTTTGTATTTAATTCCGATGCAATTTCTGTGTTTCATCGTCAATAAGAGGGTCAGAGGGATACAATAAACCTGAAGTCAAGCATCGGAATCAATAACTGGTGTCACAGGAATGGTCCATAACATAGACAGTAAGAAGAGTCAGTTTTCTACTACTAAAGGCGGCATTGTGCCTTTTCTATTTAATTCCCATGCAATTTCTGTGTTTCATTGTCAATAAGAAGGTCAGAGGGATACAGTAAACCTGAAGTGAAGCATCGGAATCTATAACTAGTGTCACAGGAATGGTTCAAAACATAGACAGTAAGAAGAGTCAGTTTTCTTGTACTTAAGTCGGCATTGAGCCTTTTGTTTTTAATTCCGATGCAATTTCTGTGTTTCATCGTCAATAAGAATTTCAGAGGGATACAGTAAACCTGAAGTGAAGCATCGGAATCTATAACTAGTGTCACAGGAATGGTTGAAAACATAGACAGTGAGAAGAGTCAGTTTTTCTTGTACCTAAGTCACCATTATGCCTTTTATATTTAATTCCGATGCAATTTCTGTGTTTCATCGTTAATAAGATGGTCAGAGGGATACAGTAAACCCGAAGTGAAGCATCGGAATCTATAACTAGTGTCACAGGAATGGTTCAAAGCATAGACAGTAAGAAGAGTCAGTTTTTTTGTACTTAAGTCGGCATAGTGCCTTTTATATTTAATTCCGATGCAATTTCTGTGTTTCATCGACAATAGGAAGGTCAGAGGGATACAGTAAACCTGAAGCGAAGCATCGGAATCTATAACTAGTGTGACAGGAATGGTTCAAAACATGGACAGTAAGAAGAGTCAGTTTTTTTGTACTTAAGTCGGCATTATGCCTTTTGTATTTAATTCCGATGCAATTTCTGTGTTTCATCGTCAATAAGAAGGTCAGAGGCACACAGTAAACCTGAAGTGAAGCATCGGAATCTATAACTAGTGTCATATGAATGGTTCAAAACATAGACAGTAAGAAGAGTCAGTTTTCTCGTACTTAAGTCGGCATTGTGCCTTTTGTATTTAATTCCGATGCAATTTCTGTGTTTCATCGTCAATAAGAAGGTCAGAGGTATACAGTAAACCTGAAGTGAAGCCTTGGAATCTATAACTAGTGTCACAGGTATGGTTCAAAACATAGACAGTAAGAAGAGTCATTTTTCTTGTACTTAAGTCGACATTGTGCCTTTTGTATTTATTTCCGATGCAATTTCTGTGTTTCATCGACAATAAGAAGGTCAGAATTATACAGTAAACCTGAAGTGAGCATCGGAATCTATAACTGGTGTCACAGGAATGGTTCAAAACATAGACAGTAAGAAGAGTCAGTTTTCTTGTACTTAAGTCGGCATTGTGCCTTTTCTATTTAATTCCCATGCAATTTCTGTGTTTCATCGTCAATAAGAAGGTCAGAGGGATACAGTAAACCTGAAGTGAAGCATCGGAATCTATAACTAGTGTCACAGGAATGGCTCAAAGCATAGACAGTAAGAAGAGTCAGTTTTCTTGTACTTAAGTCGGCATTGTCTCTTTTGTACTTAATTCCGATGCAATTTCTGTGTTTCATCGTCAATAAGAAGGTCAGAGGGATACAGTAAAGCTGAAATGAAGCATCGGAATCTATAACTAGTGGCCCAGGAATGGTTCAAAACATAGTCAGTAAGAAGAGTCAGTTTTCTTGTACTTAAGTCGGCATCTTGCCTTTTGTATCTAATTCCGATGCAATTTCTGTGTTTCATCGTCAATAGGAAGGTCAAAGGGATACAGTAACCCTGAAGCGAAGCATCAGAATCTATAGTGTCACAGGAATGGTTCAAAACATAGACAGTAAGAAGAGTCAGTTTTCTTGTACGTAAGTCGGCATTGCGCCTTTTGTATTTAATGCCGATGCAATTTCTGTGTTTCATCGTCAATAAGAAGGACAGAGGCATACAGTAAACCTGAAGGGAAGCATCGGAATCTATCACTAGTGTCACAGGAATAGTTCAAAGCATAGACAGTAAGAAGAGTCAGTTTTCTTATACTTAAGTCGGCATTGTGCCTTTCGTATTTAATTCCGATGCAATTTCTGTGTATCATCGTCAATAAGAAGGTCAGAGGGATACAGTAAACCTGAAGTGAAGCATCGGAATCTATAACTAGTGTCACAGGAATTGTTCAAAACATAGACAGTAAGAAGAGTCAGTTTTCTTGTACTTAAGTCGGCATTGTGCCTTTTGTATTTAATTCCGATGCAAATTCTGTGTTTCATCGTCAATAAGAAGGTCAGAGTCATACAGTAAACCTGAAGTGAAGCATCGGAATTTATAACTGGTGTCACAGGAATGGTCCAAAACTTAGACAGTAAGAAGAGTCAGTTTTCTTCTACTTAAGGCGGCATTGTGCCTTTTCTATTTAATTCCCATGCACTTTCTATGTTTCATCGTCAATAAGAAGGTCGGAGGGATACAGTAAACCTGAAGTGAAGCATCGGAATCTATAACTAGTGTCACAGGAATTGTTCAAAAGATAGACAGTAAGAAAAGTGAGTTTTCTTGTACTTAAGTCGGCATTGTGCCTTTTGTATTTAATTCCCATGAAATATTTGAGTTTCATCGTCAATAAGAAGGTCAGAGGGATACTGTAAACCTGCAGTGAAGCATCGGAATCTATAACTAGTGTCACATGAATGGTTCAAAACATAGACAGTAAGAAGAGTCAGTTTTCTTGTACCTAAGTCGGCATTGTGCCTTTTGTATTTAATTCCGATGCAATTTCTGTGTTTCATCGTCAATAAGAAGGTCAGAGGGATACAGCAAACCTGAAGTGAAGCACCGGAATCTATAACTAGTGTCACAGGAATGGTTCAAAACATAGACAGTAAGAAGAGTAAGTTTTCTTCTACTTAAGTCGGCATTGTGCCTTTTGTTTTTAATTCCGATGCAATTTCTGTGTTTCATCGTCAATAAGAAGGTCAGAGGGATACAGTAAAGCTGAAGTGAAGCATCGGAATCTATAACTAGTGTCACAGGAATGGTTCAAAACATAGACAGGAAGAAGAGACAGTTAACTTGTTCTTAAGTCGGCATTGTGCAATTTGTATCTAATTTCGAAGCAATATCTGTGTTTCATCGTCAATAAGAAGGTCAGAGGGATACAGTAAACCTGAAGAAAAGCATCGGAATCTCAAACGAGTGTCACATGAATGGTTCAAACATAGACAGTAAGAAGAGTCTGTTATCTTGTACTTAAGTTGGCATTGTGCCTTTTGTATTTAATTCCGATACAATTTCTGTGTTTCATCGTCGATACGAAGGTCAGAGGGATACAGTAAACCTGCAGTGAAGCATCGGAATCTATAACTAGTGTCATATGAATGGTTCAAAACATAGACAGGAAGAAGAGTCAGTTATCTTGTACTTAAGTCTGTATTGTGCATTTTGTATATAATTCCGAAGCAATTTCTGTTTTTCATCGTCAATAAGAATGTCAGAGGGATACAGTAAACCTGAAGTAAAGCTTCGGAATCTATAACTAGTGTCACATGAATGGTTCAAAACATAGACAGTAAGAAGAGTCTGTTTTCTTATACTTAAGTCGGCATTGTGCCTTTTGTATTTAATTCCGATGCAATTTCTGTGTTTCATCGTCAATAAGAAGGTCAGAGGGATACAGTGAACCTGAAGTGAACCATCGGAATCTATAACTAGTGTCGCAGGAATGGTTCAAAGCATAGACAGTAAGAAGAGTCAGTTTTCTTGTACTTAAGTCGGCATTGCGCCTTTCGTATTTAATTCCGATTCAATTTCTGTGTTTCATTGTCAATAAGAAGGTCAGAGGGATACAGTAAACCTGAAGTGAAGCATCGGAATCTATAACTAGTGTCACAGGAATTTTCCAAACATAGACAGTAAGAGAAGTGAGTTTTCTTGTACTTAAGTCGGCATTGTGCCTTTTGTATTTAATTCCGATGCAATTTCTGTGTTTCATCGTCATTAAGAGGGTCAGAGGGATACTGTAAACCTGCAGTAAAGCATCGGAATCAATAACTAGAGTCACATGAATGGTTCAAAACATAGACAGTAAGAAGAGTCAGTTTCCTTGTACTTAAGTCGGCATTGTGCCTTTTGTATTTAATTCCGACTCAATTTCTGTGTTTCATCGTGAATAAGAAGGTCAGAGGGATACAGTAAACTTGAAGTGAAGGATCGGAATCTATAACTAGTGTCACAGGAATGGTTCAAAACATAGACAGTAAGAAGACTCACTTTTCTTGTACTTAAGTCGGCTCTGTGCATTTTGTATTTAATTCCGATGCAATTTCAGTGTTTCATCGTCAATAAGAAGGTCAGAGGGGTACAGTGAACCTGAAGTGAAGCATCGGAATCTATACCTAGTGTCACAGGAATGGTTTAAAACATACACAGTAAGAAAAGTCAGTTTCCTTGTACTTAAGTCGGCATTGTGCCATTTGTATTTAATTCCGATGCAATTTCTGTGTTTCATCGTCAATAAGAAGGTCAGAGGGATACAGTAAAGCTGAAGTGAAGCATCGGAATCTGTAACTAGTGTCACAGGAATGGTTCAAAACATAGACAGTAAGAAGAGTCAGTTTTCTTGTACTTAAGTCGGTATCGTGCCTTTTATACTTAATTCCGATGCAATTTCTGTGTTTCATCGTCAATACGAAGGTCAGAGGGATACAGTAAACCTGAAGTGAAGCATCGTAATCTATAACTAGTGTCACAGGAATGGTTCAAAACATAGACAAAAAGAAGAGTCAGTTATCTTGTACTTAAGTCGGTATTGTGCATTTTGTATTTAATTCCGAAGCAATATTTGTGTTTCATCGTCAATAAGAATGTCAAAGGGATACAGTAAACCTGAAGTAAAGCTTCGGAAGCTATAACGAGTGTCACATGAATGGATCAAAACAAAGACAGTAAGAAGAGTCGGTTTTCTTGTACTTAAGTCGGCATTGTGCCTTTTGTATTTAATTCCGATGCAATTTCTGTGTTTCATCGTCAATAAGAAGGTCAGAGGGATACAGTACACCTGAAGTGAAGCATCGGAATCTATAACTAGTGTCCCAGGAATTGTTCAAAACATAGACAGTAAGAAGAGTCAGTTTTCTTGTACTTAAGTCGGCATTGTGCCTTTTGTATTTAATTCCGATGCAATTTCTGTGTTTCATCGTCTATAAGAAGGTCAGGGGGATACAGTAAACCTGCAGTGAAGCATCGGAATCTATAACTAGTGTCACATGAATGGTTCAAAACATAGACAGTAAGAAGAGTCAGTTTTCTTGTACTTAAGTCGGCACTGTGCCTTTTGTTTTTAATTCCGATGCAATTTCTGTGTTTCATCGTCAATAAGAAGGTCAGAGGTATACAGTAAACCTGAAGTGAAGCATCGGAATCTATAACTAGTGTCACAGGTATGGTTCAAAACATAGACAGTAAGAAGAGTCAGTTTTCTTGTACTTAAGTCGACATTGTGCCTTTTGTATTTAATTCCGATGCAATTTCTGTGTTTCATCGTCAATAAGAAGGTCAGAGGGATACAGTAAACCTGAAGAAAAGCATCGGAATCAATAACGAGTGTCACATGAATGGTTCAAAACATAGACAGTAAGAAGAGTCTGTTATCTTGTACTTAAGTTGGCATTGTGCCTTTTGTATTTAATTCCGATACAATTTCTGTGTTTCATCGTCATTAAGAAGGTCAGAGGGATACAGTAAACCTGAAGTGAAGCATCGGAATCTATAACTAGTGTCACAGGAATGGTTCAAAACATAGACAGTAAGAAGAGTCAGTTTTCTTGTACTTAAGTCGGCATTGTGCCTTTTGTGTTTAATTCCGATGCAATTTCTGTGTTTCATCGTCAATAAGAAGGTCAGAGGCATACAGTAAACCTGAAGTGAAGCATCGGAATCTATAACTAGTGTCACAGGAATGGTTCAAAACATAGACAGTAAGAAGAGTCAGTTTTCTTGTACTTAAGTCGGCTCTGTGCCTTTTGTATTTAATTCCGATGAAATTTCAGTGTTTCATCGTCAATAAGAAGGTCAGAGGGGTACAGTGAACCTGAAGTGAAGCATCGGAATCTATATCAAGTGTCACAGGAATGGTTCAAAACATAGACAGTGAGAAGAGTCAGTTTTCTTGTACTTATGTCGGCATTGTGCCATTTGTATTTAATTCCGATTCAATTTCTGTGTTTCATCGTCAATAAGAAGGTCAGAGGGATACAGTAAACCTGAAGTGAAGCATCGGAATCTATAACTAGTGTCACAGGAATGGTTCAAAACATAGACAGTAAGAAGAGTCAGTTTTCTTGTCCATAAGTCGGCATTGTGCCTTTTGCATTTAATTCCGATGCAAATTCTGTGTTTCATCGTCAATAAGAAGGTCAGAGGGATACAGTAAACCTGAAGTGAAGCATCGGAATCTATAATTAGTGTCACATGAATGGTTCAAATCATAGACAAAAAGAAGAGTCAGTTTTCTTGTACTTAAGTCGGCATTGTGCCTTTTGTTTTTAATTCCGATGCAATTTCTGTGTTTCATCGTCAATAAGAAGGTCAGAGGTATACAGTAAACCTGAAGTGAAGCATCGGAATCTATAACTAGTGTCACAGGTATGGTTCAAAACATAGACAGTAAGAAGAGTCAGTTTTCTTGTACTTAAGTCGACGTTGTGCCTTTTGTATTTATTTCCGATGCAATTTCTGTGTTTCATCGTCAATAAGAAGGTCAGAGGGATACAGTAAACCTGAAGAAAAGCATCGGAATCAATAACGAGTGTCACATGAATGGTTCAAAACATAGACAGTAAGAAGAGTCTGTTATCTTGTACTTAAGTTGGCATTGTGCCTTTTGTATTTAATTCCGATACAATTTCTGTGTTTCATCGTCATTAAGAAGGTCAGAGGGATACAGTAAACCTGAAGTGAAGCATCGGAATCTATAACTAGTGTCACAGGAATGGTTCAAAACATAGACAGTAAGAAGAGTCAGTTTTCTTGTACTTTAGTCGGCTCTGTGCCTTTTGTATTTAATTCCGATGAAATTTCAGTGTTTCATCGTCAATAAGAAGGTCAGAGGGGTACAGTGAACCTGAAGTGAAACATCGGAATCTATATCTAGTGTCACAGGAATGGTTCAAAACATAGTCAGTAAGAAGAGTCAGTTTTCTTGTACTTAAGTCGGCATCTTGCCTTTTGTATCTAATTCCGATGCAATTTCTGTGTTTCATCGTCAATAGGAAGGTCAAAGGGATACAGTAACCCTGAAGCGAAGCATCAGAATCTATAGTGTCACAGGAATGGTTCAAAACATAGACAGTAAGAAGAGTCAGTTTTCTTGTACGTAAGTCGGCATTGCGCCTTTTGTATTTAATTCCGATGCAATTTCTGTGTTTCATCGTCAATAAGAAGGACAGAGGCATACAGTAAACCTGAAGGGAAGCATCGGAATCTATCACTAGTGTCACAGGAATTGTTCAAAGCATAGACAGTAAGAAGAGTCAGTTTTCTTATACTTAAGTCGGCATTGTGCCTTTCGTATTTAATTCCGATGCAATTTCTGTGTATCATCGTCAATAAGAAGGTCAGAGGGATACAGTAAACCTGAAGTGAAGCATCGGAATCTATAACTAGTGTCACAGGAATTGTTCAAAACATAGACAGTAAGAAGAGTCAGTTTTCTTGTACTTAAGTCGGCATTGTGCCTTTTGTATTTAATTCCGATGCAATTTCTGTGTTTCATCGTCAATAAGAAGGTCAGAGTCATACAGTAAACCTGAAGTGAAGCATCGGAATTTATAACTGGTGTCACAGGAATGGTCCAAAACTTAGACAGTAAGAAGAGTCAGTTTTCTTCTACTTAAGGCGGCATTGTGCCTTTTCTATTTAATTCCCATGCACTTTCTATGTTTCATCGTCAATAAGAATGTCGGAGGGATACAGTAAACCTGAAGTGAAGCATCGGAATCTATAACTAGTGTCACAGGAATTGTTCAAAAGATAGACAGTAAGAAAAGTGAGTTTTCTTGTACTTAAGTCGGCATTGTGCCTTTTGTATTTAATTCCCATGAAATATTTGAGTTTCATCGTCAATAAGAAGGTCAGAGGGATACTGTAAACCTGCAGTGAAGCATCGGAATCTATAACTAGTGTCACATGAATGGTTCAAAACATAGTCAGTAAGAAGAGTCAGTTTTCTTGTACCTAAGTCGGCATTGTGCCTTTTGTATTTAATTCCGATGCAATTTCTGTGTTTCATCGTCAATAAGAAGGTCAGAGGGATACAGCAAACCTGAAGTGAAGCACCGGAATCTATAACTAGTGTCACAGGAATGGTTCAAAACATAGACAGTAAGAAGAGTAAGTTTTCTTCTACTTAAGTCGGCATTGTGCCTTTTGTTTTTAATTCCGATGCAATTTCTGTGTTTCATCGTCAATAAGAAGGTCAGAGGGATACAGTAAAGCTGAAGTGAAGCATCGGAATCTATAACTAGTGTCACAGGAATGGTTCAAAACATAGACAGGAAGAAGAGACAGTTAACTTGTTCTTATGTCGGCATTGTGCAATTTGTATCTAATTTCGAAGCAATTTCTGTGTTTCATCGTCAATAAGAAGGTCAGAGGGATACAGTAAACCTGAAGAAAAGCATCGGAATCTCAAACGAGTGTCACATGAATGGTTCAAACATAGACAGTAAGAAGAGTCTGTTATCTTGTACTTAAGTTGGCATTGTGCCTTTTGTATTTAATTCCGATACAATTTCTGTGTTTCATCGTCGATACGAAGGTCAGAGGGATACAGTAAACCTGCAGTGAAGCATCGGAATCTATAACTAGTGTCATATGAATGGTTCAAAACATAGACAGGAAGAAGAGTCAGTTATCTTGTACTTAAGTCTGTATTGTGCATTTTGTATATAATTCCGAAGCAATTTCTGTTTTTCATCGTCAATAAGAATGTCAGAGGGATACAGTAAACCTGAAGTAAAGCTTCGGAATCTATAACTAGTGTCACATGAATGGTTCAAAACATAGACAGTAAGAAGAGTCTGTTTTTTTATACTTAAGTCGGCATTGTGCCTTTTGTATTTAATTCCGATGCAATTTCTGTGTTTCATCGTCAATAAGAAGGTCAGAGGGATACAGTGAACCTGAAGTGAACCATCGGAATCTATAACTAGTGTCGCAGGAATGGTTCAAAGCATAGACAGTAAGAAGAGTCAGTTTTCTTGTACTTAAGTCGGCATTGCGCCTTTCGTATTTAATTCCGATTCAATTTCTGTGTTTCATTGTCAATAAGAAGGTCAGAGGGATACAGTAAACCTGAAGTGAAGCATCGGAATCTATAACTAGTGTCACAGGAATTTTCCAAACATAGACAGTAAGAGAAGTGAGTTTTCTTGTACTTAAGTTGGCATTGTGCCTTTTGTATTTAATTCCGATGCAATTTCTGTGTTTCATCGTCAATAAGAGGGTCAGAGGGATACTGTAAACCTGCAGTAAAGCATCGGAATCAATAACTAGAGTCACATGAATGGTTCAAAACATAGACAGTAAGAAGAGTCAGTTTCCTTGTACTTAAGTCGGCATTGTGCCTTTTGTATTTAATTCCGACTCAATTTCTGTGTTTCATCGTGAATAAGAAGGTCAGAGGGATACAGTAAACTTGAAGTGAAGGATCGGAATCTATAACTAGTGTCACAGGAATGGTTCAAAACATAGACAGTAAGAAGACTCACTTTTCTTGTACTTAAGTCGGCTCTGTGCATTTTGTATTTAATTCCGATGCAATTTCAGTGTTTCATCGTCAATAAGAAGGTCAGAGGGGTACAGTGAACCTGAAGTGAAGCATCGGAATCTATACCTAGTGTCACAGGAATGGTTTAAAACATACACAGTAAGAAAAGTCAGTTTTCTTGTACTTAAGTCGGCATTGTGCCATTTGTATTTAATTCCGATGCAATTTCTGTGTTTCATCGTCAATAAGAAGGTCAGAGGGATACAGTAAAGCTGAAGTGAAGCATCGGAATCTGTAACTAGTGTCACAGGAATGGTTCAAAACATAGACAGTAAGAAGAGTCAGTTTTCTTGTACTTAAGTCGGTATCGTGCCTTTTATACTTAATTCCGATGCAATTTCTGTGTTTCATCGTCAATACGAAGGTCAGAGGGATACAGTAAACCTGAAGTGAAGCATCGTAATCTATAACTAGTGTCACAGGAATGGTTCAAAACATAGACAAAAAGAAGAGTCAGTTATCTTGTACTTAAGTCGGTATTGTGCATTTTGTATTTAATTCCGAAGCAATATTTGTGTTTCATCGTCAATAAGAATGTCAAAGGGATACAGTAAACCTGAAGTAAAGCTTCGGAAGCTATAACGAGTGTCACATGAATGGATCAAAACAAAGACAGTAAGAAGAGTCTGTTTTCTTGTACTTAAGTCGGCATTGTGCCTTTTGTATTTAATTCCGATGCAATTTCTGTGTTTCATCGTCAATAAGAAGGTCAGAGGGATACAGTACACCTGAAGTGAAGCATCGGAATCTATAACTAGTGTCCCAGGAATTGTTCAAAACATAGACAGTAAGAAGAGTCAGTTTTCTTGTACTTAAGTCGACGTTGTGCCTTTTGTATTTAATTCCGATGCAATTTCTGTGTTTCATCGTCAATAAGAAGGTCAGAGGGATACAGTAAACCTGAAGAAAAGCATCGGAATCAATAACGAGTGTCACATGAATGGTTCAAAACATAGACAGTAAGAAGAGTCTGTTATCTTGTACTTAAGTTGGCATTGTGCCTTTTGTATTTAATTCCGATACAATTTCTGTGTTTCATCGTCATTAAGAAGGTCAGAGGGATACAGTAAACCTGAAGTGAAGCATCGGAATCTATAACTAGTGTCACAGGAATGGTTCAAAACATAGACAGTAAGAAGAGTCAGTTTTCTTGTACTTTAGTCGGCTCTGTGCCTTTTGTATTTAATTCCGATGAAATTTCAGTGTTTCATCGTCAATAAGAAGGTCAGAGGGGTACAGTGAACCTGAAGTGAAACATCGGAATCTATATCTAGTGTCACAGGAATGGTTCAAAACATAGACAGTGAGAAGAGTCAGTTTTCTTGTACTTATGTCGGCATTGTGCCATTTGTATTTAATTCCGATTCAATTTCTGTGTTTCATCGTCAATAAGAAGGTCAAAGGGATACAGTAAACCTGAAGCGAAGCATCGGAATCTATAACTAGTGTCACAGGAATGGTTCAAAACATAGACAGTAAGAAGAGTCAGTTTTCTTGTCCATAAGTCGGCATTGTGCCTTTTGCATTTAATTCCGATGCAAATTCTGTGTTTCATCGTCAATAAGAAGGTCAGAGGGATACAGTAAACCTGAAGTGAAGCATCGGAATCTATAATTAGTGTCACATGAATGGTTCAAATCATAGACAAAAAGAAGAGTCAGTTTTCTTGTACTTAAGTCGGCATTGTGCCTTTTGTATTTAATTCCGATGCAGTTTCTGTGTTTCATCGTCAATAAGAAGGTCACAGGGATACAGTAATCCTGAGGTGAAGCATCGGAATCAATAACTAGTGTCACAGGAATGGATCGAAACATAGACAGGAAGAAGAGTCAGTTATCTTGTACTTAAGTCGGTATTGTGCATTTTGTATTTAATTCCGAAGCAATTTCTGTTTTTCATCGTCAATAAGAATGTCAGAGGGATACAGTAAACTTGAAGTGAAGGATCGGAATCTATAACTAGTGTCACAGGAATGGTTCAAAACATAGACAGTAAGAAGAGTCACTTTTCTTGTACTTAAGTCGGCTCTGTGCATTTTGTATTTAATTCCGATGCAATTTCAGTGTTTCATCGTCAATAAGAAGGTCAGAGGGGTACAGTGAACCTGAAGTGAAGCATCGGAATCTATACCTAGTGTCACAGGAATGGTTCAAAACATAGACAGTAAGAAGAGTCAGTTTTCTTGTACTTAAGTCGGCATTGTGCCATTTGTATTTAATTCCGATGCACATTCTGTTTTTCATCGTTAATAAGAAGGTCAGAGGGATACAGTAAAGCTAAAGTGAAGCATCGGAAACTGTAACTAGTGTCACAGGAATGGTTCAAAACATAGACAGTAAGAAGAGTCAGTTTTCTTGTACTTAAGTCGGTATCGTGCCTTTTATACTTAATTCCGATGCAATTTCTGTGTTTCATCGTCAATACGAAGGTCAGAGGGATACAGTAAACCTGAAGTGAAGCATCGTAATCTATAACTAGTGTCACAGGAATGGTTCAAAACATAGACAAAAAGAAGAGTCAGTTATCTTGTACTTAAGTCGGTATTGTGCATTTTGTATTTAATTCCGAAGCAATATTTGTGTTTCATCGTCAATAAGAATGTCAGAGGGATGCAGTAAACCTGAAGTAAAGCTTCGGAAGCTATAACGAGTGTCACATGAATGGATCAAAACAAAGACAGTAAGAAGAGTCTGTTTTCTTGTACGTAAGTCGGCATTGTGCCTTTTGTATTTAATTCCGATGCCATTTCTGTGTTTCATCGTCAATAAGAAGGTCAGAGGGATACAGTAAACCTGAAGTGAAGCATCGGAATCTATAATTAGTGTCACATGAATGGTTCAAATCATAGACAAAAAGAAGAGTCAGTTTTCTTGTACTTAAGTCGGCATTGTGCCTTTTGTATTTAATTCCGATGCAATTTCTGTGTTTCATCGTCAATAAGAAGGTCAGAGGGATACAGAAAACTTGAAGTGAAGCATCGGAATCTATAACTAGTGTCCCAGGAATTGTTCAAAACAAAGACAGTAAGAAGAGTCAGTTTTCTTGTACTTAAGTCGGCAGTGTGCCTTTTGTATTTAATTCCGATGCAATTTCTGTGTTTCATCGTCTATAAGAAGGTCAGGGGGATACAGTGAACCTGCAGTGAAGCATCGGAATCTATAACTAGTGTCACATGAATGGTTCAAAACATAGACAGTAAGAAGAGTCAGTTTTCTTGTACTTAAGTCGGCACTGTGCCTTTTGTTTTTAATTCCGATGCAATTTCTGTGTTTCATCGTCAACAAGAAGGTCAGAGGTATACAGTAAACCTGAAGTGAAGCATCGGAATCTATAACTAGTGTCACAGGTATGGTTCAAAACATAGACAGTAAGAAGAGTCAGTTTTCTTGTACTTAAGTCGACATTGTGCCTTTTGTATTTAATTCCGATGCAATTTCTGTGTTTCATCGTCAATAAGAAGGTCAGAGGGATACAGTAAACCTGAAGAAAAGCATCGGAATCAATAACGAGTGTCACATGAATGGTTCAAAACATAGACAGTAAGAAGAGTCTGTTATCTTGTACTTAAGTTGGCATTGTGCCTTTTGTATTTAATTCCGATACAATTTCTGTGTTTCATCGTCATTAAGAAGGTCAGAGGGATACAGTAAACCTGAAGTGAAGCATCGGAATCTATAACTAGTGTCACAGGAATGGTTCAAAACATAGACAGTAAGAAGAGTCAGTTTTCTTGTACTTAAGTCGGCATTGTGCCTTTTGTGTTTAATTCCGATGCAATTTCTGTGTTTCATCGTCAATAAGAAGGTCAGAGGCATACAGTAAACCTGAAGTGAAGCATCGGAATCTATAACTAGTGTCACAGGAATGGTTCAAAACATAGACAGTAAGAAGAGTCAGTTTTCTTGTACTTAAGTCGGCTCTGTGCCTTTTGTATTTAATTCCGATGAAATTTCAGTGTTTCATCGTCAATAAGAAGGTCAGAGGGGTACAGTGAACCTGAAGTGAAGCATCGGAATCTATATCAAGTGTCACAGGAATGGTTCAAAACATAGACAGTGAGAAGAGTCAGTTTTCTTGTACTTATGTCGGCATTGTGCCATTTGTATTTAATTCCGATTCAATTTCTGTGTTTCATCGTCAATAAGAAGGTCAGAGGGATACAGTAAACCTGAAGTGAAGCATCGGAATCTATAACTAGTGTCACAGGAATGGTTCAAAACATAGACAGTAAGAAGAGTCAGTTTTCTTGTCCATAAGTCGGCATTGTGCCTTTTGCATTTAATTCCGATGCAAATTCTGTGTTTCATCGTCAATAAGAAGGTCAGAGGGATACAGTAAACCTGAAGTGAAGCATCGGAATCTATAATTAGTGTTACATGAATGGTTCAAATCATAGACAAAAAGAAGAGTCAGTTTTCTTGTACTTAAGTCGGCATTGTGCCTTTTGTTTTTAATTCCGATGCAATTTCTGTGTTTCATCGTCAATAAGAAGGTCAGAGGTATACAGTAAACCTGAAGTGAAGCATCGGAATCTATAACTAGTGTCACAGGTATGGTTCAAAACATAGACAGTAAGAAGAGTCAGTTTTCTTGTACTTAAGTCGACGTTGTGCCTTTTGTATTTAATTCCGATGCAATTTCTGTGTTTCATCGTCAATAAGAAGGTCAGAGGGATACAGTAAACCCGAAGAAAAGCATCGGAATCAATAACGAGTGTCACATGAATGGTTCAAAACATAGACAGTAAGAAGAGTCTGTTATCTTGTACTTAAGTTGGCATTGTGCCTTTTGTATTTAATTCCGATACAATTTCTGTGTTTCATCGTCATTAAGAAGGTCAGAGGGATACAGTAAACCTGAAGTGAAGCATCGGAATCTATAACTAGTGTCACAGGAATGGTTCAAAACATAGACAGTAAGAAGAGTCAGTTTTCTTGTACTTAAGTCGGCATTGTGCCTTTTGTGTTTAATTCCGATGCAATTTCTGTGTTTCATCGTCAATAAGAAGGTCAGAGGCATACAGTAAACCTGAAGTGAAGCATCGGAATCTATAACTAGTGTCACAGGAATGGTTCAAAACATAGACAGTAAGAAGAGTCAGTTTTCTTGTACTTAAGTCGGCTCTGTGCCTTTTGTATTTAATTCCGATGAAATTTCAGTGTTTCATCGTCAATAAGAAGGTCAGAGGGGTACAGTGAACCTGAAGTGAAGCATCGGAATCTATATCAAGTGTCACAGGAATGGTTCAAAACATAGACAGTGAGAAGAGTCAGTTTTCTTGTACTTATGTCGGCATTGTGCCATTTGTATTTAATTCCGATTCAATTTCTGTGTTTCATCGTCAATAAGAAGGTCAGAGGGATACAGTAAACCTGAAGTGAAGCATCGGAATCTATAACTAGTGTCATAGGAATGGTTCAAAACATAGACAGTAAGAAGAGTCAGTTTTCTTGTACATAAGTCGGCATTGTGCCTTTTGCATTTAATTCCGTTGCAAATTCTGTGTTTCATCGTCAATAAGAAGGTCAGAGGGATACAGTAAACCTGAAGTGAAGCATCGGAATCTATAATTAGTGTCACATGAATGGTTCAAATCATAGACAAAAAGAAGAGTCAGTTTTCTTGTACTTAAGTCGGCATTGTGCCTTTTGTTTTTAATTCCGATGCAATTTCTGTGTTTCATCGTCAATAAGAAGGTCAGAGGTATACAGTAAACCTGAAGTGAAGCATCGGAATCTATAACTAGTGTCACAGGTATGGTTCAAAACATAGACAGTAAGAAGAGTCAGTTTTCTTGTACTTAAGTCGACGTTGTGCCTTTTGTATTTAATTCCGATGCAATTTCTGTGTTTCATCGTCAATAAGAAGGTCAGAGGGATACAGTAAACCTGAAGAAAAGCATCGGAATCAATAACGAGTGTCACATGAATGGTTCAAAACATAGACAGTAAGAAGAGTCTGTTATCTTGTACTTAAGTTGGCATTGTGCCTTCTGTATTTAATTCCGATACAATTTCTGTGTTCCATCGTCATTAAGAAGGTCAGAGGGATACAGTAAACCTGAAGTGAAGCATCGGAATCTATAACTAGTGTCACAGGAATGGTTCAAAACATAGACAGTAAGAAGAGTCAGTTTTCTTGTACTTTAGTCGGCTCTGTGCCTTTTGTATTTAATTCCGATGAAATTTCAGTGTTTCATCGTCAATAAGAAGGTCAGAGGGGTACAGTGAACCTGAAGTGAAACATCGGAATCTATATCTAGTGTCACAGGAATGGTTCAAAACATAGACAGTGAGAAGAGTCAGTTTTCTTGTACTTATGTCGGCATTGTGCCATTTGTATTTAATTCCGATTCAATTTCTGTGTTTCATCGTCAATAAGAAGGTCAAAGGGATACAGTAAACCTGAAGTGAAGCATCGGAATCTATAACTAGTGTCACAGGAATGGTTCAAAACATAGACAGTAAGAAGAGTCAGTTTTCTTGTCCATAAGTCGGCATTGTGCCTTTTGCATTTAATTCCGATGCAAATTCTGTGTTTCATCGTCAATAAGAAGGTCAGAGGGATACAGTAAACCTGAAGTGAAGCATCGGAATCTATAATTAATGTCACATGAATGGTTCAAATCATAGACAAAAAGAAGAGTCAGTTTTCTTGTACTTAAGTCGGCATTGTGCCTTTTGTATTTAATTCCGATGCAGTTTCTGTGTTTCATCGTCAATAAGAAGGTCACAGGGATACAGTAATCCTGAGGTGAAGCATCGGAATCAATAACTAGTGTCACAGGAATGGATCGAATCATAGACAGTAAGAAGAGTCAGTTTTCTTGTACTTAAGTCGGCATTGTGCCATTTGTATTTAATTCCGATGCACATTCTGTTTTTCATCGTCAATAAGAAGGTCAGAGGGATACAGTAAAGCTAAAGTGAAACATCGGAAACTGTAACTAGTGTCACAGGAATGGTTCAAAACATAGACAGTAAGAAGAGTCAGTTTTCTTGTACTTAAGTCGGTATCGTGCCTTTTATACTTAATTCCGATGCAATTTCTGTGTTTCATCGTCAATACGAAGGTCAGAGGGATACAGTAAACCTGAAGTGAAGCATCGTAATCTATAACTAGTGTCACAGGAATGGTTCAAAACATAGACAAAAAGAAGAGTCAGTTATCTTGTACTTAAGTCGGTATTGTGCATTTTGTATTTCATTCCGAAGCAATATTTGTGTTTCATCGTCAATAAGAATGTCAGAGGGATGCAGTAAACCTGAAGTAAAGCTTCGGAAGCTATAACGAGTGTCACATGAATGGATCAAAACAAAGACAGTAAGAAGAGTCTGTTTTCTTGTACGTAAGTCGGCATTGTGCCTTTTGTATTTAATTCCGATGCCATTTCTGTGTTTCATCGTCAATAAGAAGGTCAGAGGGATACAGTAAACCTGAAGTGAAGCATCGGAATCTATAATTAGTGTCACATGAATGGTTCAAATCATAGACAAAAAGAAGAGTCAGTTTTCTTGTACTTAAGTCGGCATTGTGCCTTTTGTATTTAATTCCGATGCAATTTCTGTGTTTCATCGTCAATAAGAAGGTCAGAGGGATACAGTAAACTTGAAGTGAAGCATCGGAATCTATAACTAGTGTCCCAGGAATTGTTCAAAACAAAGACAGTAAGAAGAAACAGTTTTCTTGTACTTAAGTCGGCATTGTGCCTTTTGTATTTAATTCCGATGCAATTTCTGTGTTTCATCGTCTATAAGAAGGTCAGGGGGATACAGTGAACCTGCAGTGAAGCATCGGAATCTATAACTAGTGTCACATGAATGGTTCAAAACATAGACAGTAAGAAGAGTCAGTTTTCTTGTACTTAAGTCGGCACTGTGCCTTTTGTTTTTAATTCCGATGCAATTTCTGTGTTTCATCGTCAATAAGAAGGTCAGAGGTATACAGTAAACCTGAAGTGAAGCATCGGAATCTATAACTAGTGTCACAGGTATGGTTCAAAACATAGACAGTAAGAAGAGTCAGTTTTCTTGTACTTAAGTCGACATTGTGCCTTTTGTATTTAATTCCGATGCAATTTCTGTGTTTCATCGTCAATAAGAAGGTCAGAGGGATACAGCAAACCTGAAGAAAAGCATCGGAATCAATAACGAGTGTCACATGAATGGTTCAAAACATAGACAGTAAGAAGAGTCTGTTATCTTGTACTTAAGTTGGCATTGTGCCTTTTGTATTTAATTCCGATACAATTTCTGTGTTTCATCGTGAATAAGAAGATCAGAGGGATACAGTAAACCTGAAGTGAAGCATCGGAATCTATAACTAGTGTCACAGGAATGGTTCAAAACATAGACAGTAAGAAGAGTCAGTTTTCTTGTACTTAAGTCGGCATTGTGCCTTTTGTGTTTAATTCCGATGCAATTTCTGTGTTTCATCGTCAATAAGAAGGTCAGAGGCATACAGTAAACCTGAAGTGAAGCATCGGAATCTATAACTAGTGTCACAGGAATGGTTCAAAACATAGACAGTAAGAAGAGTCAGTTTTCTTGTACTTATGTCGGCATTGTGCCATTTGTATTTAATCCGATTCAATTTCTGTGTTTCATCGTCAATAAGAAGGTCAGAGGGATACAGTAAACCTGAAGTGAAGCATCGTAATCTATAACTAGTGTCACAGGAATGGTTCAAAACATAGACAAAAAGAAGAGTCAGTTATCTTGTACTTAAGTCGGTATTGTGCATTTTGTATTTAATTCCGAAGCAATATTTGTGTTTCATCGTCAATAAGAATGTCAGAGGGATGCAGTAAACCTGAAGTAAAGCTTCGGAAGCTATAACGAGTGTCACATGAATGGATCAAAACAAAGACAGTAAGAAGAGTCTGTTTTCTTGTACGTAAGTCGGCATTGTGCCTTTTGTATTTAATTCCGATGCCATTTCTGTGTTTCATCGTCAATAAGAAGGTCAGAGGGATACAGTAAACCTGAAGTGAAGCATCGGAATCTATAATTAGTGTCACATGAATGGTTCAAATCATAGACAAAAAGAAGAGTCAGTTTTCTTGTACTTAAGTCGGCATTGTGCCTTTTGTATTTAATTCCGATGCAATTTCTGTGTTTCATCGTCAATAAGAAGGTCAGAGGGATACAGTAAACTTGAAGTGAAGCATCGGAATCTATAACTAGTGTCCCAGGAATGGTTCAAAACATAGACAGTAAGAAGAGTCAGTTTTCTTGTACTTTAGTCGGCTCTGTGCCTTTTGTATTTAATTCCGATGAAATTTCAGTGTTTCATCGTCAATAAGAAGGTCAGAGGGGTACAGTGAACCTGAAGTGAAACATCGGAATCTATATCTAGTGTCACAGGAATGGTTCAAAACATAGACAGTGAGAAGAGTCAGTTTTCTTGTACTTATGTCGGCATTGTGCCATTTGTATTTAATTCCGATTCAATTTCTGTGTTTCATCGTCAATAAGAAGGTCAAAGGGATACAGTAAACCTGAAGTGAAGCATCGGAATCTATAACTAGTGTCACAGGAATGGTTCAAAACATAGACAGTAAGAAGAGTCAGTTTTCTTGTCCATAAGTCGGCATTGTGCCTTTTGCATTTAATTCCGATGCAAATTCTGTGTTTCATCGTCAATAAGAAGGTCAGAGGGATACAGTAAACCTGAAGTGAAGCATCGGAATCTATAATTAATGTCACATGAATGGTTCAAATCATAGACAAAAAGAAGAGTCAGTTTTCTTGTACTTAAGTCGGCATTGTGCCTTTTGTATTTAATTCCGATGCAGTTTCTGTGTTTCATCGTCAATAAGAAGGTCACAGGGATACAGTAATCCTGAGGTGAAGCATCGGAATCAATAACTAGTGTCACAGGAATGGATCGAATCATAGACAGTAAGAAGAGTCAGTTTTCTTGTACTTAAGTCGGCATTGTGCCATTTGTATTTAATTCCGATGCACATTCTGTTTTTCATCGTCAATAAGAAGGTCAGAGGGATACAGTAAAGCTAAAGTGAAACATCGGAAACTGTAACTAGTGTCACAGGAATGGTTCAAAACATAGACAGTAAGAAGAGTCAGTTTTCTTGTACTTAAGTCGGTATCGTGCCTTTTATACTTAATTCCGATGCAATTTCTGTGTTTCATCGTCAATACGAAGGTCAGAGGGATACAGTAAACCTGAAGTGAAGCATCGTAATCTATAACTAGTGTCACAGGAATGGTTCAAAACATAGACAAAAAGAAGAGTCAGTTATCTTGTACTTAAGTCGGTATTGTGCATTTTGTATTTCATTCCGAAGCAATATTTGTGTTTCATCGTCAATAAGAATGTCAGAGGGATGCAGTAAACCTGAAGTAAAGCTTCGGAAGCTATAACGAGTGTCACATGAATGGATCAAAACAAAGACAGTAAGAAGAGTCTGTTTTCTTGTACGTAAGTCGGCATTGTGCCTTTTGTATTTAATTCCGATGCCATTTCTGTGTTTCATCGTCAATAAGAAGGTCAGAGGGATACAGTAAACCTGAAGTGAAGCATCGGAATCTATAATTAGTGTCACATGAATGGTTCAAATCATAGACAAAAAGAAGAGTCAGTTTTCTTGTACTTAAGTCGGCATTGTGCCTTTTGTATTTAATTCCGATGCAATTTCTGTGTTTCATCGTCAATAAGAAGGTCAGAGGGATACAGTAAACTTGAAGTGAAGCATCGGAATCTATAACTAGTGTCCCAGGAATTGTTCAAAACAAAGACAGTAAGAAGAAACAGTTTTCTTGTACTTAAGTCGGCATTGTGCCTTTTGTATTTAATTCCGATGCAATTTCTGTGTTTCATCGTCTATAAGAAGGTCAGGGGGATACAGTGAACCTGCAGTGAAGCATCGGAATCTATAACTAGTGTCACATGAATGGTTCAAAACATAGACAGTAAGAAGAGTCAGTTTTCTTGTACTTAAGTCGGCACTGTGCCTTTTGTTTTTAATTCCGATGCAATTTCTGTGTTTCATCGTCAATAAGAAGGTCAGAGGTATACAGTAAACCTGAAGTGAAGCATCGGAATCTATAACTAGTGTCACAGGTATGGTTCAAAACATAGACAGTAAGAAGAGTCAGTTTTCTTGTACTTAAGTCGACATTGTGCCTTTTGTATTTAATTCCGATGCAATTTCTGTGTTTCATCGTCAATAAGAAGGTCAGAGGGATACAGCAAACCTGAAGAAAAGCATCGGAATCAATAACGAGTGTCACATGAATGGTTCAAAACATAGACAGTAAGAAGAGTCTGTTATCTTGTACTTAAGTTGGCATTGTGCCTTTTGTATTTAATTCCGATACAATTTCTGTGTTTCATCGTGAATAAGAAGATCAGAGGGATACAGTAAACCTGAAGTGAAGCATCGGAATCTATAACTAGTGTCACAGGAATGGTTCAAAACATAGACAGTAAGAAGAGTCAGTTTTCTTGTACTTAAGTCGGCATTGTGCCTTTTGTGTTTAATTCCGATGCAATTTCTGTGTTTCATCGTCAATAAGAAGGTCAGAGGCATACAGTAAACCTGAAGTGAAGCATCGGAATCTATAACTAGTGTCACAGGAATGGTTCAAAACATAGACAGTAAGAAGAGTCAGTTTTCTTGTACTTATGTCGGCATTGTGCCATTTGTATTTAATCCGATTCAATTTCTGTGTTTCATCGTCAATAAGAAGGTCAGAGGGATACAGTAAACCTGAAGTGAAGCATCGTAATCTATAACTAGTGTCACAGGAATGGTTCAAAACATAGACAAAAAGAAGAGTCAGTTATCTTGTACTTAAGTCGGTATTGTGCATTTTGTATTTAATTCCGAAGCAATATTTGTGTTTCATCGTCAATAAGAATGTCAGAGGGATGCAGTAAACCTGAAGTAAAGCTTCGGAAGCTATAACGAGTGTCACATGAATGGATCAAAACAAAGACAGTAAGAAGAGTCTGTTTTCTTGTACGTAAGTCGGCATTGTGCCTTTTGTATTTAATTCCGATGCCATTTCTGTGTTTCATCGTCAATAAGAAGGTCAGAGGGATACAGTAAACCTGAAGTGAAGCATCGGAATCTATAATTAGTGTCACATGAATGGTTCAAATCATAGACAAAAAGAAGAGTCAGTTTTCTTGTACTTAAGTCGGCATTGTGCCTTTTGTATTTAATTCCGATGCAATTTCTGTGTTTCATCGTCAATAAGAAGGTCAGAGGGATACAGTAAACTTGAAGTGAAGCATCGGAATCTATAACTAGTGTCCCAGGAATTGTTCAAAACAAAGACAGTAAGAAGAAACAGTTTTCTTGTACTTAAGTCGGCATTGTGCCTTTTGTATTTAATTCCGATGCAATTTCTGTGTTTCATCGTCTATAAGAAGGTCAGGGGGATACAGTGAACCTGCAGTGAAGCATCGGAATCTATAACTAGTGTCACATGAATGGTTCAAAACATAGACAGTAAGAAGAGTCAGTTTTCTTGTACTTAAGTCGGCACTGTGCCTTTTGTTTTTAATTCCGATGCAATTTCTGTGTTTCATCGTCAATAAGAAGGTCAGAGGTATACAGTAAACCTGAAGTGAAGCATCGGAATCTATAACTAGTGTCACAGGTATGGTTCAAAACATAGACAGTAAGAAGAGTCAGTTTTCTTGTACTTAAGTCGACATTGTGCCTTTTGTATTTAATTCCGATGCAATTTCTGTGTTTCATCGTCAATACGAAGGTCAGAGGGATACAGCAAACCTGAAGAAAAGCATCGGAATCAATAACGAGTGTCACATGAATGGTTCAAAACATAGACAGTAAGAAGAGTCTGTTATCTTGTACTTAAGTTGGCATTGTGCCTTTTGTATTTAATTCCGATTCAATTTCTGTGTTTCATCGTCATTAAGAAGGTCAGAGGGATACAGTAAACCTGAAGTGAAGCATCGGAATCTATAACTAGTGTCACAGGAATGGTTCAAAACATAGACAGTAAGAAGAGTCAGTTTTCTTGTACTTAAGTCGGCATTGTGCCTTTTGTGTTTAATTCCGATGCAATTTCTGTGTTTCATCGTCAATAAGAAGGTCAGAGGCATACAGTAAACCTGAAGTGAAGCATCGGAATCTATAACTAGTGTCACAGGAATGGTTCAAAACATAGACAGTAAGAAGAGTCAGTTTTCTTGTACTTAAGTCGGCTCTGTGCCTTTTGTATTTAATTCCGATGAAATTTCAGTGTTTCATCGTCAATAAGAAGGTCAGAGGGGTACAGTGAACCTGAAGTGAAGCATCGGAATCTATATCAAGTGTCACAGGAATGGTTCAAAACATAGACAGTGAGAAGAGTCAGTTTTCTTGTACTTATGTCGGCATTGTGCCATTTGTATTTAATTCCGATTCAATTTCTGTGTTTCATCGTCAATAAGAAGGTCAGAGGGATACAGTAAACCTGAAGTGAAGCATCGGAATCTATAACTAGTGTCACAGGAATGGTTCAAAACATAGACAGTAAGAAGAGTCAGTTTTCTTGTCCATAAGTCGGCATTGTGCCTTTTGCATTTAATTCCGATGCAAATTCTGTGTTTCATCGTCAATAAGAAGGTCAGAGGGATACAGTAAACCTGAAGTGAAGCATCGGAATCTATAATTAGTGTTACATGAATGGTTCAAATCATAGACAAAAAGAAGAGTCAGTTTTCTTGTACTTAAGTCGGCATTGTGCCTTTTGTTTTTAATTCCGATGCAATTTCTGTGTTTCATCGTCAATAAGAAGGTCAGAGGTATACAGTAAACCTGAAGTGAAGCATCGGAATCTATAACTAGTGTCACAGGTATGGTTGAAAACATAGACAGTGAGAAGAGTCAGTTTTCTTGTACTTAAGTCGACGTTGTGCCTTTTGTATTTAATTCCGATGCAATTTCTGTGTTTCATCGTCGATAAGAAGGTCAGAGGGATACAGTAAACCTGAAGAAAAGCATCGGAATCAATAACGAGTGTCACATGAATGGTTCAAAACATAGACAGTAAGAAGAGTCTGTTATCTTGTACTTAAGTTGGCATTGTGCCTTTTGTATTTAATTCCGATACAATTTCTGTGTTTCATCGTCATTAAGAAGGTCAGAGGGATACAGTAAACCTGAAGTGAAGCATCGGAATCTATAACTAGTGTCACAGGAATGGTTCAAAACATAGACAGTAAGAAGAGTCAGTTTTCTTGTACTTAAGTCGGCTCTGTGCCTTTTGTATTTAATTCCGATGAAATTTCAGTGTTTCATCGTCAATAAGAAGGTCAGAGGGGTACAGTGAACCTGAAGTGAAGCATCGGAATCTATATCTAGTGTCACAGGAATGGTTCAAAACATAGACAGTGAGAAGAGTCAGTTTTCTTGTACTTATGTCGGCATTGTGCCATTTGTATTTAATTCCGATTCAATTTCTGTGTTTCATCGCCAATAAGAAGGTCAGAGGGATACAGTAAACCTGAAGTGAAGCATCGGAATCTATAACTAGTGTCACAGGAATGGTTCAAAACATAGACAGTAAGAAGAGTCAGTTTTCTTGTCCACAAGTCGGCATTGTGCCTTTTGCATTTAATTCCGATGCAAATTCTGTGTTTCATCGTCAATAAGAATGTCAGAGGGATACAGTAAACCTGAAGTGAAGCATCGGAATCTATAATTAGTGTCACATGAATGGTTCAAATCATAGACAAAAAGAAGAGTCAGTTTTCTTGTACTTAAGTCGGCATTGTGCCTTTTGTATTTAATTCCGATGCAGTTTCTGTGTTTCATCGTCAATAAGAAGGTCACAGGGATACAGTAATCCTGAGGTGAAGCATCGGAATCAATAACTAGTGTGACAGGAATGGATCGAAACATAGACAGGAAGAAGAGTCAGTTATCTTGTACTTAAGTCGAAATTGTGCATTTTGTATTTAATTCCGAAGCAATTTCTGTTTTTCATCGTCAATAAGAATGTCAGAGGGATACAGTAAACTTGAAGTGAAGGATCGGAATCTATAACTAGTGTCACAGGAATGGTTCAAAACATAGACAGTAAGAAGAGTCACTTTTCTTGTACTTAAGTCGGCTCTGTGCATTTTGTATTTAATTCCGATGCAATTTCAGTGTTTCATCGTCAATAAGAAGGTCAGAGGGGTACAGTGAACCTGAAGTGAAGCATCGGAATCTATACCTAGTGTCACAGGAATGGTTCAAAACATAGACAGTAAGAAGAGTCAGTTTTCTTGTACTTAAGTCGGCATTGTGCCATTTGTATTTAATTCCGATGCACATTCTGTTTTTCATCGTCAATAAGAAGGTCAGAGGGATACAGTAAAGCTAAAGTGAAGCATCGGAAACTGTAACTAGTGTCACAGGAATGGTTCAAAACATAGACAGTAAGAAGAGTCAGTTTTTTTGTACTTAAGTCGGTATCGTGCCTTTTATACTTAATTCCGATGCAATTTCTGTGTTTCATCGTCAATACGAAGGTCAGAGGGATACAGTAAACCTGAAGTGAAGCATCGTAATCTATAACTAGTGTCACAGGAATGGTTCAAAACATAGACAAAAAGAAGAGTCAGTTATCTTGTACTTAAGTCGGTATTGTGCATTTTGTATTTAATTCCGAAGCAATATTTGTGTTTCATCGTCAATAAGAATGTCAGAGGGATGCAGTAAACCTGAAGTAAAGCTTCGGAAGCTATAACGAGTGTCACATGAATGGATCAAAACAAAGACAGTAAGAAGAGTCTGTTTTCTTGTACGTAAGTCGGCATTGTGCCTTTTGTATTTAATTCCGATGCCATTTCTGTGTTTCATCGTCAATAAGAAGGTCAGAGGGATACAGTAAACTTGAAGTGAAGCATCGGAATCTATAACTAGTGTCACAGGAATGGTTCAAAACATAGACAGTAAGAAGAGTCAGTTTTCTTGTACTTAAGTCGGCTCTGTGCCTTTTGTATTTAATTCCGATGAAATTTCAGTGTTTCATCGTCAATAAGAAGGTCAGAGGGGTACAGTGAACCTGAAGTGAAGCATCGGAATCTATATCTAGTGTCACAGGAATGGTTCAAAACATAGACAGTGAGAAGAGTCAGTTTTCTTGTACTTATGTCGGCATTGTGCCATTTGTATTTAATTCCGATTCAATTTCTGTGTTTCATCGTCAATAAGAAGGTCAGAGGGATACAGTAAACCTGAAGTGAAGCATCGGAATCTACAACTAGTGTCACAGGAATGGTTCAAAACATAGACAGTAAGAAGAGTCAGTTTTCTTGTCCATAAGTCGGCATTGTGCCTTTTGCATTTAACTCCGATGCAAATTCTGTGTTTCATCGTCAATAAGAAGGTCAGAGGGATACAGTAAACCTGAAGTGAAGCATCGGAATCTATAATTAGTGTCACATGAATGGTTCAAATCATAGACAAAAAGAAGAGTCAGTTTTCTTGTACTTAAGTCGGCATTGTGCCTTTTGTAATTAATTCCGATGCAGTTTCTGTGTTTCATCGTCAATAAGAAGGTCACAGGGATACAGTAATCCTGAGGTGAAGCATCGGAATCAATAACTAGTGTCACAGGAATGGATCGAAACATAGACAGGAAGAAGAGTCAGTTATCTTGTACTTAAGTCGGTATTGTGCATTTTGTATTTAATTCCGAAGCAATTTCTGTTTTTCATCGTCAATAAGAATGTCAGAGGGATACAGTAAACCTGAAGTAAAGCTTCGGAAGCTATAACGAGTGTCACATGAATGGTTCAAAACAAAGACAGTAAGAAGAGTCTGTTTTCTTGTACTTAAGTCGGCATTGTGCCTTTTGTATTTAATTCCGATGCAATTTCTGTGTTTCATCGTCAATAAGAAGGTCAGAGGGATACAGTAAACCTGAAGTGAAGCATCGGAATCTATAACTAGTGTCATAGGAATGGATCAAAACATAGATAGTAAGAAGAGTCAGTTTTCTTGTACTTAAGTCGGCATTGTGCCTTTTGTATTTAATTCCGATGCAATTTCTGTGTTTCATCGTGAATAAGAAGGTCAGAGGGATACAGTAAACTTGAAGTGAAGCATCGGAATCTATAACTAGTGTCACAGGAATTGTTCAAAACATAGACAGTAAGAAGAGTGAGTTTTCTTGTACTTAAGTCGGCATTGTGCCTTTTGTATTTAATTCCGATGCAACTTCTGTGTTTCATCGTCAATAAGAAGGTCAGAGGGATACAGTAAACCTGCAGTGAAGTATCGGAATCTATAACTAGTGTCACACGAATGGTTCAAAACATGGACAGTAAGAAGAGTCAGTTTTCTTGTACTTAAGTCGGCATTGTGCCTTTTGTTTTTAATTCCGATGCAATTTCTGTGTTTCATCGTCAATAAGAAGGTCAGAGGTATACAGTAAACCTGAAGTGAAGCATCGGAATCTATAACTAGTGTCACAGGTAAAGTTCAAAACATAGACAGTAAGAAGAGTCAGTTTTCTTGTACTTAAGTCGACATTGTGCCTTTTGTATTTAATTCCGATGCAATTTCTGTGTTTCATCGTCAATAAGAAGGTCAGAGGGATACAGTAAACCTGAAGTGAAGCATCGGAATCAATAACTGGTGTCACAGGAATGGTCCAAATCATAGACAGTAAGAAGAGTCAGTTTTCTGCTACTAAAGGCGGCATTGTGCCTTTTCTATTTAATTCCCATGCAATTTCTGTTTTTCATCGTCAATAAGAAGGTCAGAGGAATACAGTAAACCTGAAGTGAAGCATCGGAATTTATAACTAGTGAAACAGGAATGGTTCAAAACATAGACAGTAAGAAGAGTCAGTTTTCTTGTACTTAAGTCGGCATTGTGCCTTTTGTTTTTAATTCCGATGCAATTTCTGTGTTTCATCGTCAATAAGAAGGTCAGAGGGATACAGTAAACCTGAAGTGAAGCATCGGAATCCATAACTACTGTCACAGGAATGGTTGAACACATAGACAGTGAGAAGAGTCAGTTTTTCTTGTACCTAAGTCGGCATTGAGCCTTTTATATTTAATTCCGATGCAATTTCTGTGTTTCATCGTTAATAAGATGGTCAGAGGGATACAGTAAACCTGAAGTGAAGCATCGGAATCTATAACTAGTGTCACAGGAATGGTTCAAAACATAGACAGTAAGAAGAGTCAGTTTTCTTGTCCATAAGTCGGCATTGTGCCTTTTGCATGTAATTCCGATGCAAATTCTGTGTTTCATCGACAATAAGAAGGTCAGAGGGATACAGTAAACCTGAAGTAAAGCTTCGGAATCCATAACTAGTGTCACATGAATGGTTCAAAACATAGACAGTAAGAAGAGTCAGTTTTCTTGTACTTAAGTCGGCATTGCGCCTTTCGTATTTAATTACGATGCAATTTCTGTGTTTCATTGTCAATAAGAAGGTCAGAGGGATACAGTAAACCTGAAGTGAAGCATCGGAATCTACAACTAGTGTCACAGGAATTTTCCAAACATAGACAGTAAGAGAAGTGAGTTTTCTTGTACTTAAGTCAGCATTGTGCCTTTTGTATTTAATTCCGATGCAATTTCTGTGTTTCATCGTCAATGAGAGGGTCAGAGGGATACTGTAAACCTGCAGTGAAGCATCGGAATCAGTAACTAGTGTCACATGAATGGTTCAAAACATAGACAGTAAGAAGAGTCACTTTTCTTGTACTTAAGTCGGCTCTGTGCATTTTGTATTTAATTCCGATGCAATTTCAGTGTTTCATCGTCAATAAGAAGGTCAGAGGGGTACAGTGAACCTGAAGTGAAGCATCGGAATCTGTATCTAGTGTCACAGGAATGGTTCAAAACATAGACAGTAAGAAGAGTCAGTTTTCTTGTACTTAAGTCGGCATTGTGCCATTTGTATTTAATTCCGATGCAATTTCTGTGTTTCATCGTCAATAAGAAGGTCAGTGGGATACAGTAAAGCTGAAGTGAAGCATCGGAAACTGTAACTAGTGTCACAGGAATGGTTCAAAACATAGACAGTAAGAAGAGTCAGTTTTCTTGTACTTAAGTCGGTATCGTGCCTATTATACTTAATTCCGATGCAATTTGTGTGTTTCATCGTCAATACGAAGGTCAGAGGGATACAGTAAACCTGAAGTGAAGCATCGGAATCTATAACTAGTGTCACAGGAATGGTTCAAATTATAGACAAAAAGAAGAGTCAGTTATCTCGTACTTAAGTCGGTATTGTGCATTTTGTATTTAATTCCGAAGCAATTTTAGTGTTTCATCGTCAATAAGAATGTCAGAGGGATACAGTAGACCTGAAGTAAAGCTTCGGAAGCTATAACGAGTGTCACATGAATGTCAGTAAGAATGACAGTAAGAAGAGTCTGTTTTCTTGTACTTAAGTCGGCATTGTGCCTTTTGTATTTAATTCCGATGCAATTTCTGTGTTTCATCGTCAATAAGAAGGTCAGAGGGATACAGTAAACCTGAAGTGAAGCATCGGAATCTATAACTAGTGTCATAGGAATGGATCAAAACATAGACAGTAAGAGAGTCAGTTTTCTTGTACTTAAGTCGGCATTGTGCCTTTTGTATTTAATTCCGATGCAATTTCTGTGTTTCATCGTCAATAAGAAGGTCAGTGGGATACAGTAACCCTGCAGTGAAGCATCGGAATCTATAACTAGTGTCACATGAATGGTTCAAAACATAGACAGTAAGAAGAGTCAGTTTTCTTGTACTTAAGTCGGCATTGTGCCTTTTGTTTTTAATTCCGATGCAATTTCTGTGTTTCATCGTCAATAAGAAGGTCAGAGGTATACAGTAAACCTGAAGTGAAGCATCGGAATGTATAACTAGTGTCACAGGTAAAGTTCAAAACATAGACAGTAAGAAGAGTCAGTTTTCTTGTACTTAAGTCGACATTGTGCCTTTTGTATTTAATTCCGATGCAATTTCTGTGTTTCATCGTCAATAAGAAGGTCAGAGGGATACAGTAAACCTGAAGTGAAGCATCGGAATCAATAACTGGTGTCACAGGAATGGTCCAAATCATAGACAGTAAGAAGAGTCAGTTTTCTGCTACTAAAGGAGGCATTGTGCCTTTTCTATTTAATTCCCATGCAATTTCTGTGTTTCATCGTCAATAAGAAGGTCAGAGGAATACAGTAAACCTGAAGTGAAGCATCGGAATCTATAACTAGTGAAACAGGAATGGTTCAAAACATAGACAGTAAGAAGAGTCAGTTTTCTTGTACTTAAGTCGGCATTGTGCCTTTTGTTTTTAATTCCGATGCAATTTCTGTGTTTCATCGTCAATGAGAGGGTCAGAGGGATACTGTAAACTTGCAGTGAAGCATCTGAATCAATAACTAGTGTCACATGAATGGTTCAAAACATAGACAGTAAGAAGAGTCACTTTTCTTGTACTTAAGTCGGCTCTGTGCATTTTGTATTTAATTCCGATGCAATTTCAGTGTTTCATCGTCAATAAGAAGGTCAGAGGGGTACAGTAAACCTGAAGTGAAGCATCGGAATCGATATCTAGTGTCACAGGAATGGTTCAAAGCATAGACAGTAAGAAGAGTCAGTTTTCTTGTACTTAAGTCGGCATTGTGCCATTTGTATTTAATTCCGATGCAATTTCTGTGTTTCATCGTCAATAAGAAGGTCAGAGGGATACAGTAAAGCTGAAGTGAAGCATCGGAAACTGTAACTAGTGTCACAGGAATGGTTCAAAACATAGACAGTAAGAAGAGTCAGTTTTCTTGTACTTAAGTCGGTATCGTGCCTTTTATACTTAATTCCGATGCAATTTGTGTGTTTCATCGTCAATACGAAGGTCAGAGGGATACAGTAAACCTGAAGTGAAGCATCGGAATCTATAACTAATGTCACAGGAATGGTTCAAATTATAGACAAAAAGAAGAGTCAGTTATCTTGTACTTAAGTCGGTATTGTGCATTTTGTATTTAATTCCGAAGCAATTTTTGTGTTTCATCATCAATAAGAATGTCAGAGGGATACAGTAGACCTGAAGTAAAGCTTCGGAAGCTATAACGAGTGTCACATGAATGGTTCAAAGCAAAGACAGTAAGAAGAGTCTGTTTTCTTGTACTTAACTCGGCATTGTGCCTTTTGTATTTAATTCCGATGCAATTTCTGTGTTTCATCGTCAATAAGAAGGTCAGAGGGATACAATAAACCTGAAGTGAAGCATCGGAATCTATAACTAGTGTCATAGGAATGGTTCAAACATAGACAGTAAGAAGAGTCAGTTTTCTTGTACTTAAGTCGGCATTGTGCCTTTTGTATTTAATTCCGATGCAATTTCTGTGTTTCATCGTGAATAAGAAGGTCAGAGGGATACAGTAAACTTGAAGTGAAGCATCGGAATCTATAACTAGTGTCACAGGAATTGTTCAAAACATAGACAGTAAGAAGAGTGAGTTTTCTTGTACTTAAGTCGGCATTGTGCCTTTTGTATTTAATTCCGATGCAATTTCTGTGTTTCATCGTCAATAAGAAGGTCAGAGGGATACAGTAAACCTGAAGTGAAGCATCGGAATCAATAACTGGTGTCACAGGAATGGTCCAAATCACAGACAGTAAGAAGAGTCAGTTTTCTTCTACTAAAGGCGGCATTGTGCCTTTTCTATTTAATTCCCATGCAATTTCTGTGTTTCATCGTCAATAAGAAGGTCAGAGGAATACAGTAAACCTGAAGTGAAGCATCGGAATCTATAACTAGTGAAACAGGAATGGTACAAAACATAGACAGTAAGAAGAGTCAGTTTTCTTGTACTTAAGTCGGCATTGTGCCTTTTGTTTTTAATTCCGATGCAATTTCTGTGTTTCATCGTCAATAAGAAGGTCAGAGGGATACAGTAAACCTGAAGTGAAGCATCGGAATCCACAACTAGTGTCACAGGAATGGTTGAACACATGGACAGTGAGAAGAGTCAGTTTTTCTTGTACCTAAGTCGGCATTGAGCCCTTTGTATTTAATTCCGATGCAATTTCTGTGTTTCATCGTTAATAAGACGGTCAGAGGGATACAGTAAACCTGAAGTGAAGCATCGGAATCTATAACTAGTGTCACAGGAATGGTTCAAAACATAGACAGTAAGAAGAGTCAGATTTCTTGTCCATAAGTCGGCATTGTGCCTTTAGCATTTAATTCCGATGCAAATTCTGTGTTTCATCGTCAATAAGAAGGTCAGAGGGATACAGTAAACCTGAAGTGAAGCATCGGAATCTATAATTAGTGTCACATGAATGGTTCAAATCATAGACAAAAAGAAGAGTCAGTTTTCTTGTACTTAAGTCGGCATTGTGCCTTTTGTATTTAATTCCGATGCAGTTTCTGTGTTTCATCGTCAATAAGAAGGTCACAGGGATACAGTAATCCTGAGGTGAAGCATCGGATTCAATAACTAGTGTCACAGGAATGGATCAAAACATAGACAGTAAGAAGGGTCAGCTTTGTTGTACTTAAGTCGGCATTGTGCCTTTTGTATTTAATTCCGATGCAAATTCTGTGTTTCATCGTCAATAAGAAGGTCGGAGGCATACAGTAACCTGAAGTGAAGCATCGGAATCTGTAACTAGTGTCACATGAATGGTTTAAAACACAGACAGTAAGAAGAGTCAGTTTTCTTGTACTTAAGTCAGCATTGTTTCTTTTGTATTTCATTCCGATGCAATTTCTGTGTTTCAACGTCAATAAGAAGGTCAGAGGGATACAGTAAACCTGAAGTGAAGCATCGGAATCTATAACTAGTGTCACAGGTATGGTTCAAAACATAGACAGTAAGAAGATCAGTTTTCTTGTACTTAAGTCGGCATTGTGCCTTTTGTATTTAATTCCGATGCAATTTGTATGTTTCATCGTCAATAAGAAGGTCAGTGGGATACAGTAAACCTAAAGTGAAGCATCGGAATCTGTAACAAGTGTCACAGGAATGGTTCAAAACATAGACAGTAAGAAGAGTCAGTTTTCTTGTACTTAAGTCGGCATTGTGCCTTTTCTATTTAATTACGATGTAATTTCTGTGTTTCATCGTCAATAAGAAGGTCAGAAGGATACAGTAAACCTGAAGTGTAGCATCGGAATATACAACTAGTGACACAGGAATGGTTCAAAACATAGAAAGTAAGAAGAGTCAGTTTTCTTGTACTTAAGTCGGCATTGTGCCTCTTGTATTTAATTCCGATGCAATTTCTGTGTTTCATCGTGAATAAGAAGGTCTGAGGGATACAGTAAACCTGAAGTGAAGCATCGGAATCTATAACTAGTGTCACATGAATGGTTCAAAACACAGACAGTAAGAAGAGTCAGTTTTCTTGTACTTAAGTCGGCATTGTACCTTTGTATTTAATTCCGTTGCAATTTCTGTGTTTCATCGTCAATAACAAGGTCAGAGGGATACAGTATACCTGAAGTGAAGCATCGAAATCTATAACTAGTGTCACAGGAATGGTTCAAAAGATAGACAGTAAGAAGAGTCAGTTTTCTTGTACTTAAGTCGGCATTGAGACTCTTGTATTTTCTTCCGATGCAATTTCTGTGTTTCATCGTCAATACGAAGGTCAGAGGGATTCAGTAAACCGAAAGTGAAGCATCGGAATCTATAACTAGTGTCACAGGAATGGTTCAAACATAGACAGTAAGAAGAGTCAGTTTTCTTTTACTTAAGTCGGCATTGTGCCTTTTGTATTTTATTCCGATGCAATTTCTTTTTTCATCGTCAATAATAAGGTCAGAGGGATACAGTAAACCGGAAGTGAAGCATCGGAATCTATAACTAGTGTCACAGGAATGGTTCAAACATAGAGAGTAAGAAGAGTCAGTTTTCTTGTACATAGGTCGGCATTGTGCCTTTTGTATTTAATTCCGATGCAATTTCTGTGTTTCATCGTCAATAATAAGTTCAGAGGGATACAGTAAACCGGAAGTGAAGCATCGGAATCTAAAACCGGTCTCACAGGAAAGTTTCAAAGCATAGACAGTAAGAAGAGCCAGTCTTCTTGTACTTGAGTCGGCATTGTGACGTTTGTATTTAATTCCGATGCAATTTCTGCCTTTCATCGTCAATAAGAAGGTCAGAGGTATACAGTAAACCAGAAGTGAAGCATCGGAATCTATAACTAGTGTCACAGGAATGGTTCAAAACATAGACAGTAGGAAGAGCCAGTCTTCTTGTTCTTGATTCGGCATTGTGCCTTTTGTAATTAATTCCGATGCAAATTCTGTGTTTCATCGTCAATAAGATGGTCAGAGGGATACAGTAAAGCTGAAGTGAAGCATCGGAATCTATAACTAGTGGCACAGGAATAGTTCAAAACATAGACAGTAAGAAGAGTCAGTCTTCTTGTACTTAAGTCGGCATTGTGCCTTATGTATTTAATTCCGATGCAATTTCTGTGTTTCATCGTCAAAGAAGGTCAGAGCGATACAGTAAACCTGAAGTGAAGCATCGGAATCGGTAACTAGTGTCACAGGAATGGTTCAAAACATAGACAGTAAGAAGAGTCAAATTTCTTGTACTTATGTCGGCATTGTGCCTTTTGTATTTAATTCCGATGCAATTTCTGTGTTTCATCGTCAATAAGAAGGTCAGAGGGATACAGTAAACCTGAAGTGAAGCATCGAAATCTATAACTAGTGTCACAGGAATGGTTCAAAACAAAGACAGTAAAAAGAGTCGGATTTCTTGTACTTAAGTCGGCATTTTGCCTTTTGCATTTAATTCCGCTTCAATTTCTGTGTTTCATCGTCAATAAGAAGGTCAGAGGGATACACTAAACCTGAAGTGAAGCATCGGAATGAGTAACTAGGGTCACAGGAATGGTTCAAAACATAGACAGTAAGAAGAGTCAGTTTTCTTGTACTTAAGTCAGCATTGTGCGTATTCTATTTAATTCCGATGCAATGTCTGTGTTTCGTCGTCAATAAGAAGATCCAAGGGGTACAGTAAACCTGAAGTGAAGCATCGGAATCTAAAACCGGTCTCACAGGAAAGTTTCAAAACATAGACAGTAAGAAGAGCCAGTCTTCTTGTACTTGAGTCGGCATTGTGCCTTTTGTATTTAATTCCGATGCAATTTTTGTGTTTCATCGTCAATAAGAAGGTCAGAGAGATATAGTATACATGAAGTGAAGCATCGGAATCTATAACTAGTGTCACAGGAATGGTTCAAAACATACGCAGTACGAAGAGTCAGTTTTCTTGTACTTAAGTCCGCATTGTGCCTTTTGTATTTATTTCCGATGCAATTTCTGTGTTCCATCGTCATTAAGAAGGTCCAAGGGATACAGTAAACATATAGTGAAGCAACGGAATATAAAACTGGTCTCACAGGAAATGTTGAAATCATAGTCAGTAGGAATAGTCAGTCTTCTTGTACTTAAGTCAGCATTGTGCCTTTTGTATTTAATACTGATGCAATTTCTGTGTTTCATCGTCAATAAGAAGGTCCAAGGGATACAGTAAACATATAGTGAAGCATCGGAATCTAAAACTGGTCTCACAGCAAATGTTCAAAAGATAGTCAGTAAGAAGAGTCAGTCTTCTTGTACTTAAGTAGGCATTGTGCCTTTTGTATATAATTCCGATGCAATTTCTGTGTTTAATCGTCAGTAAGAAGGTCCAAGGGATACAGTAAACATATAGTGATGCATCGGAATCAAAAACTGGTACAACAGGAAATGTTCAAAATATTGTCAGTAAGAAGAGTCAGTCTTCTTGTACATAAGTTGGCGTTGTGTCTTTTGTATTTAATTCCGATGCAATTTCTGTGTTTTATCGTCAAAAAAAGGTCCAAGGGATACAGTAAACATATAGTGAAGCATCAGAATCTAAAACTGCTCTCACAGGAAATGTTCAAAACATAGTCAGTAAGGAGAGTCAGTCTTTTTGTACTTAAGTCGGCATTGTGCCTTTTGTATTTAATTCCGATGCAATTTCTGTCTTTCATCGTCAATAAGAAGGTCCAAGGGATACAGTAAACCTGAAGTGAAGCATCGGACCCTAAAACTGCTCTCACAGGAAAGTTTCAAAACATAGACAGTAAGGTAAGTTAGTTTCCTAGTACTTAAGTCAGCATTGTGCCTTTTCTATTTATTTCTGATTCAATCTCTGTGTTTCGTCGTCAATAAGAAGGTCAGAGTGATACAGTAACCCTGAAGTGAAGCATCGGAATCAATAACTAGTGACACAGGAATGGTCCAAAACATAGACAGTAAGATGAGTCAGTTCTCCTGTATATAAGTCGGCATTGTGTCTTTTCTATTTAATTCTGATGCAATTTTTGCTGTTTCATCGTCAATAAGAAGGTCAGAGGGATACAGTAAACCTGAAGAGAAGCATCTTAATCTATAACTAGTGTCACAGGATTGGTTCAAGACATAGAGAGTAAGAAGAGCCAGTCTTCTTGTACTTGAGTCGGCATTGTGCCTATGTAATTAATTCCGATGCAGTTTCTGTGTTTCATCGTCAATAAGACGGTCAGAGGGATACAGTAAACCTGAAGTGAAGCATCGTAAACTATAACTAGTGTCACAGGAATGGTTCAAAACATAGACAGTAGTAAGAGCCAGTCTTCTTGTACTTGAGTCGGCATTGTGCCTTTTGTATTAAATTCCGATGCAATATGCGTGTTTCATCGTCAACAAGAAGGTCAGAGGGATACAGTAAACCTGAAGTGAAGAATCTGAATCTATAATTAGTGTCACAGGTATAGTTCAAAACACAGACAGTAAGAAGAGTCAGTCTTCTTGTACTTAAGTCGGCATTGTGCCTTTTGTATTTAATTCCGATGCAATTTCTGTGTTTCATCGTCAATAAGAAGGTCAGAGGGATGCAGTAAACCTGAAGTGAAGCATCGGAATCTATAACTAGTGTCACAGGAATGGTTCAAAACATAGACAGTAAGATGAGTCAGATTTCTTGTACTTACGTCGGCATTGTGCCTTTTGTATTTAATTCCGATGCAACTTCTGTGTTTCATCGTCAATAACAAGGTCAGGGGAATACAGTAAACCTGAAGTGAAGCATCGAAATCTATAACTAGTGTCACAGGAATGGTTCAAAACAAAGACAGTTAGAAGAGTCGGATTTCTTGTACTTAAGTCGGCATTTGCCTTTTGTATTTAATTCCGCTGCAATATCTGTGTTTCATCGTCAATAAGAAGGTCAGAGGGATGCAGTAAACCTGAAGTGAAGCATCGGAATGTGTAACTAGTGTCACAGGAATGGTTCAAAATATAGACAGTAAGAAGAGTCAGTTTTCTTGTACTTATGTCGGCACTTTGCCAATTCTATTTAAAACCGATGCAATTTCTGTGTTTCGTCGTCAATAAGAAGATCCAAGGGATACAGTAAACATATAGTGAAGCATCGGAATATAAAACTGGTCTCACAGGAAATGTTGAAATCATAGTCAGTAGGAATAGTCAGTCTTCTTGTACTGAAGTCAGCATTGTGCCTTTTGTATTTAATTCTGATGCAATTTCTGTGTTTCATCGTCAATAAGAAGGTCCAAGGGATACAGAAAACCTGAAGTGAAGCATCGGAATCTATAACTAGTGTCACAGGAATGGTTCAAAACATAGACAATAAGAAGAGTCAGTTATCTTGTACTTAAGTCTGCATTGTGCCTTTTGAATTTAATTCCGATGCAAATTCTGTGTTTCATCGTCAATAAGAAGGTCAGAGGCATACAGTAAACCTGAAGTGAAGCATCGAAATCTATAACTAGTGTCACAGGAATATTTCAAAACATAGACAGTAAGAAGAGTCAGATTTCTAGTACTTAAGTCGGCATTGTACCTTTTGTAATTAATTCCGAAGGAATTTCAGTGTTTCATCGTCAACAAGAAGGTCAGAGGGATACAGTGATCCTGAAGTGAAGAATCGGAAACTATATCGAGTGTCACAGGAATGGTTCAAATCTTAGACAGTAAGAAGAGTCAGTTTTCTTGTACTTAAGTTGGCATTGTGCCTTTTGTATTTAACTCCGATGCAATTTCTGTGTTTCATCGTCAATAAGAAGGTCAGAGGATACAGTAAACATGAAGTGAAGCATCGGAATGTGTAACTAGTGACACAGGAATGGTTCAAAACACAGACAGTAAGAAGAGTCAGTTTTCTTGTACTTAAGTCGGCATTGTGCCTTTTCTATTTAATTCCGATGCAATTTCTGTGTTTCGTCGACAATAAGAAGATCCAAGGGATACAGTAAACCTGAAGTGAAGCATCGGAATCTAAAAACGGTCTCACAGGAGAGTTGCAAAGCATAGACAGTAAGAAGAACCAGTCTTCTTGTACTTGAGTCGGCATTGTGCCTTTTGTATTTAATTCCGATGCAATTTCTGTGTTTCATCGTCAATAAGAAGGTCAGAGAGATATAGTATACCTGAAGTGAAGCATCGTAATCTATAACTTGTGTCACAGGAATGGTTCAAAACATACGCAGTAAGAAGAGTCAGTTTTCTTGTACTTAAGTCCGCATTGTGCCTTTTCTATTTAATTCCGATGCAATTTCTGTGTTTCATCGTCAATAAGAAGGTCCAAGGGATACAATAAACATATAGTGAATCATCAGAATCTAAAACTGGTCTCACAGGAAATGTTCAAAACATAGTCAGTAAGGAGAGTCAGTCTTCTTGTACTTAAGTCGGCATTGTGCCTTTTGTATTTAATTCCGATGCAATTTCTGTTTCATCGTCAATAAGAAGGTCCAAGGTATACAGTAAACCTGAAGTGAAGCATCGGACCCTAAAACTGGTCTCACAGGAAATTTTCAAAGCATAGACAGTAAGAAGAGTTAGTTTTCTTGTACTTAAGCCAGCATTGTGCCTTTTCTATTTAATTCTGATTCAATTTCTGTGTTTCATCGTCAATAAGTAGGTCAGAGGGATACAGTAAACTTTAGTCAAGCATCGGAATCTATAACTAGTGTCACAGAAATGGTTCAAAACATAGACAGTAAGAAGAGCCAGTCTTCTTGTACTTGAGTCGTCATTGTGCCTATGTATATAATTCCGATGCAATTTCTGTGTTTCATCGTCCATAAGACGGTCAGAGGGATACAGTAAATCTGAAGTGAAGCATCGGAATCTATAAATTGTGTCTCAGGAATGGTTCAAAACATAGACAGTAGGAAGAGCCAGTCTTCTTGTACTTGATTCGGCATTGTGCCGTTTGTATTTAATTCCGATGCAATTTCTGTGTTTCATCGTCAATAAGAAGGTCAGAGGGATACAATAAACCTGAAGTGAAGCATCGGAATCTATAACTAGTGACACAGGAATGGTTCAAATCATAGACAGTAAGAAGAGTCAGTTACCTTGTACTTAAGTCTTCATTCTGCCTTTGTATTTAATTCCGATGGAATTTTAGTGTTACATCGTCATTAAGAAGGTCAGAGGGAAACAGTGAACCTGAAGTGAAGCATCGGAATCTATAACTAGTGTCACAGGAATGGTTCTAAACATAGACAGTAATAACAGTCAGTCTTCTTGTACTTAAGTCGGCATTGTGCCTTTTGTATTTAATTCCGATGCAATTTATGTGTTTCATCGTCAATAAGAAGGTCAGAGGAATACAGTAAACCTGAAGTGATGCATCGAAATGTTTAACTAGTGTCACGGAAATTGTTCAAGACATAGACAGTAAGAAGAGTCAATTATCTTGTACTTAAGTCGGTATTGTGAATTTTCTGTTTAATTCCGATGCAATTCTGTGTTTCATCGTCAATAAGAAGGTCAGAGTGATACAGTAACCCTGAAGTGAAGCATCGGAATCTGTAACTAGTGACACAGGAATGGTTCAAATCATAGACAGTAAGAAGAGTCAGTTTTCTTGTACTTATGTCGGCACTTTGCCAATTCTATTTAATTCCGATGCAATTTCTGTATTCCATCGTCAATAAGAAGTTCCAAGGGATACAGTAAACATATAGTGAAGCATCGGAATCTAAAACTGGTCTCACAGCAAATGTTCCAAAGATAGTCAGTAAGAACAGTCAGTCTTCTTGTACTTAAGTAGGCATTGTGCCTTTTGTATATAATTCCGATGCAATTTCTGTGTTTAATCGTCAGTAAGAGGGGCCAAGGGATACAGTAAACATATAGTGAGGCATCGGAATCCAAAACTGGTACAACAGGAAATGTTCAAAAGATAGTCAGTAAGAAGAGTCAGTCTTCTTGTACTTAAGTCGGCATTGTGCCTTTTGTATTTAATTCCGATGCAATTTCTGTGTTTCATCGTCAATATTAAGGTCAGAGGGATACAGAAAACCTGAAGTGAATCATCGGAATCTATAACTAGTGTCACAGGAATATTTCAAAACATAGACAGTAAGAAGAGTCAGTTTTCTAGTACTTAATACGGAATTGTGCCTTTTGTATTTAATTCCGATGCAATTTATGTGTTTCATCGTCAATAAGAAGGTCAGAGAGATATAGTATACCTGAAGTGAAGCATCGTAATCTATAACTTGTGTCACAGGAATGGTTCAAAACATACGCAGTAAGAAGAGTCAGTTTTCTTGTACTTAAGTCCGCACTGTGCCTTTTCTATTTAATTCCAATGCAATTTCTGTATTCCATCGTCAATAAGAAGGTCCAAGGGATACAGTAAACATATAGTGAAGCATCGGAATCTAAAACTGGTCTCACAGGAAATGTTAAAATCATAGTCAGTAGGAATAGTCAGTCTTCTTGTACTTAAGTCAGCATTGTGCCTTTTGTATTTAATTCCGATGCAATTTCTGTGTTTCATCGTCAATAAGAAGGTCAGAGGTATACAGTAAACCTGAAGTGAAACATCGGAATCTATAACTAGTGTCACAGGTATGGTTCAAAACAAAGACAGTAAGAAGAGTCAGATTTCTTGTACTTAAGTCGGCATTTTGCCTTTTGTATTTAATTCCGCTGCAATTTTTGTGTTTCATCGTCAATAAGAAGGTCAGAGGTTACAGTAAACATGAAGTAAAGCATCGGAATGTGTAACTAGTGACACAGGAATGGTTCAAAACATAGTCAGTAAGAAGAGTCAGTTTTCTTGTACTTAAGTCGGCATTGTGCATTTTCTATTTAATTCCGATGCAATTTCTGTGTTTCGTCGACAATAAGAAGATCCAAGGGATACAGTAAACCTGAAGTGAAGCATCGGAATCTAAAACCGGTCTCACAGGAGAGTTGCAAAACATAGACAGTAAGAAGAGTTAGTTTTCTTGTACTTAAGTCAGCATTGTGCCTTTTCTATTTAATTCTGATTCAATTTCTGTGTTTCATCGTCAATAAGAAGGTCAGAGGGATACAGTAAACCTTAAGTCAAGCATCAGAATCTATAACTAGTGTCACAGCAATGGTTCAAAACATAGACAGTAAGAAGAGTCAGTTTTCTTGTACTTAAGTCCGCATTCTGCTTTTGTATTTAATTCCGATGCAATTTCTGTGTTTCATCGTCAATAAGAAGGTCAGAGGGATACAGTAAACCTGAAGTGAAGCGTCGGAATCTATAAGTAGTGTCACGGGAATGCTTCAAAACACGGACAGTAGGAAGAGTCAGTTTTATTGTACTTAAGTCGGCATTGTGCCTTTTCTATTTAATTCACATGCAATTTCTGTGTTTCATCGTCAATAAGAAGGTCAGAGGGATACAGTAAACCTGAAGTGAAGCATCGGAATCTATAACTAGTGTCACAGGAATGGTTCAAAACATAGACAGTAAGAAGAGCCAGTCATCTTGTACTTGAGTCGTCATTGTGCCTATGTATTTAATTCCGATGCAATTTCTGTGTTTCATCGTCCATAAGACGGTCAGAGGGATACAGTAAATCTGAAGCGAAGCATCGGAATCTATAAATTGTGTCACAGGAATGGTTCAAAACATAGACAGTAGGAAGAGCCAGTCTTCTTGTACTTGATTCGGCTTTGGCCGTTTGTATTTAATTCCGATGCAATTTCTGTGTTTCATCGTCAATAAGAAGGTCAGAGGGATACAATAAACCTGAAGTGAAGCATCGGAATCTATAACTAGTGTCACAGGAATAATTCAAAACACAGACAGTAAGAAGAGTCAGTCTTCTTGTACTTAAGTCGCCATTGTGCCTTTTGTATTTAATTCCGATGCAATTTATGTGTTTCATCGTCAATAAGAAGGTCAGAGGAATACAGTAAACCTGAAGTGATGCATCGAAATGTTTAACTAGTGTCACGGAAATTGTTCAAGACATAGACAGTAAGAAGAGTCAGTTATCTTGTACTTAAGTCGGTATTGTGAATTTTCTGTTTAATTCCGATGCAATTCTGTGTTTCATCGTCAATAAGAAGGTCAGAGTGATACAGTAACCCTGAAGTGAAGCATCGGAATCTGTAACTAGTGACACAGGAATTGTTCAAATCATAGACAGTAAGAAGAGTCAGTTTTCTTGTACTTATGTCGGCACTTTGCCAATTCTATTTAATTCCGATGCAATTTCTGTATTCCATCGTCAATAAGAAGTTCCAAGGGATACAGTAAACCTGAAGTGATACAAAATTCCGATGCAATTTATGTGTTTCATCGTCAATAAGAAGGTCAGAGGAATACAGTAAACCTGAAGTGATGCATCGAAATGTTTAACTAGTGTCACGGAAATTGTTCAAGACATAGACAGTAAGAAGAGTCAGTTATCTTGTACTTAAGTCGGTATTGTGAATTTTCTGTTTAATTCCGATGCAATTCTGTGTTTCATCGTCAATAAGAAGGTCAGAGTGATACAGTAACCCTGAAGTGAAGCATCGGAATCTGTAACTAGTGACACAGGAATTGTTCAAATCATAGACAGTAAGAAGAGTCAGTTTTCTTGTACTTATGTCGGCACTTTGCCAATTCTATTTAATTCCGATGCAATTTCTGTATTCCATCGTCAATAAGAAGTTCCAAGGGATACAGTAAACATATAGTGAAGCATCGGAATCTAAAACTGGTCTCACAGCAAATGTTCAAAAGATAGTCAGTAAGAACAGTCAGTCTTCTTGTACTTAAGTAGGCATTGTGCCTTTTGTATATAATTCCGATGCAATTTCTGTGTTTAATCGTCAGTAAGAGGGGCCAAGGGATACAGTAAACATATAGTGAGGCATCGGAATCCAAAACTGGTACAACAGGAAATGTTCAAAAGATAGTCAGTAAGAAGAGTCAGTCTTCTTGTACTTAAGTCGGCGTTGTGCCTTTTGTATTTACTTCGGATGCAATTTATGTGTTTTATCGTCTATAAGAAGGTCAGAGTGATACAGTAACCCTGAAGTGAAGCATCGGAATCTGTAACTAGTGACACAGGAATGGTTCAAATCATAGACAGTAAGAAGAGTCAGTTACCTTGTACTTAAGTCTTCATTCTGCCTTTGTATTTACTTCCGATGGAATTTTAGTGTTACATCGTCAATTAGAAGGTCAGAGGGATACAGTGAACCTGAAGTGAAGCATCGGAATCTATAACTAGTGTCACAGGAATGGTTCAAAACATAGACAGTAATAAGAGTCAGTCTTCTTGTACTTAAGTCGGCATTGTGCCTTTTGTATTTAATTCCGATGCAATTTCTGTGTTTCATCGTCAATATTAAGGTCAGAGGGATACAGAAAACCTGAAGTGAATCATCGGAATCTATAACTAGTGTCACAGGAATATTTCAAAACATAGACAGTAAGAAGAGTCAGTTTTCTAGTACTTAATACGGAATTGTGCCTTTTGTACTTAACTCCGATGCAATTTATGTGTTTCATCGTCAATAAGAAGGTCAGAGAGATATAGTATACCTGAAGTGAAGCATCGTAATCTATAACTTGTGTCACAGGAATGGTTCAAAACATACGCAGTAAGAAGAGTCAGTTTTCTTGTACTTAATTCCGCACTGTGCCTTTTCTATTTAATTCCGATGCAATTTCTGTATTCCATCGTCAATAAGAAGGTCCAAGGGATACAGTAAACATATAGTGAAGCATCGGAATCTAAATCTGGTCTCACAGGAAATGTTGAAATCATAGTCAGTAGGAATAGTCAGTCTTCTTGTACTTATGTCAGCATTGTGCCTTTTGTATTTAATTCCGATGCAATTTCTGTGTTTCATCGTCAATAAGAAGGTCAGAGGTATACAGTAAACCTGAAGTGAAACATCGGAATCTATAACTAGTGTCACAGGTATGGTTCAAAACAAAGACAGTAAGAAGAGTCAGATTTCTTGTACTTAAGTCGGCATTTTGCCTTTTGTATTTAATTCCGCTGCAATTTTTGTGTTTCATCGTCAATAAGAAGGTCAGAGGTTACAGTAAACATGAAGTAAAGCATCGGAATGTGTAACTAGTGACACAGGAATGGTTCAAAACATAGTCAGTAAGAAGAGTCAGTTTTCTTGTACTTAAGTCGGCATTGTGCATTTTCTATTTAATTCCGATGCAATTTCTGTGTTTCGTCGACAATAAGAAGATCCAAGGGATACAGTAAACCTGAAGTGAAGCATCGGAATCTAAAACCGGTCTCACAGGAGAGTTGCAAAACATAGACAGTAAGAAGAGTTAGTTTTCTTGTACTTAAGTCAGCATTGTGCCTTTTCTATTTAATTCTGATTCAATTTCTGTGTTTCATCGTCAATAAGAAGGTCAGAGGGATACAGTAAACCTTAAGTCAAGCATCAGAATCTATAACTAGTGTCACAGCAATGGTTCAAAA